>NC_064244.1:48529563-49789563 GCF_003254725.2 Canis lupus dingo | reverse complement strand
TTTCACAATTCTTGGAGAGCTCTAGGCTAGAAATCCTTTGTAATCTATTAGGCTCTAATTACTTTTTCTTCTAAGAAACTTTAGGATTCCAAGCGTTGAGAGTTCTCTTGAACACCTTAAATCCTATTTCTTCACTATCAAAGGAATATATTTCTAGTGATAAAATTCCAAAAATGACCATTAAAAGTGACTTTTTTCACTCAAATGACAAAAAATAATTGCCAAATCTGCCAGTCCATATCCATTTATTAATTTCTGCTGAATAAAGCATGTAAAGTGAAAGCAGTCATTACCATCAGACTATCACTGCCTCACCCCCAGACTATTACTATGGACTGGAATAAACAAACCAATCTAGTCAAATGCCAGATATCTATGTGATAATAAATGTTAAGTGATAGGTACTAAATTTTACTAAGAGCTTTCTTGGGCTAAGCTTTGGGTATACAGTATCTCAGTTTCAAAAAGAGAAATGTGCCATCTCCTTTTAAAGAAAAAAATATTAGGGATGCCTGGATGGCTCAGTTGGTTAAGCTTCTGCCTTTGACTCAGGTCATGATCTCAGGATCCTGGGATC
This sequence comes from Canis lupus dingo, assembly GCF_003254725.2. NCBI lineage: Eukaryota > Metazoa > Chordata > Mammalia > Carnivora > Canidae > Canis > Canis lupus. The sequence goes on along the minus strand of NC_064244.1, from coordinate 49,788,986 downwards.
GAGCCCCCCCATGTGGGGCTCTCAGCAGGGTGTCTGCTTTTCCTTCTCCTTCTGCCCCACACCCCTCATGTTCTCTTTCTCTCCCAAACAAATAAAATATTTTTTAAAAATTTAAAAAATTAAAAAAAATTGTCTCAGACCATCCAATATTAAATTATTTTTATTATCATTGTTATTTAAATATGTACAAATATAAAGTATAAATTCCTTAAGTTTATAGACCCAACAGCTTCATAAAGCCAAAATAAATTATAAATTTAATAACAAGAAAAGTACAAAACCATTGAAAGTTACACCACCATTAGTATGAAGGCAAAAACCATTATTAAAACTAAGTTGCAGGATCCCTGGGTGGCGCAGCAGTTTGGCGCCTGCCTTTGGCCCAGGGCGTGATCCTGGAGACCCAGGATCGAATCCCATGTCGGGCTCCCGGTGCATGGAGCCTGCTTCTCCCTCTGCCTGTGTCTCTTCCTCTCTCTCTCTCTCTCTCTCTCTGTGTGACTATCATAAATAAATAAAAATTTATTAAAAAACAAACAAACTAAATTGCTTTTTCAAAGTGAATGATATAGTTTTCTCTGAGTTCAGCACATCTCTACTACCCAGTGGTGACTTCTATCATTTTTCTCTAGTCAGACTGCTAGAAACCTTTATTTATATAGCTCATTTGGCCCTGACTTGGCACAAAACCATATTTTATATAAGTATTCTTCTGTTGTTTCTTATTAGGTTATGACAATTAAAGTGGTACTATTTGGGGACAGTATAATCCAGAACACAAATGCCAAGGCAGGCACTGATATTATATAGCATTAGTTTAAGTTGTTTGTTTACTCACTTTAGATGTTTACTTTTCCATACTTATGTTCCTCATTTTAGTTATTTTTATTTATTTTAAAGATTTTATTTATTTATTTATTCATGAGAAACACAAAGAGAGAGGCAGAGAGAGAAGCAAGCTCCATGTAGGGAGCCCGATGTGGGACTCGAGAATCATGTCCTCGGCTGAAGGCAGGCGCTCAGCCCCTGAGCCACCTGAGCATCACCTATGTTCCTCATTTAAAAAAAAAGATTGTCATCAAAGTGAAGATCTGAAACTAAAAAAGTTATCTGTAAACCCTTGACCAGGAGGGAGTATATGGACTCCTAGGATGAGAGACACTGCCTTATCAGATTTAATCCTTATAACAACCTTAGTAGATTGATATTATTTTCACCATCTTACAGATAAGGAGACTGAGGTTCAGAGAAATCAAATAAATTGCCATAAATCACATGGTAAGAAAGTAGACTGAGGTGAACTTTTAGATGCGGCAGGTAACAGAAGGGTGGTAGTTGGAGAAGTGATAAGAGTTGTGTTGCATGTTATATTTAGTGTTACAGTCTTAAACTTGTACAAATTCTGTCACTTATTTTTTTCTTTGTTCTCAGACTTTAGATAGGTTTCCTAAGGCAGGAGAATGTTATGTCATTTAAGTTCACTGTTCCAATTCACTGAATAGTTTTCTGTATATGGCATCATATGGTAATACGTACTTGTTTTTTGCTTGTTTTTATTTGTTTGGTTGGTTTTTGGATAAAAGATTAACCAACAGACTTTACTGTGGTAGTCCATGAGTATAATCTGTATGAAGTGTATATCCACTCAGTTGTCAATGCTTTCTTCCTTCATTACCTCTGAGAACATAAATGTTACTACTGTAAAACTGCTGATGATTATCTGTTTGAAGAGTAGGAAACTTTTCATGCAGTCCAGTGCCCTGTTCCATCATTTGAATATCAGGTTGTCTTGACCTAACCATAAATCTGAGGCTTACTGTGATCATTCTGTTAACCAGTTGGATGTTTTAAACCCTTGATTTAAAAAGCACACTGTAACCATTTGTAAAGTATGGACTTCTGTTCCTTTGCTGGATGGAGAATAAGAAAATTTTTAAATGTGTTATTGATCCCTTAGTTAAAGTAGTTAATGACTGAGGAGTCACAGAATTAGGTAATTTATGAGGCACATTTTATTTTTATTTATTTATTTTTAAAGTTTTATTTTTATTTATTCATGAGAGACACAGAGGGAGGCAGAGACATAGGCAGAGGGAGATGCAGGCTCCCTGCGGGGATCTTGATGTGGGACTTGATCCCAGAGCCTTGGGATCACGCCCTGAGCCAAAGGTAGAGGCTCAACCACGGAGCCACCCAGGCATCCCTTATGAGGTACATTTTAGCTCTTATTTTGAATATACTTTAAATGAAGCGAATATGAATATTTTGAATTATGAATAGTTTTCTAGCTTTCACACTAATGGTGTAGGTTTTGTTTCTTAGCACTATTTTTATTAAAATAAATAGAGCACCTATGCTGAGATCAAGAAATGTCGATTATCAAACATACTGCCTTGTGTTTTGAACCAAAGAATGATGATACTGATGGAATTTCAAGTACCATGGAAGGTCAACATGAGATAACTTTGAAATTGTACAATTTCCAAATAACTAAAATATAACCAGGCTTGCATATTGTCGTTCCTTCTACAACAAATCCAATAAAATAATTGTTTCCCAGTGACCATTTTGTACTCAGGAGAAAAAAATTAACAGTTGATGTTTGCTAAGATGTTGATTAAAGAAGCTAATAGTGATTATTTAGGTATTGTGTTACAGGTCCTCATAACCCTTGTGTTTGATAATATAAATTTATAATAACATTACTGAACAGCATTTAGTCAATTAAACATTTATATACATATACATTTTGATCCATCAACTGTATTTCAAAAATGCCTTTTAAGGACATAACAGGTATATCATTAAAGATTTGTATATGAGGGCATTTGTTGCTGTATTATCTATAATAGAGGGAAATTGGATTTAAAAATCCAGTAAAGGAGGATGTTTAATTTAAAATTTTGAAATACATATGGAATAGAGTAGATGTACTCATTACTCAACTTTAACAAGAAACCTTTTGAAAAAAAGTAGACATTTTCAGTGTCTGGAATGATGTAATAATATGTGCATTGAAATTCAACTAGAAAAACAACATCTAAAGATGTAGCTGAAAAACCGTTGGTATAATTCCTTTCAGAGCACTCATTACACTGGTAGAATTATAGCTTAATTAGTAAATTACAGAACTTGTATCTTAAAAATGTTCAAATATTAGGCTGGAGAAGTTCTGATAAAATGAACTAAAATGGTTACCATAAACAGCATCTCTTTCCTCTGGCCATAGAGTTCATCACTGCCCTATAATTCTTTGCATTTCCTCCATGTTTGGCCCAAACAAGTAATGGTAAATCGTAATGGCCATATTGAACCTTACATTTGAGCAGTTTATGCACTGAGGTATTTCACATACTACATTATTCCATTTGGTAATCTTGAAGTTTCTATAATCACTTCTCAGGTGTTACAAAATTGGCTGTATTTGCCTCATTCAGTGTAAAACGCTCAGTGATCTGATACAGCATCATGACCTAGCAAATAGGAAGAAAAAGCATCTTTGTGTCCTGATGCTTTTAAAATTTTTAAGGAGGGCAGCCTGGGTGGCTCAGCGGTTTAACGCCACCTTCAGTCCAGGGTGTGATCCTGGAGACCCGGGATCTAGTCCCACGTCGGGCTCCCTGCATGGAGCCCTGTCCCTTGTCTCTGCCTCTCTCTCTCTCTATCTCTCATTAATAAATACATTTTAAAAAATTTACAAGGAATCAATTAGTTTTGAGAAACTGTCAATCTTAATAAAGAAAGGATGACTCATAAAGTATAAATAACAATATAAGATAGAATAAAAATGTAAATAACAGTAAATATAATAAGAAAATGATAATAATAGTTAATTTTTGACTTAGTAATTCTATGAACCTGTTCTCTGCTAGGAACTTTATACATATTGACTCATTTAAACCTTTTGGCATTTTTATAGCATACTGTTATTATCCTCACATGACTGTTGAGGAAATCAAGACATGGGGAGATTTACCAAAAGTTATCCAAGCAGAAGATGGCAGAGCTGAGATTCAAGTTTGGCTCTTCTGCCTTCAGCCTGAAATCATTCCCACCCCCACTACTTATTGGTAGGCACTGGGTCAAAATTTTAAAATAAGTTTTAGAATCATTTACAAATAATGTATCTGTGCATTCTGTACTCCTCAGATCTTGAATTCTAAGAAGGCAAGAAAAGACAGGCAATAAGCAGGTAAACAAATGCAGATTAGCTAATTGTCATGCATTCCTGGAAAGAACTAGATACAATGAAAGAGAACAGCAGGGGACATACTTAGGTCGTATAGAAAGGTTTCTGTAAGGAATGACATTGAAGCAGATACCCTGAAGGATGAGTAGTCACTTGTGAAGGGCAAAGGCGAGGAATTATTCAATCCTAGCAATAGCCATGCCCTGAGGCAGGAGGAACACTGGTAGATCTGAAGTCAAATGACACGTGGTAGGGGGGAATTTTATATAAAGGTATGAAATGTGGTTGGAGGTGAAGCAAGCATCAGGGCCCCTCTCTTAGAAGAATGTGGTGCTTGAACAAGGAATCCAGTGTTTTCATTTCGCACTAGATCCTGCAAATTGTATAGTGAGTCCCATTTGTGGATTATAGGAAGGAAACTTGGTATTGTGATGAATATAACGGGATGTCCTTAAAGTGTTTTATGCAAGGATGCAACCTGATGTCTAAAATCAATATATAGAAATTAAAATTCATTGTGATAGTTATGACCCAAAATATAAGTGTCCAGTTTCAAATGAGTACAATCAGGGTTCAACTTGGTTAGGAGAGTATGTGGCTCAAATCAATACCATAGGAGTGATATTAAGACTTTTTATACGGCCAAGGCAGGTAACAATTAACACTTTTCCATAAGCATTTTTTTAGAAGTCTTAAACAGTGGAGCCAAAGCTGCTTCTTGAGAAAATAAACTTAAACTCTGCCTGCAGAACTCTGGCTTACCATGTAGGTGAAAGTATTGTTATGGCTCTTTATAGTATTAGAAAATCCAGAAGTATGGATTTTTCCTGCAGTTAGAAACATGGAATATCTGTGCTCCTGGATCTTTCCAAAGACTCCAACCTTAAACTGTGTGTATCGAAAGACAGAAAGTCAAGCTGACATAAGTGATTTGTAAGGGATGTAGTCTAAGGGAGCTGCTAGTTACCTACTCTTCTTGGTATATAAAATGTATTCTTAGGAATGTGATATATTACCATATCTGAGTCATGTTATTCTGATTCATTGTAGACATTCAATAAATGTTAGTTAATTTGAAAATGACTGTAAGTCCTCCCAGAACAGCCTTCATTTAGTGAGCCTTTATTCTGCATCTATAAAATTATACATTATTATTATCATCTGTTACCCAAGGAAGTTTCTTGTAATTTTTTTAAAAAAACTTTTCAAAATGAGGAGTTTCTGTTAGAAAAATTTATATCTTTCAAAGGATTCAAATGCTATCTTTTATCAGCAACAAAAATGATAGAATCCTTTATAACTATTTTGCTTTGACTACTTGGAAGCTTACAAATTTAGTCTGGAATACATTAATATTTGCCTTTCTAAACCTCCAAATAGGGCTAGCTTATTTGCTTCTTTTTTTTTGACCATTTGGAAATTTATGAAAAATATTCCATCTCACTAGAAGTTTTTTTAAAAAAGAATACAGAAATAAAGCAAATACTGGGACTCCTAGGTGGCTCAGGGTGTGATCCTGGAGTCGTGGGATCGAGTCTCGCATCGCGCTCCCCTTGAGGAGCCTGCTTCTCCCTCTACCTATATCTCTCTCTTTCCCTGTATCCCTCATGAATAAATAAAATTTTATTTATTTCATTTTTTAAAAAAGATTCTATTTATTTATTCATGAGAGACACACAGAGAGCAAGAGGTAGAGACAGAGGCAGAGGGAAAAGCAGGCTCCATGCAGGGAGCCCCACATGGGACTCGATCCCAGGCCTCCAGGATCATGACCTGGACTGAAGGCGGCGCTAAACCGCTGAGCCACCCGGGCTGCCCTCTTTAAAAGATTTTAAAAAATGAAGCAAATACTATGCATACTGTGTAGTATGGTCAGTTGTATACTGATGAGACAACTCTGTAGAAAAAAAAGGCTCTGATTCATAGCAGTTTTAGATTTCATGGTGTAAATACTCCTCCAGTGACTTATTTCAAGCTACCAACATGCAGTCACTGAACCTGGCATTGGGAAGAAATATATATTATTGGTTCTCATGAACCACTCAGAACTGATTCCAGCACACTGCAGAATAGCATAGTGTGTATATTAGGAAATCAAAAGAGTAAATATGAAAAATCCTCATGATGTTAAGTGAAAAGACAAGTATTGTATGATTTATAGATTTATTGTACACATGTCATAATTATGTATAATTATGTATATAAACAGGCTTATGGATAAATACACTTATGTGTGATCCCATTTTTATTTTATTTTATTTATTTTATTTTTTATTTTTTTTTATTTAGGATAGTCACAGAGAGAGAGAGAGAGGCAGAGACATAGGCAGAGGGAGAAGCAGGCTCCATGCACCGAGGGCCCGATGTGGGATTCGATCCCGGGTCTGCCAGGATTGCGCCCTGGGCCAAAGGCAGGCACTAAACCGCTGCGCCACCCAGGGATCCCCCCATTTTTATTTTAAAGATAAACACACGTAACTGTATGTGTATGGGGAGTAATTGTAGGGAGAGAGAAGGGGGAGGGGAAAGGCACTATGATTCATCAGGTGTCTGGAAAATGAAAGTTTTATTAACAAAAAGAGTCCTTTCCACAAGAATTTAGAGAAGAAATAAAACTAGTTTGTTATTAGGTAAATATAGTACAGTATATGCATATAGCTAACCTGCTAGAGGCTACATAGTAGGACAAAATTTCACACAATTTAGATAGCAAAGAGGAGGAAAGAACAGTAATGTCTCTAATCACCTAGAGATGGTCTCTGTACATCTCATACGAGCCATGAGCTGATTCTGGTAGTACATAGTTACATACCTAGAGGTTATTTGGCCTGCAACCAGGCATATATTTCACTGCTGTAAAAATGAGGGTAAAGACAATCCCTAGAGAGATTTATCTGTATCCTAAAGGTTAGAATAAGGTTTAGATTCACTGTGTTTTAAAGGAAATACTCTATCAAATAGGGAGGAGAATATAGTCACTTAGCCTTTGATAAGTGAGGAAGATAATTTTTATTTACCCTTATGCAGGTTGAAATGAAAACTAAAAGGGATATCTATAGTGTTTATTTGGTGAATTGTTTTTTTTTTTAATTTTTACCTGTATTTTCTAAATATTCCTAATAAACACATATATCTTATAATCAGGGGAAAATGTTTGAAAAACAGATATTGGGGACTTGACTTACTATAAACAGTAAGATCGTATTATTGTATTCCTTTGATTTTTTTTTTTTTTAGTTTCATTTTTTAGTTTAAATTCCAGTTAACATACAGTGCAATATTGGTTTCAGGTGTAGAATTTAGTGATTCATCACTTACATATAATACCTAGTGCTCATCACAAGTGCTTTCCTTAATGCCCATCACCCATTTTACCCATCACCCCATCTACCTCCCCTCCAGCAACCCTGTTTGTTCTTTGTAGTTAAGAGTCTTTTTTTGGTTTGCCTCTCCCCCTTCATTTGTTTTGTTTCTTAAATTCCACATTGAGTGAAGTCATACAGTATTTGTCTTTCTCTGACTTACTTCGCTTGATAGTACCCTCTAGCTCCATGCATTTTATTGCAAATGGCAAGATTTCATTCCTTTTTATGGCTGAGTAATATATTCCAGTGTGTGTGTGTGTGTGTGTGTACCGCATCTTCTCTATCCATTCATCAGTCAATGGACATTTGAGCTCTCTCCATAATTTGGCTATTGTTGATGATGCTGCTATAAACATCGGGGTGCATATGTCCCTTCGAATCAGTATTTTTGTATTCTTTGGGTAAATACCTAGTAGTGCAATTGCTGGGCCGTAGGGTAGCTCTATTTTTAACTATTTGAGGAGACTTCATACTGTTTTCCAAAGTGGCTGCCCCAGTTTGCATTCCCACCATCAGTGTAAGAGGGTTCCCCTTCCTCAACATCCTCACCAACATCTGTTGTTTCCTGAGTTGTTCATTTTAGCCATTCTGACTGGTGTGAGGTGGTATCTCATTGTACTTTTAATTTGTATTTCCCTGACAATGAGCTATTGAAAATCCTTTCATGTGTCTGTTAGCCATCTGGATGTCTTCTTTGGAAAAGTGTCTATTCGTGTCTTCTGCCCATTTCTTAACTGGATTATTTGATTTTTGGGTGTTGGGTTTGATAAGTTCTTTATATATTTTAGATACTAATCCTTTATCAGAATGTCATTTGCAAATATCTTCTCCTATTTTGAAGGTTGCCTTTCGGTTTTGTTATGGTTTTCTTTGCTGTGCAGAAGCTTTTTATTCTTTTGAGATCCCTTTTTAAAATCTCTAGTTGTTTTATTGTTAATCATTATATGCACAAATTCATCGCTATGTTCTTCCTTCTTGTTCTGGAGAATAAACAAAGAAGGAAAATAACCTTGTTTTCAAAGAGCTTGTAATATACTTAGATAAGCTGAATTTATATGGAATAGCATGAATGATAGAAGCAAATGGTACATAACTGAGGACTACAGTGTATAATATGATGCTGTGATAGGTTTTTTTTTTTTTTAAGACTTAACTTATTTGAGAGAGAGAGAGAGAGAGAGCATGCAAGAGTGAGTGAGCACAAGTGGTGTGAGGAGGAGAGGGAGAAGCAGGCTCCCCTGCCCAGTAGGGAGCCCCACATGGAGCTTGATCCCAGGACTCCAGGATTATGACCTGAGCCAAAGGCAGACACTTAACCATCTGAGCCACCCATGTGCCCCATGCTCTGATAGTTAAGAGGAAAAGTAAATCAGTTTAAGAAAAGTTATTTGGAAGAGGTAGCTTTGGGATAAGCGTTCAAGTTTGCTTTTTTAAGTAAATGAAAATCCCCTCAGATGAGTGTAACCATAAGCCTGTAACATTGCAAATGTTAGAGGTGAGAATGAACTTGGAGTTGCTTAAGGGGATTCTCATACCAGGGAGAAGGCCAGAAAACGGTAAATACAGAATGGGCTGCTTAAGTGGAGAGACCTTGGAAGTAGGAAGGCCAATTCAGAGGCAGCAATTCAGAGGCAATCAGACTTGAGGCACTAAATTGAATAAGTGCTATCCTGAAAGAAAAGATTGAAGAATTGATAGAACTGATGATTCTGAATATCAGGAAAAAAAAAAAGGAAAAAAAAAGAATATCAGGAAAAGGTAGAGAAGAATGAGTTAAAGATTGTCCTAGAGGTCTGGGAGTATAATGATAGTGCAGAAAAATTTGTGAAAGAAATTAATGCATTTCATATTTGATATGATAGTTCTACATCTAATTTGAGATGTCCATTTGTCAGAAGCTGTATAGTTTGGATTGAATCCCCCAAAGAAGTCCTAATCCCCAGCACCTCAGAGTGTGACCTAATTTAGAAATGGTGGCAGTGCAAATGTAGTTAAGATGAGGTCATTATGGAGTACTGTAGGCCCTTAATCCAATATGATGGTAATTTCAAAGTTCTACCCTCCAGAAATGTGAGGCAATAAATTTCTATTGCATTAAGCCACCAAGTTTGTGGTACTTTGTTATGACAGCCACAAGAACCTAATAGAAATGCTGATACCGTTCTTTGAATTTTTTTTTTTTAACTATCCCCGTCCCTCAACCTTCACCTTTGGAAATATTTATAAAAATGAGATGAAAATAGGTATAAGGAGTCAAAAGTGGAAAGAGTATTTCATTACATTTTTTCATATCTGTGTATTTATTAGTGTTTTTTATTCTCTTATTATCATCATTCTGAAATGATATTTTCATACAGGCCAAATAATCTCTTTAGATTGTGCAGTGTTAGCTCGCTGGAATGTGTACTCTGCATACACTTTTAGGGAATTAAAGATATTGATATGACTTTTCAGTTTATCTGGCAATCTGAAATTCCATTGCCTGCCTTTTGAAGAATATCAGATGTCAGAATGAAGCGGCAACTCAGCCATATGAATTAGGGATAATACTGAGACCTCAAAGTAAGCAAAGCAAGCATGGATAACAGAGCATATGCTCAAATGCCTTGAAGACCTGCTATAATAAGAGGAAATTAAAAAGAGGGAGAGTGGTAAATGTTTGTCTCTGTCACTTGCTCCATAGAGATGCTGTATAAGAACTTGTATTAATGCTTTCGTTTCAGATGACAAATTCAGTATTTTAATTATTGAAATGACATCAAGGTTGTATCTCATTTTAGACGCTGTCCCCTTTCAACTTAATCTGCTTTTCTGGCTTGCTTTCTGGTGTATTTATATATGTAAGTTTTTTTGTGGGGAAATACCTTTTCTTTTTTAATTTCTAATTTAATTTCTTTTTTTTTTTTTGCCTTATAAGTTTTGGGGATCAATTAGGCTACCAAATATTTGATACAATTTGGAAAGTAAAACTGACTTAAATGCTTGTGAACATATGATTTTTGGCAATTGTACTCCCCAAGCCCAACTTCTTATTCTTTCTAAGTGAAATATAGACTTTGCGGTTCACTGACCTTTGAACAGAAGTTCTTTTTCGGGCACTCCCGGTGGCTCAGCGGTTTGGCACCGCCTTCAGCCCAGGGCATGATCCTGGAGACACCGGATCAAGTCCCACGTTGGGCTCCCTGCATGGAGCCTCCCTCCCTCTGCCTGTGTCTATCTCTCTCTATCTTTCTGTCTCTAATAAATAAAATCTTAAAAAAAAAAAAGTTCCTTTTCCCAAAAGTGTGTACACTGTACATTTGGTTCCATGCAGAACATGTTGAACAAGTGTGTACACTGTCCATTTGGTTCCCATGCAGAACATGTTCTCCCTTGAACATGTTGATAAAGATAAAGAGCAGTCCTTATTTCCCTAAAAATTTAGTTCTATTATTAGCTGTGAAATTTGAGTGACTCTATACTTCTGCTGGTTCAGAGGATTTTCTAGAATTGCTATCTTGTGGCAGAATTAATCACAGCAAAAGAAAATGTGCCAATGTGGACAGTTTCAGGCCAAAAAGGAGCAAGAGAGCTCAAATTTGTGTCGCTTGCTAATAATATACCTAATTTTTTTAATATACCTAATTTATAGTACTTAATATCCTTAATCAGTTACTAATTTGACCAAAATGCCCAAATATTTTAATATTCACTGTTAATAAGATGTCATAAGGCTATTTAAGTGGATGCTTAAAATTCTGATGTATTAGTCATTTTTTTATAAAATCTCAGTTGGCTGTAATCCCAGTTCACATTTGCCTTATTTAGATTCTAGTGTTTATTTTATTTTTTAAAAAATGAAGCAAAAAAGTGATTAATGGTTTAGCTGGTTAAGAACTTAAGGAAGGTTTTGCTTAGTGAAAAAAAGTTTTTCTTTCTGAATATCTGTATTTCATAGATTGGACCATATGAAATTATCATTTGTGTAGGTTAAATAGACAATTTCCTATAGTTTTTAACCTAGTACTCAGTTTAGAATAATAGAGTCTATGGTCTACCCTGCCTGAGCCACCTCTATGTAAGACATCTTACAAGACATATGGGTTATAAAATAACATCTTTTGGTATAATTATAATGAATTTGCAGATTTGAAAGGTAGCTCTTTTTCCCCAAATATTTTAATTTTAAGTAATCTCTACACCCATGTGGGGCTGAAACTCAGAAACACTAGATCAAGGGTCACAGGCTCCATCAACTGAGCCAACCAGATGTTGGCTGAAAGTTTTTTTTTTTTTTTAATTTTTAATTTAATTAATTTATTTTTAAATTTTATTTTTTTTAAAGATTTTATTTATTTATTTGAGAGAGAGAGCACAAATAGGGGAGGAGCAGAGGGAAAGAGAGAAGCAGACTCCCTATCCCCATCCCCAGCAGGGAACCCATGACTCAGGGCTCCATCCCAGGACCACAGGATGATGACCTGATGTAAGGCAGGTGCTTAACTGAGCCAACCAGGCACCCCTAATTTTTTTTTATTTTTAACCAGGCTCGGCGTAGAGCCTAACATGGGGCTCGGTCTCATGACCATGAGAACACGACCTAAGCTGAAACCAAGAGTGGGACGCTTAACTGACTACGCCACCCAGGTGTCCCAAGGTAGCTTATTTTTAAATCCAGTGCTTTCATTATCTTATAGCTTAAGGCCAATTCAGATTATGAAATGACTGTACCATAGCTGATGACAGTAGTATTCTGTATGTATAAAAGTCACCTTGGGGTACCTGGCTAGCTCAGTCTGAGGAGCATACAATTTGATCTCAGGGTCATGAGATCAAGCCCCACACTGGATGTGGAGATTACATAAATATATAAACTTGCAAAAAAAAATTCACCTCTTACTCCTTAAGAAGATATTTCTTTAGTTATGAGAAACAAAACAAGGATAGAAAATCAAAGTGTTATTAGCTTCATTATGGAATTAGACTATTAAAATAAAACAACATTCTGGAAATACGATTTTGAATTAACTTTATTTGAACAGATACAAAACTGCTTTTTAAGGGGGACCTCTGGCTTTTCCTCTAAGGACTTGTACAGTTTGGAGTGCCTGGGTGGCTCAGTCAGTTAAGCATCTGCCTTTAGCTCAGGTAATGATCTGCAGGTCCTGGGAGTGAGCTGTTCCCTCTCCTTCTGCCCCTCCCCTTGCGTGCTCTCTCTCTCTCTCAAATAAATAAATAAAATAAAAAATTACACAATCTTGCTAAACTCTCTTATTAAAAAACAAGAACTTTTGCAGTTTATCATTGCATAAGTGGGGGTTTTTCAACTAGATAAGGCTACATCAGACTTGAATTTTCATAACAAAACATCAACTTTTCCTAAAATTTATAATAGAAATTTTTGTTTTGGCTGCAACACAGGTAACCTGCACAAATGGCATGTCTTAGCAATACTTCTCTTGGACTTTTAGAATGGGCTATCAGAAAAGATATGTTAACCATTCATTCTTTTAGGATAGTTTTTATTTTATTTTATATCTAATTAGATTAGGGTCCATGGAGACCAGCAAAACTTGGCTTTACCAACTTCACTGCAATGTGAGGGATTCGGCACGTGGGAGAAAAAAGGGGGGTGCTTGGAAGCGGCACCTTGTTCCCTCCCCTGGAGGCACAGAGTGGCTGACAGGGTGGTGGAGACTTGGCAAATGACTTTCTTGCTGGCACTTGCAGAGTGAGTAGATTCCAAGGGTCTGGAAAAGGGTAAGCCCCCACTCGTGTGTCCTTGGGATCCTTGCTGCCTTCCTTGGCTGGACTGGGGTATGGGCATGAATGTTGCTCTCTCCTTGCCTCCTTTCTGCTGCCCTTGGGGTTTGGATTCAGAATTTGTTCCTAGCATCCAAGACTTTGATAAGAAAATTATAGGGACTTAGGCTTACCTACAAATCTTGATAGAACATTTTTTTTAAAGATCTTATTTATTCATGAGAGACACAGAGAGAGAGAGAGAGAGAGAGAGAGAGAGGCAGAGACACAGGCAGAGGGAGAAGCAGGCTCCAGGCAGGGAGCCCAACGCGGGACTCGATCCTGGGTCTCCAGGATCACGCCCTGGGCCAAAGGCGGCGCTAAACCGCTGAGCCACCCAGGCTGCCCATTGATAGAACATTTAAAGCTTTTTGATGACAAACTTCAAAACTGCAAAGATGAACAGAGGAAAAAAAAATTTAACTGTCAAAGACACAACCAAATATCATGGTAGAATGAGTTAAATGAGCATTTATGTTGCTGCAGATCACTAAAGTACTATTAAGTTTGTAGATACAATATATCAGTCTAGTCTCTAGGAACCTGTGATCAACATAATGCCTACCTACCCAGACTGACCTTCAGAACCTGCTCAGTTGTGTAAGTCAGAGCCACACTCATCTTCCCTACCAGTTGGACCTGTATTAGCTAACTTGGGACATCATCAGACTCCAACATCAAATAGGACCAGTAGGGACCCCTGGGTGGCTCAGCAGTTGAGCTTCTGCCTTTGGGTCAGGGCATGGTCCTGAGGTCCTGGGATCAAGTCCTGCATTGGGCTCCCTGCATAGAGCCTGCTTCTCCCTCTGCCTTTGTCTTGCCTCTCTCTCTGTGTGTCTCTCATGAATAAATAAATAAATCTTTGAAATAAAATAAAAAGATCTTTATGACTTTAAGGAAAAAAAAAAACAAATAGTACCAGCAGTGGGCACTACCATTTAGTAGCAGTTTGACTTCTCCAAGCCATGTCAACTTGTCTCCAAAGTAATACTGCTTTCAAAGACCCAGTTTATAGCTGTGTGTTTCCTTTCATTCTATCCCCAGCTCAATTTTCTTTCCTTCCTCCAATGCTTTTCTTCCTTCCTTTCATTTATTATTTTACTAAGAGTTGGTGAAAATGATTTAGTCCCTGACCTCTCTTAACACAGTCTAATACAGGGAGACATGCAAAGAAAATGTTACTCAGAGTCCCTATGTAAAAACTTGATGATAAATTCTGTACATAATTTAATGCCAGAAGAAATTTGTTTCTCTTAGCACACAGACATGCTTACTGCAACCAAATAATAAGTAAAATGGAAAACTAAAAATAAATAACTTCTTTACTGGTTTAAGTCATTATTTTTCTTATTTAGTGGAAAGTTTGGAGGTAGACAGTCCAAGGACAGGTGTAGTGGCTTCTATATTTCTACTGTACTATGCTTATCATAATGCTCTCCTTCTCTTTCTTGTTACTTCAGACCCAATGTGGCTACTAGAATCCAGGCATTACGTTTACTCTCCAGGCAGGAAGAAGAATAAAAAAAACTCTTTTTTTTTTTTTTTGGTTTCCTCCTGCTCCCTATAAAACGGAAGTTCACAAAGAACTTGCTATGTCTCATTGTCTAGAATTGTATTGCATGCCTCAATATTTTAGTTTTCTAGTTACTATAGTAGAGGAAGGCAAGTGTAAGAGGCATTGAAGTAGATATTGAATAACATTGAAACAACAAATGATAAATCATTCAAGACTAATAAATTCTAGACCAATTGACTTGACCTTTACATTATGAAACCAGTTGTCCTTTGAATGACATCAGGATCCAAAAGAAATCCAGAAGATATTTGCAAATAACATTTCTGATAAAGGATTAAGTATCCAAAATCTACAAAGACCTTATCAAACTCAACACCCAAAAAACCAAATAACCCAGTTAAGAAATGGACACTTTTCCAAAAAAAGACATTCAGGTGGCTAATAGACATGTGAAAAGATGCTCAACATCACTCATCATCAGGGAAATGTACAAATCAAAAGTACAATGAGGTATCATCTCACACCTGTCAAAATGACTAAAATTAAAAGCACAAGAAACAAAAGGTGTTGGCGAGGATGTGGAGAAAGAGGAGTCCTCTTGCACTGTTGGTGGGAATGCAAACTGGGGCAGCCACTCGAGAACAGTATGGAGGCTCCTCAAAATGTTAAAAATAGAACAACAATTGTACTTCCTTTTGTATTCTTTACCTAAAGGATACAAAAATACTGATTCAAAGGGATACATGCACCCTGAGGTTTATAGCAGCATTAACAATAACCGGACTTTGGAGAGAGCACAAATGTCCATCAACTGATGAATGGATAAAGAAGATGTGGAATGTACACGCAAACTGGATGGAATATTACTCAGTCATCAAAAAGAATGAAATCCTGACATCTGCAATGACATGGATGGAGCTAGAGTGTATTATGCTAAGCAAAATAAGTCAGTCAGAGAAAGACAATTACCATATGATCTCACTTTTATGTGGAATATTAAAATGGAAGCAGATGAATATATGGAAAGGGAGAAAGGAAAAAAAGGAGAGAGGGAAACAAGCAATAAGAGACTCTTAATGTTAGAGAACAAACTGGAAGGTTGATGGAGGAAGGTGGGTAGACAATGAGCTTAGGTGGGTGATGAGTATTAAGGAGGACACTTGTTATGATGATTTCTGGATGTTGTATGGAAATGATGAATCACTGAGTTCTACTCCAGAAACAATCAATACAACACTGTATGTTAATTTCCTAAAATTTACATTAAAAAAAAAGAGAGGAAAAAGAGTGTATACAAGAAAATAAAAAGAAAGTACAGATCAGGGCAGCCCTGGTGGCTCAGCAGTTTAGTGCCGCCTTCAGCCCAGGGTGTGATCCTGGAGACCCGGGATTGAGTCCCACGTCGGACTCCCTGCATGGAGCCTGCTTCTCCCTCTGCTTGTGTCTCTGCCTCTCTTTCTCTCTGTGTGCCTCTCATGAATAAATAAAAAAATAAAATCTTTAAAAAAAAAAAAAAAGAAAGTACAGATCAAACAAAAAACAAAAGAAATCAAGTGACTGGTGAAATGATAAGGTAAAAAAGAAAAAGGAGTTTCTCCTTTTAAACATAGAGAAACAAACTGATAACCATATTTTCTGATAACCATATTTTCTATACAAATGTGAAATTAGAAGAAGGAGGCAAACAGGTGTATTAGAACCAACTCTAAAAAGTTAATGACTTTAAGTCTTTATTAAATATTTCCTTTCTGGGCACCTGGATGGCTCAGTCAGTTGAACATCCGACTCTTGGTTTCCAGTGAGATTATGATCTTGTTGTCATGAGATTGAGCCTCATGTTGGCTCTGCCCTCAGAGAAGAGTCTGCTTGAGATTCTCTCTCCTTCTTCCTCTGCCACTCCTGCTCACGTGCCCTGTCTCTCTCTCTCTCTCTGCCTCTGAGATAAATAAATAAATCTTTAAAAATGATTCCTTTCAAAATATCCCTCTAGACATTCTGAATTTCATGACCTTAATGAAGATAGGTGTTCATCTTTTGATTATTATTTTTTCATTTTAAAAAAATTATATTTAAGTTTTTAAGATTGATTGATTGACAGAGAGCACTAATGCACATGTAAGGGAAAGGCAAAGGGAGAGAAAGATTCTCCAGCAGACTGAGCTAGGAGCCTGCCTCATCTCATGACCATGACCTGAGCCGAAACCAAGAGTTGGACACTCAATTAACTGAGCCACCCAGGTGCCCTGGTTGTTTTTTTAAATAGAAATCCTGAATTGAGAAAGAGAATTTTGTGCAGTAGCATATGATATAGTATCATCTTAAATAGAATTTTATGTGACAGGTTTTATATTGAGTTTTGTTTGATTAATATATGTAATCCTGTTTGATTTATTTACAACAGTTGCAGGTTGGTAGGTTGATGGGTTGGTGCTCCAGGAAGCAGAATTAATATGTAGGATATTTGCTAGTGAGAACTTGTGGAATTTATTATACCTGTGGTGGAACAGAAGGAATCAGGATTGGGGCAAAGGAAAAATAGGGCTTTGATGCAGTCAGAACAAAAGCCTCAGCCAATTCCATAGGGAGGCTATTTGAGCTGTTCCAGGTACAGTAAGGAGGTAGGTCTTTGTATTCTTTCTTCCACCAGTCATTTGATGCCAGCTATCCCCAGGAGGGGGTGTGATCTTGGGCAAATTGATCTATACAACAGAGTAATTGTTGGAGAGGACTGACAGCACTTGGGGAATTAATTTTTCAGACCTTCATTCACTGTTGTGACTGTGAAAAAAATCAGATTTAACTTCTAAATTTTAGTTTTACCTTACAGTTTTTAGAAGTATTAGCTACAGTAAGTGCAATACCTACTGATAAATTTTCTCATTTAAGGATCTGGAGTTGGACTATTAAAGGTGACTTAATTCCAATTCAAGATAAGTGTTGTTACTGTCCCCATACAACATTATTATGGTATTATTATTTTTATTCCCTATGCTGTACTTTTCATTCCTGTGATTTATTTATTTTATAACTGGATATTTGCACCTGTTTATTTCTTTTACCTATTTCACACATACTCCCAATCCCTTCTCCTCTGGCAACCATCAGTTTGTTCTCT
Organism: Canis lupus dingo; assembly: GCF_003254725.2. Taxonomy (NCBI): domain Eukaryota; kingdom Metazoa; phylum Chordata; class Mammalia; order Carnivora; family Canidae; genus Canis; species Canis lupus. Next base: position 49,771,020 of record NC_064244.1, on the reverse strand, counting down.
CTACATGTGACCCTGTCTGTCTTTGTTTTTGTTGTTCTTTTTTTTTTTTTTTTAGATTCCACATATAAGTGAGTCATATGGTATTTATCTTTCTGTTTCTAACTTATTTCAGTTAACATCATACCCTGTAGGTCCATCCATGTTGTTCAAAATGGCAAAGTCCTATTCTTTTTTTATTACTAATATTTCATTGCATATATATGCCATATCTTCTTTATCCATTCATCTGTTGGTGGCTCCCATATTGTGGCTATTATAAATAATGCTGCAAAAAACATAGGGGCCTATATACCTTTTGAATTAGTGTTTGTTTTGAGTAAATGCCCAGTAGTGGAATTACTGGATCATATGGTATGTTTATTTTTAATTTAAGGAACCTCAGTAGTGTTTTTCACAATTGTTGCACCAATTTACATTCCTATCAGATGTTCCTGATGGTTACCTTTTCTCTACATCCTTGCCAACCCTTGTTATTTATCTTTTTGCTACTAGCCATTTTGATTGGTGTGAAGTGGTAATTTATTGTGGTTTTGATTTGCATTTCCCTGTGATTAGCCGTGGAAGACATCTCTTACAGGTCTGTTGGCCATCTGTATGTCCTCTTTGGAAAAAGGTCTATTCAGGTCATCTGCCCATTTTTAAATCAGATTATTTGTTGTTTGGGTATTGAATTGTATAAGTTGTTTATATATTTTGGATATTAACCTCTTATTGCATATTTTGTTTGCAAATATCTTTTCCTATTCAGTAGGTTGCTATTTTGTTTTGTCATTGGTTTCTTTTGCTGTGCATCCATCTTTTCAGTTGGATGTAGTCCTCATAGTTTATTTTTTGCTTTTGTTTCCCTTGCCTGAGGAGTCCTATCCATAAATATGTTGGTAAGGATGATGTCTGAGAGATTACTATGTTTTCTTTTAGGAGTTTTATGGTTTGAGGTCTCACATTTGATTCTTGAATCTCTTTCGAGTTTATTTTTGTGTTTGGTGTAAGACAGTGGTCTAGTTTCATTCTTTTGCATATAGCTGTCCAGTTTTTCCAATACCATTTATTGAAGAGATTGTTTTTTTTTTCCTGTTGCATATTCTTGCCTCGTCTGTCATTGGTTAATTGATCCTATAAATGTGAGTTTCTTTCAGGGCGCTCTCTCCTGTTTTCATTGGTGCCAGTTCCATAATGTTTTGATTATTGTAACTTTGTCATATATCTTGAAATCTCAGACTGTGATACTTCCAGCTTTGTTCTTTTTACAAGATTGCTTTGGCTATTCATGGTCTTTTGTGGTTCCATACAAACTAGTATTATTTATTCTGGTTCTGCGAAAAATACTATTGGTGTTTTGATAAGAATTGCATTGAATCTGTAGATGGCTTTGTGTAGTATGGACATTTTAACAATATTAATTACTCCTATCTAAGAGCATGGTAATATCTTTCCATTTGTTTCTGTTTCTTCAGTTTCTTTCATCATTGTCTTAGAGTTTTCAGAGTATAGGTCTTTTAACTCCTTGGTAAAATTTGTTCCTAGGTATTTTCTTTTTCTTTTTTCTTTTTTTGGTGTAGTTGTAAATGGGATTATTTTCTTAATTTCTCTCTCTGCTACTTCATTATTACTATGTAGAAAAGCACCCAATTTCTGTGTATCTTTTATCCTGCAACTTTACTGAATTCATTTATTAGAGATTTTATTTATTTATTTGAGAGAGAAAGATGAGGGGGAGGCAGAAGGAGAAGCAGACTCCTCACTGAGCAGGGAGCTTAATATGGGGCTCGATCCCAAGACCCTGGGATCATGACCTGAGCCGAAGGCAAACACTTAACTGACTGAACCACCCAGGGACCCCTGAATTCATTTGTTAGAACTAATGTCTCACTTCCATGATTATCTTTATAATATTTTGAAGGACTCTGATGTCACACATCATTATCCACTCCCTTGTCCCAACTCATTTATTACTTGATCTTTTTTTATGTATTTATGTATGTAGATATGTATGTATGTATTTAGAGTAATCTCTACACCCAACATGGGGCTTGAACTCAAAACCCTGAGATCAAGAGTCACACCTTCCTCTGACTGAGCCAGCCAGGTGCCCCGTTAATTGGCCTATATTAAAAGAATCTCCTCTCACTACCACTTCTTTTTTTTGGAATGGAAACTTAGAAAGGAGAGAATCTGTTTTGATTGTTTTCCATGCTTTTTGAATAGACTTTTATAATTTATTTTCTTTCCCCTCAAAGTTATCGGAAACAACAGCATTTATAGAATAGAGCAGCTCTACTACTGGACATGGTAGGGGGTCAGGGAGTGATTTCCCGCTGAGCAGGGAGCCCAATGTGGGGCTCAATCCCAGGACTCTAAGATCATGATCTGAGCGGAAGCTAGACGCTTAACCAACTGAGCCAGCCAGGCATCCCTGAGCTAATTTTATATTAAAAAAAGATCCATCTGAGAAAAGACACCCTAAATAAAAATGGTCCTTTAAACAAACAAATGAACCCTTAGAAATTCTGTTCCAAATAATTTATTTTTTTTCCAAATAATTTATTTAACATTGTGTTTAGTTAATATTGAGAAGACTTTTCCATCAAAAATTTACCTATTTGCAAAATAATATTTACATACTGGGTTTCAGCTTATAGAGCAGTTTGGCATATTTTCTGGTAATGATCATAAAAATCCTATGAAATGGTTAAAACAGTTATATTATTGTCCCTAATCTACAGACAAGTGATCTGAGACATATAAGTAGCAAATGGTAGATTTCCTCACTCCTGTGAGTGGTCTTTCTACTATAGTATAGCATTTAACATGGATGATCAGTTTTTTTTGGTTTCAGTAGAAGTTTAGAATTTTTCTCTGTCTCTGCGTTGAGCAAGGAAAAATCCCTTGTCAATAGGCAGGAATTGGCATTGTAGGTTAGATATAAGAGATATGAGATCTTTATCAGGCTGGCAAGAACAGTAAATTGGTCAGGTGATCTGATCTGAGCAGCAAATCTACAGTAGGTAGACTATATCAAAATTAGTCCAGATTTCATAAGCAGGAACCTAACAAGGAAGCAAGGAAGCTTTACTGATGATGGCAATACCAAGGCTAAACTTCAAAACTGCAGGGAGCATACCCTCATTATATTCTCTGTGAATGTTATCCTCTGGAGTTGTGCAGTATGGCAGTACTTTAAGATATATTAAGAATACTAAAAGAGAGCAGTTACTCAGTGAAGAATCTCTGAAGACTGAGGCCTTTTATTCTGGCTAACTGTGATAATCAGTAACTCATTTTCCCAGACAGAATCTTTTGGTCTTAAAAGGCTGAGGTCAACTCTCACAGCTGCAGTTTCTCCAGGGAAAAATTGTCCTTAGACTTAGCCAAAAGCCTTTCACATCAATATTTGAAGAGCAGGAACCGTATCCTGCAGTCAAATGGAGGCTATCTGTACCCCTTAACAAAGACAGAGAGGTTGGCTTCTTAGGTGAACTGTGTTTGGCAAGGTGACAGGAGTTCGGAACACCAGACTGCTTATCATGTCTTTATGTGATTTTTGCACTTCAGTTTTTCTAAATTCAAAATAGACTAAAGGTAGCTCACAGTTGGCTCTGAAAATTTCCAGTTATGGCTTAGATCAAGTTGAAATATCCTGGGATGATTTTTAAATGATTCATAGGTACGAGCTTTTCACAATGTTAACATTTCTATTTGACACAGAAAATCATTCTTTTTGAAGTTGATGATTTATTTTGATTTGAAATTACAAATCCCAAAGATAATTTTCTTACCATGAACATTGTATTGTTTGGCAAGTGACTTTCCCTAAAGATTACTTAAAAGTCTCTTATCCTTAATTGAATATGTTACAGCATAGAAGTCTACTAAGAAATGCTTCCAAAAATTATTTGCATTTTGTGGATTATGTTTAACCCCCTTTTAGATTTGATGAAAGCAGTCAATAATATTAAAATAAGCTCAAATGCATTTTCAAGATGTTGAAACATTCATTGCCAAAGAGAAGAGTAAGTGTTGGTCTGAAATGAAATAAGAATAAACCTTACATTTTATACAAGAAAGTATCATTTTGGGGGAGAAAGATGAGGATTTTAAATATTCATATTAGTGCTAAAATTTTCTTTTACTTTGCTAATGCTAGCTTTAAAATTTGCCAAATAGCATTATTTGCAGTCTAGGCATAGGGCTATGTAATTTTCTAAGCATGATAGAATTTGTCATGATGAGCACTGAGGAGTATATAGAATTGTTGAATCACCATATTATACAACTGAAACTAATATAACATTGTATGCTAACTATACTGGAACTAAAATTAAAAACTTAAAGAGTTTGGAGACTTGTTACAACTTGTTGGCCATAAATTAAATCATTTTAGTATCTTATATTGACTTAAATGTAGAAAAATATGCATACCAGCATTTGAAGTAGCTTATGTTTATATTAGTAACACACTATAGTATTCTCTATTTTTTCTCCAAAAAAGATAGAGAATTAGGTATTTCATTTACATGAGAATTATAATATTTTTATCTGCGGTTTCATATGCATTTGTAGAACTAGACTACAATTAGTGCCTAATATGAAAATTACTTTGAATATAATTTAATATATGATGAATCAGAAATTCTGGCAGGCTCCTGCTTTGACTTGGGTACGTCTTTATGAAATCCAGATTATACAATACCATGGAAAGATGCTGGTTGTTTTAATTTTACCTTTTGAATTTTGGTCAAACTGGAGTTTATTATATATTCCTTCTAAATTCTTTGATGCTAAATTTACAGAGAAAAATTATTTTTATTCAGTGATGTTTAAAAGCTTCCTTTTTAAAAAACTTCTCTACTGAAATAGGATAGCTTTATTTGGTTTTAAAATCACATTCATAAGTCACTTCTCTCCTGGAGTGAAAATTGTAGACTTTCTATTTGTCTCTCTCCCCACTGAAGGCAAAACTCTCTTCTGAAGTCAATAAAAGGTTACCAGGAGAGAAGAGAAATTGTGATTGGAAGCATTGAGCCTAGTAATTCCTGCTGTTATGGCAACTGTCATCTGAAACATAGGGAATACTTTTCAAGCTCTATTTTTCATCGTTGAATTAATATAATAAGTATTTATAGAATATGATTTTGAGCTGTATTTACTTTTCTAGATTTAATTTGTTTTTTAAAGAAACGGTCTCAAAATAGTACTTAGCCTTGGATAATTCTTTTGGATGACAAATAATATTTATTGATAGAATTCTCTCCGGGTTAAAAAAAAAACAACAAAATTAAGTTGTTTTATTAATTGTGATTGGTTAATTTTTATTAAGTTCATTAAGTACTTTTCTGTTCATTTGGAATATTTCATCTGGCTCTCCTGGCAATGCTGTTAAGTTGAGAGCCAGTGTGGGAAAATTATGGCACAGTGAGCTGACTTGCTAACGAGATTATAATTAGTTACTGATGGCAGCAGAACTAGATCTCAGACGTCCTGAGAGGCTAAATTCATGTTCTCTTCAGCCAACCACTGTCCCCTGTTGATGACTATGCAGCCTAAGTTTTAACGTTGGAAAAATGAACTCTTCCAAAAACCCACCAGAATGGTTCCTTCAGGTACATGAGCATTCCTTCATACAAAGCAGTTTCTTGTTTGAATGATAAATACAAAATTACTGTGGTAAAAATAATTTTTACTCAAAAAAGATAGAGAATGGAAATAAGGTGATGCATTGGGTTAAGGCACTGATTTCTGGCCCAACTGACTTAGATCTTTATCCTGGCATGAATTTGGTGGCACCTCCTAGTCCCTCATGGACTTTTTTCCACATCAGACAAAACCACTGAATGGTTTTGTGCAGTCTGGCAGGATTGCTAGTTGCAGTGGTGTAGAAACGGAAACAATTTGGGAGTTGTAGGTTGAAACTGAGGTGCCTGGTTCTATGAAGTGGTATTGGTACTGAACTTTGAGTACCAAACTTATGTATATATTTAAAACAACTTTTTTAAGGTGGATGGTAGTAGCTATTTGAGTGTCTTTGGAATACTGAGACATTCAGCATAATTGTACATCTTATAAAGAGGAATTTTGGAGTAGAATGGGTTCTAAATTCACTGGAAATTTAGAATCCAAACAAAACTCATTTCATGTTTGTATAAACTATTTTAAGCCATCTTGTTCTTACTAATTTTTTTTTCTCTAGCCTGTAGTCTTTGTTTCTAATTGAATCACTTTGAGATGGTCCCAAAGAGGTTGATGCCTCTCTGTTTGGTTGAATACATTATAATCTTTATCTGCAAATTATCACTGAGGATCCACAGGATTCCCTAAGTTCTTAGAAGAAAGAATGGTAGAAGAATTTCATGGTAAAAAGATGACATGATGACACTATGAATTAAAATATATAACCCAAGTTTATGACAAAGCAAAAGTTCACTTTAGAGGGGCATTAGATCAGCATAAGTAAACAATTAAAAATATGAAATGTCTTATAAAAGAGATATAGCATTAAGGGTATTTTTTTTGCAACTTTTATATATGAAATAGGTAAATTTGGAATTGTTTCAAGATCATATTCTCTTCCTGCTTTGAACTCTTTAATTACGTTCACTATCTTTCTTAGGTCTCTGGAATAAAGGACTAGATCACAGCGCTTTGAAATGGTAAACACTCTCAGTGTGTGAATAAGGAAACTGGTTCTGAATTACAAATATAATATTGCCTTAAAATCTGCAGTTTCATTACTTTTTTTACAAAGCCATCTTGTCTAATTTCTGCTCAAGTAATTGTGACACATGGAGTAGTTTTGTACATAGTTGTGAATGCAGTAAATTCAATTAATTATGCTTTCATTATTTATTTAACACTCTCTTCCTTTACCTTCACCCCTACCACACCCCATAGCTAACTCTATGCCAAATCTAGTTAGTGAATCCTAATCTGCAGTAGGGGGCTCTTTCATTAATAATCTTTAGCACTCTTAAAAAGTATGTGATATCTTCATTTACAATATAAAGTGAAGGGCCCTGGGGTAGCTCAGTCTGTTAAGTGTCTGCCTTAAATATTTGCCTTCATTTAGCTCAGGTCATGATCTCAGGGTCCTGGGATTGAGCTCCAAGTTAGGTTCCCTGATCAACAGGGCAGTCTGCTTCTCCTTCTCTCTCTGCCCCTCTCCTATCTCATGTTCTCTGTCTCAAATAAATCAATAAAAGCTTAAAAAAATAAAAATAACAAAATAAAATATAAAGTTAAATTTTGACGCGTGGCTGGCTCAGCCAGTAGAGCATATGACTCTTGATCTTGGATTTGTAAGTTCAAGCCTCATGTTGGGTGAAAAGCTTACTTAAGGGGATCCCTGGGTGACGCAGCGGTTTAGCGCCTGCCTTTGGCCCAGGGCGCGATCCTGGAGACCAGGGATCGAATCCCACATCGGGCTCCCGGTGCATGGAGCCTGCTTCTCCCTCTGCCTGTGTCTCTGCCTCTCTCTCTCTCTCTCTCTCTCTCTGTGCGACTATCATAAAAAAAAAAAAAAGCTTACTTAAAAAAAGTATAAAGCTAAATGAAAGTGAGTTCAGACATGGAAGGAAAGCAGATATAGAAAGCTGAACACCTTCAATGTTCATTCTCCAAAGCACACAATTTTAACGTACTCTAAAACTTCAGGGAGCAGCTGCATCAATATTTGGTTGGAACTTAGAATCCCTAATAAATTCCAACTTCCCAGCAAGATAGAGGTTGAGCAAGTGATAAATATTATTATGGTGTTATTGCCTTGAATTAATTTGAAGAGAGGATCCTTGGAAGTGATAAAATTGCATATAAACAAAAGATTTTAAATGCTAAACATGAAAGGTGCAAAATATTGTCCCTAGGAGAGGAACTGAAAAGCATGGGTCTTTAGGGCTAAGCAGCTGCTGCTCTCTGGGTCTGGGAGGTGAGGTCCTATTGTTTGGTTGTTTTCATACTGCATGCCGACCATTCTTACGGAATATGCTTTCCAAACAAACAAGGGGGAAAGAATAGCAGTCCTCATTTGACATAATTTGTAGAGAGAGGTTCAATGACACATCACAACCAAGAACAGAATGCAATTCTATTTGCTGAGATCAGTGCTCTTTTGAGGATAGCTAGTTAGCAAGAGGTCAACAGAGATCTTTTATTTTCAGGATAGAATATTTGGAACAGAGAGGGGGGAAGGGAAAATATAGAGAATATTTCAGTGGATTATTATTAGAAATGTGTGTCTTGCTCTCCATTTGTATGTCGGTTTGTGTAATTCCTTATATTTTCCTGGTAGTGAAGCTTGCAAAAATAATTATCATTTTAATGAATTGGAGGTATGACATAAATTGACAAAACTTTGAAGTGTGATTTTTTACAGTATATGTGCTGCTGAAGTGGGCACAAAATTGGGCGAATTTTTACTCATTTAAAATTAAGCTAAAAATAGGTCTATTAAAAGTAGGAGCCATGGTAAAAAGAAAAAACTCCTCTTAACCTGGATGATTTCCTAGCTTCACGTTATTATGTAGATATGTGTGTTTGTGTTTGAGCTACAAGCTAGGAATGGACACATGAAATTAGGAGATGAAGGAAGCACTTTCTAAAATAAACAGAATTAAAATATATAACCCAAGTTTATGACAGCAATTATAGGTTCTAGCCATATTTTCTGAAATTATCTCCTGAGAGTGTGTATTATTAGTTTTATTATACACATTCCTAGTCCTGTTATAATATTGACAGAAGCTCCAAAAATTTAATTAAAAATACATACATAATGAAAACAGTATGTTGTCCATGTTTAGAGAAGGCGTTTGAATTCCCTTGTTTACTCTTTCTTTGTTTTACTAGTTCCCATTAGCAGAGTAAATCTAATTCTATTTGTACAAGGTGGCTTTGTGTCTTATCTCTTAAGTGGTCATGATTTTGAAATCTAAGTGGCTAAGTGCCATGACAGGCTAAGGTGGATTTAGGGAAGGTATTTAATTTGAGTGGGAAAGGCTATTTTTACATGGTCAAGGTTTTTTTCTTGGTTCGATAATGCCAAATGTGGGTGTCACAGTTCAAATTCCCTTTGCTGTAATGATGCCCCCGGTGAGAGGAGAATCATATCCTATGTACCATAGGAACTGAATAAGTTGATAATGGAATTTGAAACCCTGGGTTAAGGCAAAATTTTAACTATTTTGTTATTTGGAGGGTCATTTTGAATCTGACATTCTTGCTCTTTGTGTCTAAAAAAAGCCTCTACCTTGGATTATTTCCTTGTCTTTGTACATTTTTAGCATCATGTCTTTTAACTATTCATGCAGTGGTTCATTTCATAGTATATTCATATTGATATTCACATCATTATGATGATTTTTTTTAACAAAACATCCCCACATCACATTGCTGCAGACCTCTGTATTGCAATAAATCCACAAGAGGGGCCATCAGGACTTTTTTCAAAAAGTTTTTTTTTTTTTTTTTTTAATTTTTATTTATTTATGATAGTCACACAGAGAGAGAGACAGAGACAGAGACATAGGCAGAGGGAGAAGCAGGCTCCATGCACCAGGAGCCTGATGTGGGATTCAATCCAGGGTCTCCAGGATCGCGCCCTGGGCCAAAGGCAGGCACCAAACCGCTGTGCCACCCAGGGATCCCTTCAAAAAGTTTTTTAGTTTTGGAAGTAATGTCAGTGGCAAGGAACAAGATGAATAAGTTAGGAGATATACTAGATTTGGCTAACAAACAGCAAGAGCACTTTGGGGATTTCAAATTTGATTTATAACTAGTGTTCAGGAAACAAAAAGAATGGTGTTTTTTTGGAAGAGAGGTTGAGGATTCCATAAATTGGCAGATGGAGAAAATTTACCAGCCAAATAGGCCTTCATGCTTGCCACAAAATCTTTCCTGACGCTTCATTTATCTTAACTACATTAGGGCTAGTGAGTTTTTAGGTTGGCAATCTCCAAGGAAACCTTGTTGAAGATTTAGAATAAATTGCAAGGTAGTTCCTAGTTTGCTGTTAGCTACATTATAGTACTACAAATATCTTTCAGCATCTTTTTTGTGAATTATATTGAGAATCTATTCAAAGTAGGATATAATTAATTACTTTATGATCTTTAAAGAGTTACTGTCATTTCTAAATTATGTAGTTTATTGATGTAAAATTTGGAATTTGTGATTGTTATAATAAAGAGATGAAAGAAAAGGAAATTACTAGTGTTATCAAACATAATTGCAAAAGACCAGTTTCCATTAACTAGTGAAAGAGACTAACCTCATCAATTAGTTTATACCTACTTATTCCTATTAACAAAGGCAACAATAATTGAAATAGCAATAACATTTATTAAGCACTTATTGTGCTAATATACATAGTATATATGGAATACCAAAGTTTATCCATAAAGCAACTAGGAGCTATAGTTATTATTTTTCCCCATTTTATAGATAAGGAAACAAGTTATACAAGTAGATATACATATAAAAATATGAAGCAATATATAGTTAATAATTTATGTATAGGTGGAGCTCAAAAAGAGAAATCAACAGAAGAGTCAGCAGAAAATGCTTCCTGGATAAGGTGAATCTCGGTTATATCTTATGTGTATAGAAAGATGGTAGAAGAGATAAGGGGAAAGTAAATTAGAATATGTATGGAAGAAGCCATAAACATTGCATTTGAGACCAGTCCAAAAAGAACATTGAGTTTGTATTCCTTAGTCATAAATGGCATACAGAGTTTGTATTCCTTAGTCATAGTGGCATACAGTCTCACAAATAGGAATAAAATATTTTCAACAAAGTTTAGAATCTTTAGTTTCTAGTATATTGCACATGCTATGAAGAATTTTGGTAGAATGTCTAACATACATAAGAAATCTTAACTTTTAAGTGCATTAATTGAATAAATATTCAGTGGCTAAATTTTTTCTATTAGGTTTTTCACACAGGGAAGTAAATTAACATTATTTAGTTACTTATTACTTTTAGAGTTTAATAATCTATGGAAAGAAAAGGTTTGCATATTCTTCTATGGAGAGGTTTTGGTTTTTTGGCACACATTTGTGCTGTAGTAACACTAGTCTCTAAAATTCACATTACCCAAATTTGTTGTAGGGACAGTAATTCTCTTCTATTTTCCAAAGAAATAGAAACCTTGTTTGGCTTATTCATTGTGATATTTACAGAACCTAGTTCAGTGCGTAGCACAGGGGAGGTTCTCATTAATTATCTGTTGAATAAATGAATGAATACACAAATATGAAGAATTTGTAACATCACGGTTTTTAATTTGTGGATATTTAAGTATCTTCAATTGTGAATCTTTGGAAACCATTGGAATATCACAGTCATTTTTTATTTAGAAATTAAAGAATAGTGAGAGTTCATGTTTACCCAATGCTCCATAGTGATTCAGTACTGGAGAAAAGAATCTTCAGATTTTCTGCCTTTCAAAAGTAAAAGTTTTCAGTGTGTCACTTGTAACAAATGATATGGGCACTGGACTGTTTTTCAAAATTGGTGAGTTAAAATCTCACCCTGTGTCACAGCTTACTAGCCATATGGTCTTTGGTAGATTATTTGACTTCTGTAAATCTGAGTTTGCTCAATCATTGAATGAAAATAATACCTTTTCACTTTCTACACTGTGAAGGTTGTTGTGAAGTGTAAAGAGAAAATTCCTATGAGAACTATTAACACTTTGCACAAATAACATGTATTTCGAGTCATTTCTTTACTACTAACAGTGTTTCAGGCTAACAACATACCTTGTAGGTCACAACATAATATTAAGCTACCTATTATTATAAAGCTGATTATGGAATACAGGGATATACTTAGAAGGTAAGTTTCATTCAGTCATATGAAGATATAGGAAAGAATCCTATCATAGAAATAAGACTTGCATGTTTGGGGAAGTATGTAGGTTGGTGTGTGCAATTCATAGTGAGTGAGAGGAATGTAGTACTGAGAGGCAAGGATCAATCATTTGGAGCCACATAGGCTATGATGAGTATGGATTTTTGTGAGTACAATATCCTCATTATACTTATTTGAAATACAGTATTCTTCAGTTGAAGATGACAATGTTACTCTACTTTTTTAACTAGGAGAAGAGTCAAGAGATCTTAAGTTTCATATATATAAGGGGACTGTAAGAGAATGGCAATTATATATATGCCTGGAGGCTTCTCATGTATTTTTTAGGCTAAAAAAAACCATTAATGGCTCCCTATGATTATTGAATACTCTGTCATGTTAAAATTTATTTGTATTTTTCTCATCTAATCTATTCTAAATTTCTGTTGTCCATGGATTGTGTTTTAATCAACCTTGAATAGAAAAGGACTTTTTAAAATTGTTTTTAAATTCCAGTATAGTTAACATACAGTGTTACATTAATTTCGGGTATATGATATAGTGATTCAACAATTCTATACATGGTGCTCATCATGCTAAGTATATAGAACAGGATTTTTTGGTTAATTTTTCTAACACTAAAATAACAGATTAATTATGGTAATAAGCAACAGTCTTTCAACCCACCCCTTCCCAGCTATTACTTCTGGGAGTTAGTGCTGTGTCTCTAAATAATACGATTTTATTACAACTTTTGATTTGTCAATTTTAGACATTCTCTTTTATTTGTTTCTCTTATGGATAATACTTTAGTGATTTAAAGCACTGACTGTACACCCATCTTCCTAATACATTTAATCATTTTTAACCCTCTATTGTTTACCATTTTAATTTAATTTAAAAATTTTTAAAGATTTATTTATTTATTTATTCATGAGAAACACACAGAGAGAGAGGCAGAGACACAGTCAGAGGGAGAAGCAAAGGGAGAAGCAGGCTCCACGCAGGGAGTCTAACGGCATGCGTTAAACTGGTGAGCCACCCAGGGATCCCACCATTTTAATTTTAAACAATAAAACTTTGTTTCTTCTTTTATCACTTATAAATGCCTTTTACTTCCATACGTTGTAGGGGACAGTGTTAAAGCTCACCAGATATTTTTACAAGTTTGGAATAGCTTTGTTCAAGACGGAACGTAGAATACCATGGTTACTTTTCTTCTTCATGGCAATTAGGTAGTGATCCTTGTCTTCTATGTCTTAAGTGCATTTTCTCTTGCAGCTCTTGAATTTTCTCTAAATAATTCATGTAATTCATGTCTGTGTGATAGCAAAAGATGACATGATGGATTTTACCTGACTATCTATGCTTCCATATTAGTAAGGTTTTAAGATTTCTAGCTCCTATGCAGTAGAAACCAGGTAAATTTAATTTATTTTATTTTGTTTTATCTGGTGTAGCTCCACATGCAATAAGATCATTACAAAAGTGCCTTTTAAAAAATATTTATCAATAAACGTATTCAAATAACTCTTGTTCAGTTAATGACTACATAGCAAGTTAACACAAGTAGTTCTATTATGTTTTGATCCTCCAAGCTTTTCATAGTTTTCTATCAAAGAAACTTATCAATATATTTAAAGTTTTAAATTTTAAAATCTCAGGGCACCTGGTGGCTCAGTTGTTAAGCATCTTGCCTTCTGCTTCAAATGTGATCTCAGGGTCCTAGGACCAAGCCTGGCGTCAGGCTCCCTGCTTCGTAAGGAGTCTGCTGGTCCCTCTCCTGCTGCCCCTCCCTCTGCCCATGCTCTCTGTCTCTCTCTCTCTCTAAGAAATAAATAAAATCTTAAAAAAATTTTTTTTGAATTATCTGAGATTTTGTGAAGTTATGAAGGCATTTTTTTTTAAATACCTTATACCCTCTGGTCTCTAAGGCAGTTAGTGTTAGGCTGGAAGCTGAGGGTGAGGGGACAAATGTAACAAGGTCTACACAAGCACAGTTGTTTTAGAAGTTGATGAATTCTGGCACTCAAGTTTTTTGGACACTTAAACCCCTCTTGTAGACACGTAATGTTTAGATGTTATAATATTCTTAATAAATTATTGACAATTGCAATTAGAGAAAAATGGGGTAAGAGGCATCAATGCCTTATATCTTTGAAGATAGCAGTGTTAGACTAAACTTAGCAAATTGCAATATTGAATAGAAACTAGAATAAGAAATATAATGGGGGATAAATATAAAGCATTATAGTTGGAGAGGAAAAATAGTGTAAAATCCAGAAGGATGGATAACTGTGTTTAAGTAAAGTTGGAAACCTGCTTAGTAGTAAAGGAATAATAGGATTTGTATGACTTAACAATATAGTGTTGTGGTGAAAACAAACACAATACAAGATCACATAAATAAGAATTAAGAATGCAGGAACTTGGAAGTTATTTTCCCGTAGTACTTGCCACTGGTCAGGCCCTTATGAGAGCATTGTTTCTAGTTCTGGGCTCTACCACTAAGGAAGGACGTGGAGAACTTGGAGAAAGTTCAGAGGAGGACCACAAAGATGATTAAAGGGTTGAAAGAGAAACCTAAAAGAAAAATTTTTAAGTAGCAGGGATTATTATTATTCCAGAGAAGAGAAGATTTAGAGGTATTTAACTTATGCATAAGGATGGAGACCAGATGTTCTCAATCTTCACTGAAGGTCAAACAAAAAGAAATCAATTTAACCTGCTGCATGAAGGATTTGGATTAAATATGAGCTGAATTTTACATTTAGAAAGTTAGAATAAGTGACTGTGGGACATGTGATATTTTTTTGTGACACTATGGATCCTTACTGACAACATCAAACTGCTCACAGGGCATTGAAGTATTTATTGATCTAAATAACTCATTAGGTAAACTTGCATTTTTTCTTCTTCTTCTTCTTTTTTTTTTTTTTTTCCTGACTGAGGAAAATCAACAGTTGAAGGAAAAATTCTTACTTTATGATCAACACTTATGGCAAATGTGTCTAGTTGACTTGACAGACCTAATGTAATTTGAATTATATTCAGTTCTTTTAATAAGACAGTGTAGTCTGGGGTTTCATTAAATCAGAAAGATAATCAGTATGATCTCTTTCCCTACTGTCTTGTTACCTACACCAGGCATTAGAAGATAGATGACAGTTGTTGCTTATTCACTGGCTGTAAATATCAATGAAAAGGAGGAATGAGCATGTTGAAATTTTAAGTATAATTTTTTTTAAGATTTTATTTATTTCTGAGAGACACAGAGAGAGAAAGAGGCAGAGATATAGGCATAGGGAGAAGCAGGCTCTATGCAGGGACTCCCGGATCACGACCTGAGCCAAGGCAGACACTCAACCCAAAGACCTACAAAGTCCCAAAGTTTTAAGTATAATTTTATTTTAGATTTTGACTTTTATCTACATATGTACAAATGATAAAGTACTATGATGATGTTTTTTTCTAGGAATAACCCTTTCATATGCATTTTTAAAATGCAGTCTATACTGTTAAATAGTTTGCCTGACCATAAATAAAAATTATTTATCTTTGCAAGTTGACTACCAAAGTACTGTCTAAGAGAACTAGGCTATTGGTTGCTTGTGGCTAGATTAAAAGACACATATATTCACAATAGAAACATTTTTCTTCCTATTGAGCAATGTTTTGCATGTGTATTATGCTTTTCCTTTTTTGCTTTAAATAGCTTCTTTGGTTTTGAGGTTTCTGAGGAAGAAGACAAAATAAGCTGTGTACTTTATTTTGAGGCAAGTTGCTGTTGTGGTTTACCATGTTCTGTAAAACTAAAAAGACGATGTAGTAAAAAATTTAGAAAAAGTTTTTAGATGTAGTAAAGTGTGTAACGTTATATGTATAAACTGGCCTTGCATTGTAAATAATATACAATGGACTGGTCAGTTTTTCAGTGTCTATAAAGCATTTCCATTATATGTTGATGTCAAATATTTTTTTAAGATTTTATTTTATTTATTTAAGAGTGGGAGCAAGAGAGATCACAGAGTGAGAAGGGAGAAGCAGACTTGCCATTGAGTGGAGAGCCTGATGTGGGTCTTGATCACAAGAACCCTGAGATCATTACCTGAGCTGAAGGCAGACGCTTAACTGACTGAGCCATCCAGGCGCCCCTGATTTTTTCTTAATACTAGAAGAAGTTGTATTTTTTTATGTTCATGTCATATATATATTTTTTTTCCCAGTACTAGATGAAGTTATATTTTTTTAGGGAGATAGTTTATCTTCTAAACAAAGAACAACTTATTTTACTTTTTAGGGAACCAACTATTTTTACTCAAAAATTTTATCCATTTTGTCTAGATGCTGTAGTGGTTGTAGATATTTTAGTATTAAAAATATATGGTGTGTTTCTTCACGCAGCTACAAAGGAATGTTGGGATTCTTGTTATTTATTCTTTAAAGAAGACAGTTATCTTTCAGGGTAGTATATATTAATTAGGTAAATTTAGTTTACTCTGGAACTTAATGATTTATCTATAATTCATATCCATTCTATATTATTTACAATATAAGACCAGCTAATGCAAGTAACTTTTTCATTCTTTACTATATCTAGAATGATGTTCATAGGCAAGATTCCAAAAATGTAATATACCACTTTTGTGAATGTGCAAAAATATATATGTGTAATAATTTATTCATTGTAAATAAATATATCATGATTTAGTGACAAGACTGTCAAAGGGAGAAAGTTAATTAATCAACAATGGAATAGAATTGAGATAGTAACGAGAAAAGGCCCAGAGGACAAATATGATAATCTGTTGAATGATGACAAAGGAGTAAAAATCCTGTCTTGATAGGTTTTTATAATTTAGATATGAAAATCTCAATCTTGTTAGCTAGCTCAATATTTTGCAATGGTTTGGGGACAATTTTGCAAGAGTAAAAGGCATTCATAGCTAATTATCTCTGTGTTTCCTATTAGAAGCTCCCTACTAGAATGAATGGAAAATTCATATTATGCTGTAAATAGCCACAGTGGCAGCCTCTGAGTTATGATAGGAATTAGTAGCTAAAATTATCTATTCATTAGGCAGATAACCCCAGCACATCTTTGAGAGCTATTGTGTAAGATTTTCACATAATAATAATAACAATAAATATGTCACTTCATCCATTAGTATACATATTGTTGATTTTAGGTTTTAGGCATTCAGAAATATTAGCAGTAACTTTCTTGAGATAATTCATGTCATTAAACAAAGAGGTGTATATTATCAAAGATATAACCTGTGAAATGAGGTACATAAACCAGTTATCTATCTATCTATCTATCTATCTATCTATCTATCTATCTAGTTAGTTAATAAAGATTTTACTTCTTTGTTAGAGAGAGAGAAAGAGAGAGAGCTCACAAGTAGGGGGAGTGGCAGACAGAGAGAGGGGGAAGTAGGCTCCCCTTGGAGTAGGGAGCCCAAAGTGGAATCATGACTCAAGCTGAAGATGCTTAACCGACTAAGCCACCCAGATACCCAAATTATGTATTTATTTAAAGTGATGTTATGGGGGTGCCTGGCTGACTTGGTCTGTAGAGAATGCAACTCTTTACCATGGTGTTGTAAGTTCAAGCCCCACTTTGGGTGTAGAGCATACTTAAAAAAAATTAAAGTGATATTATGGGCTGAATGTTTGTGTTCCCCTAAAACTCATGTGTGGAAACCTTTATCCTCAATGTGATGTTATTAGGAGGTGGGCCTTTAGGAGCTAATTAGATTTAGATGAGGTCATGAGAGTAGAGTCCACATGGTGAGATTAGGGTGCTTATAAGAAGAGGACAAGACCAGAGACCTTTCTTTCTCCAGCAGGTGAGGATATAGCAAGAAGGTGGTTGTCTGCAAGTTAGGAAGAGGGTTCTCACCAGGTACCACATCTGCCAGCATCTTGATCTTGGACCTCCCCACATCTGGAACTATGAGAAGTAAATGTTTGTTGTTTAAGATACCCAGTCTGTGGTGTTTTGTTATAGCAGCGCAAGGTCACTAATCCAGCAATTGGTACTGAGAAGTGGGATTGCTGTAACAAATACCTAAAAATATGTAAGCTTCAATTAGGTAATGAGTAGAGGCTGAAAGAATTTTAGGGCATGTGCTAAAAGGAGCCAAGATTGCCATGAAGGGACTTTTAAAGGCAATTCTGGTGAGTTAGAAGGAAGAGGTCAAGAGGGTTATAAAGGAAGTTTCCACCTTCTAGAATACACAAATAATAATGAGCAGACTATTGGTAGAAATGTGGATAACAAAGGCCTTATCAGTGATTTCTGGGTCAGAAATGAGGTATATATTATTGGATGATGGTAAAAAGGTGATCCTTGATATCTAGCAGCAAATAACTTATTTGAATTATGCTTATGTTCTAGTGTTTTGTGGAAGGTGGAACTTGTGGACAATGAATTTGGCTATTTAGCTGAGGAGATTTTTAAGCAGAGTATTGAAGGAGTAGATTTGTTCCTCCTAAATGCTTATAGTAAAATGCTAAAAGAGAAGTGAATTGAAGAAGGAATTGCTAAGCAAAAAGAAACTGGAACCTAAAGATTTGGAAAATTCTCAGCTGGACTATAATGCAAAAATTGAGGAAGCATGTTCAGAAGAAAACACTAAGGTGTTTCTTCTGAACAATGGAGGTTTGAAGAAGGTTTGTTTCTTCTGAACAATTTGATAAGGAGGTTAGTGTAACTGTGAACTACAGAGTAATCATCCATCTCAACAGAGCTGGCAATAAAGATGAGATTATACCAGGAAAAACACTGGAAGGAACAAAGGAAGGCTGGGAACATGTATTATCCTTCAAAAAAAAAAAAAAAAAAAAGAGAAAAAGGACCCCAAAGACAATTCAGAGATCACCTGGGCTGATACTCATACCATAGGCCCAGAATGCATAGCCCAGGTGGCAAGACTGCCTCCATCATGGTTCAAAAGTGGAGCACTGCCCTGCAGAGATGCATAGGAAGGCCATTCTAGAGAGTAGAGTGGGTAGGACCCTTACAGAGAGCCTTGTGAGAGCACTCGACTAAGATGAAGGGATGGAGCCGTGGATGTGAAACCAGGGAAGCTGCTGCCATCCCCGTGGGTCCATAGAGTAGAGCTCAAGCCTTAATTATTCTCAAGTCTTAAGTTTCATGGTATTTGCCAAGGTAGGTTTTGGGACTTTACTTGGAATCTTACTTGGGACCAATCACCTCTTTCTTTCTTCTGATTTCTCCCTTTTGAAATGGAAGCATCTATCCTATGACTATCCTACCGTTATGTTTTGGCAACACATAGCTTTTCCAATTTCACAGGTTCATAGCTGAAAAGGAGTTTTGCCTCAAAATGAATTGTGTCTAGAATCTCACCCATATCTGATTTAGAGGATATTTAGATGAGACTTTGGACTTTAGAGTAAATGTTGGAATTAGTTAAGACTCTGGGCCTGTTGAGATGAAATGAATGTTTTTGTTTGTTTGTTTCTTTTTTGTTTTTGTTTTTGTTTTTTTAATGGAAGAAAGACATGAATTTGGAGGGTGTGGTAAGGATGAGGTGTTATGAACTGAATGTTTTCCCTCTCACCAAATTCTAGTGTTAATGTCTTAACTCCCAATATGTTGGTATGTGGAGATGGGACCTTTCAGAGGCAATTGGGTTGAGATGAGGTTATGAGGGTGGGCCCCTCATGATGGAATTAGTGCCCTTATAAGAAGAGGCACTGGAGCTTTTTCTCTCTTCATAAGTAAGCACCAATGAAAGGCCATGTGAGCACCAAGGAGAGAGTCACTGTTTACAAGCTAGGAAACCGGATCTCACTGAACATCAAAAGGGCTGGCACCTTGATTTTTCCCAGCCTTCAGAACTATGAGAAATAAATGTCTGTCATTTAAACCATCTAGTCTACGGTATTCTGTAATAGCAGCCCAAACTAAGACAAATGGTCTTACAATCTTTTTCATTTATCATGAAGAATGTTATACATTCTTGCATGTATTAGTTTAAAATCATGTTTTCTCTCCACTATTTTATTACAGTTGTCTTTATAACTGCAGTCAATGTTATAATGTTATAACTGCAGTCATCCAAAAGTAGTCAGTGCATGTAAGGAAAGCAGAGAAGTGATGTGTCACTATCACTCGGCCTTTGTTACTATTTCTAAGAGAACTAAATGAAACAGCACAGGACATAGGACATTTTGTTTGGAAATAATTCTGTGACTTAGTGTTAAACAAATGAGTCTCAGAGTTTAGGTTTTGATTCATTCCATTTTCAAACCTAAATCATTGAAATGAATGCTTCTTTGCAATGAGTGTTTCTCTTACATAAGAATGGAATGTAGTTTTTGGAAAAGGTTTTAAGAACCCATCCAGGTATTTCATCATTATAAGGTAGCGCTATATTTTGCAGACCTTAGAATGGAACTTAACCATATGTTTTGGTCAATTTCTTTTGATAGCCATGCTTGGCCAAAAGTTATTAGGAAGTCAAAGAACTGAAACTATCCACAGCAGAAAAGTGTACCAGTGTTACAGTAACAGATACTCAGCCAACCTCTCTAGTGTCAGTCTTGCTCAATCAGTCCTCCTTTAGGAACATAGGGTAGAGTAATGACAACGTATGCATTCAACTACTCATCCAAAAGTAGAACCTTGCTTTCTTTTAGGTACCTGGCTTTATAAAGACCCCCTAAGATCATGTTTCTTAGTTCTTTTTCATCTGCTCTGAGGCCTTTATTATTCTTTCATGAAAAGGAAATAAAACAAGTACCCAATGATTAGATGGTTATCTATCCAAATTGAGAATCCATAGAGTGTTCTCTAGTCATATTTTGGCTTATCTGTCCCTTTTTAGAACTTCACCATAATTCTTAGCCTTACCTGTAGTTTAGACCACAGGCCTAAGTTAAGGGGCTCCTGCTGTATCGTTTGTTGGTCAAGATTTAGTAAAGATTGATTTGTTTAAAGGGTGCTGAGCATAGGCCATCAGGAACTCCTTTTCTTTTCCTCAGCCCCTCATTTCATCACTTTGTACAGCTGCAAAGTGTCTTAAAAAGCACACCGGTTACACCTTTGTGATAAAGCAAACTCTTGTTTTTCTTCATAGTTTTTCCTGAAGTGACTGAAGTTTGGAGGAAAATAAGGCAAAACCATAACATGTCAGAGAAGAGTTGATAGGATATAGGGTTAATGTGATGCAAGGTAAAAATGAAAAATTCAGGAGAGTCTGGGTGCCACCCATGTGCACCCAGAAACTTAGGTCCTTTAGATTTATCATCCCCAATTTTGATATAAATATAACTTGATTCTATATTATATAATTCATGACTGAAACTGTGTACTATTTTTAATCCATGGCTGAAGTCTTCCTTCTGTTCATCATTATAATAATAGCCTAAAGGAGAGAAATCTTCTAAAAGTATGTATCATGGTGGATGTAGCCACATATAAATTATTTTTCTTATTCCCATATCACCTCTTCCCTCCATCAATCATGGGTTTTTATCGTTTCAAACTTGACCGGAGCTAATGTGGTCAGGCAAACCTTAGGGTTTGGTGACTGAGTGTTGTAATCAGTTATAATGAAGGGAAGTTTTAGATCAAATGCCACATACAAATACTTATTAAACAAACAAGGGGTTACAAAATAGTTCATACTCCTATTTTATAAGCTTGGATTACATTTCAGCTCTGTTATTTAGGATGCCTTGATAGCACTTTGCATGAAAAGTGCACTCATATATAAAATATAAACATATTTTAGGGACAGACTTCTACTACCATTATATTTGTCATTTGGCACTATAATCCTTCAAAACAATGAGTGAACATGCAGCACAAATCTCAGATGCTTTACTAAGTGTACAACCTACAAAGTTTGCTGCATTCTCTGTATGTGTTCATGCAGACTGGGGGACTGTTTCTGAACCATTTTGACCAATCTACAGATTTGAAACATCACTAATTTTTTTCTTCATTGAAAAATATCTTTATCAACATTTATTTAATATTCATGAAGCTTATTTTCAGTTATCTTTTGCACTGATCATTAGAGACAGGCATAGCTGAAACACCTTCTGATTAAATGTTGTAGAAAAATGTATATAATAAAATAAAAATCATTCTTTTTTTAAAGATTTATTTGTTCATTTGAGAGAGAGAGAGAGAGAGTGATAGGAGGGGCAGAGGAAGAAGGAAAGAGGGAATCTCAAGCAGACTCCTCGCTGAGTGAGGAGGAGCCTGATTCAGGACTCGATTCCAGTTCCCTGAAATCACGACCTGAGCTGAAATCAAGAGTTGTATGCTTAGCTGACTGAACCACCTGGGTGAAACTAGCAGAGTAAAAATCATTATAATCTCTCTATTCTCTCATCTTTTCTTTAGATACCCACTGTTATCCTCCCAGATTTTTATCTGTATGCAAAAATCAATCTGTATACACACTTATATAAACATTAAAAAAAAGACTTTTCCTACTATGCAAACTATGTTTTAAGTTGGTTTTTTTTTTTTTTTTTCCTACAGAGGAACAATCTAGTTTGGTATTCAATTATCCAAGGCACTTAATGAGCTGTCCCCCCAAAAGGAACTCTCTAAACTCGTTTCTCGATGTTTTATCCTCTGTATTCAATGTTTCAGCCTCTCTGGACTTCTCATAGTTCCCTGCATATGCCATACTCTTTCCAGATTCTGTTCCTTTGATTATTCTGTTCTCTGACTATAATGCCTTTACTTTTCTATTTTTTCTGGCTAAATATTTAAAATCTGTTTCAGATGTTATGCCCTATTGTGAATCTGTTTTTTAGGTTTCTATTGTGTATTTCCTCCTTCTTCTGTATTTTCATAGTAATTTGTATATAACTTGATTATGGCAAAAGCCATCATTATAATAGCTATCAAATATGTAAGTTTGACTTTCTTTTACACTTATTTTATTTCATCATCTTTCCACATCATATTGTAAGTTATCTGCTTATGTGTCTTTTCCCACATAGACCACAGTTAACTTACCCAACTTTAGATTCTAGTATATGGCACTTTACATGGACACATAATAGGTGCTTAGCAAATCCATGTATGAAAGAATGAAAGTGAAAACGTTGGTTTTCAATACTTGGCACTAAAGGAAACACATAAATCATAATTACTCTTGGTGAATATAGAATAGAAAAGGATACAGTGTGAATTGAATGCAAAAGCCACAGGAAGTAGCATGTCTTTTTCCTATATAATATCTTACAGAGAATTCTACAGGTATTTTAGTGGGTTGGGAAAAGTTAAAGAGAATGCAAATACATGATCGTAGTCTATGATGCTTTAGCTTGCATTATTTGTTGACGACTTCAGACTTTATGTAGGTATTTTGGGTAGTCATGACAGAATTAAATGATATTCATCATGAGTGCAGCATAAAAGGTTTATGCAAAATGAGAGCATTGGGAGGAGATTAGAAAGGATGGCTATGAGATGGAAATATAAGTTGTATTTGTCTGTGACCTTCAAAACTTTTGCTTAATTTACCTCTGAAATAGTTTGGAAAATTAACACACCATTTTGCACATTTTAAGTTGCTATCAAAAATAATTTTTATTATGAGTTTAAGTGGCTACAGACACTGTAGTTGAAAACATATAATACATTGTATGTATGTTTTAGATCCATTTCTCAGAACTTTAGAGTTATCTATTTCACTGAATCATGAAAAATGTTCACCATTTAATCTAATGGGCTAAATCAGCTCTCATTGCCAATCTACTTAGCCATGTCAGACTTACCGATCAATAACAAAACTGACTTCATTTTTTAGATCAGATAAACATGTTAATGCACTCTATGAAAATCATCTCACTTCTGAATTCTAATTGTGAGATAGCTATATAGATTGATTTGTAAGCAGTCAGAAAGACTGGCAGAAAGACAGAGTCTTACGAGGACAAAATAAGCGTCATCCTCTTTAATTTTTCCTGCTGTGTTCATAAAGGATTGACCCCAGGATCAACACATTCTTGAATTATTTCTTTGCATACATTCTGGAGACTTTTACACCCAGGGAGTAATGTACCCTAACAATGTTAGGGATGGGTGAGAAGTTTAGTTTCTTTTTTGTAAAGTAGAAACAGGTTGATTGTGAAGGGCAAGAGAGGAAAGGAAAATTGGTGGCTTGCAGGTGCTTGTATTCATAGGCAGATCAGTTTTAGGAAGGGGCATATATCAAAGTTGAAGATTTGAATATAGATTCTGTGTAGACCTTTAAATAACACAGTTCAACAAAGTCAGTTTTGTTCAAATTAACTTCACGTTACAAAGAACCAAGAAGCGTGGAGGGAACCACTGCTGAGGTCAAAATAAGTCCCTGCCCAGACTGGAAGGACACGGACTTCAAGGCCTCTCTCCATCCCACCTTCGGGAGCGGCCACACCTCTGGACGCTTAACACCGGTTAGGCACCTCCATGCAGGAGGCAGCAGCATGGAGCCACGGCCAAGGCCGTCCAGGGTCAGGATTCTCCGTCCCTACCCAAGGCGGGCCCAGCCAAAGGCACTGGAGCTCAGAACACAAGGAACTCTGCCACGGACAGGGTGGGGATGGTAGCCCTGTAGAACCAGCTCGACAGGCTGCTCTGGGTTCTAGTTTCTCCCCTACCCACCCACCCCCCACCCCACGAGCTCAGTTGGCCTCAGATGAAGCACAGGGAGATGGGTCTGGTTGAAACTAGAAGAGCAGGAGGAGCAGCATGCTGGGGCTTGCATGCTGGGGGCAGGGACAGAGCAAAGTCTGGGGGGAGTGGGGAATAGGGCTTCAGCTCTAGTGGGGACATTCCAGCAAAATAAAACATCTGTTTTTTTTGTTGTTTTTTTTTTTTTGTTTTTTTTAAACTACACTGAGCTTAATTTGACAGGCAAAGCCTCTTAAGGGCTGGGAAGCCATCAGCTTGGAGTTGCTTCAGAGCTCACTCGGGGGCGTGCCGGGTGCCAGGAGCAGGCACAGAGGACAGAGCTTGGGCACAGGTGTATACTGCTGCCCTTCTGGGATTTTAGTTTAAACTCTGGTTAACTTCCTGCCGCAACCTCTGGGCAGGGACGTTCCTGGGCTCAAGTTGCAGGAGACTGCTGATGTCTTCAAAGCTGGATTTATAGTCCTTCAGTGCCTTGTAGGCTTGTGCTCGTCTGTAGAACGCCTTCACGTTCTTTCCATCCAGCCTGAGGGCCTCTGTGCAATCCTTCACTGCCTCCTTATACTGCTTCAGGACCAGATGGCAGAGTGCTCTGTTGCTGTATGTGGCGGACTCCATGTCACTAAATGAGAGGCTTTCACTGTACTTCTCAATAGCTTTCTTATGGTTTCCCTTCTTTACAAGCTCATTGCCTTCTTCCTTCAGAGCTCTGGCTCTCTCCACATCCCCAGCAGAAGGCACTGTGGTCTTTGCAGTTGTGGTTTCTTTGAATTTGCTTTTAGCTATCTCTTTCTGGTATTCCGGAGGCGAGAAATCCCACCTCTTCTGGGCTGAAACAGGCACCAGGGGAATAGAGGGCAGCTTCAGGCGCCACTGGGGCCCCAGTGAGTCCACGAGAGCTCTGGTCATTCTGTTGATGCCTTCTAGGGCCGAGGCCACCTTGTCATCAATCTGCAGCACAGTCTTATAGTCGACGTAGGCCAGGGGGTACTTCTCCAGAGCCTCATAGGCCGATGCTCGCCGCAGCAAGGGCTTCATGCTGAAGGGAATCAGGGCCAGCGCTGAAGTGCAATCCTTGATGCAGTCCCTGCAGTTGCCATCCTTCAGGTGGCACGCGGCGCGGTTAGAGAAGAGAATACTTTCTTCTTCAGGGTTCGAACAACCTTGCGCCTGCAGCGCCCGCAGCGCGCGGCTGTAGAGCCCCGCGGCCTCGTCTATTTACATTTTCTTGAAGACTCCTGATATGGGTTGTGCCTACATAACATTATAGACATTATACAGGTATGGTCACAAGATAAATTGATTGTGACACTGAAGATATACTTTCTGGTGCTTTGGTAAATATACCAAGTACTGTCTCTATCACTTACACTCAAAAATGTACCAGTTATTGCAACTCCGTGGTTTACCAATTTCAAGACAAGAAGAAGATGAGTATATATGAATGATCAGAAGAGAAAGCTATGTAAGAGGAGAAATCCCTTTCCCCAAATATAAAGTGTACAAGATGAAAGGTTTGAAACTCTAAAAATAAGCAAAGGGAATCTCCAGGGATTTTAACGAGTTCAACAGTACAGTGGTATGCTGGATGTGATATTTATTTTTTGAAAATACATTTTGATCTGGTGAACAAGAATGGGATTAATTATTAATCCCTTCCCCTAGTAATGTGGACTAACCATTATTTATATACAGTAAAAAGACTTTTACAACTTGGATTTTCCTGTAGTTTATAAAATTTTATATTTTACCTGAAAAGCTTTTCATTTCTAGCATAAAACACAGGCAAATAAAAATGGTCAGCCTTTTTAAGTTTATTTTTTATTTTAACTTTAGAAATTGAATATGTTTGGTTTTAAAGATTAGTTTATAAGAATATTATTAAAAATGCTTAAAATAAGTGTTCACATCAATATAGATTTAGCATTCTAACTGTAATATATTTTAAAATATGCAATATTACTTATGAACTTCATCTTTTGTGTTGAGTTGTAATGCAATATAGCATTAGAGTAAGTGCAGCCCACATTAGGTAAGCTTCTCTTGAGCTATTTGTTTAGCTGTTTGCAAATTCACATAAAAATATTTGTATTTTAACTATGTTAAATTTCTTATATACAAGTAGGAAAACTATGTGATACCAATTTTATTCCCATTGCTGTATTGTGCTAATATTTTTTAAAAATAAGAACCTGTGTTAGAGTTGAAGGAACTCCAGATACTGCTTATAGATCAGAAGTATAAAACACAATCTGTGGCTATAATAAAAAAATATTCCAGCAGGTTCAAAGTGATTGGGAATAAAAAGCCACTCATTTGCTTTTTTGTAGAAGCAGTAGCAATCTGCAGACAAGCTATTCTAGCTTCAGAACAGTATGGTAGATGGTTTTATGGAACTCGCAATTACAGAAATTCACTTTAACCTTTCTTTCTTACTGGCAGGTGTCCCATTGGCTTGCAGCCAGGGGCTGTGAGTGTAGTGCAGCCGGTGTGTCCCCCAGAGTGCTGAAAATGCCCACACTCCAGCTGGCTGCTCATAATTGCACTGATTGTGGTCTGACAACCCAGAGCTCTAAGAAAGAAATGTGATGAATATACAAAAATATTTTACAAATTTGATCAGATTACAAATTTCATCTCTCTTTTTTCTCCTCTATAGATATGATATCTGCACTTATAAAAATAAGCCCTGTGGAACATTGGGTAAGTTTTTTATAAAGGGAGGATAGTTCAGATTGTCTTTTTTGGTCCAGTGGCTTTATTCTTTATCATTTATTTGATCATTTTCCTTTCTGGCACATCTGAAATCACTCCTATAAATTGTTAAACCTGACCCATGTGGGTATGTCACTTACTAGGAAATAAGTAAAATGATGATTAAAAACACCTTAGAAGATGATTCTAAATCTTTAAACAATCATGATGAATCATAAGTTACCAGTCTGTAATGTATTTTCCAAAAATACTAAGGAATTTGAGAAGCAAATGAAAGCATGCAGCATCTTCATCAACTAGGAAAGGAAAGGGGGGAAAATTGGGGCAATACTTAAAGGGGAGACATTGTGCTCTTAATGTATTTTGTTTGGTGCAATTTTGTGGAGCAAATATAGCCCTATAAATTAAGATATTGGAAATTTCCAGTACTTGAGCAACAATAAAATTTTTTAAAAATATTTTATTTATTTATTCATGAGAGACACAGAGAAAGAGGCAGAGACATAGGCAGAGGGAGAAGCAGGCTCCCTGGGGAGCCTGATATGGGACTCGATCCCAGGACCTGGGATCATGACCTGAGCTGAAGGTAGATGTTCAACCACTGAGCCACCCAGGTATCCCAATAAAAAAAAAATGTTGTAAAATATTACAGCCAGCAGTAGAGAGAGAGGACAGGATTATCTTTCTTGTCTTCCTGAATATTTGTTTTTTTTTAAGGGCATTTCTGTAGTATTCTAGAATTTAAAAAATTACATTTTATTACAGAGCATAACTTCATTCTGGTTAAAAGTTAACTGAAAATACAAATGGGGGAAATGATAGCTTTCAAGTAAACTAAATTTTTAAGCAACTAGAGTTATTTTTAAGAACAGGAGTTTTTTTCTTGATAATTTTTTTTATGTCATAGAGACTTTTTTACAGATAGAAAAGTTTAAGCAGGTGAAGGTGAATATTCTAGTTTCTCTGTGACAAGTCTCAATTTTCTTGTCTGTAAAGCAACAATTATGAAATCTATTCCTATGCCCTTCATAAGAATTTGGGGAAGATCAGATTTAAGAACAGGTGGGAGAAAAGTTGTCACTCACTTTCCTGGAGAATTCAGAAAGTTCTCTCTTCAGAGATTAAAATTTATTTTTTTTCCCTCCTTTTGCAGTCTTCTCCTATCCCATTTTCCTTAAGGCTGAATAAGAAATCCCAATTAGCCAATGATGAGTATTTAGGGTAGCGAAGTTTGCTAGTTAAAAAGCATAGAAAAAGCTCTCTTTGCTGAGAGATCTCACATGAAAAGATTAAGGTTTTTACAAGAGCATCATAATCCATTGGAAAGGACCCTAAAGTGGAAACTGTAAACTAACAACTGGCTTTGACAGTTTCAGTGCATTACCTTTTCCTTTTTATT
The DNA here is from genome assembly GCF_003254725.2 of Canis lupus dingo. Classification (NCBI taxonomy): domain Eukaryota; kingdom Metazoa; phylum Chordata; class Mammalia; order Carnivora; family Canidae; genus Canis; species Canis lupus. Next base: position 49,742,383 of record NC_064244.1, on the reverse strand, counting down.
TAGGTCTTTGTTCCTCAATTCTTATCTATGTAGGTAGGAGCAATAGCTGCCCTTGTGTGATAGGGATATTGTAAAAAGCACTTAAAGAAAAAAATACAATGATGCTTAATAAAGAAGTACTATAAAAATGCACTGATATTATTTATTGTAGAGATTTTGCTGTTTAACTTAACCTCTCTATTATTGTTCAAATTCTGTAAGCAATTACTAAATGCTTGATCAAGTTTAGATACAATAGACACTAAGATTCAAAGGAGGTATGAGATAGAGATTGTATTTTTCTAGTGTATATGTATATATGGTGGAAATACATACATATATATCTATACACATGCTGTTGCATTTTGAAGGTAGCTTGTTTACACTGTGGTATGTTCTTCATTAGGACATTAGTAACAACATTGCCTGTACTTACATTGTTATTTTTGCCAAAGTAGATTCTTCTACCCAATATCTCTTTTTTCTATGTATTCCAATTTTTATAGCTTATTAATTTCCAAAATCAATACATTAGTACATGTCAGTGCATTTTTAAGCTCAACATAAATTATTTTTCAAGTTATAAACCATTATAAATTATCTTTTATACTATCTCATGGTGAAAAATGAATGACTGCATATATATACATGTGTTGAGTTTCATATGTGAAAAATATATTATCAGTACAGAATCAGTCAGGTTTTTTCCTTTTGGGTGGTCATTTCGGCAACTTTCATGTTGGTTTTTATGCTAACACTTGCATATTCTCTTGCTTAGTACCTTTGATGACCAACTGTAACAAGGCTAAGTAGATTTGAGGGTGCAAACTGTGGCAATCAAACTGAGGAAATCTAACTGACCCAAATAGTAATCAAACCCCTATTAACACAATCACACGTAAGAACTTTGACAGCCTAAATTTTATTGGTGTACACAAAGTTGTAGAGGTTGTGAAAATAGATTAGCATCTAAACTATTTTATTTCAGTTAAGATTTAGTTCTGTATTTTTAACTAATAGTAATTTCCCAAATATTTTCTTTCTGAAGTTGTCCTTTTAGTAGAACAACTAAGTTAATTTTATATCAGATATAAAGGTAAATCTATGTTTGCAAATATACCTTGGGGAGTCATTGAGAATTCTCAGTTAAAAATACTGCTACATGGTATGCAGCAAGCAGTCACAATAACAACACACAAAAATTAACCTATGTAATAATACATTTCAGGAAATATGAGAAATGTTAATTTAACAATAATTTTTCTTGGTAATTGTTTTTAAACCAAATTTCATAAAGCTCAAAACAGAAACAGTATTCAAACAGTGTAGCTTTGTTCTTCCCTTATCATGGATGATACTGAACTCAATAGATTAGCTGGATAATCTACTGCAAACTTTTTTGGTATTCTTTCACTCCCTATCTCTCTTTCTCTCCCTGTCTCTTTTTCTCTCAGTAGAATTTGGAACTAACATTTATTAAATACTTTTGATTAACCAAAAAAGTTAAGTCACCTTGCCCCAACTAGTCCCTCTTTATACTTCCTCTTCTTCAAGTCCCAAGACTTCTAAGTAGATGGAAGGGAACTATAAGAATAACACTAGTATTTATAATAACTCAGAGAGACAGAAATCAACCCCTTCCCCAGCTTCTGCTCCTTCCACATAAAACAGTAGGAAAAGCAAACAATCTATTAGCAAATCTAGTATTGACCTCAACTCTGTTCCAGTGTGGCTATTATGTTAATATTTTATATTTGAAGGTACAGAAAAACAATTTCTAGAGCTTTTTTGTCAGTCAAAATATTAATTGAATAGCTTTTACTGTTTCAAATTAGTGTAACTGGGAAATTGTACCTAGCATGGAACATTGCTTATTGCAGTCAATAAATATTCATTGAATTGGCTTCAGATCACTTTTTGTGGTTAGATAATTATTACTAGGGTAATGATAGTAGACTACTAACATATAAAATGTTTTTCCTACTTTTCCTTCAATTTCTTTTAAATAACGTTCGTTCCTATATGTGTTAAGTATGATTTGGCATCTGTTCCCTTATAAGTTATACATGACATTTTTCACACAAAAATTCATTTTTCTAAGTACTCTTTTAAAGTTATGTACTAATTCACAGGGCGTGATATTCATTTGGAAGTAAATATGAAAGCTTTTACAAGCTAACATTCCCAAGGGAGGAATACCTTGAGAACATAACATTTCACTAGAATCAGTGAATTAACACTGTAGCTTTTGCTTTATTAGTAAAACTGATGTATTGAAGAGGGATGGGGGTGGGGATAACCACTGAATCTGCAAATGTCTTTCTTTCTATTAAAATACCTAAAGAAATTGTTGTATTACTATTAGGACTAATTTCAGAAGATTAAAAAAATGCAAAACCTATTTTTAACAGTTCTCCTTTTTCTCTTTTGAATCATTCATTTTTGCTCTTATAAAAAATGTCATTAAAAAAACCATTTGGGATTCCCTTTTTTTGGTAACTAAAAAGTTGCTTGTATATTTTTATGAACCCACTAAACTTAAACAGATCTCTTTAGAAAAATAATGTGGATATATTTTGCTTTCTACAGCCTGAAGAATGTTAAAATAGAAATGCTTTCTTGAATTCCCTCTTCTGGCTCAAGTTACTAGGTGGTCCCAAGTTACCAGAAGTAAAATTTATAAATCTAACCCCTAGTCTAGACATTTTCCAGCACTGACTGCAGTTCAAAAAATATTAATGTCTAGCCGGCAAAGTGAAACTCCCCCCAGTGATTTTGCAAATGACTAGAAAGTTAACCTTTTGCCAACTGCTCCTTCTGTGCATGGAGGTTATTAAAAAGAATCCAGGCATTTATAAGTATGGGCTTTTTAAGACTGAAACACCTTGGCTTGACCCTTTGTGTCTCCTTCTGTTTATTCAGGCTTGGCCTCTGTGGCTGGAATGTGTGAGCCTGAAAGGAGCTGCAGCATTAATGAAGACATTGGCCTGGGTTCAGCTTTTACCATTGCACATGAGATTGGTCACAAGTGAGTGAGTTTAAGAAAATCAAAATAAATTTTAGAACTCCACTCTTTTGAGCAACTCATAACTACTGTGTGGAACGCCTGTGCTCAAACATATTTTACTGCCTTTTTGTCTGATTTCAGTAGAGAATGTTATCATTTGGGGGTATTGGGATAAATCATCTTAAGAACTGGAGACTTGTTAAATAATCTTTCTGATTCAATGACCCATATTTTTAGAGTGGTGAATGCACCACACTGAAGTTTTGTTATACAAAATTGAAATAATTTACCTTTAGCATGGTCTGCTCATCACCCAGCTCCTCTAAGTTACATTGTTTAAATGATCTTTCTTTTCCTCAAGTGACATTACCTATAAATTTAAAAATCATCATTGACACTACTACCATAAAATCTACTTTGAGTTTTCACTCTTCATATAGCTGTGAGCATACCTTTTCCAGACATAAAGTTTGTGCAATCAGTGCTATGTAACTTGTGTTTTCAGGTGTAATATGTCATTGAAATTTAAAAAAAATAAAAAATTATGTTACAAAGAATAGCAGATATCATTCTCATCACTTTTTAGAAGGATCTGAAGTTTTTACTATTTGCTTTAAATAAATCAGTGCCAAAAACTATCCTATGGCTATCCCTGCACATACACACACATAGCAGTAAAATCCTTACTTTCTTACTTTCAAGCAACAGGCAGCAGTAAATGTAAAGGCCTGCTCATGTGGAAGGAGAGAAATTTGAAAACTTTCAAAGTGTAGTCAAACATTTTAAACTAAAACAAGCAGCCTATTTGCAGGAACTCCTGACATTTGTATGATTTAAGTTTTACAGTCTGCTTTTTGGTAGAGAAATAGATGGGGAAAAAAGAACAAATAAAAATGAATGTTTGTTATACACTTGCCTCATTGGTCATTCCTGAGATAAATCTGTAGGTCAGCTTGTTTTTTTTGTTTTTGTTTTTGTTTTTTTCCAAAGTGGAGATTAAAATGGAGTCAGTCTGTTGCATTATTTTGAAGATTGCAACTTAAATTTTACCACATTAGTGTTGATTTATGTATAAAGGCAAGTAACCTACAAGTTTAAACCTAACTTGATTCATACATGAGGGAAAGTCAGTACTGCACTTTTCAAGAAGGCCTAAAAATTTTGGTATTCTAGTTTTCATTGCAGAAAACAGCAAGAGAACAAGAGCAGAGCCCTCTTAACCAGTCAGTTTATCTTCTATGCACTTAAAAACCTGGCTCATTAATGACTGTCATAATCTTATGCAACCACACTGAATTTAATAGGTTCTGTTAGATTCAATTAAATTGAAAGGTTAGGACAAGTAACATACAGCAGATGAATAATGTGTGTGTGAGAGCACCATTACCTCATGGACTCACAAGTTAGTCAATGTCAACATATGCATTATAAGCCTTATTCTTATATGGACTTACATACCTGAGGGGAGGGTTTATCTCCCTGTATCTTTTATTGAGATGAAGATTCTAACTGACTTACTCTCAGGCTTCCCAGATTATTTTTTATTGTTGTTGGCCTCTTGGGTAATTCCTTTTAATTCCTCCTAAGATGAATGGCTTGTGCCTTATATGGGCGATTGTGAAAGAGAAGTAAAATATGTATATACCTTTTAAGATTTATGTGCTTTGGAGTAATTTTATTTCACAGCTAATTCTTGTTTGATAATGTAGCTACTAAAAATGAAGTGGGGGGGAAGCTACAAAATGCTTTATAATGAGAGCCAGAAGAAGTGCTTCCATTCAGAAATGTTATTTGACAAACTAAAAATCAGCTATCTTTCCATGTCCAATCGATTAATATGTTAGTATCCTCCATTCCCTTTTCCCCAGACAACAAGTCAGGGTAGGTTTAACTTATCTTTTTCAATATATTGAATTCTTATTTGCTCAGTTAGGGAAAATCTATTTCATGGATGAAGATCCTTTGTTTTTAAGATCTTAGGGCTTAGCTTTAAGAAACTTAGCAAGTCAACTCTGGCACAACTCATGGCATCTCTAAAATACAGTGTTCCCTATTCTTCCTAGGACAAAGCAACAGCCCTGGTAAATATATCAAGTATAGCTTTCAGTTAAAGTGTATTGCGGTTTTATAACTTGTATCATTTAGTAGGATGGATGTTAAGTGATGTGATGATATCTGCAGATTTATCACAGTGAAGAATATTTGAGTTTCTGAGACGTGCCCCCATTAAATCACTAGACTGTTGGAAGATTTTCTAGTATTCTTTACAGTGTGTAGAATATGGTTTTGCCCCCTCATTATACTGGTATACTATCTATTTTGAACAGCTATTAGGATAACTTTTTCCTTTTTTCTTTTGCTAGGCTTTAGCGCCCTTTTTTTTTCTCCCGTAACCCCTATGGGGATCAAATTAGCGACCACTTTTATTTCTCCCTGTGCCTTTGTGCAAACAAGAAATTAACTTTCATGTAAAATAAAAGATTGAGGATTTATGATGTATTTAAATAGCACGTCTGGCTTTAATGTAGCTATAAGCCAAAGACAAGTAATGAAACATTATAGAAAAGAATGCTCATTGAAAGTATTTTAAATTACTTATGTAATTGCTATAGGTTTCAGCAATGGAAAAGTAGGATGTTGAGAAAGGGTGGCAAGAATTCAACCAGACTTCTTGTATTTTGAGAAAACTATCTAATGTTTCCATACTGTACAAAAATAAATAATCTTAAGAATTGTAAAAATATTCATAATTTTTAGGGGTGCATGTTGAAGTATGCAGGACTGAAATGACAGGATGTTTGAGACTTGCTTTTAAAAGAAAATGGAAAAATAAAAAGAGAAAGATAAGGGAAGAATAGCAACATTTTGAATTTTATAATCCTGATAAGTGTATGGATGGGAGTTCATTATGCTGCTGTCTCTATGTCTGATATTTCTTCACAAAAAAGAATAGGTCCTAAATAAATCTTTTATTTGACTCAGCTCATTTAACAATTAATCATGATTTAGTAAACTATAACTCTGATTTTGACAAAATTTATGGAAATGTTAAATGTTTTAATGAAAGCTGCTGGTGTAGCTTGGTCTTGCTTTTGGAAATCAGTATCTCTGTTTGGTCTTACCAATAGGGATACAGAAGGTTGGTTAGGAGATTATTTTTTTTTAAGGAGATAATATGTAGCAGGCTTGAGGATAAAATTGTAAATTGTTAGGAAGCTCTTGTTATTATTTTCTTCAATCTGAACTTCCTTTCTCCTGCTGCAAATACCTAGGTGTCTCTAAATGCTTGATCAGGGCTGTTGTACTTTCATAATAGAAAACTAATAATGAATACATAAGAGAATTTTAGTATTTGGAACTAATATTTAAGACTGTATTTGGGACTTTAATACCTAGTCTAGTTTTGGTATCAAAATATTGTTAGTCTTATAAGTATTCTATGTTCTGGAAAAGTTTACTTTCCCATGAGTATGTTTAAAAATATCATTTAAGTATAATTTACATACAATAAGGATGCATACATTTTGTGTGTAGTTCAATGAATTATGGCAAATGTATATAACCGTTTAACCACCATCACATTCAAGATACCAACATTTTCATTACCAGAAGAAATCCCCTTGTTCCCTTTCATAGTCGATCTCCACTCTGTTCACCATTTTTCCCCTGGGCCCAGACAGCTGCTAAAGATCTATTTTCTATCACTGTAGGTTAGACTTATCTTTTCTATAGTTCCCTTTAAGTGGACTTAGAGAGGAGGCTCTTTGTGTCTATAGTTTCTTTCCCTTAACACAATGCTTTTGAGATTCACCCATGTTGTTATGTGCGTCAGTAGTTTTTTTGTTGTTTTGTTTTTTCCTGAATAGTATTTCTTATTAATAGCAGTAGCACTAGTTTGGGGCTATTATGATGACTAGAACTGCTGTGAACATCCATCCATGTACAAATATTTATTTGGACATATTTTTCATTTCTCTTGGGTGGTACTGTTGGTAGTATGTTATGTGTTAAGTTCACTTTAAAATGAACTATTTTTCTAAGTTGCTATATACCATTTTGCATTCCCCACTAGCAATCTATGAGAATTCTGATTACTTCAAGATCCTTGCCAACAATTGTTTGTGTCTTTTCTATTTTCGCCATTATTATACATTTTAGTGGCGTCTCATTTTAATTTTAATTAGTTAATCATCTATGTTGTGATGAATAATGATGAGCATCTTTTCATATGCTTGTCATTCATTGTCTTCTTTGAATGTCTATTCAAAATCTTTTCTCATTAAAAAAAAACTGAGGTATTTTTTCTTATTAGTTGCAAAAGTTCTCAGTGTAATCTGGGTATAAAAAGTCTTTGTCGTATATACATAATGTGAATATTTTCTCCAAGTCTGTTGTTTGCCATTCATTTTAGTGGTGTTTTGTAAAAAAAAAAAAAAAAAAATTTTAATTTTGATGAAATGTAATTGAAAATTTTTCTTGTATGGTTTGTGGGGTTGTTTTTGTGTGTGTGTGTGTGTGTGTGTGTGTCCTAAAATGTCTTTGCCAACTTCAAAATTGTGAAAATTTTCTTCTACATTTTTGTCTAGAATTTTTATATTTTTAGATTTTATATTAAGATCTATGATCCATTTTGAGTTAATTTTTTTTGTATAGTGTGGGGTAAATGTTGAGGTTTTTGCCACCGATATCTAGTTATTTTAGCACAGTCTGTTTTTAAAAAATGTTGTAGTTTTCTTTTAATGTCTCTCTTTTTTTTAATCTTTATTTTTTTGGAGAGTGAAGGAAAGCATGAGGGAGGGAGAGGGCAGAGAGAGAGAGAGAGAGAGTCTAAATCAGGCTCCATGCCCAGTGCGGCCCTCATGCAGGGCTTGATCTCACAACCCTGAGATCATAACCTGAGCCAAAATCAAGAATCACATGCTCAACTGACTGAGCCACCCAACCACCCCTAATGTATTTCTTGACTTTTGGTATCAGAATATTGTCATATAAATTGAATTAGGAACTCTTCTGTTTTCTGGAAGAGTTGGTATACATAAGGTTGATGGTATTTCTTCTTTAAATGTTTGATAGAATTCACCAATGAAGCCATCTGAGCCTGGAACTTTCTTTATGGGAAAATCATTGATTAATAATTTAGTTTTTAAATTAAATATAGGATAGCATGTTGTCTAAATCTTTTGAGGTTTTTTGTTATTTATGTCTTTCAGTGTATTCATACTATTTCAACTAAATTGTCAAATTTATGATCATGATATTCTCTTATTGTCTTTTTAATGTCTGTCATATAAATAATGATTTTCCACTATTCATTCTTGATATTTGTAATTTGTGTTTTCTCCTTTTTTCTTTTTTTCCAGCTTTATTGAGATATAATTGACATATAACATTGTATAAGTTTAAGGTGTACAACGTGATGATTTGATATACGTATATATTGCGAAATGATTACCATGATAAGGTTAGTTAACACATCCATCACATCATATAATTACCTTTTTTTGTGTGTGTGGTGAGAACATTCAAGATTCACTCTCTTAGCAACTTTCAAGTATACAATACAATATTGTTAACTATAGTCACAATACATGAGAACTTCAGAACTTATTATATAACTGGAAGTTTGTACACTTTGAATATCTCCCCATTTCCTTCACACCCTAGTCCCTGATAACCAGTGGTCTACTCACTTTTTCTAGGAGTTGAGCTTTTTTAGATTACACACATAAGCAAAATCACAGTGTTTGTCTTTGACTTATTTCACTTGTAATGCCCATTTGTCTTTACTTATTTCACCTGTAATGCCCACAAAGTTCATCCTCGTTGAAACAAATGGCAGGATTTTCTTCCTTTTTATGACCAAACAATATTCAAGTGTGTGTGTGTGTGTGTGTGTTTGTGTGTGTGTGTATTTGCATATCACATTTTCTTTATCCCTTTATCTGTTGATGGACACTTATGTTATTTCTAAATTGTGGCTATTGTGAATAATTCTCCAATGACCATGGGGGGTGCAGATATCTACTTGAGATAGATATTTCATTTGCTTTGGCTGTGTACCCAGAAGTGGGATTTCTGGATCATATGATAGTTCTACTGTTATTTTTTGAGGAAACTCCATACTGTTTTCCATAGTGACTGTACCAATATACATTCCCAATAAGGGTTCCCTTTTCCCCTCATTCTTGCTGGCATTTGTAATCTATTGTCTTTTTATATTAGCCATATTGACAAGTATGACATGATATCTCATTGTGCTTTTGATTTGCATTTTCCAGATTATTGGTGATGCTGAGAACTATTTTCTTCCAGGAATTTTATAGTTTCTGATCTTATGCTTAAATTTTTAATTCATTTTTAATTAGTTCTTATGAGTTGTATAAAATAAAGGTCCAATTTCATTTATTTTTTTGCAGTCCAGTTTTCCCATCACCATTAATTCAAGAGACTATCTTTTCCCCTTTGGATATTCTTGGCACTCTTTTAAATGTTAGTTGACTCTGTGTGTGTGTGTGTGTGTGCGTGTGTGTGTGTGTGTGTGTGTTTCTGGGCTTCCTATTCTGTTCCCTTGCCACGAGTTTTGTGATGCCACCAGCTGCGTTCTTTTTCAAGATTGCTTTGATAATCTTTGGGTCTTGAAACATTTCATACAAATTTTAGGATTCCTGTGAAAAATTTTATTGGAATTTTGATAGGAATAGTATTAAACCTATAGGTGGTTTTGGGTAGTTTGAACATTTTAACAATATTAACTCTTCCTATCCATTAACAAGTGGTATCTTCAAATTTATTTTTGTCTTCTTCAATTTCTTTTATCAATTTCTTATTGTCTTCAGTATACAATAGGTCTTTTACCTCTTTTATTAAATGTATTTCTCTTAATTATAGGAAAGTTGCTGGTGGGGAAGTGGATGGAAGGACGGGATGATTGGGTGATGGGCGTTAAGGAGGGCATGTGATTGAATGAGCACTGGGTGTTATACGCAACTGATGAATTATTGAATACTACATCTGAAATTAGTAATTAGCCTGCTATATGTAGGCTAATTTAATTTAAATTTAAAAAAGAAAAAATGAATTTATTTATTTAAAATTTTTTTAATTGAATTAATCTTTTTTTAAGTTAGCTGTACAGCAAATGTAGGGCTCAAACTCATGACCCCAAGGCCAAGAGTTGCACACTCTACTGACTCAGCCAGCCAGGTGCCCCTGATTAAATTTATTTCTAATGATTTCATAGTTTTTGATGCTACTGTATATGGTAGAGTTTTCTTCATTGTTTCAGATTGTTCATTGTTCTAGTGTATAGAAACACAACTGATTTTTGCATGTTGACTTTTCTGGTCTGCACTTTACTGAATTTAGTTCTAACAATTTTTTGATGGAGTCTTTTGAATTTTCTATATACAAGATCATGTCATCTATGAGCAGTGATAATTTTACTTCTTCCTTTCTGATTGGATGGCTTTTATTTATTTTTGCTGTCTGATTGGTATGCTTGAATAGGAGAGATGGGAGTATAGAAGATACTCTTGTCTTGTTCCTGATCTTAGAGGGAAAGCTTAAAATTTCACCATTGATAATAATGTAGCTGTGGGGCAGTCCCACATAAAATGGCTTTTATGATGTCAGGGTTTGTTCCTTCTATACACCCACATTGTTGAGAGTTTTTATAATGAAAGAATGTTGAGTTTTGTTAAATGCTTTTTCTTTATCTACTGAGATTTTCATATGATTTTTATTTTTCATTCTATTAATGTGATGTATCACACTGATTTGCACTGATTTGCATGTCTTGAGCTATCCTTGCATCTCAGGGCTTAATCCTTTGTGATCTTGGTATGCAATCATTTTAATGTATTGTTAAGCTTGATTTTCAATTATTTTGTTGAAAAATTTTGCATCTATATTCATCAGAGACATTGCCCTATAGTTTTCTTCTCTTGAATATACTCTGGCTTTGCTATCAGGGTAATGCTGGTTCCTTGTAAAAGACTTTGGGAGTATTTGTTCCTTTTCAGTTTTTTGGAAGCGTTTAAGAAGGATTGGCATTAATTCTTTAAATGTTTGGTAAAATTCACCAGTGAATTTATCTGTCCCTGGGTTTTTCTTTTTTGGGAGGCTTTTAATTATTGATCAATCTCCTTACAGGTCTGTTCAGAATTTTTCCTTTTCTTCTATCTTTTTTTTTTTTAATTTTTATTTATTTATGATAGTCACACAGAGAGAGAGAGAGAGGCAGAGACACAGGCAGAGGGAGAAGCAGGCTCCATGCACTGGGAGCCCGACGTGGGATTCGATCCCGGGTCTCCAGGATCGCGCCCTGGGCCAAAGGCAGGCGCCAAACCGCTGCGCCACCCAGGGATCCCCCTTTTCTTCTATCTTATTTAATTTGTTCATGTATAATTGTTTGTAATTGTCCCTTATGATTTTTGTATTTCTATGATATCAATTGTAATGTCTTTTCTTTCATTTCTGGTTACCTTTAAGTGTTTTTTGTTTTTTACTTTAGTCTAAATTTTGTCAGTTTAGCTTCTTTTCAAATAAGCACCTCATGATTTCATTGATCTTTTGTATTGCTTTTCTAGTCTCTTACTCATTTAGTTCTTCTCTGATCTTTGTTATTTTTTAGTATAAAATTTGGCCATATTTTTTTCTTTCTTTTTTTTCTAGTTCCTTTGAGGCACAGAATTAGGTTGTTGACTTGAGATCTTTATTTTCTTTGTGATAAAAGCATTTATCACTATACTCTTCCTGTGATAAAAGCATTTATCACTATACTCTTCCCTTTTAGAATTGCTTTTGCTACTATCATAAGTTTTGGTATGTTGTTTTTCCATTAACATTTGTCTCAAAGTAGTTTTTTATTAGACTATTGATTTCTTCTTTGACCCATTGATTGTTCAGCAGTGTGTTATTTAATTTCCATGTTTTTGTGAATTTTTCTGTTGATTTTTAAAAAGATTTTATTTATTTATTTGAGACACAGAGAAAGAGTGAGAGTGGCAGAGGGAGAGGGAGAAGCAGGCTCCCCACTCTGCAGGGAGCCCAATGCAGGGCTTGATCCCAGGACCTCTGGATTATGACCTGAGCCCAAGGCAGATGCTTAACGAGCTGAGCCACCCAGGTGCCCTTTTCCTGTTGATTCTTAGTATCATAGTACTGTGGTCATAAGGGTCTTGAAAGGATTTCAATATGTAAAAAAAAAATTTAGGGGATACAGTTATTATAAATATATATAATCCATACTCATTTTAGCACATGTTTATCATTGTGCCAACTATAGAAGTAAAAAATATCAACACCCACCAATCCCATCATAACTGAAATTGAAATTGTTCTATTTCATTGTGTTTATTTTTGTTAATGGATGTATGCACATGTACTATATATGTTATTATTTTTTATTAAGTTTTTTATTTTAATTCCAGTATAGTTAACATACAGTGTTTTATTAGTTTCAGGTGTACAATATAGTGATTCAGCAATTCTATACATTACTCCATGCTCATCATGATAGGTATGCTCTTTAATCCCCACCACCTATTTCACCCATTATCCCACCAGCCTCCCCTTTGATAACCATCAGTTGTTCTCTATAGTTAAGAGTCTGTTTCTTGGTTTGTCTCTCTCTCTCTTTTTTTCCTTTGCTTGTTCATTTTGTTTTTTAAATTTCACATGAGTGAAATCATGTGATATTTGTCTTTCTCTGACCTACTTAGCATTACACTCTAGCTTCATTCATGTTGTTGCAAATGGAAAGATTTCATTCTTTTTTATGGGTAAATAATAGGGATATTATTTATATATCACATCTTCTTTATCCATTCATCTATCAGTGGACACTTGGGCTGCTTCCATAATATAATATTCTATTATAAATTCAAGTTTGTTATCACTTATGTTATGACCTATTTGTGTGATTTTTCCTGGTTAATGTTATGTAGGTGCTTGAGAAAAATATGTATCCTGCTAATGTTGGATGGAAAGATCTGTATACTGCCTAAAGTGTAGCTCGAGTCAGATATTTCTTCATTTTCTATCTGAGTGATGTATTGTTGAAAGTGGGATTTTAGAATCCTAACAATTATTATATTGTTGTTTATTTCTTGTCTTAGTTCTGTTTGTATTTGTTTTACATATTTAGGGAATCCAATTTTGGGTGTGTACATATTTATAATTTTTATATCTTTTTTATAAATTGACCTCATTATTATATATAACCTGCTTTGTCTCCTGTTACAGCTTTTGAGTTAAAGTCTGTTTTGTCTGGTATAAACTTAGCTATCTCTATTCTCTTTTGGTTTACATTTGTAGGAATATCTTTTCCATCTGTTCACTTTGCACCTATTTTGTTTACTTAAAGCTGAGATGAGTCTCCTATAGGCAGTGAATAGTTCAATCTAATTTCTTTTAAGGAATTTATTTATTTATTCATGAGAGACACAGAGGGTGAGAGGCAGAGACACAGGCAAAGGGAGAAGCAGGCTCCATGCAGAGAGCCCAATCCCAGGACCCCAGGAACATGCTCTAAGCCAAAGGCAGATACTCCACTGCTGAGTCACCCAGGCATCCCTTATTTTTTTTTAATCTCTTTAGCCACTCCAGGTTTTTTTATTAGAAAAATTAATCCATTTACATTTAAAGTAATTATTGTTATGTAAGGACTTAGTAATGCTATCTTATTGTTTGCTGACTCTTAATATAATTTCTTTCTTTCTTGCTGTCTTTGTGAACTGATAGTTTTCTGTGGTGGTTTGTTTTGATTCCCGTTTATTTGTCTTTTGTGTATCTACAGTAGGTTTTTGCTTTGTGATTACCATTACCTGTGCATAAAACATAGATATAATAGTCTGTTGTAAGACAATAGCAACTTAACTTTCATTACATACAAAAACTGTCCTTTAATAATTTCCCACCATATTTTACATTTTATGTCCTAATTTATATATTTTATATGGTATATCAATTAAAATTACTGTAGCTATAGTTCTTTTTATACTTATATTTATTCTTTAACCTTTATAACAGAGTTAACATACCATCATATTATAATATTGTAATATTCTAAAGTTGTCTATATTCTTTACCAGTGTGTTTTATATTTTTATAGTGTTCTCATGTTACTTACCATCATTCTGTCATTTTCAGTTTGAAGAACTCCCTTACGCATTTCTTGAAAGGCAGGTCTAGTGATGATGAACTACTTCATCTTTTTTTGGCCTGGAAAGTTTTTATTACTCCTTCATTTCTGAAGGACAGCTTTGCCAGGTTAAGTGTTCTTGGCTGGCAGTTTTTTTCTTTCAGCACTTTAAATATATCCAGTCTTTCTTGGTCCCAAGGTTTCTCCTGAGAAATCGGATAATCTATGGGGGTTCCCTTGTATGTGAGACATTTTTTTCTTACCATTTTTTTTTTTTTAAGATTTGATTGATTGATTGATTGATTGATTGATTGATTTAAGGGAAGAGAGTGAGTGTGAGCTTGGGAAGGAGCAGAGGGAAAGTCAGAGAACCAGCAACAGACTCCATGCCAAGCAGAACTTTGATGCAGGCCTCAATACCACAACCCATAAGATCATGACCAGAGCCAAAATCACTAGTCATTGGCTCTACTGGCTGAGCCACCCAGGCACCCCCCCTTACTGCTTTTAAAGTCCCCCTCTTTGTCTTTGATTTTAGACAGTTTTATTTTTATTTTTATTTTTATTTTTGTAGGTGTAGGTATTTTTCATTTGAAACTATTTGGGCACTTATGAGTGTCATGACCTTTGATGTCTAATCTCTCTCCAGATTGCTGCCCTTTTCTCCCACTTGTCTCTTTTCTTTTTGAGACTCCAATAATGCTTAGATAGATTCTTTTAGTAGTATTTTGTTATTCATATAAGCTTTCTTCACTCTTTTTCATTCTTTTTTCTTTTTTTCTTCTCTAATGGGATTCCAGTATACTTTTCTTTGAATTCACTGGTCCTTTCTTTTGCTTTGTTGAGTCTGCTTTTGAAGTTCTCTATTCAATTCTTGAGTTATTGTGTTCTTTAGCTCTAGGATTTCTGTGGTTTTTGTTTGTTTACTTTTTAATGATCTCTATTTGTTGTTGAATTTCTTATTTTGTTCACAAATTATTTTTCTAGTTCTAATTTCATTTAGTTATCTCTTTGTGTTTTTCTACAATTCACTAAATTTCTTTAAAAGAATTATTCTGAGTTTTTTGTCATACAGTTCATAAACATCTGTTTCTTTAGGGTTAGTTATTAGTGTGCTTTGATTGTAGAAATTTACTTGATTCCTTGTGATCTATGTATCTTTGCATTGGTATCTGTGAGTTTGAGGAAGCCATTTCCTCTTCCAGTCTTTCACAGACAGCTGTGTTGTGGGGCTACTGATGTGCTTTCTTGCCCATGCTGGCTGCATGGCTGCCTAGAACCACTGTTCAGGCTTCCTGGTTGGTCAGTGCTGGAGGCTGTGCTCAGCAGTAGCCAGATCCGGTGCCTTGCTTACTTGTGTGGGTGGATCTCTAGAGTGGGTCCATTGGCTGGGACAGACCAACTGGTAGAGACCCAAACCTAATAGAACCTATTGATCAAGTTGCCTGGCCAGAATAGGCCACTGGCTCAGCTGTGCACTTGTCTTGAGCCTGACTGGTTGGGATCTCTGCTGAAGGGTCACTTGTATCTAGCAGGAATGTGAAGTGCTAATTGCTAATAAACTTGTGTCCTTTCTCTCTCTGGTTTTGGATGGTTCTCCTAGTGATCCCAATGGCACAATGTTTAAGTGGTTCTCCTAGCGAATGTCTTGGAATGCTGGGGGAACTGGATGGCCATGTTGGGCTCTCTTTTTTCCACTGGAGAATCTGTAGGCTCAGGGGGACTTGGTGTAGGGTTGCATAGGCTTGGTAGAAGGATGGTGTAGTCAAAGTAAAACTGTTCCTCTTACCACTCTAATATGGCTTTTCTTTTGTTGTTGTTTGTTATGGAGGTGTTTCTGTCTCAGACTGAGTTCTGAGATCTTCACAAAGGTGTCCTACCTAGGATTATTTGCTAGTTGCTTCTTCTGTTAAGGGGGCTAAAATCAGGAATTACCTATTTTGCCATCTTGCCAATGTCTCTTTTATTCTTGATCAATATAGCTTTAGGTTTTTAAGTGCTATTATTTTCTTTAAAATTTTTTTGATTTTATTGATTTTCTCTATTGTATGTTCATTTAAAAATTGTTCTGGTCTTCATTTTTTTCTCTTTCTTATGCTTACTTAGGTTTAATTTCCTCTTTTTTAAAATCCTTTTGTTTATTTATTTTTTAAAGATTTTATTTATTCATTCATGAAAAACAGAGAAACAGAGGTAGAGACTCAGGCAGAGGGAAAAGCAGGCTCCGTGCAGGGAGCCCAACGTGGGTCTTGATCCCTGGTCTCTAGGATCATGCCCTGGGCAGAAGGCAGTGCTAAACTGCTAAGCCACCCAGGCTGCCCTTATCCTTTTATTTATTTATTTATTTATTTATTTATTTATTTATTTATTTATTTATTTATTTTTATTTTTTGCCCTTATCCTTTTAAAGTAGAAGCTTAGTTCATTGATTTTGCATCTCCCATCTTTCATAAGACCTAAAGCTGTACATTTCTTTTTTTGGGGGAGGGGGCGTCTTTTTTAGCAGCATATGACATTTCGTTATTGTATAATTTTATTTTCATTTAGTTAACACTGTATTTTTTTCTGTGATTTCTTCTTAGATTGTGGTCAATTAATATATTCCATTACTTATATCCTTCTATGCTTTATCGTCCATCATATTTTCTATCATGGTGAATGTGTCTTGTACCTTTGAAAAGAAAGTGTTATATAATGTTGTTGGGTAGAGTGGTCTAACATTTACAATTAGATCCATTTGTCTGATACTGTTGTTCAAGTCTCCTCTATTCTTACAGCTTTTCTTTATAGTTGATCTATCCATTTTAATAGAGAAGTTTGAAATCTAAATCAATGTGTAGATTTGTCTGTTTCTCTTTTCATTACTGTTTTACTTCATATATTTAAAAATTTTATAATTACATGCATTCACAATTAGAACATCTCTTCCTAATTAATTGATCCTTTACCATTATGAAATATCTTTTTATCCTTGTTAACATTACTTTTCTTAAATCTACTTTGTATTATTAATATAGTGATTCTAGCTTTCATCTTATTGTTTGCATGGTGTATCTTTTTTTAATCTTTTTACTATGAATTTACCTATTTCTTTATATTTAAGAGAATTTCTTTTTGGCAACTTGTAGTTGGGTTTTGCTCTTAAATTTGCTTTTAATTGAAAAGTAGAAATTGTCTTCTTGTATTTTATTATTCATTTATATTTAATGTAATTAGTGGGTTTTGGTCATTAATCTAGCTGCTTGTTTGTCTAGTTTTTCCTACCTGTTGTTTCATTTTTCTCTTTCAGTTAATTAAATAGTTTAAAATTTGTCATTGTATCTTCACTATTGGCTTATTAACTATACCTCCTTTATCTATCTTTTTATCTATTGTGACACTGCATGAGTTAAGACTTTCACAGAGGAAAAAAAAAAGACTTTCACAGAGGAAAGCATGCTATTGCAGTTGTGTAGATTAATAGTACTAATATTACTTTACAGGGTCATTGTCATGTTCCAGAAGTATATTAATCGCAGTGAATGCACACAATAATAAGTATTTTCCCCATTAGACAGATAAATTAAATGAGACAGAAATTAAATGGTTAAACTTGGGTTGAAGGCAAACCCTCTGGCTCTGGAATGGCTTCTAAACATTCCTAATGTGCAGGTTAGAGATAATGAAGGCTGAAAATAGAATGGTAGCATTTGGATAGTTTAAAGATATATTGAAGAGATAAAATTAGCAGAGTTTGATGCTTGATTGAATAGGAGTGATGAGAGAGGTTAAATTAAGGATTACTCTCATCTTTAAGCCTTAGTGAATGAGACACCTCAGTACCACCCTCTGAAATAAAAGTTGAACCAGTTTAATTGAAGGAACAATGAGTTGTTTTTACGTTAGGTTAAGCCTGTAGGATATCCAGGTAGAAATATACGGAGGGCAATTGGATGTACAAGTCTGACATTAATGAGATAGGTATGGTCTAAATATATAAATTTGGATTTCATCCATAAAGGTAAAAGTCCTAGAGAACTGGCATAAAGTGCAAAGAACTGCATAAATAATACCTAGTAATCATTTAAATTTTAAGCTTCGGTAGTGTTATTTAAATTGCTTTATGTCCCAAGTATTGTTTTTTTATAAACTGTAATTAAATAGCTATCACTAAGGAATCAGATACATAATAAAGCTAATTGAATAGATGTACTTAGATATGATACTTAAACCTTTGTAGTCTAAATCTTGAAAGATACAATTTTAAGACAAATAAATTATATTTAGCTTTTTCCACAGTGGTTAAACTTATGAAATTATAATAGTAAGAAGTATTTCAGGATGAAAATGTAAATATATTTAAGACGGTTAGGAATTCTCTACTCTTTTAACACCTGTCTCCTTTAGAGTAAGGACCATATTACTTACTCGTTTTTGCATCCCCAGTGTCTACTATATACTCAGTCTTTACTGGTGGAAAAACAGCTCTTTAAATACTAAATCCAAAAGGAATGGAAACCTCATAATTTATCTCTGCATACCTCGTCTTTTGAATTAATATAATACTTAAATTTTTGGTATTTGTGTGTGTTTACATTTCATTGGTATCTTTTTTTACTGAAATATAATTCATACAATGTTACTTTAGTTTTAGAGGCACAACATAGTGATTTGACAAGCCTGTACATTATGCTATGCTCACCATAAGGGTAGCTACCATCTGTCACCATACAATACTATTACTATACCATTGATTATATTTCCTATACTGTACTTTTGATCCTTGTGACTTATCCATTCCATTACTGGAAACCTTTATCTCCCTCCTTCTTTCACTCATTTTGCCCTTCCACTCACCTGCAACTCCCTCTACTCTCACAATCATTAGTTTGTTTTCTGTATTTAACATCATACTTAACTTTTGATGCTACTGTGAATATTTAATTCTGAACTAATATAGAAAATATCTTAACATGTATTATATTAATATAATAAAACATATAATCATTTTTAAATAGTTGAGAAATTGATAAAGTAATTATTGAATTCTTTAATTTTTATAGTAATACTCCTTTTTGTATTGAGCATGAGAAATGTATATTATTTAAATGTCTAATAAATTTTTAGGTGCCTAATTTAATTTTAAAATCAAATTTTGAACAAAATCTTTGAGTGTATGCCTAGGTATGTGTGTGGAGTAGCCTACTATGTTATGCAATGTCTGCAGTCAGGGAAACACTCCATAATACTACTTTTTAACTCAGTACTTTCTAATATTTGAGTAGATTGTTTCAATTTTTTGTTTGATATTTGTGTTAAGCATTAAAACATAATAATTCTTGTACTTACTCTACAAGTATGTAATACATATTTATGTATTTAACTTTAAATATAATACACATTCTCTTTATTGTGGTGGTTTGGAATGAAACCTAAAATATATCTAGTATGTCTGTATATGAAGAACAGTGTGAGGCTTCATTGAATCTAGAAATTAAATTGGGAAGAATTGACATCTTCAATATTCAGTATCAATATTCAGTATCAACAATATTGTCTTTCATTCCATGAACACAGAGTATCTCTCTGTGATACATTTGGATCTTTGCTTTCTCTCATCAGATTTTGTGGTTTTCTATGTATGGATCCCTGTACATATTTTGTTAGATATGTAGTAGCTAGGGATTTATTTTTTGGTGGGGGACCATTCTAAATAGTATTGTATTTCAAACTTCCAATTACATTTGTTCTTTGCTAGGGATACCTGGATGACTCAGTTGGTTTGGCGTCTGACTCTTGATTTCAGCTCAGGCCATGATTTCAGCTCAGGCCATGATCTCATGGTCCTGAGACTGAGACCCATGTCATGCTCTGCACTTAGCATGGAGTCTACCTGAGATTCTTTCTTTCCCTCTCCCTCTGGCCCTTCTCTCCCACTTGCTCGCTCTGTCTCAAAATAAATAAGTAAAATCTTTAAAAAAAAAAAAGAGTTTACAATTGTTCTGTGATAGTATATTGAGAAGCAATTGACTTTTTACTCTCAACCCCACATTTTGTGACTTTGCTATACTATCAGATTTATTTATTGGCTTTTGTCTTACTGCACTAGCTAAGATTTCTAATATGATGCTGAATAGATATGGTGAGAGGACAAAGTTTCCTTGAAAGTTCTTAGTCTTAGGAGTGAAATTGTCCAGTTTCTCATCATTAAGTGTGGTAAATAGAGAGTTATTTTGTAGATATTATTTATCAAGTTGAGGAAGTTGTCTTTTATTTTTTTACTTGTTTGCAGAGTCTTTATCATGACTGGGAGTTGGAGTTTGTCAAATGATTTTTCATCAATTGATAGGATTATATGATTTTTTCTTTGACCTGGGGATTTTGATACATGAGAGCTGGGTTCTTGTCTCATGGAATCAAAGAATGAATCTTGCGGATAACAGAGAGTGAACAAAGCCATATAAGTTTATTAAGCAGAGATACGGAGAAAGCTCTCAGAAGTGAGAGGAGTCCTGGCAGGGTTGCCACTGAGGGCTTTTAATGACAGTCTTTTATTGAGAACCTAGAAAAGGAGCCCACAGCCTTGAGATTTTTATGCAGTCTTGGTTTGAGCAGGGGCTATTGATAATATCTTAATGACATATTTCTTAGTGGTCTGGTGAGTTTCTGTGATTACTTAGTAGCCTTTAAAGGGAGATACTCCCTGACATTTTGGAGCTTGGGAGCCAGGTTTTTTATTTTTCTCTTATCTGTTTTCTTATCTGTCTTATCTGTTTTCTTGGGATGGGTAGGAGCCGGACTCTGGACCTTTCAGTGTCCTTGGAGGTATGGGAACCCTACAGATTTCTGGAAGCCTGACTCTGGGCCTTTCCCTGCTGAGCCCCATCTGTCCCTAACTCATTCCTACATCAGTATGATGGAATACACTGGTTGTTTTTTGAATATTAAATCAGCTTTGAATAACCTGAAATAAATCCATGTGGTCACACTAGATAGTTCTTTTTATACATTGTTGGATTTGATTTGCTAATCTTTTGTTGATGACTGTTGAATGAGAAGTATTAGTCTTTATTTTCCTTTCTTGTAATATCTTTATTTTATTGTCGTATTAGGGTAATGCTGGCCTCCCAGAACAAGTTAGGACATGTTCCCGTTGCTTCTATTTTCTGGAAAATATTGTGGAAAATTGCTATAATTTCTTCCTTAAATGTTTGTTGGAATTCACCAGTGAAATTGTCTGGGCTTGGTGTTTTCTATTTCGGAAGGTTATTAATTTTTTACTTAATTTCTTTATACACAGGCCTATTCAGATTATAAATTTCTCTTTGTGTGAGTTTTTGAAATTTGTGTCTTTCAACAAATTGGTCCACTTTGGTTATCAAATCTGTCAACATGGAATTGTTCATAATATTCCTTTATTATTTTTTTTTGTCCAAAGGATCAGTAATGATGAGCCATCTTTCTTTTTTTATAATTCTTTTTTTTTAATTATTTTATTTTATTTTATGATAGTCACACACAGAGAGAGAGAGAGAGGCAGAGACATAGGCAGAGGGAGAAGCAGGCTCCATGCACCGGGAGCCCGATGTGGGATTCGATCCTGGGTCTCCAGGATCGCGCCCTGGGCCAAAGGCAGGCACCAAACCGCTGCGCCACCAGGGATCCCATGAGCCATCTTTCTAATAATGATAATCTATATCTTCTTCCTGTTTTAGTTGGTCAGCTAAGTTAGAAATGTACCAATTTTACTGATCTTTTTTAAAGAGTCAACTTTGGTTTTTCTTTGTTTTCCTATTTTCAATTTCATATCTAAGTTTTATTTCTTTTCTTCTACAAGTTTTACACTTAATTCTAAATTTTAGAATTAAGATATCTTAAGTATAAGTTTTAGATTTATTTCTTTAGTTTTTCTAGGATGGAAGCCTAGATGACTGATTTTTAGATCGTTCTCCTAATATTTGCATGCAGTAGTATAAATTTCCCTGTAAGCGTTGCTTTACTGCATCCCACAAATTCTTATTTTTTTAAAGATTTATTTATTTATTTATGATAGACAGAGAGAGAGAGGCAGAGACACAGGAGGAGGGAGAAACAGGCTCCATGTCGGGAGCCTGATGTGGGACTCGATCCCGCGACTCCAGGATCGCGCCCTGGGCCAAAGGCAGGCGCCAAACCGCTGAGCCACCCAGGGATCCCTTTTTTTTTTTTTTTTAAGATTATATTTTTTAAGAAATATTTTATTTTATTTTATTTTTTTAAATTTATGATAGTCACACAGAGAGGGAGAGAGAGAGAGAGGCAGAGACATAGGCAGAGGGAGAAGCAGGCTCCATGCACCGGGAGCCTGACGTGGGATTCCATCCCAGGTTTCCAGGATCCTGCCCTGGGCCAAAGGCAGGCGCCAAACCGCTGCGCCACCCAGGGATCCCCATCCCACAAATTCTGATAAGATATATTTTCATTTGCATTTAGTTCAAAATGTTTTAAAATTTCTCTTGAAATTTCCTTGACACATATGTTATTAATAGTAAATTTTGTATTTCCCCATGCATTTCTATCTGTTATTAGCTCAAATATTTGAGCACTCTGTTGTTAAATGCATACAGTAAGGATATTTCTCTTGGAGAATTGACTGCTTTATTTTTTAAGAAATGTCATTCTTTATTGCTGATAATTTTTTTCTGAATTGTCTGAAATTAATATAAGTACCCCAACTTTCTTTGATTCATGTTATCATGCATGTCTTTTTCCACTCATCCCTTATTTTTAACTCAATGAGATCTTTATACTTATAGTTGATTTCTTATTTTGAACATATTGTTCAATCTTGTATTTTTATTCACTCTGACAATTTCTGTCTTTTGATGTGTTTAGACTGTTCATACTTAAAATGATTATTGATATACTCAAATTAATTTCTACTATGTTTATAACAGTTTTCTATTTTTGCACGTTGTTTCTTTTCCCTTTTTGTACATTTGCTAGTTTTAATTAAACATTTTATATGATTTATCCTATCTCTTCTCATAGCTTATCAATTATAGTTATTTTATTATTTTAATTTATTTTAAGGATTTTATTTATTTATTCATGAGAGACACAGAGAGAGAGGTAAAGAGAGAAGCAGGCTCCCATCGGGGACCCTGATGCAGGACTCGATCCCAGGACCCTGGGATCACTTCCTGAGTCAAAGGCAGAGGCTCAGCCACTGAGCCACCCAAGCATTCCTCAATGATAGTTATTTTAAAAGATGTTAGTATTTGCTCTTCAGTATTAGTAGAAAATTTTATATAAAACCTATTTAATAACATATACATATGTATATGTATTCAGTATATTAATAAATTTTTATGTCTGTTATAACTAGTCTTAAGTCCACCTTTAAATAATAGTATCCTGCCTCATATGTAGTATAGGTGCCTATAAGAGTACACTTTTGAAGAAAGGAGAACCCTCTTACACTGTTAGTGGGAATGCAAACTGGTACAACCACTCTGGAAAACAGTGTGGAGGTTCCTCAGAAAGTTTAAAATAGAGCTACCCTATGACCCAGGAATTGCACTATTAGGTATTTACCCCAAAGAGACAGATGTAGTGAAATGACAGGATACCTATACCCCAATGTTCCACAGTAGGCAAACTGTGGAAGTTGCTAAGATGTCCTTTGACAGATAAATGGGCAAAGAAGATGTGGTGTAAATATATTATATATATTTATATATATATTATATATATATGTGGTGTAAATATATCATATATATATATGAATTGGAACATTATTTAGCCACCAGAAAGGATGAATACCTACCATTTACATTAATGTGGATGGAACTGGAGGTTATTATGATGAGTGAAATAAGTCAGTTGAAGAAAGATAATTATTATATGGTTTCACTCATATGTGGAATATAAGAAATAGTGAAAGGGACCATAAGGGAAAGAGGGGAACCTGAGTGGGGAAAAATTAGAGAGGGAGACAAACCATGAGAGACACTTGACTGAGAAACAAACAGAGGGTTTCTGAAGGAAAAGTGGGCGGGTGGGTTGGGGTAACTGGGTGAATGGCATTAAAGAGAGCACATATGATGAGCACTGGATGTTATGTTATATGTTGGCAAATTGAATTTAAATTTAAAATATTGAAACAAACTAAATAAAATTAAAAAAAGAAAGAATGCAGACTTTTAGGGGTGCCTAGTTGGCTCAGTCAGTAGAGCATGGGACTCTTGATCCTTGGGGTCATGAATCAAGCTCCATGTCACGGGTAGAGTTTACTTAAAAACAAAACAAAATGAAAATCAATAGCATCCTTTTAATTCCTTACTTCTGCCTATTATGATGTTGCTGTTCTTCATTTCATTTAGCCTTTTAATATAATCACCAATATGTTTTCCTATTATTAGTTTTAACAGTTATCCTTTGTATTATTAAAAAAGATAGATTTTTGTTTGTTTTGTTTATTCCTTTTCTGATGTCTTTTTTTTTTAATGGAGATCCAATTTTCTAATACAATTTTCTTTTTTTCCTGAAGAAATTCTTTTCATTTCTTGTAGTACAGATCTGATGATAATAATATATTTCCTCAGCTTTGGTTTGTTTGAAAAAATATTTCTTTTTCACTTTTTTTAAAGATTTCATTTATTTATTTGAGAGAGAGAGAGGGAGGGAGCAAGCATGAATGGGGGGAGGGACAGATGGAGAGAGAGAATCTCAAGCAATCCCCCTGAGCAAGGAATCCAACGTGGGGCTCAGTCCCTACCCTGAGCTCATGACCTGAGCCAAAACCAGGAGTCTGATGCTCAACCGACTGAGCCACCCAAAGACTCCTTTTTTACTTTTGAAGAATAACTTTACTTGGTATAAAATTTACATGGTTTCTGATTAGAAATTGTTGTTATTCCTACCTTTATTCCTCTAGAGGTGAAGCAGTTCCCCACCTCCACCCTCAGCTTATTTTAAAATTGTCTTGTATCTTTTATCAGCTGTAGTTTGAATAGGTTATGCATATGTATAGATTTTTTTGATACTATCCTCTTTGGCATTGAAACCTCCTAGATCTGTGGTTTATTGATTGTCATTAATTTTGGAAAATCCTTGGCCATTATTCTAATCCTTAGTTTGCTCTATTCTTTTTTTTTCTTTTTTTTTTTTTAAAGATTTTACTTATTTAAAAGAAAGAGAGAACACAAGCAGGGTGGAGGGGCACAGGGAGAAAGAGAAGCAGACTTCCTGCTGAGCAGGGAACCCAATGTGGGACTTGATTCCATGCCACTTGAATCATGACCTGAGCCAAAGGCAGACTCTTACCCAACTGAGCCACCTAGGCACCCAGTTTACTCTGTTCCTTATTTTACGTTAGATATTAAAATTGTATATATGTGACACCTTCAGATATCGTCCCAAAGTTTCTGGATGTTATGCTCTGTTTTTTGTGGGATTTTTTTAAAATTCTTTTTTCTCTCTGCATTTTAGTTTGGGAAGGTTATGTTGACCTATCACCAAGCTCATTAATTCTTTCCTTGGTGACCAGTCTAAGGATGAGACCATCAAAGGCATTTGACATTTCTGTTATGGTGTTTTTGATTTCTGGCATTTCCTTTTTTATTCTTCCACAGAATTTTCATCTTTCAGCCTACAGGACCTATCTGCCCTTCTATATCGTCTACGTTTTCCACTAGAACCCCTAACATAATTAATCATAATTACTTTAAATGCCCTGTTTGTTAATTACAAAGTTTGTGTCATATCTGAAACTAGTTTTGCACTTAATCTTAGCCAAAAGGCCAAGAAGCAATTGAACCTAGTTTTGATGCTTGTTTTGTCTCTTTTAATTATGTTTCAGCATGCCCTGCCATTTTTTATTTAAAGCCAGACATGATGTATTGTGTAATAGAGACTGAGGTAAATAATCCTTTAAGGTAAAGTAATAGGCATTCTTTCAGTAATTGTTAATGAATGAATTAATGCTGGATGGTTGTATTGTACGATCTAACTCTAAAATGAAAATTGTGGTTCTTTGGAGGCTTTATATCCCTTGGAGAAGCAAGTGAACTTATATTTTTCTGGTATAGAAACATATTTAGTCAATGAAACATGACTGAAACATTTTACTTTGTCAGTTGATGAAGCTTCAAAGTTGTATGGTGCCATTGTTATTTACCCAAACTAGTAATACTATTCATGATAATATTATTTTCTTGTTTATCATTTAAATTAGGTTTGTGAATCCATTATAATATTTTATATTTTTCAAATTAGAACATATTGCTACTGTTATTTAAATGGTACTAAATTATTATCTTTTCATAAAAATTACATTTGGTCAGGCCATTAAGTGTATGCACACACATGTATACCATATATATTTTCATATATAGTCAGTCACATATGTAGATGTGTTCCCATAGTAGCTAAAACAATGATAATATTATAAAGACTTTATAAAGTTTAGAAAAGCTACTATAATATAATCAAACAAATTATTTCAATAATTAAGCCTTTGCCATGATATACATTAAGGCAAAAAGTAGGTAAGACCAGTCAGAGTGGAGGCCTGGGTGGCTCAGCAGTTGAGCATCTGCCTTTGGCTTAGGTCATGATCCCGGGGTCCTGGGATCAGGTCCCACATTGGGCTCCCCACAGGGAGCCTGCTTCTCCCTCTGCCTGTGTCTCTCATGAATAAATAAATAAAATCTTAAAAAAAAAAAAGACCTGTCAGAGTTACTACCTTAAGTAGATACTTAAGTTGCAGAAGTAAGTATATTTATGTTTGCATGTGTCATAGAAATAATAAACCTACTAAACAAAGTAGAATTCAGTTACAATCAACTTTAGAAACTTTGAGAAGACATTACCTTCATTTTTCTAGAAAAACAAAGAAGTGGATTTGCAGGCAGATACCATCATAGTAATTTGTTGGTATAAATTTCAACTGCCATAAACCAATTCAATTACATTTTGCCCATTTATAAGGAGGATTATAATGGCAAATGTTTCTTTGTTCCAATTACCTTCCCTATTTTTGCCGTGATTATTATACATATGCACATAAATATACATATACACCACACCCAAAATCTTGGTGTATATTTAATAGCTTGTTTCCTCTGCTCCCTGGCATCTTTGTAATTAAATGAAAGAAAAAAGCATAAAGTAGTAGTAGAAAAGATTGTAAATGTATTACAGTGATTTTATTGCCTTTGGAAGCCTAACTTCCAACTCAGAAGTGTTTATACTAAATTATTCACATTATACTAAATGTGAGCATGGCTATATACAGGCATATAAAGAATCTAGGTCTTAGATTCTGCTAGGCACTCCCCTCATTAAATATTGTTCTAAATAAGTTCAGAATCTTGAGTTCACTTAGTTTAATAAATTGTATATAAAGTCCAAAATAGAATTGAGTTTCAAACTGTTTTAGAAAATTCATGAGCAAATGGTAACAACTATACTATTAACTATTAAATCTAAAAATATTTGCCAGATGTGGGTATAGAAGTCTCTGAGTATATCCCTTAAATTTCATCTTTGCTTTATTGTAACAAGTGATTCATAGTCAAGATCAGTTATGAATAAGAACAGATTAAAGAGACCTCAAATGGAAAATACTTCTGAAGAAAGATGTCCCCTTATTCCCTTGTATTTTTCTGCCACAATGGGAGGGCTTAGTTTGGAGATTCTTGTAGTTGTCACAAGTTAGGCTATAGTTACCTCATCACTTTTTAAAGAGAAATTTAATCATATTAAGAATCATTAGAAAACTGGTTTTTAAATCTGTAATTGTGTAATGTGTTATCTATTTATTTTTTCCTTTAATGGCAGATTTTAAAAGTACATGCTCTATGTACTGGTGATCATTTAAAAAAATGCAAGATGGAGTTTAAAGTGTCATGATTATCTAACAGAAACAATGGTGTTGATTTATTGGCAACATGGTAGAATTAAGGTTGCTTAGATACAAAAATTGAATTAAGCATTTTAAGATCTTCCTTAGCCATATACAGATCTTCTGTTTGGTTTGAAACATGTTATGATTTTAAAAGGATGTACAGACTAAATGCAGTTAATTTATTCTTATAGTCTATGCTTACTCTTTTCTATTCTTGCAAATCTTCCAAAAGAAAAAAAACAAATAAAAATTTTGGTATACAAAATCAAGAGAAAGCTACTATTTTGTGGTTCAAATTATATTACTGTCAAAATGTTTAGTCATGTAATATACGGTGTAATAATGTACAATGTAATGATGTACAATGTAATCACAAATAAGTTACCACTTATATATCCTAAAAAATAAAAAGACACAAATCCTCTTCTTATATTTCACCATGCAAGTATATAAATATTTGCCATATATAAAGACATTTTGCTTTGTTAAATATAGTTTCAAAGGAGAAACTCATTTGCATAGAAAACTGTAATTTAGTGTAGAAAAATATTTGAGAAAAGCATATGTGTTGGGAGATTGATGCATATGATATACTCTGAGTTACAGATACTTTAATGAATAACCTTTATTGTACAATCTCTCAGTCTCTAAATAGCAACTGCCTTGTCTCTGACTAGTTATGTCACTTATTTTGACCCACTCTCACTTTTTTTTATTTTATTGCTTATTATATGGTATTACATATTTTTGTTACATTACTGACCATCAAGGGAAGTATATCCAAATGATACTTCCCAAATTCTGTCTTTCATTATATACATTTGATCAATGGGGAGTCTCTCACTCTTGCACAATTTGTTCACAAATACTTACTGAGTACTTATTATATTTGCCAACATAGAGTGTATTGTGGATACACTGATGATGAAAGCAAAGTTCCTGCCCTAATGGAACATGTCCTTTTTTTTTTTTTTTAACTTTTTCTTTTCCTATTCTTGAATAACTTTCCAACTCTTGGATTAGTTACTTCATGAACATCTTCTTCTAATTCACTCTCCTTCAAGCCAAAACAAAAGCACAACCGCTGGGCTGGGATTATATAGGCTGGGATTCAGGGTATATCTTTATAAAAGAAGATAAGAAAAACACAATTTTTAAATTTAGACATAATAGATTCCTAACCATTTATCTGTAGAACTTTTTGGTCATACTTACAAGTCCCTTTTAGAACATCTTCAGTAGCTTTCACTTGTCTTTTTCCTTAATAAATGTACTTTTCCTCCAGTACTATCAATTCTGTAGAAAAATTCAAAATATATCCCATTTTGTTTAATTGCCAGTTCCAGTAGTATTGTTATATACCACTTTTCATTTCAGAGACACAGGTTTAGTCTGTAAAATAGATTAAATAAGCTTATGTGAGCTATCCTGGACAAATAATAATTTATACCATTATTTCTGTAGTAAAAATTTCAAGGTTCATAAAATCAGCTTTTAAACTTTAGAACTAAGTCAATTTACAAAGCCAGTTTGGGTATCTTGTGTGACTGGTTTGAGAGGTGAATTTAATTGCCAAGTTTTAGAACAAACTATTCTTCATATATTCAGACTCCTGTAATTAACTAAAGAGATATTTTCTTTTAAAATGTTTTACTTTGAAATGTTTTGTGTGTGTGTGTGTTATACATGTATACATCATTCAGATTTAACAAATATTAATATTGTCCCACATTTGTTTTGGGGACTTGTATTGTTATTTTCAAATATTCTGTGTGCCAATATCATGTTGCTTTAATTATCATAGGTTGGGGCTTTTTTTTTTCAGATTTTATTTTTTTATTTGACAGAGAGATAGAGAGAGCTAGAGAGCTCAAGTTGGGGGAACGGCAGAGGGGAGAGGGAGAAGCAGGCTTCCCATTGAGCAAGGAGACCGACTTGAGGCTCCATCCCAGGACCCTGAGTTATGACCTAAACTGAAGGCAGATGCTTATTCAACTGAGCCACCCAGGCACCCCAAATTATCATAATTTTCTACAGATACTGAAGTTCTTTCTTCCATCTCCAAAATCATCTTGGCTCTTTCTGACCCTATACTTTGCAATATTAATTTTGGAATTTTAGTGTTAGTTCCTATGAAAAATACCTAATAGGATGTTCATTAACTTTTTAAAAATGGCATTGATATGTTAATAAGCATTTTGCATGATTCTTGAGTGTTTTTCCATATACTGAATCAATACTTGTTCTTATATAGGGTAAAGTCCAGAACCTAGGTTGAACTTTAGTGAAAGGGCAATCCAGGGAGTGTTATGCCCCAGAGAAGAGAAATCTGCTGGATAGGGCAGGTGGTGAAATTAGGCCTTTGCCCTCTCTCTGATGGGTGAGTTGCAGTTTTTAAGACCCTGTGTTATTTTAAGTTGTTTATGAACAACTTAAAAATACTGTTTGTTTATGAAAAAAAGAAATGGTTAGCAATCAGAGTTTCAAACTCATAATTTCATTTATTTTTCCTACAGAATTTAAAAGTTTTGGTCAAACAAGACAGAACAAGCCTAATGGCATCGTCTTTTTCCTTTTAAGCCATATTCCACAGCTGCTGTCTTCTCCATCCCTTTGGCCTTAACATTGTATTTTTGCTTGGAGCACAAAGCATAAGTGTCAGTAATTCTTAAAAGCACACAAAAGTATGAATAAAATAACACTCTAGGGCAGCCCCCGTGGCCCAGTGGTTTAGCACCACCGCCTTCAGCCCGGGATACGATCCTGGACACCCGGGATCGAGTCCCATGTTGGGCTCCCTGCACGGAGCCTGCTTCTCCCTCTGCCTGTCTCTTTCTCTCTCTCTCTCTCTCTCTCTCTCTCTCTCTCTGTCATGAATAAATAAATAAAATCTTTTAACAAAATAACACTATAGTATAAAAAGTAACTTGAATAATGTAACTGGTTGTTTCTGTGCTGTAGACATGTAGGGCTTGCTCCCTCTCCCATTTGATTAGTTAGGTCTATTTTATTTTTTAAGGTTTTATTTTTAAGTAATTTCTCCACCCATTGTGGGGCTCAAACATACAACCCCGAGATCAAGAGTCACATGCTCTACTGACTGAGTCAGCCAGGCACCCCAGTTGGGTCTATTTAAAGCGAATTATTCTAACTAATTAATTTAGCACATTATATTCAATTCACATCATTAGGACTTTAGTAGTTTAGTCTCGCAGCAGTCCTTGGATGAAAATCAGTCAGGAAATTGTCAATATCATGAAAGTCTGCAGATAGCTGTGAGTATCCCAGAGTGTGGAGCATAAGAGAACCTGGGGTACCTACTCAGGACTTTAACACCCCAAAGCCAAATGGATCTCTGCTCAAAAAGAAATGGAATACTGGTCAGGATCTCAGAGTCTGGGGAGCAGGTGAAAGAAACAAGGGATTCATTTACTAAAACTTGGGTGTAAGGTAGTGTCTTCTTCACTAGAAATAGGACCAGAGGCTAATGATTCCAATTACTTTAAAAACTAGAGAACCAGATCAACGGTATGCCATGTTTTAATACTGCTTCACAAAGCTATGGTCTTTAAAATCTCCCTAACAGTGAACAAAATTGGTCCCAGAACCCATGAGCAGAGTTGTGGCTTCCTGTGAATTATGTAACTCCAGTTAGGTAATTACAAGAAAGAGGGGCAGAGAAAAGTAAAGTTCATCATAGTTGAGTATGGAACTCATGTCAGATTCTTTGGATCCCATGCTTTACAAGAGAATGTTTATTAGATCTGCATTTTAACCTTGTGAATCTACCCAGTTTATCCAAATTAAATCTCTGCTGATAGATTTTTCATCCATTTCACTAAGCCTCTAAGCCTTCATCACCAATCCTTAAAGTCTGATTACATGCTAAATACTGTGAATAAAATTAAATATAAAAAATACTTTCTGTTTGTTGAGTAACTAGTAAAAATGGATACTGGTGTCAAGCCATACTTAGGCTTAAAGATTCATTATTAACAGTCACTTTGGAAGATAGTTTGGCAGTTTCTAACAAAACTAAATGTACTCCTATCATAGGATCCAACAATACCTAAAAATGTGCAAAGCAAACTATTACAGCTTTTAGAACATATTATAGAAGTATATCCCCATGAACTTAGGTTAAAGAAGGATTTTTTAAAAATAAGACATAAAAGGAGCGCCTGGCTAGTGTAATCAGTTAAGTGTCTGACTCTTGGTTTCTCTTCACATCATGATCATATAAGCATGTTCAAGTATTAAATATACAAGTACTTGAACATTTTACAAAAGAAGAAATCCAAATGGTCAATATTCATATAAAACATATAAAAATATAAAATATGTTTAACCTAATTTATAATAAAGGAAATACAAAGTATACCCACCATGATTAGCACAAATTTAAAAGTCTGATAGTATCAACTATTGGTGGAGATGTGGTACAACCAGGATTCTTATGCACCACAGGTAAGAATCTATTTTGGTGTAACCATTTTGAAAAGATGTTTGATATTACCTAGTAAAATTGAAATTTAACCTAAGTCATGACCCAACAATTTGCTTTCCATATATATCCTAAAGTAGTGATTCTCAAACTGCAGTCCATTGATCTCTGGGATTTATGAAGCACTTTTGGACCAAACTATTTTCATAACACTAAGGCCTAATGTGCCTTTTATTTTTTTTTCATTGAAACTGTGTTGATGTTTACACTGATTGTACAAAATCGATGGTGAGTATAAGTACTGGCACCCCAGCATAAGTCAAGGCAACCATACCATTAGTCATTATATTTGTTATTGCCATGTCACTTTTACTTAAGATTGTTCTTGATGCAAAAGAAATAATTATTAATATAATATTAATAATTATTAATTTTATTAAAGCATATATATATATCTTTTATAAAGTAATCTGTGTCACAGAATGGGAATTATGTAAAGCATAAAGCACTCTGCTCCGTATCTTTGTCTGATGGTTGTCACAAAGAAAAGAACTTGAGCCATTGTTTGAGATGAACTAGCTGCTTTTTTCCTGGAACACAATTTTTATTTGAAAGAAGGAATGAGAAACTATGGGTAGTTGGCAGAAATTCTCTTTAAAAATAAACAAATGAGCTTATTATTCAAGGAAAACAACTTATACTGTTTATTACCAATGATAAAATTTGAACTTTTGATCAAAAATCAGAATTTGGGAAAAGTTATATTTGTCATTATAAATTTGACAGCTTCCTAATACTTAAAGACTTTTTGGGATCCCTGGGTGGCGCAGCAGTTTAGTGCCTGCCTTTGGCCCAGGGCGCGATCCTGGAGACCCGGGATCGAATCCCACGTCGGGCTCCCAGTGCATGGAGCCTGCTTCTCCCTCTGCCTGTGTCTCTGCCTCTCTATCTCTGTGTGACTATCATAAATAAATTAAAAAAAAAAAAAAGACTTTTCTTTTTTTCTCTTTTTAAGACTTTTCTGATGAGATTGGGTGATATTAGTAAAACCAGATTCAAAAAGACCATTGGTATGGTTTCAGAATAAGTATTTCAACTAACCTTTAAAAAATTATTTGCCAAGTTTAAAAACTCCTACAACTATCTGAAAGGGTTATAAAAATACTCTTCCCCTTTCCACCTACATATTAGCGTGAAGTCAGATTTTCATCATATATTTCAACCAAAACAAAATACCACAGAAGGTTGAATGAAGCAGCAGATATGAGAACCCAGCTATTTGTGAGTAACCCAGACACTAAAGAGACTAGCAAAAGGGGACACCTGGGTGGCTCAGCGGTTTAGCACCTGCCTTCGGCCCAGGACATGATCCTGGAGTTCCCAGGATTGAGTCCCACATCAGACTCCCTGCATGGAGTCTGTTTTTCTCTCTGCCTATGTCTCTGCCTCTCTCTCTCTCTCTTTCTCTCTCTGTCTCTCATGAATAAATAAATAGTCTTTTATAGAAAAAAGAGACTAGCAAAAGTATAATTAAACAACATTGCTGTTTTCACTGAAATTCTTCCATTGTTTATAATAAAATATTTATTTTCTCATTTTTAATTTTTAAGATGGCAAATATCACTCCAAATGACATCATAAAAAAAAAAAAACAAATGACATCATAAACAAAAGATCTTGGGGTCTCCACTATTTTTAAGAATGTAAAAGATCCTCAGACCAATAGTTTAAAAACTGTTCTGAAGATTCTCTTCTATCCATGACTGGGAGATGTGTTCAAGAATGCTCATAGCAGCATTGTCTATAATAGCCCCGTAAGAGGAACCATCCTAAATTCATTACCACAGAATGAATAATTAAATAGTGTATTTGCAATGGAAACCTGTAAATGAAGATGAGTGATACACAATGTTAGTTCAGCAGAGATGACCTTCTCTTTAAAAATTGTTGAATGAAAGAAGCAAGTTATAAAAGGACATCTACGTGTGATTTCAGTTCTATAGATTTCAAAACCAGGGAAAATTAACATACGTCATTTAGAGTTCTCATAGAGAATGACTATCACAAAAGTCAGGATAATGGTTCTCTCTCTTAGGGGAGGAAGAAGAATATGAAGGTGAGGCAAACTTTTATTCTGAAAACATTCTATTTCTTAGATTTAGGAAAGATAATGAGGATGCTTCTTTATAATTAACCTTTAAAATGTAAATATGTTTGATTGTCTCTTAAGTTTGCTGGATATGTTTCATATAGTACGCATGTGAGACTAAAACTCACAAAACAAAACAACAAATGAAAAATATCATTAGAAAGTATGAAAAGAGAGTTAATTGGACTGGTTACAAATTTGATTTGTGTTGGATGCATTGCCTGTTATGGAACTCAAATAGTGTCAATAAGCCATTAAATTTTTATGTTATTTTTAAACTAAGCTGAGGTTTATCTTGTAGCAGTTTTTGTAAGAATGATTCATGAGACCTCTATTCCTTGAGTTTTTGTTCAAAATGATTTTTATACTCACTTTGGCTGAGTCATTACTCTGCGGTAAGCTGGTATTAAATGTCACCATGGTGAAACCTGAGGGTAATCTGATTGTTTTACCATTTTGGTAATTTGTTATTTTGCCCCAGTTGCCTAAAATATATCTTAATTTTGAAGCCCAATAAGTTAACTAAACTGTGGCTCTATGTGAACTCATTCCATGTCAGTTTTTCCCAGGACATCAAATAGTTTACTTTTGATTAGTTTTTAGCCATTTTTATTTCTCGAAAGTTTTCTTGCATTTTTTTATAATCACTTTTATTTCTGTTTTATTATTTTGTCTCTTTTCTGGGGGGACAACAATGATATATAATATGTTGGATTTCTTTACTTTGACCCTTTTAAACTCTGTCAGTTTTCATTCTGCTTGCTTTTTCACTCCTGTGAGAAATGCTTTTAGCAGTTGCCTAATTTTTTTTTTCTTTTTTTTTGCTACTTCAGCATGGCCTTTTTCCTGTGATAGTTTTATTTTCCTTTCACTTATTTCCTCTCATAGTTCATTTCGTCCCCTGTCTTGTCATATCTTCCCTGATTGCTTGTATCTCTGCATTAAATACTTGTTTTTATAAAAAAAATGATAGCTTAAGTTTGTTTGAAATAATATGTGTCCAGTTTTTATCTTTCCTGTACCAACATTTTTTTTTCCTGCTAAATGTCTATTTGTGTTTTTCTGTTCTGATTACTTATTTATTCAATATACTTGTAGATACACTTTTTGTCCTTTGGACTCATGTCTTTGAACAAGTTAGATTTTTCTGGATGAACTATTTGTAAGTTTATGATGGGCAGGGACCAGAGCTATTGTCTCATTAGGAATTTATTAGTGATGTAGAGTGGTGCATGTGATTCAAGTTCTTTAACACTGTATTCCTTTATAAAACTTTTAGCAAGATAGAATCTCTCTTTTGCCTTTCCTTACTGACCGATTCCTTCCTACAGATATGATTTCTGTGACTCCCAATACAAATAAGCCCAGCCCCCTCTTCTTCTGACGACTAGAGCAAGGGTGTATATTCCAATAGTTTACATCCTTACTCCAGTCGTTCACAAGAAGGTATTGCTGGTTTTACCCCCCGGATTGTTGAACATAACTTTAGAGAAATATGCCTGGCTTTTGTGCTGAGATCTTCAGTTATTGTTGTTTTCTGTCTGTGTCTTGCTGCATTCATCTCTGATTTTTCTGAATTCAATTATCCTTTCCCATTCATTATAATGTTGTGGTTTATGGTTTTAGTGGTTTTCTACATTTCATTAAGTGCAGAATTTTTGTTTCTTTTTCTTATTTTTCCTTACTGCCTTTGGGTGATATCTTAGAGAAAAAAGGTAGGAAACTTTTTGCTTAACAATGTCGAAATAAGATGCCTCTTTAAAATTTTGAGATAGGAACAGAAACAATAAGACATGAGAAAAGAAATTTTTGGTTTTTTCTTGTATCCACTAGATTTAGATGAGATCTTCAACATTCAATTTATCTCCTAGTAGGAAGACAAAACGAAAAGCCTACTTTATTTTTGTAGAAACTGAGAATTTGGGCTTTAGTTAGTTTGTTTTAAATTTATACTAATTTGAAGTAATTTGCTTGTAGAATTACTTAGGTTTTCATAATTGAGTAGGTTATCCTAATCAACTACAATCTTCGCTCTCTTATTAGATTTGAGATTTAACTTTACCCTACTTATAAGCTAATAAATTGGCCTATAACTGTCAAATGGATGCTAGCAAAAGACATGAAATTCCTCAGAGACAAAGGATTTTATTACAGCAGCAGTAAACAACATAAGCATCAGCATGTTTATTTGGTTTCTCTTGGCCCCTAATCCCACAGGGGCAACACAATATGGCCTAGGTGAATGCTTCATACACAGTGGGTTTGCATCACAACTGAGAAACATTGAGCTTGGGGAAATCTACCACTTTTAGAGCAAGTAGTAAGTAAACCTGCTTTTTGTCCAGGGGGGGAATGTTTCCTCATTTCTCAAAAATTATCCTGTGAAATGGACTGGTTAAAGCATAAGGTTTGCAGACTTGGAATACCCAGCAAAATGTGGAGAATCACAAGAAGCCCAGGGAGACTGTCTCCCAATGTCTCAATCTCTCTATCTCTCTGTGTCTATCCTCTCTCTCTCAATGTATGTTCATAAAACCCTCCTCAAATGAGAATCTTTACCTTTATGTAATATGAACTGTTTTATTAAATACATAAAACCAACCATGGAAGTGTTGTCTTGCTACTGCTGTTCACTTGTGAGCGTGGGCCCCATGTTCACCAAAGTCTCTTTTGTTCTTGTTCTTGTTTTTGTTCTCATTCTCTTTCTTTTTAAAAAATATTATTTGTGAAACTCAAGAGGAGAGCATTGAGTTTATTTTATATTTGTTGATCTATTTCTATCTATCTATCATTTATCTATGTATCCTTAGTTCTTAGCACAGCATCATTATCAGTCCCACAAGGACCATTCTTACTTAACATATGTAAATATGTATTTGTTTCTGTAATCCCATTTCCCATTCCACTTTCTTTTCTTCCATAGATAGCTACTCTAATATATTTGATATGTATATTTGAATCCATATGTATCCTTGTAAAATATCACAGATTGTTTATATATGTATGTGTCTGTTTTTTGTATACATAAACCACATCTTCTTTATCCATTCATCTTTCGATGGGCATCTGTTTTTTAATCTTTTAAGTTTGAAATGATTTCAAGCTTATAGAAAAATTGATAGAGTAGGAAGATTTCCCACGTGCCGTTTACTCAGATTCAAATATCATTAATACTTTACCATGTTTGCTTTATATCTCTCTTCCTGTATATGTACATGTATTATTTTTCTGAACTACCTGAGAATAAGTTGTAGACATGTGTCTTATCCCTAAATATTTCAGTCCTTTTCCTAAAAGAAAAGATAATGTCTTCTATAGCACAGTATAACTATTAAACTGGAAAATTTAACATTGATATACTATTATCAAATATGCAGTCCATATTCAATTTTCACCAATTGTCCTAGCAATGTCTTTTATAGCTTCCCCCTGCCTAATCCAGTTTGCATAGCATTTAGTTGTTTCCCTTTCGTCTTTAATCTGGACCAAGTTCTTGGCTTTTTTTGGTTATTTGAGTGTGTATGTAATTTTTGCATATATATATATATATTGATATAATACTATAGATCTTTTCCCTTTTCTTAATTTTTTCCAGTGTTTTTAAGATCCACCCATATTTATATGTAGACATTATTTTGTTTGCTGCTTCCAATTTCTGCTTAGTATCCCGTGATATGCATCTTCCAACATTTATTTATCCATTCCCCAGTGACAGACACCTAGATTATCTTTAGCAACTCGCTATTATAAATAACTCTGTCATGAACATCTCAGACATGTTCCCTTTGGGGATATTCCTGGGATACATATTCAAGAATAGAATCCTTAGTTATAAAATATCTGCCTATTTAATTTGACAGAGTACTGCTGAATTGCTCTCCACAATAGCTGCCTGGACCTCAGTACAACTATTGTACACTAAGCTCCCAGTTTCTCTACACCACTGTCAACACTTAGTTCTAGGTAACATTCTAAATTTTTGCCAGTATCATGGTTCTAAAGTGGGCTGTTATTTATTCTTTCTGATCATTAATGGGTTTCACTTCTTTTACCAACTCTTCCCTGAGATAGACTTTCCCCAGGAGGGAACCTATCTTTATTTTATCTTTTTTTTTTTTTTAATTTCAAGTTTTTATTCAGATTCTAGTTAGTTGACATAGACAGTAAAATTGGTTTCAGCTGTAGAATTTAGTAATTCATCACTTACGTCTGACACCCAGTGCTCATCACAAGTGCTCTTCTTAATTCCCATCACCCTTCTAGCCCATCCCCTGTCCATCTCCCCCAATCAATGCTCAAGTTTATTCTCTGTAGTTAAGACTTTATGTTTTTTTCTCTCCCTCTTTCTCTTTTTTCCCCTTTCCCCTCTGTTCATCTGTTTTGTCTCTTAAATTCCATAAATGAGTGAAGTCATATGGTATTTTTCTTTCTTGACTGACTGATTAAGGAAACCTATCTTTAAATATTTATATGTGTGTGTGTTAACTACTCCAGC
This sequence comes from Canis lupus dingo, assembly GCF_003254725.2. Lineage (NCBI taxonomy): Eukaryota > Metazoa > Chordata > Mammalia > Carnivora > Canidae > Canis > Canis lupus. The sequence continues at coordinate 49,703,296 of NC_064244.1, read as the reverse complement.
CTGATCAGCCTATTAGAGGGATCTTTTGAAGTTGATGTCGTGAATAGCAGTTGTAAACTCCCATCACCATAAGTGAACTCTTTAACATTGGTCAGGCCATTGCTGGAATTTCTTATATGTGAAATACAAGCTACAAAAGTATACATTCTCCTAGACAACTGAAATCTAAGTCCTTTAAGATAACTATCTGCATCTGACACCTAAAGATTGTTGGTAGAAATAGAACTTGTAATGTTTTCACCTTCATATACTTGAATTCTGAATTTTTTAAAAAAAATATTCAAGTGTAGTTGACATACAATGTTACATTAGTTTTAGGTGTACAACATAGTAATTTGACAGGTTTTTACATTATGCAATGCTCACCACAAGCATAGCTACCATCTGACACCATATAACACTATTACAATATGACTGTTTTAGTATTCACTATGCTGTGACTTTTGTTCCTATGATTTATTCATTCTGTAACTGGAAGCCTGCATTTCCCACTCTCTTCACTTTTTTTGCCCATATCCCTACCCCTCTGGCATCATTTTGTTCTGTGTATTTATAGGCCTGATTCTGCTTTTATCTATTCATTTGTTTTTTTCACATATGAGTGAAATCAAATGAGTTTTGTCTTTCTCAGTCTGAATTATTTCACTTAGGCTAATATCTTCTAGGTCCATCCATGTTGTTATAAATTACACAATATTTATCTTTTAATTGCAAAGGATAAAATTTCTGAAGTACTGTAAATATTAGCATGCAAAAAAATAAAATTTTATATGCATCTTTTAAATATATCAGTTGAAACTAAATGCCATAGTATTTTGGTAACTTTCATTATACACTTAAAAATATGTATTTAAAAAAAGGCTCTTCTTTTATAGTCAAAATTTACATCATTTTTTCCCTCCTTTAACTCAATATATCTGCTCCTTCTTTCTCAACCAGAATACTATCCTGATGTATATTCTAAGATATATTTTTATACTTAAAAGTATTTTAATTATATCATATCACTATCACAAAAATGTATACATTGTGATTACATTTACAAAAATTCCTTTGATAATAAAGGAAAAAATTTTCCCTGGATTATATTCATTACATTACAATCATTGTTAGTCAATTATTGATTAGCAAAACATATATGTATAGGATCAAAAATTTTTTTAAAAAACTCATCAACTGTTCATTTGATTATATCCTCTTCTAAACTTGATGAAAACTAGAAATTACATGCTATTTAGTCATTAAAATAATTCTCTTTTTCAACATTGATACGAAATGCTTCTAAGTATCTCTTGACACTCATGTTTTTAGACCACAAAACAGTGAACTAATTAATGTAAAATTACAGATAGGTAAAGGATAAGTTTTTCTTTTATAAGGTGGGAGAAATAAGATATAAAATGGAGAAGCTTTGCTTTTTTTCTTAGAAGATAGTACATAAGGAAGCTGAAGATCTTGAAAATTATTTTCTTAAAGTCTTCTGTGTTTGCCTATACCCATCTTCATATGACTCAGGAATATGTAATAAGGCTGCTGCTAAAAGGAAATAATTTTTTAAAGCTATCATCATTTGAAAAGAATCATAGTAGTATTCACATGATAGCATCAGCCTTTGAGAGAAGTATACAATATTGTTTATTGAATTATAAATTTACATTAAGGAGCTTTTTATGTAACTCCATGGCTGATTGTTTTGACATAATTATATCTAATTCTATAAACTGTAAACTCTACCATCATGTTCCTAGAAGATCATTCAAAGAGACTGATTCCAGTGTGTTGGGGTCAAACAAGAAAACTAAATACTGGTGTTCATGGAAGGTCATTTGGTGTTTTAATTTAAGGCTCTGGATATATACTCTTCTGTATTTCTCTTCCTTTGCTTATGTTAGTTCCTCCATGTGAATTACTAGTTTCTTTTCCTTGTCCCACATATGATATGACTTTATTATGACTCTTACTGTATTTATGAAAACCAATCCTTTCAGCTTCCTAAACACGTCTCAGATCTAATCCCACTTCTCTATCCAGTGCCCCATTCAGACCTACACCATTTGTCATTTGGTAATTATCTTCTATCTGCTTTCCATGCCTCCATTCTCTTCCCACTCCAGGGTCTCCACCATAGAATTATTATAATGACCTGCCTAAAATACAGATACAATTCTAACATTCTCCTTCTCTGAAATCTTAAGTTGCTCTTACTCACAAATCTTCAGTGTTTGTGTCCTGCCAAAAGTATTAATATTTACTTTAACTTATTGTAATTCTCTGTTCTCAGCTACCTTTCCAATTTTTTCTCCAGCAATTATCTTCATCTATTTTATACTCTTGTCACACAAAATTCTTATTTCTTTGAACACATATCATAGTACATTTATTAGATGTCTCTATGGACACGTAACTTTATTTTTTCACTAATAGTCAACATAAGCTTTTGGTTACCTGTGAAGAGAGACTAAAACTTATGATTTATAATCAATATTGTTTTTATATCACATTGATAATAGCACTAAGCATAGCTATAGGACACAGAGGCGGGGGGGATGGCAAAGACAAGCTTTGAACAATGAAGGGAAACCGACGTAAAGAAAAACTATAATCATAATCCTGAATGTATCAAGATTTTTCAAAAGGTGTTTTGAAAACACACACATACACATACAAACATAAATTGCATATGTATTTAATTCTCCTTTATATTATAAAACAAATGATTTTTGCATTTGAGATTTAACCTAGAACTCAACGGACTATAACTATCTTTTTATAATTCTCTTTTAGATTCAGCATAGTGAGGTAGCATGAACTCTAGGATGTTGAAAGGCAGGTTCTACTAACACTTACTAACTTTATGATCTTTGATAGGTCATTTATCTTTGCTAAATCGCAGTTTTTCATACCCATAAAGTGAAAATTAATATATATTCCCTTTCTGCTTAAGGAAAGATTGTATCATTTAAGTTAACATTTGAAAGTATACGATCAATTAAAGAGATTTAAAAATAAATTCTATCATAGAATTGTTCTGTAGTCTCTTTAATCCTGTATTTCCTTAGAGGATCTTGATAGAAGATATATGTTGATAAGGCTAATAAATGATCAAATAAGGAAATAAAGGACATATTGGGGGTTCATTTGTTTTATTTTTTTTATTTCTTTCTTTTATATTTCTTATGTTTCTTCCTTGTTAAAACAGTTTTGGTATGAACCATGATGGAATTGGAAATTCTTGTGGGACGAAAGGTCATGAAGCAGCAAAACTTATGGCAGCTCACATTACTGCAAATACCAATCCTTTTTCCTGGTCTGCCTGCAGTCGAGACTATATCACCAGCTTTCTAGAGTAAGTAATCTCTGGAGAGTGATGATGAATTGCTCCAGAAGTAAGCCATTGGTAGAAGCCTAATATGTAGTGCTTCGTACTGCATAATGAGTAACTTTTATAGGGTGATATTTCAGGCTGTTCCCAAAATATTTTAATATATCATTGTGGCAAATTTTTTCCTTCATACTCCAACAGAACTTGGTAGATTAGAGAAACTGGAGCAAGGCTATAAGTGGAGTTGATGATGTGAGTGTCAGAAATGTTCAATAAATGGGAAACAATGTCAGAAAGAATTTAGATTTACACAGTTTAATAGAGTATAGGTGAACATTAATTCGGTGATTATCTATTTCATTTTGTTGTTGAAAAAACTGAATTTTTCAGGAATGCTGAAGTATCTAATAGTAACAAACAACAACAACAAAAAACCAAATACCTAGGAAATGAAAATGAGAAAATGAAAATTTGTCTTTGAAAATTTATTTTGTGACTCATCTTTTCTGCAGTTTGAGAACTTCTTTGCTGATCTTTTAATGTATATTTGAGAGTCTGGTTATTTAAGTGTGAAATAAATAAATTAGCTGAGGTATAACTGTTTATTAAAGCAGATTTCCTTTCACATCTTACCTGCATAGGACTTTAGGATTGGACTTTAGAAGCTCATAGACTTAGGTCTCGCTTTCTAACTGTGTTACCATGGGCATGTTACTTAACCTTTCATAATCTTCAGTGACCTCACTTGTTAAATGAATTAGGTAATAATACACACATCATGAGGTTGTTACATATATAATTATGTACAATGTTATAATGTATATGTAACAGTAAACATTCATTAAATGGTATATGTTATTTTAAATAATATGAAGGCTTTAAGCCTTATTCTATCATTACTTTTAACTGTTTTAAGCCATTGTTTTCTTTGGGAGGAGAGATTAAATGCTCTGTGAAAAGTTGAATCATAGAAAAAGCACACGTGAACAACAAATTTTTTTTAAAAACTGTCTTTCTTCAAAATTCACATTTATATTACTGTGGTCTAAAACCTTAAAAATTCAGATAGGTTATGTAAGGTAATATTATTTATTAAAGCTTTGATTCATATCTGCTAATCACTGAAACTTCTGAAAACTTAAAATTATGAATTTTTTAAAACCCCAAATGAGATTTTAAATTACCTAGCACAATGATTTCATCAGAGATCAAAAGATAAATGTTTAAAATTGGCTTTTTTGAATTAATTAATGTAATAATGAAATAGAAGGAATTGGGAATACATATTAGAAGGTAGTTTCTCTGAATAATTATGCTATAATCTAAAATTTTTAATGTTAGTAACAGGTAATTATAATACTATACTTGCCTAGTGCCTAAACTGGGTTGAAGGCTGTAAAGATAGACCACAGTGCATTTGTTTGACATCTTTTGGTAGTTTTTCACACAAAGCACTAGTATTATCATTTTCCAAGATGTTTTTAATGAGATCATATTACCTAAATTTTAAGCATTGTTGAGGATCTGCTTTCCCCAGAAATCAAGCCAGATCTGGAATTTCTCCTTTGACTTGGCTCATGTTTTTATAATGGAATCTTAGTGTCTATCACCAGAAAGACAAACTGTATAACATGCTTAGTAATCCTGTGCATTTTTGAAGGCTTCTCTCCTGGTGTTTTGTTTTGTTTGTTTGTTTGTTTTTTTGCAAGTACCAAGTTTCTTTCTCCCCTATCCTGTTTATTTTGTACAGCCTATTTGCTAGGACCATCTCTGTATACCTAACAAAGACCCATTTTGATCTCTTGCCAGACCTTGCCTTGATGAAACTATATTAAGGCTGTTAAAATACTCTGAAAGGAAATCCCTAAATTACTAATAAAATACTATAAAGAAATCACCACAGATCTGGTGAGAGATGTAAAATTATTACTAATTGCAATAAAGTGTTCCATTGAATTAATTAAAAGAATTAATCCACAGAGCATTATTTAAGCCTTATTGCCTCTTTGCATTTTGTATGTAAGCATGATTAGTGTTGACAGGGTTTAAAAGGCTTATTTATCCTGTATTTTATAAAAATATTTCTGTTGTACATCATCATGGAAATGCTCACAAAGTTAAATCCATTAGTAAAAAAATAGATATTAAAGACAAAGGGTAGAAATTTGGGGAAAGTTGTCTTTTTTTCCTTTTTTGATAATAAACTAAACAACTCTGATTATAATCTGACCAAGCAATAAGGTTTTTTTTTTTTTTTTTTTTTTTTAAACACAGGGCCCTTTAAAAAGGTCAGTTCACTGGAGCACAAAGACATAATAGTAACTTTCTTGAATTTCTTTGTTCCTTTTTATTAATGCAGTTGGCTTAATTGCTTTAACAGCTATGTGTGATATTTTTAAAAATCCAGTGATATTTTGATCAGGAATTGAGGTTACATTTATGTTTTATAGTTGGCTCAAAAAGACTCATAACATTTTATTTTAGTTTCTCTTCTCAAGAAAAAGAAATCTTGAAAGATGAATTGTTTAAGAACTGTAGCCCAGCCAACAAAATGCATACCTTTCTTTACTTAGTGACTGTATAGGCCCAAGATGATGGTGGATTTCAACAATGAGCTTTCTATGATTTATAGAGAATCACTATTCACTATGTTCAACTGAAAACAATTCCATGGCCTTTAAGTGCCAATAGAGTAAAAGTCTCTCATGTCTTTCTGAAACACTAGGTGCTACTGATCAATCAGGAGATGGTGTTTACCAACTCCCAATATTTTTTTTCAGATTTCTTAAACTCGGTGATTCAATAAGTGGTTCATGAATCGCCCAGAAGCCGTCCTGATTAAATAATAAAGAACCCATTTCCGTTAAAATGGACGTGTTATGCCAGCTTCTGATGTTTTCGACGACGGCTTTGCAGGTAGTGTCCTTCCTATCTGCCTGCGGGACTTATTTACTTATTTATTTAGAAAATAGAGAAAGATGAACCTGGTATTATGGCTCACACTCATTGATGACTATGGGCTAATTTACCAGGCAGTGGAAGGCAGCCAGTAGTTTAGGCCAGTTTTTCATACATTTTCCACCACTTAGTGGTAGTACAGAGTAATTTCATATAGTTTTCAAAAATTCCGGAGCCTCTGTGAATCAATTCTTGCTCTCTTTAAATTAAAGTCTGTTAAATTGTTTGAACTGTCAGAGATCCATAGCAAAATTTCCTACAGCTCCAAATTAAATACAGACTAGCCATTTTCACAGAAAGGATGGAAGCTGAATAAAAGAAAGGCAATATTATGGTAGAAGGTGAACTAGAAAGAAAGAGCTACAAGGAAAGTGATATAAGATGAACAGGATGACTAAGACACTCACATTTCCTCTATACCAATTACCTTTGAAAGTCAGTATCAATAATCTTTAAATGGAAAACGATTTCATAGATGGGACCCTCTTTATATATGGAGCCCAAGAAACAGCAAAACAGGTTTCTCCTCTTTCCATTTATCAGGCATATTTTGGGGACTTCACCTTAACCCATAAAAATCTTTGATTAAAAAAAAAAATCTTTGATTAAGTCATAATTACATATGGAGAAGAGCATAACCAAGTAAGTCATTTGTAGTACAGTGTTTGTTTGTTGGAAGCCTCAAATTCAGTTCTATTCAAGCATCCTAATCATATAGATGGCAAGAGAGAAAGGTCTTACTTTTAAGTAAGAAAGGTCTTACTTACAGTCGGACTTTTAGAAAGTAGTTATTATTTGTTTTGTGAAGATTGATAAAGAAGTTTACAATGACATAGTAGGTAAGACACTTGACTTGCCATGGATAATACAATCTAATTCATTTTTGTTTAAGTGTATGAGCACTATTTTGTGGTAAAAATAGGAGTTGGCATTAAATGTTAACTTTTTGTTGTTGTTGTTAAAAGACTGTTAAGATATATATAGGATTATATAGAAAGATTTATTTTTTAGATTGTCCCACTGTGTTGTAGGCTGAAGGTCTATATAGTATAATTGTTTAAATAAAAAAAAAATCTAAATTTGCAATTAGGAGAATGTGCTCACATGTTCTGGAAACAAAGCCAAGGGTACATATTTTATATAGGGATCTGTAAATTTTAGCTGAAGACTTCAACTCTGGCTCATGTTCCCATTTCAAGGCTAATTTTCAAACTATGTAAATCAGAGTTCTCTAAATTAGAGGTAGACTACATAAAATATGATTTTGCTATCATGCTGCAAAGATTTCTGGAAATATAAATGTACTTTGATTTACTAAGAATTTCATAATCTAGGAAAAAAGCATGTTCTCAAGCTAATACACATTCTTTTTTCTGTCTTGTCTTAGATGCATAAACAAAAGTAGGGTGTTATTATCTTTATTGCTGTAGATATTAACAAAAATTGAGCTTTTAGTAGTGAAATGTATGTTGCTAGAGAAATTCTCAGAGTTCTAGTTTTTATGTATATAGTTTTGCTCAGGACCAATATATCAGTGCTTAATAACAATAAGTTATAATAGTATCTCATAGATGGAAAATGATAGTGCTTTTCATTTAATTTATTTATTAACGAATGAGGTTTATGTTTTCTTAGTGGAAAAATTTGCATATGACCAAAACACAGACCATCTGTGCTTAAAAGTGCCATATAATGAGAAAACTCAAGTAGATTTATACTACTCTTATTATTTTGATAAGAGTAGCATAAATAATACTAGGTTTAGCATCATAAGAATTGTATGGTTATATCAACTAACTAGAACCCCAGATTTAATAATAGTTACTCCTAATCTCCATTTTGCTAAATAGACTCAATTACAAAATGTAAGAAAATAACTCATCTAATATTTTTGAGAAAGGAAAAAACATTTGTCCCTGGAGACCTGTACAAAAATGTTCATATCAGCATACTTGACAATTTTCAGAAATTAGGAATAATGTAAATGCTTATTAATAGAAGAATGGATAAATAATTATGCCATAGTCTTAAATGGAATATTAAAGAATGATATCAATGAACATAATATTGAACGAAAGTATAAAATCACAAATAAAAATCTACAGCATGACTCCTTTTATGTAGTTCAAAAATAGGCAGATTAATAATTGAGAGATGAATAATTACTAAGAAAATCATGGAAATAATTATTTTAAAAGTCAGAATGTTAGTTCTTCTAGAGAAAGTGAGGGGTGTAATTAGGGTTAAGCTCCTGGGAATTTTATAAGAGGAAAAAAAATACTTCCAGGGTTAAATATACATCTCTCTGATTCATATCCTCTACCTTCTATACTTATATCTGTGATATTTCATAATGGCAATTGATGACTCAGAAGCATGGTAATATCCAGAAATATTATTTTCTAAGAATTAATTAATCATGATCTAGAGGTTTAACTTACTTGAAAGTATTAGGAAAATAGCAAATTTTAGTAACACTATGCAAAAAATATTTTTGTCACTTACCCTCAGGTAAGAATTAAAATATGAAAACTACCCCCCACCCCAAATAGTTTAACCCAGGTTTTATGGTATATATATCAAATATGGTTAGTAAAAATATATATATATACTACATTTTCTACCCAAAATGTAGGAACAATAAATCAATCTTGAAGATAATCCCTACCCTTGCTTTCCCAGAACCGATAAAAATAAGACACGTGACTTGCCATTAGTGGTTTGTATGATAGTATGGCCAAACCCATTTAAAAAGGCCTTTGTTGATGCCTTATTTCTAAATACATGTTCGTTTTGATAAAGATCTATATGTTTTTGTTTATATTTTATTTATACAGTATTTTATTCTTCTGCAAAAATATAAAGAAAAGAATAAGACTTGTCTAGATATTTAATTAGACCACATTAATACAAAGCAGTAAATAATTCTAAAAAACTGAAACAAAAATCCACTTATGGAGTAAACTTTATCAAAAGACTTTGTCCACAGGTGACCACAGTGCATGCCTTCTTTATTGTCTGGAGGCCTTTCCAATGGTTGTCTAATTTGGTATTTTTAAAAGAACATGAACCATGGTTAGAACACCATTAATACCTTGGAGCAAGAACTTTAGACAAATGAATTATTCTTGCTTCCTCCTGGGTTGAGCCAAATTTCAGTTTGCTATCAAAAAAATTTTTTTCCACAGGGTATCTATTCCCAAAGTCTTTTGGGGGGTCTGTATAGTATTTTCTCTAGGTTTCTAAGTTAATTTTCTATATCTACAAGTAATTATATATAATAATTTTTAATAGATTTTTGAGTTAGTGCTACTTAGGTGAATTTATTGTATAGTTGCTTTGTTATGCTATCGGCAAATATTTTTACCAATGGAACCCTGTACTTAGATCCTTCAGTAGTTAAACTTTTCCCATTAATTTATACTATTACTTGATTTTTTTTTTTACATATTTCAACCCTTTCATAAAGACTTTTGTAATTTTGTTGTAGATGGAACTGAAACTGATATTTTAGAAGAAAAATTATGGGCTTAAACTGCTAATTGATTTATTTCATGCATATTGCATTTTATCAAAATTGTCTTCTTTCAGTATACTTTTCACATTTGACTGCTTTATCATTAATCTTAATATAGAAATTTGAATATGCATATCTATATAGATTAAAGATACTTTACATAATAAAATAAAAGGAGCTTGCTATTTTAAAAATTCATCTAGAAATAATTTCTCTTATTGCAGTGCATGTCAATTTCTCAAAGTTCAATAAATAGGAAGTAAAAGCATTCTTTCATGAAAACTGGACAGCAGGGTGAAAATAAGTTGTTTTCTGTTAAATACATTGAAGAGTGACAAGTGAAATGATTATAATAACCAATAATAAACCCATCTATATTAGTGCAACATTTATTATTTTTATCCAAATATTTTTATTGATGAAAAACCAATCAAGAGGGGCATAAAGGAAAGGAAAGGGTGCAAAGAAGACAGTGTTCTGCCCGTGGGTTTCTGAATCTATCACCTTGTGAGTCGTATGGTTCAATTTTTAAAAGGTATTAATTTGCTCCTGTGCAAATACACATTTTAATATAGCAAATTAACTTTTACATTTTAAGAAGTATGACAAAATAGTAAGTGAATATGAAACTCGTTATTATACATGGCTCTTTCTTAACCTATCTATAAATGAAAATTTGTACTGTCCTAAATAATAGTTGAGGAACTTCTACTTGTGAAATTATTTTCCTTTGGCAAAGTGGATGGAAAAGATTTGGAAAAAAAAACACAAGTGCTGGCACAATTGACAGGAATGTTGGAAAAAATTTTTAAATGTTGGCATAGGAATTCTTTAAAAATTCTAAGTTACTCACATGTGAAATGAAAGTAAAAAAGCATCTGTCCTATTTTATGCACACTGACTAAAAAAATGAACAATTATCTTTAGCAAAGTATAAAGCTCTTTAAACTAAGGTATTCCGTCTGGATTTTGGCGATCTTTATGTTATTTGTTCCACTGAATTAAAATATTATGTTTGAGTGCGAGCATACTTTGAAAGCAGAAATTGCAGAGAGGAGAACATTCTCTTTTCCAACTCTGATGACCCTAGATGAAATATGAAATTTTTGAGAGACTAAACACTCCTAATATACTTGAGAGAACTTTGGATCTTGGCCTCATCTGTCATTCTGCCCATTTATTATTGAAATATTTCAAGAACCTTTGGACATGTCTTACTACAGCATCTATTGTTTTGCCCAAGTTAGAGGAGTATATAGATTAGGTCTTTAAGAATGACAACCATAGTGGCTGTTTGTTTTTGTTTTGCTTTGTTTTTTTTTTAATTTTCCACATTTTATGTTTTTAATTCTACTACCAGATGTGGTTGTATTTTCATGGAAAACAAACAAGAAGCTTAGAGTAATATGAAATTCTATTTTGATTCCTTGAGAAATTAGTTTAAATCAGTATTTTAAGGCCAACATGACATTTTGAGATTGTTGTCTGAGATGCTTTTATTGTGTCTCGGTGCTGGAAAAAACTACTGGGGCTCTTTTTCACATTTCAGTAAAGTTATTCTATTCTGCTATGTGAGTATTTGTTGGTAGAATGTATTGCTTTTCATGCATCAAGTTATTAAAACAAAGAGTTCGACACATGGTTTCATGATTGTGATGGAAATAGTCCATAGTGTACCTAATTTCCTTTGATCCTTTATGTTGAACAGTTCAGGCCGTGGTACTTGCCTTGATAATGAGCCTCCCAAGCGTGACTTTCTTTATCCAGCTGTGGCCCCAGGTCAGGTGTATGATGCTGATGAGCAATGCCGTTTCCAATATGGAGCAACATCCCGCCAATGTAAATATGGGGTAAGAAGTCTTAATCCTTATGTTTAGTCACTTACATGTGTTCTTTCATGACACAAATATTAAGTTAGATTTTAACTGAGTGTAGTTTACCACTGATAACATCATTCATTCAAGTATGGCCTTTGGCACACTGCTTTTTTTCTGATATAAATTGTTTATTTCTAAATATTTGAGTAATCTTAGGTTTCAAACATCTTGTGAAGGATACAGATAGAATTTTAATAATTTATGATTTATTTCTTTTTTAAGTCCTGAGCTTATGATGCCAACTTTAGTTTGTCTTTTGAAATGTTATGGTTTTGAAAACTTCCCCCTCCCAGCCTTTTTTGGTACTTTAATAATTGGGTTTAAGAGAATTTTCACATTGGCTAGGAGCCTTTATTTTAATTTATACTTTTTAGTACTGAGTCATTTCAAGTTGCTTCACTCACTGCCCACATTCTAACACAACAACTGAGTGGGGACAAGATGACATTAACCCAAATAGAAAAACAAGGAAAATTACTGTGGAAAAAATGTAGGTTTCATAATTGACTCTTCATGTCTGCCTAATAAAGTAGGCAGTGGATGGAGCAACCTGAAATGACTCAGTACTAGAACATATAAATTAAAATCAAATAAATAATATTATATCTAGAAATAATAAGTTTTATTGAGAAAAATATCAGTGTTTAGTATAGAGACATATTCATAGAAGGTACACAGTGTAAACATGCTGAATGAAAGAAGAGGATTTTTAAATGTCAAGTTGTAAGAAAAATTCAGGTTTAAAGCATAAGTTTCGGCGGGGGTGGGGGTGACTGGGTGATGGGCACTGAGGAGGGCACTTGATGGGATGAGCACTGGGTGTTATTCTATATGTTGGCAAATTGAACACCAATAAAAAATAAATTAAAAAAAAATACAGCATAAGTTTAACAGCTTAATTTCTATTTTTATGCAAATACTATTTAAATCTCTTTTTAAAAATAGTAGCAAAAAAGGAATTAAGTTTTAAGGTAGAAAATACTAAATAATATATACATTATTCTGTACTAATTATTCCCCTTGGGTTCAGTACAAAAGAAAATGATTTTTTAAAATATCCCTTGGGTGGCAAGTATATTCTTATTCTTGGTGGGCTTTGACAGCATATTTTGTGCAACAGATTTAAAGATTTTGTGCAACTATCTAAATATCTAAAGCCTAGAATAAGACTTTGGTCTTTCTTGTCTCTCTGTACAGAGTCTCCTGTTATTATTTCTGTATGATTTTAGGTTTTTGTTTCTTAGGTTGTTTTTTCCTACAGAAAATGTTGGTCAGATTTCAATCATGGTCTTTTTATATACTTGTAGTTTAGTAGGTTGAAATTCATGACCAAATAAGATTACAGATTTTCTATTATTCTTATCTATGATCTCATTTCTTTATTAAGAAGTGAAATAGTTTATCTAATTTTAGTTTTTTTTATTGGAAATTGAGTTTTAACTGCACTTATGTATTTTTATATTAGATAATTTATATTATCAGTTTTGCAGGACCTATGGATACATTTTTTTTATTTCTTCAATAATTAATAAAAATTTTCACCTGATCATCCTCTCTACCTGTATATCTCATTTATTTTAAACTAGTGGATTTGGGATCCCTGGGTGGCGCAGCGGTTTGGCGCCTGCCTTTGGCCCAGGGCGCGATCCTGGAGATCCGGGATCGAATCCCACATCGGGCTCCTGGTGCATGGAGCCTGCTTCTCCCTCTGCCTGTGTCTCTGCCTCTCTCTCTCTCTCTCTCTCTGTGACTATCATAAATAAATAAAAATTAAAAAATAAATAAATAAATAAACTAGTGGATTTGAAGTGAAGTGGATAAGTAATTGCAAAATTGTATATTTTCAGTTTATGTTCCTTATATTTAGCTTTTTTTAAAAAGATCTTATGTATTTATTTGAGAGATAGAGAGAGCAAGAGCAGGGGGAGGGACAGAGGAAGAAGAGCAAGCAGACTCCCTGCTGATCAGGGAGCCGGACACAGGGCTCAATCGCAGGATCCTGAGATCATGACCTGAGCCATAGTCAGACATTTAATCAGCTGAGCCACCCAGGTGCTCCCTTTTATATTATCTTTATGTGTTATGTTTATAAAAACTTTTATAATAGATATAAAATAAAATTTGGAAAACTTGAGGAAAGTCATTAGCATCTTACAATCCTATACGATTTTACATATTTTATCATTAATCTTTTCACTTTGATTTGCAGCAAAATGGTTTTCTTAGACTCATGTACTATATGAAAATGCTTATGCTACCTTTTCGTAATTTGATAAAAATTGTAATTATCTATTAATAGTTTGTAGGTGGTGAAACTAAAATACAGAATGTGATTTACCTACCCCAGGGTAAAGACAAAAAAAAACTTTTAAGATTTTTTATTTATTTATTCATATTTATTCATATACATATATTCTATATATATGTATATATTCTATATATATATTCTATATATATATATATATATATATATAGAGAGAGAGAGAGAGAGAGAGAGAGAGAGAGAGGCAGAGACACAGGCAGAGGGAGAAGCAGGCTCCATGCAGGGAGCCTGATGTGGACTCGATCCCGGGTCTCCAGGATCATCCCCTGAGCTGAAGGCGACGCTAAACCGCTGAGCCACCCGGGCTTCCCTAAAAACAAAAATTAAAAAGGTCTACTTTACTTCCATTTTCCATTAAGATAAAGATAACTTATATTCTATTTCAGAAGATACTTTTTATCAATGTTCATCAAATGTCTATTTCTAAATATCTTCTTAAAAACAAAATAAAACACCTCCCCATCTTATTCCAGTCTTTTTTGAGAGATAGGGGATCTAGAGAGCTTTCCTAAACTTATTTTCAGGGTTATAATTTCTCAGGTGGTGAAACCCTGAGTGTTGGGTTTGAGTTTTATATTTTTTTATCGTATGTAAATAGTTAGGACCTTCAAGGCAAGGTATAAGTACAGATGAGCAGCATACAAAATAAGATCCTACTAGATCATCTAAAAAGTCTGCTAGCTGTATCATCAAATACTAAGGGTGCCTTTGATGTGTTGATTAAATTGCATTGCAAATAAAACAGTATCAGTTAGTCTTAAAAATGTGGGTTTTTTGCCTATTTAGAGGAAAATTACTCCCTGTAAAGTTCTATAGGATCTGTTGTCTCACTCTTCTTCCATTTCAATTTGTCTCTTTCTTTAGCAGAAAGGAATTATCGAAAGTAGATTAACAAGAACATTTTATAATAATAATAAGCTTAAACTTTGGAAGGAACTCACTAATGAGCCCATATATTTTAAGGGATGTGGGTGATCTTTGCTCTCTAAAAAAAAAAGCACAGATTAATTCAAGACTCAGTCTCAAACATAACTCCACATTTCTTTATTCTGTCACTGTAAATCATATCCTAAACATTGTTTTCATATATATTTAATGAATCAGTATAGGTCAGCAATATCCAATACATAATTTACTGGTAATTGTCAATTGGTGTTGCCCTCATGACACTTTTTAACAGAAATAGAAGAAAAGAAAAAAAGAAGGGTGAAAATTCACAGAGAACCATTAAAGACCCTGAATAGCCAAAGTAATTTTGAGCAAGAAGACCAAAGCTGGCAGCATTATACTTCCTGATTTAAAAAGCTGCAGTAATCAAAATAGTATGATCCTGGCATAAAAATAAACATAATAGACCAATAGAACAGAAGAGAGACTAGACATAGAGCCATGCATATATGACCAATGGATCTTTGACCAAGGCCCCTTGGTCAAATATACAATGGGGAAATGATAGTCCCTTCAATAAATGGTATTGGAAAATTGGACAGCCACAGGCAGAAGAATGAACCTGGACCCTTATTGTACACCATACACAAAAATGAATTCAAAATGAATTAAGGACTTTAATGTAAGACTCAAAACCATAAAACTCCTGGAAAAAAAACATAGGGAAAAACTTCTTGATTTTGGCAATGATGAAAAGGCAACTTATGGAATAGAAGAAAATACTGCAAATCGTGTATCTGTTAAAGGATTTCTGTCCAAAATATATAAGGAACTCCTACAACTCAGTAGCAAAAAAAAAAAAAAACACAAAAAAACAAAAAAAAAACAAAAACGAAACAAAACAAACAAAAAACCAAATAACCCAATTAAAAAATGGGCAAAGAACTAAATAGACATTTCTTAAAAGAAGACCTTTAGGGGATCCCTGGGTGGCTCAGCGGTTTAGCACCTGCCTTTGGCCCAGGGCACGATCCTGGAGTCCTGGGATCGAGTCCCACGTCAGGCTCCCGGCATGGAGCCTGCTTCTCCCTCTGCCTGTGTCTCTGCCTCTCTCTCTCTTTCTCTCTCTCTATGTCTATCATGAATAAATAAATAAATCTTTAAAAAAAAAAAGAAGACCTATAAATGGCCCATAGGTATGTTAAAAGGTGCTCAACATCACTAATCATCAGGAAAATGCAAATCATAACCATGATGAACTATTACTTCACACCTCTTAGGATATTTATAATAAAAATAAATAACGCAAATACAAAAGAAAACAAATATTGACAAAAATGTGGAGAAAGGGGAACACTTGTGCACTGATGGTGGGAATGTAAACTGGTACAGCCACTGTGGAAAACAGTGTGGAAGTTTCTCAAAAAAAAAAAAATTAGAACCACCATATGATCCAGTAGTCCCACTTCTGGATGTATACCTAAAAGAACTAAAATCAGCATCTCAAAAAGATATATTCATGGTAGCTGAGCTGTGGAATCAGCATCTCAAAGAGATATGTGTATTCTCAAATGCATTGCAACATAATTCACAATAGTTCAGACATGGAAGCAACTTAAATGTCCATTGACAACAAATGGATAAAGAAAATGTAAGAACGTACAATGGAATATTATCCAGGCCTTCGGAGGTGGAGATCCTGACTTTTGTGACAACGATAGAAGAATCTGCTAAGTGAAATAAGGCAAATAAGGAAGTACAAATACTAAATGATGCCACATATGTGCAGAATCTGAAATAGTCAAACTTATAGAAGCAGAGAGTAAAATGGTGGTTGCCAGGGGCTAGGGAAAATTAAAAATGAGGAGGTAATTTGTCGAAGGATACAAAGTTCAGTTATAAGATGAATAAATATCTATATAAGTATCTATATAAGATGAATAGATATCTGGGGTACAGCATAGTACCTACAGTAAACAATAATCAATTGTATACTTAAAAATTTCCAAAGAGGGTAGAACTTATGTTAAGTTTTCTTATGACACATACACAAAATAATAGAGGACGGGAGGAAGCCTTTGGAGGTGATGGATATGTTCAGGGCATAGTTTGTGATGATGGTTTCATGGATGTATACTTATCTCCAAATTCCTCAAATTGTATGCATTAACTGTGTGAAGTTTTTTGTGTGTCAGTTATACCTTAATCAAGTGTTTGGAGAGAGAGAGAGAGAGAGAGAGAGAGAGAGGTAATTGCTCACCAACAGGTAGACTTAATGCCCAGGATAACATGAGAGAAATTTTATAGATAAAATAGCTTTGTTTAACATATGGGAAGTTTTTATTATCTATGAAGTCTGTCACTGTCCACATAGACTTACAAATTAGCACATAAATGCCTAATAGTATGCTATACCTTGTTGTTGCTTACTTTAATGTAGAACTGAACAGTATTTTATCAATGAACCATGTATTCTGAATCCCAGAAGGGAACACATGATCTAATACAAGGTTTCACAATGAAACAGAATATTTTAAGATTATTTATTTATTTATTCATGAGAGACAGAGAGAGAGACAGAGAGAGAGAGAGAGAGGCAGAGACACAGGCAGAGGAAGAAGCAGGCTCCATGGAGGGAGCCCGATGCAGAACTCGGTCCCGGGTCTCCAGGATCAGGCCCTGGACTGAAGGTGGCGCTAAACCGCTGAGCCACCTGGGCTGCCCCAAAACAGAGTATTTTAAATAACATTCTGCTCATTACTATCCTATTATTATTATTATTATCATTATTACTATGACCTTGAATTATTGATAGATTTTACTTGGGCATTGTTTCCAGTGAACAGCAGCCAACTTGTTCTTGTAAACTTTGGATGGCAAAAGGTACATTAAGCATGCAAAGTGTTTTACCTTTACCTGGCACATGGCAAACGTTCAGTAAGGATTTCCCTTTCTTCTATAAATTATGTCATCCATGATACCGTTCCTCTATAGTTGATATGCTGGTAGTGCTGTAGGAAAATATAAGTCATCTGTATTTGGGGAGCATTTGAAGATATTCTAAGCTCATGCACATCCTTCAGTCTCAGCTCTAATGCATTTTCTCTTCAGACAGACCTCTGTCCAGTCAATCTACAGACAAAGCCTTCTCTTTTTTAACCTCTTTTCTCTTTCACATTATGCTTGAAATAGCAGTCATTTCAAGCCATAATCATTCTATTGGATTACTCATAATTATTTAAATGTCATCTTCTAGGTAAGGCTTCCCCTAGCAATTTTATCTAAATCTGTGTGTGCACATGTGCACATACACATGCACAAGTGCACTTCCTGTCATTTTCCTTTCTTTATTTCTCTCCTTAACATTTATTATTTTTAAACATACTATATATTTTGTTAATTCATCTTGTTTTTGTCTGCTTTTCCCACTAGATTTTTCCTGGGCACAGAGATTTTACCAATTTCATTCCCTGTTAATTTCCCTAACACATAGAACAGAGCCTGGCTCATGATAGGTGCTCAGTAAATATTTGTTGGAAGAGTGAACTGATCAATTATAATAGAACATAAGTTCCATAAGAGTAGGAATCCCACCTGCCTTATTCATGACTGTTTACATGATGCCTGCCTTATAATATGAGCTCAAAATATTTGCTGAATAAATGAGTGAGAAGAATTATCTGGTGAAGAGATAGTGGGGAGAAGACCTCTGTGGCTTTTTTGTGTATTTGAAGAGCTGCCAGAGGCTAGTGTTGCTGTAGCTCTCAAAGCAAGTACCATATAAATGAGATAGAAAAGGAGGCTAGGAGTCAAATCTGTATGCACCTTAATAGGCTGTGTTAAAAATTCTAGGTTTTTATCTTAAGAGCAATGGGTAATTATTGAAGGTGTTTCAATGAATGAGACCAAGAAGGATATTGATGTGCAGAAAATCACAGGATTTCTAAGACATATTGTGTCTTACTAAACAAATGTAATTCTGTGATCTAGAGAAACCGTATTAGAAAGTCAAAGACTTAATATAAAATGGTCTATGTCCTCTTCCCTCTTGTTTTCTATTCCTCTCCAAACACATTCTACACAGAGTACTTAAAGCAGCTCTGTCACGGTTGATACTCCCTTGTAGCAATGCCCTTGCTTTTCATACTGGAAGGTACTACACCATAACTCTGAGATTAATATGAAAGTGTTTGTGTATAGAAATTCAATAATTTTGATGTGAAGTTTGCAAAATCATGGGTATTGTGGTGGATACAGAACATACAAAGAGAAAATATGACACAACTTTGGGAATTTTAAGCCTTCTCATTAGTTTTAAATCTTTCCAGGGGAAATGTGTTTGGGGCATACACTGTGTTTTAGTTATATTAAGGATTAATGAGAAAATAATCTAGAAGTGGTTAAGTATGCCTTTTTTGTTCCACACTTTAAATGATGGCAGATTTTTAGGATCTAATATTAGAAATGGAAGATCACAAAGAATATATGTTTATATACAAAACTGGATTTATTAATTTGTAGTAACAAAGTACAGTTGATATTCAGTCAACTCTCCTCAAGTGTACACATTTTCTCACCTCAGGAAATCTACTCAGTAGGCCAATTAATTATCAAAAGTTTATTTGGTAAGCATAGAATTAAGATATAGGATGGTATAAATTATTTTTATTAATATGTCAACTAATAACTATAATAAGAATACTATCAAGCTATATCTGCCTGAAATATAGCTATTTGTAGGCAAAGTAATCTGCTGAAGATAAGATAGTTGACTTGTCTAATCAGGGTATCCTCCTTCTGGAGAGTACTTAATAAAGTCTGACATATTTTGTCTCTCAGACTCAAGTTTTTAATGTTTTCATGCTTACTCCCTTTTGTTTATTATTTTATCACCACCAGTTAGTTAAGATTCAAGTCATTATTGCTTTCTACTTGAGAATCATTCTAATAAAGAGACTTTATGAGTCTTTTTAGGGAATTGTTGGCTACCTACCAATTTTTTTTAAGAGATGCAGATAGCTTGGGAAAGGGTGATAGTGAAATACTTAGAAGTACATATAAGGGAAGTTTAAAGAAATAGAGTTTGAGTAGCCTATTAAAAAGGAGGCTAAATGTTGGCCTTAAAACTGTCTTCAGACTTTGGAACATTTATTATAGTTTGATAGCTGGTAACAAATTGTTCTCCTTCCCTAGCAAGAGCAAAAAAACCACAGTTGTCTTAATTTTTACAGCTGGGAGATTGTAGATGAGGCAGTAGGAAGAATTTCAAGTTATTAAATGTTGGAATGTTGCACTGAGGGTGATTGTAGAACCACTTTCCTTGCAGATTTTAAGGTGGTGTAAATATTCTAGTGTGGTTTGATATGGAAATAATATTCATGGTATTATTTTAGCAATTCAATATTCTTTTGGAGTCCAAACACATATGCTTATTAGGCATGTGTTTAATAAGAAATTGATTTTGTTTTTATTTTCCCTTAAATTTCAACCCAAAATTTTAGGTCCATAATTACTTGTATTCTTAAAGATCACTTGTTTTTGCTTTGGATTTGCTTCTTAGAGATATTTTTCAAAACTTTTTAATCATTTTTTTAACCTCTTCAAATTGATAATTATTTAACTTGCATTTCTAGATTAGTTCTTTGTTAAATATATGTGTGTGAGTATATATATATATATTTGTATGCATATATATAACAAAAATATATGTCTTTCTAGGATCTCTTGTATTTAAATTATCCACACAACAGGATTAACCTATTTAAAGCTGAAATAAGGGTGCATTATTCTCTTTCTTCAGATGGCTACTAAACACCTGGAGCCAGGCCACGGGGTCACCATATGTTGGTTTTCAATTTTCCTTTGTGTGATACCATGATAAGTAACCTTTCTAATCATTGATGCTCCTTTTTGACCTCTTCAGGCTCTACTCTCCCCTTTGGCCGTCAGGATCCTTTATTGCAAACAGCTGTTGAGAGATGTTACTTACTGATAGGGTAATGAGGACAAAGAAAATGTTTCATATTCAGAACTAAAGACCCAAGATGGCATAGGATTTAGGGTTTCTCAAGGGCAGAAAATGTGTATATGTTTCTTCTATGATCCTTATATTTGTTTAAAAAAAATTTTTTTTAAAAATCATCTAGCAACAAAGAGGCCATTTTCTCTTTGTATACTGTTTTACTTTCATATTGACAAAGTCATTATAAAATGGTTTGGTAATTTTATATCTCTTTCCCCATTGTGTAAACTGCTAATTTTAATTTTCACAGGTAAATTAAAGGGCTCTCCTTTGTATTTTTAGTATCTTTTAAGAGCTATAGTTATGAAAACACATAGTTATAAAAACATTAGAAAAGATAATTTAAATTTCTCTTATTATTTTGAAAGAGTTTTTGAGTGTAAAAGAATCAGTTATTCTATTCTGATCAACAAAGACCTAGTTCAGTATTTTACAAAATTGTTTTCTAAATATCAGGTACATTATTTTACTTTATAAAAATTACTTTAAAACTACAACCTTCATATGTATTTTTATTATTATTTGTATTTGCTATTTTTTATTGTTAATATTTGCAAACAGTGTCATTCATTTGAAAATTCAAATAGACTAGAAGTCTGGGAGTTGGTATTAAAATTTTAAATAAGTAGCAATATTTTAAGTCTTGTCTCTTGGAAGATCATGGAATACTTTTAAGGAGTATTGACACACTGACACACTGTAGAATGATGCCAGTGTTACGCGTAAGTCTTATTTGTCCATATATGATTGTTTCCTATTGCATAATGATGTGATGCCCAGGTAAGCTTTCTCACAAAGAAAAGATCAATGGTATTATTGAAAGTCTCATAGAAAAAACCCTGCAAATCCAAAGAAGGGTCTTTATTAGACATAGTAGATCACTTAGTGACTCCATTCTCAAAAGCTTTAAATAATCTATTAAAATCATGAAGGCAAATGAAGAATCTATAATATATCCTTTGTGTTATTTTTAAAAAATGATAAAGAAGCTATGCCTTGAATCCAATTTTTTAATTTTTATGAAAATGACCTCTATGGGAGGCAAATATCCTCAAAGACTTACGTCTCTAAGGAGAAAGCATCACAAGCTACAGGTTCAAGGCTACAAAGGATCAACTAGGGTGCTGGTATCAAATGCAAAGATTTGACAGTGCAAAGTTTTCTGGCTATAAAATTACCTAAGTTTTCATTGGTCTGCCCCAACCCTATTTTCCCCATAAATTGTGTTTTCTTCATAAGTAGTTTTACACAATGCAGGGGTTTTCACAGAATGCATTTATTACATTTCAACAGAAAGCTTGTGTGTATCAGAATGAGAAAAGGAAGGTAGGGTCATGGCAGAAACAGAGAGGAGTTGAAGTTCAAATGGCAAGCTGGTCAGGATCCCTTGGTGGCTCAGCGGTTTAGTGCCTGCCTTTGGCCTGGGGCATGATCCTGGCTGGAGTCCCAGGATCAGGTGCCATATTGGGCTCCCTGCATGGAGCCTGCTTCTTCCTCTGCCTGTGTCTCTGCCTCCCTCTCTCTGTCTTTCATGAATAAATAAATAAAATCTTAAAAAAAAAAAAAAAAACAGAAAACAAATGGCAAGCTGGTAAGCTGAGGTTTTCTGCATTAGAATAGGGGACATCAGCCTGGTATGAGGTAAGGGTCATTTCTACTGTGAAGGAATAGCGAAACGGAAATGACAATTAAGTGTCTATCCTATGCTTTGGATGGGGAAAAAATAGCTCACATGAGAAATTGAAGCTTTAGGCTTGTGCCTCACATAAGAACAGAGTATGAGGGGATCCCTGGGTGGCTCAGCGGTTTAGCGCCTGCCTTTGGCCCAGGGTGCGATCCTGGAGTCCTGGGATCGAGTCCCACATCAGGCTCCCGGCATGGAGCCTGTTTCTCCCTCCTCCTGTGTCTCTGCCTCTCTCCCTCTCTGGGTCTCTCATGAATAAATAAAATCTTAAAAAAAAAAAAAAAAAAAAAAAACAGAGTATGACTTTGTATGGTCTCCATACATGGTGCTGACCAAATAAATCAACACAAAAACCAGTGAAACAAAAAAAAATGAGTCAAACCTTAGGGTATATGATAGAAACAAATGCCCAAAGCTTCAGCAACTCATGAAGCACAGGATGCTCCATCAAAAAACAGTGTTCCCTGAAGATAAGCTTGAAAAGAAAATAACAGACATTAGGAAGCAATCCATCATGATGTGAATAAGCAGAAAGATTAGCACCCCAATGGAAGAATAAATGGTAAATATGAAAAGGACTTAATAGACATGGTGGTTAGAATGACAATATCCAATATAAGTGAATGAACTATAATTATATATATAATTAGATATAAATATTATATTTGTGATATTATAATATATATTATATATAACTTAATATATAATATTATAGTAATATAATATATTTGACAGTGCAGTTTTCTGGCTATAAAATATAATATATTAATATATATAATATAGTATATATTATATTTGTGATATATACATCACAAATATATAGCTATAATTATATATTATATAAATTATATAACTAATAATTTTTCAGAATTAAAGAAAGATGTAAATTCAAAGCATGAGCCCCAAGTAGATAAATAAAAGGACACCTAGCTACTGCAGTATAGCAAAGACAAACTTTTGAAAGCAGCTAAACTTCATCACAAAGAAATAGTGATTAGACTGATAAATTATTTCTCAGTCAGCCTCCATGTATGGAGTCCAGATAACAATGAACTTAGTACCTTCAAATGCTAAGATAAGACAAATGCTAGCCTAGAATTCCATATTCAATTAAAATATTTTTAAATTGAGGGTAAAATAAATTTTAAAAAACGAAGAACAACAGTCCTTTGGGGCACTTGAGTGGCTCATTCGGTTAAATGTCCAGCTCTTGATTTTGGCTCAGCTCATGATCTTAGGTCATGAGATTGAGCCCCACATCAGGCTCTGTGCTCAACAGGGAGTCTTCTTGAGATTCTCTGTCTCCCTCTCCTTCTGTCCCTTCCCCCTCCTCTATCTATCTAAAACCAATCAATCAATCAATCAATCTTAAAAAAATCCCAGAATCTCTTGCTAAATTCACTCTGGAAGGATGCATGTCAAGAAGAAAGAAATTGAATTCAGAAGATAGTGCTGGAACATAAGAAAGAGTTGATCAACGTATCGATATGTTTAAAAAAAAAACACTGATTATCAAGTTTTGGGCAGTGCGTGATTCAGAAGCTTTTAGGTTTTTGTATGCAGGAAAATTTCTCTCTGAAAATTAGCAAACCGATTCAGGGATGCAAACTTTTAATTTTGCCAAGTAGAAACATTTTGTCAAGACTGCCATTAACACACATACACTCTGCCCTCAGGAACTGTACAGTCTTTTGTGACACCTAAAAAGTAAAAAAAGAACCATACCTAAAAAGTAAAAAGTAATAAATAACAAGAGTCTGTTAAAATTAAAAATTTTAGTTTCATGAAAAAAATCTAACCACACTGATATCACTCTTCTAATTTTGTCGCCAAATATTGAAAACTCCATAAAGCAGTACCAATCTATGTCTGATTGTACCCTACTTTCTCCCTGGTTTCTATAAATTCTTTGATAGTGTTATTTTTTCATAATATAATGCCTGGTGAATAGTAGACGCTCAAGAAGTATTATTGAATGAATGGGAAATAATGTTTTGTTTTATCCAGGCAATCCTCCCAACTGGTTGCAAGTTGAGCCCAAGAAATGAGAGAGTCCATTTCCAATTTTCAGTGTCATGTAACAGAAATTTCCCTTAGTGAAGACTGTTGATGACTTCCCTCACCTTCCTTAAACTCTAGAGCAAGCACAGAGACCAAAATTTCTCCTAGAGAGTAGGGTTAGAGAAAGGAATCTCCCTAACACAGGCAATAGTTTATTAGTTCATAGAAGTTATAAAATAATCTTAATAAATCTTAACTTCTCCTGTAAAAAATTAGGAGTATCTGAAAGAGAACTATGTTTTTCTAGAGCCAAGCTGGCGGGTAGTCAAAAATCATCAATCTATCTCACTAACTATACTCTATGTTATTTATTTTATGTAGGAATATTAATCCATCTAATATGATGGTGGTTATACAAATTCCCTAGGAGCCAAAAAATTTCAGAATGCATTTAACTTATTAGTGAAAAACTTGGGACCTAACTTAGGATGCTTATTTGGCAACTGATATACCTATGCATATACCTCTGTAAATATATCATCCATGTTCTAGGATCCAACAGTTTAAAGAAGAGTATTTTGGAATGTATGAAAATGTTCTCCGGGAGCCTGAGTGGCCTAGTCGGTTAAGCATTTGACTTTTGGTTTGGGCTCAGGTTGTGATCTCTGAGTCATGGGATTGAACCCCATGTGGGGCTTTGTGCTCAGGAGGGATTCTGCTTGAGGTTCTTTCCTTCTCCCCTCCTCCCTCTCTGCCCCTCCTCCCAACTCATGCATGCACTTTCTCTCTCTCTAAATTAAATAAATTAAAATCTTTTTTAAAAAGAAGAAAGTATTCTCAAGTTCTTTCAGGAAGTGTACCTCTTGCTATCTTAGTATAAAATAAGATTTTCTTAGTTTCTATCTTTTAAGTGAATTTTTTTTATCTTGGGAAATCTTAATTGAGATGTCATGATCTTTATTATTCAAGCTGACATTCTAGATAAGAGATATATTTGAAAAATCTTCAGAGCCTTTTCTGAGACTAGTTTTACATCTTGGGAGTATTTCCTCTACATAAATTTACAGTCTCATGCTTCAAACAGTAATTTGTGGGAAGTTAATGCCCTAGCAAAATTCCAATCCCCAGGAGCCCACTAGGTAATAAAGTTCTCTTAGCAGTGGGAATCTACCTTTCAAAATGTGTTATTCTCTATAGGATAATAAGGCTCTATCAAGGGCTGTACTATGAATCTTGAGATTAAAGCTTTGAAAAAATATCTTGAGCATTTGCTGTTTTGGGTAGAGATTTTCAAGGCACTTTTGGAAAAAAGTTTTTGTAAGTTGACCTCATAGTAGTATGTTTTCCTAATAGATGCTTTGAACATTTTCCCATTCAATGATAGAATTTTCATTTCACAGTGTATCTAAACTTCAGGCTTCTTTTACTTCTGTCTAAAGTTAAGACTTAGACCTAATAAAATCATAAAAGATCAGTAGTATAGTCCAGGATTATGGATTTTTTTTTTGTAATCTCTTAATACATTTTTTAAGCAATGCTTCTCTGTTTTAGCGAACACAGTTTCTCTTTGAATATGGGTGTTTTTGATGTATGGGATAGTATTTTAAGACCCTAAAATGTTAGTACTACTGTTTTTCTAATATCAAACTGAAATAATATATTTAGGAACATATATATTAAGAAACCATCTCCTATAGGAAAGGAACACTAAAATAGTTATTTATAGTCATAAAACAGAAACTGAAACTTTGAAAGAAAGTAGAATTTGCAGTAAATTAAGTTGTAAGAACAGGAAAATTATGTTTATATTATGATCTACAAGTACATGTTGTTTTTCTTTTATAATGTTTTAACTCTCTTCTAGCTCAATAATTCTCCAAATAGAATTTAAAGTAGATATCGAGTAGATTTATTCAGAAACATTTTAGAAGCCTAATAGAGGGGCACCTGGGTGGCTCAGTTGGATAAGCATCTGCCTTTGGCTCAGGTCATGATCTTGGGATCCTGGGATCCAGCCCCAAGTGGGGCTCCCTGCTCAGTGGGGAGTCTGCTTCTCCCTCTCTTGGTGTCCCTCCAAGCCCACCCACTTATATGTGCACTTTCTCTCTCTCAAATAATTAATCTTAAAAAAAAATTAATGGAAATTCTATGTCTCCTTTTGTGCGGGGTGGAAGGGAGCATCGTAAAGAGGAGCCCAAAGAGATCTGCTCAGTGTTATACCCTGTAGGGCGTTTCCATTTGTAGGAACAGTGAACCAGTGAATTTAAAATGTTACTGCTTTATTTCTGAATTGTGTTTATATGACATACGTTTTTTATAATGATATTTTGAGAGTAAAAAGAGCAGTTGGGGAATAGAAGCAATAAAAGTGAATGTCATACATAAATTTATCTTCACACTCCAGATTAGTATATTTTTATTGCAAATATATATTTTGTACTACATGGTTCTAGTTTAACTTAAAAACTTGTATTATTGGTAATGATGCCAGTTGGTGATCATAAATAAAAAGAAACTAAAAAATTTGAGTATTTTCTTCAAAGCAGGTTTTTTTTTTCCTGTTACTTAAAATACTTAGGGACATGTTAGACAGCTTATTTCAAAATTTGACAAATTAATATGGTATGAACAAGCTAAAGTATTTTTATATTGCCAATATTATAGTAAGTGTTTTAATTCTCCCATGCTAAAGTAGGATAATGAGAAATCATAGTAAAGAGGACAGGACAGCTCCAAACAACATCTGAAATATGTCTGTTTTGAAAATGACACATAAAGAGCAGCATTTGTTCAAAACCACATTTCCTTCCATGCAGGTGGGCTACACTGATGATCTGCAAAAAAGCATTGCTAGATTGTTCTTTAGGTGTATATGAATTTTAGAAATTAGTCACTGCCCATACCTGTGGTCTCTTTTTTTCTTTTTCTTTCTTTTCTTTTCTTTTCTTTTATTATTATTTTTTTAAAAGATTTATTTATTTATTTATTCATGATAGACACAGAGATTGAGAAAGAGGCAGAGACACAGGAGGAGGGAGAAGCGGGCCCCATGCCGGGAGCCCGATGTGGGACTCGATCCCGGGACTCCAGGATCGCGCCCTGGGCCAAAGGCAGGCGCCAAACCGCTGAGCCACCCAGGGATCCCCTTTTTTTTCTTTTTAAAATGGTCTTTGAATATTACAATATATCTAGGAATTCATCTACTTGGTAACACTTTATTAGTAATTGATAAGTTTGTACTATTGTATATTCTTAAGAGTAGTAAATTCATTTTCTACATATTCATTCGTTCTCTGTACTCTTCTATAGTAATGAAATTTCTTTTTTAAAAAACATTCTTTTTTAAAGATTTTATCTTTAAGCAATCTCTATACCCAACATGGGCCTTGAATTTACAACCTTGAGATCAAGAGTTGCATATTCTACTGACTGAGTGAGCCAGAGGCACCAGTGTTTCAGTGAAATTTCTGCACAGTACTTTTCAAAGATCCTAGTGGGGGAACGCCTGGGTGGCTCAGCGGTTGAGCGTCTGCCTTCGGCTAAGGGCGTGATCCTGGAGACCCGAGATTGAGTCCCACATCAGGCTTCCTACATGGAGCCTGCTTCTCCCTCTGCCTGTGTCTCTGCCTCTCTCTCTCCTCTCTGTGTATAAATTAATAAAATCTTTTTAAAAAAATAAAATAAAATAAATATTCTAATAAAAACTAAGATATTCTTTATCCACTAAAATAAGAATTATAAAGAAAATTATTTAAGTGATTCTGCAAATGGGTAACACATCTTGCATAAGAATCTCCTTCCAAAATTTTCATCTCTTATGCTTTAACAGCAGGAAAACACCTGGGATGTCTTAGTAAAGTAATGCCGAGTGCACATAGGTATATTTTATGGAAGAAGTGGACGTGATTTTAGTCTCTACTTCTGATCAACTTGCTTTTTGCCTTCTTTCCTAGGAAGTGTGTAGAGAGCTCTGGTGTCTCAGCAAAAGCAACCGCTGTGTCACCAACAGTATTCCTGCAGCTGAAGGAACACTCTGTCAAACTGGGAATATTGAAAAGGGGGTAAGCTCAAATGATTTATTATCTATTTGACAAGTAGACTAAATTGATCCATTTCTGGTGTTGGTATTCAACTACTAGGAAATCATGCATGAGAAAATAGTAGATATCTAGCCTAATGAGTTAATTGGCACAGATTGACATCTGTGCATCTGCTATGTTTAGGAAATTACAGTGATGATTATTCTGGCTCAGTTACACCTTTCTGTGCATATATGTATATATTTGAACAGAAAATCCAACAATAATCTTGTCATATAATATGGTCTGTTTAGTCACATAAGTTTATGTTTCTTTGATAAATAATTCTCAGGAAAATTATGTGACCCACAAATATATTTTATTACTAGAGTCAAACCTAGAGTTTATTTTAAAATTACAATATAAGAGAAAGGGCAAGTATTGGAGGAATGATCAGACAATTTACTGAGCATAGGAATTATAGCTAAATAATATTAGTTTCATTGGTCTAGTTTTCGAAAAAATATCATTATTAAGAATTGTTCAAAAGGATAAGAATAGTTTATACTATTTCTGAAATTCTTTAGGAATTGCTATAAATATGAATTCTAGAATTTATTTGCTGCCTACTAAATTTATAATAATAGCTACTACTGTCTTCTGTTCTCATTTCTAAATTCTTCCATGTTAGTTGGGGTACTTTCAACAAAGATTACACTGAATTTCAGTTTGCAATCTGATGTTTAAATAAAAGAATGAAAGCTTTTGGGCAGCTGTCATAGTTTTATTAATCCTTGCTGACGGCTTCATTCAGGACCCGTGACCTAGTGCCATGTTGATGGCTTTTCCATGCTGAGTTTGGAAATGTTGGTAAATTGTGCTAAATGTATGAATTGATAGGGTCATTTTTAAAGGATTAGGGATCTTTTTTTGAGACTTTGTAAGTAGCCAATAAAAATACAGAGACCTTCACACACTACCAAAAATTCTTTCTTTTTTTTTTTCACTGAAGTAATAGAAAATATTAAGAACTGCATTCTTGAAACAACAGTCTAGGTTTATTTTGGAGTCAGCAGTTCTTGTCAACGAGAAGTAGCAATTTACATCAATCTGTACTTAGAAGAAATACATAATAGTGAGGGGAGAAAGTTACGGTGAGAATCCCTTTCTTTATTTGCCCCTGATTGATTATTATTCTTGTGATCTAGTCCATGGGCCACAGTTTCTTTTTGCCTAGAATAATACTATCGCTAAGCCTGATGACTCTTTATTTTACTTTATTTTTAAATCCCAAGCATAAAGAATTCATTCTTTTAAACACTATAAATTCTATAAATTATATATATAAATTATAATCTATAAATTATAAAATCTATAAATTATATAATCTATAAATTATATAAATTATAAATTATATAAAATATATAATCATTTCAAGTAAAGAAACCATTAATAGTGGCTATCTATCTGAAAACATATAGCTCAATCCCACTAATCATTTATGTGTAGATACATATTTAATATCTTATCATTTGTGCTTAATAGTAGAATCCCCAAATGTTATATCTTACAGCTATTTGCACATGTGTAAGAGAGGTGATATTTTGGGGGGGAAATTACAGACAATTTTGAGGAATACCAAGAAAAAACTCTCAATAATATTAAAGCTAACAGTATTGAATTTAAATTTAGATAAACAGAGATATAATACTTTTATATTTGTGTGCATACACACAAATAAGGACAGACAAGAGAAAGTGAATAAAATGGGGCAAAAACATATTTGATTTCTAAAGATTCCCATTCTGTTTTTAGAGTTTATTTAAGTAATCTCTGCACTCAACATGTGGCTTCAACTCACAACCCTTAGATCAAGAGTGGCATGCTCTTCTGACTAAGCCAGCCAGACATCCCTAAAGATTCACATTTTTTTTAAAGATTTTATTTATATATTTGAGAGAGAGAGAGAGAGTGAGAAAAAGCACGAGCAGGGAGGAGCATGTGGGGCTCAGTCCTAGGACCCCAGGATCATGACCTGAGCTGAAGGTAGACACTTAACCAACTGACCCATCCAGGCACCCCAGAGATTCACATTCTTTTTTTTTTTTCTTAAGATTTTATTTATTTATTCATGAGAATACACAGAGAGGAGAGAGAGAGGCAGAGACACAAGCAGAGGGAGAAGCAGGCTCCATGCAGAGAGCCTGACGTGGGACTCGATCCCAGGTCTCCAGGATCACGCCCTGGGCTGAAGGCAGCGCCAACCGCTGAGCCACCCGGGCTGCCCGAGATTCACATTCTTAATCTTAGTTAATGGTTGTCAACTTTTTGATCTCTAAATGCTTTCTTCAAACAAAGTCTACAGAATTCTGATATATATATTTGAAACAATGGATATACTCTTGCTAAAAGAACTCCTTGCCTACCTCCTCACCCTGTCCGTGGACCCTTGTCAGCTTCTGACATACCTCAACAGAACATCTTAGGTTCCAAGAAAGACTATTTAAGAACTTTGTAAGTGTAGCTAAGTTTGTGTGCCAAGAGAGCATTCAACATCCACAACATCATAGTTTCATATAGTCAATATGTTAGATTTCACCATCCAAAATTAATCTACAGGGCTCCATGCTAGGTGTAGAACCTACTTGAAACAAACAAACAAACAAATAAATAAAATTGATCTACAAAACAAATGTTAGCCATTCTTTCAGAGACGTGGAAGATCAACAGACAGCTTTAGGAAAGTCACTAACGAAACTTAAATGAGTGAATGAAAAGAACGAATATGTAGCAGACTCGTAGAAAAGAAAAGGGCAGAGTGCTATGAGAAGACCCTCAAACTATCTCTGTTATTAACAGTGAGTTTATGAAAAGGCTTTCAAAGTACTAGATCAACCTACAAGTTTAAGGGGAAAAAATACAAAGAACTAGAAATGAGACCTGAGCCATTCTTTATTTTTTATTTATTTTATACTAACTGAACTTGCCATGTTATTTATTTATGAATATTTATTGTCGATTTCAGTTATTTTTTTTTCCTTAAAAAGGAAGCATGTTTACAGTTGCCAAATGCAGATTTTCCTCTTAAGGCTTTATCTGTTTGGAAATTAAAACAGAACTCAAAAAAAAAAAAAAAAGAAATTAAACTAGAACTCCAACCAAAATAGCCATGCGAAGAGTCAGTGACACAAAGTAGCAATTTTGCTTGGTCTAGTCAACTTTGTGTGGCATTAAAATATAGTTGCCCATTACTAGTAACCATGATGATCATGATGATGACAATGAAAAATTTTAAAGTACTTACACTGTGCAAGGCACATATTTGTTCTATTTAGTATTGGCAAAATTCCCATGAGGTAAGTACTGTTTTAACCCCATTTTACAGATGAAGAGAGTAAGACTTGAAAGCCTAAGATTGCAAAGCAATTTAAAAGCAGAGCTGAGACTCTAGGATGGGTCTTTCTAATTCCAAAGTTGAAACTTTTGCCCCTCTATACTGCCTCTGATTTTACTTTACCTTCAGATGGGAAATTGCAGAGAAAAAAGCAAATTTTTATTGTCACAGTCTCGGAACCTGAGATTGGGGGTGACAATGTATTGAACCCTTTAATACTAAGTGAAATTTTCACATACCTACCTGTAATGATTTGTTATCTCAGGAATTACAGTCAGAAAGCACTGTGGGCATAACATTGAAGAAAGAATATACAATTGTGTTACAACTGGCAAAATAACGAATCTCTACTTTAAAATGAGAGAGGTCTATTTCTACATTTGTAGAGATCTTGTGAGGATAGAACAAAATAATATCTCAGTAGAGCTTTTTGTGGGCTTCTTCAGAGGGAAGGTGCCAGTGTATGTTACTAGAGCATCATCATTCATTTCATTGTTATTTTCCAACCTTGGATGATAGGCAGGAAATTCTTCACCAGACTGTCTTAACTGGCACTAACGAACATCAAAGAGTGTAAGCATAAGTTTGTGTGTCTCAGAAACATGAATGGAATACCCATGACTGGCCTCTGATCTTAACTTTGAATTTCAAAACTACTGTCTTCAGAAGGAACAAGAAAAAAACCTGCATCCTGTCTAGCCAGCAAGATAAAACCAAAGCTGTTCGTTGTGTTTTGAATAAATCCTTTAAAAAGAAAAAAAAAAAAAAAAAAGGTCAGGGGAGGGGAGAAATATTGCTCAAGTGATAGCATAGACATATCCAGAGGACTGGATCCACAATGATCTCGTCAAACTCTGGCTGCAAAAGATATGGGATTCCTGCCCGGGGGCGCAGTTCCACAAATGTTCCATGTAAGTATGGGAACTGTTCCATGCACATTTAGCAGATGGAGTAAGAAATATGGCCAAAAAATTAAAAACTGATCTTTGCGTGAGTCCTGGGGGGTCTGACATCGCTATTACAGCCATTGGATGTTTGCCTGAATAAGCCATTCAAGTATTGAATAAGAACCATATGGTCAGAATGGATGTGCTCAGGGACAGTAGCATTAACCAAAGGAGGAAATTTGATGAGCCCAGACGGTGCGCTGGTACTGTGCATCCACAGGTCACACTCCTACAAATCAATCAATATAGCTTTCAGCCAAAAGAACTTTCCTTAGTCGTGGCATCAACAATAGCTCTTTGGACAGGAATCAGAGGGATGCCATACGTGATAAAATAATAAACAACGGTTTAGACTGTAAAAACTCTGATAGTAGTGTTGGCATTGTTACTGAACAGGACATTAAGGAAAATCAAAACTCAATCTTTGCAAGCTCTGATGGTGACCAAAATAGTTTCCAATACTTGGTTTATTGCCAAAATGCTGATTTAATGATTCTACAAGACCAGTTAGAGATATAGCCCAGAATTTAGGCCTATTCATACTTAACACTGATTCCTAATAATCTTGGCATGGGAGAGACATAGGACTGTATTAGAATAGGATTATTATATACCCTTTGAAAGCACTAGATATGTAAATAGGACATTTGCAGCCCTAGATCTTAATTCACTTAAGAGTAAAATATATTCTGTTTTGACTGGGTCCCAAACTATAAACACAGGAAGTGAAAAAAGAATAGTCCTTTCAATTGCTCTAGAAATTTAAATAGTATGGGATGACAAGTTCTGATTTAGAATTTGGGCTGAAATAAGCTTTTGCATTCCTGCACCTGCACAGCAGAAAGATAAAGCTTTTAATAGTGCTATGCTCCAACTCTCAGTTTTTCTGACTTGGGAAGAATGTTCCATATTGAATCACCAAAATCACTTCCCTCAAAATCTTAGGATTTCCTTAGAGGTCTCTCATTCCAGATGCTGGCTGGACCCAAAGTGCTGGCTATGGTACAAGATGTACCATAATCACATCCTAAAATGATTCTTACTAAAAATATATATATTATATATATTTAAAAATAATGTCTATACTCATGTTGAAATTTTGCTTTGTGGAATTCTGACAAATTCTCATTTAGATTGTTTGATTTGTAATATTATCTTGTTTGAACATAATTCCCTATGTAGATCATGAAATTGAGTGGTCTAATATCAAAGGATGTTGATTATTAATGGGTAAGTGTTTCTTAAGAAAACTTTTAAAGCCTCACTGGAATGTATCATCTTTCTAGATAGTTTTAATAACATATTTATTTTATTTAGAAGGAATGTGAAAAACAAGAATGAGCAATATGAGATTTTATTTTTGAAATGTGATAGTTTCACTTCTATCACCTGTCCGAATCTGGTTTAGCATATCTGAATTAGCAAAAAGAAGGCCAAATTTACCCAATTTATCTAGAAAATTTAGGCTGAAGTAACAAGACTGATACTTAGAATAGTCCTAAATCACTAGATTGGATATAATTTTTGAGGATAAAGGAAACTTGTCTCCATCTGAATATTTAACTTCTGCAGTTTAAGAAATTAAGTAAAATTCTGTGCCTGTAGAAATAGAGCTTTTATGGGTTCAGCAACTTCAGATGGAAAAAAAATAAGAAAAGTAGAAAATACGGCACTCAAAATTCTCAGCTTTATGTGCTTACAGGATTTATATACCTCAAGTTGCTTTATTTTGTGTAATCTAATTATATTACTTATGACTTACGTTAAAATCTTGGTGTATATCGATTCATGTAATAATCTAGAAAATTGTCTCCAATAACTTGATCCACATAAAGTTCCCTGGAGGTTCCTTAAAAGCATTTATTATTAAGTTAAATAAGTTTCTTCTCTAAAATCATGTACTACATCAAGATACTTACCTGCGCTGGAGCAGAGAAATAACAAGAATCCGAAAGATGTCCTTTACTTAAGTATAAAGTAGAGGGAAACTAAACAAAGCTCAAAAGACTGTTTTGCCAGAGATCAATATCAACCAAGTCCTTTGGTAGATTTATAATTTTTTGAAGGCATGTCTGCATAGACTAATTTTTAAAGTTGTCCTAATCCAAACCACATTGGATTTAAAAACTAAAGTTAGTACCCATCTTATAATTAGGGAATCTGAAAAAAGAAAATCACTTGCTTTGGACCATGGATATTGATTGCTAGAATAAGAACTCAGTTTTATAAAACAGACTACATAGACTGAATTTACTTGTTGTCTAAGTTGTTAACTGGTTATTAAGCTAGACACTAGTCTCTTGTCAACTGCTAGATGACTGATACTTATAATACAATTTTGAGTTCTTCATTTTTTAGCCATTAATATTTGTTATTTAACTTTTCTCATACAATTGTCTATTACATTATAACTCCATGGAATAGGTATAATCCAATAGCAGGAATTTATGCAATAAAAGGTTCTAGCAAGCCACTTATGAAATACTACTGCAATGTAGATGTTAATTGATGATGAGAACCGAGGAGCATCCTACAAACTGAATACTGTTTGTTTTTTACCTTAAGAATACGTTTTAAAAGGAAAGCAAGAGAACTTATGTAACTTCTCTCCCTGTACTGCATTTTGTGAGCATCCCAGAAACATCTATAACAATATTATAAAATATTTTGGAACCTATGTCATTCAATATTCTTTTTTTTTTTTTGTCATTCAATATTCTTATGGCCTTCACCATTTCTCTGTCCCCTGAAAAATGCAAAAAAAGTCTTATCTATAAATTATAAGAATACTCAAAGAAATCTGAAATAACATGTAGCAGTACACTAAGAGTTTTTATCTCCAGTGTTATTTTGTATTTTATGAAATAAATATAGTCCAGTATACTTTAATACTCTAATATACTTCAAATGCATAATCCTACTCCTACATTGTTTTTTTCCCCACTGATTTTTGTGTATTTTTGGACAGATAATCCTTTTTCTGCCAGTAAGTGACTTTGGGCAAGTCAGCCTCCTTAAGGTTCTGGTTTCTTCCATGAAAAAATGAAGCACTTAGACCACATGAATTTCAAAATCTCTCTGAGCTTTTAGATGCAGCTCTGTGATTGTATAAAATAAATGTAAAATCAAATTTTAATATTATTTTACATCAAAAATGCTAAATTTCCAACTTGAAATGGTAAATTTTAAGATTTGGCATTTTTTTAAGTGTTGTCATTAATTGAAACTAGGGGGAACAAAATCAGTAATTGCTGGTCAGTAATACATTGCTCAGCTATTCCCATAGGAAAATAAGTGCAGGCATACATATTATACACAGCTACTTGTAATAACAAAAATGTGAAACTGGAGATTATTTGGCCCAAATTGTGACTTTTGTATAGGTGAAGTCCTAACACAATTGGTATATCAATATACAAATAGTGGTCTTCAAAATCAATTAAGTAAGCCATAAACTGTTAGCTAAAATATTCTCTCCCTCAAGTGTATTTTATTATCAGTAGCCCTGCTCCCAGGGTTGATACTGTTTTATCAGTTCAGCCAACTGTCTCTGGTTCACCACCTTGGACAGAAAGATTTTTTCCTTCATGGTAATTTTCATAAAACTAATTATCTTTCTCAATGTCCTACATTAATATTTATTAGACTTGAAGTCAGAATGCTCTGCCTTGGGCAGCCCAGGTGGCTCAGTGGTTTAGCGCTGCCTTCAGCCCAGGGCCCGATCCTGGAGACCTGGGATTGAGTCCCACGTCGGGTTCCCTGAGTGGAGCCTGCTTCTTCCTGCCTGTGTCTCTGCCTCTCTCTCTGTGTGTCTCTCATGAATAAATAAATAAAATCTTAAAAAAAAAAAAAAATGTTCTGCCTTATAGGCAAATTTTTACTTTCTCTTGCCTAATTTTTGTAAAAACATTTTATTTATTTATTTGACAGCACATGTAGAGGGACCAGCTGAGCAGGGAGCCTGATGTGAGACTCAATCCTAGGACCCTGAGATCATGACCTGAGCCCAAGGCAGATGGTTAACAGACTGAGCCACCCCAGTCCCCCTCTTGCCTAATTTTTTTTGGACAAATGATAATCACCCAGTACTTCTTTTTTTTTTTTTTTTAGATTTTTATTTATTTATTCATGATAGACCGAGAGAGAGCGAGAGAGAGAGAGAGGCAGAGACACAAGGCAGAGGGAGAAGCAGGCTCCATGCCCGGAGCCCGACTCGGGACTTGATCCCAGGACTCCAGGATCACACCCTGAGCCAAAGGCAGACACTGAACCGCTGAGCCACCCAGGGATCCCCCCAGAACTTCTCTTAAAAATAAATAAAAATTCTTTTATCTTGTTACAAATACTGAAAATTGGCTGAATGCAACTACCATGGAAACAAAGATGAATTTGACTTTTTTTTCCTCCAGTATCTCTATTTCTTTCCTTACTTGCAGTAACCAGAATAGAACACAGAATTCTGTAGTTTAAGTAATGAACTCATTCGTTCAATAAATTTTTGTTGTTTTTTTACTACGTTAGATGCTGTTGTAGACATTCAACATTTCTAATAGAACATTCTGTGATGATGAAATGTTCTTTATCTACTCTGTCCACTATAGTGGGCACTAACCTCGTGTGGCTTTGGAGCTCTGGAAATGTAGCCATTGGGTTTGAAGAACTAAATTTCAAATTTTAATTAAATTTAAATAGCCCATTATTGCTATATAATGCTATGTATTGATTATTAATATATTATATTATTAATATAATGTATTAAATTAAATATATATGTATTTTTAAAAATCAGTTTCATAGATAATAGAGGACAGTTTGGTGGTTGCCAGGGTTTGGAGAAATGGGCCAACTATTTTTGGTTTTGTCTTTTTAATTTAGATAATTTTTTAAAATAAAGGGTATTAAAAATTCTTACAAGAAATTTTTAAAAAATGCTCAGGGCCATCATCTATAGGAAGAGATGATAAATGTGCATCATTCACTGTGGAGAGAAACCTATCTTTCTAAGGGTGCTTGTTGATTGCTTTCCACATTCTGGAAGATTTGTGTGTCCTTCCAAGAATTCAGTATCTGCACCATCATCTAGGGCTGGCAGGAACTTAGCTTTCTCCAGGATTTTGGAAGGTTATAAATGCTGTCCACACTACATTTAGATCTCTGCAGTTGCATAAGCCTCATTCCTACATGTGAGCATTCCATATTAACAGTGATATTAGCTAATTTTGCTGAAGGCCTAATATGACACTACCATTGTTCTAATCACTTTATGTGCCCTGCTAGAGGGATGGTGTTATTATTCCCATTTTATAGGTAAGAAAATGGAGATCCAGAGAATTTAAGCAATTTACCCAACAGTTACTAACATTTACAGAACTCTTTCCATGTATCAGATAACTTTCTACTCCCTATGTACTGTTCTTCACATTATCTTTGTTTAATCTCACATGCTATAGGCTGTATTATTATTTAGCTTTTTATTTATGAGGAAGTTAAGGAGCAGACAGGTCAAATTAGTTACTCAGCATCTCAGTTTCTATTCAGGTCTCAGTTCTCAACCATCATGCTATCCTGCTTCTCAGGATATATTTTGCTAGAATAAGTTGATTATTTGTGCACTTAGATTTGTTGCTGAATTTTTCCCTTCAAAGCATAGATGAATTGCCTAAAATGAGTATGATGCTATGTTCATAATTCTTAAAATAAATAAATAGCCATATGTGCATCTCTTGGTGTTATATACTGATGAGAAGAGATAATTACTAAAGAAGTAATTTGAAAAATAAACAGGGTAATTTAAAATAATGGTAAGTGCTAAGAGGGAAATAACACAGGAGGATGTAATCTCTATTACATCTGGAGTTAGCAGTGGGAGCGTGGGAAGTAACGGGGAGTACCCTTTTCAGAATAAGGGTAGTCAAGTAAAGATCTCTGATAAAAGGACACTTGATTGAGACTGAATAATGAGAAAACAGTAACATAAGTAATTGAGAGAATAATATTCCCAGAAGGACCAGCAATTGCAAATGCCCCAAAGTGGGAACACACTTAGTGTATTGAGGAAAAGAAAGAAGTCCAGTGGTCTGGACCAATTTGTGCAAGAGAGAGTAAGAGTGGAGAAGGAGGCAGGGGTCAGATCACAAAGGCCACTACTGACCAGAATTAAGGTAAGTAGGGAAGTAGTGCAATCATTTAAGCAAAAGAGTGACATGATGTGATAATATGTTTTTCTTTTTAAAGCACTCTGAATGTTTACTAAGGACTGGGTTTGATTATAGGTAGAAAAAAGTAGAAGCAGAGAGGCCAAGTAGAAGCTATTCCATTTGCCTGTTTCATCTGAGGTGGTAGCCATGAAAATAGTCAAAAGTGAAAGAATACTGGATATGTGGAAGTAGTGTAATAAACTGATTACTTTCTAAGCATCTAATGTTAGAATACCATTATATTTTAACATAAAGTTGAATTTTATGTAACAGTCTGACATTGCTGCCAGTTATTCAACTCTAATAAATGTTTCTTATTGTTATTCATATACACGAATGACTTTCAGAGCATCAGGATGGTGTGTCAAAATTTGATAATTCAGAAAAATGCCCCAATAAAGGCCTAGAAAGGCTTGGTTTAAAAAAAAAATAAAAAGGCTTTTTTTTTTTACCATATTCTGTGAATAAGATTTATCATGTTAGAGTTATGACCTGATTATGTGATGTCTGTGTCTCGATAAATTATTCCTGGCTTTCTACTTCCATGCAGTATGTGTGGTTTACTGCAGAGTAAAGCTGAAAGAATTCCAATACACATGTTCATGCAGGGACTATACACATGGCTAGTCAGCATATGTAAGAGTTTTTTGTACCCTGTCCCTAGTATCTTGGCATTACTTTTATTATGTCTGCAGGACTCGTGTAGATGAAATGCCACAACACATTCTTTTACTATTGTAGCCTCAACCAGCTTTTTTTTTTTAAGTAAAAGCAATTACCATCATAAAAATTCCTTACTGGGGAACTTTCCATATTGCGTTATCATTCCATGAGTCTAATAATAGTGGAATATAAAGAAAAAATTTTTAATGCTAAAATATCTAAAAAAGACTTTTGAGGTCTCTTTAATGAGAAACACTAGGATTCTGGAGGAAGAGAAATAAGAAAAAAGGAAGTAAATCAAGTTTTTTTTTCTAGACTCCTGGTACATAATAGAGGTTTATAAATCTTTGCCTAACTAAAGATAATTTGCAAATCACATGCACCTTCGCCATTGTCTAAACAGTTAAAGAACCCTCCGTCTGTTATCTGTTGGAGAATGCTAATGCCTATAATTGGTCATTGCCGGACCCTTATGTGTTTCTAACCTGATAGCTCTATCTGCCTAAAAGCTAATTCTGTGTTTTCTGTGAAATCTTGCAGTGGTGTTATCAGGGAGATTGTGTTCCTTTTGGCACTTGGCCCCAGAGCATAGATGGGGGCTGGGGTCCCTGGTCACTATGGGGAGAGTGCAGCAGGACCTGCGGGGGAGGCGTCTCCTCATCCCTAAGACACTGTGACAGTCCAGCGTAAGTAGCTAAAGTAAGCCGAA
Source organism: Canis lupus dingo (assembly GCF_003254725.2). Classification (NCBI taxonomy): domain Eukaryota; kingdom Metazoa; phylum Chordata; class Mammalia; order Carnivora; family Canidae; genus Canis; species Canis lupus. The sequence continues at coordinate 49,662,775 of NC_064244.1, read as the reverse complement.
GCCAACAAAAAGACACAGTTGGAAATGATTCAAAGCTGTGGTTTCACATGTTATCTGTAAAAACGTTTCACTAGTGAGCCAAGTGTTTGTCTTCTGAACAAGCAATAGGCACAGGAAAGTGGAAGAGCCTTGTTAGACTCTTTTTTTCCCTTCCCCCTCACTGTGTAACTAAAAATAAAATAAAAAAAAAAAAAAAAAAAAGCATTGTGTATCTATCCCAGGTGTAGCCAGACTTTTAATCTAGTAATAATCAGATAGATTTCCTCCTCCAAAAACTACTGAATTATGGATGAATCCAGGTCTGATCTTAGCTACATTACCATTATTCCCAGGAAACCTAAGGTCTTTTCACATGTCACATAAAATTATTACTGCTACATTAGTATTAAAAGGACCAATGAGAGCACTTCAAGGGTTGAAATGCCTTGATTCGCATCACAAATCACAATGAAAAGAATAGTGCCCATGTGTTAAAATAGTTTCCATTCACATGCCCCTATTAATCATCTTCCGGAGTTGCCACCACTTTTCTCCCCATGACTATTTTATGCAGGTCGGACTGTTCCTCTCCCACCACTCTTTTTCTCCGGTCAGAGCCCCCCTGGCGAAAGGCCAGCCCCATCAGTATTCTTTGGTAGCCTGTATTGCCTCGCCCTCCCACCAGTGCCCGTTACAGGTGGACCAGTCCCCCAGCTGGACCTTCCTATTTGCCCCAAGACGAAACTGCTCCTTAGCTCCTGCATATCAAGTGCTCCCCGTTTTTGTCTAGAGCTCAGGTTGCAGCCCTTCTTTCTCAACTAATAACGTTATCACTTCTGCTTTCCTCCCCCCCCCCCCCCCCCCGCCCTTCCTGGTGTAAAAGATAGTCAGCTTTAATTTTTTATTTTTCTCCTCTTAACTCAGGATCCCTCTTTGGTTCCCCTCTCTACACATCTCTTTTCATCTCTTTTAATTTTTTTTAGCTTGAAATTATTTCCCTTTGCACTCGTTCTGTGTTTCCATGCTCCAGCTTTCTTTCCATTATTATCATTCTGCTAAACAGAGCTAGCTCACTGTCACCCACTCATAAACTAGTCATGCTACCACCATCCCCACGCCCTTGTTTTTGTCTGACCAAACCATTTCTCCCAAGCTGATTTAAACCAGGCCATTCCTTTTCCTTTTTAGAATCACTATTCACTGGCATTCAAAGTATATTCAAAATATAACTAATTATTCCATTGACTACCAGTGGGCCAAAATTATAATTACACTTGACCTTTTTCAAGCAAGTACAGAATAATTACCTAAGTTCAACTGCAAGCTACTGTAAATTAGTAACCAAAACTATAAATCTCTGTGATAATAAGTAATATAAGAGAATGACTTGGACTTCTTTCAAAAAAAGAAGTTAGTTTTTTCCATTTAAAATAGCATGCCCAAATGATAACATATGGCTTTCCCTGATGTTAAATACTTGAATTTATGTAATCAAATATTGGACATCTTACTTTTTCATTGATTTGAGTGTATTACACAGTATTTATGCAATGCAAAGCCCTGATATTTAGATGTAATTTTTCAAACTTCACGTAATGAGATAGAAATTCATTTCTGTATTATTTAGTTTGAACTGAAGCTGTTTCCAGAGAGTTATTTAGTATGCTTTCATTACCAGTCTGGAAAAAAATAGTAAACTTACCATTGCCTACTCGATAAACAGATAGCATCAGATTATGTGTTTTATTGAATACGATTCAAATGGTTTTTCATTATAAGTAAGTGATTTTTAAACTCATGGTGTTGAACTAAGCACATACTTAGTATGATAATTAGAAAATAAATTTATTTAATTGAATTTTCTTAAGAACATAAATCATGACAATTAAGTCTTATAAAGTTATCCATAGCAAACTGCCCTAGTTTTTATGTTCAACAACCATAATCATTATTGCTAACAATATTTTAATAACTAGAAAGATGTCAAATTTTGTATTTTCCTAAAATAAATGCTAATATGTTTTGGTTAAGCAATATATGTACTCTCTCTATATATATACTATATATTCACATGTTAAACAAAATGTGTTTTCAGACCTTCAGGAGGTGGAAAATATTGCCTTGGGGAAAGGAAACGGTATCGCTCCTGTAACACAGATGTAAGTAAAACCAAACTTTGCTTTGAAAAATTAGCTTACATTTCCCCTAGAGCAGGGAAATTTTTAAAACTCTAAGCTATTTGGTCATAAATCCATGTGTATGAAAGTCACATGAATTTTTTAAATTGTTAATAGTGAATGGAACAGGTCTCATGTCCAAAAATTCCATCAATAGAGGACAAGGGGAAGGTCCAGCACTAGGAGCAAATACAATCTCCCTTACAGGTAGCAAGAGAGAATCATAGACCCCTCAAAATAACTTGGCCCTCAACACTCACCCCTATGCTACCACTATCTTTCCTGAGATAAATAAGATTTATCTTATCATGCCCATAAAATAGGATTATTTTGTTTTTGCCACTATAAGAAGCCCCAGATTCCCACATCATTACTCATCTCTTGCCATCCAATCCCATGAAGTTCTACATATCACATCTTCTGTTTTGTATCTCTGCCCAGCTACTGAAACTTTTCTTCTGTGCCCTTAGGAATTGATGATCCATTGGCAGCAAAATCCCTTATATCATGATGTCTGTGAATTTTCCTTCTCTTTACTTTGTTGTTCTAATGGAAACTGGCTGTCCTCTAATGATACTTATAATAAACTTTAGCCCTCTAAAGGGCTCCCTTAGCTCTTGAGTGAGTGGAAGTGGATTGACTTTTCTTTATATCTTGTTACCTCTTTCAGACCATTCTTCCCTCCTACCTACAAATTACACATTTCATTTCATGTCATCAGACTGTTAGACAGTATTCCTCACTGTCATGCTCTCCCACTCCATTCCTATCTTTATTCTTGGCTATTTCATAAATATATATTTTTCCAGTATCTTCTCCTCTGGATTTTTCTGTAAACATGAAAACATATTGTTATTTCTCCTATCTTAAAAACAAAACACAACAAAAACATCTGCCAGTTCTTTTCCCATTTCTTTTCTTCATTTTGAAACAAAATTCCTTAAAAGAGTTATATTTACTTCCAGATCCAATTCCTCTTCTGATTTTTTTCCTTAAATCATTCCTGTCAGATTTTTGCCTCTATCATTCTACTAAAAAATGCTCTTGTCAAGTCATGGATAATTTCCATGTTGCTTAATCCAATAGTCAATTCTGAGTGTTCATCTTAGTTGATAGTCACTAGGCTTCCATAACACTACAACTTTTTGGTTGTTCTTTTCTAATGCTACTTGTTTTTTTCTTATTCTCCTTTGCTGGGTCCATTTTCTCGTACTTCTTAGAGTGTCCAGGACCTAGTCATTGGCCATTTTTTGTGCACTACCAGTATTCATTTTTTTAAAAAAGATTTATTTATTCATGAGAGACACAGAGAGAAAGAGGCAGAGACAGAGGGAGAGAGAAAAGCAGGCTTCCCACAGGGAGCCTGATGTGGGACTCAATCCTAGGACCCTACGATCATGACCTGAGCCAAAGGCAGACACTCCACCACTGAGCCACTATCAGTATTCATTTCCTTGGTGATCTCATCTAGTTTCATTGCTTTCAATAGCATTCATCTGTCATTTGACCCCCAAATTTATATTTTTAGCTCAGATTTCTTTCATGGATTCCTGACTCATATTTTATCATTGATTAGACTTAATAGACATCAAATATTTAACATGTCCAAATGTTATCTCTAAAACATTTCATATACCTGTACCTCCAACAGTTTTTCCCATCTCATATGTCAATTCTATCTGCCTCAAGCCAAAAACTTTTGAGTCATTCTTGATTCCATTCTCTCACAGCTCATATCCAATCCCTCCGGAAATTCCATTGGCTTTCTCTTCGAGATATATCCTAGATCTGCCTACTTCTCACTGCTTCCACTGCTACTACTCTGTTTTTCACTGGATTACTCTGAAGAGCTTTTTCAGTGGATTTCCCATTCCTACTCTTGTTCCATACAGTTCTCAATATATGAGGCAGAGTGTATCTGATTATATCCTTTACTCAAAACCTTTCAGTGGCTCCATTTTACTTTAATCCAAAGTCCTTAGAAAGGCCTGCAAAGACTACACAATCTAGCCCTCCATTAGTTTTCTGAACTTATCTCTTGTTATTTCTTCCTCAGTAACCCTGCTCTAGCCACACAGGTCTCCTTGTACGTACCAGGCAGGGTCCCACCTTAGGGCTCTTGCATTGTCTGTTTCCTTTACCTTATATACTCTACTCCCAAAATATTTACATGGCTTACTCTCTTACCTCACCTTTATTCAACTGTCACCTTCTCAATGAGGCCTAGCCTGATACCGTGTTTAAAATTGTTACCTTTCCTACTCTCTACAACCCTAAGACTCCTAATCTTCCTTACCTTGCTCTATTTCCCACCATATCTACTTCTAATATCCTCTGTAGCTTATTGATTGTATTTATTTTTATGTTAAACTTTCATCTTAAAGTAATAACATGTAGCTTCAATTACAATGATCATTTCAAGCTACCAGTATTATTTATTCATTCACTCGACAAACAATTGAGTGCCTGCTCAATTATATATAATTATATATCAGACTGTTCTAGAGTGATAAAGACAATTTCTGGTCTCAAGGATCTTATAATTTCCTGGGAAATCAGTTAAGTGCAGAAAATCACCACTCAGTAATAAATATATGACTTGATAGAATAAGTATGGGATGCTATAAAAGCACATAGAATGGGCACATAGCCTAATTAAGGATTTAGGGATTTCTTCCCATAAAAAGGTAAAGATATGAAGGGCAAATAAGAGCTGACCAGAAGAGAAGAAAGTGGCAATGAGAGCATTCCAGGTAGAAGGAGAATTAAGTGCAAGGCTTCTAAGTTAAACAGCCTGATCTATACCTGTAGGTAGTAAGACACCATGCAAAGACTTAGCCTCAGATTTATGCTTTAGAGGAGAATGGATGAAGCTGAGACTACAACAGAAAGATAAACAGATCAGAAAGAATTTAAGGGTACTCATGGAAATGACCGAAGTGCTGAGCCATGCACTCTGCATTGAGATGACAGTGGAGTCTAAAGAGGGCTAAAAGGAGAAAATTAAGGGCCTAACTTAAAAAAAAAAAAAAAAAAAACATAAAAAGTGAAGAACTGAGATAGTAGGAAAAGCAAGGTGAGACAGATAGAAGGGGTGAGTGTCAGAGAATGGAATGTACTTGAATTTCATATATGACAAGTGAGACTTTTCTCAATGATGACAAAGCTGCGGTGTGGCCAATGGAATGCATACCTAGCCTTGGGCAGACATGAATGAGTTCAAGGATCATCAAGGCTGGGGAGTCTGGGGAGTCTTCTATGCAGTTGTTGAGGTCACTCAGGATGATGTTAAAACCTGGCGTATAGAGTGTGACTGTGAACCAGGTATCAGGTAATAAGTGAGAGAAAATGACCATGATAAGATTAGTAGGAATGATGAAGCCAGATAGTGATTTGGATGAATTGCGTGAATTTCAGAATAGAAGTATTACACAAGGGTAGAATAAATAAATAACTACTGTATGTCAGATGGTGTTAGATAGGAGTGAGAAAGCCAACCCCGTGTTTAAATTCACGTGTTTCTGTTGTTATATACTTAGAGGGGAGAGGCACATTTTTGGGCCTTAATAAAATAGGTCCTATAATACAAATAATATATGATAAATAAAAAGAAAAAAGTAATAGACATATCAAGCTTGTTGCTTTTTACCCATGAACTTTGTTTTAGTTGCTCAAAATGTAGAACTTGCTATATTGGTGGGTAGACATTTCTATTGCTAGCTTTGTCTTCTATTTCAGCTTTCAGCATGAAAAGTTAACATAACTATGTCATGGAAATACATTTTTTTTTTCACAAATGTAGACTCCATTGTTCAGAATATGAGACAATTCAGTTATCACACTGAAACTTATTTTCATGCTAAGTTAATAAAATTGAGCATAAGTTTATAAGGTGGGGACTTTTATTTAAAAAAAAATTTTTTTTTACTTATTTATTTCAAGGAGAGAGAGGGAAAGGAAACTCCCCACTGAGGAGGGAGCCCAATGTGGGGCTTGATCCCTGGATCCTGGGATCATGACCTAAACTAATGATAGATACTAACCAACTGAACCACCCAGGTGTGCCTAGTGTGGACTTTTAAAGCATAATCTAATATATGAAAATTTAAACTTTCAGAACACATAATCTAGCTGCACTGTACAAGAAGAACTTTCTTGATTGATGGAGATGTTCTATATATGCATTGTCCAGCTTGGTAGCCACTAGCCAAATTAGTTATTGAGCACTTGAAATATGGCTAATGTGGGGGCACCTGGGTGGCTCAGTCAGTTGATCTCGCCTCAGGTCTCGATTTCAAGGTCATAAGTTCAGGCCCTGCATTGGGTTCCATGCTGAGCATGGAGCCTACTTAATAATAAATAAATAAATAAATAAATAAATAAATAAATAAATAATAAATATGGCTATATAAATGAAAAGCAGCACTTTAATTTTAATTAATTTAAATTTGAATAGCCACATGTTGCTCCTGGCAACCATATTGGACAGCACTGAGTTATACAGTCTAGCTGTGCAGTAGAAAAATAATAGTTATAAAGAAGTCTGTAAATATTCTATATAAAATTCGCAAAACAAATCCATATTAGATCATTTTGGAAACAAATGTAGAATATTTCCATTTTTTGGTGATGATAGAATAAGTCATTCTGACAGAATTCCTTTTAAAAATTATTGGGTAAGAATGTTTTAAAACATCACTTTAAAACCTGCAAGTATGTGACAAGATAGTGAGGGAAATTCCTGAAGGTTACATTCTTTGAGAAAGGGGAATTCAAAAATGTAAGTGGAGCATCAGAGCACCTAAAGTACCTTTGCCCTGACAATATTCTAAAGAAGAGAAGAAATAAACTATTACTGTGTCTCTTTCCTACCTATACAGAAAGCTTTTCCCAAAGCTCCTCCCTTATTCTCTTGGCAGACTTCATTCATGTTTTATTGGCCTGGAGGCCACGTACCCACTTTAAACCAGTCATGGGCAAAAAGAATGGGATTACCATAATTGGTTTAGACTAATCCAGATTTGCCCCTAAAATGAGGTTAAGGTCACCTTTCCTGAGAGGTAGATTCCTGGGCAAGAATCACAATTCTGTTAGCAATAAAGTGGAGAGTAATAGATCCTGGGTACACCACACATGTCTGCTCAGAGCTCTTTTAGTTTCCATCTTTACTAGTAGAAGGAGCAGCAACAGAAGTAGTAGTGGTAATAGCTGCTGCTAACATTTATTGAGCATTTGCTATGTACCAGACCCATTAATTTAACCATATTTTCTTCCCATTCTGAGAGTTCTTTTCCTTCCAGGCAGTGAGTTGGCTTACTGAGATATTTTAAATGTTTATTCTTTCAACAAAAATCTAGAAAAGATATGCTAATTTGGAGTCTTGGTATAAGTTATTCTATTACAACTTTGCCTCTGTAACATGAATTAGCTCGTAAGTGATCAAGTCATTTTGTGCCATACTTTTGCCACTAAGTGATACAGCGCTAAAGTCAAACTACATTGACACAGCTGAATAGTAGAGGAAAATTGTAGTGTATATGATAACCATTTATCCCACATTCTTGTTTTGGCTCAGTTTGGCCACATGCTCTGTCATAGAACTCCCTGTCATGCGTTTCTGCCTTTTGTCTCTATAACTCAATATCCACAACGCTTTGTTATTAACTTATTTCACTTTTTTTTTCCTTTTTGGAAGATAAAGTCCTATGTTTATTCCAGTATTTCTTTGTTAGGAATTTGCCATGTATTTTTTAAACTGTGCTAGTATTTTATTAGAATTGTTATTGTTTTAGTTAATATCTCCTGTCTCTGATTTGTCTGCCTCTAACACTATTTTTCTCATATGCCTGTTATTTTTAGTGTGTGATTTTACAGAAAGAGGTTTTTCAAGAACATATGTGTCATATTAGAGTAGAAACTCCTATATTCTAAGGATCTATTTTAAAAGTTTCTATTGGGACACCTGGGTGGCTCAGCAGTTGAGCTTCTGCCTTTGGCCCAGGGCGTGATCCTGGCTGGGATCTGGGATTGAGTCTCATGTTGGGCTCCTTACAAGGAGCCTGCTTCTCCCTCAGCCTATGTCTCTGTGTCTCTCATGAATAAATAAATAAACTCTTTAAAAAAATAAGTAAATAAAAGTTTCTATTAAATAGACTATAAGACAGAGAATTTAATGATAAATCATGAAGAGTGAATCGACTGTAGTTAAGATTGAGTCACGCAAGCAAAAAAGACTTCAGTATGTTCCAGTAAACATAGAATGGGTGTTACTGTGGAAGCATTATAGGGCTATTGTATTTGTATTCTTTAAATTAACCTTGGAGCTTTTTTTTAAATGTACAAGGGTTTAAATGTTCTATTTTTTCTCATATGGCCTGGATATCTCTTATGTATGAGCTACCCTAATTTAAGGGATTCCAGAGTATACTTATCTTCATCAGATCAGCCTCCAACACTAGTGCATTTTAAAATAATTTAATGCTATGAACATCATATTTAGTGACACTGTAAATAATATCTGAGAGAAATCATTACAATTAGTTAAAATCATCTTGACAGTCAAAAACTAAGAAACAATTCATAAGCATTTTTTGCTTGTCATTTGTGATCCAAGAGCTTCTCTTGAGACCTAAAAAGAGGATAAAGGGTAAATTCAAATGATCCTGGAAGAAGTTTCAAATCATTGCATGGAATGAGAGCATGTTAGGCGGTCAAACGGCAGGAACACTCATTTATGAATCTTTGAAGTTTGCTCTGTGCTACTTATGCTCAGAATGCACATTATAATAGAAAATAGAAAATCTGTGGGGTGCCTGGGAAGCTTAGTTGATTGAGTGCCCAACTCTTGATTTTGGCTCAGGTTATGATCTCAGGGTCTTGGGATGGAGCCTGAGTGGAACCTACTTAAGATTCTCTCTCTCCTTTTGCCTCTCCTCCCACCTACCCGAACCCCTCCCCAAGCTTTCATGCGCTCTAGCACACAGGCATATGCATACTCTCTTTATCAAAAGAAAAAAAAGAAAATCTAGAAGATAGTAGTCTGATTTACATGTATTTGATAGCCTACTTGCATTCCAACCAATTCCTCATAGCCTATTAGTTTCTCATGTAGTATAGCAATCTTGAACTTCTCATTTCTGTGATTGGACAGCTAGTTATAGTTTACCACTTAGTTCTCATGTTTTTACATATCATAATTATTTATCATTATTAGCCATTAATCTTTGTTTAGAGTTGAGTTAGCTTCATAAAAATCCTAAGTGAAAAATAGAATAAATTAGAAAATCCAAGGGAACAGAAAATAATATTAAATTGGGATCATTATCTTAAGTGTGTATCATGAGTTCCTTCTACATATTAAGATGGACCACACATTTTGCTCTAAGTTTCTTAGAGGCCTGAGTAAACAGGCAAACACTATGACTTCTTAGTTTTGCGGGTTTTTTTGTTAAAGATTTTATTTATTTATTCATGAGAAACACAGAGAAAAAAGCAGAGACACAGGCAGAGGGAGAAGCAGGCTCTCTGCAAGGAGCCCGATATGGGACTTGATTCCAGGATCCCGGGATCACGCCCTAAGCCAAAGACAGGCACTCAACCACTGAGCCCCCCAGGCGTCCCTCACTTCTAAGTTTCATAATGTCTAGTAGCTTTGACAAAAGGAGATATATCACAAAGGAACACTTTACTATTTTGAAGCTTTGGTACTCCTACAGGGATCTCCACACTGATGAATCAGATTGAAACACGCAAGGCTAACAGTACTCTTTTTGCTTAAGTTAGAGGAAAAATTAAAACTGAGAAACTTGGGATCCCTGGGTGGCGCAGCGGTTTAGCGCCTGCCTTTGGCACAGGGCGCGATCCTGGAGACCCGGGATCGAATCCCACATCGGGCTCCCGGTGCATGGAGCCTGCTTCTCCCTTTGCCTGTGTCTCTGCCTCTCTCTCTCTCTCTCTCTGTGTGACTATCATAAGTAAAAAATAAAAATTAAAAAAAAAAAAAAACTGAGAAACTTTGTAGGCCAAGTAGTCTTAAAAAGTGACTAGCCCCAAAACACGACAGCCACACTTTCTCCCTGATGCTGATTTGATTCCCACCATAGGCATTTGAAGAATAGAGGAATGGTACAAAGACAAGAACTCTCCAGTTGAAAGGGAATAGTGACCCCAGTTGCAAAGAAAAAAATCCCTAGAGTTAGAAGATGCAAGTTATAAAGAAAAGATTCTCAATCTTTAAAAATAGGTCAGAAAATTGTATCTAGCTGTAAAATTGGCCTGACCAGTCTCAACAGCAACCTAATCAGCCTAGAAGCCAAAGGTATTTGTACGTACATTAGACTCGGAGGCTGATTGTCTGAATTAGGACGAGTTAGGCAGTTTCTTCCCTGAATCATCATCGGTCACTCTCAGAAGCCTTCAGAAGCAACTAAACAAGGACTCTTTGACGTTCATATGATGGTCTCCAGGACAGGATAGCATATAAAGACAATAGCTATAGCAAGAACAAATTAAACTGGTTTTCATCTTGAAGCTACTGAGCTTTTTTTTTTTTTAATAGAATAGAATTGGATGAAGTTGGGTCTCACTGTTAAAGTAGGATCTACTTGGATAGATCCTACTAGATAGATTATTTGGAATCATAAACAAATCTAATAGATAATGGACATGGCCCCTGTGAGACTTTGAAGAACAGAATTTTATAGAAGTCATAATGCCTTAAAAAAGGATATTTCTACATTTCCAAAAAAGAATTTCCTGTTGTTACTTAGCTATTCTCCAAAACCAAAGGAAAAAAAAAATCCTTGTTGTTTTCCTGTTCTCTGTTATTTGTGATTTTTGTGTGTCTGCTTGTCAATGTGACTAGTGTGGGGTGACCTGAGTGGGTGGAGGCTGGCAGCACTGGTTGGGAAAGAATTCACCCAACGCAGAACAAGGGAGGTAGAGATTGATCAAATGCACCATAAGGGAGAGGCAGGCAAGACAGCAAAGCAGAGACTGTGTGTCCAGAGACGGGGGCGGTGGGGCTGCAGTTACAGAGGGAAAAAGAGGGAGTGTTGGAATGTGTGGGGTTTTCCTATTTGGTACCTGCGTCCAGATGTAAGAGACCCATAGGTCAGCTAGGGCTTATGGATATTTTGAGGTGGATTACCAGAATAGCTGTTTGTATTCAGCCTAGGGGTTGGGAGTGTGCCTCTCTGCCTTACTCAGGCTTCCATTGTTCAAGTCCGTTGCCTAAAAGCAGCCTCTACAACTAGGGTAAAACTTCTGGTGAAATACCTAAGCTTCACTCAGGCTGGGATGGAAAGTCATATTGGCCTTCATCTTAAACATCGCACTTCCTCCTTTATCTTACACATGAAAACTATAAAAAATTATGGACTCAGAAGGGTTTCCAGGTCACCTGTGGTCTGTTCAAAAAGTGAAGCAAGCATAGGTTGTGTAGTACCGAGCTGTTCTCTCAATCAGCTTTTCTAGAGAGGCGTACTATTCTGCGACTTTTTTCTTATTCATTGCTTACAGTCATGAAGCAGTGATAGTCCTTTGGTTTTGGAGAAGTGCAGCCTATATTTCAAGACAGGATTGTCACAGAGTCGTGGAAAAAGCATGGGTTTGGGATTCAATTGACTTAAGGTTGAAGGTTGACTGAAACACTTGTTGCCATTTGGTCTTGGGGAAATACCTAATCTCACTAAACTTCAGGGAACTCCTATACAGAGTATAAATATATCCAACTTGCAGAGGTGTTTGAGAATTAAAAGAAGTAACACATGTAGGGACATGTGCTACTTCCTAACACTTAATCTGTATTTAATACAGCATAGCTATTAATATAGACATTTTTGTCTCCAAGTATATTACAAAGATTACCAAGTACTTTCATTCATAACCTCATTGTATCTTCAAATCACTTTTATGTATTTTTTATTTTTTAAAAGATTTTATTTATTAATTCATGAGAGACAGAGAGAGACAAAGAAAGAGAGAGACAGAGAGATACAGAGAGGCAGAGACACAGGCAGAGGGAGAAGCAGGTTCCATGCAGGGAGCCTGATGTGGGACTGGATCCCCAGTCTCCAGGATCATGCCCTGGCCTCAGGCGGTGCTAAACTGCTGTGCCACCAGGGCTGCCCTCAAATCACTTTTATAAAGAGGAAGAACAGTGTTTTTGTTTTGTTTTGTTTTTTTAAGTATTTTAAAATGAAGAACTAAAGCTGAGCAGCAGGCTAGTACCATGGAAGGGACTGAGTCAGGCCTTTGAGAATTTCTGAGTACAAATTTAGTGTTCTTGTCACAGACGGAGCCCTTGGGAGGTGGGTAAAGTAAGCTTCTCTGAATGTGGTCACCTTTGACATTGTCTTGCTTCCGGTCTAACCTTACCCTGCAGCAGAACCAGATAGCTGAGAACATTCTGAAACTACAGACCTTGCCCCCAGGGAGAGGTGTGGGGTAAGTGATAACAAGGTACAGAGTTGATCCATTAACAGTGTTATATCCATGTCCCAAGTTATAATTAGAAAATAGATATGTATCAAACACTGGGTTTTTTATGAATACTATATATAATATCTATTATATTCTTATAATAATGGCAAAAAAGTAACAGGAGCAAGTGTCATTAATCTTTAGGTTAGTATGAATTTAATGGTGTGCATCATGTTTGAAAAATAAGGACTAGCTTTTAAGCACAAAACAGAGCTTGCTTGTTTACTTTGTTTTTAAAAGGGATGTTTTAAAAATTACGAAGTGAATATTTGTTGCCTAATATTTTCATAGACTTAGGGGAAAGGGTTATACTATGGACAGAGAGCACTTTAATTAAATTTGGGCTATACAGAAATAGATTTAAGTTTGAAAACTTGCATAGAAGATTATGGTATCAAATATGACAGCTAGATTCTATTTGGTCTGGACAATATAGGTTTATCAGGCTTTTGTTTCTTTTTCTTTAAAAGTAAATATACAATGAAAATACAAAAAAATCAGAAACCATTTTGGAAAGAAAGCTTAAGAAGGTTGAATCAAAACTGGTTGAAATGATTCATTGGACACTACATTTAACTTTGGCGAGAAAAATCACATAATTATACCTGATAACTAGAAAATCAGGATTTTTGTTTGCAACTTAGAAGGTGTGGAAGCAAGGACTTTGTTAGCCCTGTGGCATTGTGTGATTTAGAAAGTGATGCCTGTCTGGGTGAGCAAAGAGAAATGTCCTTTCTTCACTTGCTAAGCAGATCAGGGGCTGGAATCTGAATTCCACTTATGCTCCTGAAACTAATAGAGTGTAGCCCACTAAGAGTATATTGCCATCCTGGAGAGGGAGAAGAAATTAAATTTAGGGAGTGTTGAAGTTTGACCTAGTGTAATAGTGAAGAAGCAAAAGTGCATTTAGTGTGGAAGCAAGAAAGGAAGAAGCAGCAGAAGATGAGAAAGGCAAAAGAGAAAAGAACTAGAATAAAATGCCAGTATTGCTCATTTTGCAATTTTCCCCAAGGCTGTAGGAAATCCTTGAATCCTGCCAGCCTGCCTATCTCCTTTATGAAGAAGGGAAGAATGGGAAAGGGGAAAAAGAATTTTCACGCTCAACTCTCTTCTCACACTTTATTGCCCATAAGACATAATACAGTATTTACAGAATTTGCCTCATTTGCAAGACATTTGGGGATGTATTTCTCTTGAAGTTAAATGGCATTTTGGGTGTATTTTACAAATGAAAGAGAGAAGGCACAAAGGGCTTCTGCGACTTGCCAAGGTCACCCTATTCTTTGGGACAAAACCAGGATTAGAACCCCAGTAATAGAAATGCCACTACAAAGTTTGTCAGCGGAAGCTGAGATTTCTTTCTGTAGCAACTTTTATGCCCCAATGAATTATCCTTTTTTTTCCCTAGGTTTATGTACCAATAAAAAGTATTAAGTTTAGTCAAAAGGAGATGCTTTTAAACAATTGGTGTAATTGGAAGCATAAGATAGTCTGTGGAATGTGCTAAAATACGTATCGCTGTAAAAAAGAAAAGTGCTGATAAAGATGCTAGTGTTAATTTTTTTTTTATTTCTTTGAAAATGCCAAGATTAAAAATGCTGAGACCTGCAGCTTTGCCCTCTGGATTTATGTGGGGTCCTGCTGGTTGCTTTTTAGAAGGAGAGGATGCTTGATTAGTGTTAACACTAGGAGGCTGAAAACCTGTCAGGCTTTACATAAAAAATTGGTTGCTTATGCCCACTGTTTTCTCTTAGAGTTTTTGCATGGTGTCAGCATTTATTACCTCTAAGCAATTTAAAAAGCATTACTCCTTAAACTCTCTACTATTACCTAAAAAGCAAAACAAAAAATATACTTTATGCAATTTTTCCTTAAGATATTACTTTTTTCTTTGAACACTCTTATTCTTTGGAATGAGAATATACAACTCCTACTGAGTTAATTTCTGATCAACACATATTCAGAGCATTCACAGAAGGAAACATTGAAATCAAGAAAACAGAACACCAGCTGATATATTCTAGAAACAGAAAGGCATGGGATCAAGACTTCTACAGTTTCCTTAAGCCTTTCCATCCTCCATGTTATTCTAAGAACATTCTTAACACACTCCTGTTTGAGGGCCTCTATTTCCTATTTATTCTCCTCACGGATGTGTAAGTAACTCCTTCAATTTCTCTTTACGCTCTGCTCAAGGGCCGCCTTATTAGAGAGAATTTCTCCAGCCATACTATTTTAAAACAACTTGCCTCCCACCTTACTATCTATCCCCTTTCCCTACTTTATTTTAATTCTTTCTCATCTCCAGCTAGAATGAGCTCCATGAAAGCAGGGACCTAATCTATTTTATTGCTTTATCTCCAGAGCTTACATCTTATGCGACACATAAACAAACATATACATTTACTGAATAGAAGAAAGATATTTAAGGACAGTTCTTGGTGTTATGATGTGCCCATAGGAAAGCCATCAAGGTCTAGATACCTTTCACTTAGGGATCATATTGTTCAGTGTAGATCCAAAAGAAAGGAGCAACACCCCTGGGTTATAGAATTATAGGAAGACAGACTTGAGTTAAAAGTAAGGGGAGGGATGCCTGGGTGGCGCAGTGGTTTAGCACCTGCCTTTGGCTCAGGGCATGATTCTGGAGTCCCGAATCAAGTCCCACATCAGGCTCCCTGCATGGAGCCTGCTTCTCCCTCTGCCTGTGTCTCTGCCTCTCTCTCTCTTTTTTTCTCTCTCTCTCTCTCTGTGTATGTGTGTGTGTGTCTCATGAATAAATAAATAAAATCTTAAAAAAAAAAAAGTAAGGAGGAACCTGATAGTAATTGCAGCTGCCTGAAAAGTGTTTGATTTTTCTATAGATGCTTATATAGATCGCATGACCACTTAGGGGATAATTATAGAGGAAACTGAAGTATCTTATGCAAATTAGATTACATCCTAACATTTCTTAGAAGTATATGATTCTGTATTGACTCAAAAGTTAATCACTGAGTTTGATTATTCTTCAACGTGCTGCTGGGCATGTGTATCTGTTATGTTAACATTCTAAATCAAGGGGTAGCCAAATTGCACCTCCTGGGCCAAAGTTGTCCCCGGCACCTCTTTTTGTAAATAAACTTTCATTGGAACACAGACCTGATGGTTCATTTATGTATTGTCTGTGGCTTCTTTCACACTATACTGCCACAGTTGAGGAATTGGAACAAAGACCATATGGCACACAAAGTCTGAAATATTTATTATATGGCCCTTTACAAAAAAAAAGTTGGCTAATCTCTGCCCTTAACCAATAAATTGCAAAAAATAATACATAGAAATAAATCTCTATTTAGTTTCCTGAATACCTTGTCAACATCATCATCATTATTATTTTTGATTATCGTATCAGTTAAGTTCCAACTGTAATAGACTCTCTGAATATACAAGACTCTCTGAATATTTAAATAGAGGGAATTTCATGAAAAAAATTGTTACACAAATGATGGAAGAGGCTGACAAGCCCATCCATAGATCAGCATCAGCAGGAGGATGCCACCACTCCTCTCAGGGAGACAAAGGAAGGAGGTTTTATTAGAGTCTAGAGGCTAGAATTACACAGCAGAAGCTAGAGCCATAGGATAGGGCCAGAGGGTGGAGGGATGGGGTAAGTGTGGTGCTATTACCTAAAGTTGGAGTCACAAAAAAGATTCAGCTTCTGCCTATGATGCTGCTAAGGTGGGGAGAAAGAAAGGGAAAGACTTTCCCTTCCATTGCCTGAGTCATTGTCAGAAGTCAGCAGGCACAGAAGCCTGGGAAATGGAGCTTGCAGAGTTTGTTCCCCTGAAATACAGAGCAGAGCAGGAGAAAGAGAGAATGAATCTAAGAATGCCTAGACCCACGACCAGAACAGCTGCTAAGAGTTATTCAGGACTCCCCTGTGCCAGCTACAGAGCTAAACAGTTCACAAGAGGAGGTGAATACTACTATTATCCCCCGTTTATAGATGAGGCTTGGAAAACTAAATTGCTAAAGGCCATGAATTAAATAAATGACCAAATTAAAATTGAGTCCATGTTCTCATACTCCAAAATTATGCTTTTAGCCCTCTTGTTTTATGAATGAGGAAAAAGCAACTTGAAGGAGAAAAGAAACTTGCTGCTGAAATGACAGGAACTCAAGTTATTCCTATTAAGCTTTTATCCATATTAACAGAGCTAAAGCTTTGTGCTGTCCCTGTAGCACTTAGACTTCAAAGGAAGTTCCCATTCAGCAGAAGGAGTGTCCTTACACCCAGTGTACTCGGTAAAAGGAATTATTAATTACAACTACCTAAGGGTGTTGAAAGAGATTAAATAGATAATACATCTACAATAGGCCTCTGAATAGTGTGCCACAGAGTGCGTACTTGCCAAATGCTTAGTAAATGCTAAGTAGCTGCTGTCACTGTTAATAATTTTATTATGCTGACCCTAGGAGTGGTTATCACAGGAAAGAGTATAGATTAGAAATTTTATGAAATGCTAATCCAAGTACTTTATTAAACAATAATAGCCTCCTGTCAGACTTTTTACTTTACCTGTATTTTGGAGATTCATTACAAGGTAGCCAAAAAATGGGATTTTGTCTTTAAGTGAATAGTCCTCACGATGCCTAGGTTGGTTAGTTCAGGGCTTTTTTTTTTATGTACCAGTGGTTTTCTACAAAATGTCATCTCTTCCTATGATGTCATAAGTTTCTTTCATCTAGGATGGCCTTTTTCCAACTATTCCCAACATATGACCTTCTTCCTTTACCCATGGCTTTACTTGGCTTCATTCTTAATAGTTTTAACCCCCTAGAATATTCTTTCTCAGTGAGTTCAATTCCTATAATGATTTATAATATTATAAAATAATTATTTATAATATTTGTATTATAATTGTAGTTTACTTGAGATTTTCCTCCTCCACAAATATTTCCCTCATCAATCACGTGACACATGGATCTTTTACCTTTATACGGCACTGATAGGCCACCTGTACCAAACTGTTGTATACTCACTGCCTGAGATAGCACCACAGTTCTCCCATTTGTGTCTGGTTTCTCCAACTAGATTGAAAGCCATGCTTGGATGAATGTTTGGGTGGTTGTTGCTTTACAAATACTTAAATATTATTTGAAAACTTGTAGTCAGAGATCAAACTTCTTGTATTTTTTTTTAATTGATGATGTTTCATTAAAAACTAGTCTCAATGCATGGCAAAGCCACTGACAACTTTAATCCTCGTGTGGGATTCCCTGAAAATGGTTAGAATGACTTTTTTTTTGATCCAAAGAAAAAGCACACCGTGAAACAAAATACCCTGGAAGCATATCTTTTCAGCATGGTGTATGCTGTAGGTAACCTATGCTAAATAGTTTATTTTTCATTTTTTTAAAAGAAAAGTAAGGGTGATTTGACAGGCAGAATCATTAGGTTTGAAATTGTGGTGTCAAGTTTTAATATGCAGAAAAGATTTTAAAATACAGGGCTCACAATAGAATGTAAAATATTTTCAGAATTTGAGGCTTTGGACTTGATGTGGTAGAGATTTGAACCAATATATAGGAAGTAATGATGAACATGCAACTATTTGCACATTGTAATCTATTATTTTTGTACATGCTTCAAAGGACCATTTACAACATACTGACCTTAGAAACTACATAAAGTGAATGTAGAGATCCCAGGGAGGGTAGTAAAAAAGTCTTTGAATGATTTCTGAGAGTTTAGTCTACTCATCATTTATTCACAATTAAGAATTTTGTCTACTGACCTGTCTTGCTCTGCCATATATGTGTGGGATATTTTCTCCATCAATATATCAAAAGCAGTGATTGTTTGAGGTGTTACAACTGCAGAACTCTTAAAAGATAAGTCAAATTAGGTCATATTGCTCAAACTCCGTGAGATGTTATACTTTTAATTCTTTGTGAACTTAAAGATTGAATTAGGATGGCCTGTGGTATTTGGAATCTAGACCTAACTACATTGGCAAGGTTTTCCTTTATAAAAAAAAAATCAGGTAGAAGAAGCATTCCAAACTTTTAAAAACAAACAACCCTCTCTTCACCCTCTCAACATCTTTCTCTCCTCCCCACCCAACACTTGCACATGTTTTGAACCAATTTAGTATTTTATTTTCTGTGATGTTTCATAGATTAAATGTAAATCTTAGTAAGTCCAAATTCCTTGAATTTGAAGGTGTTTAGACTTGAGGCCTAGCATTTGCCCAGTTCATTCCACATCTTAAAATATGGTTTTTGTCAAGACTAGACAGTAAACAGCCATAGTAGTAGGGATCCAAACCACAATTAATAGTGCTGAATGTTGTGTTACAAACCTGCCTCTTGATTTCTTAAAATAAAGAGCTGGGAGTAGCTGTGGCAACTGGACCTTAAATAATGTTACCAAAAGGAATTTTATGTTTTAGTTTCTTCATCTAGTTTATGTATGTTTATAAGGAGGTACCAAATGGATTGATTACAAAGTGGACTGTGACATGTATCTGAGTATAAAGTTTTAAGGAAACCGTCTAACACTTAATTTCGTTTAAATTACTTCAGTTGTTTGTTCTATGGCTAAGATTACAATTCAGACACATCAGTCTGAATACTGGTTGTAGAACAGTAAAGTAAATGCCAGAAATATAGCTACAGCATCAGTCAGTGAGCTAATGTGACAAGTTCAGGCAATTTTAATTTTAGGGACATTGTCCCTTAGTTTTGGTATTTTTCAACAATCATACCATTTATGATTTTATTTTATTTTAGCCATGTCCTTTGGGGGCCCGAGATTTTCGAGAGAAACAGTGTGCAGACTTTGACAATATGCCTTTCCGTGGAAAATATTATAACTGGAAACCCTATACTGGAGGTAATGTATAACCTAGCAGAGCATTTCATCATGCTTGAGAGCTTTGCAAATATAAAAAAAAATATAAATACATACAAACACACACACATTCATACACATACTAGTAAAAATTAGTGTTTGTAAATCAAAGCAGGAAAAATGCTTACAGTACTAAAAAGTTTCCCTGTAATAAAGTTTGTTAGTAAAAATGATCAGAAATCATTTATAAAAACCTAATTCTATAATAACAAGGTATAAAAGTCCTAGAAAGGATGTAAATCCAAATAATGCTTTTGAGTTCTTGAGACTTCCTTGGGATACATGGGCACTACATTATAATCATTTATAATCATTGAATATTTAGAATTATCACCCTAAAAACAACTTATAACAATATAAATCAACTCAAAAAGTGGCCAGGAAAAGCTGTATTCTTTCTTGGTCAAAGGCCAAGGATCTTCCCATAGATCATTATTATTCATTTTTAGTATTGGGACACATTTTTACCCTTTAATTTGGGCATGTATCAGACACTAATTGTTCAGTAACCACAAGAAGTTTCCTTGTACTCCCAAAATACAAATTAAATTTTGTTAAAATTTTCTCTTGGAGATTTTAAAACACTTTCATTGTTTGTTTTTTATTCTAATATCTTACCTTGAAAGCTTTCCAACAGAGCAATATTAAAGAATCTTACACTGGCAAGATTCTATCATTCATATTTTAATATGCGTTGTTACATTTGTAACTATCTCTCTATCCATTAATTGATTTATTTTTTAGATGCATTTCAATGTAAATTGTAGTCATTGATATAGTTTCCTCTAAATACGTCAATACGTATAATAGTTACCACAGTTCAATACTGGTTTTTTGAGGTTAGATGATGTATAATGCATTGCACCATCTTAACTGTACTTTCCCTGAGTTTTGGCAAATGCATACGTGTGCAAAAGCCCTATTAACATATAGGACATTACCATCCTTCCAAAATTCTCATAGTCCTCCTAGTCCTTCCCAGTCAATAGCTGTCTCAACCTATTTCTTCCAAGAGGCAACCACGGTTCTGATATTTTTTGCTTATCATAGATTAGTTTTGCCAGTTCCACTTCATGTAAGTGAAATCATGTCATATTTGCTCTTTTGGGTCAACCTTTTTTGAGTCTAGTGTTTTTGAGATCCAGCCAGGTTATTGCATGTATGAATAGCTTATTCCTTTTTATTGCCGAGCAGCATTCCATTGTAATACCCAGTCTGTTTTCCCATTCTACTATTGATGGTGGGCCACCTGAGTTGTTTCTAGTTTTCAGCTGTTCTGAATAAGCTGCCGTGAACATTTTTGCACAAGATTTTTTGTAAGCGTATGTTTTCATTTCCCTTGGGTAAATACTTAGGAGTGGAATTGCTGGGCAATAGGGTAGGTGTGAGTTTAGTTTTAAAAGAAATTGCCAGATGTTTTTCCGAAATTATGTACCATATTATACTCCCACCAACAATATATGAAAGTTATGTTTGTTCCACATCCTCGCCAACATTTGGTGTTTGCAGTCTTCTGCTGGTAGGTGTATAATAATGTCTCAGTACAGTTTTAATTTGTGTTTTCTGATCATTGATTATGTTGAGCACATTTCTATGTGCTTATTGATGATTTATAAATCTTTTGTAAAGCATTCAAATCCTTTGCCTATCTTTCCTTTGCCTATTTTTAATTGGCTATCTTTTTATTCTTGAGTGGTAGTCATTTATCAGATAAATTTTATGAATATTGTCTCACATCTTTGGACTTTCTTGTTACTTTTTAAATGGCATTTTGGATGAGTATAAGATGATAATTTCTATGAATGCTAATTTTTCGGTTTTTTCCCTTTTATAGTTATTGTATTCAGTGTCCTGTCTTAGAAATCTTTGCCTTTCTCAACCCAAGAAGATATTTTCTTATGTTTTCTTCTAAAAGCTGTGTGGTATTGGTCTTTACATTTAGATCTACAGTCTAAAAATAATTTGGGGTTACTGTGTGTGTTTCTAGTGTGAACTCTATTTTGTTTCACTATTTGTCAACAGCAGAAATGTACAATGAAATGTACACAATGCACAGTGAAATGAAATGGCAGCAATACTATGCTAGTACCACACTGACTGAATTATTGTGAATGTATAGTCTTGGACATAGGTGGTGTAAGTTCCTCCAACTTTGATCTATTTTTCAAGAGTTCTTTGGATATTCTAAGTGCTTTGCATTTCCATGTAAATTTTAGAATTGTTATTAATTTTTACAGAAAAACATGCTAGGCTTATGATTGCTATCATGTTAGAGCTATAGATCAATTAAAGGGAAAGTGATAAATCAATAACATATTAACATTGAATATTGCATTCAATAGTGAATTTATGAACATGGCATATAGATACCCATTTATTTATGTTTTCTTTAATTTCTCTCAGCTATGTTTTATAGTTTTAGGTGGTAGGTCTTGCACTTCTTTTGTTAAATATATTCCTGAGTAATTTTTTTTAACTATTGTAAATAAAAGTTTAAAATATATCATTTTCAATTGCTTGCTCTAGTAGCTAAAGATAGATTTTTGTATCTTAACTTTGTATTCTGTGACCTTCCTAAATTTCCTTTGTTCCTTTAGAGCAACTATTAGTCCTAATAGTTGTTTTGTAGATTGCTTAGGATTTTCTTGGTAAATAGTCATGTTATCTGGAAGCAGAGACTCTTTGTATCAATCGTTATGCCTTTTAATTCACGTTCTTGCCTTAAAGCACTGGATTGGCCCTTCAATACAATTTATACATGTAGTATTATATGTGCTTTTCTTTATTCTGTTGTTAATATGGGAAGTTGGATTTTATAATGTCAAGCCAACCTTTTATTCTGAGGATAAACCCCATGTGGTAATGATTTATTATATTTTTATATGTTGATGGACTTAATTTCTAATATTTCATTATGGATGGTTGTATCTATTTTTTTTTTAAGGAATACTGATTTGCAATTTTTTTTCCTGTCATGTCTTTGACAAGTTTGAATATAAGAGTTACTATGGCATCTGGAAATAGAATCTCTATATATTTTGAAAGAGTCTGTAAGATTGACATTATTCTTTAGATAGAATAGATTTCACTACTAAAACCTCTCAGGCTTGGTATTTTCTTTGGGGAAAAAAAATTGTTACAAACTCAACTCCTTTAGTAGATATCAGGCTATTCAGATGTTTTAAAAAAAATCTGAAGAAATTTATATTTATGTTACTCCCACGTCCCATTTCTTGACAGAAAATTGATTATAACATTTTTTTACTATCCTGTTTATTATCTGTAGGCTCTGTAGTGATGTATGCTCTTTCATTTCTGATATTGATAATCTGTGTTTACTCTCTTTATCTTGATCAGTCTTGCTTGAGGTTTATTAATTTTATTACTCTTTTCAAAGAATCAACTTTTGACTTTAGCACTTTTCTCTTTATTAATTTTTGCTCTTATATTTATAATTTTTAAATTTGGGGTTTATTTTGCTTTCCTATATTACCAAAACTTGATTTTTGAAGTTTCGCTTAGTTCAAAATCTTTTATTTACATTGTGATTTCCTCTTTGACCCATGGTTTATATAGAAATATGTTATTTTAAAAAAAAGAACGATGTTATTTTTATTTCCAAATATTTGATATCTTCTAGATTTTTTTGGTTATTGATTTATAATTTAATTCTATGATCAGAGAATACTCTGTATGATTTAAATTTTTTAAGTTAATTGAGATTTGTCTTATAGTACCGCTTATAGTTAATTGAGATTTGTCTTATAGTACCGCTTATGTTCATGTAATGTTCTGTCTATACTTGAAAAGGATGTGTTTTCTGCAATTGTTGGACACAGCATTCTATCATGTCAAGTTGTCTGATACTGTTGTTTAAAGCTTTTAAACTATTTCTGATGTTTTTCTGCTGTAGTTCCTCTATCAGTTACTGAGAGAAGTATGAAAATCTCCAACTATTATGTGGCTTTCCTTTCTTTTTTGTAAGTTTTTCTTCATGTATTTCAAATTGCCTTTATTAGGTACATATACAGTTAGGATTATTTTGTTTCACTGTAGGAGGAAGATAATTATAAGCTTAGTGAATTAACCTTAAATTCATAATAAGCTTTCACTAAGGGTAAGTGGTAATGATGTGACTTTACATTTAGAGAATCATTTTTTCTTGAAATAATAGCAGTACCTCTTCTGAAAACTCAGTGTAGCTGAGTGGGGTACCTGGGTAGATCAGTTGGTTGAGTGTCTAATTCCTTATCTCAGCTTGGGTATTGATCTCAGAGTCATGAGTTCAAGTCCTGTGTTGGGCTCCACACTGGATATAGAGCCTACTTAAACAAACAAACAAACAAATAAACAAAAAACAGCTTCACTGTACCTGAGCAAGCTGAACACATCTTCAGTAATAAAAAAGGGAGAAATGTATTCTTCTTATCATCACTTAGTGTAATGGTCTAAGGAATACAGCCATAGGGACACCTGGGTGGCTCAGCGGATGACCATCTGCCTTTGATTCAGGGCAGGATCCCTGGATCCTAGGATCAAATCCCACATCAGGCTTCCCAAAGGGAGCCTGCTTCTCCCTCTGCCTGTGTCTCTGTGTCTCTCATGAATAAATAAATAAAATATTTTTTAAAAAAAGGAATATAGCCATAGCATTTGTATGTCCTACATATCAAATACTACCTTACATAATTAAATAATGTTAAAATTGAGTTTAACAAAACTCATGTTCTCTTTTTAAAGCCTGATACATAAAAAGCTACATTAAATTCCTAAGCATTACAATAAAAAAAGGGTAGCAATAAAAAAAAAAAAAATCCCAGTAAGGTTTATGGAAATTTAGAGCAATTTTATTCATGAGACTATTATAAAAGTAAATATAAATACCTTGATTATCAGTTCAGGAAGAAACTATTCTATTTATTAATTGTTATATTTATGCTCATTAGAGCAAAATGGATCATTGACTTAAGTCTAATAACATTTCAAATTATATACTAGTTCAATAGCCTACCTATATGCATTGATAATGGAAGTAAACATAGACTTAGGCCAGTGGTTGTAAACTGGAAGTTCAGGAACCAGATTTTACTTATGTACATGTTTTAATCTCCACAATGTTTTTGAAAACTTTGAATGAGTGTCCAAAAACGAGTTTTTATCTTAAAAATCGAGTCTTCCATCTTCTCATGAAAAAACAATATCTTACAATATTGGGCCATCTTCTTGCATTTATACAATAATCAACTATAACATAGATCTTCTTTAATGGAATGTTCTCTCTAATTTAGCATTGTCTCTATCACTCAGTTGGCCTGTCTCTTTTATTTCACATACCTTTGCTGAGCTTTCTACTTTCTACTGAGACTAAGCATATTATTTTATCTTCCTGCCTTATTTTCATTGTTAAAATAGTCTTCATTATTTCAAACAGAAATTGTATCAGCATAATTAGAATAAAACCAAAATATTTTAAACTTCATCAAATGAAGTGTTTTTAAGTCATAATTTCAATCAGTAGTTACATATTCATAAATAGCTCTCTCATGCAGTGTTTTGTATAAAATAAATTCATATGCATTGTCATTTTTCCAATATACTATGAGGTTAGGCAATTACTCTGCTTGTTTTTTCAAATTGCTACTATTTATGCCCATTTTTCACATCAACCTTAAAAAATACAAATTTCAGTGACAAAATGAAAATGATGGTTATTCTATTCACAAAAAATTTAGGAATTGTTTGGACACCTGGGTGGCTCAGTGGTTAAAGCATCTGCCTTCTGATCAGGGCTAGATCCTGGAGTCCAGGATGGAGTCCTCATTGGGCTCCCTGCAGGGAGCCTGCTTCTCCCTCTGCCTATGTCTCTGCCTCTCTCTCTCTGCATTTCTCATGAATAAATACATAAAATCTTTTTTAAAAAATTTAGGAATTGTTTTAATTATTCGTGTTTAATGCTATATGTAATATTTATCTTTGATTTAGTAACAAGAATTATTCCAATTTAATGTTATAATTAGTTTTTACCTTTGATTTGCTTATGTAATAAAGATTTATCTCTAAATGTGTGCTACAAAATAAATAATAAATAAATAAATAAATAAATAAATAAATAAATAAATAAATAAAGTATGCTACAGCCACATTCATGGAATATGATATCTTTAAAGAGGCATAAATGTAGAAGTTTTTTTGTTTTGTTTTGTTTTGTCTTTTACAACTACCATATCCCTGCTTGAAATAGCAGAGTTTTTGTATCAGCTTCAGTTAACAAGTGACATATGTTGTAGAAATTCCCATTTGTTATATGCAATTATTGTGTCTAGCCTCCTCAAGCTTTATTTTCTTAGTTTTTTAAAAAATGTTTTCATTTCATCCATTTTTTTCGACATTCAGGTACCTCCACTGCGATCCCTTATAACCTAAAATATATTGTTAAGTATATATTAGAATTACCTAAACACTTTAAACCTTAAAACTGTTTAATTCATCCTCTGTCAAGTTCCACAAGCAATGAAAATAAATATGAAATTTTAGCAAAGGAGGAAAGAAACCTACACATCTGGGTATATAGTAAGGGAATGATGTCTGTATGAATTGTAAATTTACTGTGGTTAATATGGAATCACTGTTTCTTAAAAGAACCACTCCATTTATTTCTTTTCTGCTGTATTTATCCAGGTGGGGTAAAACCTTGTGCATTAAACTGCTTGGCTGAAGGTTACAACTTCTACACTGAACGTGCCCCTGCGGTGATTGACGGGACTCAATGCAATGCAGACTCATTGGATATCTGTATCAATGGGGAATGCAAGGTTGCTCCAATTATGAATTTTACCTCTTTTTTGGGGGGCTTTTGAGACTTCTATCGTTTTTCTCAAATAGTCACTCCTAATTAATACTATGCTCAGAATAAAGAGAGCCACATTTTTGAGAAATTCAATTTCCAATTAGGAAATATATGTCATATACATATACTATGACAGTATACATAGTTAAACTTAGAATAGCCTGTTCATATTCAAACATGATGCAAATGTGGTTTATTTTGGTGCTATAATTATATATATAGTAATTGCTAGAGGTCTGAATATATTTTGAACTTTAATTTCTGTTATTTTCTTTCATTTATAAACAGATGACAAAGATGATAGGAAGAGAAAGGGAATAAGGATTCAGCTCTTATTCATATGGCTACCATATGTTTTCATTAGAAGACTGATATATTTCATAGCATAATTTTTCCTCAAAGTGTGAAACAGCTATGTTTCTCCTACTTTGCCTCTTTTTGAAGCATTTTGAAGCACAATGGTATTTATTATAGTTAGTCTTTACCTTATTAAAGCATTCATTTTAGAAAATTAGCCAGACTAGTTGAGTTATAAGAGCAAATCCATGCTATTTTCCTAGACCTGTATATAAATCTACTCATAATAAGAAAAGCCACAAAAATCACTGTTCTCATAGTTTTTTTCCTTGTTTGTTTTCATTTTATATTAAAGAGAAGCACAAAACTGAATCTCAGAAACTTAGAAAGAAGAGATAAAAACGCTATCAGCTTTGTGTCATAATTTCTTGCAAAAGTTTCTATCCTTCACACTACTTGCTTCCCAGTGTATCTGATGAGGATATCCTGTGCATGCCTGTGATTTTTATGACAGTATTAATTTTTTTTTTTGGATAGCAAAGACTAAAGTACAGGTTTTTTCAAAGATCACGTGTCTGATATCAATGGCCCAAGGTCATTGTACAAATTCTAGTACCAAACTAAATACCAAAAATATATAAAAATCTACATTTCTGTGATTAAATGCAAAACTGAAAGGTGGAATTTCAGCTTCCAGAATCCTATGCTTCCATCTCCTTGTTTTTATGCCAATTATATTCAGCCAGTGGAAACAGGTATTCATTTTTAAAGGCTTCCCCAGTTTTAAATTCCACAACTAATCCTTGACACTAAAAATTGGATATCCAAAAGAGCCAGTGATTTAGAAAGGTCAAACCATAATGCTCAGTCAAGACTCCTGCTGTTATTACCCTGTGTAGACAACATGCCATTTTTCTTAATTCTTGCATTTCTTGATTAAAGGTGTAAGAAAGAGTTCATTGCCAACAATTTCTATTATTTTAAAATTTGGAGCACGGTATCTATAAATGAAGAAGAAATCTAGGTTAGAAATATAGACAGAATTTTTTTTTCTTTAAACTTATATGTTGAGAAATGTTAGCTAAGAACTTTGTAGACAGTGAAGGAAAAAGAAGAAAGAAAAGTATTTCCTGTTTTGATCTCCTTTCCTGGAAAAGCAAATAAATGAATATATTTATTTGGTTAGTTATGGTTCCAAGAATTCCTCTTCATGACATACTGAATATTCTTCTCTGTTTTCAGCATGTAGGTTGTGATAATATTTTGGGATCCGATGCTAGGGAAGATAGATGTAGAGTCTGTGGAGGGGATGGAAGCACGTGTGATGCCATTGAAGGGTTCTTCAATGATTCGTTGCCCAGAGGAGGTGAGTGTGTAGAGAGAACTCTTCCTCACACCTCTGACATCCTGGGAATAGCCAAAACATTTGATTTCTTCCCTACCCCCTTCTCTCTACATTTTTTTATTTAGGCAATGTTTTTTTCCCCCAAAATACCTTCAGCCTCTTAAGTATTAAATATAGATTCATGTAAGATTTTATGGAAATAATATTCCCTTTATATTTGACTTCAGTTAGCCATGTTTTTCCTTCAGATCAGAATCCCCACAGAACATTGATGGCAGGACCATGTGTTGAAAAAAACAAAAACAACAAAAAAAAAAACAAACCATGAACATGTTGAGGCTTTGAAGACTATCTTGAGATATTTCAGAGAAAAATAAAAATATTCTAGCTGTGTTCATGAACCCAAAAGGAAATTGGCCCATATTTCATAATTTATAAAGTGCAAAGTGAACAAAAGATTTGAAGAACAAGGAAACTTATTACTGAATGGTTACTAAATACTCATTTTCTGACTAAGGCTGCACGTGCGGCTTATTACTGGTTGTCTTCTGTGTTCCAGGCTACATGGAAGTAGTACAGATACCAAGAGGCTCGGTTCATATTGAAGTCAGAGAAGTTGCCATGTCAAAGAACTATATTGGTAAGTAGCATTTTTTGCTAGATTTTTAAAACTGCTGAGGAAAAGCAACACAGTATCCTGAAGGAAAAGACATATTACTTGGGTAAAACATTTTCATGCTTAAATGAAGTAAGTTTCAAATTTTATAAGAGCTAAACAAAAAATTCGTAGTTTATAGCGTAATCTTCACTGGGTTGGTTATTTGATTTTTAAAAATCAGTTTTTTTGAGGTATTTATATATGATAAAATACATTTATTATAAGTGTACATTTCAAAGAATATTGACATATAATAAATATATAAATAATATATATTATTACTATAAACATGAAAATAGTAAACATACTATTACTTTAAATATGTTACTATATGTAAATATATTTTTATATATTTATGCACATATACCACATATTTATATATTTGTATATATATATACATAAAACACCACAGCCAAGACACAGAACATTTCCATGACTTCAAAGCATTCTCATATTGACCTTTGCAGTCAAATCCCCATAGCTTCAACCTTAGGTAAACATTGATTTCTTTTCTAACATCATGTATTTTATTTTTATTTGTTCTGGAATTTTACACGAATGGGATCATAAAGTCTTTACTCTTATGTCTGTTTTTTTTCCACCTAGGATGTTTTTGAGATTCATCCACATTTTTGAGTGATAAGTTGAATATATCTGAAGTTTATTTCTTTATATTGCCAAGTATTATTCCATTGTGAGGACATACCATAATTTGTTTATACACTCACTTGATGGATGCTTGGGGCATTTCCAGTGTTTGACTCTTATGAATATAGCTTCTTTGAATATTTATAGAGAAACATGATGTAGACATGTATTTTCATTTCTTCTGGATAAAAACTAAGGAGCAAAATTGCTGGGTCATATAATATGTACATGTTTAACTTTATAAGGAATTACTAACTTGTTTTCCAAAGTGGTTGTTATCATTTATAATCCCATAAGTACTGTAGAAGAGTTTGGTTTCTCCATATTCTTGTCAATATTGTTGAGCTTTTAAATTTTACCCTTATAGGTGTCTTCTTTGTGAAGTGTCTCAACAAATATTTTGCCTACTTTACTTTTTTTTCTTTCAGTCAAATTATGAATTCTTTGTATATTCTAATTACAAGTCTTTGTTTAAATATACATTTTATGAATATATTTTCCAGTCAGTGGCTTGTTTATGCCTATTCTTAATGGGTCCTTTAATTTTCATGAAATCTAATTAATTAATTTGTTTATGCTTTATACTTTTGTGTCCTACCTTTGAAATTTTGCCCACCCCAAGATTGCAAATATTGTCTTCAATGTTTCTTAAAAAATTTATAGTTTTCGAGGGTACCTGGGTGGCTCAGTCAGCATTTGACACTTTGTTTTGGCTCAGGTCATGATCTGAGGATCATGAGATACAGCTCTGTGACCGGCTCCACGCTCAGCATATAGTCTACTTGAGATTCTTTTCCTCTCTCTCTCTCTTCCCCTGGGGATCTATTTCTGCTCCCTCCCATTGATATGTATGTGGGTGCTATCCTTATATCAGAACTACACTGAATTAATAGAGTTTTCTAGTAGAATTCCAAAATAGGAAGCATTAGGTTCTCAAATTTGTTCTTTCTCAAAATAATTTTTGTGTATCTAGGTCTTTTACATTTGTCTACACAGTTTAAAATCAACTTGACAATTTCTAGAAAAAGAGATCACATGGAATTGTGTACCATCAGCTTGGGAGAATTGATATCTTAAAGATATTATATTCTAGTACATGAAAAGATTTACCTGTATATGTATTTAAGTCTTTATATTGTTCACCACTGTTTTTTTTTTTTTTTTTTTGACGTACAGGTCTTCCACTTATTTTTTCTTAAATCTACCACTAATTATTTCATGCTTTTTTATATTATTATAAATGGTATTGATATTTTAATTTTACTTTTGAATGATTTGTTCTTATATAACAATAATTGATTTCTTTTTGTATTGACCTCATGTCCTGTGATTCTTCCAATTTGTGAGAATGGAGTATCTTTCCATTTGTATCATTTTCAGTTTCTTTCATCAATATTTTATACTTTTTAGAGTACATGTCTTTTACCTCCTTAATTAAGATTATTCATGGATATTTTATTCTTTTTGATGCAGTGGTAAATAGCATTGTTTTCTTAATTTCTCTTTCCGCTACTTTGTTATTACTGTTATAGAAATACTACCAATTTCTAGGCATTAATTGTTTTCTGCAACTTTACTAAATTCCTTTATACTTCTGATATTTTTTTGATGGAGTCTTTAGTGTTTTATATGTATAGTAGCATCATGTCATCTGCAAATAATGACACTTTAACTTTTTCCTTACCAATTTGGATGCCTCTTATTTCTTTTTTCTTATCTGATCACTGTGGCTAGGATTTCTAGTACTATTGAATAAAAGTGGTGAGACTGGACATCATTGTTTGGCTCCTGATATTATAGGAAAAACTCTCAGTTTTTTATCATTGAGTATAATGTTAGCTGTTGGTTTTTCATGTATGGCCTTTATTAAATTGTTAAGGTATGTTCCCTCTAAACCTACTTTATTGAGAGTTTTTATTATTAATGAGTGTTGAATTTTGTCAAATGCCTTTTCTGTATCTATTGAGATCATATGATTTTTATCCTTCTTTCCTTTTCTTGATCATGCTAGTGAGGCATTTGTTAATTTTATTGATCTTTTCAAAGAAAAAGCTGTTGGTTTAAATGATTTTTTTTCTGTTATTTCTCCATTTTTCATTACATTGATTCCCACTGTTCTCTGTTTCACTTTTTTTCTACTCCCTTTGTGTTTGTCATTTTTAGCTTCTCAATATAGATTGATTTAAAGAATATTTGTCTACTTTAAAATAAGCATTTTGCATTATAAATTTCCTGCTAAGTACTGCTTTAACTTCATCCCATATATTTTAATACATTGTATATTTTTTATCAGTTTAAAATATCTTCTTATTTACATTGTGACTCAAGGCTTAGAAGGTATTATTTAGTTTTTGAGTATTTGGGAATTTCCCAGATCTTTTTAAACTGATTTCTACTTTAATTCACTTATAAAGGGATGCCTGGGTGGCTCAGCAGTTGAGCACCTGCCTTCGGCCCAGGGTATGATCCTGGAGTCCCAGGATCGAGTCCCACATCTGGCTCCCTGTGGGGAGCCTGCTTCTCCCTCTGCCTGTGTCTCTGCTTCTCTCTCTCTGTGTCTCTCATGAATAAATAAACAAAATCTTTAAAAAAATTAATTCACTTATGAAGAGATGACATACTTTGTATGATTTTCATTCTTTTACTAGGGTTTGTTTTATGGCCCAGCATATGATCTATCTTAGTAAATGTTCCATGTGTACTTGAGAAAAATGTGTATTCTAATGTTATGGTGTTTAGCATTCCCTAAATGTCAATTAGTTTAAAGCAGACAATAGTTGTGTTGAAGTCTTCTATATTGTTATTTTCTGCCTTCTTGTTTAAGCAATTATAGAATCATGTTGAAATCTCCAACTAGAGGGGCAGCCCGGGTGGCTCAGCGGTTTAACGCCAGCTTCAGTCTAGGTCATGATCCTGGAAACCCAGGATCAAGTCCATGTTGGGCTTCCTGCATGAAGCCTGCTTCTCCCTCTCTCTGCCTGTGTCTCTGCCTCTCTCTTGCTGTGTCTTCTCATGAATAAATAAATAAAATATTTTTAAAAAATAATAAATCTCCAACTACAATTGTGAATTTGCTTGTTTCTCCCATTAATTTGTAAGGTTTTGCTTCATTTATTCTGTAACTTTGTTATTAAGTGTGATGACATTTAAGATTGTTATATATTCTTGAAGTACCTGGGTGGCTCAGTTGGTTGAGCACCTGACTCTTTCTTGATTTTGGCTTAGATCATGATCTCAAGGTAATGATAGAGCCTCGAGTTGGGCTCTGTACGGGGCATGAAGCCTGCTTAAGATTCTCACTCTCCCATTCCCTCTGCCCTTCTTCCTCTGTATGCTATCTCTAAAAAAATAATTTAGGGGATCCCTGGGTGGCTCAGCAGTTTAGTGCCTGCCTTTGGCCCAGGGCGTGATGCTGGAGTCCTGGGATCGAGTCCCATGTCAGGCTCCCCGCATGGAGCCTGCTTCTCCCTATGTCTGTGTCTCTGCCTCTCTCTCTCTCTCTCTCTCTGTCTCTCATGAATAAATAAATAAAATCTTTAAAAAATAATAATAATTTTTAAAAATTGTTATATCTTCTTGATATATTTAGCATTTTATTATTATCAAATGTTCCTTTTTATCCCTGATATTAATATTTGACCCAAAGTCTATTTTGTCTGGTAGTAATCTAGCCACCCAGATTTCTCCCAGATTAGTGTTTGCATGGCAAATCTTTTTTCATCCATACGGTTTTCACATGTATGCATTTCTGAATTTAAAATGTTTCTTGTCAGCCACATATGATTGATTTAGATTTTTTATTGTGTCTAACAATCTTTGCTTTTTAAATTGCAATCACCAGATGAGGTATGGGGTGGTTGACCAACTTTCTGTAAAGGGCCACATAGTAAATATTTTCAGCTTTAC
Organism: Canis lupus dingo; assembly: GCF_003254725.2. Taxonomy (NCBI): domain Eukaryota; kingdom Metazoa; phylum Chordata; class Mammalia; order Carnivora; family Canidae; genus Canis; species Canis lupus. Next base: position 49,629,538 of record NC_064244.1, on the reverse strand, counting down.
AAGACATGCAGTCTGTCTGTCTCAAGTATTCACTTCTACTATTGTAGTGTGAAAGCCAACATAGGTAATGCATCAATGAATGAGTGTATTCTAATAAAGCTTTATTTAGAAAAAAAGTTAGTGGGCCATAGTATGACAACCCCTTGTCTAGATCATTTATATTTAATGTAATAATCAATATCATTCAATTTAAGTCTACCATCTTGCTATTTTTCTAATTGCTTTACATGTTTTTTTCCCTTTTATCTTTCTTTTCTGTCCTTTAGGTTTATCAAATGTTTTATAGTATTCCATTTGGTCTGTATTAATGGTTTATTTGTTATACTTTGTTTTATTTAGTGGTTGTGCTAGCATTTACAAAATTCATCTTTAATTTATCAGAATACACCTTTAAATAATATTACACTCTTTTTATATAAGACTACACCCTTGGGCAGCCCGGGTGGCTCAGCGGTTTAGCGCTGCCTTCAGCCCAAGGGCCTGATCCTGGAGACCTGGGATCGGGTCCCACGTTGGGCTCCCTGCATAGAGCCTGCTTCTCCCTCTGCCTGTATCTTTGCCTCTCTCTCACCCTCTCTCTCCCTGTGTCTCTCATGAATAAATAAAATCTTAAAAAAAAAAAAAAGACTATGCCCTCACAACAGATTATTTCCATTTTCTTCTTCTACCCATTGTCTTATTTTTTAAATACATTTTATTTCTCTGTATGTTATAAGCTGCATAATACATTGTTATTGTTTTAGTTTTAAAGAGCCAATTATCTTTTTTAAAAATTTAAAAATAAGAAAAATTATTTTCTGTTTGCCTACTTCTTTATTATATTTGGCAATTTTCTTTCTTTGTATAGTTCTGAACTTCCATCTTCTAATTTCTTGTCACTATATTTGTTTTCCCTTAAAATCCTGGCATATATTATAATAGCTGTTTGAAAGTTATTTTTTGACAATTCCATAATTTCTGTCATTTTGGGATCTATTTCTTTTACTTGGCTTTTTTCTTGATTTGGGTCAGCTTTTCCTGTTTCTTTCCAGTTGTAGTAATTTTTTATTGGATGTTGTACATTGTGAATTTTTCTTTTTTTGAGAGTCTGGATTTTGTTTTCTTCCTTTAAAGAATGTTAAGTAATCTATAGATGAGCTTGATCTTTTAAGACTTGTTTTTGAGCTTTGTTTGGTAAGTGCAGACTAGCCTTTATTCTTGAGCCTGCTCAACTCTAATTTTTAAAAGACATGATTCTCCTTGGATGTCTACTGAATGCCCTAGTGATTGAAACTCTGAATTCTTGCTCTGGACATTTGTCAGCTTATAGTTCTCTGGTAGGGTTTTGGTTTTTGTTATTGTTTTGTTTTTTGTTTTTGTGTATGTGTGTGTTTTTGTTTTTGCCTTGCTTTATGGAATTTTATTCTATGCATACATAGATTGCTATTCAGCAACAGATTCCTTCTTTTTACTCTAGACATCTGGCCCTACAAATTCCATCCCTTGGCCTTCTCAATTTCTGATCTCTCACTTTTAACTCAGTGTGACAGGCAGGGTTTGCTTGGGTTCTTCCATTTTACACTGACAGAAAGTGCCTCTACCACTCACCTTATTTGTCTTCTTCCAGGTATCACAGTTCTGGGCAATGTCTAAGAACAGCTGATTCATGTTTTTTAGTTTTGCAGTTGTTTATAGTTGGAGGGCAAGTCAAGTACCAGTTATCTTAACACGAGAGAAGTGGAAATTCTATTTATTTGATGTTTGATCCTTTAAGACAGATTTAGACTCTTCAGATACTCCTAGCAAGACCTGGATGAGTTCTTATTCTCTTGCAAATATCCCCTTGACTTAAATCTTTTTTAAAATAAGACTACATCTAGAATGCTTCTTTAAATAGAACACTAGTATTATCAAGCTCTTACTTTATTTTAAGAAAACCTCTTAATTGGGGCACCTGGGTGGCTCAATCAGTTGGGCATTCCAACTCTTGGTTTCAGCTCAGGTTATGATCATATGGGTCATGGAATTTATCCCCTTGTGGGACTCCGTGCTGAGTGGAGAATCTGCTTGGGGGCTCTCTCCCTCTGCCCCCCATTCTCTCTCTCTCTCAAATGAATAAATATTTTTTAAAACCTCTTTATTTTTATGCCATAATTTTGGATTGTTTTCCATATTAACAAGACTAAAAAATAGGATTTCTAATATCAGATTTTTTTGCCTTTAATAATGCTCTGTCCATAAAGCCACATCTTCCTCCCTTATTCAGTCTTTTTAAAATACTTTGTGTTTTTCTGAACTTACTAGTAATGGCAAAAGAGAGTTAGGATCCATTCATGAAGTAGTTGAGAGAATGGGAAGTGAGAGCTAAAATTGAAGGAGAATTCAAAGCTGCTGGCAGTGGGTGTGAAAAAGGTGATTTTTACTTTTGTTTTTACTATTTTATATTATACAGTCTGATGTCCTTATATAGCTAAAGTAATTTTGATGTGTTAAATGAGACAAAACTACTGGGAGAGTTGAAAATAAAAACTTTAAGCTATAAGAAAAATTTAATTAACAAATTAAATAATTCTTAAAATTGGTTGACATGCTCCTGAAAGATAAGTGAATTTTCACAACATATCTGGAGTCAAGAAAGTACAAGTAATTTGCCAGGCAGATAGACTTGAGGGAATGGAAATGGTCTATAATATTAAGGACAAGTGGTAGAGGTCCAGTGAGTCAGACTCCATGTGTCATGACCTCTTTAGTCCTTTTGGGCTGCTTATTCATCTGGCCTGATAAAAGTTTTTTTTGTGTGTGTGTTTTAAGATTTTTAAAAATTTATTTACTTAAGAGAGAGAGAGTGCATATGTTGAGGGGGGAGGGGAGAGGGAGAGGTAGGGAGAGAGAGAGAGAGAGAGAGAGAGAAACAGTCTCTGTTGAGCATGGAGCCTGACATGAAGCTTGATCTCACAACCCTGAGATCATGACCTGAGCTGAAATCAAGAGTCAGATGCTTAACCAACTGAGCCACCCAGGCATGGCTGGGCTGATAAAGGTTTTGAAGAAGCTACCATGCTAACAAAAAGTTATGCTGACATTTTTGTCATTGTCAAATCATGATCATCGTTATCAAAATTATCATCTTATTTATTTATAGGAATTTATGTATAGTAGTATTAATAACCCTTTTTCCTATCACATATTTTTAAAACTTTTTAATTCATTATTTTCCTCTAGAGGTTTAAAAAATTATGCATACATATTTATTGAACTCATTCTTTATAGTTTCGGAGAGGTTTTTTGTTATTGTTGTTTTGTTGTTTTTGTCATGCTTAGAAAAGCTTTTCATACCCCAATATTTTTTCTTTAAGTTCTCCCATATTGGGACACTTAGGTGGCACAGCAGTTGAGTGTCTGCCTTTGGCTCAGGGTGTGATCCCGGGGTCCAGGATCAAGTCCCGCATTGGGCTCCTTGCAGGGGTGCCTGCTTCTCCATCTGCCTGTGTCTCTGCCTCTCTCTCTGTGTCTCTCATGAATAAATAAAATCTTTAAGAAAAAAGAAAGTTCTCCCATATTTTCTTTCTAGCATTTTATTATTTAATTATGTTTACATTTAAATATTTACCCATCTGACATTTATTCTTTCTTCTTTTAACTTTTTGTTGAGGTAAAATTCATATAACAGAATTTAACCATTTAAAAATTTTTTTTAATTTATTTATTTTGAGCACAGGGGGAGGAGCAGAGGGAGAGGGAGAAAGAGAATCTCAAGCAGGCTCTGGTGAGTGTGGATCCTGACTCAGGGTTTGATGTCAGGACCCTGAGATCGTGACCTGAGCTGAAATCGAGGGTCAGATGCTTAACCGACTGTGTCACCCAGTGCCCTGGGTTTATTTCTTAACTGTTTGGCCCCATTGTTCTGTCTGTCCGTGTGCCAGTACCACAAGTTAACTTCACCTCATATTAGTTTAATTATCGTTTTAAGTTTTAAGACAAGAAAGTCTGCTCCCTACTCACACTCCCATCCCCAATTATTGCTTTTGTTATAATTTCCCTTTGTAGGGAATATGTTTATTTCTCCAGGTAAAACTTTCATTTCTGTTTATTAATATCATTATAAACACTTAATATCTTCTTGACATGCACATGGAAAATTACTATGTTAATTTGTACTTATGAAAATAGTCAAGAATCCTATCTCTAAATGGAAATGGCATGGATATTCATTGTACACTCCAGTGCAGTTAATAAGTGACATTGTGGTAAATGAAGTTTCACATTTTTAGGTAGACTGTATTGTTTTTTTGCCTTTGTTTTTTTGTTTTTTTTTTTTTTGTTTTTTTTAGCTTTGAAATCTGAAGGGGATGATTACTATATTAATGGTGCCTGGACTATTGACTGGCCTCGGAAGTTTGATGTTGCTGGGACAGCTTTTCACTACAAGAGACCAACTGATGAGCCAGAATCTTTGGAAGCTCTAGGTCCCACCTCAGAAAATCTCATTGTCATGGTAAATGTGTCTTTACCACTTAATTTCTCCCGTTTTTGTAATCTGCCCTGTGAGGTACAAAGGAGCAGCCTTTATTATCTCTGTTTTACAGGTAGTGAAATTAAGGTTAATAAAGGTAAAATGGCTTAGCCAAGGGTATCAGATATGTGTAAGGTTAAGGCCATATTGCTCCTTCCTTTTGACCAATCTTTTCAATGCCTGCTTGAATAATATTTTTATAACTAAACAAGGAGATGAGAGAAATGGCTCTAAATTACCCATGAAAATGGAAGGAGAAAATTCAGTATAAATGCATGTGTTCTAAATGTTCCCTTAAATTTCTTATAAGACTTACTTTATGACATTTTCTTCTTCAAAAGAAATAATAAATATCTGAATGAAGCCTCATTGTATTTTAATTATCTTCACCAGTTGTTTTCAATGGCAGGTTCTGCTTCAGGAACAGAATTTGGGAATTAGGTATAAATTCAATGTTCCCATCACTCGGACCGGCAGTGGAGACAATGAAGTTGGGTTTACATGGAATCATCAGCCTTGGTCAGAATGCTCAGCTACTTGTGCTGGAGGTAAGACACCCACTAGGCAGCCCACCCAGAGGGCAGGATGGAAAGCAAAACATACTCTGAGCTATGCTTTGTGTTTGCTAAAGAAGCTAATTGGAAACATTTCTTGCAGGTTTGCTTCAAGCTGTAATTTAGCAAAAGAAACTTTGCTTTAATTATATTATATTCCGTTTGTTTTTAACCTCATGTAATTTGTACAGATTTGTTGGTAAAATACATCTTGGCACAATGAGTGTCTCTGCTGGTGCTTCTTCCAAGACTATCTTGAAGGTGGGCTGTTTGCTTTTCGTGAACACATTCTTGGTAAAGAACATCAAGAGTTTTAAATAAGAAAATGAGCAAGAATCAGACGGCACAGATGCAACTTCTTGTAATGGGGGATGAGAATGTATGTCTGTGTGCTTGCGTGTTTGTGTTTGTGCGCTTGTGTGTTTCCCACAAACCTATTCAAACTCCCTTCTTCAGCCATCACAGTTAAGGGGCTATATGCTGGGATACTACAATAATTCCTGGTGTCTGGGTCTCTGGGTTAATGGTGTATGCTGAACCCATTATAGTCCCTCAGAAAGGTAGCTGCTAGGCGGTGGTTGGTGATGTGTTGGTTGTCCCATGTGCGTTTTTCATGGGTGCCTTTTCCCCACAATTTACTCTATTCCTAATCCTCCTCCCTCTAGTGGCCACCAATGCAATTCTTTACCTCTGGCTGGGAGAGCAGGACAGTTGGCTTCCTTCAAAGCCAACACCCTTGCTGCTGCATGGACTGGTGAGTAGAAGTGCTGTGCAAGCAGCATCTTCCTTCTCTCTGGAGACTAAATGCATCGCCTCCACCGTACACCTTGGTCCCAATAGGCGAGGAAACAACCCTGTCCCTCAGGCCTAGGATGGGCTAGAGTACCTCACCATTCCAAAAGCAAAGAGTGATTTTGAATAGTGATATTTAGAATGGGAGAAATAGAAATAAAGCATATCATCCCATTTTATCCCATTTCCAATGTATTACCTATTTTCCCCTTCTAAACTGCTCAGAAACATATGATCTGACATGGCCTTTACCCTATCTTGTCCTGTACTCACTGAATTTCTAAACACCTCTGATTCTTGAGGCTTGTATTGGAGGAATTATTTTTACAGAAATGATTATTATATAATATATTCAGTATTTTTAGACTCATACAGAAATAAATCATTGATAAGCTACAACTCCAACTTTAGTAGTAAACACTATATAAAACATCAAAAAAGCAAATTAATAATAATAATAATATCTTCTGTGTGAGGTGTCATGAAACATAGGTTTTATATAATTTGAGGCATATATTGAAAGATCTCTAATTCCCATCCGTTTTATATGTAAAATGGCTAGTGATTTGTGACATAAAGTTTTTAAAACTATAAGGCATTACTATGTATTTTAATAAAATAAAGGATATTTGAAATTAATTATTCAAGTGAATGCCATTGTATTATATCTTAGTGGCATTTATTCATATATCTTTCTTTGTTCCCAAAAATTCATTTTTATTCAAGCTATAAATTAGCTTATCCCTTTCACATACCAATAAAGAAGTCTTCATGATAACAGTACATACATAATTCAGGCCCTGAAGCATAAGGTGGGATAAAGTTATTAAGGAAGAGTCAAAATAAAGTTTAGGAAATCTAATGAGGGAAGTCTAAATGTTGAAGATGATTAGCTTGGAGAAGAGAGGGCTGAAGGAAAGTATATTAGTATCTTCAAGTCTGTGACAGAATGTTGAATGAGAAATTCTTAGTGCCTGTTCTTCTTTGTACTGAAAATTGCTATATTTGGGGATGGTTTAGACACAGTCTTGTCTGAGGCCAAGGAGGGATTAAGTGAATTCTCAATGTTCCTCCTAACCCTATGATTCTTTTGTTCAAAAAGGAGATAGTCCAACAAATAGGGTGGTTGTTAGGCCATGAGAACTGAATTTAGAAGAAAAGCTGTGATTGTATTAAAGATACATGAAAAACTTAAAGGAGTGTTATTCTTTTCCATAATGCTCAAATTGGGAAATCATAATACAAAAATGATCTCTTGTGGTAGAGGGTAAAACAAAAAGAAAAACAAGGAGGGAAAAAAGCCTCTGGAAAGAGAATTTTCTGTTATTTGTACTTTTTTTCTCTGTTCTGGAGCTAGCGATCCCAGATATTTGAGGTGGTTCTAGAAACTAGAATTCTGCTCAGTTGTACGTGATTATGACAGCAGGCATGAGGCAGTCATGAGGCCATTGCCTTCTTTGGAAGAGAGATGTACAGTGCTTGGAAGTTGGCAGGGATAGTGTGAAGAGCTGCTATTTGTCTTGCTTGGTAAGCGGTTCTCAAAGTGTGGCCAATAGACTGGCTGCATCAACATCACCTGAGAATTTAGTAAAAATGCTACTTTGGGGGCCCCATCTCAGACCTACTGAAAGAAACTCTGGATAGACTTCAACATTCTGTTTTATATAGCTCTCCAGGTGATTGTGATGCTTACTCAAGTTTGAGTACTAGTGGTTTGGTTGACAGAGAAACTGAAACCTGGACACATAGAACCTATGCCCTCCTCCTCACTGAAGTCTGTGCATCTCTCTAGACTCACTTTGCACCTCGAACTGTATCTGGAATATGCTAGATACTAAATAAATATTTACAGATGAGGAAAAGGAATTAATTATTTTGACAGTCATTTATTTGTGCTTGTTTTTTCCAGTATAGGAAATAAGAGTTTAGAATTGTGCATTTTCTTAGGAGATGGGGCAGTTTTTTTTTAATTGGGATAAAGTAAGTTCTTTTTTTTTTTTTTTTTTTTTGAAAGGTGTTACTTATTTGTTAATAAGAGACACACAGAGAGAGGCAGAAACATAAGCAGAGGGAGAAGGAGGCTCCTCGAGGGGAGCCTGATGTGAGACACCATCCCAGGACCCTGAGATCACACCCTGAACCAAAGGCAGATGACGATCAATCACTGAGCCACCCAGGCATCCTGGGATAAAGTCAGTTCTTAATTGGGATATTTCACTGTCATCTTTGTAGGGTGGTACTAGGTGTCTTGAAAACACCAAAAATTTTTAAAAAGGAAAAAGAGAAAACAAGAAAGATCTCAAAAAACTTTGCATTGCAATCTCACAAGACTCTTCAGTGAACTCACCTCTTACTGTCCTGCATATGTTTTATTAGTGGCAAATAACAAACTTTGAGTCTGGGAGCAATGTTGATAGCTTTCTCTTATGATATCTTTTAAGATAAGAAATTTTGAGATTGTTTTTCTGTTGCTTAGCAGACCCAATGACAAATTGCATGCTCCAGGAAATATTGCTGGTGATTCAGTCTAAGTTATGGTCTTTTCTCTGAGTAAGTGATGAAACACTTCCTTAGCCTGAATAAGAACATTGAGATGCTGTGGGGTGTTGTCTTCAGGATAAATGTGATTTTTAAGATACAGTTGTGATTCTTCCTCTGAGAGAAACTCAGGCCCAGTGAATTAAAACTTAACTATTTTCTGAATCATTGTTAACTCCGACTAGAGTTTTGTTTCTTTATTCCTTATCCAGAGTGTTTTATACTCTGATTTATTTGATTCCCAAGTTTATATGCTACCATTGTGTTCATGATTAATGTGTTAATTGATAAAGCTTGGCTGGGTAAAGAGAATTATATTATTTTTAATACAAAGCTTTTTTTTAAGTAGTATTACCCTGTGTCTTTGCACTGCAACTTTTAAAGTTTCAAATAACAAATATTGTGTATTTTTCCTTTGATATTAGTCATACATACTCACTTTTTACTCACTTTGGCTGGATGTTTGGTCCTCAGACTTTACATCAGAATTACCTGGATGTCTTATTCAGATAATATTGCTAAGATCTGCCTCCAATTTTGGATTCAGGAGGTCTGGGATAGACCCCAAGAATCTGCACTTCTAAAAAATGTCCAGGTGATGCTGTGCTACTGGTTCAGGAACCATACTTGGAAAAACATTGGGCTAGACACTTAGATTTCATAAAGTAAATGCCTATTAAAACAAAGTGGCAAATCATTTAGGTAGTAATCCATATTGCAGTTATAATCTACATTACAGCTAGTCTTTTTTTTTTAATGCTTTTTTTAAAATATTTTTATTTATTTATGATAGTCACAGAGAGAGAAATAGAGAGAGGCAGAGACATAGGCAGAGGGAGAAGCAGGCTCCATGCACAGGGGGCCCAATGTGGGATTCAATTCCGGGTCTTCAGGATCGCGCCCTGGGCCAAAGGCAGGCGCCAAACCGCTGCGCCACCCAGGGATCCCTACAGCTAGTCTTTTTAATGATAAATGGCTCTACTGCTCAGCTATGTAATAATAAACATGATGTTATAGTTTATAACACATTTTCTGGTACCCTTTTACATTTAATTATCAGCAACAGTACCATGAGCTATTATCATTACTATTTTGTAGATAAAACCCAAGTGAAGTAACTTGCCGAAATTAAGGCTTTTTTTTTTTTTTAAGATTTTATTTATTTATTCATGAGAGAGGCAGAGACACAGGCAGAGGGAGAAGCAGGCTCCATGCAGGGAGCCCAATGCAGCACTCGATCCCGGGACCCCAGGGTCACTCCCTGAGCTGAAGGCAAATGTTCAACCGCTGAGCCACCCAGGTGTCCCCGAAATTAAGACTTAGAAATTGAATATCTAGTGATTTTTATAAATGTAGCATTGTTTTAATAAAGATTGTCCTTTACCTTGGACAGTTTTTCCTCCAGGTGGCAACTTCCATAGAGCAGCATGATATATACCCACTAAAAAAAAAAAAAAAAAAAATCACCTGCACTAATTTGAAATTTTACTTTTTCAAATGCTTTACCTAAACCTAGTGGTTCTTAACTTTGGTTATCTTAACATTGGAATCACCTGGAGAACTTTGAAAAATTCTGATGATTGGGCCCATCCCCCAGAAGTTGTGATTAAAATTGTGAGGAGTGTGGCTTGGGTATCAGATTTTTAAAAACTCTTTAGGTAATTCTAATATGCAGCCAATGTAGAGAAGTCCTGCCATTGAGGCTGATGGAAAGTTTATTTAGTATTCAAATAATTTACATTCAGATACAAATGCCACTGGTAGCATTAACTCACATTTCTGTTATTAATTAGCTACTAGTTAAATGCAAAGATTAATGAGATTTATTTATAAGTATTTGGGATGGGAAAGTAGAACAGGACATCAGCGGAAGAAATGAAAAATGTAGCAGAATGACAATTAATTTTATAATTTTGTTTAGTGTGGCCGTCAGCCTCGGACATGCCTTCAGAACGCTTTTTCAGTTTATTTACACACTCTCTTTACCTGATGGATCATTTATAAGCATCTAACCAGTGCTCTTAAAACTGACTGAAACTGTGTTAGTTACTGTTTCTCAATCTTTTGATTAAGATCTAGTGAAATTGCGCTAAGCAGGTTTTCTAAAGTTCTCCCTCTAATTTCAGATTTCTGTGGTACTATGTACAAGTTACAATGAATATAAATGGTTATATACTCAACCAACTTTAATTTAAACTCTCAAGTCAGAGTCATATGGCTCCTGTTTTAACTCAACATTTGTGAAAACTTTTAACTTTTTTTCTCTTTGTGACATGGTTCTAGAGAAAGTCATCTATTGTTTTAGGAAATTTTGTTTCATTAGGGAATGAATCTTTGCAAAATGTAGCAGTATTCATGATAACTTCCTTCCCTACCTTTCTGGATATGCTCTCATCTCCCACCATTTAAACCATTCTGTTTCTACCCAAAGACCTCCCTTCACTTCTCCTTTTATTTGATGCTGCTCTTAGGCTTTAAGGGAAAGTTTTCAAAGCCAATTAACTGAGAGTTACTATACGGTTGCACTCAAGTTTGCACCTGTTCTGTTAAAAAGAAAGTCTTAAGAATGCTTTATTTCTGACGCAAAGGAAAGTCAGACATACATAAATATTTTACAGGTATTCTTTTTAAATGTATGCTCTAAGTCTTTGACCTGCAATTGGCTCTATTGACACTTCTGATTATTTTTTCCAAGTATTTTTTTTTCTTTAGGTTTTCTTTCTTTCTCTTTGTGTAGAATTACAAAAGTTGTATACCAAAAAACTCATTTTTGTCAGATTTCTGCTGACAAACATTGGCATCTCTTTGTTGAACATTGCTTGGCAGCCCAGGAAGAAAAAGATGAGCTAAAACTATACTTTTATTGAAGAGGAGAAGGAAGAAGACAGGTTTATTTTTAGAGGCAATTCAATTTTGATTTTATTTGAAGATAAAAGTACATATTTTTAATCTATGTACTATGGGGTTATTCAGGAATGTTTCTGATCAATTGTTATTGACCACTTAAAATTTTATCATTACTTTTTACTTTATATTTATATAACCTAATTAATTTTTTGTATGTTTCATGATTATTTAGATGCTTATTTATTTTTATTTCTCTTCCCTGGATGTCATCTTAAGTCATACGTGTGTGTGTGTGTGTGTGTGTGTGTGTGTGTGTGTGAATAGCATATAACTTAAAAGATATTCTGTGTGTCTCTTCTTTCTAGCTAGGACAGATTTTTAAAATTCACTTTTTTTAATGATTTCACCTGATTCATCTGGATTTTCAAGCATATTGGAGCTGGGTTTTTACTCTTTAGTATTTTTAGAATGTTTTATATGGTTTCCAGCTACTATCTTATAGTAGGCCTGATGTAGGCCCATATTTTTCAAACTATACCAATGTGCCCCAGAATACTGAAGCAGACTCAACAAAAGACACAACAGAATGTACATTTTTGATGGAAACACAGTAACATTCATCATATACCATACTGGTTATTACTAATTTCTTTGGACTTAACTACTTAATAAGTAAAACTCTTAGATATATATTTTTTTTCTGCCTAGGAGGGCTGTTAAAAAAATTACTGAGACATTAAGGGTGTCATGAACCAAGAAAGTTTGAGAACTCTTAATTTAAGGTAGAATGAGTATCAGTAAAGTAGGTAAAAATTAGTCATCTCTCTTTCTTCCAATAGATGTTGAATGTCATTTCATAAAAGGAAGAAAAAGACATAAACTCCTTAATTGAGATCCTGGTGATGCTTGGAACTTCAAATTAGAGCCTCTTCTATACTTCTAATTAAGGAACTAGGAATCTTGAATACTGTGTAAACTTTTCCTTCATATCTATATTAAGTTTTCCTTCTGATATGTCCCAAATATGTTTCCTTCATCCATTAGTTCAGTTTAAGATTGATGGGTGATTAAGGTGAAAAACAAAAAAGAAAAAAGAAAACCTTAAGTATTTAAAAGAGAACTGATAGCAAATTTGTCTTTGCAATTTACTACCTAACAAGTTTATGTAATAATCTACACTATTCCATTTATAAATGACATACTTCTAAAGTTATTTTAATGAATCGGTCCTTCAAATTGTGTTGGCCTCTTTAAAAAGTTGGTTATTTCTACATTGTTTCTATGGAAACACTGTATGTCCTTGTTATATATTTTACTTTCAAAAATGATACAACACAAGCATAATGTGCACTTAAAAGTACAATAATTCCATTACAACATAACAATTTTAAAATTGTCTTTTAAAAGTGATTATTAGAAAAAATATAATGCAATCTTTAGGCTAATACTAATACCTGACTGAAAGAAAACAGCTCTCATAGTACCAGATATGACAGGTAAAAATGCCTTACATTTTCACAGATGTCCTTTTAATTTCTTCACTATTCCTAAGATAACATTTTTTAAAAAGATTTTGTTTTTAAATAAGCTTTATACTCAATATGGGACTCAAATTCACAACCCCAGGATCCAGAGTCACACACTCTACCAACTGAGCCAGGCTGGCACCTCAAGATACCTAACATTTTTTTTTTAATTTTTTTTAAGGTATTTATTTATTTATGATAGTCACAGAGAGAGAGAGAGGCAGAGACACAGGCAGAGGGAGAAGCAGGCTCCATGCACCGGGAGCCCGACGTGGGACTCGATCCCGGGTCTCCAGGATCGCGCCCTGGGCCAAAGGCAGGCACCAAACCGCTGCGCCATCCAGGGATCCCTGATACCTAACATTTTTAACATCACTAATAATGGTCAATTCATAGTATTAGTGAACTAACAGAATGTGTTCAAACAAACGAGTGTTTTCAGAGTTGACTTTTATGGACATAATAATAATACCTAATATGTATTACAGCTTATAAAGGACGTATACACTGTAGCTTTGACTCAAACTCAGAGTGGAGTTTGCTCCAAAATGGAGCAGAGAGAAGAAAACAAAATCCAGTTGTTTTTCAAGATTCAAAATAGACTTGGTTGAAATTAAGTATGAAAGACATAAAAAGGTCAAATCTTATAACTAAGTTTGCTTCTCTTTGATTTAGGATTTATCATACAAAAGTTACTTTCAGAGTTCGGTAAAAGATAACAGATGGAAATTTTAGTTTGAATAATTAAAAGCACTTTCCTCATTATGATTTATTTCCCTTTGAAGAAATACAGTTATGTAGTTAGTTTTTAAGAAGAATTCCCTATAAAAGATAATTTGTCTCAAGTTACACAATGTACTATTGCTTGAAACTGAAAGTCATTTTACATTTGATTCCTATATACACTATATTAGACATAAGATAGATCACTGTGATATTTTTAATAATACAAGCCACTTGTAAGAAGTGACTTGAGCTTAGAAAAAATAAAGATTTGCATTTACCTGTGTTTATTGTTCCCAAATTTTCTCTTTGGTCTTTAAAATATAAAATACTTGTAGGACTAGACAAAGTCTATCATTGCATTGACCATGGCTTTCCCCAGTTCGCCTTCTCCCACCATCCCCTTCTTTTAGGTCATTTTCAATGTTGCGAAGTAAGAGTACCCTATAATATAAGGGTTTAGCTGTACTAGGCATCATAGCAGAACACCTATGAACATCACAGCTCCAGAAAGCCTTAGTGTCTATAGCTCTCAATTGCACCTGGCGGCTTGGTTCGCATACAGCATATCCTTGAGAGGAGTCACTTCTCTAGGCAAACTCATGCTCTTGGTTGGTTCACATCTTCTAGAGAATATGTTGACTTTTTATTTGTCTATAATAATTATTTCTATATCTTTTTACTTAAGCATATGGCTTCACTTATATGATACACTCAAACTTGTTCTTGGAATTCTCCTGTGTATTTTCAGTATTAAGCTTTCTAACGTCATGTAAAAAGTCTTACATACATATAAAAGTTTGGTGTGGTAATCTGTTTTTTTACTGTTTACTCCTGAATATTGTGGCTTGTATTTTCTCTAATGTTGGCCTTATAGCTGAAGGCAAAAAGTCTCTGCTAACCCTAAACATTTCCCCTAGTGCTGTTTTCCTCCCTGTTTCATCTCATTTCTATTGCCTTAGACATTATATTCTTCCCTAACATGATCAGGGCCTGCATACATGTTCACTCACTGAAAAACTTGGGTAAGCGCATTCCTATTGTATTAATGATTTGTGTGTCACAGGTCAAGTTTCACTTAACAAATATTCTATCTAGCATTTTTAACAGTCATAACATTATGTATCTTTACAAGGTATCATGCATAAAATGCTTTCAGAAAAAAATTAAGCCTTTTTTAATAGCAAACATCATCATCCCAATTTCATAGGGCCGTCTAATACTACTATTCCCATTTTTTTTTACTTGAGGAAATAAGCTATACAACTTTTTAATGTTTCTTTTTAATGTTTCTTTGGTTCTAAGAAAGAAAGAGGTCTGTATATAATTAGAAGAAAAGCTTTGGGGAGTGCCTAGGTGGCTTAGTCAGTTAAGCCTCTGACTTTGGCTGGGGTCATGATCTTGGGGTCTTGGGATGGAGCCCCAAGTCAGGCTCCCCATTCAGGGGGGAGTCTTCTTCTCCCCCTCTCTCTCCCTTTATCTCTCCCCATGCTTGTGCTCTCTCTCTCTCTCTCCCTGTCTCTCTCTCAATCTTTAAAAAAAGAAGAAGAAGAAGTAAGATAGAAAATCTTCTGGGCACCTGGCTGGCTCAGTTGGTAAAGCATATGACTCTTGATCTCATGGTCATAAGTCTGAACCCCACATTGGGTGTAGAAATTACAGTCGTTAGGGGATCCCTGGGTGGGATTGGCAGTTGAGCACCTGCCTTCAGCCCAGGGCATGATCCTGGAGTCCTGGGATCAAGTCCCATGTCGGACTCCCTGCACGGAGCCTACTTCTCCCTCTGCCTGTGTCTCTGCCTCTTTCTCTCTGTGTCTCTCATGAATAAATAAAATCTTAAAAAAGAAAGAAAGAAAGAAAGAAAGAAAGAAAAAAAAAGAAAGAAAGAAAATACAGTCTTTAAAGAAAACTAAAGGAAACCTTCTTTATTGGTAATAAACCTATCACCATGTGTAGAAGAAACTCAAGATTTTCTTGTACTCTCAAAATCATTTCTCTAAACATTTCAAATAAAATATCAAAAACAAGCTCCTATAGATCATGGAGATTTCTTTTTAGTATAATGTGAATTAATTCTTTATAGGAAACTTGTCTCTCACAAACTCCTATTCCTAGCTATGTTCTGCCTCTTGACACGTCTACCCCCTATCATGTGTATGTCTATTGGTAAGAATTCAAGCGCTGAAACAAGACTACAAAACTAAAGGAATCTAACAAATGTCTATTTTCCAGACTTATTATCCTGTAGAATATGGGGGCATGGTGGACATAAAAGGGGGAAAAAAACTAAGCAATTGAATTGTGGAGAAAGAAGAGAGGAGACAACTTTCATAGAATTTTGAATGTGAAAGAAACATTAGAAATGATCAATTTAATTGTCTCGTTTTACCCAGGAGAGTGAAAACTTACCTGAGGCCATTCCTAAACTGCCTAGAACTTACAAAAAGGTATAATAACAAGATAAAGTGAAAAGGGATAGCATAGACCTTTGTTTATGAAAAGAGTGCTTAAGATCAATAAAGATGAGGGAAAGAGGGCAGCACGGGTGGCTCAGCGGTTTAGCACCACCTTCAGCTCAGGGCATGATCCTGGAGACCCATGATCAAGTCTCACGTCGGGCTCCCTGCCTGGAGCCTGCTTCTCCTTGTGCCTGTGTCTGTGCCTCTCTCTCTCTCTCTCTCTCTCTCTCTCTTTCTGTGTGTCTCTCATGAATAAATAAATAAAATCTTAAAAAAAAAAAAAAAGATCAGGGAAAGAGAAATGAGAAAATAAAATAGATTGTAAAACTAAAATTATTAGACCTGAAAATGTATTATTTTATTATTTTATAAATATATTATTTTACTAATATAATTATATTAGTACTTGCCTTGTCCCCCCGCCCCCAATTTTAATGTAATCTTACTGAAGTCCAGACTATCTCACTTAGACATAGTAGGAATTAGGTGAGTTAAGTTAGACACTTTCCAAAGAAGAGATTCCTGTTAATGTCTAATGAGTGGTAGAAATTCCCTCCAGGGAGGGGTGCCTGTGTGCCTCAGTCAGTTAGGTGTCTGACTCTTGGTTTTGTCTTGGGTCATGATCTCTGGGTGGTGAGATTGAGCCCCATGTGGGGCTCTGCTTGAGATTCTCTCTCTGCCTCTCCCCTGTCCATGCCACTGTCTCTCTCTCACTCTCTCTCAAATAAATAAAATCTTTAAAAAAGAAAGAAATGCTGGGATGAGCACTGGGTGTTATACCATATGTTGGCAAATTGAATTTAAAGAAAATATTTTAAAAATTAAAAGTGTCATAAAAAAGAAAAAAATAAATAAAAAAGAAAGAAATGAAACTCCCTCTAGGAATAGTATGATATCAAATAAATGCAATATGTGTATGCTCCACCCTACTTTACTGTCACTAAACACAGTTGCTGAAAAATACACTATTTTAGAACTGCACTTTTTGTGTGTGTATATATAATCCTGTGTTTCCTTGGAACACCTAGTTTTGCTTAGGATGGAAGGGAAGACACTGGGAGAGACAGAGAAAGGAAGCCTTGAAAGATATAAACTAGCAGGAGGCAATTCAGGAGAAGACAGCATGTGGGTGGAGCTGATTTGGTACACTGGGTGCCAGTGGTTAGATCCAAGGCAGATGGACTTTACTCTGCCCTGCAAATGCTTGTGTCTGGCCAATAATCACACAGCACAATAGCCAGATTCCATCACTGAGAAGCCGAGCAGAGAGACATTTTTTTTTTCCTGGCACTTTTTGCTGTTTGGATGCTATCTATAGTGAAGATTTAGATTAAATTAATATTGCTGGCCATATGCTCTATATATTACGGTTGTATAGAGTGTTGTCTTGGTTGCTAGCTACTTTAGATGCTGTGGTTAAGCAAACTGTTGCCTTAGCCACCAACCACATTTGTAGTATAAGCTCTGACTTTCTGACTTTTTTCTCCCTCCTTCTTCTTCAGAAGACTGTTTCTTGAGCAGATATAGATATGATGTGCTGTGCCACTAGGTTAAATTACCTAGATGTTGGCTAGCCTGTCAATCCCAAGGATACATTTATACCTCTCTTCTCATTATTGACTAACTCACATACTCACATATGGTTGTAGACTGCTCACTTACCAACTGAATGGTCTAATACTGGAATCCTGAGTCTTAAGAGTAGATTTGAAAAGACCTAGAAGGTCTTTCTCCTGACTTTATCCTCCCTCTTGTATGTCCTGATTTAACAGATATCACTCTTTCAAGTGAACATCAGGTGGTAATTTTTGTGCACTGAGTGCCCTCTCTACTTTTAAAATGATCAACTGTTCTGTGAAAGGCAATATATTGCCAAATACTGTTACAAATGAATTTGTACAATTACTTAATTCTCTGAAAGGAGAGAGAAGTGGGATATGAGAACACTGAACAACCTTTAAGGGGAATAAAGAAGAGACTGAAAAGGAGAAGAAACTGAGAGGCACTATGATCTCTGGAGCCTTTGCTCAAGATTGGCCCTAGGCATGTAGCTGCTGAGCAGAGGATCCTGCGGTCTTCAGTTGAACCATCACCATCTCCTCTTGTAAGCTCAGTAGATGAAGGATTCCATCTGGACTAATTTGCAGCTCACTGGACTTCTTAATAATTTTCCTGGGGTATGTGCTCTTTCAAAATGTTAAAGCCATTTCCTGAAATACAGCTAGAGCAGTGATTCAAAGTTGAGTACTCCTTCCTCTCACTGGACAAGAGAACCTTTGGTAGGAAAACAGATCAGCTATAACTTTCTTTAAATTATTTTATTCTATTTATTTTTTAAAAGATTTTATTTATTTATTCATGAGAAACACAGAGAGAGAGGGAGAGACACAAGCAGAGGGAGAAGCAGGCTCTATGCAGGGAGCCCGATATGGGACTCGATCCCAGGACCCCGGGATCATGACCTGAGCTGAAGGCAGACACTCAACTGCTGAGCCAGCCAGGCATCCCAGCTATAACTTTTTTAAGGCTGGCTTTCTTTTCTTTTCTCTTCTTTTCTTTTCTTTTCTTTTCTTTTCTTTTCTTTTCTTTTCTTTTCTTTTCTTTCTTTCTTTCTGAAAGAGAACAAGGAAACACGAGCAGGGAGAGAGGCAGAGGTAGAGGGAAAGGGGAAGCAGATCCTGAAGCAAGGGATGCTGGATCTCATGAGCCTGAGGTCATGACCTGGAGCCAAAACCAAGAGCTGTCACTCAACCGACTGAGTCACCCAGGCTCCCTGATCATCTGTAACTTTTAACTATTGGCTGAAAATTAAATATTGAATATAAGATCTGATAAATTTAAACTTAAAGACTAAAATTAAGGGTTATGTTTCCATATTAAGAACCATCCTATTTGATTTTTTGATAAGCAGATTAAAAATCTCTAAACAGGTTCAATTTTAGAGAGTTTTAAGTAAATATGTATTTGTATTGACATCTTGGTACTTAAATTTTGTAATATGAAATCATTAATTTTTTTAACCATGGAAAAGAAATTATATTAAATTAAAAAAACAGGTATAGGATTTGCATGCCAATAACTTTAGACATTTAAGAATAAAATATAATTAGTACAGTTTGTTTGTTTTTTTAAGATTTTATTTATTCATAAGAGACAGAGAGAGAGGCAGAGGCATAGACAGAGGGAGAAGCAGGCTGCATGCAGGGAGGCTGATGTGGGACTCGATCCCGGGACTCCGGGATCATGCCCTGAGCTAAAGGCAGAGGCTCAACCGCTGAGCCACCCAGACATCCCAAGTACAGTTTTAAATTTGAACAATTAAATTCTGCAGAACATCTGCATATCTCCGGGGGACATGGACGCTAAGTCACTAGAATTTTGGTTTTGATTAGGCATCTTTGACTGGCCATGTGGACATTTTATGTTTTTGGTTATAAACTGTAAGTCTTTAGATTTGAAAGCATAGTGATTTTTTGTAACTGGATATAATTATTCCCAACAGGCTTTGAATCAACTTCTTAGCAATGTTTTACAGATTACTTTACAAGATTTATTTTGTTTTACGGATTACTTTAAAAGAAGCTATATATAAAAGGCTTAATCATATAAAAAGATTCTAAATTCAATCATTTTTCTTTTTGACTTAGTTTAGATTATTTCTACTTGATCTGTATTTTCTACTTTCTAAAGCTAAAAGTTGTATTTTCCTTAGTCCCAATGTATGTTTCAAAATCCATCCTAATTTAGGTGCATTAGTTTAGAGTTATCCTGTTGCTACTGATTTAAAAAGAAAAAGAAATTCTGTGAATCTGCCAAGTGTGGGGGTAAAAGTTGGAAGGGGATTTTTATGCTGTTGGAGGAAGACAATTCAGCATTGTCTGAAGATTTGGAATAGATTACTGGTATAGTCAGTTTTTGAGTGTGAAATACCATACTGTCTAATAGAACATTTTAGAAGAAAATTAATAAAAGATGAATGCAAGGAAAAATGCATCTTCATGAAATATAGAGTATTTTCAGCTGTTTATTTGAAGACTTTAATTTTTACTTCGTAAAGAATAGTTTTCTAAAGTTATGGAACTGAAGTGACCCCAAAATGTCCTAATTCCTAGTTTTTAAGAGGTCTGGAAGGCTTGACAAAATTAAGTCAATTTGTAATCCTTAGCACTTAGTTCAGTATCTCTTAAGAAATATGGTTCCTTATACTTAGTAACTATTCTCTATTGAATGAATGAATGAATGAATGAATGAATGAATGACTTGTCAACTACATTTCAGTGGCATGTTCAGCTTGTGTACTATGTAATTTTAAACAAATTCCTGGAGCCCACCAAAAAGCAAAATAGCCTTAAAAATAAAGATCTAGAACAAAGATATGAGATTGTGGATATTTTTTATTTTGTTCTTTGTGATTTTGCTTACTTTCCAAATTTTCAACAATAAATGTTATGTAGTTAAGTTTTTCAAGATACATACATTGTTAGAATTTATCTTAAGATCAAATACAAATCTCACCTCTAATAACTAATATCTCACCTGTGATTCAAATTGCAGAGGCCTCACTTTTACATTAAAGGCTACTTTTAAAAACTAATGTGATTATAACAAAACAACATTTCCAGGGTTAATTTAGAGGAAGTAGAATTTTCTTTTAACTTGTAGAAACTGAACTGATGTTTCTGACACCGATGCAAAGTAACATCAGTTCTATGTTGTAGTGCTGAAAATGTTTATTCTTTCCTGAGAAACAGCCAAAATATTAAATTGAATGACAACACTCTCATTGCAAATGTAATCAGATTTTTTTTTATTATTAAGTATAATTATCAAAGTCGGGTAAAGTTGTTTAAGTCCTCCATGTAAATGGGTGATTTGAGATTCCCTCTCCAAGTATAATCATATTTGAATGACTTTTAAGAAATGACCATGGTAACTTACAAAAATAATCCCCTGCTCTTCCTGATAGGAACAACATATTGAATTGGGAGGATGAATACTCTGAGCCACTATGGCAAATGGTAGTTGAATCCTCTGACTAATGGTAGAGATTTTTTTGTCTAGGTGGGTCACATGGACTTAGTTATCTGCCCACTGGAATGACACAATGGGGAGATAGCTGATGAATATTGTGGAACATCTGTGGATGGATCACAGCTATGCCTAAAGTGAATCATTCTTCCCTCAAAAATCTAACGCTTAATAGTTAAAAAATTCCAAACTGTTGTCACATAAACTGAGATTTGACCTATTCTAGGGATTAGGAGGGAATGAATACAACACATATTCTAAGATATTTTGCCAGTAAACTGTTGCCTATGTGTTAGACCCCTGAATTTAGGAAAACCTAAAAATTTATTGAAAGAAATTAGTAAGAGTCTTGGGTCACTGCCAATAATAAAATATACCTTCTTCAGCTGCTTGCCACCATCATGGAGGCTACAAGACTTAATTTTCCCAATCAGGGTCATAGATTTCCCTACCTTGCTTAGCTAAAGGTATGTATCGCATGATGTCTGAGGCATCCGCACATACAGAATTTCCATGACTCTTATAAGCACCCTGGGGGAAGCATTTGGTGTATGGCTTTTAAGGTGACAGTTTCTTTCACTGAAAGGTCCTATTGCACATTGATTTCCCTAATTTGAGGTTAAAGTCTTTTCTTTGGGGTGCTATTAAAAGCAGCTGGGAAGAAAAAAAAAGCAAAACCATGGGTTTGTGTGGGGCTAGCTAGGTGTGAAGCTGTGGTTTCCTGGATACTGCTAATGCTGTTTTTATTAACTCTTAACGGGAAATTTAACTTACCTGTTATAGGGATGTGGTTGGGGAGAAAGAGGATAGTTTACGTTTTTATATCCAATTTCAAAAGTAACCTGCTACCTCTATATAATCTGAAACTTATATCATTGTTTTTAGTTTTACCTTTTTCTCTGATATCTTGGTATACCTAGCTTTGCTTTGCTTCTTTAGATTTTTTGACACTAAAGAAAAAATGAGACTGCTTAAAGCCTACTCACCAGGGATGTTTACAAATAAGAGTATGTTTGTGTGTGTCTTTGTATTTTGTGCAATGTGAGCAAGTTGTGGTGGATATCTTTGCCAATAAATAATAAACATACATGTAGAATTTTACAAATTTTATAATGGGAATATTTTTAGCTGTGGCAAACAGGTCACATAGACTAATTTTTAAAATTGAGATAATAATTTTCTAAGCCATTATTTCAAGAAATATATATATAACTGTTTGACAATGGTGTAATCAACAGGGGGCCAACTCTGTTAAAGCAAACAGACTAATGCAGTCTAAAAGAGGCCTACTGCAATCTTTAAATTCTAGTCTTTGTGGGCTTTTAGAGAAGTAAATCTACAAATGGAAGAACAAAAATGAAATGTGTGAATGTGATGTGTTGCTAACAAAGACATTTAAACTGATGGATTTGTCCTACAAAATATCAAAAAGTGAATTTGTCCCTACTGTTTTTATTTTTAAACAGATATACAATCATTGTTTTGCATTGAAATGTATTTTCATACATTTTATCTGACAATATTTTAGGAAAATGAAGTTTGGTTTTGTTTTTTGTTTTTGTTTTTTGTTTTTTAAGGTAAGCATGAAGAAGAATTTACAAATGGGAATGCTAATTGCTTAAAATTACCAATAGTTTCTTTTCTGAACTTAAAAACAGTTATGTTTCTAAATATGAGAACAATAATTTTGCCTAAAATTGCAGTATAATGACCAGGACTTCTCTCCTTTTTAGAGAAGCAGTCAAGTGTTTCTGGAACAGATAAAACAGCAGCGATCCGTGAGGTTGATTCCCCAGAGGAAAGCTATGCATACCTAACTTAGTGGAAAGTAAACTACTCTTCAGTTAACAATGTCCTCCTTTTCTCAAGGTGTCCAAAGACAGGAGGTGGTCTGTAAAAGATTGGATGACAACTCTATTGTCCAGAACAATTACTGTGACCCTGACAGTAAACCACCTGAAAATCAAAGAGCCTGCAACACTGAGCCCTGCCCACCTGAGTAAGTAAGAGTAAGAAGTGAGAATTGTTTTCTTTCAATTCAAAGAGAAAAACATGAGCTATTCATATTTCAAACCATATTCATATCTTATGAAAAGAGGATAAAGCGTATCTGAGGGTATAATTTTGATGTCCCTTTCACTGAGCAAAGATTCCTATTTATCTATAGGTTTCAGGTAATGAAATCCTTTAAAACAGGAACTTCAATAGACTGATCCTGGCACAGTGCTGGAAATTATCATATTTCATCAATTCTAAAGCATATACCTTCTCACATTTTAGCATCTTGGAAATTAAGATTCATCTTGCAATTCATAGTGTGTTACTTACAGTAATAATCAGCATTGTTTTTATCTTTTTAAATGGTATATAAAATAATGGTATCTTTTTTTTCAATGGTGTCTAAGTTCAAATTAACACAGTAGATCGATGTGGAGTCCTATCTTTTCCAGATATTTATCCTAAAGGCCTAAAGACTCTTAATATGTTTTAGAAATATTCTGTAATGGGATATCAGTGCTTTAATTTGCTGACCCAGTTTTAAGTTGTGTCATCCTAAGTCATCCTATCTTCTGGGTTTGGGGCACAGGCACAGAGGTGGACTTCAGCCTCATTCTGCCAATTAATGTAGCAGTTACAGCTCACTGTAAAGGGAGGCACAAGCTAACAGCCCATCCATCTTAATGATGACTTTTGAAAAATTTAAACTTACCAATATGGACATGCTTTCAGTGAGTCACACTTTATAATCTGTAAGAACAGAAAGGTTTCTGGACAGGGACGCCTGGATGGCTCAAGTGGTTGACCATCTGCCCTTGGCTCAGGTCATGATCCTGGAGACCCAGGATCCAGTTCCATGTTGGGCTCCCCACATGGAGCCTGCTTCTCCCTCTGCCTGTGTCTCTGCTTTTCTCTTGTCTCTCATGAATAAATAAATAAACTCTTAAAAAAAAAAAAAAAAGAAAGGTTTCTGGACTGAACAAAAGGCATGATTAGGGGAGCCTGGCAGACTCAGTTAGTAGAGCATGCAACTCTTGATCTCAGGGTCATGAGTTCAAGCCCCATGTTGAGTATAAAGATTACTTAAAAAAAATTTTTTTTAAAAAAGGCAATGATTACATGAGAAAAGACAAAGATGCTGAAGACAGAGATACTGAGTTGATCATAAAAATATTGATCTTTGTAGGGATTTTACCTGTTTGACAATGGCAAGATAGAACATATGCAAATGGCATTTCATCCTTGTTTGAGATATCAGGGTAACCATTATCCTCCTGGCTAGCTAATTATCCCAACTTGAAATTGATAAGGAAAATATCAAATGAATTTATATATTTCAAGCTCCTTAGAACTGGAGAGGAAAGTTCTACAATGCAGTAACAACAGAGAAGTCACAATAAGGGATTCAGGTCCCTAATTCAGGTTAAAGCAAGATGCATTCCTTAATCTGTTTCAGTACAGTAATGCCTTAGGAACTTTCATTTTCCAAAGTCAGTGTCTGCCCAAATATTTGAATCTTAAAGGAAGATATTTACTGCTAGTCTTTTGAAACAGTGGCAGTGACTACCAAACAAGGAGTGCAAGGAATCTAGAGTGAAAGAAATTTTTATTCTAGGACTTTTATTTTTTTAAGGTTTTATTTATTTATTTGTGAGAGAGAAGGCGAGAGAAAGAGAGAGAGCACACACAAGTGGGGGTGGGGTAGAGGGAAAATGAGACAAGCAGACTCCCCTCTGAGCAGGGAGCTCAATGCGGGGCTCAATCCCAGGACCCCAGGATCATGACCTGAGCCAAAGGCAGATGCTTAACTGACTGAGCCACCCAGGTGCCCTATTCTAAGACTTAAATTTTCATGTTTCTTCTTTTCAAAATGTGATCATGATATAAATAATTTCTTAAAATGCAGACATGCATTTAAGAAAAAGTATAGAAATATGGCCTATGATCTATAGAAATATGACCTATGATGTATATTACAAAAACATTTGATTTTTAAGAAATTTTTCTCCTTTCTGCCAATTATTTTTATAAATTTAACTCAAAGAAGTGAGAAAACTGCTAAAAATCATGGGCTAAATTTTGTTCCTTCCCATGTTTCCAATAAGTTTCAACATTATTTTCATGTAATTGTACATCTCAACCTATCAAGTTAATTTCTTGACACTCAGGATTTTAAGTATTATGTTTGGCATGTGATCAGCCATTTAAGACCTCTGAGTGGTCCTCGTCACACCTGTTCTATTTTGGCTTCAACTTTTTTTATTTGTTTCACCTTAAATGCTATTCAAAAGTCCTTTGAGATTTCAGTGGCTCATCATTCCATCCCATGTATTATGGGCTTGGCTATTACACTGGAGTTGTTTTGTATATTTATGTGTATGTATTATGTATATACTATATATAGTTTAAGGATAATTGACATTTGAATGAATATATAATTAAAATTAAGTTTCCTATCTCCTTTCCTTTTGTAACTGAAATAAAAAGTCATTTATCAACCTTTTTTTAAGTTTGGAAGTATGAGGATGGAATTTGATAAAGAGAATATGAAAAAGAAAATTTAGGCTGACTTCTTTTTCATAAAGAGCTAAAGATAGATATTTAAAATATTTCTATTTATTAGTCCATTTTTTTCTTAATTCCTTTTTAATTTTTTTTTATTCCTTTGAATTCAAACTATGAAAAAGAAAATATCACTCGTTATTTTGTATCCTAAAATTCGCGGTAGACATTTGTATTCTAGAGATAAAAATCATTGAAAGACTACTGAATTCAATAATACTTCAAATGACTGTAGAAGAAAGGAAAGGAGATAGGTTTTTTTCAGATGATGATATGATAATCATATTTGGTTTTTGTAATACATATTTAAGCATAAAGTTTTAAAAACACAGATATGTAAAACTAAGAAAATAAAAAGACCTGTAATACTCAAAATACCACTGTTAATATTTTGAAGCGTATATCTCCAGTCTTTTTTCTATGTTTACATAGACATGTATATATAACAAAATGGCATTATACTATTATCTGATGCTTTGTAGTTAGTCCTTAAGATATTTTGAACATTAAGTATCTTCTACAGCATTTAGTAGATATGTCCTTGTTTAATTAATTAGTTTTCCACTGTTGAACAATTCTGGCTGTGTCTTAGCTTTCGATCTCTTAAAATACCACAGCATTAAAAATTTTTGCTGCTAAACATTTGCTTTCTATAACTATGCTCTTATGGTAAATACATGGGAATAGAATTCCTTGTTCAAACAGAAATATATTTTAGTCTGTGAAACATTGTCAGATTGTTCTCCAGAAATAATGTACGGATGTACATTGCCACTAAGAGTGTATTACAATGTCATTTCCCTGAGCTGCACAACACTGGATATTATTATTATTATTTATTATTATTATTATTATTATTATTATTATTATTATTATTATTATTTTAGAGAGAAACTGAGTGAGCAGAGGTAGGGGAAAGGGGCAGAGGGAGAGGGAGAGAGATTCTTAAGCAGGCTCCATGCCCAGTGCAAACCTGAAGTGGTGCTCCATCTCACAACCCTGAGATCATGACCTGAGCTGAAATCAAAAGTTGGGTACTTAATCAACTAATCCAACCAGGCACCCCTGCATAGTATTATTTTAGAAACAATCTTTGATTATTTTATTGGGGGAAAAAGGCTTGATACTTAATTGTTGTTTTATGTTGAATTTTTAGATTGCACATGAAGTGAAACATTGAAAAATTATGTTCACTGGCCATTTGTATTACCTCTTTTTGTTTTTTCCCTGCATGGCCTAACCTATACCATTTTTCTACTGAAATATTTGTCATTTTGTTACTGATTTCTATGAACTCTTAATGTACTAAGGATATTAATTCTTTTACCTCTATTTCAGATATTTTTTCCTAGTTTGTCATATGATTTCTTTTTTTTTTTATTTCTTTATTATCTTTGGTGTTATCTATTTTTACATACAGAAACTTTCAAATATTACATAGAAAAACTATCAAACTTTTATTTCTTTTTTAGGTATAATATTTAGGAAGGCCTTATCCACTCTAAGATTATATTTTCAAAGTTTCTTTCAAAGTTCCTTCTCTTTTTTTTTTAAAGTAAACTGTAATCTATTTGAAATATATTTGCCTACTTTGAGGAAAGGATCTATATTTCTTTTCAAATTCCCAGTATCATTATTAAAATTCCTAATGGTATTTTTAAAATCCAGAATTATCCTTTTAAATGATGAAATACTTCCAATATCTTTCAGTCATATTGGAGACTTTATAAAGAGGGTTTGGAAAAATAGAGTAAAATTTATCTTTGTGTTTATAAAGAAGGTGAAGGGACTAAGAAGAATAGATGAAAGAGGCATTGGTAGAGAAATATTAATAGCGTTTATTTGTAAGATCTTGAAAGGCAGAGGAAGCCTTGCTGGGAAAAATTAATGTTTTCATAGCAGCAACTCTTTTGTGAGAAACAGTATAGTAGTCAAGATGGTGGTGACTAGAGACAGGAAAAAAACAAGAATTCCAGAGGCATTGAGTGAAAATGGTGGGATTCCTGACAAAGGCTTAAATAATTGGAAAAAGGAAAAGGGAGGGGTTGATATTAAAGACCATGACTGATAGGCAATTAGTGCCCCACCATGAGAAAAGGAAGTAATGCTGAGTTGGAATCCAAACAGAATGAGCAAGAGTTCAGTTTTGACCATGCTATCTTTCTATAGAAAGAATGTTTCTATATATGGCTTCATGTGAAGTATTGTTAGATAGTGAATATTATTCCTGTATGATGCTGTGGTTTTTAAAGTTGTGAAAATCAGAGGGGTGAAAACAATAGAGTATTACACATTGTGATAATACTGTGACCGCAAGCTAAGAAACATTTTTTAGGCAACTGCAATGTGAAAGGCATTGTGCTTTGGGAGAAATGGCTCCCTTGCCTAAGGACAATCTAATTGGGTAAATACATATAAAAGTAACTATAGTTTAGGCCAAATATGTTAAGTACAATAAGAGAGTTATGAACAAAAGTGCTAAAGGATGCTTGGACTGGGGAGAAATTTTTATTTGAGAGTTAGGTTAGGTTTTATTTAATGGTATCTTTTATGATATAATGTTTAACACTTAAATTGAGTCACTGTACCTCAGCCAAGGACAACTATAATCTGTTATTTTAAGTTTGGAGGAAGTTTCATCAGAGTCCTCTGTAAAACTCCAAAATTTAAGACATGAGAACAATCATAGAAATCATTAGTCCAACTCCCATCATGATGAGAGTACACTAATCTCTAGTGATGTCTTCTCATTGTACCACACATCACTAACATCGTAAGTGACAAATGTTCAGTGACACCTGAATACTCCCAATACTTAATACTTGTTTGGAAAAAAAAAAATACTTGTTTGTTTCATTGCCATAATTTCAGAGATGTTTATTATATTCATTTTTTTCAATTTAGAAAAATCTCAACTGTGGAATGTCTAGAGCATAGAGGCTTATGCATAATATTAGTTTTACTTTCCAAGTAGCCAAGGAATGAACAGATTTTCTTTTTTTTTTTTTTTTTACCAACTTAATATTTAGCAATTTTTTCTAAAACTTATTTTAAAATCTAACAAAGTTCTAGTATCTTAGTAATTAAGAGGTTATGTATTTGAATCTTTCTTTGAGTTAAGATGTCATTGTGAGGGGTGCCTGGATGGCCCCTCAGTGGTCATTAAGCATTTGCCTTTGGCTCAGGTCCTGAGTCCCAGGATCAAGCCCCAAGTTGGGCTCCAGGCTCAGCAGGGAGTCTACTTCTCCCTCTGCTCCTCCCTCCCTGCTCATGTTCCCTCTAGCTCATTCTCTCTCTCTCTCTCTCTCTCTCTCTCAAATAAATAAATAAATCTTTTTTTTAAAAGATGTTATTTTGAGATTATGAAGTTTTTTTAAAATTTTGCTTTGTTGTGTTTATGAGAAGAGTTGATAATTAGATGTTTGACACTAGGGTGAAGCTGGGAAACCTCTCTACCTCTCTCTTTTAAGTCAAACACCTCATACCAGTTTATTTCCACATGTTCTGCCATTTCCCTTTAACTTGAAAAGCAAAAATAATATTCTGGTTTTATGATTGGTTCTTTCTTCAAACATATTCTGGTTAACCTAGGTTTGTGGAAAATATCTCTTGTGTCTCTCTTGTACCCTCCCCCCAATAAGTATTATTTTTCCTATTAATGTGCAGACACTATAGGTCAAGATTAACACGGTTTGCACCACACCACTCTTATTTCAGACCCTCAAACATGGATCCCACTAGTTGTTAATGTGTAATGGATATGGAGACACTTGTGAGGATGAAGATAATTTGAGCTCAACAAGAAGCATTCCCATTATTGTTCAGATTATAACAATTCAGCCATTGATATTAACAGATAGAATTTTTGTGTTCATATTTTTACCACTAAATCCAGAGGAGGAATAAAGGAGAAGTAGGGAGAAGGTCATCAGAGAGTCAAATACAATGGGAAGAGTGAAGGTGAAGGAAACCGTCTTGTCTCACATTGGACAGGGGAATAGGAAAAATAAGATGAGTAGATGCAGTGGCAAAATTGCAAAACTATTTAAATAACTAGGGTGTGATTTAATCCTTTAGAGAGACATGGGAAGGGATGATTTGGTGAGCAATAAAGATGCAACAGGGACTGAAATCAGAATTAAGTCAGAAGGGAGATTGGGAGGGTGGTTAATACTTTTACTTTCATACATTCCAAATTAAATGCTAGACTGATCCATCTAGCCTAAGAGATGGTTGGCAATAAGAGAGAGGACAAAGAATAAAAAGGCGGAGGTGGTCCTGACCTCGTGCAACAAAGAACAGCAGCACCTCCTGAATCACTGTTGCTACTCCGGGCACCTGTGTTTAATTTGAAGGCCTCCATCCCTCTTACATTATGAGACCTAATGAGATCATGGCTGGAGGTGGTATGACTGGACTTTTTGTGGCTGAGTTGTACACATTTCTGTTTTATCCCCTAATCTTGGTGATGAAATCACTGTTGCGAATTGAATCAGAGTTTCACTATGGCTGGCATGCAAGTTATTATTCTCAGTACACATTTTCCTCTTTACCAAAAATGGTACTAACAACTTGGGATCATGTTCATCTGTGGAAAACAAAATGGAAAGAATATGAAAATCACTTTAAATCTCCTCTGGAAAATGACTTAGAAAAAAAATCAGATTCTCAGGATATTTTAAATTGTCATTCTTTAAGTAAATTTTAGGTTGAAAATTTTTAGGTTTTGGAAAGATGTATTTTAAGATGGGGAAACTGATTAATTACAATATTTCTAAATGCTGATTTCCCTCTATAACTAATATAAGACAATACAAATAATAATGAACAAAGGCCATTGTTGCATTTTTGGCTAACTACCAGCTCAAATACAGAAACTAGTATTCTGACTTCATTAAGATATTATCTTCCACAGGCAAAACTGGCACAATTAACTAAGCTCACAGAAATTGTGAGAAATATGTTCTTAAGTGTTCATACTCTTCTGTCTGGATAGTCTCTTACCTGAGTATGAGCATATCCGCTGAGATTAGTTGCATAATTTATAATTGCGGATTGAAGAAAATCACTTGTGACCTCATGCTTATGACCTAGTTCCTACTATTCAGCAAAATTTTAAATGAAATTTAGTGGAGATAGTAACTGCGGGGGGATCTAGTACTAATTTCAACATTGCTCTTTTCATGATTTTGGAGAACAATTTCCCTAACACTAATCTTACTTCTTATATAAAACAAAGTGCAATGTTTTGAATATAGCTGGCATTCAGCATGTATTTATCAAATTAAATGCAATAATATATCAATCAGGACTCTGGTTGGAAATAATACAACTTCAACTTCATCTACTTTCTGTACAGATGAGGATTTGTTGGTTTACTTAACAAAGCTGAGGGAAGGGCAACAGTGGATCTAGTTTCAGGAATGGCTAGCATCCAGGACTCAAGCACCATCAGGGTTCTCTAGCTCTTCTGCATTCTTTCACATCAGCTAATTCCACTTGACAGGGCACATGGCCACCAGCAGCTCTTACATCTTTATGCACTTCTATGACAAGAAGGGAAAGGCCCCCTTTTGCTCTAGTTGAAATATAAAAATTTTAAAGTCAAATTCTCATTGGCCTGATTTGTATCTTGATTCATACCTTTTGGCCAAATAATGTGCCTAAGAGAGTGAGTTCTGCAGAAGTTTTACATGGACACACATATACTCCCCCTGAAATTACATATAGATGAAAGTTCATTGATGGCTGTGGGGAAAAAGAGTGGTTCACCTACAAATGTGAAACATGTTCATTTTGTTATTTCAGCTCCTTCCCACATTAGCTGCTTAGAAGCTGTTTTCAGGGGTGGAGAATCAAAATAAGGGATCTCCATGTTTTCACAGAGCTGGCTTAGGCTGTGCTCTTGATGCAGGGTTTTAAAGACTCCTATACCTTCAGGATGGACACCTCGGCTTTCTCTGCCCCATAAGCATAATAAACACCTTCTATCTTCTGCAGAGCCTGACATTCATTTCTGAAAATCAAAAAATAATTCCCTAGCTCCTTTAATGTGGTTTTAGCACAAAATCCTTGATTGTAAGAGAACCTGCCTCAGTATGATAACAAATAAAGCTACTGTTTCTTCTTTACTGTATGTCAGACACAATGTTAGAAGCTTTCAGTGATGTGCTAAATGAAGCAAGCTAGTGCTGGCTCCTGAAATTCTGTCATTAACATATCTTCTCTTGGTATGTTCAACATGGCAAGGATGTAGGCTGAAATGGGTGATAGGTATTCACACCACAGAATTGGCAAATGCAACAAATCAAGACCTCTGCCCTCCCATAAAGAGCCAGTTGTCAAACACTCAACCAGTGCATGACTGGGAGCTTCAGGTTTATTACCTGACTTAATCCTCATGACAGCCTCATGGTTTATATTGTTATCTTCTTTTTAAAATTTCATTTAGGAAAGGAGAAATATCAGTGCAGTTAAAAACATAGAGTGCATTACTTGTTTGGACCTGATTCTGTTTGCTCCAAAGCCCACGCACTCCACTTGGAAGGCAGCTGACATTGTGTTATCTTTTCCGTTAGCGGCCCTTCCATTTGTCATTTATCACATTGACCAACACTGAAATGTCAGCTCTTTAAGGGAGAGGATGTAGTCCATTGAAAAAAGTGCTTTCACACAGCCGAAAATTTCTGGCTACCCTGAGGAAATGTTTTTCTGTGTTTCTCCCACTTCTTGCTATAGGTGGTTCATTGGGGATTGGTTGGAATGTAGCAAGACTTGTGATGGTGGAATGCGCACAAGGGCAGTGCTCTGCATCAGGAAGATTGGACCTTCTGAGGAGGAGACCCTGGACTACAGTGGTTGTTTAACACACCGGCCTATTGAAAAAGAGCCCTGCAACAACCAGTCATGTCCACCTCAGTGGGTGGCTTTGGACTGGTCAGAAGTAAGGAAATCTGACGCTGTATGTTTTAAGATGTCTTAACTATCAATCCCAAAGCATTTAATATTAAGGACACCTAAGCATGTGAGCACCTTAGAACTCAACAAGTAAGGACTACATAATGGTAAATTTGGTCCTGTCATGCTTTATTGCTGCTTGTCAGGAGGCAAGGTTTTTTGGGGTTAGGGAAATCAATGAGAAACTCAGCATCAATTTGTTAAAAATAAACCTAAAGTAAATTTGAAAGAATATTATTATAATGAGGACTCACATAAGTGGTTCTTCTCTTTCTTTGCTATTCTTGAGCAGCAACATAAGCTCAGAATTAGTGATATGTCTTTTTTCCCAAGTAATGTAGCCTAACTACATAATTCATGCACAGCAATATTTATCAAATTTTAATCACGTATTATATATCTAAATATGTTTTAATTGTTTCTGTTGCATCTGGGAAAGAAACACGGATTAAAGGGTTATAATATGCCAAAAAGTCAAATTCAGATTTTATCATTACTCCTGCTTCTATGATCAGTGAAGGAGACCTAAGATAATGTTTTTTGGGCATAAATGTGTATAAAAGAGCCTGAAACAATACAGAGGACTCAGAAAAATGGTCTTATGAAAAATGAGGTTAAGGGGTAGAGTTTAATTCTTGACTCCTCATTCTGCATGAGACATATAAACACCATACCATTCTCCACATTTCCCAAAGAAGAGTTTAATTCTTCTGTAGTGTTGGTTAATATTAAAAAGAATGAGTACCTGGCTATATAACTAAAGGTCATTCTTCCAATTTAGCAAAACAGGATGCATTTCCTGCTGGAAACGTTGTGGTACTTGCTTTGGGTATTTCCTGTAGACCTCCTAAGCTTGTAAAACAAAACAAAACAAAAACCCCAACAAATAAACAAAAAGAAAACATACATTGATCTTTAGGAACCCTGGATGTAACTTTTCCCCCTACAAATCTTACTCCAGGAGTGGCCTTATTTTGCTAGAGGCATGGGCCTAAAAGAGACCTGTGTTTAAGATGGTACATGGAAATGGAGATTCTGACCAGTTGTGGTTATCTATGGAATCTGTGGTGGGAATTGGGAGTGTTCTCCCAAGTTTCCTGGCCATACTCCAGCTTCAGTAATTACATCTGCCCACCTAACTTTTGTGTTTCAATCAAATAGTAGACATATTCTTGGTATTCACTGAGTAGTTATGGAAAACAGTATGAAATCTTCTGTTCCCTAAAAGTGGGTGGATTAACTTCTAAATTGATTTGGGAGATAAAAATCTACTGATAAGGAATAGACATTCTACAGAGTTGCACATATGTTCATAATTATTTTACCTGAAATTCAGTCCCCAAGACCCTCATAGAAGTTCATAAATAGTTATTGAATGTTGACAAATTTGTTATTGGAAAATCATAATGGGAGACCTGACTATTGGCTTCAACAGTCTGAGGGTTTCAGGTCAAGTCCCTAAGAATAATTCAGTGCTAACTAAACACACTGGAATGGGCACTATGAATAATACAAAGTAATCCTATAAGCTTGGGAAAATAAATATCCATCAAACAACTAGAGAATAATATAGGACAGTGTTTAATAAATGGTGAATTATGAGATATAAATGTATAAGTGATATAGAAATTTAGAGCTAAAAGAAGGTCAAAATAGCCTGAGATAGGATCAGAAAGCTTTTTACTTGATGGGAGTTAAACTGAATGTTGAAATATGGAATATGAAATAGGAAGAGAATAGAGAAACTAGAGAAGATATTCCTGGTGATAGGATAATTATTTCTTCAGTTACTTACTCAGAGAATATTCCTGAAACACCTGAACAGAAACTCAAAGATCTTGTGGTGAAAGTAGGGTGGAGAAGAGGGTTTGTTTTAAAGAATAAATGGAAAATAAGATTGAGTAGAATAGTAATTCATAAGAAGGATTGAATACAGAACTTTATACATTCATCTTTCTACCAAAAGTAGAATAAAATCGTTAAGTTCATAAGTAGAAACAAGAAGATATTTCTGCCAACCATAAAAACACTAAACTCACATGCACAGATTTATTTCACATTGATCTTTTGATCTACATTTTTCTATAGCATTACATTTTTATTTTAACATAAAACAAATATGATCACCTTCAGAAATGGCATATGTATATTTATTGTATGGTTCCATTTAACATTTTAAGGTTTTCTTCTGAAATCAACCTCATATAGGTTATAAATACCCTGCTTTTCAAATTTTGATTCCTTTTTGTTTTGAGAGAGTGTGCGGGTGCCCATGTGAGAGCAGGGGGGCAGGAAGAGGGAGAGGGAGGGAGAGAATCAGAAGTAGGTTCCATGCCTAGTACAGAGCCCTATATGAGTCTCCATCTCAGGACCCTGAGATCATGACCTGGGCTGAAATCAAGAGTCAGATGCTTAACCAACTGAACCATCCAGGAGCCCCTAGAATTTTGATTCTTATCTATCCACTCTTAGAGGTTACTTGCTCGAACAGCATGAGAGGCTCTTGGGCACTCCTGGAGGCTGCCTGAAGAAATATGAATAAATTAGATGCACTTTAAATAACATTTCTGCTACCTTCTTTAAGATAGCTTCGTTCCGGGTCATAAGATCAAGCCCCACATGAGATCAACCCTGCACGGGCTCTGTGCTGAGCATGAAGTGTACTTAAAATTCTCTGTCTTCCTCTCCCTCTGCTCCTCCTCCCACCCACCCAACACCCCCAGCAGCTCTCGTGCACACACTCTCTAAGAGGAAGGAAGGAAGAAAGGAAGGAAGGAAGGAAGGAAGGAAGGAAGGAAGGAAGGAAGGAAGGAAGGAAGGAAAGAGAGAGAGAAAAAGAAAGAAAGAAAGAAAGAAAGAAAGAAAGAAAGAAAGAAAGAAAGAAAGAAAGAAAGAAAAGAAAGAAAAGAAAAAGAAAAAAGAAAAGAAAAGAAAAGAAAAGAAAAGAAAAGAAAAGAAAAGAAAAGAAAAGAAAAGAAAAGAAAGATAGCTAAGACAAAGCTTAGGAGAAAGAAGTAGAGCTGAGGGTGTGGCACGCACATGTTAGGACTACCACTTCCAGTAAGCATTGCTGGCTGCTGTTGTTTCTCCATGACAAGCCAAGAAAAATGTTCAGGGGCAAACATAGGTCAAGAAATGCTCCTCTTATCATCTCAAAGATCTAGTTGATCAATACCTGTACCATCATCTTCATATTTTGGGTCTCTCTCAGGAAAAAAGAGCTAAGTTTTATTCCTTACAGTCTTTCCTGTTTATTCTCCAAAGGAGCGGTCCACTCACACTTCCATTTTCTTACTTTGCTAGGAAGCCCACTTCTTCCCTTGCTGGGTTAAAAATAAGTGAAAGTAAATACATTAAATGAAATAAATGTCTGAGTAGCTTTGGAGACCAAAGTGAGAACAAGGAGCCTGTTCTACCTTGAGGAACGGAATACCTCCCACTAATGAAAAGAGGAGGTCCTAGCAGCAGAGCAGGGAATGTTCCATCTTTTTTAGTGACCTGCTACAAACATTTCACACAATATTCCTTTGACACGCCCTGGAAACTTCCCTCCTTTTTCTGCCCCTTCCCCACTTCCAACTATCAGCTATCTGAGCTCTGCTCATCACAAGGGTGAGGTTCAACTGGTGAAAACATTTTGCAGCAGGAGGAATGTACCCTTTGACCTTTTCCTTTTCTTTGCCGGCTGCTCCAATATAAAATTTCCATTGTTCCAAAGCCAGGAACCGCTTTTTCGCTTTTTCGTTTTCCCCATCAGTGAAACCCACCCGGTGTTTATGGCAAAAGAAAAAAAAAAAAAAAGCCAAATTACCTTGGTGGAAAATGGCTCTTCAGCAACCTTTTGTGAAACTAATGAAGCCACGGCTTTCCCATTTCCTATAATCTAGCTTCACTCTTGGGATCACCCATGCTATGTTGGACTTAAATGGCTTTCTCTTTTTGCCCTCTCTTGGCAAATAACCCTTAAAAGTATTGCTGCATACTGTGGATGGGCTCCAGCAATCCTAAGCCATTCTTTTGATGTATTGGAATAGTTTCTTTTGACTCCCACAGAGTAGCCATCGAAAAAAAGGTCTGTTTCTTGTACTTACTCTTGGAGAAGGGGATGACGGCTGGCATCATACTCAATTGATTTTATAGGACTTACATTTAGGTAGCATTACTTAAGAAGGAATGAATGGGGCTGGGGGACGTTGGAAAGGGTAGGAAGCTACCTACAGGGACTATGCTTTGTTTTTAGAGACAGTTGTGACATCACCTTACCTACTCCTAGGTTCTGCTCTGGTGCTATAACGAAGTGAATTAAAACTACCTCTCCAGAGAGAATTCCGTCTAACCCCAAAACGTTAACATTTCTACCCTATTGCAAGTGAGAGTCAAATTGTTTTCCCTGGTGTGGTTTCAAATACTTTTCTCTGCAAAATATGTTTTTGCTTTTTAATCATTGATCATTAAAGGTAAAGCAAAAATGCATCTCTCATAAAACTTACCTCCTATATCCCACTGAGACGAAAACAAAAAGCAAATGGTCTGGTCAGATTTTAGATATATTGTGAAATTTTGATTATATGAATAAATAGGAAAAATAGGTATTTACCTGCAATAAAGAAAATAGAAATAATTTTACTAAAGAATGGATTGTCCACTGAGATCGTATCTTTCACCCAGCTACCTTTAATGTATTGTGAGAGTGAATGGAATGAGCTTTGATGTTTATAACTATGCTTTCATCTAAAAAATTGAACTTCTATTACTAGTGAATTTTAGGGGGTGGTAAAAAAATATGTAAAAATCTACCCTTTTACATGAGCAAAGACCAATGCATGCTCTGAATTATTATAATTATTATTAATTATATAATAATGATTATTATTATAATTAATATCTATTAATCATATACATAATCATGGCTACATCTTGCCTTCCTAAAATGTCTTTTTTTTTAGATAGTTAAATAAAACTGAAGCTGTCAGATGGATAAAGAAACATATTTATCAGAAGGCTTGAGAGAGGGAAAGATGACATGTAGGCTATATAAAGTAGAAGGAAGAAGAAAAGTGTATACAAGCTGAGGAACATCTCTGTTTGAACATCTCTGACCTAAGGTCAAAATAATTTTCTCGATAAAGTTCTCCTGGAATGAATCTGGCTTAAGTGGCATCCCTATGCCTTTATTGTTTTTTGTTTTTTTAATAAGCAATTTCTAAATATTTAATTTTTAAATCACCGTTAAGAAGTACAATATTTCCAGAAAGCAGAGAGTTGAGGCTTTGGCCACAGGCATCTAGTATTTGTGGCTAGATCTGCAGGGGTCAGGGCTGGCATATTTACTGAATCAAAAACTGGCAGAAATGTAGTTTTCAGTCATTCATTATTTTGAGAATCCAGTTGATTATCTCTGCTTCTACTGCGATGGGCTGGAATATCCTTGGCTTATTTCGTGGAGTCGGGCTGTCATTTTCTAAAATTATTTTTTTTGCCTCAGTAGAAGTTGTTGTTGTATGCCCAGTTTTGCGGATGATTGCACGTTGTCCCACAGAGGGTTTGTGTCTCTGTACGTTGACCTTTCAGAGCTTGGTTCTGGTAGAAACTTGCCATCTGGATTTATCTGTAAATCTTTCTTAATGCTTCAGTTCCTCACCTGTAGAGTGGGTGTGAAAATAGTACTTCCCGAGGTTTTGGTGAGAATCAGGTAAACTATGACACCCAAAGTACCTA
The DNA here is from genome assembly GCF_003254725.2 of Canis lupus dingo. Classification (NCBI taxonomy): domain Eukaryota; kingdom Metazoa; phylum Chordata; class Mammalia; order Carnivora; family Canidae; genus Canis; species Canis lupus. Next base: position 49,591,344 of record NC_064244.1, on the reverse strand, counting down.
GAATACTTCCTGGTGCTTATTAATAAATATTAGTGCAAATGGTCATTAGTGCTTAATAAATATTCTCTTTTTTTCTTCTCCCTATTAATACCAGTGTTACTGGTTTTGGTGTAGTTTTGGTTTCCTGGGGACTTCTAGACACAAATGAATGAATTGTCTATCATTGCATTATCTGCCTCCCCTAATCATAATCAGGACTTTGGCATAGGTAGGCTCCTTGCAAAGACTGCTAGATATGACTACATTCCTCAAATAATAGCAGAAGCTTCTTGCTACTGGAAAAAGATATTCAAATAAGCAAGGGGCACATGCCCCCAACTTTAATGTACATACATATGCTTTTAAGATGTAAAGGGAGAGGGGAGTGGCGTAACTGCGTTTATTAGTAAATGTTCCCACTATGGAGAACTAATCATAGCTTGAAATACTAAAATTGAATTTCCTATCTATCCTATGTGCTTCTGCCTATCTCTGGAAAGTCAGAAGTACTCTTCTTTTTGTACTTTATCTCAATGTATTTTTTTTAATAATTAGTTAATACTTCTCATGTGTTCTCCTGACTTTGTTTCTGCTGATGCTGAGAGCTACGATGCAGATCCAAAGGCCTAGGATTTTGGTCCTGCTCCACCACTTGCTATCTGTTTAACTTTAGGTTGCTTAAGCTTTCCTGATCTGGGATCACCTGGGTGGTTCAGTGGTTGAGCATCTGCCTTCAGCCTGGGGCATGGTCCTGGAGACCCGGGACCGAGTCCCACATCAGGTTCCCTCCATGGAGCCTGCTTCTCCCTCTGCCTGGTCTCTGCCTCTCTCCGTGTGTCTCTCATGAATAAATACGTAAAATCTTCAAAAAAACAAAAAACAACAAAGAAACCTTTCCAGATCTGTAATTGTTCTTAAAAGCTTGTATAAAGATAACGTATCTGAAAGTGTTTTGTGAACTGTTAAGCTCTAATGAAATGTAAGGGAGTAGTGTTATTATCAATGATCACGTTAAGCCTTAAGAAAGTGACAGAAATCCTCTCAGGCTTTGGCTTCTAACACTGGTGGATGGTAGACACTTGGTGTGAAGCCAGGAGGACTAGGCACGAGTAGGTTATGCTTGAGAGACTGGAATCAGGGCTTTACTCATTGTACAGAACACATGATGGCAGAACATGATTGCATGTCTTGGTTTCTTGAGATTTGGGATTGCTGTGACAGTTAAATGAGATAATTAGTGCAGAGTCCATAGTGTAATGCCTAACATCCAGGAAACAGTGTTAGCATTAGGTCTGCCTTTTAATAGCTGCATGACTTTCTACCAACCACTTACTCTAAGACTGTTTCCTCATTGTAAAACTAGAATAATAATTGCCATCTCACAGGATTTTTGTGAAGACCATGTAAAGTATAGCAGATAGCATGACATTCGACATATACTATGTTTATTAAATGGCAGCTGCTCTTATTATCATTATTTTTAGTAGTGGTTAACTAGTGGAAGTGGCAGCAGTGTTGGCATTGTGTGTGGTACTGGGCTAGCCCTGGAGAACACTGCACATTACTAAGGAGAGATGAATCTGAAGCGGTAAGGGTAGCCTTCCTATCAGGGTATAGTAAGCGTATTTAGAGTTTGAATTTTTATCTTGAAGACGATAGCAAGCCATTGAAGGATTTTTCTTTTTTTAATCACAAGAGAATATAATTGGATTTGTGCTTTGGAGAGTGAAGTAAAGGTAAGAGCAAGAAACAGGAGGCCTGTTAGAAAACCAGCTCAATATTACATGAAGGAAATGACACTTGTCTGAAGTAAGGATAGGATAGCAGTGATGGAGACAGAAATCGACAGATGTGAGAGAGATGTAGGGGCTCCACACTCAGCAGGAAGTCTGCTTGGGGTTCCCTCTCTCCCTCTGCCCCTCCCCCTTGCTTTCTCTCACTCTCTCCAAAATAAATAAATAAATAATTGTTTTAAAAAACTATGAGTTCCTGGAAGATAGAGATCATTCTGAATCATTTTCATGTCCCTGTCTCCTCAGTCTAGTGTAGCTCCTATAGTAGATCTGGAGAATTTTTTTTCTTTCTTTTTTTTTTTTTTTTGTTTTTTGTTTTGTTTTGTTTTGTGTTGTTTTGTTTTGCTTTTTTGAATGAAAGGTATAGAAACAGGTTTTCAAAATGCTATGGGTAGGGTCATCACTTGACTGAGAGGAAGAACAGATTTTAAGGAAGCGTTCAAATGTACAAGGGAGAAAGTTGGAGACTTTTGTCAGTCACCGTGTTTAATGGGTGACTCTAGAAAGAGAACATTCCAATTAACCCAGAGAAGAGGTAAATAATAGACATTGTGACATAAGAAGAAACATCTTTTCCTCAGTATGAAGAGCAGACTGGTCCAACTAAAGAATAGTCAAATTGATTTATGTTTAGGGAAATTCCTTATAGACAGAGAAAAGTCCAAAGATTTTCTGTGCAGTAAACCTTCACCAATGGCCATGTATTCGTGGTTACCACACTCTAAGAATACACACCTCAGTCAACCCCTAGCTTGCTTCACAAAGACGAGTTCTCATGGTCTACTAATAGCATAGGGATTCTTTTCAGAAGACTACACCCAGCAAGTAGGAAACCAAGGATTCCACATTCCAAAAATTAGCAGAATCTTATCGCAGCTGAATGTGGCCAAGCATAGGGAGGAATCGAGGAATAAACCTACCCACAATAAAAGAAGAAAATAAGTTAGCCAAGAAAAGCAAACTTTGGATTTAGCTCTTCAAGTCCTTAGGGAAAAAGATAAAAGTACTTCTGCTTAAAAACTTAGGGAATTTATCATATCTGAAAGACTTTGCCCAGAATTTAGTTTATATGCATCTTCTGTACCCAAACATACATTTACTTCAAGAAAGACTTTCCTCAAATTTTCTTCTATCTTTAGACTGCCGTTATTCATTAGTATTTGTTTCATTTTCAGTGCACTCCCAAATGTGGTCCAGGGTTCAAGCATCGGATTGTTCTGTGCAAAAGCAGTGACCTCTCTAAAACATTCCCAGCTGCACAGTGTCCAGAAGAGAGCAAACCCCCTGTCCGGATCCGCTGCAGTTTGGGCCGCTGCCCTCCTCCTCGCTGGGTGACTGGAGACTGGGGCCAGGTAATGCAGTTGGACGGGGGCGGGGGGAGCTCCTCCCGAAGCAGCACCTTGAGACCCTTGAGATTCCTAACTGGGTCATTATGAGGGCTCAGGAGATGAGTAACACCGCCGAGATTAGGTATGAGATTCAAGTGTGGAAGAATGCACAAGCCACAGCTGCCACACATAGACCCACGGTAGCTGTGTCACTGCCACACCCACACACTTCCTACTTCAGCCTATTCCTCGCATCTTACCATTTTAACTTAAAATGGAAAGAGGAATGGTCTATACGGCCAGATATTTGCTGAGCAAGCCAACAAAACTTTGGATTCTAGTCCCAACGCTCTCAACTACTTCAAGAATAAATCAGTTAATACCGGTGTCTTAACTTGCCTACTTGCAAAGTAGCTCCTCTTAACTTCACAGAAGTATGGGGGTTAGCTTGATAACGTGAATGACAATCTTTGCAATATTATCAATATTTATTTTTCAGTGGGTTTATCTCATGGACATCATTAATTGGGAAACCAGTATTATAGGACTTTCCATATGTATTTTTATTAAACGCATTTTATGTTCTAATTCCCATTTTTCTTTCATTGTTCTCATTTACTTTTAAATTGTCTTCTCTTGCAAAAGGCCACCTTAAATCCTTTTAAAGCAAATTGGTATATTTGAATAAAAGGAAAATTCAGTATTATCCTTTTGAAATGTCAAAAAGGAAATCTATTAGGTTACATTAAAAAATAATGCTCCAGAAAGTAAAGTACATTTCTAGACAGTTAATGCCCTTTTCCTGTGGTTTTTATAATTAAACTTGTAGCTAGTTGTTTTTTAATATCTGAGACCCAAATAAATCATGGCACATAACTATACCAGTATGACTTTGTGTGTGCTATGGACCAGACCTGCCATAATTTCTTAAAAATGGCATTTCACCAAAAAAAAAAAAAAAAAATGGCATTTCATAGAAATAGTTAGCAAAATTCTAACCAAACTTCAGTATTTCTAGAGTATAGCAGCATTTACAGACCTCTTTCATTACATTTGGGAGAGCACAAAGATTTTCAGTCTCCGTTAAGGCAAATAAATATATCAGCTCTGTGCTCAGCCAGCCCTATGGGTAAACAAAAAAATATATGATCATAAAATAACAAACATTTGCATTTGTATAACAAATAATACTGTGCATTTATATAACAGTATTTAATTTATAAAATACTCGAATGGAATATACATGATAAGGTTAGGCATTGTAAGCAATTATGTGTGTCACTGTGGAAGTGTAACAGTTTTATAATATGGAATTGATATGCTATTAAAGATTCAGTACAGACAGGCTCTCATAATTTTCATCTAAACCAGGTAGGCATTTCCTTCCTTACATATTCTTCATTACAATGCACTGTTATATAAAGGTCAGTTGAAAGGTTTTGCATGTTAGTGATTTCACCAAATTTACAGGAATCAATGTCAAATTCTTTTAAATATTGTCAAGTCCTTTTCTTCTCATCTATATTTTAAATTCAGTTTCTTAAAATTAAAATTAACTGATAAAAATATTTTTTCAAGGATGCTTTAATATATTTTTATGGTCCCTTTGTCATTCTGTATTTAAATTTTTTTTTAATAAAGGGCCTATGAATATCCTTGCAAGTCCTATAAGTGCTCTGAGAGTTTTGACAGACAAATTCAATAGGGCCTCAGTTTGTTTACATTGTGAGCATCACCATCACCTGTCTTGCACTGGCACTGGCTAGCTCATCTCCTTGATCCCGAATCTCACAGGCTTTGCTGGTATTCTGGGTTGCAGGCCCAAAGAGTAGACCTTCAGCCTGGACAGCTGATTAGTCACTGGTGAACCTAAGTCACTCTGAGAGTAACTTCAATTGTGAAGTAACTGAATCCCTGAGTAGATGAAAAAGGAGAGGGAGACATGCTACTTGGCTCTCACATTTGTGTGACAGACAGTACCTTAGAAAACTCAGAGCACTTATCTAAGCTCTTTTTTTTAATTGGTCCCCATCACCAGCCTGTGCAGCAGTCACTGCTGTTGTGCAGAACTCATATTTTGATCAGATTCATAACACTCCAGTAGACCATCAGATTGTTTGCCCACAAGCCTATAATAAATAGACAGGAAACATGATGTCCCAGCCCTAGCATCTCTAATTATTCTACTTCTGTGAGGGAACTGTTAGAAAAATAGCCCAGGAAATCTCCTATTTCCTGGGAACTATATTGCTTCCATTTGCTAGGGTAATCACATGATCTGTGAATTTCCAAACCAGTCCTAGAGGAAATTTCCCAAGATGAACTTCATTGGACTTTAAAAGCTAACATATATAGTATTTGAAAAAGATATAATATCTTTTTACCTCCTAAAATTGTGGAGATTAGTGTTTTCTTTCTTTCTGTGTCTTTGGGTTTAGTGTTCTGCTCAGTGCGGCCTTGGCCAGCAGATGAGGACGGTGCAGTGTCTCTCCTACACTGGGCAGGCATCTGGTGACTGTCCAGAAACTGTTCGGCCTCCATCGATGCAGCAGTGTGAAAGCAAATGTGACAGTACCCCCATTTCCAATACTGAAGGTGAGTTTCCTGTGGAGAAAGGGCCTGTGGTCCCTAGTGCTCACCTGTACTGGTTCCCAGGGTTTGAAAATCCCCATAAAGCCACTCTTGTAGGGTAGTGTGTATAGAGCATGTGAAAACTGCATGTGTACTGGAGATATGATAAGGAAGCCTACATTTTTCCCTGACTCTGACACTAACTATATGACCTTGGTAAGTCACTTAACCTTACTGGAACTAAGTTTGCTTATCTATACAATGAGAGATTGGAGTGGGTAACCTCTAAGGTCATATCCGACGTAGCATTCTATGTTTGACTTGTGCCAGAATATAGAAATGATTTCTAACGAACCACATTTTGAAGTGAAAACTTCTGTTTCTCTTTGGATGTAGCAATGGATCTCTACCATCATGAAGATTAAAGTTCATGCTTGTAGTTGTATATATAATGAAAGCATATGTTTGAAAGTATTTGCATTTCAAATGCTAATTTCCTCATTGTAGAAAAGAAGAAAAAGATAATTACGTCGCTGTTTAGAGAGGAGAACAAAGGTCTTTGGGCTCTGAAATTTCTCTTTCTGATGTATTGGGTAATCTGTTTATTAACAGCAGATGCCAGCCCAAATCCTGAATTTTTTTATATCTTATTTCAATAAATATACTTTGCTTATTCAGCTAGGCATTCATTTAAAATTTCAAAATGCTACTATGTAAGAGGCACTGTAACAGAAATCATAGGAAGTATGGAGACAAATATGGCACAGTCAGAAAATTCAGACTGCCTTGTCATGTGAAAATAGAGGCATGCTCAAATATAGCACAAGACTATCTTGAAGCTACTAATTTAAATTATGTAAGAAACCCAGTTGCAGGGCTCTGCTTAAAACTAAAGTAGAGAACTATCCTGAACATAATTTGTTAATATTTTTCAAGTGGAAATTATGTGCTCACACACCTATTAAGAAGAGATGTATTTCTTTTGACCAAATGTATCCAGTTTAAAGGATTTTTAAAATTTTTTTTAAAATAGACCTTTTTATTTTAAAGATCTTATTTATTTATTTGACAGAAAGAGAGGGAGAGAGCAAAGAGGGGGATGCAGAGAGAGAGGGAGAAGCAGGCTCCCCACTGTGCATGGAGCCCGCCATGGGGCTCTGTCCTAGGACCTTGGGTTCATGACCGGAGCTGAAGGCAGATGCTTAACTGACTGAGCCACCAGGCACAACTTAAAGGATTTTTTTAAAAATTACATCCACTATTTTTAAATGTTTCCTTAGGAATTTTATTTTAGGAAGAGTAATCATCTTGTATGACAACATGCCGAGAACTTGCATCTTTGCAAATGTACTGGTTTTTATATATGAGCCTCAACCAACATCCTTATTATATAATTTACTCTTTCAGATAAAAACAGTCTTAATCTACACCAATTCAAAATTGTAATTTTAATTTGAAAAATCTCTGGCTCTGATGCCGTCTACTTTTTGTCCCTTTAATAAGGGACATTCTAGAAATCTAACTTTTCTTCTCTTGAGAAGGACTCAAAAAATCCATGACAAATCGGACTCAAAAAATCCATGACAAATCAAAGTATTTTTCTTTTTTTTTTCAAAGTATTTTTCATAGCAAAACAATCTCTTTGAAGTGATCTAAATAAAAATATCTCTCTTATATAAGACTGCAGCAAACAGCTCTACCCATCATAAATTATTAGTGATCAATCACATGGGTTTGGAGGTCCATTTTTCTTTCTGAGTTGAAATATAAAAGGTTGAGGTAGAAAAGAGGATATAACTGTCATTATATTACTCTGTGTAATTTTGATAGGCCCTTTAAATTTATAATCCACCTTATACATTTCATATACAAAAATATCTGGATATGTGTGTATGCGCACGTGCACATGTGTGTTATAATTATGACAAGAACCTTCCAAGATTTGATATTACTGATGAGGAAACTGAGGCACAGAGAGCAATAGTGACTTGCCCAAATTATGAGACTAGAAAGTAGTAGACTCAGGACTTGAACCCAGATTTGGCAAGGCCCAAGGACATGTCAGTTTCAACCACATTTTTATGCTATTCTTAATTTGCTTTTTAAGTAGGGTATTTTAACATGAAAACAGAGCTTCTGGTTATAAAGTAGCAACACTTCATCATGAATCATCAATCATCCTGAATCAGTAGATTCAGGCTCAGTCATTGCTGAAAGAACTGGCTTTTTAACATGCCCACAGCAATATATATGTTGAAATTATGTTTATAGCTTCATTTTGGGCATTTTAGTAATTTCTCCAAAAGCTTTTCTGTCGTGGTTAATTATTATACATAAGCTTCACAGCTGGAGATGCAAAGTTTTCAGAGTGGGCAAAATATCATTTGCAACTGAACTTACTTCCTCCTGTTTTAAAGAAATTCTTTTAAATGGATAGATGTTAATATGAGGTTTCTTGAATTATTTGGAGAAACACCTCATGGTCATTTAATCTGCCTGGCCAAATCACTTTTTATTAATATTAATTTGAAGTAAGCAGTTAAGACAGTATTTTTAGCCTTCTTAGTAAAGGAAGAAACTTTTAGGAAATTATTAATCCTGCAAAATATGACTAACCTTAGAACTATTATTCCCTAAAGCTGCTGAGTCATTGAAAAGAAAGACGATCGCTCTTAAACGAAATTAAATTTAAAGTGGGTATGTCTGTCATAACTTGTTTTTTGTTCTCTTTGGCTTCCCAGTGGCATATATTGAATACATTAAATACCTATCTATTTATTTCATCAGGAGCTAATTATTGAGTGCTTGCTGTGGCCAGCCTCGGCCATTCATTATGGCAAATTCAAGTGCATTTATAAGTTCATAGTCTTACAGGGAAGATACTTAAGAAAAAAAAAAAAGGGAACATAGAAGATGTTATGTGGAGCAGTTGACATAGTCCTAAGAGAATTCAAATGGAAGACCAGTGACTTTAACCTTTTAGATCAAGGCGAGCTTCATAGGCTATGTGGTCTATGAACCAGCTGTAATGTGTACTTGGAAAAATAACCCCGTGTGTACCCTGGGAAAAGAGGATGAAACAGTTGAATTAAATCATAAATTGTCATTCTTAGAGATATGAAATGAGCAGATAACATGGATTTGAAAAGAGAAGAGGTTCTTGTATGAAATTAATATGAGTAATCTAATATGGCTTCTGGAAATCAGATCAGGGAGAGAAGAACTGCCTGTTACCAAGGGAGAGTTGGGAGGGAAGTTTGGTAGTAGGGAAAGGAGTAGACTCTGGTTACTGAAGGAGAGTAGAAAAGGACCCCTTTTTCCCCAGCAGAATCAGGTTCTCGACTGTTAGTGGGAGCCTGTGAGAAACTGGTTCAGCCCCACCCCAAGACAGAGCAGGACCAAGGGAGATCCCTTGGGATCTAAAATAGAGTTTTTCAGAGAGGGTCTCTAAGGGTGAAATGGACAGAATCTTGAGAATTGTTTTAACAGCACAGTGTAGGAATTGATTCCCATTCTAACATTTTATTATGAAAATAAAAAGTTTCAAACGTAACAGCAAAGTTGAAAGGTTTATACAATGAACACCCACCCTCTGGAGTCCAACATTAACATTTTCCTGAGCTTGATTTGTCACATATATATCTCTGTCCATGCCTCAAGGTAATGGTTTTTAAATAATGTGCTCAATTCGCTCAAACATTATTATTTACCTAGCAAACATACTGACTGTGTGCCAGGTATTGAGACTATGAAAGGAATGTGACAAAGGTTCTTGTCCTCAAAGGGAGCAGATTTAGCGGGGGTGGCAACAGATAATTCTCACATATAAGCAATACTCTAACAGGATAGAAAGAAGTTACCATGAGTACACAGAGGAGGGAGCAATCAGCAGAAACATCATGGAGAAGGCAAGCTTGAGTGGGGCAAACAATTTGTCAAGAAGACAGGGAGATACTGAGCATTCCTGATAGAAGATGAGTATGTGCAGTCATGGGGACATGGAGGTAGTTCAGTATGGGTGCAGTGGGTTGGCAGATTAGTAGGCAGTAGAGATGTGGCTACAAAGAGAGACACAGGGACTTGGTTTTGGAGAGTCCTGCATGCACTGGAAGACAGGACTCTATCTACAAGTTCTAGAGAACAAGTGAAGGAAACTGGGGAGTGACATGCTTGGCATGGCAAGAGTGGGAAGGGGCAGAGAGAGGTCAACCTTGTATGGAAGAAGAGTCTAGGCTTGAGACGATGAAGGCTTGAACTAAGGCAGATATAGTAGAAATCAGAAGGAGAATAATGAGTTGGAAGAAATAAAATGGAAAGAATAAAAAGAACCCGATGAATGATCAGACATGGGGATGAGAGATTGGAGGTATCCACTATGACTCCCATTTAGATTTTGGTTCCTGGATGTTATAAATCATGATAAGGAATTCAGGAATCTATAAGGAAGTTAAGCACATTCATCTCCAAAAGCCATAATAAAATAATGGAATTTGAGTAAGATTTTTAAAAATAAAAATAAAATAAACAATGGAAAGAGATGGAAGAAATGGAGGAAGGTTAAGACAGCAAAGAATAACAAGAGAATGAAACTAAGAAGTGGAGCATCAAGATGTTAAAAATAAATAGTAAGAGGGAACTAGAAGGAAGAAGGGAAATATAATTTGCCATGTTCAACATCTGCTAACTTTAGTTTTTAATTCTTGAAAGCCTTCAGTGAAGAGTTAAAGCATTGTAGGCTTGATTTTGACAGACTGCCACGATGAAGGTAACACTGCGTTGCTGCCGGAAGTGAATTACAGACACACTGGGTATCACTGCATCTGAAGTACTACTCAGAGTAATTTTTTAAAATACATCTGGCAGCTAGGGCTAGTCTACTCAAGCTTACCTGAAATTTTATCCCAAATGCCATTTTATTCATCTTTTTGCAGTTTCAGGTTCCCTTGTACTTTATATGGTGAGTCTTTTCAGCCTCTCAGTAGCACAAGGCACTTTGTCATCTAGTATTTATTGCTGCCAGGTAATAATTCATCGTGTGCCATGAGCTGGCAACCAACCCAAGAAAGGTGTGGTCAGTGAACTTTACCAGCCTACACTCTCTAACTCTCTAACACTGGCTTTGGTGGGTCTCAGTCTACCTCAAATGAACAACTCAGAGAAAGCCTTAACAGCTCCAGAAATTTCATAAGACCCCCAGAACAAAAGAGCTACTGGATTTGAGGTTTAAAGTGGTATCTGAGGAGTTAAAACCAGTGAAAGAAATAATAAAGGTCAGTTGAAGACTTTGATTTCAAGGAGGTGAGGAAGAGTAGTTTTTTTTTTTTCCTTTGCCATTTTAAAAAGCTCATAATGTACCTTAGCACTCAGGATCATATTCTTGGCTTCGGGGTTTACGGGGAACCCTGGGATTTGTGTTGGGATCATACCACCTTGAGGATGAATGTGGGTGGCATCCCGGGAATAAGACCGGGTAGAGAAACAGAAAACAAAGTGAATGACTTAATCCATGGTAAGATGAAATTGGAATCAAGTTTTATAGTTGATATCATCTTGCTTTGAGGATGAAAAGTTGGTGGACTGTTCCCATTGCAATGAATGATGTCAAGTTTCCAAGTGAAACTTGTTAGTGCACCCTTTTCCAGTCTGACTATCTGACATATCAAAGGCTCAATTACAGTTTTGTTTTTTGTTTTTTGTTTTTTTTCAGAAAAAATACTTTCACATCCCTCACCCCCGACTCCTGCACCACACATTCACACACACAGCCTTTGCCATCTCATGTCTCACTAGGCTCTGCATCTCCTTGGGCAGTTTGACAGAGGCACAGCTGGTTGTACTTTTGTAATCCAAAAGATAGACTCTAAGATGCTTCAATCATAACTCTGTACTTACTGTGTTCTGCCTCTGAATCTCATAAAGAGTTTACAGGCACACAGGGTGTGCATTCTCCAAAGAAAGATGCTGAATGGTCATGAAAGGATATGTACCCCAGGCCACTCCAGTGATAGCCAGGCTTTATAGCATTTTATGAAATAAGTGCAAGGACACTACATTTCAGGAGTTGCTCTTGTACTCCTTAGACCAAGTGAAGCCTTCAAAGTCACAATGAATCTGAATCCAGTTGCATCCTAAATTCATAAGCCTCTGTTCAGTGTGAGTATTTTGAAATCATGTCTTTTAGGTCAGAGATTTGAAAGATTAATGTAAAGCACCTGGGAGTTAAAAAAAAAAAAAAAAGGCTGGCACATCAATGATAAGTAGATTCATGTGTTGCCTATGAAACAGGTTGTCTTATTTTATCATTCAACTCTACCAGAACCCAGATTACCAGTGAGACCCACTGTGGCATACCTGACAGGTTACTTAAGATTCTAATAATGGGTTTAGTTCATACAGTGAGGCCTAGAGGTTGGCTTTCAGCCCTTGATATATTCCCAAGTGTCCCTAAGAAGAACTTGAGAATACTCCATAAATTGTTCTTCCCACCAGAAATATCTGGCCTTGGGCAAAGTGAAATTTTATTTTCAGGGAAATGTGTGATGTAAAAAAGGAAAGACTAATTAGGTCCAGAAAATATTTATTAGAAACCACACAGTAAGGACCTCTTACCCTTCCAACAGCCTCACAAAAGAAAAGGTAGAATGAGTGTCTTGTCTTTTCCTCCCAGGACAGTACTCAGCTGGCACATGATGATGGCATAAGAGGAAATCCAGCTCCTTCATCTTAAAATCCTTGACTGTGACAGCTTAGATTCCACTTACCTCAAAAGCAGTAGATATAAGTGTATCTGCTTTAAGAAAATATGACAGTGAAGACCATACTTTCCAAATAGATTAATTGCAGATTCGTAATGATATCACAAAAAGGTTCTACTCAAAGGATTCCTTTTAATAGGTCTCTTATAATATAATAGTCTCTTATATATAATAGTTTATTTTTAGATTATATATTGCTTAGGTATAGAGGAGCTTTTGGTTATTAGATGTTTGGAGATTAGCTAGAAATCAGTGCCCACTGAAAATCATTCAGAAACTAAAACAGAACATTTATTATTGTTTTGATTTCAATGGAAAACTGTTTAATTTATGCATAGCTTTTCCAGAATGGTTTTATCACAAATGTAAGCTGTACTGTGTATTGATTCAAGGGTGAGAAGGTCATTTCATATATTTTTTTAAAGTTTTTATTTAAGTTCCAGTTAGTCAACATACAGTATATTAGTCTCAGATATAGAATTGAGTGATTCATCACTTACATTATTTCATATTTTTAATGGCTTTGACAATAATATGACATTATTTCATATTTTAATGGCTTTGACTGAGACAGGCTAGTGATTAAGTTTTATAATTAAGGCCTCTCGACTACATCAGCAGAATGTCATGAGTCAATTCAAGAGCTTGCAGCAAGTCAGTCCTCTCTAGGTAAGCTAGAAAAGTGGCAGATGGGCTGAAAGCCCTGGTATAATTTAATACTGCTCCTAATATATTTAAGATTTACATTCAGCTTTTGGTAATAGTGGGGCTTTAAAACTTCTTGGTGTGTCTCAAATTGCCTTTCACTTTTGTCATTTTACAGACTTGGAGGAGGTTAAAGCTAAGGAAGAGTATTCAGGCTATTTCAAATACCTATGACCTAGAACCTTCCTTTAAAAAAAAAAAAACCCTACTCATTCTCCAGGCACCTAACTGGCTTAGTCTGTGGAGTGTGCAGCTCTTGGTGTTGGGGTTGTGAGTTTGAGCCCTCTGTTGTGTGTAGTTTATTTTTTTAATTCCCCTTTTCTAAGATGGCGAAGCAAATTTTCTGATGATGATGCCACAAGGATTGACTCATGACTTTTGGTATCAGCCAAGAATACAGAAGTCTTGACAGGCAGAAACCTTTTTGTTGTTTCATGCCAAGAATGCTGCCAAAACTGAGGGGTCCTCGCCCTGGCTCTTAGACTGAGCAGCTTTGTGATGAGCCTAGTTTCCCCAACCTTTGTGAGCTTCAGTTTTGCCATCTATATAAATCTGATGTTTTATATAATAAAAGGATTAAATATTGGGGATCCCCGGGTGGCTCAGCGGTTTAGCGCCTGCCTTTGGCCCGGGATGTGATCCTGGGATCCTGGGATCGAGTCCCATGTCGGGCTCCTTGCATGGAGCCTGCTTCTCCCTCTGCCTGTGTCTCTGCCTCTCTCTGTGTGTCTCTCATGAATAAATAAATAAAATCTTTAAAAAAAGGATTAAATATATAAAACCATCTATGTAAAGCATCAGCTTTACATACATCACAGGATTAAATACATGAATATGTAAAACCACCAGGCAGTTCCTGGCACACAGAAGGCTCTTAATCAATGATTTATAACGGCATTGTTACTGGATTAAGCTCTTGTGGCGTTAAAAGACTGAGAGAATGAAAGACTGGCTATGGTTGACCTTATCTGGTAAATAGACTTCCATCAATCCAAAGATTGGTTCTCCCTGTCTGGGCAGTCTCTAGAAGGCAAAACCAAGAAGTAGGAAGGGAGTCTTCCTTGGTAACCCTCCTTTGTTGGAGCCCCCACACTCCATCAAGGCTCCATGTCCTCTGGCAGCCACAGTGTCTCCACTTTAATAGCTCATCCAGTCTTAGCATCCCCAGCCCTGGCTCGTCCCCCATGTCTCCCCATCCCACCCCATTATGATGTACCTGCTTTCTGTTTAATATCTATTTGTTTAATTTGTTTAATATCTATCTGTTCATTTGTTTATGTGGCCAACATGTAACCCTTCCTGAGAGCCTAGGTACATTTTGACAGGGATCCCAGAGACATGACACATGATGATCTCACAGGCAGAAGTGTTGGTGGTAATAATAATAATAATGAGAGCTAACAGACTGAGAATAGACTGAGTGATTCCTCTGTGCTGCACTTTGTAAGCACTATCCCATGTGCGTCACTCACCACATCCTGTGGGCAGGTCTTATCATGGGTCTCTACTTCACAGATGAAACTGAGGCTTAGAAAAGTGAAGGAACATGACCCAGAACAGTCAAAGGCAGGAAGGAAGCAGCTCTGGAATTCACCCCGAGGCCCAGCTCACTCCAGGCCACCCCTAACACTGTGTTACACTGCTGGGCCAGGCAGGTCTTGGATGCTCCTAAGGAGCGCCTACCTCTCTAAGTTTGATTCTGCTCCCAGGACCCAAAAGGTTTCAGTTTTATTGAAATCAACTTAGTTGATGACTAACTTGAGAGGGGTATTGGAAAGTTCAGAGAGGGACACCCTGGCAGCCGACCTCCAGCCTCCCCCGAGGCTAGACACTGCTCCTGGCCAAAGGACCCACCGTGCCCTGGGCCTCTGCATTCCCAGAAGAGTACTCTCATTTCCAGCACCCACCTAAGAAGCTGAATCCCAAGTTACTTATATTGTAATAGACCTTGAAATCTGATTCCATGACAGACAATAACTGATGAATAAAAATATTCTTAAGTTGTTCCTCTCTCCAATTACCCCACCATCCACCCATTCAGGCTAGGTCTACAAGAAAAATCTGAATTTTCCTGTATTTTGCTCATCTCAGAATTTTCCTGGACCAGCAGGAACTCTTCCAAAAATGGAGTAATGAATCTCGCAATAAAATTGAACCCCAGAAAATACTGACTTGTGTCAACAGGACAGCATTTTCTCAGGAGTAAATCTAAATATTGTGTCCTCATCGAGAAAGTCAGAGCACTACTTACTGTCATCAGGTGGTAAGAGATAATAACTGATAGTGGTAATTTGACATCTTACACTTAACCAGTGCTGATAAACCTTGTATGCACTGCTCGAGGTGGCATCCTAGGATGTCCGTGTTATGTGTGGAGGTGAGAACTCATGATCCCCGTTTACAGTTCAGGCACAGAGAGGCTGTTTGTTCAATAAAAGAGAAAACTAGGATTAAACCAGGGCAGCCTGGCTTCCAATTTTATTTCCCTGTACTATTAAAGCAACCAGTCTTCCTCTACCTATCAACTACGTCATCTTTATATTTTTTTGCTAAAATTTATTTTGTACTCGACGTGATCCCATCAAGCCCTGCTGCCGACTCTGAGAGGAGTAGTCTGATGGCAGGCTGTCTCATTAGGATGATGATTTGGAATTAAAGACAAGTGACACTGTGTCGGCTTGTCCCATCATTTTAATAACTGCATTACCTTGACAAGATGCCCCTCTTGGTAACACCGATAAAACTTTTCTTCTTCCCCACAAAAGTATCCTTAGTTTAAACCCATCTTGGTTACTTTTTACTGATCATGACAGAGAGGAAATGCCACCTCCAAATTAAAATATATGGAGATCTTTGCATCTCAAATGCATACTTGATTCACAAATATCATCTGATTTCTTTTTTTTTTTTTTAAGTGCAAAGCTTAAAGAAATTTTTCTTGTCTCTCCACCCTTCTTTTCAGCCAAAACTTGAATTTATGGAGAATCCTAGTATGGAAAGATTCTATTCAGATTCCTTCCCAACTATTATTCTCTTTAAGTCAAATCGTTTGAGTAGTAAGGGAGTTCAATGGTGGCAGTTTATGTTTGCAGAAGACTGAGGGCTCCTGTTTAAAATTTAACTCTTTCACTGAAAGAGCCTGGAATATGAGATCAATAAAGTCACCTTACTTTGCAATAATAATGGAAAACTTTCCCATTCCTTCGCACGTAATTTCTTGAGCTTGTCATATGCCTTGTATACCATGCATATGATGTCTTAGAACTTCAGTGGATTTCTGAAGCCAGTAAAAGAAAAAACATGCAGATAATCAAGTAAGCAAGCAACAACAAAACTGTCCTGTTACACTGAACTTCACCCAGTGTTCCGCCTGATTCTAATTACCTTCAGCAATTTACCCAGGATGCTTCAGTATAACCACCTGGAAAAATGAGGGTGGAACTCTGATTCTGGGAGGCATGTGGAAATTTAATTACGAGGTTTGCAAAGTATTTTAAAATCCCCCAGATAAAAGTGACCAGAGGACTAGAGACGAATATCATTATTAGAAGTAGTAGGGTTACGTGGGAGTGAGAAAGGTACTGAGGATCAAAGACCGGTGTCCCTTTCTCTGCACTGGCCCCTTAGCCCCCATCTTCTGCAACCAGCCTCAAGGAGAGATGGAGAAAGAATCATTTATTCACCTTCTGGCTGCAAGAACTGCAGACCTCAACTGTGGCAGTTCTAGCACTGAGGAGAAAACACACATAGGAAAAAAGAAGGCCATGTCTCACTTCCAAATTAAAAAAAGACATTTCTACATGTTTCCATAACCCACAGACTGCTGCCATTTGAGGCCAACCCCTCAAAGTTTTCCTCTTTGTCTAGCGTAGTTGCTGAATCTAGGCCACTGTCAGCAATCCTTTTCATTCACCCAGGCCCATCCCTATGCCTCACAGATGCAGAGATTCTCCTGAGACATGTGTATTTTGGTATCAAACAATGCAACTCATGTTTGATTTTGGATAACCTTGCATTGCTGAATAAAATAACCCTTGAGAAAGAAGCAATAAAAGCACTGTAAGAAAAATGACTCATGTTTCCAAGCTGTCTAAAGTGATCACTTATCCCAACAAATGGTAATTCTTTCAAGACACAGTGGGCATGCACCATACTTATAAAAGTCTGGGAGAAAAGCCTTGCAATCATTTTTTTTTTAATTGTGTTAAAATCTATCAAAAGAATGTTTCTTGTAGGCTGTACCAGACAGGGTATGCTTAAAAACAAAAACAAAAACCACATGGATGTGGAAGCCAAGGTGGATTGGTGCAAGGGGGTCCTTGCTGAACATGCAGTCTCATTGGCTTGTTTATGCACTTGTTTATGTCCCTCTAATTGTTTTCCATTTTCTGCCCCCATTCGATAGAGTGCAAAGATGTGAACAAAGTGGCTTATTGCCCACTGGTGCTGAAGTTCAAGTTCTGTAGTCGAGCATACTTCAGACAGATGTGTTGTAAGACCTGCCAAGGACACTGACCCATGGAAAGCCAGAGAGAGCGCCTTGTCATTTCATCGTGGAAATGCGTCCATCAAAGAGAGCCACCCAGAGGAAGAGGATTGATGTCCTTGCAAATGCATTACCCTGTGGAAAACGTAACCACTGGTCAGCCCTAGCTGACAGGATTTCAATATTATTTTAACTTCTGTGAAGTGGGATTTATTGATCCAAAGTGCTGGACACGGTATTAAGGAGGGAATGCCAGATCGGAGAGATCCAAACAACACAGGGAGACTTGCTTACTGTGGAACGTTTGTGTTCTTTCGAGTAAATCCAATAGCCTGTTTACCTCCTTGGACCATTAAGATAATTTTTATTATGGACTTAGCAATGACACTGAATCCATTTGTATTTAAAACTGTTTAAAATGTAGCTGTTATGACTTGGTCAACTATGGAAGTAAAGAAGATTCAGAAATCTTAAGTCATAGCTTAAAAATATTTACTATACTCTATCTCACTACAACAGCACCACAATTTAAATTCTAAAACGGGCTTTTAACTGTAATTTAAGGAGCAATTATAAATCAAAAGTAATGAACGTTTGTATTATTTTTCTTCATTCCACGTAATTTCCTTAGGAATAATCCCCCTGTTCTGAACACTGCTGTGAGCCATATATAAACTATATTAAACTGAACAACAATGAAGGACTGAGTGTAAGGCAGTGCATCAGTTACTGCAGCTGTGCAAGTCTATAAATCCTGTGCTAAAAGACTGTGGCCAACTTGCCATCGTGCAAGTGAAGCTGAGATTTCCATTAAAACTTTAAGAGAAAAACATTTCAATTTCATGCAGAAGCCAGACCAGGGGGTACGGTAGAGACTGAAGAGCCAGGCCCTTTGCTGCCATCACACAAGATGCCTCAGTTCTTCCTCGAGTCACCCCAACTCAATCGTGTTTACATCCTCACCAGCCACAGAGCAGCTTCCGCCCCGCTGGATTGTTGCACGCGTGTTGAGCTTACTGAAACGATGCCGTGCAAAAGATAGACTGGCTCAGTAACAACCAGGCAGACCCTTTTGCTGACCATTGTGATGGGTTCCAGATGTCCCTTCTTTGATATAGCAGAAGGGCATTTATTTATATGAGAGCAAGTGTGTGTGTGTGCGGGCGCTTTTGAGTGCATGGGTTAGATGAGTGTGCTTGCACATAAATGTGCTATTTCTGTGAGTTTTAAAAGTAAGCAAGGGGTAACAACCAAAGAAGAAAAACTCATGAAGCCTAAAGACCATAAAGCATAATTCTAATAGTCACTCAACCAACTATTTTGTATTTTTTATGGATACTCTGAATGGCAATTAAATGTGAAACCCAAGTTTCTTGGGCAAGTCAAATTCTAGACTCCAATCCAGAATCCTAAATTAAATTGATTAGCTCATAGTTTCCCTCTCCGCAAGCTTCATATCATGCTCATCAAGAGATTCAACAGTGGGATTAAAAGAGAGAAAAAAAGAGGGTGCTTCTTTATATTTTGTACTTGAACCCTTGTAGCTTGCAGCAGGTTCTTGATGAATGTGCTCGTGTCCTACAGGTGTGTACACCATGCTGCACCAACACCTCAGGCTCCAACCAAATGGGCGACTTTGTAAAGATACTACTTTCAGCGAAAAGAGTATGTTTGACTTAAAACCCATCACCGTGTGCTCAGAATACACATCAGGTGTATCACCTACACTGTGACCTAAGGTAGATGATTAGTTTTTTTCAGAAAGGAAAAGAGACTCACAGACTTGAAAAACCAACCTAAACTTCAGGTTTGCTATGGACAGTCAGCTTGGGATGTTGTTCTGCACACTCAGTCGTGGTCATCACTATGTTTTCACCTGCTTTCTCTTTCAATACGTTAGCTCGTGTCCCTGAGCTTGCCAGAGAAAGCTACTGACAACACACAAAAATCGCCAGGGCCCCTATGTATACTGCCCTCAGAGGGCCAGCCAGGTGCCATCTAGTCCGTGAAGGGGAGGCAGCCCGTGAGCCACACGGCCCCGGCACTGAATTCACTTGGCCCCTTACAAAGAGCAGTTAACTTGGTGCTAATGCGTCCTGGTAAAATAAATAGAAGACGAGTGGTTTCTGTGGCATTTTAGGCATAGGTGTCCTGTCAGGATCTGTTTTTCCCTAACATAACTATCAGCTCATGTTTTTATTCCAAGAAGATTTCTTACACTATTCAGTCCGTTCTTCACCCCACCTGAAAACTAATGTTGTGAGGGCCGTTGCCCTGGGCCCCCTTGACTGACACTAGAAGAAGGGACAGCTAGTGTTCCCGCAGGAGTAGGCACCAGACCTGAGGCCAGGAGCAGAGAGCTTCCAGGCACCGCATTGGAGAACTCTGCTAAAGGGAACCAAGCACAGAATGTAACAGGACTAAACCTGAGTGGGGGAAACAAATCATATTCTGCAGCACATCACAGAACCGCTGCTAACTCTGTAGTCAACCACCGGGCTACATGATGCTCTCTTCCCAAATAATAGCAATAGGATTGTCAGTGGAGGCTGAGCCACCATGGCAGGCCCTCCGAAAGTAGCGTGCTATGTGGACTTAGGGAGCCCCAAGGAAACTGATACCCCATGGCTGAGAGCAGTACCTGCCACTGGCATAAAGCCTTGCCAAAAAAGGAAAGGTGAATATACCCAACTGATTAAAGCCCTTGAGATCTAAGTGACTCCCCCAAACAGTCCATTTCATTAGGAATTTTATTGGAGTGAATGTCACATAGGTATCCTTAATAATACAGAATGAAATTACCTTTGTATTATTGTGATTAGTTGTTGCTTATTATTTTATACTCAGTATTAATGTGGTACACTGTTACTTTTTTTTTTGCTTTTGTAAATTATATTCTAATTTATTGCCATGTTTCCTAACACTTGTCCTACATTCATTCTCCTGCTTGTAATGAAAATGAAAAAGTCATTGTAACACTTGATGGAGTGAAATTCCACACCAGGCACAGATTTTTTTTTTAACATAGATAATTTAGTAAAAATAAAAATTCAGCTTGTAAGAATGTCTCAGATGAAAGTTGTCTATTCCCTGAAAAGCTGGTGTTAAACTTGTAGTATGGGGAAATCTATCTTTTGGAATATCACACTACATTATCCAAATTATCCGGGAAGCATCCAGGATTGAGATAATTCATTGCATCCTTATTACCCTCCCCTGAGATTGCATATATTTGTATTTTAATACTCTTAAATACAAGGGCTTTGGGTATTTCTGGTGGAGCTCTAGCCCCAGATGCCACTAGTCAGCTATTCTAACCCCAGAAAGGAAGTCCAGATTGACCCATGACTCTTTTGCCCCCTCCTCCTTTTGCATTTCATATGAATTCTTTAGCATTAGAAGAGGATGCAAGATATTTCATTGTGGAAAAGGTACTGAACAAAAGTTCATACTTGGAAGGATTTTTATACTTGGATTCAGCAGGGAGCACAGAAACATGGTGGACATAGTTTTCCACCTTAGTTCGGCCACTGCAGAGCTGGGGTGTACTAGCAACATGCAAAAGTAACTACACAATTTTTGAAACTCAGCAAAATTAAGATGAGGGTGACCCTCCTGCATGCTTTGCTACTTGAGTATGTTCATAATGACAATTTATCAATGACCTAAGAAGATGTGGAATGCCCAAGCAGGTTGTGCTTCAATCTGCTTACCTCCATATCCACCCACACACATAGCTTTTTCTGCTACAAGAAATGAGGTGCGGTGAGTAGATGGTCCTGGAGAGTATTTCCCCAGGATCACTCTAGGAGCCAGAAGTGGCTGGAATATTATGAAGACTCTGAGGCCAACTGTATCAACTTCCCACCGCATTTGCAAAGGGTAGTAGTTCTGCTAGGGGTTGGGGAGGAGGCAATAACAAGAACTAAGTTTTGCCTTAGCTTAGGTTCCTCAGAGGCTAGCCTATCTTTCCATCAACAGTGGTTTTTAAGCTTCCAGTTAACTGTTTTCTCTCTCTGAAATATCTAAAGGGTACTTTCCTACTTAACAGTGCAGACCCCAAGGACAGTCTACCCTCTGTGGAGATTCTTCTGCTCTCTGGAGAGCACTAATATCAGCCTTAAGCTTTTATGCTCCAAAAGGTCAGATGACATTTTTCCCCCCGGGTGAATTAGGAAGAAAGTTGGGTATTGATCTTTGTAACAAAAATGTGTGAATTTGTGTGACTAGGATAAGATTCATTTCTTTTAAAAGATGGGGGGGGGAATGCAAGTTAGAAAAAAAAAGTCACAAGTCCAGGAGGACTGGAAAATTCTAAATAAGTGGTTGCAAGAAAGAGAAAAGATCAGTCCCTGGAAAAAAAAAGTGACAGATAAGCTGCATTTGGAATTTTGTCTCATATCACCAGAAAGTGTGGAATAAACTGACATCTGTTTTCAAAAAGAACAGCTGTTCACAATGGTTTTGTGCCTCAGACTTGAAAACCTCAAGCTATAACTTAAAAAGAAAATGGTCTTTTCTCCCATCTTTTCCTCAGGAGGTTATTTCTAGCATTTATTGTCCTTCGTTTCATCCACAGATGGTATCTGAGGCCCAAAATCGAACGGCAGTTTGATAGTGTCTCCACTCTTGGGGGCAACCAAGGTTATGCTTGTGTTGTCTCTCGGTTGCTGGCTCCTGTTAGCCCACTGAAAGCCTTGAGCCACACAGGTGATGAAAGATCATTTTCAGAATGTCCAAACCCCAGGGATTAGGGAGCCTGATTAGTCCTGTTCACCTCAGGGCATGGAACGTCATGCCAGACCAGTCTAGATTTCATCGCTCCAGACTTTAAGTTTTTTTTTTTTTTTTTAATTCCAACCAGAGATCTCTTCTTGGACCTTGGCTTGGATACCTTACCTTAGAGATGTTTCACATACGAGGGGGGAAGTTAACCCACCAGCTGCAAGCCTCACCGAAGTCAGACTGCCTTCTTCAGGTCATTGGCTCCACCGTGGTGGCTTCCACTAGCTCAAGGCCAGTGTGATTCTTGAAAGAGGCTAGTCTGTGCCCCCAGCAAGGGCTTTTGTGGATAGCAGGCCACCTTATGGGCCCACAGGGCAGTAACTGTGAAGAGGCCCCTGAAATCCTAAGCAAAGGTATCAGCAGGAAGCTCTAGTCCAGGGTGGCCTCTGTGTCTAAAGAGTAGCATCAGCCACGGTCATTCATTTAGATAACCAATATTTGCTGAGCACCTGTTGCACACAGGCTCTATGCCAGGCACTTAACACGTGTTCTCTCATTGAATGGGTTACAACAAAACTACGAGGACAACACTGTCCATCGCTAGGTAGACAAATTCCAAAACTGGGGCTCAGAGAGGTTGCGTAAGTTGCCAGGGGTCGCAGAACGAGTGAAGGGAGTGTCACCTCTTTGGCACATGGAAAGAAGCTGCCTGGTCTGCATCTGGGACCTGGAAATTTGGAAGGATGCTCCTCTACCAGAGAGAAGGTGACTCACCAGGCCAGAGGAAATGGGTTCCGCTTTCCTGGGAAGCAGCGGGCCTAAGGCCCTGGGCAGGGCTCGGGGTCAGGGAAGGGTGAACTTTGGGCTCCTGTCTCCGTAGGTGGTGGTGTTCACTACGAAAATTCCTATGTCTGGTGACAAAATTATACACGGGGACCCAAAGTGGTTTCCAAGCATGTAGTTAGAGATCGTGGGAAGAGGAGGAAAGTAAAGGGCAGAGATATTCAAGGATGGATGGTGTCTGCAATGGCCGTTAGCAGCCAAGTACAAGAGAAGGCTCTTACCTCCCCTGAAATGTCCTGTTTTGAATCACAGAGCCTGTTCCTGTCTGACAGCCCCCCACACCATTTCCAGACATGCCAGATGGCCTCACTGACCTATTTCAACACAACTGGAGCAGAATGATTCCTGTGTTGGCTTCGGGTAAGTTTCAAGAAAGGTGGGTTTCTCTGTTACAGTGAGAGCGAGACCATCAGGTTGCTGCCAGCAAGCACATTCTTTGACCTTCTGTGGTGGGTCCACAGAGTGGAATCAGGTGTTCTTTCAGCCCATGCCAGAATGTACTGGCCGCCCAACTGGCCACCTGCCTCCACCCCACCGACCGGGCTTTGGCTGGCCCTCTACCAAACAGCTGTGCCGGGAGCCACAGGTGGCCGCCCACGCTTGTGCCCAGGCCAGCAGCTGCATTGGCCTG
The DNA here is from genome assembly GCF_003254725.2 of Canis lupus dingo. Classification (NCBI taxonomy): domain Eukaryota; kingdom Metazoa; phylum Chordata; class Mammalia; order Carnivora; family Canidae; genus Canis; species Canis lupus. The sequence continues at coordinate 49,567,528 of NC_064244.1, read as the reverse complement.
ACTCAGCCTGGTGAGATGGACCTCGTGTGCCTCTGCCCCTCTGCCCCAACTCCTTCCCAGCCAGGGGCCGCGGGGAAGGAAAACTAAACCTTAACTACACTAAGAAATGATTTTGTGGTCGAAAGGCAATCAAAAAACTTACTGTTCTCTTCTCCATCATCGATTTGGGTATTTTATTTCTTAATGATTCAGATGAACTTGTAAATGAAGAGACATTTAGTTCCTGTGTTAGGGGGTATCTTATCATAAATATAAGAACTGCCTGGTGCTATGTATCTATAAATATAAAAACAAAGCAGGAATACAACTCACCTTCCAAAAAAAAAATGTGTCTGGGAAATCATCCTAGGTGTCTAGATAATAACTACACACAAGAATATTATTTGATATACTGAAAAAACACCCACAGAAGTGGCTAAAATAGGAGTCTGAATTAAAGTGGGTAGCAGGGACGCCTAGGTGGCTCAGCGATTGAGCATCTGCCTTCTGCTCAGGTCGTGATCCCGGGGTCCTGGGATCGAGTCCCACATGGGGCTCCCAAGGGGACCTGCTTCTCCCTCTGCCTGTGTCTCTGCCTTTCCCTCTCTGTGTCTCTCATGAATAAATAAATAAAATCTTTAAAAAGTAAATGAGTAAAGTGGATAGCAAGACAAAAGATGTTATCTCAGCCAAACTCATTGCCATAAGAAATAAAATGTTTCACAGTTTTAAACTGTAGAACAGAAAAAAGCAAAACTGAGAAATTAAATAGTTTATTTTGAGATTAAAAGGAGAAAGTTCTGAAACAAGATAATAACTTGGAGCCACATTTAGTTTTGAAGATTTTCTGAATGTAGGCGGGGCTAGGAAGATGTTATTACCTACTATCCTTAGGGTTCACCTTCCCATCAATGTGGCAAACTCTTCCCGGAGGGAAATAGTGGGAGACACACTGTTCTATTTCTCAACTGGAGAAACTACATGTACCAACCATCTCTTATCTCTTATGTCTGGCTTTTTTTTTTTTAAGTTTATTTATTCATTTTTAAGTAATCTCTACACTCAACATGGGGCGTGACCCCCAGCGCAAGAGTGGCAAGCTTTTTCAACTGAGCCACCCAGGTGCTCCTGACTTTTTAAATCGATACATTAGGACTTAACACTCCAGTTGAGTGTTGTCCCCTTCAGAGTAATCACCAGATATCACCCTGTACTCATTGGGAGAGTAAAATCATCATTCAAGACAGTTTTTAAATTGTTTGTTTGGATTATCTCCCAGGGTAGAATCGATTTGAATTTTGCAAAAGCCCCAAACCAAGTCTGGTGAGTAATCTTCGTATAGTCATCTTGGCTACAGATACCTTCTGCGCCTTACAAATTGACCCCAGGGATACCACAAAAGGAACTCCAAATATGCTTGGGGTGAGTGACTACTTTAAAAGATTTCACTCATTTGTATACCAAAGTGCTGGTGCTTTGTCTAAAAACTATTGGCATTGCTTTATAATCCAACTTAAAAATAACATAACATTTCACTGAATGTTTTACTACTGCAGATGCTAATATTATCTGGAACTGGGCCACCTGAAAGACATGTTATCTGCTAGGGAGTAGAAAGATCTCTTGACCTCCCAGGTTGAGTAACCCTTCGATCGAGGAAACCAAACCACTTCTCAGACCTGGAAGTTAGCGAACAGCTGTCCTTAGAGGATTCTCCTTCCTGGAGTCTCTGGAGCAAAAAAACAAAAACAAAACAAAACAAAACAAAAAAACTGTCCTTCCAGAGAGCTAATTAACCAAGGTCTGTCAGCAACATTAATGAAGCTGTGGCTGAGTGTGTAAGACTTGGAGCTGTGCTTCTTCATCACTGAGTCAGCAGCCGTGCAGATGTGCCCTGATTTAGACCATTCTACACGTGTTGAATTTATGTAGCTTGAAGCATTTCCCATTTGCTTAAATGATAATTCTGAGATGAGCCTGTCCTCTAACTAGCTGTGTTGGGCTAACAACCCAGTTTTGAGTGTCTTCCTCATTGGCCTGTCTTCCTCCCGGAGTTATCAAGGAAGTTGTTAATGATGTGTAAACAGATACTATCTTAAGGAATTTTGAGTTTGTCCTTTGAAGACGATAATTACTCTCTATCTCACTTTGAAGTGTGAATTTTCACCATGGGCTTTTTATAAATCAGATACTCATCTATATCAAGACATAAATCAAATTTTTTTTCACATTGTTGCTGGAACATGCCTCAAAATCCATGATTTTTACATACACACACACCCCCATCTCCCAAGAACCAAATCATTTCAGATTCATACCCTCTCTCCCCAAACAACTTGAAAAAAACCTCCTTGGGTGGCCAGGAATTTTTGTTTCTCAAAATTAAGAATGACAGCCATGGTCAGGGACACGGTTGGAGTCCATTGTCACTATGCATCAAGAAAACTTCACTTTAAACATGTTTACATTTTCACCCCAAATAGTTTAACCAGATTGATCTTTTTTATCAACGTCATAATAATTCCATTGTCAATAATTAACTAGGAAAAAAACCCTGATAAGACAGGCAGAGGGGGTCTCTTCGGGGAGTTCTAATGAGAAGAGGAATGAGCGATCATGTATTTATTTAATGCAATGTCCTCTGTAAGAGCAAGGGGTGCTGAGGAGTGAGAAGTGTTTCTTAGACTGTTGAAAATACATGATACAATATCCTTTGGTTTAGGCAAGAAATTAACAACTTTTGTTTGTTTTTTTTATTCACATTGGAAAATTTCAAACCTATGCAAAAGTTAGAGAGACTAATGTAGTGATGGCTCCTCCCTTAGCTTCCACAATTATCAACATGCCCAGTCTTGTTTCCATCTACTCTTCTTCTCTACGGTGGCTTCATTGAAGCAGACACCACCACGTCATTTCATCTTTAAATACTTTGGAATCTATCTCTAAAAGATGAAGACTCTTAAAAAAAAAAAAAAAACAGCTAAGCACTGTTAACAAGATATTTATATTTTCATCATAAAATTATTGAATTGGCTCCATACTGTCATCAGATTGTACACCCCTCATGCGCACCTTAGGGAGTCTATTCCAGGCGGTATTATAGGTGCATTCTGTCCCTTATCTTGTCATCATCATTATTGATTTTCTAGAGGACGAAACAGGGGCCGGGAGAGATTGAGGGATTCCTTTTCTGGCAAGTTGAGCCTCGCAGGCTTGCAGAAGACCAGGATTTATGAGAAAACAGTTCTTCCACCACCAGTGCCTGTACTGTTTCTCTGTTGCAAATCACATTTGGGAAGAGGAACATCCAGGTCTTTGCTTGTCGGTCCCAGAAGAGTGTTATAAAAAACAAGTAACTCATGGAGAAAACAAATCCTCCTCTGGCCCCTCTGACCATGGCTGGTTTGAGCCTTAGTCGCATAAGACAGCATTCCGTGGTGTAACTGCCTTGTTGCTGCAGATGACTTCAGCCGTAATTTTTTTTCTTTTTTCCTTTTTTTTTTTTTTTTTTACAATCAGCACGTCAAAAGCTACTCTGGTTAATGAAACTTCTCTCAGACTTCCCCTTCAGTCTCCAACTCCATTGCAAAATTTCCAGCTGTAACCATTAGTAATTAATTGTAACCAGGCTCAACCATGGAATAAAGTGTGTAATTAAAAGTTATTTTCAGGGCAGCCCCGGTGGCCCAGCAGTTTAGTGCTGCCTTCAGTGCAGGGCCTGATCCTGGAGACCTGGGATCGAGTCCCATGTCGGGCTCCCTGCATGGAGCCTGCTTCTCCCTGTGCCTGTCTCTGCCTCTGTGTGTGTGTGTGTGTGTGTGTCTCTCATGAATAAATAAAAAAATCTTTAAAAAAAAGTTATTTTCATAGGGAAGTATAGTGATGTTAACAAACACATTTCTGACAATTGATTTTTTTTTTAATGGGGTGGTGTAGAGAGAGAGCAATAAAACAAATACAGCAAATGTTAACAAATGGTAAATATAGGTGATGGATAGATACATGGTAAGAAAAAGAGTTCATCCCCATAGAAAGTGTGTGTGTGTGTGTGTGTTTATGTGCATGCATATGTCGGTGTATGTGGGGAGGTAGTGTGCATGGGGGGTGTATGGAGAGAGAGAGAGAGAGAGAGAGAGAGAGCAATAGTATAAACACTAAAGTTGGGACGCCTGGGTGGCTCAATGGTTGAGCATCTGCTTTTGGATCGGGGCGTGATCCTGGGGTCCCGGGATCGAGTCCTGCATCTGGCTCCCTGCATGGAGCCTGCTTCTCCCTCTGACTGTGTCTCTGCCTTTCTCTGTGTCTCTCATGAATAAATAAATAAAATCTTAAAAAAAATAAAATAAAAATAAGAGTTAAAGCTTAGTGCACTACTCTTTTCTTTCCTTTTTCTTCTTTCTAAGCAGGAAACCAAGTGAAGTACAACAGTTGGATTCACAAGTCCTACATGTAAAGAGTGGCCAGAAAGGAAAGCAACTGGGCTAAAAACCAATTCTGAGTCCTAGTCCAAGAATGAGTTTTTCTCAAGTCAAAGCAGTGGTTCCCAGATTTTCAGATTTCATGGACCAGTAAAATTTCAAAACTACTTTGGAGACTGATGTAGAATTGGTAGCGTTTCACTTTGCCAAGTAAGGATATTTAAAAAAAAAAAAAAAACTATCAGTTACTATTCCCATAAAAGGTACCTTTCTAGAAGAAAGTACATTTTAACTGCAAAAAAGTGAATGCATTTCATTTCACTTTAGTAGAAGTCACTACGTTGTCCTTATTTTTGTATTTAATATGTTTTCAAATAAACTTTTCAGTTGCAAGTAGACAAAACTAAACAGGTGATTGAAACACCAAAGGCAGGACCGTTCCTAGGTGAAGCCCACTGTGCCACTAAGGCCTGGAGAACCCAAGGGGCTCCTCTCCCACCTTTTTCCTCTGCCTGTCTCTAGCCTGTCAGGGGGCTCCCTTCATCTGTAAGACAGCAACAGCAGTTCCAGGGGCACACACAGAAGAGCCAGCAGCCATCCAAGAGCAGAGGCTGGTGTGTCAGCATCAAGGAGGAAGTTCAGAGTGTTCAGAGACCCCGCACATTTGCCCCCCCCCCGCCACTTCCCCCACTGCCCCCCACCCTCCCTGGACACAGTGGCCAGAACTGAGCCACAGTCCATATGCTAGCAACAACTCCTGGAAACTGCCTCTTCCACAAGGGACAGGGGTCAGCTGTTTGTGGGACCAAGGGACTATGTTAGGTCTCTGAAGGCGTCATCTGAGGCTAGCACGCCTGAGTGTGAAGCCCGTTATTTGAGAGCAAATCGCTTAAAGCTTCCCTTGCTGAGGCCTGCAGAGCCTGTTGAGCATCTCTCTAACAGTCTAAGAAACGCTTTATTTAGTTCCATCCAAGTTTAGAGCAGAGATCTGTGTAAATAATGCTCAAAGTCTTCCTGCATTGCAAGGGAGCCTGAAGAAGCCTGGCCAAGTGATATCATAGCTCTGTTGAGAAAAGCGTGAATAATCTCCCATCATTTTACCCCCAATTGAATATGGACAATTACTCATCTTTATTAACTGCCTTCTTGAATTATTCATGAAAGCAAAGGTATTCAAACCCACAGAACTGGCCTTGCCATATAAAGGAAATTGTAACAGCTCCTAGTGAGACTTGTTAGTGTAATTATGGGGAGCTTTTTCATATGTCAGACAAGCTATGAAAAATGTGATCAGCCCACAGACAATTTTAAAATACCCTGTTAGCCTGAAGTTGCAGTCGCTTTCATGATATGTACCACCCCTGAAACTGTGTAGAAGATAAATTGCAATGTAAGCAAAAATTGAAGATGAAAAGATTTCCAGGATGAGATGAGAGAATGAAGCAATAAGACAGAAGTTCTCTTCCCCCCACCTAACAAAATAAAGCAAACAAAAACAAAAAAAGAAGAAGAATTAAAACAACAACAACAAACCCTACTAGCAGCAAACACTCTAGAGTCGTGGAATAATTTTCTGCCCTCAATATTGAAGAATAAGTACCTGAAGAAAAGTCTGGTACTGCCCCAAAATCTTGATACAAATTCCAGCTTTGCCCCCACCCATCCTAAATAGTATGTAGAAAAGAAGGTGAGTCAACAAGATCCTGAAATTCTCATTAATACTTTCAACCATCAGAAAAAGCAAGCTGACAGACTGAATAGGTGGGAAATTCAAGAAGTCCCTGCCTACCGGGACCGCATGCAGGTTTGAGAAAGGCCACAATCTATGAAAAAACACAATGGGCATGCCTCAGAAAGTCAGTGTAGACTTCCCATATGTTTCAGGAATTCCACATTTGGGTATATTACCCACAGGAATTGGAAACAGACTCCAAGGCTTCCAGTGGCAGGGTCTGGTCTGGGGAAGCAGAGGCAGGTGTCATGTCCAGCCTCGAAGGTGGCAAGAAGCAGCCCTTGAGACTTAATCAAGATAAAAAGCTTCTGCATAGCAAAAGAAACAGTCAACAAAACTAAAAGACAACCTATAGAATTGGAGAAGATATTTGCAAATGACGTATCAGATAAAGGGCTAGTATCCAAGATCTATAAAGAACTTATTAAACTCAACAGCAAAGAAACAAACAATCCAATCATAAAATGGGCAAAAGACATGAACAGACATCTCACCAAAGAAGCCATACACATGCTCCGCATCACTTGCCATCAGGGAAATACAAATCAAAACCACAATGAGATCCCACCTCACCCCAGTGAGAATGGGGAAAATTAACAAGACAAGAAACAACAAATGTTGGAGAGGATGTGGAGAAAGGGGAACCCTCTTGCACTGTTGGTGGGAATGTGAACTGGTGCAGCTACTCTGGAAAACTGTGTGGAGATTCCTCAAAGAGTTAAAAATAGAGCTGCCCTATGACCCGGCAATTGCACTGCTGGGGATTTACCCCACTGGATGTTATATATTGGCAAATTGAACTCCAATAAAAAATTTAAAAAATAAAAAAAAAAGAAGCAGCCCTTGAAGCAGCCCAAGAAGCAGGCTAAGATGGATGAGGAAGATAAGGCATTCAAGCAGAAACAGAAGGAAGAGCAAAAGAAACTCTAAAAGCGAAGGCCATAGGGGAGGACCCTACCGCCACCCCTACCCCCAGCCCCACCACAAGTGGAATTAAGAAATCCAGCAAAAAAGGAAGCTGCTCCTGGTGCCCGAGGCTATGGTGATCCTTAATTCCATTCCTGTTTGAACATCTGGATTCCCTGTCATAGCACCTGTTGCCACCTATAGCTGGAATGAAGTGCAGTCTTAGATCCTGTTGTACATTTAAGAATAAACTTCTTTTTAAAAAAATCATTAAAACAACAACAACAAAACAGAGAGTCTTTCCAAGGGACATGTATTACACCTACGTTCAGAGCAGCATTATTCACAATAGTCAAAAGGTGAGAGCAACCTAAGTGTCCGTCAACAGATAAACAGAATGTGGTTCATCGTACAATGGAATATTACTTGGCCTTAAAAAGGAAGGGAATTCGGACATGTGCTACAACATAGATGACACTTGAGGACGTTATGCTAGGTGAAATAAGCTAGTCACACAAAAAAAGCGAGTATTGTATGACTCCACTTATGCGAGGTACCTAGAGTGATCAAGTTCATAGAGACAGAGAGTAGAAGGTGGTCGCCAGGGGCTTAGGGGAGAGGGAGTAAAAAAGTTTGTCTTAATGGGCAGAGAGTTGCAGTTGGAGAGAATGAAGAAGTTCTGGAGATGGATGATGGTGATACCCGTACAACAATGAATGCGCTTATGCTACTAAACTGTGAGCGTGAAAATGGTTCAGTTGTAGATTATATGCTGTGTATATTGGACCGCAACTTTAAGAAGAAAGAAAATCCACAAGGTCTTGCCAACTTCTGAAGCACCGTCCAGATATCCGGAAACGATCCTCAGGCCACAGGGTAGGGATGCACTAGCTGGATAAGTGACTTGCTGTGGTGGAATGTACTGTTGTTCCCAGCTGCTCCCCTCCTTCCCCATCCTTGCCCTTTGCCACGTGACTGGAAGTGCTCCCTCCTATGGAACAGAGTCTGCTTCCCTGCCCATTGACTCTGGGCTTGGCCATATGACTCACCGTATTTAGCAAATGGAATTTGAACGAATATGATGTACTTGATATCCTGGCCCTTGGTGGTTGGCTCATTCCTTTTTTCCTTTAAGATTTTATTTATTTATTTATTTATTTATTTATTTATTTATTTATTTATTTATGAGAAAGAGAGAGAGAGAGAAAGCACAAGCAAGAGGACAGGGGAGAGGGAGAGGGAGAAGCAGGCTCCCCACTGAGCAGGGAGCCCAACACAGGGCTTGATCTCTGGACCCAGAGATCATGACCTGAGCCGAAGGCAGGTATTTAACTGACTGAGCCACCCAGGTGCCCTGGCTGAGTTCCATCTTGGATGGTCATCTGAGTGCACGGAAAGGACACATCCACACCAAGAACAGGGAAATGTTGACATGTTAGCACATGTCGTGTGTAGCAATGGAATGATCCTCTTTCCTCACATTTTCGTGTCTCCATAACCACCTCTTCCATATGCCCCCCCCCCATAAGGGGAAATGCTGCCCGAATATGTTGCCTTAGATAGAATGTTCTTTTCTGCCACATGCCTAGCTTCCCAGTCTTATGAGCCAAGTTGTAGCTGAGAGTGACTATTCTGAGATTGCATTGCGAAATCTTTCCTCCTCCAAATTTATCTAGAGAAATGAAAAGAGCCCATCCTTACGAGCTCATGGGAGGATTCTGGAGCTCTTGCCAGAGCACCAAGAGGAAAATCCACTGCTTCAAAAGACAGGGGTGTCCAAACCTGCAGTGGCGGGAGCATGAATCACTGTAGCCCAATCCCTCAACTTTCCTCCTTAGCTCGTATAAATATACTCCTCGTTGTTCTTGGTTTTCTTTTCTATTTTAAAATTCAGAATTTTTATTCTTCTACTTGAGATGTCTAAGTTGCTAAATCTGGGGGCAGATGCTCTCTTTCTCGATGTAAGTCTACAGGAATTCTTGCCTCTTCCCTTAGTGTCTGCCCAAAATAGGTACAGTTCTGAGAGCTGCTGCTACCCACAAAGTGCAGGCTGCTGTCCCCTGGTCTGCAGAGCAGACAGAGGGAAGGAGAGAGGGTTTGTTTGTTTTTTTGTTTCTTTTTCTTTTTTTTTTTTTTTTTGCAAAAAAGGCCTGTGGCAGAAGCCTGGATACACACACATGCCAGACGGAAAATAGCCCAAGATGATGATCTCAACTTATTCTTGATTGCTAATTTCTAGTTGCTGTACTGAACACAGAGTTAGAAACATTGTGTGCTCGGAGGGTTTGCAGTCTAAACTGCCAATGGTATGCCCTGTGCATGAGGCTGGTCAATAAATATTATTTGATGAACCGGCAGCCTGTTAGGAGGGAGGAACACACTGGCTCTCTGAATAGTTCAAGTACTCAGTCCAAGAGGAGAGAAATGGGATTCAGCCAGAAGTTGAGAAGTAGTAACAAAATGATGAATAATCATGCCTATTTATGAGCAAGGAGGGTTTTTTTTTTTTTTTTTTAATACCACAGAGCCCAGGAACTTTTGAACACAGCTCCCAGTCCTGCCCAGTGGCTCAGGAAGTTTGAGGGACAGAATCATCCCCATTTTTGAGGAGGAGAAGTTGAGTTATGAAGACATGAGTCAGCTTTTCCGTGGTCATATGGTACAAATGGTCCCAGAGTTAGGTTTCCTGACTTCCAGCCAAGGAAGGCATTTTTCATACCTCTGGCCTCCTTCACAGGACTCTTCTGATACAAATGTCACCTGCCAAACATCCCAAAAAGGCCCAACATGGCTTTGGCTTTGTTTCCAAGTTGGCCAACGGTTGGCAATGTGAAATGGAGACCTTCTCCCAAAGGGGCAGGAGAACAGCAGAACGGGAGTGAGTGCAGCTCAGGTCAGTGTCCTGTGCTGGAGGGAAGCAGACAGTCACCAGACATCTCTGCTGTCCCTGATGTGTGGCCCTCCACAGGTGACAAACAAGAAAGACTTGCCTCCTAGGGATCAGATGGCCATCTGAAGCACTGGTTAGCACAGTTGGCACAGTCTCCACACATGACTGGCTCAGCTCAGCCTCATCTCTGAAAATTAGCATATGGCTCAAAAAACCCTGTAAGTGCCCACAGGCACTGCTACCTCCATTCTGCTACTCTGGGCAGCGTGAAGTTGAGTATCAGCAGAAGGAACAATCAATACCCTGACTTATCCAGAAAAAAAATGAAATGCAAGCCAACTAGTTTAACCAAAGAAGCAAGATACTGGGGTTTTTTTTCCCTTAAAAAGAACAAAAACAAATTTAAAAAGCAATTCACCAAAGAAGACAAAATACAAAATTGCCAGGAATTGCCAGTCAGTAGAGATTTGGCATTTGAGGGTGGTGGACCAGCTGTCCAAGATGACAGGATTGTTGTTGATGGGTCTGGGCCTCCAGGGAGGTGGACTTTGGATGGTGTTGCCATGGCCTGCTCACACTTGTTTACATCTGTTCCTTGGAATACTAAAACAGCATTGTAGTCCATGGCCTATGCCTGAGAAACCTAGCTGCTGTCCCCTTGGAAATACAGAGGGCCCCGTCTTAAAAAAAATCTTTGAAACACGGTCAGCCAGAGGGCACAAGTGACACTGAGGCAGAAAAAGCACTGTGTGAGTGGTCAGAAGAGGTGTTTCCTGCCTCTGCATCTATCAACTCTCTGACACCTCTGGCCACAGTTTCCTTAGATAAAATGGAGCTCATGCTTACCTACTCTACATGTTGGTGTGAGACTCAAATGACATCCCGTAAAATGCACTGTCTGGAGGTTGTTTTATCCCAGGGCTGTTGCCTTGGCTTGTGGTAAATCTCAAGGCGGTCCTATATCAGCATCTCCATCACACATAGGGGTTGGCCTGCCACCTCCCCTCAGTCCTTGGAGTGTGTATGTGCTGCTCTTTGGATATTCCTGTGGGTGGATCATCATTCCTGTTGGATGATTGTCAACCAGCAACCGTAATACTCCAATGTATGTCCTTCTTCCTGGAGCTTATTCGCTAGAATCCAATGTTGGCTCTACTTCAGGCAAAGGTACTGAAGATTCTGGCAAAGCTTAGAGTATCTCCTAAACTTGCCCCCCAAGAATACAGTCCTACAGAAGATCATTTGACAAATCCTGAGACTCAGCAGCATTCTCTCCAGATCGAAGGGAGAACTGAGAAGCCAGGACTGAAACTGGAAAGGCAACACTTCACTAAAAACGAAAAGCTTGAAATGATCGCAGTGAACCTATGAAGACAAAAGCCACACCTAAATCATGACTTGCACTTAGATTGTGGAGGAATAGAATTCCTCAGGGTCTGTTCAGCCCCCTCTTCTTGAAAAGAGCCTCTCCATCCATCAGGTGAGAGCCTCACAGACCTATCTGGGTCATGTGGCCCTACTTACTTGGTGTTAGCTCATCTGGTGGACCCTTGGCCAGGATGGGCCAATGGAACTCCATGGGAATGTGGAGCTGGGATTCAAGGATGCAGCCAGGGTCTGAGTGTGGCTGGACTGGAAGGACATACACACTTGCTCTGTGGAGCAGACACCTTCCATCGTGTGCACGGAGGCACAGAGAAGGCTGACCTCAATAGAGAGGAGAAAAAGCAAATAGAGTCAGCCAGAGATGTAAGCCCATCAGGCTCCAAGGAGGGAGTAGCTGCCTTGGCTCCTGACAGTGCCCCAGGCTTTGATTCTAGTCCCCTCCTCCCCTGTTATTCCATGAGATGCTTCTGAATCCTTATACCATCTTCCTTTTCTCACTTACACTAGACTGAGTTTGTTTGTTTGTTGTTGTTGTGAGTTCATTTATATTATCTGCAATTCTTATAACCTTAAAGGATCCAGAAACCTGCAGGTCAAGTGAAGGCATTTAGGCTTTATCCCATGAGCCGTGAGGACCCTGAACAGCCAGTAAAACCAGGAGCTCCTCAAACCATCACTTAAAGAAAGTGTTGAAAGGTGTCTGATGCAACATCTTGCAGTTAACAACCACCACTCAATAAATGGTTCTTGAAGTACACGAATTTAAGTCGTGTACTTCAAAAAAAGTCTTGTACAGTGTAGGATACTACACTGCAGTTCAGCAAAGGAGACAAAGATGGTGAGATAGCCTTCACTCCTCTTCAAGACAATCTGATGACCTGGTGTTTAGCAGGTGACACCTGGGAACCTCCATCTCTTTCAGAATATGTCTCTATGTTCTGACCCCCAGTAGTGTTTAGATGGTACAAGAAAGGCAATATTTATGGAGATTTCTTTTACATATGGTAGTCACAAGTGATGGATATTTACAAGAAAAGATGTTTCCCAAATACATATACATATTATGCAAATACTGGGGGGGTAAACATTTCCATTCCAAGGATGCGGTACTTCTCAACCCTCCTCTCAATATGCTATTCAGGTAGCCCCCACTTTTCAAAAGTTTGCCTTATGCCACTTCACTATTGCAAAAGACCTGCATTAGTACCTGTTTTCACTAACTGAAAGCATCAAGCCACATGGCTCCAAACTTGAGTCTGTGAGTATGTGTGCTTTCTCTCAATTTATTTTGTGCATTTGTTAGCGAGACGCGTCTGAAGGTATCAGAAAAGCATACGAGGGATCATTTTTGGGGGTCTGGGAACTCTCAAAAAATTTTCCATATAAATTAATGGTAATGACTCCTCCGCTTTGTGTCATGTTGGTTTATGAAGGTTTTTAGAGGAGGATCCTACTTTCAGGTAGTGGGGGAAACCTGTATTGGAGACTGTGCTAGGGACAAGAGAGGACTAGATGGAGACAAACCAGAGAATGAACACACAAATCCCCGTATGAGAGGACTTAATATTAAAGAATGAGGTCTTTGACCGAGTATATTTGGCAATTCTTAGTCTTTATACCTATCTTTAAATATCTTAAAAGATTTTCAAGTTGGAGAGAAAATAGACTTGTCATGGGCTATTCCAGAGAAGGAATCTACAGGCACCTTTTTCATCCAAAATAGCAACACTGCCCCAATATTATACAGTTGGAATGTTCTTTCTACCTCTTCCTTTGACAGCTACCGTGCCTAGCCTCATAGTGGGCCAGTCAGGGAATCTGTGCCTTGGTTTTTCCCATTGTTTGGTATGTGAGTGACCCAAGGGTTCTCCTTCCCATTGATATCTTAGTATGTTCAAGGCTTTGATAACAACATGCCACAGACTGAGTGGCTTACAAAACAACAGAAATTTATTTCTCACAGTTCTGGAGGCTGGAAGGTCGAGATCAAGGTGTCAGGATGTCCACGTTCTGGTGAGGGCTCTCCTCCTGGTTCATAGCTGGAGGCTTCTCGCTGTCATCTCACATGGCAGAGGGGGCAAGGGAGATTTATAACAATAATCCAATTCATGAGGGTTGCAACCTCCCAAAGGCCTCACCTCCCAATACCATCAGCCTTGGGCATGAGGGAAGGGCAGATATAGAGAGGGGTGGTTAGAATTCCAACATAGGAATTTCGGGGGGCACACAGATATTCAGACCATAGCGATTCAGTTCACATGGCAAGCAACTGAACAAGTCCTTCCCAGGACCTGTAAGAGCTGCCCGACAAGAAGCAGGCTGTCTCTCAGCACCAGGTCCTAGCATGGGGCTTGTCCACAGAGAGCCAACAAGCATCTTTAAGGGGAACATTGGAGGAAGTGAAAAATCAAGATGTCTTCTGCATTAACTATGATCCCTTCAGCTTCTTGACCACTAAATAATAGTAATATTTTTCCTTCACAAATTACTCACTGAGGAAGAGAAAATAGTGCATAGTACATGCCACAGAGGAAGAAAAAAAAAAGACAGCAAAACATTGTAAATAAATTAATACTGGACTCAATTACAATCCAAATGTCCTACCCAGCTCGTCTTTTTTAACCTCTAGGTCTCCTTCTAGAATACAGGTTCCTTGAGGACAGGGTCCATGTCTTCTGTGTTTTGTTTCATTTCTGTATCCCAGGACCTGACAAAATTTTTCTTTTTTTGTAAAGATTTTATTTATATATTCATGAGAGACACAGAGGCAGAGACACAGGCAGAGGGAGAAGCAGGCTCCATGCAGGAAGCCCGACATGGAACTCGATCCCGGGTCTCCAGAATCACACCCTGGGCTGAAGGCAGACGCTCAACCACTGAGCCACCCAGCGGGTGTCCCCAAACATTTTTCAAAGATCTGAAATTTAGGTGCATCTTTGTTCTTAACAGTTTCCAACACTCCAAAGAAATGACCTACTTGAATTCAGGGATGTACGTAAGCTGCAAGTATACTCTGTCAGCTTGGGCTTTTGTAACAAAATACCATAGACTAAGTGGCTTAAACAACAGATGTGTACTTCTCACAGTTCTGGAAGCTGGGGAGGCCACAATCAAAGTGCTGGCAGTTTCAGTTCCTGGTGAGAGCCCTCTTCCTGGTTTTGTATAGATGGCCCACCTTCTCACTGTGTTCCCAGGGCCTGGAGAGAGCAAGCAAGCTCTGGTCTCTCTTCCTCTTCTACTAAGGGCACTAATCCTATCATGGGGCCCCACCGGCATCACATCATCTAAAACTAAAGGATTCTACTACCATGTACCACACACTGGGGGTTAGGGCTTTAATATATGAATTTTGTGGGAACACAAACAACCAGTCCATAATAGACACTTATTGGGAAAAGAAACTCTCCCCAGACTCCCCGAGGGTCTACTCTTCCTCTTGGAGGAAGGCTGTGCGCTGGGTAGAGCTCTAATTTCCCACTTCCCCGAAGGCAGAAGAGGGCAGCCTGCCACATGAGGGTGTTTGAAGCAGGCTCTTGCATATCACCAGGATGAGACTGGCCTTCCTGGCAGGCTGTCCTGCTGCTGTGAGATTATATTCATGTTACAGTTCTTACCTCAGCCCTAGACTCAACAAGACATGGAAACTTCCCTCTAGAAGTCAGCCCTGGTTAAATTAGCCCCACCAAACCCTAAACAGAAAGCACCATGACTCTGCAAGCTGAATGACCTCAGGCTGACCCAGTGCAGCAGAAAGTGTTAGAATGTTTAAGCAAGACTTCTTGAGGCTTTGGCAGCCATTATTGTTGCTCTCTGACCCCAACTGGCTTTCCTCAAGGTCTCTCAGATCACCGTCAGGCAAGGGCCTTAGACCTCCCTTCCCTAAACAATTGTCAGTCACCATCCAATGGCAGCCATCGGACGCCAGGATTACCAAGCCGTGGGGAAATTGCAGGACTTGCAATCATTTTTACAGGATAGAGGCCTTTCCAGGGTGAGGGGGACCAGACGGCACTGTGATCTCCATTCCTGGAGAGAGAGAGAGAGAGAGAAACTTAAAAATCATTTAATTATGATATTCGGGCTTAATATTAACAAGCTCAAAAGTTTTCCAACACCCTTCCCCAAAGCCTCACGGCCTCCAAATGACTTCAGCTGCTCCGAGACAGTCCACTGTGTGTCTGGGGCATCAATTTGATTTACAGAGCATTTCAAAATATTTATATATTTTTTAGGGTTTCCATCACAGCCTCAGCCAGTAACCTGCTGTGTTTGAAAATGTCTGGGCAGTAATTGTCATTGTTTGCAACAGCTATTTTGGACTCCACTGAGCACCGTGGCATTTTGTAGAATCTAGGAATGCAATTACCAAAGTTGTATACATAATCCAAGTGACCTCTTGGCTTCAGAAGCTCAACCCCTAGGAAAAAAAGGATAACAACAGCAAAACGTTTGTTTAATTTTTCTTCTGTAGTTGGTCAGTTGTAGGTGGATTATATTATGGCCAATTTGGCAAAAAGATGATTAGTGTAACAATTCCTTATAAGTACAAAACAATGTTGAATTCAACATACAAGAAAGAATATGACTGGGATGATGGGCTCCTCTGACCCACTTTCCTTACCTAAGTGTTTGTAGAGGAAATTGGATACTGAGGGGATGTCTGGGTCTTGCAATGATTCATCCTTCATGATGCAAGAGATTGTTTTTTTTACCAATTAGAAGAGGGCACTCTTATGTCATTTAAAAAACAAGTTGCTCACAGTCAAAGAGTTTATGTAAAGGGAAAAAAATGTATTCAATAAGAAAGAGACCGTTTTGGAGTCAGTAAATAGGAGTTGCCCTGTGTGTCTTTAGGGATTGAGGTTTTTTGGATCTTATCAGCTTCTGACAGGCTCAGGTTACTCCCAAATTATTTTCTCCTCTCCCGGTGTTTGTGTTCCCGGGGTGTGTGTGTGTGTGTGTGTGTGTGTGTGTGTGTGCGTGTGTTTGGCTTTAAGATACTATCAGGAAACTGCGCTTCTAAAGCCCTCCCGCAGTGTGAGGCAGACTTGTCAGACCTAAGAACAGATAAACATAACCTCTCGACTT
Source organism: Canis lupus dingo (assembly GCF_003254725.2). Classification (NCBI taxonomy): domain Eukaryota; kingdom Metazoa; phylum Chordata; class Mammalia; order Carnivora; family Canidae; genus Canis; species Canis lupus. The sequence goes on along the minus strand of NC_064244.1, from coordinate 49,551,129 downwards.
CCAAGTGGATCAGTGGTTTGGGTAATTCCTGCTAGAGCTACAGGATTCCTAAGAAACAGTCTTGAAACTTCCAAGCTTCCCCTAAGGAAAAACCCAAACAATTTGTCCGATGGAAATGCCCAAGAGCATTTTGCTCAGCACCTTGCAGGTTGCACAACAGCTCCCCTCTCCTGTCTGTCTGTAAGCATGTCTGGTGCCATGTCTGGTGCCTATGGATCTGAACCTGGTGAGTCTCAAGCCTGGGTCACAGCTTGTCCTCAGATTTGGTGCTCTCTGTGCTGTCCGCAGCCTCTCCCCGCCTTGACAGTGGTGGTGGCTTTCCAGCTTGTTTTGAGTCTGTCAAAAGGCCACTGGAAGACTCAACTGCAACCGGACCTAAACAGATCCTCTAAAGGCCTTGAAGGGCCTGAACCTCCCTGAAGTGACTTGAGGGACAGAAATGGGATCCAGGTAACCTTAGGTTCTCTCGCCGTTTGGTCTAGTTTTTATTGATTCCACTTCTTTACCAACCTCTTCACTTCATCAGCTGTTCCCTCATTCCTGTGAGGAATTATGGACAGACACCACCATACCCCCCCTCACACACACACCCCAAAACAACATGTATGTTCTGAAGTAGTGTCCGAAACCCCAGGCCAGGCTCCTCACACGTCTGTGAGGTGAGCAAACGCATTGCTCTAGGAGCACACACGGCTGCCTCTGAAGAAAAGCACTGCCAGCCAGTCTCCGTGGGGGAAGAGCTGCTTCAAGACAGGCTAATCATTCCCAGTCGAGCTGGGTGCTGCAGGAGCGTGTGTACACAGCTGTCGGCCATGGTTACGGGGAAGTCGGCGGCCCTCAGAGGCCAGGGAGGGGTCCTGAGTCCAGACTCGGGCGGTACTCAGATAATGGTCCTAATCATTATATCTCAAGTGGCTGCCACCTGAAGAGGTGACCTCATGCACAGTCTCCGGATAAATCATCCAGAAAGCTCCAGCAGGAAGTTGTCCTCAAGGAGGATCTCCAGTTTTTCTTTTTTCTCTCTTCAGATTATGCACATGCCCAAGATAAAATATCTTAGCGGCTACTGTTTACATAAATTATATGGCTCTGAAATGCCAATTCTGTATCCAGACAAGCAAATCTTTCAGCCAAGGGAGCTTTTATAACGTAAGCTTTACTAGGTACTTCCTCCCTCTTTCATGTATACTCAGTTACCCTGGTTTGTCTTTTATTACTGTAAGCATGGCTTTTGACTAAAGGAAATGAAGGCATTGACATTTTTGTTCATTCATTCATTCATCTTAAAAGGAGACTGATGCTTTTGTGATGTAAAGATGTTCCCTGGGAAGCAATGACAGCCTCTGCTGGACTAGCGGATTTAACAACAAATACATTATTCTTGCAGAATTTTTCCTTGTGCCAGGAAAGCTAAGTGATTTGAGCTTCATGGGGGAAAGCTGTTCCATCTATGTGAATTCAGGGCAGTGGAAAGGGCTTCAGATTGTCCCATATTCATTCCAACTGTCGAATGCCTCGCACTGTGAGCTTGCAAATTAACCCTTGACTACGCCTTTAACTCTGTTCAAGTCTGGATACCAGAATAGGGAGGCTACAAATTTATCACGCATCATTTATGCCCGAGTCTGAGGAGGGCAGATGTTGACAGAAGGGAATCACCGAATATTAGAGTCCAAAGAGTCTCTAGAGAATATCAAACCCAACCTCCCAGTCCTACTTTTGACTTTCTAAGTGGTCCTTGAACAGTACCAGTCAGTCTATGGCATGGGTCTGTGGGAAGGCTTTTCTTTGGAATGAATGACCAAAGAATGAATGACCCAGCTTTGACCCCTATTTGAATGACCCAGCTTCTAAATAGATCTTACCATCTATGCCACCAGACCGTTCCTGGTACCAATTTCTCCAGGGAGCCAACTGAGACAGAATTCATCATGGAGGATGTTTATTAGGGAGTGCTGTCATAATCCCCACCTGAGGAAGGTTGGGAAGGAAGGAAGATGGGGAGGAGGGAGAGGTCAATATCATAAAGCGATATTGGTCCTAATTCTGGTGTTTGGGGCAAAATATAAGATACTTGAGGATAACCATCACGTGTCCACTCAGTGTTCTGTTCTCTAGGTTCTGGTCTGGTCTTTCACCCTCTCTTCTTATGGTATGATTTCCAGATCTCTCATGTCCTCACTGCCATCTGCTCAACACACTCCAGTGGACCGATGTTTTTAAAATGTGGTGCCCAAGGGACACCTGGGTGGCCTAGTGGTTGAGCATCTGCCTTTGGCTCAGGGTGTGATTCCGTGGCCCGAGGATAGTCCTGCATTGAGCTCCCTGCAAGGAGCCTGCTTCTCCCTCTGCCTGTGTCTCTGCTTCTCTCTGTGTGTCTCTCATGAATAAATAAAACCTTAAAAATCTGGGTGACTCAGTTAAGTGGCTGACTCTTGATTTTGTCTTGATCTCAGGTTCCTGGGATCAAGCCCCGAGTTGGGTTCCAACCTCAATTGGGAATCTGCTTAGGATTCTCTTTCTCTATCTGCCTCTTCCCCTCCCCTCTTCTTATGGCCTCTAGCTCTCAAATAAATCAATCTTTAAAAAAATTAAAAATTTTAAATTTTTTAAAAAATGTGGTGCCTAGAACCGAAGGCAATATTCCAAGTATTCTGTGGATCATGTTCTACTCCCCCAACAATGCAGTTCTCTTCTGAGAGCCCACTCTGATATTAAGCTCAAGTCCAACTTTCTTCTTCGTGAAGTGGTATCAAGCCACATTCCCCCCTGCCATCCTGTGCTCATTTTTAATACAAAATTTATATTTATCCATAGTGAATTTCTCCTTCATGCTTCCTGTCTTGGTTGCATCTTGATTCTGGCATCTTTTGTGCTTGCTATTCCACTTAATTTTGTGTCATTCTCAAACGTGACAAACAGCTCTCCTATGAATGCTTACCAAAATCACAGATAACAATATTGAACAAGATATGGACAAGCCTGAGGTTTGTGGCATGCCACTGAGGACCTCGCTCCAGATGGAAACAGATCCAGTAAATGGAACTTTTGCATTCTGTTCTTCTTCTTTTTCTTTTTTTTACAGCTTTTATGAGGTTTTTTTGTTTGTTTGTTTTTAAGTAGGATCTGTGCTAAACATGGGGTTTGAACTCATGACCCTGAGATCAAGAGTTGCATGTTCTACAAACTGAGCCAGCCAGGCGTCTCTGCATTCTGTTCTTCTCCACTTTCTACCATGATTAAATCTTTATGTCTGACAATTAGCACAATTCCTGGCACAGTGTAACTTAACTGTTCGTTGAATGAATGCCATTGTATTTCTCCACGCAGTACACAATAATACATGTCTTTATATACGCTTTATATATGTCTTGCTAAATGGAATATAAATCCTGTCTGCACTGTCTTCTCTAATGGATTAGTATAGTATCCCATGTAAAAGGAAGTGAATTTGTTTAGAATAACTAATTTAGGGTCGCATTTTTTCCCAGCCAGGACCTCGACCTTGGCATAGCATACCACAGTTGGAAGCTCAACCTCATTTGGAGTTTGGCTACTCTGCTGATTAAAACCTGGTCCTCTGTTTTCTCTGCTATCCTCCAGGAGCTGAGAGCCTTTTTGTGTGATACCTGGAAGCCCTCTGCTTTCACATGTCATTTTCCTTTTTTTTTTTTTTTAATTTTTAAAGATTTTATTTATTCATGAGATAGAGAGAGAGGCAGACACATAGGCAGAGGGAGAAGCAGGCTCCTCACAGGGAGCCCGATACAGGACTCCATCCTAGGACCCCGGGATCACGCGCTGGGCCAAAGGCAGATGCTCAACCGCTGAGCCACCCAGGCATCCGTCCCCACATGTCATTTTCAATTGCCTGTTATATGCTCTCAGCCTTTTATTATCTTTTTCTAAATGACCATGGAACTTAGCAACAGCCACTCAATTTCATTGGCTATAAAGTTACTATTTGCCTCATTTACTTCAAAAGCCACATACTTTGCTCCAGGTCTTATAGACCCTTCCACTGGTATCACATTCCAGTGCACCAAAACTGGAGGTTTCAACAATTGGACCTCTACATTGTACCACGGGCTGTTTGTGCACCACCTACCAGCAACTAGGCAATGAATGACCCAGCTTCTAAATAGATCTTACCATCTATGCCACCAGACCGTTCCTGGTACCAATTTCTCCAGGGAGCCAATTGAGACAGAATTCATCATGGAGGATGTTTATTAGGGAGTGCCGTCATAATCCCCACCTGAGGAAGGTTGGGAAGGAAGGAAGATGGGGAGGAGGGAGAGGTCAAGTTGGAGCTAAAACAGAGTTCTCCCACACTGGGCAGAAATAGCTAGGCCTTTATGACCCTCTATCAGTCATTGGATGAGGTCTCCCCTAAAAGGGCAAGCCCTTGGGTCAAATGGCTCTCTGCAACTAAGGCAATCTCAGAAGAGTCTATCAGCCAAAGTCTGTCTACTGGCAGCACTCCTAACAGCTGGGACAAAGTCTTTCTTGTCACCATAGTTGTTAATATCAAGATTCTGCAATTAGGAAAGATTCTTTTATTAATTATTTCTTAAGAACTTCTCATGCTCGTTAAATGTTAATTAATGCCCCCAAAATTGATACAGATTCCCAATCAAAATTGCAGGAGACTTTTTCTGCAGAGAAAAGATAGCATTTATAGAAAGTTAATTTAAAAAAATTTAAAGGTGGTATGCCTGGGTTGCTCAGTGGTTAAGCACCTGCCTTTGGCCCAGGGTATGATCCTGGAATCCCAGGATTGAGTCCCACATCTGGCTCCCTGCGGGGAGCCTGCTTCTCCCTCTGCCTGTGTCTCTGCCTCTCTCTCTCTGTCTAGATCTTTCATGAATAAATAAATAAAGTCTTTAAAAATTTTTTAAAGGTAACTACTAAAAGAATAATAAAAGGAATGTAACTTCCAAACAAGTAGAAAGGAAAAGTGAAAAAAATTAAAAACAAACAAACCCTGGATCAACACAAAAGAAGGTAGGAAAAGGGATGACACAAAATTATATGGCAAAAATAAGTTTAAAAATATTCCAATATATGTAAATATTTAATTATTAAAAGACAGTGATGTTTGGATTGGATTATAAAAGCAAAATCTAGTTATTTATGTTTTTTAAAAATGACTTAAAGCATAAGTACACAGAAATTAAACATTATGTAAAAATAAAAAATATTTAAAAATAAGATATTTAAATTTATGTAAAGATAAAAATATTTAAAAATAAGATATTTAAATAAATTTAAAGAAGGAGGTGCAATATCTGCCCCCTGAAAACTGTAAAACATTGCTGAAGGAAATTAAAGAAGACCAAAATAAATGGATTATAAGATTTAGTATAGCTAAGATGGCAATACTACCCAATGGATCTACAGATTCACTGCAATTCATATCAAAATTCCTACTGCCTTTTGGCATAAATAGGCAAGCTAAACCTAAAATTCATATGAAATTACAGGGAAACTCAAATAGCCAAAACAATTGAAAAAAAGAAAAATAATGAAGTTGAAGACTTATACTTCCTAATTTCAAAACCTACCACAAAGCTATTGTAATCAAAACAGTGTGCTACTGGCATGAGCATAGATGATACATAGATGAAAAGAACAAAAATGGGATTCTAGCAATAAATTCATAGTCAATTGATTTTTGACAAGGGTAGAAAGACCAATCAATGAGAAAATAGTAGTGTCTTCAACAAATGATGGTGAGATAAATAGATCGATACCGTATGCAAAAGAATATAGTTGGACCCTTACCTCACACTCTATACAAAAATTAACTGAAATTTTGTCAAAGATCTAACCATAAAGATTAAAACTCCTCATGACCTTGGATTTGGCAATAGATTTTTAGGTGTGACACCAAAACATAAGGAGAAAATAGGAAAATAAATATATTGGACTTCATTGAAATGAAAATCTTTTTTTTAAAGATTTATTTATTTATTTATGATAGACAGAGAGAGAGAGAGAGAGAAGCAGAGACATAGGCAGAGGGAGAAGCAGGCTCCATGCCGAGAGCCCGACATGGGACTGGATCCCAGGACTCCAGGATCGTGCCCTGGGCCAAAGGCAGGCGCTAAACCGCTGAGCCACCCAGGGATCCCTGAAATGAAAATCTTTTGTGCATCAAAGGATCCTATCAAGAAAGTAAAAAGGCAACCCACAGAATAGGAAAAAAAATATTTACAAATCATATAGCTGATAAAAGTCCAGTATCCAGAATATATAAAGATCTCTTACAATTCAACAACAAAAATACAAATAACCCAATTAAAATATGGGAAAAGGACCGAATAGACCTTTCTCCAAAGAAGATATACAAATAAATAGTCAATCAGCAAACAAAAAGATGTTCAACATCCTTAATCATTGAGTCATTAGGGAAGCACACACACATGATACCATATCACATTTACTAGGATGAATATAATAATAATCCTTAAGTAGAAAAATAAGTGTGGTGAAAATGTGAAGAAATTGGAACCTTCATATGCTGCTAGTAGGAATGTAAAATGGCGTAGCTGCTGTGGAAAATAGCGGTTCCTCAAAGTTAAACAGAATTACTGTATGACCCAGCAGTTCTACTCATAGGCATATACTCCCAAATTTAAAAAGTGATGTTCAAACAAAAACTTTTGCACACGCGTTCAGAGTAGCATTTTTCATAATATCCAAAAGGTGGAAACAATTCAAGTGTCCATCAACAAATAAATGGATAAACAAAATGTGGTATATCCATACAATGGAATATCGTTCAGCCACAAAAAAAGAATAAAGTGCTGACACAGGCTACATTATGGATGAACCTCGAAAAGATTATTCCAAGTGAAAGAAGGTGGCAACAAAGACTAATACTTTATAGGGTAATAAAGTCATATCTATGACATGCTCAGAAGAGGCAAATCCTTAGAGACAGTAAGCAGATTAATGACCACTAGGAGCTGGGAGGATGATAGAACAGGGTATGACTATTACCAGGTACAGAGTTTCTTTTGGGGGTGATGCAAATGTTCTGGAATTCGATAATGGTGATGGTTACACAACATTGTAAATGCACTAAAAGCCACTGAACTGTACACTTTAAGATGGTGTACAATTTCCCCAAATTGGGGGGAAAAGAACCCTAAAAGCCACATTCAAGAAGGAAATTAAAAGTTAAGACTAAAAGATGAGAATGACGGGGATCCATGGGTGGCTCAGAGGTTTAGCACCTGCCTTCAGCCCAGGGCATGATCCTGGAGTCCCAGAATGGAGTCCCATGTTGGGCTCCCTGCATGGAGCCTGCTTCTCTCTTTGCCTGTGTCTCTGCCCCACCCCCCTGTGTCTCTCATGAATAAATAAAACTTTAAAAAATTTAAAAAATAAAATAAGAGAATGACATTTTTATTCTCAACAATAGGTCATGATTGATTGTTAAGCTCACCTTGTAAAGTTAAAAGATTTTGCTGCAAACACTGGGGTTGACTTACACAGGTATAGAAAGGGTCTATTCTAAAACTTGTAACAGTCTTATTTAATTGTGCTATTCTAAAAAAAATAAAGGTTTATTTTATATAAAACAAAAAATGGGCTAGACAAATAAATAAGTATACTTAATTTAAATAGTGGGTGATTCCACTTGCCTACAGGCAGGGCCTCATGAGCCTTGGAAAGGAATTTGGACTTTTATCTCAGGACTGTCTCAATAAGGCTCAAGTTCTAGAAAAGTCACAGTAGGTGCCCTGGGAGAATGACAAAGTAGGAAATGAGTGTATTTGCAGAAATCAATTAGAAACCTTTTAGTGGCTTAGGTGAGTCTGATAGTGGTACGTACAGACTTAACAGAGAACATAACCAACTTATATTAATCAGAACTCTTTCAAAGAGACAGAAAATGACCTCGAAGAAGCTCTGTTAAAAGTGGGGAACTGTTGGCTCCCGGAACAAAATCACGGGAAAGCAAGGGAGCTGCTGGCTCTGTGATGACCAGACAGGGGGATGGAATGCTGCTGTCTCTCTCTATTTTTGTTCTCATCTCTGCTTATCTCTGCAAGTTAGCTGTTCCCTCTTGTAGGCCTGGAAGGTCTACAGGTCAACACGACGTGTTGGTGGCTCTGAAACCATGTCTTTACAGGTCCGATGGAAGGAGACCTGCTGTCTTTGATTCAGAATCGATTCAGAATGTAGTGTCCCAGGAAAAGCTGCCATTGGCCAGCCTCACACCATGTGCTTATACCTGGATTCCTCTCTGTATCTGACTGAGAGGTATTTTGATCATCTAAGGGACATGACCATGACAGTGGCCAAGTAAAGTCTCTAACTAGGTGAGCAGAGGGAAGAGGCCAACAGTCCTGAGCAGACACAAAGGCGCTGTGGAGTGAATGGAATTTGGTGATTGATTGGTCGTGGAGGGAGGATAGGAATGAGCCAAATGTGACACTTCGATTTCCAGCTGCAGTGACTTGGGAGGATGCTGGGGCCGTGCCTTCACAGAGGAAAGAGAAGAGTGGAAGCAGGTGTGACAATGTGTGACAGTGAGTTCACATTTGTACCCGGAGAGTGATAAGGAGCAATGGGACATCCAGCCTGAGATGCCCAATAATAGGCCAGATTCCTGGAAGAAACAGCTGAGCTGGATGGAGATGTGGGGATCATCAGCACTGGGGGCCTCCTGAAGCGCCAGGACCCGAGGGCACCTTCCAGAGAGAACGGAGAGTGAGAAAAGGGTGGCTGAGGAGACCCTGGAGAGCACCACCACCTGAAGGAAGAACTGAAACAACTAAGAAGGAACAGGAAGGAGGAGGAAACCAGGAGAATCCTACGGTGTCAATTCTGGTTCACAGTGGTTGGAAGAGCTGGCAAGGCAGGCCCAGAAAGCTGGTGGCGGACTCGGAGAGAAGACTCGAAGAAACCCAGAACCTCTCTAACAAGAGAAGCTATTTCAGCTAACAAAGCAAGTAGTGTGTTAAAAATAATGATAAAAAATAAAAATAAAAAAAGCAAGCAGTGTGTGACAGGGGCCAGGAGGAGTTCTGGGGGGGAGGAAGGAAGAGGTAGGAGGTCCATTGGGGTCACCAGAGGAAGCAGAATTATTTTTTTTTAAAGGATCTAAGTTGTTGGGGTGGTTTTTTTTGTTGTTGTTGCTGTTGTTTTTTTAAGAATTTATTTATTTAAATACAGAAAGAAAGAGATGCAGAGACTCAGGCAGAGGGAGAAGCAGGCCCCATGCAGGGAGCCCGATGCGGAACTCGATCCCAGAACTCCGGGGTCGAAAGCAGATGCTCAACCACTGAGCCCCCCCTGGGTGTCCTGAGGAAGCAGAATTTAAGCAAATACCCCCAAATGGGTAAGACTTGAATAGCCGGACAGTGGGAAGAGGGGGAAGATTTCCTGAACAAAGGAAGAGTATACAGGAACATTCAGGAGACTTGCTTACATTGAGGACTGATAAAAAGATAATTTCAGGGAAATGAGCTTAGGCCAGATCAAGGGGGCTTTGAATGCCAAGCTAAAACCTCCGATAATAAGCCTAAATTAGGAGAGAGCCTTCAAAGATTTGAGATACTCCCTTAAAGAAACTGTCCTGTTGTTCCATCCTGTGGGGTTTGTTTTTGTTTGTTCTTTCAAGGCGTCCCTGCTGGGCCAACCCCTGTCCTATAACCCTCTTCCATCATGTTGGATCTGTCTCTTGTTTTAGAGAATCTTAGCCGTGACTCTGACACTGCTGGAGCGTTGGAGCTGATCTGGGACTGTTCAGAAGCTTTCTCCAGTAGGTAGTGAAGTTTTCTTTTCTTCCATCCTATTAGTTCTAGTTACATCTCTCCGGGACCATGTGAAACAATCCCACGTTCTCCTTGTGTTTATGTTCTGAGGATGCTTATAGGGTTTCCACATTCCCTCTGCTTTGAGCTTAGCCAAGGTATACATGTTTAATTCTTTTAATCTCTCCCCCTAAGTCACTCCCTCTGGCCTCTTAATCATCCTAATTGCTCTTCTCTGAATGGCAGCCAAGTCAGTATGTGCATCCTCCTTGAGAGCGCACGGGGAACACAGCATGCCTCGTGTGGTCTCCCCAGGCCCATCGATCACCGCCCTCCCGGGGCTGGACACGAGGGACTGCACCCCGCCGGCTCTCCCCCTCCCGCAGTGCAGCCGGCCCCCTCCAGCAGGTCAGCCCTCCGTCTCCAGGTGGCCTTCTCCGAAGCCTGGAGCCTGCGACCGCCACATGCTCTCCCCCAAGCTCCTGTCCCAGCAGGTCCCGCTGCAGAAGATGGCCCGGGACCAGGCCTGAGTATGTGTGGAAAATTGCAGCTAAGCTTGCAAAAGCAAATCTTGGAAGGGGGCAGCCTGGGGAGCGCCCAGAACGAGAGGATGCTGCGGCCTGCCACCAGCTCTCCGGCCCGCAAGGCTGGGAGCCTTCGAGAAGGTGCAACGTGCAGGCTGCTTCCCTGTTTCCAATTATCCTTTTTATCTCTGCTCTGGCCCCTCTGCTTACCTCAGTGTTTTCATAGCTCTCAGCCGTTCCTGTTCAGCTTTGGGAGGATAAACGTGAAACCAAACAAATTATAAATATCCTGTTTCTAGATGTGTTATCGCCCTGCGAATAGAAAGCCCCAGAAGCCCGAGTCTCTTGAAAGCTCTAGTTCTTTTCTTTTTTCTTTAAAGCTTGGGGGCGGGGGACGGGGTGGGCGGGAGATCCTCTGCCACTCTAAGGAGGTGGCGGCAGAGGTTAAACCGCCTCTGAGCCACCGAATGTTTGGATTTCAGGGAAGGTTGACATGGAAGCCCACCTGAGGCCTCCTGTGGGGTCTCGGAGGAGATAAACCCCGAGATGGATCCCTGGGGGCCCCTCCCTCCCGCTGCAAGCACCCCGGGCAGCGGCCGCGGAGCAGGGTGCGGGGCCCCAGGGCCACCTGCAGCTCCCAGCTCCCCCCCCCGCCCCCGCACCAGGCTTCGCGGACCCCCGCGGCGTGGGAGGCTGAAGGCCTCAGTCACTCCACTTGTGGGCACCGCGGGCACCTGAAGCTACATGAAAAGAATGCTTGTTATTTGGGGTTGGGGTGGTGGGGAGGGGAGAGGGAGAGAGAGGAGAGTCATGAGGAGCAGAGGGGAGGAAGAAGCAAGAGGGGGGCACCTGTAGGAAGAGGACAGCGTGGGCAAGAATCTGGTTGCTCCCACCTTCTTGTGCCATCGGACAGGGCTCTGTCCTCAGAGGTGGGCCAGGTTCAGGGGGGACTAGCCTTCCATGCCCTCCAGGTGGGCCAAGGTTATAGGAGGGACTAGCCCTCTGTGTCCTCCCGGTGGGCCAGGTTATAGGGGGGACTAGCCTCCATGCCCTCCAGGTGGGCCAGGTTATAGGGGGACTAGCCCTCCGTGCCCTCCAGGTGGGCCAGGTTATGGGGGGGGGACTAGCCCTCCGTGCCCTCCAGGTGGGCCAGGTTATAGGGGGGGGACTAGCCTCCATGCCCTCCAGGTGGGCCAGGTTATAGGGGGACTAGCCCTCCGTGCCCTCCAGGTGGGCCAGGTTATAGGAGGGACTAGCCCTCTGTGCCCTCCAGGTGGGCCAGGTTATAGGGGGGACTAGCCTCTGTGCCCTCCAGGTGGGCCAGGTTATAGGGGGGACTAGCCCTCCGTGCCCTCCAGGTGGGCCAGGTTATAGGGGGACTAGCCCTCCGTGCCCTCCAGGTGGGCCAGGTTATAGGGAGGGGGACTAGCCCTCCATGCCCTCCAGGTGGGCCAGGTTATAGGAGGGACTAGCCCTCCATGCCCTCCAGGTGGGCCAGGTTATAGGGGGACTAGCCCTCCGTGCCCTCCAGGTGGCTCAGAGTCTCCGTTTGTGCCCTGGCTTGAGCATGTCCTAGACAAGAAGCCCTTGAGAGCTTCTCTGTAGGATGTCGAGGGCCTCCATCGTGTATGGCCACGGACTCTTCCAAGGCTGGGTACCGACTCCGTCCAGCTGCCAGGTCCGGTGAGGACTCCTAGTTCAAGTGAGGAGGAGATACACAGGGAATCGTTTTGACGCTAAGGTACGTCCCACTCAATTGTTCATTTGTTTTGCTAAATCCGGTAACTGACTCCATGTGTATTTATGGTTTTTCTAATTCAATCCCTGTCCAGACAGCAACTTTTTGAAGTAGGAAAAGGGCTCGGCCACACTATGCCAGCCACTGGGCATGATTTCCAGCCTCCCCTCTGTCCCCTCTCCTTGGTGCAAGTTGAGCTTTGGGCCAAACTAGGAGGTGTTTTCCGGTGGTGGGGAGAGCCGCAAGGGGGGCAGCCCCCCGGGGGGCTGTAGTTGAGGTCACCTAAGAAAGCAATTGGAATTTCCAGCTTGAGATGACACTGCTACTCGGAGCTGTGCTCTCCTTTATCGGAGGCACTTACGAGATGTGCCTTGAACAGAAGAGTTAAATAGTAATCGTCTCTTGTAAGCGGCGACTCTTAACTGGGGTTTACATTTGGGATTAATAGTAAACTCCCCGGGCCTTACTGACAGAAGAATGTAGTTGCCCGAATAAACAATATTTTGATCAGGACTGAGCACCAATCCTCAGAGCATCATAGCCTCTTCCTAGCAAGGAGCATTTCCCAACTCTGAAGTAATTTGTAATGTGCTGGGCAAACATTTTTTTTTTTTTTAAATGGACATCTTAGATACCATAAAAGGGAAAACATTTCTCTCTTTTTAAGTAATAAATACCGTTTGCAGGAGAATTCCTTCAGTTTGCATTTCTGGAGTATTTCCTGATAGTGTGAGGCCTACAGGGCCTGAGTGTGCCCACCACCTAGAGGAAGGAAGAGTGTAATGGAACCGTGTAGGTCTGGGGTTCACTGTCCTCCAAATGTTACACATTCCTCTTGGTACGGAAAACCCAGAATGCCTCCCGGGTATGGGGCTGGCTCTTCAGCCACGGGGAGGAGGGCCCCTCAGATGGGCAATTGTGTTAGTTGCCCAGCGGTGGCCATTGGTCCTTCGGCCTCCCCCAGTGAAAGGGGAGGCCTGCCCGAGGAATCCCTGACTCTCCGGCTGCTTTCCTCTCCTTCCCATCCTGACCCCAACGTCACAGGCTGGATTTCAGCAAGATACAGCCTCCCCACCAGGAAAGACAGCACTTTGACCAGGAATATGAATGTGCTGAGAAGCACAGAAAACATGTTGTTGTTCTACGGGGAGGTCTGTCTTGGAAAGGGCCCGGCTCTGGGTCTACTCCAGAACTGCTGCTCGCTCTGCCCCCTCGTGCAGGTGTGTGCGACTCATCCAGCACACAAGTCCTCCCTCCCCACTTCCCCACTTCCAGATGATGCTGTGAGCAGCTTTGGCGGGGGGATCCTGCCTTCCTGGGGCCCGTGACTGTTTCTCGCCCTGGGTGTCGTGTGCTTAAGGTCGGGGAAAGCGAAAACGTGGATTCCTTTCCAGTTTGTTCCTTCCACAAATATTTGTTGATCTCCCATTGTGTCCACAATCACTTTTCACCAAGCTGTCAAGAGGGTCAGGCTTGTGGATGAATGTGGGGTGCTGAGTGACTGCAGGGAGTCCTGTGGGGTAGAGGATGGCAAGGAGAGAGAACGGGCACACTGGAGTTTAGCAACAGTAAAGCCGCTTTATGCCCAATGTCTAGCCCCATGTCTGGCATAAAGCTGATGCTCAGAAAGCATTTGTTGAATCTGTTTGACCATGAAATATTCAGGGTGATTCACTTTTTCTTATTATCCGTGAACTAACTCCTTTTCATTTCATTAAATATCTCTTGTCATTCTGTCCTTAGTAACAATGTGTGCTCAGGAAAGTGACTTTTTTCCCTTGGGTAGTTAAAAACCTTGGAACATATCAGTCTCATTTTCTGATCTTTGATTGGGCTGGCTGGTTGTAGGGGACAGGATGAGTGGACAGGTCGGTTTCCTTCCTGAAGAAATCTTTCTTGTGGGTTTCTTTGTCGAGGTGCCGTATCTCACTGAAATTCAGCATATGACATTTGGGGACAGGTGGGAAGGAGAGGAAAGCCATTAACTAGAAGATGAGTATTGCTTGGGAGCCCTGCTTATTCTTATTTTTTGAAGATTTTATTTATTTATTCATGAGAGGCACAGAGAGAGGCAGAGACACAGGCAGAGGGAGAAGCAGGCTCCCTGCAGGGAGCCCGATGTGGGACTCGATCCCAGGACCCCGGGGTCACACCCTGAGCTGAAGGCAGACACCCAACCGCTGAGCCACCCAGGCACCCCCTGGAGCCCTGCTTATTTGTGAGCCCTATGTCTCCATCCCATGGCAACATGCAGGTGGGTTAGGTCTGTGTGAGTGAAGTGGATGGGTCTCTTCTCAGCCTTTGGCTAGGCGTGAGAACATATCCAGAGGACCCCTCCACCCCCCATCAAATCCACATGTCTGGCTCAAGCTGCGTGAAATTTTTATAGACAAGTTTGTCCAGGGGTTGACATGAGAAACAATGCTACTGACTATTAAATATTTTTAAACAATCAGATGTTTATTGGTTTTAGCCTGCAAACACCTTCCACCGGCTGGATGCAGTGGGAGGCTGAGAGGAAGGGGAAGGCCCTGTCTCTACCTGTTGGGAGCCCGTAGTGTCATTGCAGATTCTAAGGTAACACACAACCATCAAGTGCTATCAGAAGACCAGGATTACAGAGGAGACAACAAAAGACATGGGGCTCAGGAGCCAGAAAGAGTTTGGAAGGCGAGAAGGGATGATGGGAGTAAATAGTAAGGTGCCAGGCACTGGGCGAAGCAGACTCGAGAGGACTGTTTCTGTAACCTTCCCTACTGCTCTGTGGTGGTTGTGCTGCTGTCCTGCCCATCTTCCCAAGAAAGCTGAGCCTTGTGACACTCAACTCGCCCTAGGTCACTTGGGAAATTACAAAGCTGAGATGAGAACATCTGTACAGAAGGCCAGGAGAGTTGATGAAAATTGGAGTTTAGTGGGGGGAACACAGCATCTCCTCCCCCTTCACCCCCAACTCCCTCTTTAAAGCGAGGATGATAATTCCTACCTTTCAAGATTGTTCGGGATAAATGACAGTGTTTGCCCATGTTCAGAGCAAGCCCGGTGCTCAGTGGGAATTTCAGACCACATTAGGGGAAAGGGGGGGTGCAGACAGACATCCCAGAGAGGGAACCAGAACGTGACTGATGGGATCAGTGGGAAAGGGGATCTGGTTTTGTTTTGTTTTTTGTTTTTTGTTTTTAAGATTATTTATTCATGAGAGACACAGACAGAGAGAGGCAGAGACAGGCAGAGACAGAAGCAGGCTCCATGCAGGGAACCTGATGTGGAACTCGATCCCGGATTCCGGGATCACGACCTGAGCCAAAGGCAAGGGCCCAACTGCTGAGCCACCCAGGCGTCCCAGGGATCTGGTTTATAGGGGACCTCAAAACTGAAAAGAGAGGGTGACAGTTGATGTGACATTACATATGTCACTGAAAGTGATCGTTCTTTTCTGATTTTAAAAGTAGTATAAAAAAAAATAAAAGTAGTATATACTCACAAATGGTTTTGGGGGAAAAAAAACTAGGGAAGTAGATGAAATAAAATAATTCTACCACCTGTACGTAACCATGTATAATCTTTTTTTGTATTAGCTTTGATCCTAACTTTATGAAATGTGTTATAAAATACAACATTATGACCTTTATGAAATACAGCATTCATAAATGTATAATATACATCTACTCCTAATGTTCTTTATGATTATACTGTGAAATAAGCTCTGCCTTTTTCATACTTTTTGAGGACATTTTCTTCATCAGTAGATAATATTTTTAAGAGTATTTAAGTGAAAGAATATTAATATAGTAGGAGCAGCATAATATGTTTAACAATTTCTCTATTATTGACTATATAGATTGTTCCCAATCTTTCACTGTTAAAAATAGCACTGGGATGAATATCCTTATTTGCATTTTAAAGAATTATTTCTTTAGGCTGAACTCCTAGAAATAGAGACAGTAGGTCAAAGAGTGTAAGTGTTTTCAAGGGTCTTGATTTCATTTGCCAAATGGCTTTCCGGAAAGGTAGAATCAATTTCTGTTCCCAATGAGAATGCTCATTTTAGGAAGCTCTTGCCAACAGTGAGTTTTTTTTTTTTTACTAATAATTTTGTAGAAAAAATAGTATCTTGTTTTAATTTGTATTTCTTAGATTATAAGTGAGGTGGAACAGTTTTTCCAGTTTATTGGCCATTTATATTTCTTCTTTTGTGAACTTTTCTCTTTGTTTTCTTGACTATTATTCTGGACAGCACTGTCAAATAGAGACCTAACATGAGCCTTGCACATAGGTTTTTCTAAAAGTACAAACCTGAATGTGATGGGGAGCAAGAAGTGGGAAAGAAGTAACAATGTCTTTGCCTTCTCTCAGGCTTCAGTTTTTCAATTTTAAGTGACAAAAATACACGTCATCTTTCGTAGAATTTCTCAATTCAGTTTCAAAGTTTTTGTACTTAGTAGAACTTCCTCCCAGATTTTAGAATTAGATTGACTGGCAACCTTGGGTTTTAGTTTTTCTCCGCCCACGCATATATTAGCTCATGGGAAAGGTTATATTAGAAATTATTAATCAAACACCACATGTTTTACTCTGTGTGAATAATTTTGACCGGCAGCTGAGATCATGAGAGCTGTGTTTTAGGAGGATGTCTAACTTGACAAAACCATGTTTTGGAAGAGTTTGAGCTTGGAGGCTGTAGACAGCCTGGGAGGTAGTTGCAACATGCAGCCTGAGGCTCAAGACTGAGAGAGTCTTGATGGGGTAGGGGCACCAGGAATGGAGCAGGACGTGTCTATCTACAAAACAATTCCTGTGAAAGGAAACTTTGGCTCTTTTTTTCTTTTTTTTAAACAAAAAGGACATGGCCAATGAAGAGAGGGAGAGGAGAGCTAGCTTTAATTTTTTTTTTTTTTTTTTTTTTTGCATTTTGGTGGATTAAAAAAAATGATACTCTGCAAAGAAAGGGGAGGGTTGGAAACCTCATTTATAGAAAAATGTTATTTTCATCTGAGATAGGTTGAGTTGGAGGGAAAAAGCTGTCGATTTGTGGCCATGATCCCAGGACCCTGGGATTGAGTGCCACATCGGGCTCCTCAGCAGGAAGCCTACTTCTCCCTCTGCCTCTCTCTGTGCATCTCTCATGAATAAATAAATAACATCTTTAATAAAAAAACCTGAAAGAGTTGATTTAGTGGGGCCAGGTGAGGCTGAAGGGGGTAAAACCATAAGGGCTGTATCGATTCAGTTTTGTATCTTTCTTCACTAGGAGCCCAATGCATACCTGGCAAGAGTAACATAAGTCTTTGCTTTGACTTTGTGATGACTTTTAATAGTGTGACTTTGAGCAAGTTGCTTAGGCCTCTAAGTTTCAGCTTCCTCACCTATGAAATGAAGACTGTCTTACATATCTTTTTGCCAGAACTGAAGCACCTTCCAGAGTGAATATTTAATAGTAGTTCCCCACTCCTGCAAATCAGGCAATGTGCTAGGTACTTAAGATATTGACGTTTATTATGACAAGGTCCCTGCCCACAAGAGCTCCTATTCTGCTGGGGGAGAACAGAGTAGTAAACAGGAATTAGAGTACAAAGAAGGGCGACGATGAAGGTCCACACAAGGTGCATCTCCGCTTGGGTAGGGCTGAGGAGTTGCAGAGGAAATCAAGGAAGGATTCTCAGAGGACAGTAGATCTGCCCCCATTAGAGGGGCGAATTCAAATATTGAAATGAAGGCAGGGAAGTCATTTCTAGCCAATCGAGGAGCATGAACAATGGTGTAGAGATGTGGAAATTTTCGGCCAGCCTGGAGGAAGGCCTGGGTAGCGTGTCTAGGAACTCTTCATAGTGATCTGACCCTTCTGTTGCCCTGGGACTTGATCTAGCAGTTGACTCCTCCCTTTCCAGTAGTTTCATCATCTCTCTACCTACGCCGCTTCTTTTTGGCCAAAACCTATAAACCCGGGTCTCTTCAGAACTGAGATAATTTTCCTTGTTTGTCTTTTTCTCCATCTACTGCCCTTTTCTCTCCTTCCCTCCCTTTGGCTGTTGGCCTCCATCTCCTCCCTTCTTAGCTCATTACTCAGTCTACCGTGTCCTGGCTTCCTGTCCGTTCCTCTGCTGAACTGTTCTTACCACAGGTTGCCAGTGGCTAGCAGTAGCCAGAGCCTGTAGCCCCTTTTTCCATTCCTTCTTATTCACCTCTGTCTCATTTAGCCCATTGCCACTTCCCCCTGAGTCTTCCATCTCCCTGCCCTTTCAGATCCTCTTGAGTCTTCTCTCACCTTTGCAGTCCTTTCCTGCTGCCCAATCCTAAAGTTTAATGTTTCCTCTCTTTTCTGAGCTCCTTTTTTCAGTCAACAACTCTTTCTGAGTAATGTCATTCACTCTTGAGGTTTCAGTTTACCACCACCACTCCCCTGCTCCCATTATTCTAGCAACTCCCAAACCCTTATCTGTGGCCCGTGTCTCTTCCCTGGGGTTCCAACTCACATTTCCCATCTCCTATGGAGGACTCCATTTTTCTGTCCCTCAGGTACCTTGAAAGTGAGTATATCCCCAATCAAACTTAACCATCTTTTCCAACGACCCTATTTCCTGCATAACCTTTGTATATTTCCTTTATATCCGTGCTCGTCTCATTGTCCAAAACTGAAACCTGAGAGTGGTCCTTATTTCCTCTTCCTTTCTCCTCCATATCCAATCTTTCAACAAATCCTTTTTTTTTTTTCCTACTTTCTACATATCTAATGAGTTTGTTTTCTCCTCATTGTTGTCAGAGGTCCTAATCATGTTCAACTGATCAGCTTTATTTGTGTTTTTGGATCAGCTTTCTCATTAGTGTCCTTTCTTTCCTTTTACTCCACTCAAATTCGTCCTTAAATATCTTTTAGAGTGTTCATTTTAAACTACATTAATTCCAACATGAGTGATACCAATCATCCCACCTTCCTGCTTGAAATTGTTTGTCTCTTTTACCTAAAACAGTAGTTCCTAGTCCTTCTTCCATGGAGCCTTTTTAATGTCGAAACCTCTGGTGGATGCCCACATGATAGCTATACTCCAAGTGCCTGTGAATTGAGAAATTACATAAACCAAAAGCTACTTCAAATTCAGCAACAAGTTTATTTTGTTATTAATACATATAGCATTGGCATACATTGACCAATAATATATATTCAGAAACATAGGACATCTTCCATCCAAAGGCCATGAATTGTGGATTCTTGGACTCTTTGCAATAACTACTTCCTACTGTCAAGAACCACTGCCTTAAAGATAACATCCAAATTAATGAAAGGGATACATAAGGTACTTTAAACTGTTTTTTTTTTCTTTTTTTGAGAGAGAGAGAGAGTGCAAGCGAGTGTGGCAGGGTAGAGGGGAGAAGGGCAGAGGGAGAGGGAGAGAGAGAATCTTAAGCAGGCTCCATGCTCAGTTAAGAGCTGGATGTGGGGCTCAATCTCATGACCCTGAGATCATGACCTGACCCAAAATCAAGACCCACCCCATAAAGTGATGTTTCCAGTCTCATCTCACTTTGCTCTCCTTGCCTTCTTCTCACGCCATGTTGGCCACATAAGCTGCTCATCTTCCTCCCATCCCTCAACTCATCACTTTTTCAGGAATGCCTGCCCTTCCTTTCCTTTGGTTGGAACACCTTCACCTTATCCTTCAAGACCTGACAAAAATGTCAGGAGAAGCTTTTTTTAGTTTCCTCTTACAGTTATTTGGTCCTCGGTGCAACTCCTAACACTTCGTGTGTCATCTCTAGCGAAGCACTGATTCTGATTATATATTATACTGAGATGGCTTTTACATTTGTCTCTCTCACTGGACTCTGGGCTCCCAGTTGGCAGAGTCTAGATCTTATTCATCTTTGTATCCTGGGCCCCCAGAATAGCGCCTGGCACCTAGAAGTACTACGGTCTGTGGCAGAGGTTGGTGGATTCATAGTGCCTATTAGAATGTCTTTGGCAGCCTTAGAGCAGCATCCCCGAAAGAAGAAAAGCAAAATAGCCCAGCCCTGAGTGCCCAGCTCTTTCCTTGTAATTACAACTCTGTGCAGGCCCAGATCATGATCAATCTTAGCCTTAGCCATAAACCTGTAGAAAGCTCCAGCTGCAAAAACCTATAGCTGTCACCCAGTATGAGTCTTTCACATTACAGACCAGGAAATCAGGGTGGATCGTTTCCTCTTCCAGGTTCAGCAACACTCTTTTCAGCTTTCTCCACATTCTGGTCCTTGATTCCTTTTCTATGGATCTCGACTCGTCTACACTCTTCCTACATTGTTGGAATAAGTTGCTCATTTACAAAAGGTACGAAATTTGTTTTATTCCCTAATGTATGAATGCCTGCAATCCATAGATAATGTATGTTTTTTAAATGATTTAGACCTTGGGACGACTGGGTGGCTCAGCAGTTAAGTGTCTGCCTTTGGCCCAGGGGGTGATCCTGGAGTCCAGGGGTCGAGTCCCACGTCGGGCTCCCTGCATGGAGCCTGCTTCTCCCTCTGCCTGTGTCTCTGCCTCTCTCTCTCTCTCTCTGTCTCTCATGAATAAATAAATAAAATCTTAAAAAAAAAAAAAAAAGATTTAGATCTTTCCGTCTTCTTCCTGGCCAAGCGCTTCAGCAGGAACAGCACCAGCCGATGTGAATTCAAACTTCATCTACGTCTCTTGCCCAGACTCTGAGGGAAGTGAATGGGCAGCAAAGTTGCCAAAGGCAAGCGGCCAGGGGAAGGGCAGCAACCTGGACATTCAACGTCTGGAAAAATGAAAATCCCTGGGGCCCACTCTCATTTCAGAGATTATAACCTGCCTGGTTTTTATAACCTCTAAGCATTGGGCCTTAAATGCCAAGTGGCAGTTAGGAGATGGGTATTTTTGTGGCGATGTGGTTGGATTTTGCGGGGGGAATGATTTGTATGGAATCATGAAGTAAGTAGCTTGAAGGAGAATATGGAGAAAATTTGTCTTGGGCAAGATACTGAGCCACTAAAGTATCTTCAGGACGCTGCGTATAACATGGAAAAAAATCAGACTTTGTCCTGTTGCATCCAACTGACTACATGGTCACTTTGAGAACAATAAAGTGGCCGTTATTCTTGAAGTATGTAGAAGAAAACTTAGCAAGAGGAAGTTCCAACCAATGTAGGACTTCTGGAAAGCCTGCCCAAGGTCTAGAATACATCACTGCCTCTCTATGGGGGGAAAAGCCTGGGCATCTCTCTGAATTTAGATAAGGTATTACTTTAGCCATTAAAAATGAAAATCCTCCTACATCTAGTAGCCTGTGGGTATGTAAGCATCCTTACCAATCTGTCTTCCATCTTTTGGCAAGTAAAAGTGACCTGAACGCCTCTATTTATACTTCATACAAATTCCTAACTCTAGGGATAGAAATTGTCAGGCTCCCAAATTCGAGTCTGGAGAAGTTAGAATCCTCATTGTTTACAAAGCTTGTCCATCCAATGAAGCTGGTGTTAATTAACTCTGGCATCTCTAAGTTCATTTTGCATATTCAAAGGTGGCTCTGAAGTCTGGGTCTTTTTTTTTTTTTTTTTTTTAAGATTTTATTCATTTATTCATGGGAGACACACACAGGGAGAGGCAGAGACACAAGCAGAGGGAGAAGCAGGCTCCGTGCAGGGAGCTGATGCGGAACCGATCCCAGGACCCCAGGATCACCACCCAGGCGCCCCGAAGGCCGGGTGTTAAATAACAAGTGCACAGACAGCACCACTGAGCAGAATGCAGGCCTCACATATTTTTCCTTGTGTTGCTTCTGTTACCAGTCAAACTTACAGATGTGAGACCAGAGCATTTCTGACAGTCCCACAAAAAGATGCTGTTCATTTATTTTGGCAGTGGGTAGTACTATTCTAAGAAGGCAAGTCCTGCATAGCCAAGCTCACCATGATAGTTCAAAATCTCTCCTTCCTTAGCATTCACAGGGCCTTGGGTTATGGCATTGGAAGGAAATGGAACAGATAGAAGGGTACATGGAGAAACAGCAGTTAAAGTGCCACGACTTGTAAAACCCCTTTTGTGCAGTACGATGTTTTCAGTTAGCAAATGAACATAATTTAAAGAGCAATTTGCTCGTCATCGTTGATTCCTACCGTATTGGTCAGTTTTGGCTTTTTGTAGACAAATTTCAACTTGTGCAGATCCATAGTAGTTCATGGATATATTTAAATCTAAAACAAGAGGTTTATAAGATATTTTAGAAATTTTAGTGAGCATATTCCAAGTTACATTAAGTTGTACAAATACCCTATGTAAATAGAATATTCTGGACATAAAGCAAGCCAGCAATGCAATGTATCTGAGAAGTTCGTCTTTTTTTTTTTTTTTTTCCCCACCCGATACTTTTCTGGGCAATTCGATTGCAAACTCCTAGTGAGGGTTTTCTGAGGCCTGCAGGGAAATGCCCAAGTATACAGCTCAGTAGCAGACTGACCTACTAGGACAAGAATGGCTTTGTCTGGGCTCATGTGACAAAAAAAAAATTCACACAGTCTCTAATGATAGACATACCTTTTTCCTTTTGATTATTGGCAGGATGCCAGCTGTAAATCAACAGCAGGGTGAGTGCTAAGCAGAGTTGGGTGGTGAGAAGGAAAGGAGGAGATAACAGAGCAGTTTTTCCTCTTTTTCTCAACAGTATACACTGTGTATTTATTTACTCCATAAGTCACCAGGCAAATATCCAGCTATCCTGCTTCTCGAAAAAAAAATTCTACTAGCATCCGGAGCCCATAGCTAAACATCACATATTATTATCTTTGCATATATGCTAGAGTCTAATGAGTCTAATTCCTTTATGGTGCAATGTAAGTACATAGTTGTATCTGTATCTTAATGGCCATAGAGATTTGGGTTTAGAATTGAGAGCCATTTTCTTTCTTTCTTTTCTTTCTTTTCTTTCTTTTCTTTCTTTTTCTTTTCTTTCTTTTCTTTCTATTCTTTCTATTCTTTCTATTCTTTCTATTCTTTCTATTCTTTCTTTCTTTTCTTTCTTTTCTTTCTTTTCTTTTTCTTTCTTTTCTTTCTTTTCTTTCTTTTCTTTCTTTTCTTTCTTTTCTTTCTTTTCTTTCTTTTCTTTCTTTTCTTTCTTTTCTTTCTTTTCTTTCTTTCTTTCTATTCTTCCTTTTCAGATTATTCCTTTTTTCCTACTCTCCTTTTGACCAGACACTCCTAAAAGAGTCTGTACCTTGAACAGACTGGGCATTGTGGGGAATACATGCTGCAGTTCTGTAGAAACCATGTCCATGAGTCAGAAGGCAAACAGCAGGCCTGTTGTATTGATTCTATGATGTGGATTATTAATATAACACCTGACATGTGTGAGCTGGCCCAGACCTGCTCCCCGCAAGAATTGCTGGGCTGAGTGCTGTGAGGGCTGGAGCTAATTGGAAGTATAACCCAGGACTGTTTGGGGAAGGCGAAGTCGTGCCATTCCAGAGCCAGGCCTTTCCCTTCTGTTTCTCAGTAGGGATGCTGTTTTCTTAATAGTGCCCATGGCTTTATTGCAGCCAGTGGAAGACAAGAGGCCATTTGCTTCCTGCACATCAATCACTGTGGCCCTGAGATCTCAGGGTATGTTCACCAGAAGGCGGGCTGCACAAGCCTTGCTCCTAAATTCTTGGAGAGCACTCAAAGAAGTCAGCTAACTGCAAGAGTCCAATTAATCAGTCTCTGTGGTGGAAAGAGGTGTGAAGAAAAACCCAAATGTCTTCAAATGATTAAGCAAAACAGACTGCTTATCTGTCATTGCCTATGGTATCATGGGTCTGCCATAAGCCAGAGGCCAGCAAACTACAGCCTCCAGCCTGATTTTGTACAGCTCACAAACTAAGAATGATTTTGATGTTTTTAAACAGTTGTTCAAAACAAAACCATAAAAAAAAAACCCAAAACCTAAAAGCAGAGGATGTGGGATAGAGACTGTATGTGGTCCATGAAACCTGAAATATTTACTATCTGGCCTTTTGTGGAAATAATTTCTAGGCCACAAAGGTGTGATAATGAAAAGATTTGCATTCCAGGCTGTCCCATCACTCGGCTCCCCTTCACTGGCCGTCTGTGCTGTCGGTTGGCCCAGGCGGGGACTTTGGCTGACTTAAGGGACCCTGAGCCCCATGTGCGGTTCTGAGATTCCTGCACCACTTTCAGGGGGACCTTACCAGGGCCGCCGTGCCCGGTGCTCAGTAGGTAATTGGGTGGAGAACCACGGGTTTACAAAACGGTAGGTTGAACATGGATTGAAACCGTCCCCTCTAACCTCCCAGCCCATGGCAGGGCTTCCAGAGCAGCCCAGCCTCCCAGCGAGCCAACGGATTTATCAGATCGTTTGAGCCATTGATACTGGGTGTTTCTCTCCCAATAACCGTTCTTTGAGACCTGGCCCACCGCCAGCTTTTTGGGAAGATAAGATTCTAAGTTAATTCCTAAAGTTTCTGGTTAGGTAGAGACTGCCTTTCAATCCACGTTCTTTGATCTGAATCCCAGGAGGGTCAGGAGTGTTTCTCCAGCTACGGCTCTGTCTGAATATTGCCAGTGAGGGCTGTTGACGTGCCCCTCGGTTGATTATCAGGAGTGGGTGTGGGAAGGGGAAACTTCCTTTGTCTTGTATCCTTCATCTTTCAACTTGCTTTCTCTTTGGGCCAAACATTCTCTTCCTGAAGGAACATGGAAGGAATAGAAGTTCAACTCAGTCATGGCATTTTGAGATCTGCCTACCTCCTTATGTCATCTCCCATCTGCACCTGTCTTTTAACCATGGTTACAGGCATGTTGTTCCTTAGCAGATTGTTTCACACACACTCATATGCCTTCACCCATGTGGGTGCCATCCACCACCTGACGTGCCCTCCCTGCCCTTTCCCCAGGGCATTTCACTAATATCTAATCATCTTTCAACTTGAAGGTCAGGGGTCATGTAAGGATTGAATTGCATCCCCCCAAAAGATGCTGAAGTCCTAACCCCCAGTACCTGTGAATGTGACCTTATTTGGAAACAAGAGTTTTTGTAGCTAGTCAACTTAAGATGGAATCAGTAGGGCAGGCCCAATCCAAAAATGACTGGTACCTTCTAAAAACCGGTAAATTTGGATACAGATGGACTTGCATAGAGGGAAGACCATGTGAAGATGCTGGGCGAATGCCACCTATAAGCCAAGGAATGACAGGCTATCAGAAGCAAGGAGAGAGGCCTGAAACCAATTCTCCTTCAGAGCCCTTGGAAACGAACCCTTGATCTTGAACTTTCAACCTCCAGAACTCTGAAAGAATAACTTTCTGTTGGTTAAGCCACACAGAGTGTTACTTTGTGCAGGCAGCCCTAGCAAACAAATACAGGTCACTCTTATGGTGGAGCCTTTCTTGATCGACCTGAGGTCAAAACGGACTTCCGTGTGTCGCAGCTAATAAGCTAGATGCATCCCATTACGCCAGCAGCCATACACAATGAGGCAGGGCATTCAAACTACAGTGCCCATGTGAATCACCTGGGAATCTTGTTAAAAGGTAGATTCTGATTCCCTAGGCCTGGGTTGGGGCCTGGGACACTGAATTCCTAACAAGCTCCCAGGTGGTACCGATGCTGCTGGTCCACAGGCCCGACGCTGAGAGCCAAGGCTTGAGGACGCTTATTTACGTGTTTGTCCATGATGCTGTACCGTGCCTGAGGGCAATGTCAGTGTCTCTGAATATCTAGCACTTGGGCAGCCCAGGTGGCTCAGCGGTTTAGCGCCGCTTTCAGCCCAGGGTGTGATCCTGGAGACCCAGGATCGAGTCCTACATCGGGCTCCCTGCATGGGGCCTGCTTCTCCCTCTGCCTGTGTCTCTGCCTCTCTCTCTGTGTCTCTCATGAATAAATAAATAAAATCTTTAAAAAAAAATATCTAGCACTTGATGCAGTGCTGGGAATATGACAGGCATATAATAAACGTTGGTTGAGTGGTTTATGAACAGATGAACAAATGAATCTATGTTATTAGAACCATGCTTTGATATTGAAGGATTCATGGTCATTCCCAAGATATGGTGGGCACACACTAACTGTACTGCTGAATGTCTCCTAGCTCTCCCACCCTTCACCAGTTTTACCCATTTATTTTTTTTTATTTTTTATTTTTTTTAAATTTATTTATTTACGATAGTCACACACAGAGAGAGAGAGAGGCAGAGACACAGGCAGAGGGAGGAGCAGGCTCCATGCACCGGGAGCCCGACGTGGGATTCGATCCCGGGTCTCCAGGATTGCGCCCTGGGCCAAAGGCAGGCGCCAAACAGCTGCGCCACCCAGGGATCCCAGTTTTACCCATTTAAACTCCAGAGAGAAAAGCAGCTCCTATCACACATGAGGGAAAACATTCTGGAAGGCTACAGTGATGGTAGAGAGGTGTACTGCTAATTTTTCAACTGTATTTAAGTCAACTCTTTAACACCAATGGGCAAAAGTCACCCCTTTCCTCCATCCATCCTCCACTTCTCCTCCTTGTGTAACTGCCCAGAAGCTGGTCACCGAGAGCCGGAGGTCATGTACAGAGCCATGTACATGACCAAGCTCCTGATAAGAATCTGGTACTGTACCCTTACAAGAGCTCACTGATGTAGCCCTATTTACAGGTAGAAATTGAGGCTTGGGGCACCTGGGTTGCTCCATGGTTGAGCGTCTGCCTTTGGCTCAGGATGTGACTCTGGGGTCCTGGGATCGAGTCCCACATCAGGCTCCCCTCAGGGAGCCTGCTTCTCCCTCTGCCTGTGTCTCTGCCTCTCTCTCTGTCTCTCATGAATAAATAAATAAAATCTTTAAAAAAAAAAAGAAAAAAAAGAAGAAAAGAAAATTGAGGCTCAAAGAAGTAGTTTGTCCAAAACAATCAAACTAGTGGGTGACAGAAGCAGGAGGTAAACAGATTCAACTCCAAAATCTACGTCTTTTCCATCGCACTGTGGAAGAGAGAGCTGATGTTTTCACGGGCTGCCCGGTTACACTATCTCTGCAGCCTTGTCTCCTCCCCGTAGAAAATGCAAAGCAGTGGCTCTTTCTCTCCAGCTCAGAGGTGATTGCTCAGCTGCTTTCTAAGCTATTCCAATGATGTCTCATTCTGGCATCTTCAAGGAACATGATATTTCTTCCTGTACGTGATTTTTTCCTTTCAATCTAAAAAATCGTCCTAATGATTTTGGATAGAATGGTTCTGACCTACAGTACACTGGCTTTGCCTTCTCACAAAGGTAGATCTTTTCTTAATGCCTCAGGGCTCTTGTTAAGGGTTGTCATTCCTAACACTGTGCTGAAATGTATTCATATTTTTAGGTATCACTGAAAATATTAAGCTGTTTACCTCTACATTAAGTGGTGTCAGACTCAATTTTTTAAAAAGATTTTATTTTAAATAAGCTCTATACCTAACATGGGGCTCACACAACCCTAAGATCAAGAGTTGCGTGCTTGACTCTCTGAGCCAGTCATACACCCTAGACTCAATATTTTTTCTATTCCTCCCTAATCTAAAGACTCAGTTATTTCTGCTGCCGTCTGTGAATCTGCTGCTAACATCTTATTTCTCATTTGTTAATTCAATTCTCAAGGATGAGGATTGATGTGCAAGCTTGTTAGAAATATATGCAAAGTAAAAGTGAGTAGGCCCTGAATTGAACATCTAAGAGGAAGTTTCCTTCTGAGTTAGAGATTCATTGCCTTTAAACAGATGTTTTTGTTCTCCCAGAGGTTTCTGTGAATTTTCTGGTTCCGAACTGTATATTTTCAAGTTAAGGTCATTTCAAAAAAAAAATCTATTAAGTTACAATGGTGCTGTACAATATATTAGCTTTAGACTTCCTCTTGCCTATAAACCAGCTAATAACAGTAGAATCTTCCTAACCTGGAACAACCCAAAAGAATAAGACATTCTGAATTAATTTTTTAAGATCTCATTTAAAGTATTAAAAAAAAAATTATGTGGATCTCTTGCTTTCTGAATCAAAAAGTGACACACATCTGCTAAAGAAAATGCTGGATGGGGCAGCCCTGGTGGCGCAGCAGTTTGGCACCTCCTGCAGCCTGGGGTGTGATCCTGGAGACCCGGGATCGAGTCCCACGTTGGGCTTCCTGCATGGAGCCTGCTTCTCCCTCTGCCTGTGTCTCTGCCTTTCTCTTTCTCTGAATAAATAAATAAATCTTAAAAAAAAAAAAAAAAAAAGAAAAGAAAAAGAAAATGCTGGATGTATTCTGTTGAATAGACTACAGTATTTGTTTTGTTTTAAATAGTATGTCCAAATACTTTGTCTTAAGTAATTTAAACTTAATGCTATAATCTTTCACAGTAAAATCATTTCTAAATACTAAAAAAATAAACTCTGGTCTCAACCAGGTTGGATTATTGCAAATTCCTTATTAATAGGGTCTAACTTTGCTACATATGTATCTCTCTCTTCCCCCCCCCCCCTTTTTCTTCTCCCTTCTCTCAACTACTGAAGAGTAGTCTCAATGACCCTTTGACATTTCACAATTAAGGTTTTCTGTACCTTTG
The DNA here is from genome assembly GCF_003254725.2 of Canis lupus dingo. Taxonomy (NCBI): domain Eukaryota; kingdom Metazoa; phylum Chordata; class Mammalia; order Carnivora; family Canidae; genus Canis; species Canis lupus. The sequence continues at coordinate 49,522,570 of NC_064244.1, read as the reverse complement.
GGAAGCAATTGTAAAACTGAAAGGTGGGGCACCTGGGTGACTCAGTGGTTGAGTGTCCCCTCTCTCCCTCTACTTCTCCCTCTGCCTGTGTCTCTGCCTCTCTGTCTCTCATGAATAAATAAATCTTTAAAAATAAAATAAAACTGAAAGGCAATTTTATTTATGCCTACTTATCAAAATATATGCTAAAGCTTCTTATTTTGCAAAATGAGAAAAGAACCAAAGAAAAACAAGCAAAGATAAAGAGGAGAAAAGAGGTAATTGGTCAAAATTAAATGTGATATATGTAAAGCAGCCTTGGGGGCCAGTAGACAGACCCTGCCCTGATTCATTGGGATGTCTGGGTGGGAAGGCACAGCCCCTGGAGGCAGCCTATTCCTTCTTGTTACCTACAGACCAATGACCCTTATGTTCATCTGAATAATCAGCATTTGAAACGTCAATGTGATTTATCTAAGAAGAAATCAGTACCAGCAAATTAGTTCTTTTAAACATACAAACAAACCATAAGTGTTATTTTCTAGCCCAGGTTTTTGTTTCAAATAGCTCTGAATAAAGAGATGCCCTACAAACCAACAGTGTATTCATCTCAGATAATGCAACAAGTTTCAGTTCTAACAGGATTTCCTGGTTTAACAGAGGCTTTCCCTAACAAAATCATTGTAGTCTAGAGGAAACAAGGAAATTATGCTTTCAATGTCTTCTTTTCTTACTTTGTATTCTTTTGCCATAAAAGCACAGGGACATTTTTTTTTTTCTTTAGAAAGTTTTTTATGATTAATGAAATGGCCAAACATGTTGGAGGTTAAAAGGTAAACCTACAAGGCAAAACATGCTGTTTAAAGAAATTTATAGCTTATCAGCCAGAACCACATTTGTTGGTGAAAAGCCTTCATAAAATAATTATGAATCTAAAGAGTTAACTTTGGTTTCTGTTGATCATGCAGAAAAATTAAGGGCCATTTTCCAGGCAATAACTAAAGTGCTAAGTAAAGTACCAACTAAAAAAGTGCTAAGGTACTAACTAAAAAAAAAAAAAAGAGAGAGACAAAAGGAATAAAGAAAGGATATTTTTGTAAGATCTATGTTCACACCATCTAAAATTCTGAAAGAAACAGAACCACCTGGGTGCCAATGACCTACTTTCCTAAATTTCAGTTGTTTTTAACCACTATTTTACCAACCTTATTTTTTCTTATTTTGATTTAGGAAAAAAAAAGGCTGCTAGTGCTTCAAAGAGTAGGGAATATCAATAATCTTCAGGCTTTCCTCTCAAACACATCAAAACGCTTTAACTGTCTATTCGTCCCCCAGTCAGTGAGACGGTCTTCTTTTTAGCTCCGGAAGATTCTAGACTGCTCCCCAGATGTGAGGGGAGAAATGCAAGTTGTATTTGTCTATACCTACAATTCCTGCATCTTCCCAAATTGGAAATGTCTAATTCAGAAACCAACAGGGAAAAAAAGAGCAAGATCAAGATGTCCGTGAGATTCTCCATAGTTTGTGAGAACTGCATGATGATTTCCTTCTAACCAGAAAGGATTTTTCAGAAAGACACTTTTTTCAAACTCTCATCTCTATATATTGTTGGAGCTCAGGTTTGTGTGCAACTTAACTTGTATTGAATTACCAAGCTCCTCCTTATCTTTGAAACTGCTCCTCCGAGAAGCCTAGACCCTTTTTTTGCAGTAGTATGGATAGATTTGAACAGAAGTTTTAATTAAAAAGCCAGGATAAGTGGGGGCACCTGAGTGGCTCAGTTGGTTAATTGTCCAGCTCTTGATTTCAGCACAGGGGCCCTGGGAGAGAGCCCTGTTTTGGGCTCTGTGCTCAGCACGGTATCTGATTGTCCGTCTCCCTCTACTCCTCCCTCTCTGCTCTCTCTCTCTCTCTCTCTCTCTCTCTCTCTGACAAATAATAAATAAAATCTTAAAAAAAAAAAAAAACAGGATAAGAAAAAGCCAGTATTATCAGAGTCCATTTTGCAGGTGGGCAATGAGAACCGTATGTTAGAGACAAGAATTACTGATGGTTCTAAAATCCAGCTACAAGAGTGCTCCTCTCCGGTTAGTTACTCATGTCACTCATGTTTACTTTTGATGTGCTCCGTATCTGTGATGTTGGAAAATTAGTGTAAGGTTCATTGATGCTGTATGCTTGGGTTACGTGTTTGTCCAACCATTAAAGAAATAAAATAAACCTTCTGAACATGTGCTGAGCTCTTTCTCAGTGTTGTGTTTTATTATGAGAAATGAATTTTAAATGCTTTTTGGTCAAGATAAAATATGTTTGGCTTCATTCAATACCATGCCAGACATTTTTTTTCTTAAGTTTGCAAAGCTTTGGTGGACTTCTGCTTCTTGGAATCCAGGGTCGTGTGTGTGTGTGTGTGATGGTGTTATTAAGTAAATGCTGAGATTTTTAAGTGAATTTGATTATTTTATTTTTATTTATTTAAAGTAATCTCAACACCCATTGTGGGGCTCGAACTCACAACCCCAAGATCAAGAGTCACTTGCCTCTCTGAGCTGGCCAGGTGCCCCTGATTCTTTGTTTTAAACAATCTTAACTTCCTTCTCAAAATTGTGTTTATGGGCGAGAAGCTCCTGGTCTCTGTTTCAACGGTCCAACTTTCTAATTACTCCTGCTACATTCCCAGAAAACCCCAAAGTTTTTCCTCAAGAGAACCCCCCCCCCCGCCCCAGCCAATTCTTCTGTCCTTACTGGTCTTTTCATCAGTGAGGCAACAAACATTTCACACGGTGCCAAAGGGGACAGCCTCTTCCTTCCATACTCAAGTACCTCACCCATGTTCACTGTAGAAATGGATTTTGTCTTGCTCCGAGAATCCTGTTCGTTCCAGTTGGGTTCTGTTAGTTTTTTGTGGTGAGGGAAAAGCATTTCAACAATCCCTACCCTTCTGCTGGAAAATACGTCTCACCCTGGTCTGTTATCTTCTTTTTGTGTAGAGTGAGGTAAAGAAATGATTTATCCTCTCAACTTGCATGCTCTGCATTGTCTCGCTGACTTCCCTTCCAGGCTCTCCGCGGGATTTGAGAATTTATGTTTCCTTGCTTTTGTTTGCTGATTGTATAAAGGATTTTTATCTTCATGTTTCAAGTGAAATCTCACCAGCTAGGATTTCCTTTCTTTAGGTAACACTTTGTCCTCTCAGCTTTTTTTTTTTTTCTAACTTTTTCTTGAGTTTGTTCACACTCCATTTCATTCTTGTTTCTTTTTTTTTCATGTATACTTTAAGAAGGCATTGCTTTTCAACACTATTGTCTTTTCTCTCTCTCTTTCTGTATCTATTTCTTTGAAATGGCAAATTATTGGATCTCTCTCTCTCTCTGTCTCTCTCACTATTATTTAAAATGACCTAAAAGGTGAAGGGCAATATCCGTCCCAAAAGGCTCCTTTTTTGTTTGTTTCTAAAAGCCACCAATCAGAATTTACACTTACTCTGAATAGCTCTTCTCAAATTAGAATCACCTAGTGTCATTCACCTAGTGTCATTTGTCCTTAGGGTATAAGTTTAGCTCTGTTCAGGTGAAATAGAATATACACAGAGGGAACAAAAGAATAAAGACCGTCATTCTCTGGGCTCCCCTATACCTAATCACTAGCAGACAAAGACTCAGCAACAAATGCTTCAGGCCTAAGATTTAAGTTCTTCACACCGGGGTGTGTTTGAGAAATGCATATTAATTTCTGCAAGAACAAAGAAAATTGATTAATTTCATAGAAAACGAGAAATAACACTGCATGTTTAATTTAATTTGAATAAAGTAATACAGAAGCTGCATTTTAGATTTCCTAAATTGCCGTTGACGGCTCACATGTTTTAAGAGCAATGTTCAAAAAAATAAAAAATAAAAAATAAAAACAATGTTCAATAATAAAATTCCAAGTCACCAAAATAGGAATTAGGGCCTTCGGAGACACTGGAAGCAAATTCGGCTTGTATTTCATTAATTCAATCACTTTTTAATTTTTTTTTATTAAAAAAAATTTTTTTTAAGATTTTATTTATTCATGAGACACACACACAGAGAGAGAGAGAGAGGCAGAGACACAGGCAGAGGGAGGAACAGGCTCAATGCAGGGAGCCTGATGTGGGACCCGACCCCCGGGGCTCCAGGATCACACCCTGGGCCAAAGGCAGGCAGTAAACCACTGAGCCACCCAGGGATCCCCTCAATCACTTTTTTAAAAGTTGTTCTTCTAAGTAACCCAATTTTTAAAGATGTAAGCAGCTAGTGGTAGCATTAGTCTGATCCAGGTTTATTCTAGGTATAAAGTAAAAGAAGTCCTAGGTAATTGGTTTAAGGTGGCCCTGGAAAAGCCTGGCTCTTAACATTTCACATGTTAGCCAAAGCCGCAAATGGGAATCGAACTAAATCATCTGCATTTTAAAATATTAACTCTACCTCCTTGGATCATCAGCAGCAGCAGCTGGAGAAAAATGCATTGTCCCAGGACACCGAGGACACCATCTTAGGAAGTGACTCCCGTGTGGGAGAGCAGGCCACAGCGGGATGGCTACAGAGGGCATTTCCAGTTCAGCAAAGGTGTATCTGGCTTCCTCTGTCCCCTGTTGCAGAATTCCTAGCTTCCGTGGTTGCATCCAGGTTTGTTTGTTTGTTTGTTTTTTAATATGTATACGGTTGAGGTCTTTTATCATCATCAAAATGTGCCTCTATAAAAAAGTGTGCAAGAGGATTTTCAGGGCAGTGAAACTACTTTGCATGAAACTGAAACGGCCGAGTCGTGTCCTGCGTTTGTCCACCTGCATAGAGTGTATGATGCCAAGAGTGACCTGTGATGTAAACTATGGTTTTTGGGTGATTATGATGTGTCAGTGGACGTTCATCAAGTGTAACAAACGTGCAACCCTTGGGGGGATGGGGAATGTTGATAATGGATGAGGGTGGGTGAGGGGTGGACAGGGTGTGTATGGGAAATCTGTACCTTATGCTCAATTTTGCCGTGAGGCTAAAACTGCTCAAAAAAAAAAAAAAAAAGAAAGAAAGAAAAGAAAAGGAAAGGAAAAAGAAATCTAGGGACGCCTGGGTGGCTCAGCAGTTTGGTGCTTGCCTTTGTCCCAGGACGTGATCCTAGAGACCCGAGATTGAATCCCAGGTCGGGCTCCCTGCCTGTGTCTTGGCCTCTCTCTCTCTCTCTCTCTCTTTCATGAATAAATAAAGTCTTAAAAATAATCTATTTAAAAAAAAAAAAAAAACGTGCTCAGCAGAGACCTCAGCACCTTCCCTGCCTCCTCCCTCTAGACATTCCAGTTCAGCTTTTCAAATGCTCTGGAATGACCAGGAAAGCACACCAACAGCCTCGAGGCACGTCCTGTATCTAATATGACCATAGACTCTATCAGCTACCAAAGGCACTTCTAAGAGGGAAGGGACCACCATTAACAATGACATAGGGCCAACTGGCACCTGGGACTATCCCACCTGGGACTATCCCACCTGGGACTATCCCACCTGGGACTATCCCACCTGGGACTATCCCACCTGGGACTATCCCACCTGGGACTATCCCAGTGGAATATAGGGAGTAGATCATATATCACTCTACCCAATATTCCACTGTAGGGCAGCATTATTTAGACTATGACACTAATGTAGCAACATAACAAGTTTGAAAACTAGGGGGGAAAACATAAAGGCACAATCCCAAACAACCACTCAGTAGGTTTTGGATTCCTTTCCAATGTTTCCCATATTTCTTTTTCATAATCGTGATCCTAACATGTCTGTGATTTTGTGCTTTGTATTTTTCTCTTAATGTTGGGTCATAAACACTTTTTCATGTTGCCAGTTTTCAAAATTATTTTAACCTAGATCTTGGTATTCCAAGGAGATGTATTTACCATGTATTTAGTTCTGTCTTGCCATATGATTTTTTTAGCTGCGTATAAAGTAAGCCCTTGCTACTCTGGGTGGCCTGCGGGCTGATGGCAGGGGTCTGACCTGTGATCCCTTTCTGTTTTCAGAAAAGCAGACTTGCAAATCCCACCCCGGCCCTACTGAATCCGCCTTTTAAGGAGGTCTCCGAGCTTGAGAAGCACTGAGTTAATCTCGTCATAAATAATGCTGTTGTGAACATCTTCATGCACATGTGTTTTGTTTGTGGATGGTTTAGTTATGTTCAGTTTTCAGAAGTGAGATTATGAGCTCAAAAGACTTGTGGATTTTTATGTTTGCCAGAATTGCTGGAAGGTTCTTTAAGAGCCTGAGGGGTGGCTGTAACTGAGTGCCATAATCTGAAGATGGGTCCAGTCCATGCCCTCTGTCAGCTGGGGACTTACAGTTGACCTATTGGAACCCTCTGATGTTAAAAGCCCTACTATTTAAAGAACAAGCCTCCTCTTACCTTCTGGAGGCAAAGCCAGAGAGAAAAAATAGCTTTCTGTTCCATCTCTCTGCCCCTCAGACTCACAGAGCTTCTTGCAGTGCCCATCAGATTGCAAGGCTGACAACTCCTAAATATTCCAGATACAGGCCAGAAACCTCTTAAATTTCATGTCTAGGGAATTCATTCCTGACTCTCTCTGAGTCATGAAGAAAAAGAAATGCTTCTTTCGGGGGCTTTTAGGTTCACCTTCCAAGCCACAGTAACTCTAGCTTTGTTCTGGCATCCGTAACCCAAAGGATCATGGTGCCGCTTCCCCGATGGCTCCTTAAATCTTTTTTCTTCCCCAGGAGCTACAGATACTTTCTTTTACAGATAATCTCATCCCTTAAGGGGTCTGCAGTTCCAGTGCTGATGCCATCCTCATTGGGTTCCAGCATGTGATCCAGACTTTCTCTGCTCCCCACCGCTTTCATATCTGACCTGCTTTTCTACTTCAACATCTCCAGTTTTTTAGTTGGCCTCTGGGCTGCTGTTTTTCTTGGGACAATGTCACATTCTGGGGCTTATGATACACTTTCCTGATAGTGATATTGTCCAGATCCTTAGTTTGTTTCTTCGTGTTCTTAAGCCTGCCCGTCAAAGCTGCCACACATCGGGCCTGCTTATCTGTGTCAATGTCTGGGACTGTGTCTGGCAACTTCATCCCGCTGGTTTCATGTTCGTTTAAGGATGGTCACAAATTGACATCTGGATCTGTCTTAAGATTACTGGAATATTATCAGTATCCACCCTGGACGAGTTAGCTAGATCGCTAACATGCCTTTACTATTTCTTCTGGAGACATTTCCTCAATCAAGTTACTCTCCCTCTTCCATCAATGACAAAGTTTAACGGAAGCATGCTTTCTACCAATTACTCTTCTTCTTCTTTTTTTTTAAGATTTTATTTATTTATACAGGAGAGACACAGAGAAAGAGAGGCAGAGACACAGGCAGAGGAAGAAGCAGGCTCCCTATGGGGAGCCCGTTGTGGGACTCGATCCCAAGACCCCAGGATCACGCCCTGAGCCAAAGGCAGATGCTCTACCACTAAGCCCCCCAGGCATCCCGCAATTACTCTTCTTTATGGAGTGCAACTTGTTTGTATAAGAGAGAGAAAGAGAGAGGGAGAATGAGAGAGAGAAAGAGTGTGAGTCTGACTTCCACCCATAGTTTATTTTGCTCTGAGATAGGCCATCATCGTCTTTGAGATGGCTGTCATCTAGTTCCTTCCTGTACTAGAAACCATTCTCGGGTCTCCTGGGTGGCTCAGGTTGAGCATCTGCCTTTGGCTCAGGGCTTGATCCTGGGGTCCCGGGATCGAGTCCCGCATCGGGCTCCCTGCATGGAGCCTGCTTCTCTCTCTGTGTCTCTCATGAATAAATAAATAAAATCTTAAAAAAGAAAGAAACCATTCTTCCCTTGAGCAGTAGAATCTCTGCTTCCACTTGGAGTTTGAGCTGGCTGGTTATGCTGCTGTGACCAACAGAATACAAGGAGAAGTGAGGCTAGGTTATCAGAAATCTTTTTTTTTTTTTTGGTTCATCAGAGATCTTACAGCTTCTGCGTAGCTCTCTTGGAATGCTCACTCTGGGGGAATCCAGCCACAGTGATAGAAGATATCTGACTACCCCGGGACTACCTTGCCGTGAGGAAACCCAAGGTAGCCATACGGAGAAGCCATGTGGACAGAGGTATGACTGATAAACCCACAGCCATCCCCACCCACATGTCAGATGTGTGACATCTGACAATACAATTCTTTTAGAAGACTCCAAACTCTGCCTTCATTCAACAGAATGAATGTGAGGGACTCCAAGAGAGAACCACCCAACTGAGCCTTTAAAACCCCCAGAACCATGAAAGAAAATATTAAATAGTTGTAAACCATTAAGTTTTGAGGGAGGTTTACTATACAGCAGTAGGTAATCAGAATACCAAATATCTATTTTGGGTAAGGAAACCTCTCGGATCCAAGGTAGTAAAACAACTGCATCAATGATTATGCCGCAGGGTTTGATGTTCTGTTTCAACTTGTCTTTACAAAACTATGGCTTGCTAAATTACTCTGGAAAGAGTAAAGCATCATGGTTACTTTAAATTGTAATCTAGATGTGGCTTGGATGGGGCTGTCTCCAGAGCTGGGTGATGAAAGACCTCAATTCAGTGCTGATGCGCTAGCTTTGTTGTAGGACTTTACTCATGGAGAGGCTGACATTATCAACTACAGTTAGTTAATAGGTCATAGTCAGGGATCCCTGGGTGGCGCAGCGGTTTGGCGCCTGCCTTTGGCCCAGGGCGCGATCCTGGAGACCCGGGATCGAATCCCACGTCGGGCTCCCGGTGCATGGAGCCTGCTTCTCCCTCTGCCTGTGTCTCTGCCTCTCTCTCTCTATCTGTGTGAGACTATCATAAATAAATAAAAATTAAAAAAAAAATAGGTCATAGTCATAGAAAGTTCGAGGAAGGGGCCTATAGATGGAAATGGCCTAGTCCAGCCACCTACTTTTTTTTTTTTTTCTAGATCAGATAAACAGAGGTGCACAGAGCTAAAGGGTCTTGCCCAGATCCACATCTGGCTAGTGTCAATGCCAGGACAAGAATTCAGGTCTCCTGGCCCAGGTGCAGCTCCTTTCACCGTATCACTCTGCCGTAGTATCTTGTATAGTAACCACCGTATCTTGGTTACTAAAGATACTCTGAGGAAATCAGTGTGCCCTATGTTTTTATCTTCTCTTCCACGTATTGTATATGTCATAGCTGCTGTTGATCTGTACAATGGGGCTAATACCCACCTTAGGTGGTTTTTTATGAAGGTTAAATGCGATAGCTTATGGAAATTACTGGGCACTTACTGTGTACTCAATAAATGCTGAGGATCGTCTTCAAGAGCCTAATAAAACAAATTCTTTGGAATAACCGTCTCAGGGGCCTTTACATTGAAAGAATTCTCCCCACAAACAATATCCTAGGTATGAGAAATTCATCACCGGGCAGGACTGCAGAAGGCCATTCAGCATCCGCCCAAGTTCTAACCCAGACAAGTAGACATTTCAACGACCTGTGAGAAAAGAGAGAGTGGGATGTGGATAATTAGCGCGAGCGCTTGGAATAACTCACCATCCTGCAAAGGGAAGCAGAGGGGCTGAGTCAGCTCTGGACACAAGAATAGGAAGAGAGCAGGCCTGAATGTCTGGAGTTCTTTCTGTCAACTTTTTATAAAAATAAGTACCTCTAGCTGTCTGTCTGCTGAGGAGACATCCATCACCCGGTCTGCGAAAGTAGCTTTCCGTAGGCCCGTCTCCCCAGACTTCTGTTGTGGTTACTTGTCTCCCTGTGGTTATCCTCACGTCTGCTTCTCTGTCTCCCTTGTATCATATGTGCTGTGTGTGTAAAACTCTTTATGTGGAGTCTGGGAATGGTTTTTAAGACCTGCAGAGCTCTAAGCCAGAGCCTCCACCTTGAGTACCTGCTGCTGCCATTTCTCATCAGCGGGGCCATGTGCACGTGTCGGGAGCCACCCCCGCGACAGGTAGGGCCCCGCCGTGTAGAGACGCAGATGGGGAGGAAGGGAGCTGTGGTGCCGAACACCTGCCCTGTCTGGGGCCCAAGGTAAAGGTGTTCTTCCATAAGGCACACAGACCCAGCCCGGGCTGTGGACACCCCAGACGAGGGATGCACCCTGTAATTATCTTAATGATTTCAGGTGATGAGCAGGGAAAAGTCCTTTTACCTGGCCTTTGCTCCCTGCAAAGGTGAGGTGAGCTGGTTGTTTCCAAGCTAATGGCAGATGCCTCTGGAGTTAGACTGGCGGCTTCCAATTCCAGGTCTGCTGCTGGTTGGCTTTATAATCTCTGGGGAACTGTGTGAGTTCTTCGAGCAACAATTTCCTCACCTGAAAAATGGGGATGCTAATAAGGCCTGGTTTACAAGCAGGTTGTATAGAAGGTCACGTGGAAGTCGCGTAAGAAGAGCACCTGTCGCTGCCCTGGAATATTGCAGATGCTCCGTAAATTATAGACCCTGATGATGACTTTCAAAGTAAAGGGAGGGGGGATCCCTGGGTGGCTCAGCGTTTTAGCGCCTGCCTTTGGCCCAGGGCGCGATCCTGGAGTTCCGGGATCGAGTCCCACATCAGGCTCCTGGCATGAAGCCTGCTTCTCATTCCTCTTGTGTCTCTGCCTCTCTCTCTCTCTCTCATGAATAAATAAATAAATCTTAAAAAAAAAAAAAAAAGTAAAGGGGGGAAATACTGTAGAGTGAAGAAAATTAGCCTACTCGTTTGGGCTAAATCTTCAACCCAGCACTTTGTCACTTGCCTTTCCTGAACGTATGAATTGAGGGATCCTTTTGTCTCGCTCCTTCACAGATTTGGTTAATCTTAACCCTACGTCTATCTAGCTGGACCCCCTTTTCTCCGTAACCTCAAGATGTCTAGCTCCAGAATAGGTGAGGGCCCACAAAATTTTAGTCTAGACTCGGGATTGGTCTGAATCTGTTTTTAAGACAAAATCAGTGATTTTCAATTTTTGATGTGGAATTGAGCTCCTCCTCGAGAGGACACATTATAAACATCTGCTACTATTATTTGTCCTTAAAAAATGTTAATGTTCTGTATAAACAGCAAAAAAGAACTTCTAGTCCTAAGTGTTTTATTCAGTTATGTAATAAGCGTAACAGCCAATTGTGTTTATAGACTCAACTAATAAGAAGAAAAAAGAGAGACGACCATTTATGGAGTGCTTGCTGCGTGCCCGGCGTGTCACAGCCTTCTCCTGAACATTGTTGCGTTCCCATTTTACAGAGGAGAAATCCAAGGCTCCGAGAGGGTAGGTCTCTACTAAAGTCCCTGTCTGGTGATTGGTGGAATTGGCGTTTGGACGTGGATCTCTGATTCCAAAGCCCCTGCTCTACCCAGCCCATGTTACTGCCTCCAGACCCAGCTCCATTTGCTTAATGAGGACCCAATAGATATGCAATCTCACAGTTTTCTTGGGCTATTCAGATGCCGTGAACATGCTCTTGTCTTTGGAGTGACCCTACGGCTGCTCTTCTAGGTGCGGATGCTAGGAACTCTCTGTGCACATGTCAGTTATTTCCAGATGCCGAGTGTGAAACTTTTAATCAAGTGTTTCAGAGGAAGGCCACATCTGGAAACAGTTATCCAGATGTTATAAACCACTTTGGCCAGTGGTTGCCAGACTGCTGTCCAGGTGATGAGTATAGGACGCCCCCCCCACCCCCTCCATATGTGGACAATGTTCCGGAGGGATGGAGAGCTGGGATATTTGTAACTATTGTGCCACATTCTTCCCTGGATGGGACATCAGGGACCTGTGTCTCCCAAAGCAAGGGTTTCCTGATGGTTCAGAGGAATCTCTAATGTCCAGATTTTCTTTTTTTAAAGATTTTATTTATTCATGAGAGACACACAGAGAGAGAGACAGAGATACAGGCAGAGGGAGAAGCAGTCTCCACGCAAGGAGCCCGATGCAGGACTCCATCCTGGGACTCCAGGATCACGCCCTGAGCCGAAGAGGGACACTCAACCACTGAGCCACCCAGGCATCCCAAATATCCAGATTTTTTTTAAAAACTGGAATCACCATCTGCAAATGGCATGGCTCCCTACCGTTCACACAGCTCTGTTATAAAGACAAAAATGACACAGGTAGCTGAGTTCTATTGACTTTAGGATTTGTTCCATATCACACAACCTTTCGGTTTTGATCCCAGTGTTCGTTCGTTGCTGCTATTCATTGCCAACTGAACTTTGCCTACTAAAAGGAAGCAACGTGGCAACATGCAAAAATGGTAAAAGGCACAAATGTGGAAGTTAAACTGTCTGCATTCACATTTGTTGCTTTGTACCTGAGTGACCTGGGAGGAGTTATCCTTAATCTCTCTAGGCTTCAATCTTCTCTCCTGGAAAATGATAATACAGGGGGTAATGCCCAACTTCATTGGGTTGTGGTGAGGATCTGAGGAGATGGTTGTATGTAGAGCACTTAGCGCAGTGCGAGGACTCAGCGAACATCATTATTCTCGTGGTGGTGGCCGTTGGTGACCATTTGTTCTAAGAAAATTTGATGTCTTCTGCTAGGTGGGAGGTGAACGGCTGATGTTAGGGTCGCTTGTGTTGAAATGCAAACAACTGTCTAGTGATCTGGTCCAGAGAAGGGAAAGGATGCCTGGGAGGGGCCGAGATTAGCCGATGCTATTTACATTCACACTAGCAGACTCCATTTGTAATGGGCCCAACCATCCTGATTCAAAACCAGCCTCTCCACAGGAATTTCACACATGCAAATGAGGATTTTGATGGTCCTTGTAAAATAACCTCTAGTTTAGTCTGCACAACTCTGCCATTTGAGAGCCAAAGTCCTCAAGATGGGCCAAATTGACTACACAATTGCTCTAGTCTGATCCCGGCTTCAGGAACCACAGGGGCAACTGTTTTCAACCTTCCAGTCTGGGAGGATGCTCTCAGCATTACTGCTGAGTGAGTGAGCCTTGTGGTTATTTCGGAACAGAGGAAGCCAAACAACACTTAGGCCTAGGAAACAAAAGTGAACCCCCATTAGCTCCTACTGTTTAATGATATGTTCAAGCAAAAATGTCCATTTGACCTTTATGAATGAGAATCCTGTGCCTATGAAGTCAGTAGGACCCTTACAAGCTGTACCCATTTACCAATTTTCCTTGAGACATTTCAACATTTTGGATTTCCTTTTATATGCCTGTATTACTCACTTACCTCTTAAAAAGGTTGTTTTTTTTTTTAATTTTTATTTTTTCCAGGAGAGTGAAATAGTTGAACTCTTGGAAATATTTAAGCACAGTTTTGCTTTGTTTTATCTGATACATCTGGATTATTTTAGTTTCAGGCAAGGATCCATTAGCATCAAACAAAACAAAACTGTGTTGTCTTCAAACTATATTTTTGACTAAAATTTCCACTTTAAAGCAAATTATGTTTATATAGCTTGATACAGAAGAAAATCATCCTTACCCTGGCTTCTTGGATGATCCCCTTGAATTTACTTTTTTCTCCTTCTACCTCAAATGTGGGCGGACCTGCCCTGGGTCTTCTTCCCTAGTCTCCTGACCAGAGTTCTTAGTCATCTCCTTTGCTTTACCTGTCACCTCTATTCAGGTGCCATCCAAACAGTGCGCTAAGGAAATAAGAGAATGATGTCTGCTTTGAATGCGTTGAGCTTGGGGAGCCCACAGAACATTAGGATAGGAAAGTCTGGCAGAAACAGGCAGAGGCACTTTCAAGCTAAAACTTTATTCAACTTTCTCTTGCCTATAATCATGCCTTGAGAAAGCTCCTGTTTTAATAAATCATGGCCCATATCTGTTTGCCAGATAAGCTGACGAAGCAGGTTTGTTTTTCTTACTTTTTTTTTTCCCCCTAGCCTGTGGGGTCTCCCATTTCATGCTTCTGTTTATCCAAGTTTTATTTACAATATCCTAATAAATCTCTGTGCTGTAGGATCATGTGGACATGAGGATGGTTTCAGGGGTTACCCATGAGTGCTATAATGTTAGGAACCATATGGCAATGCTTTCCTGTAGAGGACGAGGGGATCTCCCTGCGTGAGACTGAAGTCAGGTTTCTTACTCTTCACTTAGGGAAAGTGCTTCAGACAGAAGACCACATGGAGTCTTGTGCAGGCCCTGTCCAAACCACCCCTGCCCTAGGAGCTGCACAAAATGCCCATGCTATTCCTCCCTTGCTTGGATGATGACAGGTGGGGTGCAAATTACTTCTCTAGTAAAAGCTCAAGTAAAAAGTATTGTCCGAAGGTCCCTAAGTCTTTCTGGCCTGTAGATATTAATGAAGTCACACCAGTGCACTTCCTTGGCAACCTTCTTAAATCCTGCCCACATCACTTTTGGGAGCCCTCAGGACTGTCCTGCATGGATTAATATTTTGATATCCTTTCATCTGAACATATATTTGGTATATATTGTTTTGTAGTCTCTCTTCTCTTTTAGCGTGCTATAAACTTATGGGTTAGATGTTTTTCTATAATGTGATTTTTTTTTTATGGTTATATGGTATTCCATCATATGGCTAACCATATGTTTTAACCACTCTTTTATTTTTATTTTTTCACTCTTTTTTTTTTTTTAAGATTTTTATTTATTTATTCATGAGAGAGGCAGAGACACAGGCAGAGGGAGAAGCAGGCTCCATGCAGGGAGACCGACGTGGGACTTGATCCCGGGACCGCAGGATCACACCCTGACTCAAAGACAGGTGCCCAACTACTGAGCCACCCAGGCGACCCTATTTTAATCACTCTTTTATTGTTGTATATCTACTACCAATAGTAAGTGTTCTGTGGTGAATATCTTTACACACATTTCTAATTACTGTCCTGAAATAATTCCTGGGCATGGAATTACTAGACCAGATGCTCATCAGAAAGGATTAATGCTGGTATTATTAATAAATAATGATATCTCAAGTATTACTAAACTTTGGGCCAATGGAAGGTAATTCCTCTGGAAAGAGCACTTGAAATATAGCCGTATAGCTTATTAAACCAAACGACACTTCTAGCCTTTAAAAAAAATGCATTTTAAGGACCCAGAATCATTCTGTATTTATCAGTACAAAGCAATTCTTTTGAATTTTTGAAACCCCCTTATAGTTGGCACTTGTTTCCTAAAATTAATTAATTGATTGATTAATTTAAAGATTTAATTTATTCATTCATGAGAGAGACAGAGCGAGAGAGAGGCAGAGACACAGGCAGAGGGAGAAGCAGGCTCCATGCAGGGACCCCAATGCGGGACTCGATCCCAGGACCCCAGGATCATACCCTGGGCTGAAGGCAGACACTCAACCCCTGAGCCACCCAGAGAGCCCCGTTTCCTAAAATTTAAATTAGATATGGTGTTTTTATGTAGGAGTCGTAGTATCTATTAAATTTATACGTTTAAAAAATAAATTTATACGTTTAAATATAAATTTAAACACATAAATTCTTTATTTTTTTAAATGTATAAATTCTTTATTAGTGATATCTATCTTCAACAAGTCATGCAGGCCTGGACAGGTATTTTAAACTTTATGTGAAACCTCAGCCTCCCGAAGTTTAATTTTCTACCACGGAGATTTCAAAGTTCCAATAGTCCATAAGGGATTAAGTGGAAGGTATAGCTTGTATCCTTAACTAGACTTTAAGAGAAGGGAGTTGTCACCGATAGAGTTTGGCCAACTGTCTTATTAAAGATACCACCAAGAACAGAGCTTGGAAGGAAAGGTAGCCCAGACGCCCCTGGCAGCCCCATCATTCTGTACTTTAATAACTCATTGGCAACAGGATGAAGTAGTTTATGTTCCAGACTTTGCCTCCTGGTATCTAGATTTTTATAGGTGTTTTGACTGAGGTGTAGAGGAGGCATTTCTTGGCCACTGATTTCTATTCCAGATTGTGGGATGTGAATAATTTGGTAAATTAACATCAATGGCTTAGTCTGTTCTTTGTTACCAAAGGCCCCTGGGCTGCCTGTTCCACTGGATGGTCACATTAATTTGCAACCACACGAGGATGGCTGCTGGGCACACACACCCAAGTTAAATTTCCTTTTGCAGGTTTTCCCCCTCTTTTGGATATTCAGGTAGCCACTGAAGTCTGAGGCAGCTCTCTCTTGTGCATTCATAATTCTGACTAAACCTAGGGTTTCCAAAACTAATATCAGGGAGGAAAGATCCAAACCTGAGGTGCTTTTGTGGCTTTTTTTTTTTTTTTCCTGGGGCCAGCTTTCGGCCATGTTTCCAATGATCAGTCTGTACGCCTAGTTATACACTAAATGCATAAACTGTGTGTGCTACAAATGATGTTTTTCTAGCCTGTCCTTATAGCCTATTAAACCAGAGTTGGCAGTTTTCCATCCCTTAGGAGAAGCATTTGGCATAAATAATATTGTCATTTGGGAAGGCTAGACATGGTCTGAAGAAGTGACCTTGTATAAATATTGTCTGAGGTATGACTGAGGCTAAATTATATGACAGGGAGCTAGTATAGTCTGGGCTCTGGGCCCTCCTGGTAATGAAGTCGCTTCTTGTAGTAATGGAACTATTTGAATTGAAAATGTAATCAAATATATCAGATGCTGTTAAAAACACAGGAACCAGCCCATTTGTGTACCTCTAGAGTCCAAAGGATGGCAAAGTGGTCCTGGAATTTCTTTGTCATTCCAATGGCTTTGTCTTTTCAAGAGACAAACTGTCCTAGAAAGTGCCTTTTCTCTTCACCACAGAACTGCACACACACACACCCCCCGCCCCCCCGCCAGTGTTGAGACGGCTGAACAGGCCAGGCAGCTGTTGATCCTCCACCCACGTCTGGGATGAGCAGTGGGCACAGAGCTGGCTTTTTGTGGGTAAACTGGTGTATCATCAGTAGCACAATACAACCCCCCACAGCCAGTTTATTTCCATTCTCCTCCCACCATCCTTGTTTAGAATTTTACTTCCTCTTTCCTGGCTGACGTTACTCAAATAGCCTACTAAGTATACAGGACTCCTGCCCTTCACCTTTCTCTTCCTTTTAACTGATTCACCAGAAAAGCATGACTTTATTTTCATCAATTCATCGATCTATTCATTTATTCCTTCGACAAATATTTGTTGAATGTCAACTGTGTGTCAACCATTTTAGCTCTCTGCTATAATAAGATTTACAGTCCCATGGGGCAGGCAGATATTAGACAAATAATCCCAGGATCCAATAGACAATTATAAACTGGTGTGAGCATTCTGTGGGAATGAAGCGTGATTCTTTGATACTATAAAACAAAAAAACTCTCTCTGGATGGAGGTGCAAGGGAGGCTTCTCTGAGGAAATGATAATTAAGTTGCAATGTGACTATGTATAGGTGTGGGGTTTAGCTGGGCAAAGGAGTAAGCTGGAGAGTAGGGACAGAATGGGGTGGGTAGAGTGTTTCCCAAAAAAAGGAGCTGGCCATGGCAGGGAGCAGAATTGTGCCATCTGAGGAATGGAGAGAAGGCTACTGTCACGGGCATATGGAGAATGAGGGCCACACCAGGTGGGCTATGTAAGGCATATTAAGAATTATGGTCTATGTTTACCGGCCGTGGAAAGCCATGAAAGAGTGTGTAAGCAGGCTGTGATTGGATCAGATTTGCATTGAGAAAAGACCACTTGGGCCCCAGTGGGGAGGATTGATTGGCAGTGGCCAAAGGATCAGGAATGGAAGATAATAGTGGACCCAGGTATTAGCAGTGGGGTGAGAAATAGGTTTGAACATTGGTTATGTGGGGAGAAAAAGACACAGTGTGTGATGATGGATTGGACATGAGGGAGAGGATGACTGAGAGACTCCGATTCGTGCAGCTGGATTGGTTGAGCAGCCATTTACCAAATGGGAGATTACCGGAAGAGAGGACTGAAATCATGAGCTGGGACCTCGAATTAGAACCAAACTTGACGATTTTTCAAGGAATAGTAAGGAGGAGGGCAAGAGGAGATGAAAACGCAGAGATCCCAGACTGGATCATGGAGAGCCTTATAGCCCACTGGAAAAGGATTTAGCTTTTAGCTGAGTTGGGAAGCTACTGGGGGGCTTTGATCAGAGGAATTACATGATCTGACGTGACACTTTTGAGAGATTACTGTGGCTGCTCTATGGAGAAAACGTAAGGCCAACCTCAAGGAGATCATTTGGGTAAAAATTACAATAATCCAAGTGGAAGATGGTGGTGTAAATGATGCCTTACATCAGAAGTGGTAGCTGAGAAGTGATGATAAGTAGTAGAATCTGGATAGGTTTTTAATGTAGTACCAGCAGCATTTTCTGATGGTTTGAATGTAGTGAGAAAGAAAGGGTGAAAGATGACACAAAGATTTTTGGCTTAAGCTATCGGAAAGATGGATTGCCATTCACCAGAGCTGTAGAAGATGGATGGAAGTTCAGGGATTTGGTTTTGAATATTACATGTGAGACCCTTATTAGATATCCAAGTGGAAAGATTAAGGAGGCTGTTGTACATACGGCCTAAACTTCAAAGAACATATATAGCATAAAAACACAAATTTGGTTATATTTGAGGTATAGATAGATGATACTGAAACTATAAGAAAGAATGAGTTTGCCAGAAGAGAAAGGATAATTAGAGAAGAATTGAAAATGTTTTAGAAGCTAAGCATAAAGGAGAGAATCTAGTTGGTGATCAAGGTTGATATCACCAGTAATAAGACCTACTGACATCATGTACCCCTTGCTGTGATGCACTGGGAAGGCTGTAACATCACTTCTGTGGTATTTTTGCCAAAAAAAAAAAAAAAAATGCATAACCGTCTAACCATGTGAAAACATCAGACATCCAAATTGGGAGACAGTACGAAATAATTGACCGGCACTTTTCAAAAGGCCAAGGTCATGAAAGATCATGAATTTCTGGAAACTCACAGATTAAAGAAACTAAACAGGCATGACAAGAAAATACAATGTGAGATCCCAGATTGGATCCCGGAACAGAAAAAGGATGTTAGTGGGAAAACTGCTGAAATTCAAATAAAGACCGTAGTTCAGTTAATAATATTGTAACAATGGTATTTCCCTGGTTTGGATCCTTGTACTATGGTCATATAAAACGTAAACACTAAGGGAAACTGGCTTAAAGAAATGGGGGAAGTTTCTGTCTTATTTTTTTGCAGCTACTTGTCTCTGAGTCTAAAATTATTCCAAAAAAAAAAGTTTTAAAAATTAGGTTCATGGCTTTTAGGCATGCACCCCCCAAGGATGTGGCTGCCCTCACCTCTAGTCTTTCTAGCTTGGCATAGACATGCTGGAGACGTAGGCAGGACCACCCATTGGGGCCTTTAGAGTGTGTTAAGGATTTTGGACTTTCCTCTAAAAGCCGGTGCAGGATTAAGCAGGGAACATGGAAGAAGATGGGAAACTAGACATGTTTGTTTTAGGCAAAAAAGAGACAAGAAAACAGAATAAATACTGGGTTAGGCCCAGATTCAGGCAAACACCCAGTTACTCTCAATTATTCATCCTGTTCTCCAAACAGAATTGACCATGAGTTAGTTCATGACTCACAAGGGTGTTAGCACATTGTAACGTCTGGCTGGGAAGATTGCTCAAATCCCAAAGGATTATCCTTGCGGAGCCTTGCAAGCGTCCTGTTTTCTCCTGGCACTCCCACAGTTCAGGCATAACTGTAGAGGGGATTTTAAGCTTGTAAGCCTGAAAGGTAAATCGTGTGTGCGTTGCTTCTCATCCTCCCTGTCCAGAATGATTCTAGAACAAAGGCTGCAGCTGGATTGAGATACCAACCTACAGTGAATGAGGAAATGATCATTAGGAATGAGGCAAGAGACTCCTCCTGCACCCGCCTTCTCAGCCAACCCCACTGGGGGAGAGGGCTGCGGTGAGGTGGGGTGGGGTGGGAAGTATTAAAGATTCCATCACATCAAGGTTCCCAAGAGTGTTGTGGACCAGTTGGAGATGGTGACTGAGAAGTGCTAATTAGAAAATTATATATTAAATATTAGCCTTGGGGAGAATTGTAAAAGTGGTTCATAGAGGAGACAGAGGTTTTCTGAAGCTGAAGAGGCGCTGCCTTGGCCCAAAAAAAAGGGTGAACCATTGAGACAGATGTGCTCTTTAATCTGCCCACTGTCCTATGGGGAATGGGCGAAAATCAGCAGAATCCCTGGAGTGTCGGGTAAGGTCACCTGTGCACCCTCCTTACCACCAAGCTCCCTCATTGCCTGGCCTGGCAGGAAAGTGCACGTCAGCACTAACGGCTAGGTCTGTTCTCAGAGACTCTGAAATCATGCAGTCTAATACCCTAAGACGTAGATCCTACAAAATGCTACAATTAGTGGTAGCTGTCAATTCCTGAATACTTACTACGTGCTAGGCCCTTATAGAGTTGTTCCTAATCCTTTTAGCAACTCTTCGAAGTAGTCATTATCATCCCCACATCACAGGGGATCTTAACTGGTGAGGAAATTGAGGCTTAGCTTGTCTGAGGTCCTACAACCAGTGAGGGGCTGAGCCAGGATTTGAACCCAGGCCCGGCTTCCCACAGAATCCCCCACGCTCTCCACTAAACTTAACGATGTTGAACAAACCCATGGAGTCAGAAGTCATCTCCGCGAGTGCAGTAGTGACTCTGGAAGGGCCGTGACTGGCGCTGACCCAGCGTTATAGGCCTGTACCTGTGTGCAGGGTTTCAGGAAGTTTCCCAGGCTGTGGAATGGGCAGCCCATGACTCCTCTGGCCGGATTCGGGGGAGGCCACCTGAAGGCCCTGCTGCTGCAGTTTACCAGCCCTGGGGGGTGTGAAGAGCGAGGGGGAAGGGCATGAAGAATCCTGACCAGCACACCTGGGCTCCTCATGTTGGAAACTCCTGAGGATGTCTGTCAACGTCGGCCTGAAGCTACATTTCTGGCTTACGTTTGGGTGGCTTACCAAGCCTCAAAGGCGGAAAGAACAAATCACGCTGAGCGTTTGACAGTGAGCGAAGTCCAGGGTTCTATCTGGCCCTTTGCCACCGACTCGACACGTGGCGAGGAGCAGAGAAGCTCCCGCCTTACCATCAAAGTCTGTCACGTGCCCTAGCTGTCCCAAGGAGGAAAAGGTAGCCAGGCCTCAATCCCACTTTCTGGAAGGGACCCCTTTGATGCAGAATGACGGAGAAGTCCAGGCCCACAAAAGTCGTCCTGTACACCAAGCTACCACACTGATACGATAGGTCGGCCATGAACCCTCCCTTTCCCCGAAGCTCCAGCAACAGGGCAAGAGCATTTTGGGGTGTTAGGGACATTTTAACAAGTCGGTGTTTTGCAGAAAAGGTAAAGGAGGAAGAAAAAAGTCACCTTCTCCTTATGGGTATTGAGGAGACAGTAAAGCATGAATTCTGTAGCACCATTGATCCCATCACACCCCTGCCTTTTCCTTATTCTGTCTCCCACTTTTGCTTTTCTCAGCCTCTGCTCCAGCTCTGTCACCGCCTTGCTGGTCTGCTCTTACGTGTTTCCTTGCTGCCCATCACCCCGGTGGCTCCTGCGTGTCCTTCACGTCCCCCAGGGGACGCCTCCCCTGTCTCCCTGGGCTGCTGCCAGCTGTAGCCTAGACCTCTCTACATGCATGTCCCACTGGCTTCTACTGACCTGACTGACCTCCACCTCCACCAACCATCTTGGATTCTTTTCTCTCTGCCTCCTTTATTCATTCACCCAGTAAGTCCTTGTCCATTCGTTTGGAGAAGAAGATTAAACCCTTCCTAGACATTAGGTAGTGTCAAAAGCACCCTATGTGTGTTAACTCATTTAAGCCTCGCAACCCTAAGGTGGACCCTGTCATACTATTGCTTTACAGGTGAGGAAGTGGGGGCAGAAGAGGATAAGCAATTTGCCTAAAGTCACACAGCTCTGAGCGATGGAGCCACAAGTAGAACTCCAAAGCCCTCGTTTCCTAAATATGTCTCAGTCCCCTCAGGCCACCATAATCTCCTTTCCCCCTGCAGTCTAGCTCCTCAAGGCAGCCAGAATGATTTTTTTGTGAGTAAACTCTCCTTAAACCCTTCTGGCTTCTTATTTCCCTCCAGACAGGGTCCAAATTTCTTAAAGCAACAGAGAAGACACTCCCCATGTGCCTCTGCCCACCTTCCAGCCTTGCTCCATGCGGCTCCTCACCTCTACCCCCAAGGCCAGGACTTCCTGCGTGTGCAGCCCTGTGGCCTCCTCTTGTCTCTGCCCAGCCAATTTCTCTTCGCCCTCGCATCTCAGCTTAGATGTCACTTCTTTCAGCAAGTTCTCCCTGGACACCTGACCCTGTTGTCCCACCACGCCATCCAGTGCTTAGCCCTTTGCAACAACTATTGAGACGCTCACAAGGCCTGCTCCATTCCTCCGACTCCTCCATTAGCGAGCTGTAAGCTCTGAGTGCAGATCCTGGCTCTTGTTCTCAGTGAATCCCTCACCTTTCCCTACACCTTCCACTTTTATACCACACAAAATTGCCAGATTTGTGAGCGAAGGTGGTAGTAAAGGGCAGATGACATGAAAGAGGGGAGCACAAAGGGAAGTCACCACTCTTCCCTTGACACAATACCAACTTCCACTCCCCAGGGGGACACTACGCCTTTCTGGAACTTTTTGCACGACAGCCTGGCTTTAAATCCTTTGACCTGCACGTATCTACCAACCTGCGGGCGGCGTGAGAGTTCAGGCTACCTGTAGTTCCTTCCAGGTGTCATCACTACTCACTCACTGGCTTTTGGACTTGGATACCACGCTACAAAGCCTCACTTTACTCATCTGGAAAAGACCACCTGGGTTTCAGTTTTTGGCAGTATAACAAATTAGATGCACTGACTAACCCAACAGAAGCAACTAAAATGAAAGAGGAGGGGGAAGAAAAGTGTTTTTTTAACCACATTATTAAAGTGTCTTAAAAATAAAGAATCTGGGGATCCCTGGGTGGCTCAGTGGTTTAGCGCCTGCCTTTAGCCCAGGGCGCGATCCTGGAGTCCCGGGATTGAGTCCCACGTCAGGCTCCGGGTATGGAGCCTGCTTCTCCCTCTTCCTGTCTCTGCCCCTCTCTCTCTCTAGTCTATCATAAATAAATAAATAAATCTTTAAAAAAAAAAGGAAAGAAAGGAAGGAAGAAAGAAAGAAAGAAAGGAAGAAAGAAAGAAGAAACTGTGAATCCCTGGGATCCCTGGGTGGCTTAGCGGTTAAAGTGTCTGTCTTCTGCCCAGGCTGTGATCCTGGGGACCCGGGATCGAGTCCCACGTCGGGCTCCCTGTACGGAGCCTGCTTCTCCCTCTACCTGTGTCTCTGCCTCCCTCTCTCTCTCTCTCTCTCTCTCTCCCCCCGCCCCGCCCCCCCCCGTGTGTGTGTGTCTCATGAACAAATAAATTAAATCTTAAAAGAAAAACCTGTGAATCCCAAAAGTGAGATGAGAGCAGGAACCCAGAAGTAATTCAGGAACAAAATATTCACTCCGATTTTCACTCTGAGGTTTTTGCCTAGGCCAGGAAACTTGAACTTCTCTTTTGATGGATGTGCAGGACTTGAGAGGTAGGAGATAAAGCCTTGAGCTTGCCCCAAGTGGAGATTGAATCAGATACCCTAGCATAAACTGGGATCCCAAAGGCATGAACCGGGGAGAAAAAAAACCCTGCTACACAGAAGGCAAGAGCATGGATGGACAAGCAATATAATATTTGCTTATATTGACCTAGTCCGTGGGTGGAGGGACAAAACAAGTCCTCCCCCCAAGATTATATAACCAGAACTGAGCCCTCGGAAGGATTTATCAATCTGAATTCATGCCACCGGTGTGGTCGAAAAATGTTGCCTGAAGCAGCAATTTAAAGTAGTACCAGAATAGTGCCCCCAGGAGACAGGCAGCAGTAATTTGAATCTTCTTGAAAGGAACTCAGCTTCAACTCAAGCCTTTAACATTTTCTCCAGATAAAGTTACAAGGAAAATGAACAACTCATGATAAAATAAAACTCAAAAAGCGTCCTAGGAAAACAGTACACTGTGAATGAAAACAAAAAAGAAAGAAAAGAGAGCACGAAGGAAAATTGCCATTACGAAAATATTTAATAGGTGAAAAGAAGACATTCTGAACAACTTTATACCAATTAATTTGAAAACTTAGATGAAATGGGTTGAATCCTAGAAAAATAAAAAACTCGGAAAAAGTGACTCAAAAAGTAGAAAATCTGTAAAAACAAAAATAAACAAAAAAATCCCAGAAAGTCTGAATAGTCCTACATTAGCTACATTAGCATTTTTTTTTTTTTTTGGAATTGTCCTACCTTAATTTTAAAAAGACATAATTAGTAATTCAAAAGCTTTCCACACACTCAAAACAAAGAGCCACCAGACTCAAATGACTCAGAAAAGTATTTGATAAATTTTAGCATCTACTCATGATTAAAGAAAGAACACTGGAGATAAAAAGGGGTCGTACCTAACCTGGAAGATCGTATCCACAAAAATTTCTACAGAAAACATTTAATTTCAGAGGAAATATTGAAAATGTTTTTATCTTTTTAAGTTTAATCTCCCTAATATGGGTCTCAAACTCATACCCCCAGGTCAAGAGTCACAGGCTCTTCCCACTGAGCCATCCAAGCACCCCAAACATGAAAATGTTCTATTACAGATTCCTCCCCACCCAAAAGAAGGTTCATTAGACATGCAGTATTTTACTGGAGAATCCTAATCAATGTAGTGACTAGAAAATTAGAAAAGATTAGAAAGGAAAAAAATAAATAACATTGTTTGCATAGCTAGTGCTTGAAAATTTAAATGAGAAGAAAGACTCTGAACACTCCAAAGGATCTATGGATTGAGGATGAATAAGTGAGTTTGCAGAAAGACTGGACGCACAAGCAATATATGAATAGTCAATCATATCATCAGTGCTCAGTAAAAAAAAAAGTATTTTAAAGAAAATAATCATTTATGAAAACACCAAAATATAAGTAGGAACAAATCTAAGAAGAAAATGTGAAACTGTTTTGTGAAGAAAAATATAGAACTATATTGAGAAGTTAAAGAAGACCTAATAAATGGAGCCCTATTGCTGATTTTTCAACAGGAAGCTTCAATAGCTTTAGTACTGTTAAATATAGAGATTCAGTAGAGTTCTAGTCAGTATTCTCCAGAGATTGTCCTTGACCCTGACAAATTACTACTAGAATTTTTTAAAAAGATTTTATTTATTTATTCATGAGAGACACAGAGAGGGAGAGGCAGAGACACAGGCAGAGGGAAAAAGCAGGCTCCATGCAGGAAGCCTGACGTCGGACTCGATCCTAGCCCTGCGGGGTCACACCGTGAGCCAAAGGCAGACTATCAACCGCTGAGCCACCCAGGTGTCCCTTTACTAGAATTTTTATGAAAGAGCAGGAGTCCTAGAATAGCCAATACTCTTGGGAAGACAAAGAGAAGCTGGGGGATTGGCCAGACCAGATATCAAGACCTAATAAAGCTATAGGAATTAAGTCCATGTGATCTTGATGCAGAGACTGACAAAGGACCAACAGAACAGAATAGAGGAATCCAAACAAACTTGTACATGTGGAAACTTGAATTAAGACAAAGTAGCCATTGGAGTGCCTGGGTGGCTCAGTTGGTTAAGACTAAGTAGCCATTGCTGTCGCACAGAAAGAAAGGAAGAAATGGTGTCAGGACGTTTGGTTATCCATGTGCAAAAACCTGAAGTTCAGTCTCAATTTACACCAGATACAAACAGCAAGCTCAAGTGGAGTAAAGACTTAAATACCAAAGGCAAAGGTATAAGCTTTTAGAGGACAAATTAGAAGAATATCTTTAGGACACTCTAAGAGTAAAGATGGATTTCTTTAAGCAAAATACAAAAACATAGACCATACAGTAAATATCAAAAAATTCAGTTCTGTTAAAGGTCTGTCATCAAAAGACATCTTAATTAAGGGGCCCCTGGATGGCTCTGTTAGTTAAGTGTCTGCCTTTGGTGCAGGTCATGATCCCAGGGTCCAGGGATCAGCAAGGAGCCTGCTTCTCTCTTTCCTTCTGCTTGCTGTTCCCCTTGCTTGTTCTTTCTCTGTCATAATAACTAAATAACATCTTTTTTTTTTTAAAGACATCATATAGAGAATAAAAAGAAAAGTCATAAAGATGAAGAAGATGTTTCAACACATAAAATCAATAATCAAAAAGCCTAGTACCCAGGGTTATTTCAAAAATTAATTCCAAATGGGCAAAAACCTTAATTCTGATAAATCCAGATGTTGGCCAATCTGTAAAGAGCCCTTTCATTCACTGTTAGCAGCAATGTAAGTTGGTACAAGCATCTCAAAAGCACTTAGGCATTCCCTAGCAAAGTTATAACGTGCTTATTCTAAACCCATCTGTTATATTTCTGAGTAGGTAGCTGAGGAAAATTCCACCTGTGTGCCCTGAAAGACATGCCAAAGAATGTATTAGCAGCATCGTTCTCGATAGCTCCAACTGATAACACCCCAAATATCCATAGAATAGAATAGATGGTGGTTTTCCATTCAACGGAAAGTTACACAGCAAAGAAAAATGATCGAGCTACTTTCATATGTGTCAATCTTTAAAAACGTAATGAGAATTGAAAGAGATAAGACTACGACAGGCAGTACGATTCCATTTATAGATAGAATTGGCAAAACTAAATGTTGTGCTCTAAGAGACGCATGTGTAGTTGGTAAGCTCTAAAGAAAAGCAGGGCTGTGATTAAAACACAGTTCAGATGCTGGGGGTTTTTTTGCAAGGAAGAGAGGGTGGTATCGTTGGTGAGAAGCCCGCAGTTACCTCTAAGATACTGGTAATATTCTGTTTCTTATCCGGGACAGTGGTGACACATCCTCTCATTAAAAAAAAAAAATTATGTATGAAATTTATTCATTTTAAAAATAGGTGTATTCTGCGATTAATTGAAAACTCCAGTTTCTGCTGCTGTGGCAAAGATCGGATGACACGAGGTGTACAAAGTGCCAGGCATCTAAGAAGTGCTCAATATGATATGTGTCTAAATTTAAAAAATAGGATCAAATAACTCTTCCCTGAGGCCTGGAGGGGGTGAGACAGGGAGGCACAGAGGAGTGGGCTGTGGATAGCAGGACAGATTCCTATGGGCCCCAAGTAAGGATGCAGAGACTTGGACGTTGGCTGGAGCTCATCCAGTCCTTGAAGAATCTGCCAAGTGAAGCAGGCAGACACATTCCAGAAGATGGCATGTTTACAACTTCTTGGCCCACACCATTGCCATAAAAGCAGCCTGCCCAAATCCCTTTCTTCTTATCCACAAATGAGCCCCAGGATATTATACCTTTCCTGGGAGGAAATATTGTTTTCTAAGAGGAGATGAGCCTCGTTCACTCTGGCTCCTCCCCCCTCAACAGCCATGCAGAGATTTAGCAGGGGATGATGTGGCCATCAGACAGGGCTTATCCACCGCCCCTCTCCCTCCCCATGGGTGGAGGGTCTCAAACACACTGGCTGGAGGCCAGGTCTCCCTTTGGTGGGGGGGGGGGCGGTGGCTCAAGGTCTTTTAACAAACCTTAACTGAGCATCTGTTAAATGCAAGACAGTTTGACCAACACATGGTGTTATGGGTTGAAGCGTGATCCCCCAAAATATGTTGAAGTCCTAACTCCCAGTGCCTGTAAATGTGGCCTTCTGGAAATAGGGATCTTTGCGGATGATCAGGTCAAGATGAGGTCATTAGGCTGGGCCCTAGTCCGAAGTGACAGTCTCCTTATGAAAGGTAACTATGGACGCAGGCACATGGGAAGGTTAGCATTCCCCTGCCACGAGCAAAGGAACCTACCAGAAGCTGGGAGACAGGCCCGGGACTGCCCACACCTTGGACTTCCGCCTCCAGAACTATGAGCTCCCCAATTAGTGATATTTTATTTTGGCAACCCCGGGAAACTAATACAAGAGGGTGGAAATAGAAAGGAGGGAGATAGGACTTCCTGTCCTCCAGGAGCTTGCTGTCTCCAAGGGCAGTCGTATTTCAAGCAGAAGGAAATAAATAACAGAACAGAAAGGCAAGGAAGGTGTTCTGGCCGTGTGTAAGCTAGAGAGGGAGGGGTTCTAACTGTACAGTACACAGTTTCACACTTATGTTGACTTATCCTTTCTTCCACATGCTCACTCATTTACTCATGGGGGCTGTGGAATATATTGAAGAAGACTCCA
The DNA here is from genome assembly GCF_003254725.2 of Canis lupus dingo. NCBI lineage: Eukaryota > Metazoa > Chordata > Mammalia > Carnivora > Canidae > Canis > Canis lupus. The sequence goes on along the minus strand of NC_064244.1, from coordinate 49,494,419 downwards.
GGCTTTGAAGTAAAATAAAAGTTCATATTTCAGGTCAGTTGGTTCCTAGTTGCTTCATACGAGGAAAGTTTCCCTCATTTATAAGATGAGGGTAATCATGCTACCTGACGGTGCCTGACACATTGTGAGGCTCCATAAACGGAGACAACCTGCAGGAGTGGCAGCGTCATTCTCCACCCAACCTAAGTTTACTGTATCTGCTATGAGCCAGACTCCATGTGAGAGATATAAAAATAAGGCAACAGTTCCCGCCTTCGCGGAGATCACAGTCTAGTCCCCTCCTGGCTTGGGCACAGATGTAAAGCAAACAGCACCCTAGTAAGAATAAATCCTGATAGGCATCAAGGGAGTGTCTGCCCTGAATGAGGGGATCAGGGTAAAGGCAGACAAGGGGTGGTGCTTGAGATGCATTTTGAAGGATGAGTAAGAGTTTGTTGGGGAAGGGCCATCCCAAGGAGTCGGAAGACGTGTGTACAAAGCAACAGAAGCAGGAGAGAATAGGCGACATTTGGAGAAGAGCAGTTCGGTGCAGCTGAGACATAGGATCCTACATAAGGAGAGAATCTTGGGAGGATGGAGCAGGGCCACGTTGTAAAAAGTTCTATATGCCAACCTGAGGAGTATGGACTTCATCTATGGGCAATGAGAGCTTCTTTTTTTTTTTTTTTTCAGTAGGCTTGAATTCAAGACCCTGAATCAAGCAAGACCTGAGCTGAGATCAGGAGTCAGATGCCTGACTGACTGAGCCACCCAGGCACCTGGGCAATGAGAGATATTGAAGGACTTTTCATTCTCAATAATGGACAGTAACCAAGGGAGCTACGCTGCAAGCCTCGCTTTTAGATGTGTCGTTGTGGTATTAGTGTAGGGGTGAGAAAAGAGGCAGGGGAGCCTGTTAGGAGGTTATCACATTAGTCAAGACCACGAGCTCTGAAGCCTGGGGCTGAGTCAGTGGTGGTGGGGTAGACTTGGGGAAATAGAAGACAGTGTGAGCTGACATCTGTGATGCCGTCCAGCTGCCCAGCATTTCTCAAACATCCTCTCTATGGTTGGGGAATTTCCCAACTTAGTGTCCATCCTCAAAGAACAAGCCAGAAACCCACTCTCCCAGCGTTTCTGTCAGATGGGGCACAGGCATATAATTTGGGCTCTGCCCATCAGGACTTTGTTTTTTGGAAAGAGAGTTGTGAAGAGTCTGTTCTGATGAGGTTAGTGGTGGGCCGCTGTGGGCCGCAGTCCCTCTTTCCCCAGGGTCTGCCTGCAACGCACAGTGGGCCGGCAGTAGCAGCAGCAGGGTTCCTACAAGCCAGCCAGGCTCACAAGCCCTCCTAAACCAGCTTGAGTGGCTTCCGGTGTTTGTAACTAAGAACACAATCAGATGCAAGTAGGAATGACAGGACTTGGTGATAGATTGGGGGTGAGAGAGAGAGCATTAAATCTACCATGATGCCTAGATCTCTGCCTTGGGTGCCTAGGTGAGTGGTAGTGCTGTTAATTAAGCTTGGGAATGAGGAGGGAAGGGCAGCTTGGCGAAGAGAACAAGGAGTAATAATAATAATGAGCTCAGTTTCCAACATGCTGGGTGGGAGTTCCCTTTGGGACAGATGGGCCATAGACAGATATGTGGGATATATGGACCTGGGTATCAGCAAGGAAGTCTAAATACGAATTTTAGACTTGTTGAAATATATTTATTCGTTAAATTAATTGAACACTTGAAATGTTCCAGTCACTGAGGAAACAACTATAAATAAAATAAGATCCCTGCTCTCATGAAATTTATCATTTAATAGGATAAATCATAAGTAAACAAATATGAGACGTGGTTTTGGGGTGATATGTACTACAAAAAAGAGTGATGGTCGGAGATGGGGTTGGGATAGCTCTTATTTTAGAAGTGTGTCCAGGGATGTTGTCTCTGTGGAGAAGACATTTGAACAGAATTAGGAGTGGGCTCTAAAAAGGTTGGGGACAAGGGAAAAGCAATCTAGGCAAAGGGAATAGCAAATGCAAAGGGATAATAAGCTTAGAGCATTTAAGGAACAGCAAAAAGGCCAACGTGGCTAGAGTTTAATGAGCAAGAGGAGAGTGGTAGCAGATGACCTGGCAGAGATAAGGACCAGGTCATGGAGTGTCTACACTGTTGACCATGATGAGGAATTTTTATTTCATTCTCAGTTTGATTGGAAGCCATGAGAGGGTTCCAAGCAAGGAGAGAAATGATGTGATTTATGCTTTTAAAGATCACTGCTTCCACGTGGAGTAGCATCTTTGAGGGAGCAAGAGTAGAAGAAAATAGACCAGCTGGGAGGCTAGCGCAGTAATCCAGGCAGGAGATGGTGGTGGCTCAGATGCACGAGGTGATGGGGATGGCGGGTCCTGAGAAATGGCTAAATGCTGGGTATCCAGAGAAGAGACAACCAAGAGGACTTGCCAGTGGGATTGCTGTGGATGTTAGGGAGGGAGAGGTGTTGGATGACTGCCATGTGCTTGGCCGATGGACCCAGGTAACCGGTGGTATGCTTTAATGGGGTGGGTGAGCGCTGGTTGGGAGCGACGGTAGAAACAAAATAGTTTGGGCCTGGATGTAAGTTGGAGATGTCTATTAGATACCAAAGTGGAAAAGCTGGAGCAAGACTGATCAATTTGGAAGTCATCGTCTCAGAGACAGGATTTAGCCATGTCCCTCCCCTCCCCCATAAATCCGTTCTCAAATCCCCCCTGCAGCCTTGGGGGGAAGCTTCCTGTCACGGGTGACTTATGAAAGGAGTCTTTATCTGGCACAAGTCTTTCCCCAGGAGGTCTGTGTTGGCCTACCACAAGTAAAATCTAGAAAATAGAAAAAGCAGAAAACCAAGGCAAGACATTATAAAGAGAAGGACACTGTACTGCATCGCATTATGAGCTTAAAAATTGCAAGTTGAATATATCAAATATGTGCCCTACATGTTTTAGGATTTAAACTTCTGTAAGGCAGCAGTTGTTCTGTATTGTGTCTTCTTGGGAGGCAGTTTAGAGACCTGGTTAAAATCACCGGCCTTAGAATCCCACTTCTTGCGTCCACCTTAGAAATATGTAATTTTGGTCTAGTTATTAAATATCTCAGCACCTCAGTCTCCTCATATGTGAAGTGGAGGTTGTAGTAAAACGACCATCTTAGGACTATTGTAGAGATTAAATGACTGACTGAGTGTGACTAAAGCCCTAAGGAGGGTGCCCGTTTTGAATGAACTCAATAACCATTGGCTGTTAGTACCTATTATGTGTTCTACAGGAACATAGACATATTGCGGACTCCACCCAGGAAAGGCTTAAGCAGAGGCTGGAATATTCCCATAAAAATGTAGGAGAAACACCATATTGGGAGAAGGATAGTTTCTGGGCCTCCAACCTTCTAATTTTGGGTTCTTTTTTCATGATGTAAATTCTGTGCTGCCTGGGAGCATGGTGTGTTGACTGAGCGTATGATAAACTGAGACTGGAGAACAGGGGACTTCTTGGTTTCCTTTTGATGCCAGCTTTTTTCTTAAGATGCTTACACTTGGGATCCCTGGGTGGCGCAGCGGTTTAGCACCTGCCTTTGGCCCAGGGTGCGATCCTGGAGACCCGGGATCAAATCCCACGTCGGGTTCCCGGTGCATGGAGCCTGCTTCTCCCTCTGTCTGTGTCTCTGCCTCTCTCTCTCTCTCTCTCTCTCTCTCTGTGTGACTATCATAAATAAATTTTAAAAAAAATTAAAAAAAAAAAGATGCTTACACTTATCCCAGATGCCAGATGATGGATCTGCTTTCCCTGCCTCTGCTACTCTCCTATGGATTCTTGATTCTTTAGGCAAGAGTCTGCTAGCCAGCTGCCCATAAGGATTAATCTTGCTTCAATCCTTCTGGGTAGTATTCACATTTTAGCGGAGGCCACCGTGACAAGTTTGCAAAGGTGAGTAGTGATGGGCACAGCAAGTGAGGGAGGCCATTGCAGACCCCACACTGGACACTGTAGTATTTGGGGTAGGGATGTAGGGATTTGGACAGTTGCAGGTCCCTGTGGCCCATGCTGCTGGAGCCCTTGGGAAAGTTATTCTAGAAGGAACTAGACATATTTAAAATCTAAGCTTTTGGAAAGAGGAAATGAAGTTTGTATACCCACTGGTTGTTACCATGCTTGGATATAGCACTGGACTCTACTTTCTCTGGAAGGAATGGATGAGATCTTTAAGTCTGGGGCACCTGGATGGCTCAGTGGTTGAGCATCTGCCTTTGGCTCAGATCACAATCCTGGGGACCCGGGATTGAGTCCCACATCGGGCTCCCTGCAGGGAGCCTGCTTCTCCCTCTGCCTGTGTCTCTGCCTCTCTATGTGTGTCTTTCATGAATAAATAAATACAATCTTTTAAAAAAAGATCTTTAAGTCTGAGCATAAAGATAGTAAAACTCCTTTACAGCCGTGTCTAAGTGTTGCGCTGCTATTCTGGGGTACATACCATATCCCTGCACTTGTTTCAGAAAATCTAGGTCAATGTATGTGCTTTGCATTTAACACACACACACACAGGAACCTAACCATACAGTCTCAACTCCAGGTGGCCTTTTTTCTCTGCTTTTCTTTTCTTTACTTTTTTCTTTCTTTCATTCTCTCTTGAATTAAATCTGTTCAGTATCTTTAATAATTCTATCACTTCTAAGTCCTTCCACAAAGGGCATTACAGTTCTCCAGTTTATTGCAGACATCTCTCTAAAAAAAGAGCCATCCTTAGTGCTGAAGCTCTAACACAAATGTTTAGTTCCTGGCACTACACTCTAAAGCAAAATGAGTAACATTTTATTTGAGTAAAACAAATTATAATATCTCACTGGGGAATATACCCAGCACATTTTTTTATATATATATCTATCTATCTACATCCAATGGTAGTCATTTATGGGCTAATTTAAAAACAAATGCAGATTTCAAAAAAAAAATTAATGAAAGCCACGTTTTGCCCAGGAATAGTATCGTATACATGCCCTATAGCAGATACTAGGCGGCCAAACTTCAATGGCAAGACTCTAAGCTGTGAGTTTGGTATTGGCCACCTTTTCTCGCTGCCTTGGAGAATCCGGCGGCGAGTGATGTTGAGAAACCACCTTGTTGCCACCCTTTCTCTTCCTTATGGGCAACTCCACTGTAATAGAATATTCATTTCCTGAAGGGGCAAGACGGAGCAAAAAGCCTCCCACCAATCCTCTGGATGTCACAACGTTCTGTTTGATAAATTCTGTTGCTTCTTCGCTTATATTGTAGATTCCTTATTCGCTCGTTTCTTGATCTGTCCTTTTGCCTTGTTTCCTTCTTTTTTTCAGCTGTCTTCCAGTCAGTCTGCACGTAGCCTCTGAAGGGAAGGAAAGCTACCACAACTGCAGGTGTGCAAGTTTTCCAACTTTCTGGAACAAAAATCCCTCACACCAGCCAGTCCCTCCACCCTTTGCAATCCGGGGGGGGGCTACTGAGTATTCTTCTACCGTGGGTCTGGGACTGTGGCCAAGCATGTGATTCCACTACTGGTTTCTCCTTGCAGACGCAGTTGAATCCAACACTTCAGAAGACTCGTCTTTGCTTTCCTACACTTGGGGAGGGGGTTCCTTCCGGTTCTGGGTTGCCATGATACCGCTGGCCCAGGTGGCTCCTTTCAGGTGTAAAGCCTGAAACCTCACTCTCTCCCCTGCCCCTCCCTCACAGAGGCTGTGAGGAGTGTGGTCCTTGTCTAGGTATTTAATGGAGGAGGGTCTCATGAGGAGAAATGTCAACAGCTGTCCCTGGGTCTTTGTGTAACCAAATAAAGCAAATGTAGTGCATGATTCCTGATTAGGTCCTGAATTTAAAAAAAAAAAGAAAGAAGAAAGAAAGAAGAAAGAAAGAAAGAAGAAGAAAGAAGAAAGAAAGAAAGAAAGAAAGAAAGAAAGAAAGAAAGAAAGAAAGAAAGAAAGAAAGAAAGAAAGAAAACTGTCAAAGATATTTAGGGATAATTGAAGACCGTTGAATATGGATTGAATATTGATTAGCTCCTCACTATGCAGGATGTGGACCACTGACCACACCAGCAGCATCACCTGGGAGCTTGTAAGAAATGCAGCTTCAAGCCCCACTCTATGGTCTACATGTCCCTTGAAGGTTGAGAGGCATGTGTGTGAGTGCATGTGCTCATCCCAAAGTAGAAGAATCTGGAGGTATGTCTGTAACCCTGAGTGAAGGAGATGCTTTCAAAGGAACAGACCCCTAGACTCCTACAAGGCATGCTGGAGCCATTAGAGTCTTCTCCTAGGTGGGATAGACCAGGCATGGAGGGGTCTATGCACTGACAAAAGGGGGAATGATGGAATTAGACCAACCCCACAGGGAGACTCCCAAAGGTGCCTGGGGATTCACTGCACTAATGGACAAGAAGTCAATAAGGTTAGGAGTTGGGGTGTGTCCCCTTAACTTGATGGGGATTTTTTTTCCCTTTGTTGGATGACACAGCTTAAAATTCCTTCCTTCGTGTGTTGTAATTCCCTCTGGTTTTCCCCAACCCTAAGGTTGGACAACACCCCTACAACATTGTGTGTCGGTGACCGAGGAGAAGCCCCTGTGGTCACAGCCCTCCATGGAGGCCTTTGCGGGAGTAGCAGCATCACTGGCAGGGGGCAGGGGTCGCCGGGGTCCAGGCTGCATTTTCCAGCAGGGTCGGTGAGCCCCTGCCACTCCTGTGTCTCATTCTTTAAGTGTCTCTGTCTCCTCACAGGGCCGGAGCCTTGTGGTCAGGATCACTAACCCTGAGCCCTTCTCTCTGATTGCCAAATCACAGAAGGGGCAGCGTGAGGATGAGCCTCCCCCAAGTCCCCTATTTCCATAGCTAAAGAGGATTTGATTCATGCTGGGGCATTTATTTAAAAGAGAGAGAAGGAGAGAGAGAGACCAGCATGAACTGAAAAGGACTGAGAAATTACATCCTCTCATTCTTGTTTCCAAATTCCACTCAGGTTTGGAACTTATTTGAACAATTTTCATCCTGAAACATGAAAAGGTGGAGGAATCCAGCCTCTTTTTGCTCACAGTAGACAAAGATAAGCATCTCTCCACAAAGGTACGAGATTATGTTACCCTTCTGGAATCCTGGTAGCCAATTCCAGTTGTTTTTGAAGCACAATGCTACCCATGAGGCCTAAACCAAAAGAACCAGACATTCCAGATTGACTCAAATAATTCCATTTTTTAAATGTAATGTTCTGGCACCTTTATGATTTCCATATTTGTTCCAGTTTTCATCACACCCTGTGATACTGAATGGCAAGATCAGGAACAGAATGCTTCTTTGAATAACTCAGCTGCCTTCCTACCTTGTGGCTGTCAGGTATAGGACACAGTGTGTCAGGAATGCAAGGAAAACACAATTGCCATTCAAGAAGTTAATTCTCTCTCAACACATATAAAGAGGGGAAAAGTTGTTTTGTGGTTTATTTATTGTGGGGAGGGGAAGTTTTCTTAAAAAAAACAAAACAAAACAAAAGCAAAAAAAAAAAAAAAAAAAAAAAAAACCCACACCACCCAAAGGAAGGAAATTCTCAATGGAAACCATGGATCTTTGATGAACTTTTTACTTCTGCATAATTTGAGATTTATTAAGAGCCAAACTAAAACCTATTTTGTTTTTCATTGTGTCTTATAAGTAGAGGAAAAAATGACATTAGTCACTATGTATTGAGCCATATGACTCTCAAATACATAGTAACTTGGCTTTGCATGCAAGTCACATTGCTTCTAGAAACCCCACAATAGGAAGGTTAAATCCTTTTCATTTTCTTTGGCACTATCTGGAAACATTCACAGCTCAGAGCTGGGATGTCCATCCTATAGTTTATGCAGCGTAGCTGTGTTGTCTCGGACTCTACAGAATAAGAGTTTACAACCGAACTGGAAAAACAGCTCTCCTGCGCTACATCTAGTCTAGTCTAGTCTATGTAGGCCAGACTTTATCAGTTTTTGGTACTCCATGTGATAATCACCGCTTGCCAAACACGCTTGTCTGAATTATTCCATAAAACATGCTTGATAAATGGACTTATCAAGACCACTAGGTCTTGAAGAACTTAAATTAGTCCCAGATGACTCCCTTTTCAGTTAAAAGATAAATTTAAATAAAATGTGAATGTAAACATATTTTCGACTCAGAGTTCTGTTTTAACCGATGAAGCACATTCTGGCACTAAGCACTGTATCTATTTTTGACGTTTTATGGGTTTTGCGTTTGTTGGAGACAAGATCTCAGGTGGCCGCATCTATTTTTTATATTTATGACTCTTTTGTATTTGCTGGAAACAAACAAGTTTCAATTTTCTATCTGTAAAATGAAATAATAACAGATGCTTTGCAAGGATCTGAGGATGAGTACATAAGATAGTAGACATAAGGTGTTTGTCACAATGCTGGGCACATAGTGTTGAGTAAATGTCACAACTTAATTCCCTTAGCTTGTGGAAGACATACACAACACTTGAAAGGTGATGCAAATATATTCATTTCTATTGGTTTTCAATTTAATGTGTTTTTCTCTTATTGTAAAATAATGGGTTTGGGGGCAACTGGGAGGCTCAGTAGGTTAGGCGTCTGCCTTTGGCTCAGGTCATGACCCCGAGGTTCTGCGAACAGCCCTGCATCGGCCTCCCTGCTCAGCGGGGAGCCTGCTTCTCCCTCTCCCTCTGCCCATACTCCCCCCCCACCCCACCCCAGCTGCTCATGCTCTCTCTCAAATAAATGAACAAATAAAAATTCTTAAAAAAAAAAATGGGTCTAACAGTATTTGATTTCTTTATTTGACAGAGAGAGAGCAGGAACAGGGGGAGGAGGAGGAGAGGGAGAAGCGGCTCCTCGCTAAACAGGGAGCCCAGTGTGGGGATTGATCCCAGGACCTGAGATCACTGACCCAAGCCTAAGGCAGACACTCAACTACCTGAGCCACACAGGCACCCCAGAGCTTTTTTTTTTTTTTTTTTTTTTTTTTTTTGCACATTAGTTGTTTTAAAATTTTAAGGCTCTTACTGATCTGCTAATAAAACCTTCTGCGTTTCCAGTGCTACTTCACCACGTTTTTCATGCTCCTAACTCACCATCTGGACAGAGCCAAGCTGGTCCTGTTATCCTCTCCACAGTTTCTTTTCCAGTTCTATAATTGATATATAACACGGTGTAAATTTAAGGTATATTGTCATGTATTGACTCATACATTTTTTAATAAGATTATTTATTTATTCATGAGAAACACAGAGAGAAAGGCAGAGACCAAGGCAGAGGGAGAAGCAGGCTCCATGCAGGGGATCCATGCAGGATCGCGGGATCATGCCCTGAGCCGAAGGCAGATGCTCCACCACTGAGCCAGCCAGGTGTGCCTTGAATCACATTGCAAAATGCTTACCATCATAGGATTAAGTACCGCCTCCATCACATCACATAATTACTATTTTTTCTTTTTTTGTAGTAAGAACATTTAAGATTTACCCTCTTAGGAACTTTCAAGTTTATAATACAGTATTATTAACTGTAACCACCGTGCTATCCATAAGCTCCCCCAGAATGTATTCATTTTCTTTTTTTTTTTTTTTTTTTTTTTTTTTTTTTTAGATTTTATTTATTTATTCATGATAGTCACAGAGAGAGAGAGAGGCAGAGAGACACAGGCAGAGGGAGAAGCAGGCTCCATGCACTGGGAGCCCGACGTGGGATTCGATCCCGGGTCTCCAGGATCGTGCCCTGGGCCAAAGGCAGGCGCTAAACCGCTGCGCCACCCAGGGATCCCTGTATTCATTTTCTAATGAATATGAAACTGGAAGTTTGTACTCTTTGGCCAACATCTCCCTATTGCCTACCTCCCACCCCCGGCCTCTGGTAACCACCATTCTACTCTCTGTTTCTAGGAATTCTGCTTTTTACTTTTTTCTTAGCCTTTTACTTTTAATTTTTTAAAGTAAGCTCTATGCTCAACATGAGGCTTGAACTCATGCCCCTGAGATCAAGAGTCAGATGCTCAACCTACTGAGCCAGCCAGGCGCCCCGAATTCAACTTTTTTAGATTCCATATATAAGTGAGATCATACAGCATTTATCTTTCTGTGACTTATTTCACTCAGCATAATGCCTTCAAAGTCCATCCATGTTGCCAAAAATAGCAAGATGTTCTTTCTTGTGGCTGAATAATTTTTCACCATATATATGAATAATATTATTCCTAGCAATATTTATAACTAATATTTGTATATGTGTGCATGTGTGTGTGTCACATCTTATCAGTTCCTCCACTGATGGCCCTTCATGGGCATTTAGGTTGTTTCCATACCATGGCTATTGACTCCACAGTTTCTTCTATCATTTTTTTTCCCTGTGTAGAAAGCTTCTTCCCGGTTCCCTTTATTATGATCCTGCTTTTCCTTTAAGGTCTGATTCACCCATTTTTTTCCTCTTGCAAAGTCATTTTTGATTCCCTTAGTCTAAAAGTAGTATCTCCCTTACAGTCATTCTAATGACATTGAAAAGGTTTTTTTTTTTTTTTTAAACTTAAGTTTAAAATAGGATTAGATTTACAGAAAAGTTGCAAAGATTGTACAGAGGGTTCCTATATATCCCTTAGCTCACGTTCCCAAGGTTCCCATCTTACATTACTATGGTAATGCCACATGGATTCAGCCCTTTTAACTTACGCTGCAGCAGACTCAACTGTGAGCTCCTTGAAGCCAGGCTCTGTGGCCACTGATTTAGTGAGTTCTGTAATGTGTGTAAAGTTTGTGTTACCGTCGTGTACTGAGTAGGCATTAAGCAGTATTTGTTCAGTGAATAATTGCCTTCATTGCCTGAACTGCCTACTTCAACGGAAGCCCTCAGTTTGTTTTTGCTTATTGTAAGCCAGCTTTGTGTTGAAGCAGAACTTACATGCGGAAAACCGTGATCACAAATGTAGAGCTCAAGCTGAATTTTCCCAAAGTGGACACACTCATGTAACTATCGCTGAGATCTTCCAACAGAACATTTCCTGCATATTTTCTTTCCCCGGAAGCCCCCCAGCACAGCCCTCTAGCCTTCCATTATGACTCCTTCTATTGCCCTCCGTTTTAGTGTAACAGCGGGTCACGGTGTCATGGTTCATGATGATAACGTAACTCTCTTTTATATTGTTATCATATCCATGCAAAGTGGCTTGGATCTATCTATTACAAAATTCACGGCTTGATTAAAGGAAGTACCATGAGGCGAATTTTCCAACCGCCAAACAATGTCCATTGTCCTTGTAGTTTATAGAGTTTCTTCATCAAGGCCCAGCTTAGAGTTGGGTGTACCCACTTTGGGCTGAAAGACAATCCCAGCCTGAAAACATCAGTCAGGCCACTGTAGGAAGTCGGATATAAACCATTTTGGTTTCTGTTCCCTTAGAAACACATGGAACAAAATAAAGTTTGCCAAATGGAAATATACAAAAACCACTGGGGAAATAAATGTTATTTTTAAGCTTCCAAGAGGCTATCACAAATAATTGGGAGGAGAGTGGAAAGAATTCAAAAAGCAGGTGACCTTTGAACAGGCAGAGCACAGCAGGGCTAGCAAGTGCCTGGAGAATGTTGGGACTCATAGAAAGAGATGCTGGGACACCCGGCCGGGCAGGACGGACCTCAGTGGACGTGATGAGAATGGAGCCAGCCTCTCCTCCTTCTACGAGAGAGCTGGACAGCAGAAAGAGAACCATCCTCCAGGAATGAGAGCTGTGAGAACCCCTGGGTACTAAAAAAAGGAGCTGACTTGGAGATCTGGGAGCTGGTCATCTGTTGTTGGCAGCCAGGTCTGGGGCGTCACCCTTAGGACACTCGCTTTCTTCTACTCTCAGAGCAAAAGAGCACCCTGTGGAGACCCGGTGGTGACCCGTCCCCTAGGTGGAGACCACAGAGGCAGGACAAGTGGGTTAGAAGGAGATTGGCGGCACTGTCAGGACAGACAGCTGCCCTGCCAAGGGGACAGGGAGGAGGGCAGGCATCTCCTCTGGGCTCAGAGGGAAAAGAAAGCCACCGCGGCCTGTCTCTGTCCTTCTGAACTCACATCACTGCTTCCCTGCCAGTTCTCAGACGGGTCAAGACTTGACAGCTACTTTGCAAAGTATATGCCAGTGACACAAATGGCCTGCTTTGTGGTGTGTATTTAAAACAAGACAGAAAGCGTTGCCAGTTGGTCAGGCTAGCTTTCCACACAGATAGCATTGGCTCGACTAGAGACAGTTTGTGCCACGTTTTCTCTCATAAAGGAAAAGCCTCCACAGACTGAGCAAAGAGAGAGATGCAGAGGGAGACGCCAAGAGCTGGCCGTTCCTGGGTTACAGCCTTCCCTTGGGTTACAGATGATCACAATTCCAAGCACACCAGGGACCTGTTGTGTTTTTGTATTCACATAACTACTAGCGTTGCATGCCCTTTACGAAGCAGACTCACCAACAATCGTATGTGGAAGACCTTCTGGAAAAAAGGCCCTGGGAGCTTGAACGTAGTCTCTAACCAGCAGCCTTTCTCCCACAACCCCCTTTTTAAAAATTTTATTTATTTATTCATGAGAGACAGAGAGAGAGAGAGAGAGGCAGAGACACAGGCAGAAGGAGAAGCAGGCTCCATGCAGGGAGCCGGATGTGGGACTTGATCCTGGGTCTCCAGGATCACGCCCTGGGTTGAATGCGGCACTAAACCGCTGGGCCCCGCCCCGGGCTGCCCACCCTCTCTTTCTACCACCACAACTTTCAGTCAAGGTGACTTGCAGGAGGTTAATCGAAGTAGGCATCTGGGGCGCCTGGGTGGCTCAGCGGTTGAGCATCTGCCTCCAGCCCAGGGTGTGATCCTTGAGTCCTGGGATCGAGTCCTGCATCAGGCTCCCTGCATGGAGCCTGCTTATCCCTCTGCCTGTGTCTCTGCCTCTCTCTCTCTCTCTCTCTGTGTGTGTCTTTCATGAATAAATAAAATCTTAAAAAGCAAAAGAAGTAGGCATATGTAGGAGCTCACAGAGAGGCACTGGGTGGCTCATTGGCTTCGTTTATCCTAGGCATCTGGGATCCCACGAAAACATGTCAATCTCTTTCTAGAGGGGCAGGTCACAGTAAGGCAGAAAGGGCACTAAGCAGTGTCACTCTTCCGTAAGCCAGTTCTTTCTCTGCATTTCTTTGATGTTTTTTTTATAAGAGAATGAAACAAGGAGACTTTTCCTCTATAATGTATACATACCTATACACATACATTTCCTATATAATACATACCCGCTAAGAGCTTGTGCCTAACAAACCTGAATGTTCAACACCCGTGTTCTAAAAATAATCAGGTACTCCTCTCCATGGAGAGTTCACAGGAAGGACCAGCTTACTGTTTTTCCTTGGTCTCTCTGCCTCGAGGGAGCGATGCACCGTCCTCTGCACTCACCTCCACCTCCATCGGGAAGCCTGTGACCTCCCACTTCACAGGCACAGCAGCTCATCCTACTGTTCAGCCCCATCAACCCTCTATGCTGACTCTACCATCAATAGTGTGGAAAAGAGCGGAGATTTCCAAGTTTCTGTCCTTCCCGAACATACTCTGGGTGAAATTCTTAGGTGGGACTTGTGAGCTCCACCGACCAACCAACAAGCCCCAAACCCGGGGGCCGGTGCCCACCTGCCGGTACAAATGAGAGCCCTATTAGGTGTCTCTACATTGAAATTATAGTTAATTAACTGATGCTACACCCACTTTCTGAGCTTCAAAGCGATGCCTGCTCGAAGTACGGAATAGGTTTCTGCTGCGGTATCAAGTGCAAAAAAAAAAAAAAAAAAGGTAGGATGCAAAATAATGTATTTATAACGTGAATGGAGCTCGGCAATGCTTGAAACTGAAAAATCTGTTGCAGAAGAAAGAAGAAGAAAAAGGGGGAGAAGGAGGAAAAGGAGAAGAGGAGGAGTTGGAGGAAAAGGTGGGAAAGGAAGAGGAGAAGGAGGAGGAAAAAGAAGGAAGAGGAGGAGGAGGAGGAGGCAGGGAAGAGGCGGCGGCGGCAGCGGCCAAGGGCGGCCGCGCAGGGTCCCCGCCGACCCGGGCTCCGCGAGCTCCCGCCTGCCCCGCAGCCCGAGCCCGACACGCGCGGCCCCGCGAGGACCCGCCGAGCGCCCCGACCGAGCGGCGGGAGGAGCGCGTGTCCGGGGAGCTCGGCCGCCGCGCATGCGCCTCGGGTCCCGCCGGGCCGCGGGAGGCGATCCGGCGCAGGCGCAGTCCGCCCCCCCCCCCCCCCCCCGGCCGCGGGGCGCCACCTGCTCGGCGTGGCCCAGCCTCGCGCCCGCGGCCGCTCCCTCCCCCTCCGCGCGGCGGCCCCGCACCCCGCCCCGAGCTCGGGCCTCCCGCGGGCTGGCGGACGGCGCGGTGCGAGCGGCCGCGGGGGCCGGGGCCCGCAGGGGAGGAGGGGGGCGCCCGAGGGGACAGTGCGGGGTCAGGGGGCGCAGCCCCAGCGGCCCGTCCGCCTGCTGAGCAGAGCCCGGCGGGGGCGAGGGGGGGCCGGACCTGGAGGGGGTGAGGGGGGTGGGGGGAGCTCCGGAGGGGGGAGGGGAGGAGCCCCGGAGGGGGGAGGGGCGGGGTCGGGGGGAGCCCCGGAGGTGGGGTGATGGGGGAGGGGGAGGAGCCCCGGAGGGGGTGGGGGGCCGGGGTAGGAGCGAGGAGGGGGATGAGGGGGGAAGGAGGAGGAGCCCCGGACCCGGAGGGGGTGGGGTGGGGGGAGGAGCCCCGGAGCCTGGGGGGTGGGGGGTGGGGGGATGGTGGGGAGCCCCGGACCCGGAGGGGGTGAGGGCGGAGGGAGCCCTGGAAGGGGTGGGGGGTGGGGGGGAGGAGCCCCGGACCCAGACCCGGAGGGGCGACCTGCAGGAGCCCCGGGCCCTGCGCCGCTGGCATCGCCCAGAAGTGGCCCCGACCCAGGTGCCTACGGATGGGTTTTAACCGCATCAGGGCTTCTCACAGGCTCTTCTCTCTTTTTTTTTACTTTGTCTTACAAAACAGAGGTCTCATTAGGGTCTTTCATGAGCTTCCCCAGGATGCTCTGCATCACGTTCGATTGCCTTGGCAAGGAGAAGGGACTTCTTTTTTTTTTTTTTTCCCTGAATCTTCGATCACCATTGGCGTCTCAGGCCTTTAAATCCTTCGAAGTCACATCCCTGTTCCGCCCTAGCGGCTACCGATTCCCCAACCGCGGTGCTCCCTTGCTTATTTATATTTCTTTGGCTCGAGTATGGCATCCTTTCTGTCTCTTGGGCCCAGGGGGCTGGGACGTGGGGGCAAGGTTCCCAAGCCTTAATCAGCAGCTTGAGTTCCTGTGACCTGTTTTGGAATTCATAGTAACCAGAGTCAACAGCCAACGGGGTTTAGGAGAAACAGCGGCAGGTTTCTGGAGTTCAGAAGAGATAACCCAGTTCCAAGACATGGGAAGAAGAGAGAAGGATGTTGGGTAGTTGCTAAAGTCAGAGCTTCTCAGGCTGGGGTTATCACCAGAACCACCCAGGCAACTTAAAAATACAGGCTTCCAGGGTCGGGATTGGGGCAGACATGGGTGTTTTTCAAAAACTTGAGGGATTCCGACCTCAGCAGAGGCAGGGCCCGCCGGTTTAGGGCTCGGGCTGTTGTGCATCAAGGGCAATACCCTGTGTCTGGGGCTGGAGTTGCTGATCATGAGGCTCTGGAGATACGTTTGGCCCAGTTTGCCGGAATTATGCTTAGTGTTAGATGTGACCTGAAGATTTGGGACTCAGCTGAAGGGACCTGGGAGGAGGACAGACCAAAGTACCCACCTCCTGAGTGACTAGGAAGCAAAGGTTGCAGGCCCTAACCCCTCAGTAAGGGTGGTGGGCTCAGGTCAAGGAACCATCAGTGGAGAGCGATGGTAACAGGAGGATCCAGGGGAGCTGCACAGCCCTGCTGAGCCCCCTCTGACCTGATTCCCGGCTCCCGCCATAGGCAGGAGCTGTGAGTTCAAGCTTACAGCCGCCTAAAAGTCACAATTAGACAAGAGTTCTAAGCTAGGTAAGCTTTGACTGAAGGAGGTAATATTAGTAATAATTGGTAACACAAATGCTATTGTGGTTTATTGGGCTCTGTGCTAAACACTTTACAAGAACGAGCTGATTTAATCCCTCACAACAATCTTTTGAAGTAAACCAGGTGTCCAGTTTACAGATGAGGAAACCAAAGCTCCGAGCATTAAAAAAAAAAAAAAAAAAAAAAGCTCCGAGTGTTTAGGTGAATCATCTAAGAAGTCCCAACTGGTTGGTGGCAGAGACAGAACTTGAACATAAGTCTGTTTGCGGAATGTGAGTTCTTTTGATGTGAGACTTCCCATTTCAGAGGCCTCTTTAGTCCCAGAGTGGAGTTGAGTGCAAGTCAAAGAGTGAAGTGATGGTCAGAGAAGCTCAGGAATGAATGATGAATAAATGCTAAAATATGCAAAGAGCAGTTAATTTGAAAACTCACGTCTTATATAATTGGGATCATTTTTTCTTTTTAAAAAATGTATTAAACTTAGAGAGACAGAGATGGTATGCACGCAATCAGAGGGAGGGGCAGAGGGAAAGAGCATGCCAAGCAGACTCCCTGTTGAGCAGGGAGCCTGGCACAGGGTTCCGTCTCAGAACCCTGAGATCATGACCTGAGCCCAAAACAAGAATTAGATGCTCAACCAACGGAGCCACCCGGGGCGCTGCAGTGTTGTTGTTTCAATTTGTATTCATAGTCTGAGATCTTAATAGGTCTGTGACACCTTAATATTAACCTGAGGATTAGGTATGGCACATAATAAACCAAATCAGTGGGCCTGGAGGATAGTTAGGTTCTAAATCTTATTTTAATAAACAACTGTTCATACCTTTCCAGAATCATTAAAAAAAAAAGGTATAATTTTGTTAATAGAGCTTTCACATGTTAGCAGTGTCTCTAAAGTGGTCACCAACCGGGTTCGAGAAGGAGATTGGCAATGACTTAGAAACTATGTCGCCCTTGTAACATGGGCTTGAGAGTCCAGTGAAGGAAGAGTAAAGGAAATGACAAAGCACCCTTTGGAGGATGATGACAGAAATCTACGTAGGAAAATAATCACACCTTGGGGATCTTGGAGGGTCTGCAAGCACTACTGATTACTCACCAGTTGTAAGCTCTCCCAGCATTAATCCATCTTGGCAGTGGGAAGGACATTACCACATGACTGCATTGCCTGCTGGCTTCTTACAAACTCCTGGCTGGAAAAGAAAATGAGTGAATATTCACTCTGGAAGATGGAATTGTTTCCTGTGTAGAGTCTACCTCATGGAGGTCCTTCAGGCAAGTAAACCAGGTTTTAAAATTTTATTTTTCTGCTGACCACGTTCCAACAAATTCTGAAGCATCTAATTCCTATCTTGGAAGAGTTTCCCGTAAGGTTCAACCAGACTCCTGTCAGGCCAGTGGCCACTAAGGTGACTGTTTGTTTGTTTTTTTTTCCACTATTGTAATTTTAGACTTGGTTGGAAGTGTCAAACCTTGCCCCCATCATATTGGCCGAGAAAGGGAAAAAACACCTACTTGGTTCTTGAAGGTGCTTTAACATTTTCAGGTCAATGTTTCTTCATTTTTAGTACCTGAGATGGTTGGAGGAAAAGTGCACTTGTAGAAAAACAAAACATTTTTCTCCTATTGGTGGGATATGTTTTATTCACAAATAATGAGGATAATGTGGGATACAAGGCAAATGGAATGGGCATTCAGATGCTGGAAGACTTCTTTGGCCACCATGGGTTTTGAAATGGCTGCCTCTTTCTGGACTTGCCAGGGAAAGAAGCCAATAGGTTCAAGAGACGTTGTCTTAGATATTTAAAGGTGGGAGAAGGAGAGAGAAGAGGGGAGAGAAGAGTGTTTTCCACGCTAGTGTATTACTAACCCCCGTTAGCAGAGAGGAGGATTTCTTTGAAGAGAGGCACTAAATGCTTTTCCCACATTCTGCATACGGAGAGTGTTCACCCAGGAGCTGGAGGCAGGTAATGGGCCATATTAGAAGGTCATCCAGGAACACGATCTTCCCCTAGCCTGGTAGGTCATGAAGGTCTCACTTAAACGTGGGACTCTCCCTAGCCTGTGGAGAGACACCTTAGCTACCCATACAGCTTACAGGGCTGTGATGAATGACTTTGTTCCTCATCCTACTCGATGGCTATTGAATCGTAGGCTTGGTGAAGAACCGTCGTGAACTTCAGCGTGCTGCAGAAGGGTGGAGGCCAGGGGCAGAGGGCTGTGGTCCTCTGCTAGAAGTCTCCTTGGTTGCTGTGGAGTCTGAACTTCCAGCTCCTTTTCCTGGACAAGCCATGGGCTTCTACATGTGCGATAGAACATCTCATGGCCCAAGTCACGGGTTATTGTCTTGTTACTGCATCTAGAGGCCTATGCTCCAGGTTTTGCAGGAAGATAAGTATTTCCTGGAATATTTGGGAATATTCCTGGAATATATGGGAAACAGTGAAGTGGAGCAGATTAAGTTGTATGGAAGCCCTTTGAGCTTCCACCCGCAAAAATGCCTTAGCTCCAAAGGACATTCTATCTCAGGGAAGGAATATTGCCCAGATTCCTCAGAACCAGAGCCTCAGAAGCAGAACAGGAATTGCTAGTAGGAAAGGGACAAAGAGAAATTAGGAGGAGAGAATCCCAAGAAGGTAGATTTGAATTTGGCAAGAAGAGTATCAGGGGTGCTCTTTGGGAGAGCAGCTTGCTGGGGTGTCATGTCAGTAGGACTAACAGGACCATTTGGGCTGGCTGGCAAATGGAGAAGCCGGACAGTGAGGGGGGACAGAAGGAAGAGCTGTCTCTGGGGTTGTGCCGTTGATCACTGCACAAGGTTACTGCCACTAAGGGGACGTGATTCACATCACCCGCAACATAGATTTGATAGTTACTATCTCCATTTTTCTTGCAGATGCGATGAAGTGTCTTGTTCCAACAAAATCAATATATCATCACAATTTTCTGACACACGGAAGTAACGTGTCTTGGGGAATGAGTACCTTTTTCTAATTCACACAAAGGTACCATATGAGCTAGAAATGACTCTGAGGAATAAAAGTACATACTCAAAAGGCATCTCAATGCTATCAATAAGCTATAGAATCGTTGACATAATTAAAGAGAATATATATTTTTTTACCCTTCTCAATACTGTGGAGGCGTTGAAGGTCAATATTTTTACGTGAGTGATAAGAATAAAATGAATATTTCTCTCTCTTTTAACCTGTATCAGAATGCATGTACTTATTATGTACTTTCTGTGTTTTTGAAAATTTGTGAAGGTTTTCTTTGGCAATCCTATCTTGTCCTAACCCTTTCCCACTTGGGCATGAGATCATTTTCTGTGGTTGCCTGATGAGATTTGAAAGTGGCAGGAGAATGGATAAGTGGAAAAGAATCACTCCTCAGGTCAAAACCACTTGGCTTACTTGTATCCTCCATGTGTTTCAAAAGCATCGTTTGAAGCACATAAAAAGTAAATTTGACTTTCAGTTGTGACACCTTAGGTAAGTAATGAGGGCCTCTCACGAAATTCTCCCGATTTTTCTTCCCTGGAAGAAGATTGAAGAGAATATGAATGGATTTTAAGGCAAATGCAACTGTAGTATCGGAAAACAACAACAACAAAAAAAAACCCACTGATGTTTCTCGTACTGTAGTATAGTCGTTGCTGCCAAAAAAGCGGCACCTAATAGCTGATATGTAGAGAACAAACACTCTAATCTTGATGTTATGATGGAGGACGTTTCACTGATTAGCCTTTTGAATAACTAGTTACCTATCAACTAATTTCAAGGTATTTCTTATAAAATGATGGCTGTGGGAAGGTTAGATTTAAATACCTGGATAAATCACCCATTGTTTCAGTGACCTCAACTGTTCCCCAACCCACCCCCCCTTCTATGTGATAAATAAGTGACTCACTTAACCTTGGAGCACTAGAAAGATTTACCAAGATCATTTGTTACATTTCCCCATCATGTAAACATTGTGTTCAGGAAGAGCTGTAGTGGGAAGTGAACTGAGGACAGACAAGCCGTCCTACTTGCTTTCGAGGCTGCTCGGGTTGGTTGCATAGATGTTCTTGACTTGTTGTTTTTGTGGAAAATTCTGCACATCAAAGAACACAGTGAATTTACCTATGAGCTTGTTACGTAAAGGAATAACGAAGGGATATGACTCTTAGGTTGAGAAAAGAAAATTAAATCTGTTTTTTAAGTATTTTAGATTCATGTGTCCAGTAGATGTTTTACATTCTCTAGCTTTCTGCTTTAGGGCAGCACGTCGAAGTACAATTTTCGGAAAACAGGCATCATAATTAGTTGGGAGGGCTTGTTAAAAAAACCAAACAAAACCAAACAAAACAAAACAAAACAAAACACCAATAGCTTCTTGGGCTTCTACCTCAGATCAATGGTCGTGTCATTTCTGAGGCCTGGGAAGCTGATTTTGACAAGTTTCCTGACCCGTCTGCCTCCTCCAGGTTGATTTTGAAACACAATGATATATTTATGATCTTACATTCTGTTTTATTCCTCTGGTTGAAGGGGGTGGGGAGAGAGAGAGAGAGAGAGAAAGATCGATTCTCAGTTTTGTGCCAAACCATGAACAAAGCGAGATGAACGTCTGTGGAAGGTTCTTTTCTCGTTGAAATGAACAGGGACGTTGTTGGAGAAAACCTGGGTGTGTTCATAAAGGGCACACAACGGCTGTGTAGGCTGATAGGCCCGGGGCTGTAAATATTTGAAACTGCAAATTTGTAAAACCATGAATTGCATGGATATTTAGAATATTTTTTTAATACACATGAGCACGCTATTATACAACTAGCATAGTTTGAATCTAACAGATTGGAATTTGTGTCTCCTTATAAAGATAAACTCGATTCTTATCAAATAAGATCCTTGGAATTTTTAAAACTCTGCAGAACATCTACACCAAGCATTGAACATTCCAAGGTTTCATAAATTAAGGACTTCAAAAAATCTATTGTAACTCCTTGGATTCAGCCATTAGTTTGTGCCTTCTAACAGGCTTTCCTAACGTCAGTGTACTGTGTAGGCTCTGATGATCTCACGTCATCTAATTTGCTCCTACCCATATGCATCTTAAGTTTACGTTACATGCTGGATAAGAGCAACTGCCATTAAAATACCATCCTTTTAGACTTTTCACTGAAATTGTGTCTACCTGTCACACTGAATCCATAAAAATCTCAATCCTTTTATGAATTTGGACATGAAAGATGATCAGTGTCGGTGGCTCATGAACGATCAAGGACCCTGAGTATGAGAGATGTGTTTGTGGTTCAAGTTCCCTCTGCCTGTGGGCCCGGCTGTGGCCTCTGAATCAGAGGTTGAAGGGAGGAGTCTCTTGGGGATCCCCTCTTGCTTTCCTACTGTGGTGAGGCTGAAGGCAGCTGCTTTCCCAGGCCTCAGCACTTCCAACCTGAGGGTGATGTGCGGTTTCACTCCCTTGTCTAGCCATCACGACTTCCTGTTCTTTTTCTGTAATGTTTTTCAGATCTGCTCCTTCCCGTAGCTTTCCCAAGCCTCCTTCTGGTCCAGGCTCTAATTACCTCACACACACCTGCACTCTCCTAACATCCTCTTTCCTGTCTGCAACTTTTCCTCTCACTATTTATTTATTTATTATTTATTTATTTATTTAATTTTTATTTCTCAGAGTTGTTAGAATCCTCTTCCCGAAGCATCCTTTCCATCACATTCCTCCTCCAGCAGCTCCCAGTTGCATCAAATCTAAGCTCCAGGTCCTCTGCTCCTAAGCCCCCTCTCATTGCCGGGGCCATTATCTCCTTTACAGCTGGACTCCACTCCAGCCAAGCAAACGTCCTGACACCATGTCTATACGATGCTGTAACATCTGGTTAATCCAGTCAACTCTGTCAAATCTTCAGTTAATCATCTGGATGTTTTGTCTACAAGATGCCAAACATCTGGATTGACTGAAGAAATTCACTATATCGATATATTTTTTTTTAAACTGAATTGACCAGATGTTTTGGCATTATGCAGACACATTGCTGTCTCCTACATTTATCTTAATAGCTTGTCTGCGCAGTGTCCTCTCCACCTGAAGCACGACCTGTCTTCTCAATGCCATGTTCTCCCTTCCTTCTGAATTATGGTCAAAATTGCCTCTGCCACGAAGCAGTTCTAGTTTAATGCCATCAAACTAAAATCTTGATTCATGCTAGTATTTTTACACATGAGATTCATGTCACAGGAGATCACTGTGCTCTGTATTTTATTTTTGGGTGTGGTCTTCCCCCTTTGCCTCACTAGATTATGAACTCTATAGGTACGGGTAAGGTGTGCCATCAAACAATCTGCTGTGTAATAGGAGGCACTGGTATCCTAGTGATCGAGGGCAAAACTCTGGGAGTCAGCTTTGTTTTGAGTTCTAGCTCCCCTGCTACTGTGTGACCCAGACAAATTATTGAACTTCTCTAAGCCTCGGATCTCCTCCTCATTTACAAAATGGAAATAATAATAGAGCCTGCTCAATTAGAGTTGTTTATAAAGATTGAAAGAGTTACTACAGATAAATGCCTTCAACAGGGTTTGGCATAAACTATCCATTAAATTTTTGCTCTTATTGTTAATAAGCTTTGTAAGAACTCCGTTTTCTTGTCTATCCTTTCTTTTGACTGTGACGGGAAAGGCAGCTGTTATTGTTCCCATGTGAGAGCAAAGAAAACAGATATTAGAAGGTTCTATTATTTGCCCATTAAACCAGTTGCAGGTCTGAAACCTTATAGCCTTACTTTCTGCACTTACATGTTGGCCCTTAGTTCTTTCTAGTCTCGGGAATTAGATTATTGCTTTCTATAAAGAACAGGTACTCAGGGAATATGGGTAGAAATGTGTTTCCCTACAGAGCAGTGGTTCCCCAAAACTGGTCTGTGAGCCAATGCCCATCGGTGACAAAGTATCTTATGTTAAAATGAGAAAAAGACAATGTAGTAAGCTTTTCCTAAAGCTGAATTTATTCAAATGTTAGAGCTGTGCCTGAACTGAGGTTGAATCCTTCCTTCATTTTTAGTGTAAAAAGTGTTCTAACTCTGTGAAATGATAGTGATATTAAATTATAAAATGTGGAATAACAGGATATTGGATACTATTTGCTTATTATTTTTAAAGATTTTATTTATTTATTCATGAGAGACACAGAGAGGCAGAGACACAGGCAGGCTCCCTGTGGGGAGCCCGATGCGGAACTCGATCCCAAACTCGATCCCAGGACCTCAGGATCATGACCTGAGCCGAAGACAGATGCTCAACCACTGAGCCACCCGGGTGTCTTGATACTTTTTAAAAAGTACTGGTTGATTTATTCATTCAATAGGTATTTATTGAGTGTCTACTATTTGTTAGACTTGGTTCTGGGCACTGGAACAATAGTAAACTGACAACAATTCTCGCACTCATGTAGGGCACTCTGGGGTAGGAAATTGGATGATAAATAATAAGTAAAGAACCTCTCTAAGGAGGAAAAAATAGAACAAGATGAAACCAGAGAGACCATAAGAGAGTATTTTTTTTTTTTTTAAGATTTTATTTATTTGTTCATGAGACACACAGAAAGAGAGGCAGAGACATAGGCAGAGGCAGAGGGAGATGCAAGCAGGCTCCATGCAGGGATCCTGATGCGGGACTCAATCCCGGGGCCCCAGGACTACGCTCTGGGCCGAAGGCAGATGCGCCTACCACTGAGCCACCCAGGCTTCCCACCATGAGAGACTCTTAATCATAGTAAACAAACTGAAGGTTTCTGGAGAGGAGGGGAGTATGGGGATAGGGAACCTGGGTGATGGATGTTAAGGAGGGCAGGGGGTGTAATGAGCCCTGGGTGTTATATAAGACAGATGAATCACTGACCTCTCCCTCTGGAACCAATGATACACTCTATCTTAATTAATTGAATTGAAACTTAAAAAAAGAAAAAAAAAGATTGAAAAAAAAAAAAGAGAAAGCTCTCTAAGGCTCAGTTTCCTCATCTGTGAAATGATAACAAGGGCCCCTGCTGATAGGGTTGTTTGTAAGAGTTAAATACATTAATGAGACAAAATGCTTAGGTGTTTCTAGTATTACTGTATATAATAGGAGGTTGAGATTTAGAAAGATGAGCACCTGGGGAAGAGGTGGGTTGCAGTTTTAAAGTAGAGCTGTTACTGTCGGCCTCACTGAACGAGCGTCTGTTTAAGCAGACTTGACGGGGCTGAGGGAGTTCGCCATTGGGATATCCTGAGGAGAGTGTTTCAGGCAGAGGGCTCAGTCAGTCTTGTAGCTATTGTGAATGTGTGGGCTTTTAATCCCACTTCTGGGGGAACTTCTGAAGGGTTTTGAACACAGGAGTGTAACTATGTGACTTCTGTTTTTTTTATTATTATTTATTTATTTTTTGTGACTTCTGTTTTAAGAAGTTTCCCTTGGCTGCTATGTTAATAATAAATTAAAGCAAAACAAGTGTGAAGCAGGGAGACTCGCTATAGTGCTCTTATTGTGGTCCACGTACAAGTTGATGGTCCCTTGACAGGGTGGTCACAGTGGGAAGTGGTAAATAATGGTGCACTTCTGCATATAGTTTGAAGGTACAGCCAACAGAATATCATAACAGAATGATGTGGGGTGTGATGTAGAGACAGGAGTCCAAATATCTAGCCTGAGCACCTGGAACGATGGCGTCACCAACGCAGAGATGGGCCACAGTGTGGATGAAGCAGGACTGGTGAAGGCAGGACTAGGAAGTGCAGAGGAGAGTTTAGTTTTGGACATGCCATTGATGGGACATAAAGTCCATACAATGAAATGTGAAATTTCACTCTGAAATGGACTTGGGCCTCAATACTATCATGTATAACTTGTCTAAGTTAATTAAAAAATCACTTGTTGAATTCTTTAGTTGCTTGCGAGATAGTATCCATTCTTAATCAGTCTACTCATTTACAGTAATAATATAACTTTAGGACAAAGATAAAATGATCCTATTCCTCTTACCCTAAATAGAATATCTCCTCAAAACTGATTGATTGATTGACTGATTGATTATTTTTAAAGATTTTATTTCTTCATGAGAGACACAGAGAGGCAGAGACACAGGCAGAGGGAGATGCAGGCTCCATGCAGGGAGCCGGGGCCAGGACTCCAGGATCATGCCCTGGGCCAAAGGCAGGCGCTAAACTGCTGAGTCATCCAGGGATCCCAAAAAACTACAAATTAAAGAACAATTTGTACACATCCAAAAATGAGTAAACTCATAACTGTTGAGAACTAACCATAAAAAATATTCTACTTTAGTCATTTATTTTCTATACAAGATACCCTTCATTTCAAATATATTGTCATTAAAACATTTGAATAGGCTAGTGAAGCTCCAACTAGGCTAACTCTAGAAAATAAATGGGAAAGTAACTTAAGAGTTTCCTGCTCTGAAAACTATTTTAATTATTAAAACAGAACTTCAACAGGTATCATTTTTGGCATCATGAAGATGAGAGACTATAATTTTCTAAAAGACCCAGAATACCTTGTGACTGGTGCTGAGAAGAAAGCCCCTAGAATTTTATTTTTTTCCTGAACAAGTAACATGAATTAATACCATGATCTAACCTTGAAGGAATAATTCCCAGCAGATGTGGAGAGAGACCAGACTCCTGTCTGCATTTTAATTAGAAGCCAGTCTTCTTTTCTCTCCAGGTAGGATTCTCTATTCCTAACCCAAAATAACCTTTAAAAAAATTAAATGAGTTGGTATGTTATCACTTATAGGAAATAATTCAAAGAACTATAATTACATTTCTTTTCTTCCTCCTTCCTTTTTTTTTTTTTTTTTTTTTTTGCGAGTTGTAGTTGCTTCTTGAGTTGGACATATGACTGAGGCAAAAATGACAGGCAGAGGGAAAAATAAATGTGAGCCAAGTGGCTTTGGAAAACTTTGTTGAAAGAGAATCTACAGATACACACTAGTCATCAAAACATAGGATGCAGATGTTACTAGAACTTAGAACTTGACCAAATTTTGTGAAATACATAAAAAAGAAATACACATGAAGATTGTGATCTTGGAAAAAGTTTAAAAGCTTTTGTGAGTTCTTTAGTGCCCGTGCAAAAGTTACACTATATGAGCTTTTAGCTCATGGTGAAAACAGAATGGGAAAAATCACCAGTTGTATACTGGGGTTTCCTTTGGTGGCTTGAAGTCAGCCATGGTATTTACACCATGGAAATCTGCAAATGCTACAAATCAGGGCTTTTTAAAAAATTTTTTCTTTCCATTTTTTTTTTAGGGAGCCAGTTTACCAGCACACCATTGAAAATAACTGCACAGGGATTAACGAAACCCTTAGCACCTATAACAAAGATATTCCTTGTATGGTTTTGGTGAGGGGGGCTTGGGGGGAATAAATGAGTATTCTTTCTGTAAACAGGGACTTCTAATACTCACCTTTGTAAGATGTGGTGTTTAATTCTTTCTTTTGCGATTAAAATCTCATCAAATTCTTATTTGAGAAGATTTCTCTACAATATGGCGTCTGTTTCGCTTCTTTTCATTAAGAAGTAAAAGAAGATAAACTATGTATGTGTGGCAGGAAAGCTTCCTGCTTTCTAAGTAGAAGTAGTACCACCTGATAAACTGTATAAAGTCACTGGAATGGAGTCAAAGCCATAAAGAAGCTACCAAACTTTTTTTTTTTTTTTTTTTTTTGTGAATGACAGTGTTAAAGAATGTAACCCCTCTCAACTTCTCTACACCCCGTACATACAAATTGCTCGTACTGATACAACCCTCAATCGTGACTCACTTCACACCTCTTTTTTTTTTCTTTTCTTTCTTGTTATCACCAAGATTAAACAGCATGTTTGGGCAGTAGTCTGCATTCATCTAACCTTTTCCATCCAGGCCACACTGATACAACAGAACAGGTTTATGTACCTCACACGTCAGATCCTATCAAGAAACTTGGTAGTGACAGTTTGATAAGGACACCGTAGCTTATTGAACTTGTTCTAAAAACAACAGCAGCAAACCACTCATCTCACACGTTTTAGTGACCTTGTTCTATGGTGTCCCCATTTTTAACTGCAGGAGATGTATTGCTGTGTGGCTTCAGGGCATATAACAAAGCTGAGGCATGTGACAAGGTGTGTTTTGATATTACGCCACTAAAAATGCTGCATTTACTTCAATAACCTATTGAGAAAGGAGAGGTCTATGGTTGGTGTTAACGTCCACCTTGCCAACCGATGTAATCAAAGTGAAAAAATGGCTAGTCAGAAAATGAGAAAAAAATTGCCAGGAGTTGCTTTTCTCTTTGATCTTCAGAAGGTCCAGGCTTGTGATAGACCATGAACTGTTTCAGGGTAACATCCCTACAGCAAGACACAGCAAGAAAAGTAAACTCAAATAAATATAAAATTAGAGTGAACTATAAAGCTCAATTTTCTTACATGGTTTTTGTTTTTTTGTCTCTGATTTCTTCATTTATTTATTTTTGGCCCAAACACATTCTTGAGACATGCCAAAGACTTTACTATAAGCACATTTAATACCATATTTAACTATATTATTAAGCTTTAAAAATTGTTATTGCTGTTATGTAGTCAAGTTCAAAGTGAATTTTATTATCATG
The DNA here is from genome assembly GCF_003254725.2 of Canis lupus dingo. Taxonomy (NCBI): domain Eukaryota; kingdom Metazoa; phylum Chordata; class Mammalia; order Carnivora; family Canidae; genus Canis; species Canis lupus. Next base: position 49,466,717 of record NC_064244.1, on the reverse strand, counting down.
GTGAAATTTTTGGATGGGATTCAAATCTCTGTAAAATTTCAGATTTTTCTACTCCTTGTGGTGAAAGCAGGATAAGGCGCATTTGACTAACCTGAGGGTTTAATGTTATCATGCAGTTATCTTTCTGAATCTAAAATATTATCCTTCTGGCATGTGCTCTGGAGGCCTGTGGCCCCCTCTGTTCTTAAAGATGGACACATTCAGGGAGAAACAGGAGAAGCCCTTTAGGATTGTTCGATACAAACAAATCCAGTGCTGATCTATTTCATAATAACCAACAGAAACTTTGTGAGTTTGGAAAACATAATTTTGCTTTGTGACTATCTATAAAACAACTGATATCACAACTTTGTGGTGAGGGGAAGGCAGGGCACACTTCTAAACACCGGCCTATGTTTTGGTGGGTTTGTGTCTAATCGCTCTGCTTTGGAGTGGGTCGGTACTTCCCCAGAACACCCCTATCTTATCCCCCCTCCTCCTCTTTGAAGAAACTTTCTTCTACTTCTGAAACAAAAAGAAAGTGTTCTTGTTAGTATTGGGAGTCGTCCTCTGTCTTCTCACCTCAGGTTCTGGATATGATCATAAAGGAAAAAAATACGAAATATTTAAGGCCTACTAGACTATGGAGGCAATAATATAATGAGGATTGAGTCCCCAGCATCTCCCTTGAGAAATGAACCATTACTAACACAATTGAAGCCCATGTTATTGTTGCCTCCTTAGAGGTAATTACTATTTTCATACAGGTTTTTATACTTTTGCTACATGTGTACATTCATACAAAACTGAATGCTGTGTTGCATGGTTTTTTGTTTTGTATTAAGATTTTATTTATTCATGTCAGAGAGAGAGGCAGAGACACCGGCAGAGGGAGAAGCAGGTGCCCTGTAGGAGGAGCCCGACATGGGACTCGATCTGGGGAATCCGGGATCATGCCCTGAGCCCGAGGCAGATGCTCAACTGCTGAGCCACCCAAGTGTCCCTGCGTTGCATGTTTTGAATTATTAGATAGATGGTTCCCTTTTTTCCACATTATTTTTAAGGTAAGCTAACACTCTTGTTTATTGGTTGTCACTATACAGTATTCCATAGTTCTGATACACAGTAATTTAGTTATACATTCTTGTGTTGATGCTTCGGTGTATATTTAGTGCAGGCCTCCTTGAGGAATGTGTGGGGATTTCTTTAGGGGACAGACCGAGGATTAGAATTTTTGGATAACTGGATATGCAGGTCTTTAACTTCTCTAGATATTGCCATGCTCCAAAGACTGAATCATCAGCAGCAAAGCCAGCAATCTGTGTCACACACCCTCTGGGTTCGAAGTTTCAGATTCTGTAGTCTGAAGTGGGGCAGTGGTAGTGGTGGGGAGCGTGGCAAGAGTGGCCATTTCCAACGGGGTTCCAAGTGATACTGCTGCTGCTGCAGTGTAGTAACCGGGACCACATTTTGAGAGCAAGTGCTCTAGAGTCCACTGGATTACTTATATCGGGAAAAAGAGAGTCCATGAGACCTTATCTGAGAAGATGTGGCTGGTGAGGTTTTGTTAGGTAACTGAAAGTCAGCCTATGGTATACTGTGAGGATTCAGATTCTAGAAAGACTGAGTGGAATATAGATAACATATACTAAATAACCAGTATGAGTGGTCGTCATCAAAGGCTAAACCGATGAATTCTGTTGCTAGAATGGGACCCCTAAGTGAGCTCCTGCTCTTGCTGTGCTGAGAAGGGCAGCGGTGTGGACAGGTGGCCCAGTGTCACGCCAAGGTGGCCAGTGTCAGGCCAGGGTGTGCAGAAGCTTGGCTGCTGTTACTTAGTATCTCAGTGTTTTGATTACATCAAACCCAGGCATTGGCTTAGATGCAGGTGAGAATATCCCCTTGGGATCCCTCCAGTTTTAAGGCCCGGTGCTACGGAGTCAGAATGATTTGGCTAGTTTTAGATGCTTATATCCAAAACACAACAACAAAATCAATCTTTATGTAATTTTTTTTTAAATTATATTCCAAATTTAGTACTGTGGTAACAGAATGCCGGGGAGCTTTCCCTTAAATATTCTTTCTAGCAAGGACTTCTTATAAAAAAATCTTAACAAAGCCTTCACATATTTTAAGATAAAAAGACACACACAGGTTGGCACAGTCTACAAATAGTTAACAAACATATAAACTGGCAGGAAAGTTCTCTTTTTTCAGATTTAGCAATATAAAAGGTCAAATGGAGGGGGAGCGGGAAGCATGTACCAGTAACCAAAGTCATTCCACAATTTATACAACAAGATAATTGTTTTTTAAAACCAGACAACAGGTTCGAAAATACTTCTTTTCACACCCTTAAGTGATGCTGTTGGGAACAATGGCTGTTACAAGGCCATTTGTTGCAGGCACGTTTCTAGCTAGCTCTAGTTAACATTACTGTAATTTTATCTTCTCTCTTTTTTCTCTCTCATCAGCTTTTTGCTTTCTTCTCGTCTTCTCTTATTCACTGGATTCCGAGGATCATAGATTTCAAATGTGTCTGAATCTTGCATGCTTGCATCCTTCACTTTTCTGCTTTTATCCTCAAACTGAAGTACATGCGACATCCTGAAGAGGGAGAGAGATGGATGGTTCAGTGATTTTGGCAGGAGAACAGAAAGTAGACGTTTTATACTATACTGTCCTTGGCATAACGCACCATAGGGTACAGGACACCAACATGCGCTTGTTGTTTATTGGTGCTTACACCGCATGGAAACCACCTTCTCAGAAGACACTTAAATTTGAAAAACGTGTCTGGAGTTTGTTCTGTTGGTTTGTATTTTTTAGTAAAGAGTCTCTTTGCCTCAGTCTTCACTTGAAGGTCCTTTCCTGATGGGAGGTTAAAGGAATTGTAGCAGAATGTTCCTTCACCTAAACTCAGAGAACATTTTGCCAGCTTCCTTTAAATAAAGAGCAGGCTCACTTAGCCAGAGAGGGCAGGGCGGCAGAGCAGAACTCCTGACAATAAACCAGCCCTATCTGATCTTTCTGTTTTCAGTAGTTAAAGGGGTCAAGATTCAGGAATGTGTTAAGAAAATTCTTGTTCAAATGATGTTATGACTGCCTTTTCAGGGGAGCTGCAGGGTTAAAAACAAAAAATGATTTTTTTTTTTTTTTTTTTTGTGCAAAAGGAAACTAAGCTTTGGCATAGCTCCATGGACTAATTTCCTCCTCTTACTGTTGATTACAACAAATTTAACCATCCTGCTTTTCCCACTTTATCAAATGCTTACTGGTCTTAAGGTATCAACATGTGCTTGAGTCCTAAGTGGTCATAAGCTGGCTATCCTTAGCAGCAGGGAAATATGTAAGTGATTAGCTCTGCCCCCATTAGGAGGTGTCAGAAATAAATGGGGAAGTCAAAGACCAGATTTCAGAGCAACTGAATGAATTTGGAAAGAGAAAAGTCAGTTTCGATATATAAACAAAACTACTAAAGCTTTTCCCACTTGTTATTTAAGCACTTTTAAAGTGGGCATACCCAACACTTTTATCACAGCTGATAGGGCTAAATTGCCTATAGGATTAACACTCCCCATACACCCGCTGTAACTTTCACATGAAACCCAAATATTACATTAATTTCTTTTTCCCTGAATAAGCAGGGATTTGGGCAGTAGGTACAAGTCCCCCATCCCTTTTCCCTGCAGTAGCAGAAATGCTGAGTGAAGCTTACTTATGTGAAAAACTCTCACGGATATATTCAGATTTTGAAGAAAACATTTTGGTGACAAATAAAATGTTATAGTATTAATGATACTGAAGTTACTAAGGATTCAGTAGCTACTGTTCTCAAGGGCTAACAAGTTGAGCCTTAACTATCATTCCCATCCCTTCTATCCCAGAAAAGCTTGCAGTTAGTACAAGTGATATTATTATATGGATGACCTAGAGTCTACTTTAACTTACTAAATGAAGTAAATCACATTCACATTTCTATACTTTATTATTATCTTTATTTTCTATACTTTTTGTGCTTTATTTCTATATCACTAATATGTAATTTGCATTAAATTTCATAACTAATTTCAATAACTAATGTTCAATGTGAACATGCCATATCACCTGTAAGAACTGCTGAATCCTTACACTTCTTTTGCTTGAGTGAGTATCTTTATTCAGAAAAAGGCATCATATGAGATCTTGCCATTTACCGTATGGGTGGACCTAGAGGGTGTTATGTTTACTGAAATAAGTCAATGACAAATACCGTATTATTTCACTTAGATGTAGAATCTAAAAAAACAAAACAAATCAATAAACAGAATCAGACCTATAAATACAGAGAACAAACTTACGGTTGCCAAGAGGGGGGAGGGGTGGGAGGATGGGCCACATGGGTAAAGGGGCATGGGACGTACAGGCTTCCACTTATGGAATGAATAGGTCATGGGAATAAAAGGCACAGCATAAGGAATATAGTCAATATTGTAATAGTGTTGCATGATGACAGATGGCAGCCACACTTGTGGTGAGCATAGTGTAAGGTATAGATACTTGAATCACTATGTTGTACACCTAAATCTAATGTAACATTGTATGGCAACTATATCCAAAAGGAAGGAAGGGAGGGAGGGAGGGAGGGAGGGAAGGAAAGAAAGAAAGAAGGAAAAAAGGAAAGAAAGGGAAAAGGAAAGGGAGGAACAAAGAAGGAAAGAAAAATAGAAGCAAAACAACAGAAAAAGAAAATCAAGTATAGTTACCTCCTTACCATAGCAATGACAGTGGAAAAACCATGCTGGACAGGTAATTTCAAGAATGGTGATATTGAGGCCTTTGCTTCCTAAATTTCCACTTTAAATTGTTTCTATCTTCTTTGAAAATGATAAGATACATTTAATGGAAGAAATGGAAAAAAGAGCTCTGAATTAAGCTTATGATAACAGAATAAATAGCACCAATTTTATCATGGATAATCATACAATTTAGTAGGATAAATTTGTAGATTCTTTGTGGGAGGAGGATGTAGGGTATTCAAGGAAGTACAACATAGGATTGTTGCTTATTTAAATAGATTCCTCAAGTGTGACTTTCTTACACTTTGAATTTCCTGCAGTGTTAGCTTCTGAAAATAAAACAATCCCAACTCCTAGAAAAAGGCGGATTGTTCTACATTCGTGGTAACCAGGGACTACTAGAACTGGTTTGAAACGTACTCAAACTGGATTTAATCAATTAATGATGATTTGCCTAGGCCTAAAGGATCAGTGACAACTCAGTTCAGTAAACACACCTCTGAAAGCCAACTAATCAGTTGGCCAATCAGTGGTGGACTGTCGAGTAAACATTTCTGAAAGCTGGCCAATCACCGAGAGCCTCTGGTGCATAATGGGGCTCCTGAGGCTGATAACCCCTAATAATCCCTGACCCCAAAACTCTGTGTCAGATTTGCAACCCACTTTGCTCAGAGACTGTGCCTAAAAGCATAACTCTTCCTTACTTAATAAATTAAACCTTTTGTTTCAGGTAAAGGAGAGGTGGTCTTTTTCTTTGACACTTCTTATAATCTGTCCTGCATTTCCCACAAAGTATACTTTTTAGGAATTGTATTTCTCCTCCTGAGGAACAAGTTTAGAAGGATGGCAGGATGTCCTTTTAAAGGTCCTTTATCACACATTGTGGGGAGTACAGACCTTGCACTGCATTTCAGTAAGCGTTTAGCAAATAAATGATTCTTGTGCAGATACCTAACCCAGGTAAGTAGCTTGAAACCAGGAAGTACCTGAAACATGCCCTTTAAAACAATTTTATTTAATACTCCTGTACTGATAGTAAAAAACAAAACCACTGTCTTTAGTTAACTTATTAATAGCTTTCTATATACACATTTTTCTATTTCAAAAATTATTGCTCTCTCCAAAAATGCAGATGGATTTTTTTTTTTTGTAATATCCATTTCTATTAGGGACTGTCCACATTTCAAAAATGACTTTACCAGAACCTGTCAATTAAAACCTTATAGGCACCTTCTTCCTTTCTCTCCCATGAGAGAATCTTGCAACTATTGGATTTAGCTGGCTCTGGTATAAGAAATGAACTCTAGACATGTGAACAACAGCACAAAGTCCACAAAGAGAAACAGATTTTCCTACAAATTTGAAAAAACGCAGAAAGCCGTAAATTAAAGTAGCTGTCTTTTTCAACTGTTTGTTTCATACACCACTGCACTAAACAAGTCCAACATTTTGATTAATAACAAACCTAAACCCAGAGGAAAGAAGGGGCTATCAGCTTACAAACTACTTCAGCTTTAATATCATAATACTTAGCATGGCTGGTTACTCAGCAATAATATTTAATCTTTAATAGAAATAAAAGCATAATCAAAATGGTTCACCCATTTATCTTTCAACATGCTTTGGTCACTTCATTTTAAACAGCAAAACAAAACAGTTATTATGATTTTCAGCATAATAAACTCCTGACCTATGTGCCTCCATAAATCACAGACTGCACGAATTGAAAGCATGCCCACATTTTACAGTCTCCTGTGAGAATACACATGCAGACTTATACTACAGCCTTAACTCAAGTACATAAGGGTCTGGTCATTTACAGTTTTGTACGTCCCAATAACTCAATACTATTCACTCCGTGTCTGGTCATGGAACTGGCCCAACAAGAGCAGTTAATTTTTTGGAATTAATTGCACACTGATCATTTACATGTGATCATCTTAGGACTTGTTCACTTGAAGGCAAAAATATTTAGTTCTGATTAGTAAAAAAATTTACATAAGCTCCCATTCTCCAGTAACATTGACTTTAGTGTGTTACAGAAATATGGAGGCTTACCATTTTCATAGAGGTTATTTGGTAGAATAAAGTTTTTTTTGTTTTTTGTTTTTTCAAATGGGATTGTAGGAGATTATAAATGAAAGTAAACAACTGATTCTTTAAAAAGGACCTGGACCTTGACTAAACTCACTCATTCGACATTGAGTTTTTAAAGTTCTCCCACAATCATGAAATAGATTAAGAAACAACAATTAATATTAATAGAAAACAGGAGAGGTACTCATTCTCAAACATACAGTAAATAGTACAATACAGAATTCCAGTATTAATAATTTGTTTCTAAAATGCATTAAGATTATTTATGCTTATTTAATGTAAACAGCCATCTTTTTCTTTGGAAATTCTTTTTTTTTTTCTTTCTTTTTTTTTTTTTTTTTTTTCCTTTGGAAATCCTATAGACCACTCCTTCCCAATTCTCTCCAATTTAGGAACTTACCACCCCACCTTAGATTTTTGTAGGTGTTCTGTTCTACATGTGTACTATTTCTCCTTCTTCTAATCCTCCAAAGGTTCTAAAATAATCTTAAATTTTTTTTTTTTAATTAAGTAGACTCCACACCCAACATGGGGCTTGAACTTACAACCCAGAGATTGAGAGTCACAGGCTCTATTGAATGAGCCAGCCAGGTGTCCCTTAAGTGATCTTTCTTAGACATTTCTTTGACCAGAAATGATTGACTGCTGGATTAGACTGAACTACCTTAGCCAGACCCTTAAAACTCTTAGCAACTGCATCTTCCTATCTCACCAACCTTATTTTGTTTCTTTCATCAATTACCCTTTTGAAACTGGCTGTTTACTTAATTGTGAACAGACTGTCAGTTATTCCAGACGGTTTGAATCTTGTTCACAGCTGTATTCCCACTGCCGAGAGTGGTGATTTGTGTTGTAAGGCAAAGCCTCCAGGTCCTTTGTACTGGCCAGGCCTGCTGGCTGGTGCTTGCAGGTTTGCTAAACTAGTACTTGGTCTCCTTTTGTGGGCAGGGAATATCTTTTATTTCTGTGATAAACTTTAAAATGTCTAATAGCTCTGTAGGAAGTCTCAGGCTCAGCACAAGACCCCCCTTCTTTCATGACCTCTCATAGCTCAGCACAAACCGACTGCTGTTTGCCACTGTGCCCCTGTCACTTAGCGGCTAGTTGTCACTCCTCATAGACTGCGGTGGGACGGTGCCTTGTGTTCTTTTCCACTGACTGTGGTTCCTAATGTAAAACTAGATAGGCTGTGTTTTTTTTTCTTTTTTAATTTTTTTATTAAGTAAACTCTGTGTGCAACATAGGCTTAAACTCATGACCTCGAGGGAACCAAGCAGGTGTCCCTTAATAGATATATATTTTTTAAGCAGTTTCTCACGGACTGATCCTAGAGCCCTGCACCAGACACAGGCTGCACATTAGAATCACTTGGGTAGCTTTAAGAACTATGCCAGGCTTCTACCTCCAGAGGTATGGATCTAATTGTGCTGGGATGGGGCCCCAGTACTGGTAACTAAAATTTTTTCTTGGTGATTTAAAAATACAGCCAAAGTTAAGACCACTTAACTTTGTTAAAAGTTAAAAAACTAAAGTTAAAACTAAAGTTTAAGAACCTTTACATTTTCACATTGATTTATTTCATGAGCCATTTGTTCTGGCTCCTTCCGAGATAAACAGCAAGTTCCTAATGACAAACCACTCACATACCTGAAGAAGCCTAAGTGGACTCTGTGTCCATTAACTGAATAATTTCAAGTGTATTATCCTTTAATTATATGTGCTTTGAAGATAAGGCAAGAAACTAGATTCAGTTATTCACTCAGAAAATATCTGAGGATTTTTTTATGTGTGAGACCCTGCCTGTGTCAGACCCCAGGGATACAAAACCAAATATGACCCAGACCCTGCCATCCTAAGGTGAACAGTCTGTTAGGGAGATGAACACAAAGACATCAGAACAAGTGCACATTTTGGAATTGCCTGCAAAGTGTGAGGTGACAAGAGCATCCACTGACACAACTCTACAAAAAGCTTTCCCGTGGTGTCTGCTATGATCTTCAGAGTAGTAACTGTATGGGGCAGGCAGGAAAGATGTCATCATCCCCACTGTGCAGGCAACTTGTGAGACTCATGGTCAAGAAACTTGTAGCTGGTAAGCAGTTGAGGGGCTCTACTGAATGTCTTCAGAGGTAAGAAATTTTCCCAACATGAAGATGGATTTGACTTTAGGAATAAATAAAAAGTTAATTCAGTGTTAAGCCGAGTAAGCAGGATAAAAAAATCAGATTGGGTAGTATTCATTTTAGAATAAAAAATAAAAAAAAATGCAACTATAAAGAGACAAGCATGGCTCCCAGGCTGGTCTTTAAAACTATTCCCAGAGAAGTTCTAAATGTCCTGAGCAGTGTGGAGGCTGTTTGGGAAAAGGTACCTCTCTTTTAGATGAACACTTGTTTAAAAAAAAAAAAAAAAGTAATTAGTTTCCATTGTAAATTTTTATCCCATTATTGCCTCTAATCACTGCTCACTAGGATCTCAGTCTCCGTTTCTTCTTTTACTTCCTAAAATGAGGATGCTAGGTTGGGACACCCTGTTCAGCTGGAGGTTCCCAGGGTGGGAGAGCCAAGGGCCCAGGGCCTGACTTTGTAAGGGTAGATCTCTGGCAGTCTCCTGTCAGGCATCTAATTGCTAAGGAGTGCCTTGTGGTTGATGATGATAGCCAGGTCTTTTCTATTATTTATATATTTTTTTCAAAGATGCAAATCTAGCCATGAGAACTCTTCTGTTTTAAATCCTTCAGTGCTCCCCATTGTCTATAGAATGAAACCCAAATTTCTTATGTGGCCTCTCTATAATTTGGCTTTTGCTTCCAAGTTCCTGTGTCACCTTCTCTGATCACAATTATACTCCAGACATCCCGAATTACTTGCGGTTTCCTGAACAAAACCTGCTTTCTCCTGCCTGCTTACTGGCTCTCTACGGTGATACACTTCCTCCCTTGTGCTGGCTGAGGTGTCATCCCCTGTGGGAGCCAGTCCCTGATTCCTCTCCTGGACTGTCCTCTTCTTCCAGTGGTGTTAGGCCTTCTGCACATCTCTCTAGTTTAGGCTCCCTCACTAGACTCTAGTTGGCTTTGTTTTACTTGCCTTTATACCAGCACCAGTCACCAATGCTTGGCAAGAAAAATACCCTCAATGTTATTTTTTTTTTTTTTTTCAATATTAACTTTTTTTTTTTTTAATTATTTTTTTTTATTGGTGTTCAATTTACTAACATACAGAATAACACCCAGTGCCCGTCACCCATTCACTCCCACCCCCCGCCCTCCTCCCCTTCTACCACCCCTAGTTCGTTTCCCAGAGTTAGCAGTCTTTACGTTCTGTCTCCCTTTCTGATATTTCCCACACATTTCTTCTCCCTTCCCTTATTTTCCCCCTCAATGTTATTTTTGATGAATAAATAAATGTTTCTGGGTTACCAGTCACTTCAAAAATCTTTGGCTAGAATTCTGGTTTTGTTCACCATTCTCCGTTTTTTTTTTTTTTTTAAAGATTTTACCTATTTATTCATGAGAGACACGGAGAGAGGCAGACACACAGGCAGAGGGAGAAGCAGGCTCCCCGAAGTGAGCCTGATGTGGGACTGAGCCTGATGTGAGACTTGATTCCAGGACTCTGGGATCACGCCCTGAGCCAAAGGCAGATGCTCAACTGCTGAGCCGCCCATGTGCCCCTCTCCCTGATAGTATTAATGTATAATTCCAAATTATTTAGCCATTATGTTTATAAACCCTTGAGTTTTCTAGGTTAATAACTCTCAAACTCCACAAGACCATAGAAAAGGCTAAAACAAAGTATTTCCACCACTACTAACTTCATGCTATGAAAATCCAACACTTCTCTTCCTCAATTGGCCACTTAAATTGCCTAATGATTAGCATTTGTCTTTCGTACTCTTGGTCTTTGAGGGATGGGGGGGGGGGGGAACCGCGTGTACTGTCCTCAGACAGCCTCCCTCTACTTGGGCTGAAAGGCCTTGCCATTCTTTGGGAAACTTTGTCATCCACATAATTTGTCTTTAGCATATTGTGTTGACAGCTTCTCATTTCTCTGTTAAATTAGAATTCCTAAGAAACCCAACTAAATTACTTCTGGTTATAATTTAAGCTTATCATTCTATAGGGCTTTAGATAAGAAACTTAAATGATCTGATGGAAGGTTTTTTTGAGGGGGAGGACTGAAAAGGAGATTAGCATTTGAATAGCAAAAACAGCCCTTTTGTTTTTAAAGAAAAATTTTAGCAAGGCAAAACAGTTTTCAAGTTTTGCCACATTTAATTCTTTGACAGGACCACACCCTGCTCTGTATCATCATAGATGGCCTGCAGCATACTCTTTCCATGTCACTTCTCTGGAATGTCCTACCACCCTCTTCCCACTGGTCCGTGTCCCCTGTCCTTTCAAAGTCCAGTGTAATTCCCATTTCATCCTAAAAATCTCTGACTGCCCTGGGTTTCAGGATCTGCTCTTCCTTTGGAGTTTCCCTGACACTTCTATGAAATGGTGCATCACAGCTGAAGACCTGGGTTTGAGTTGTACTTCAATCACTAAATGTTACTGAAAGAAAGTCACGTTGCTTTTCAGGCCTGTTTCTTCATCTGTGAAGAGGAGATGGTGATATGCACCCTAGCTACCTCACATAATTAGAACGAGATTCCAGTAAGTCCAACACTTACTATCTCAATTTATTTTGTGTGTGCTACATACAAACTGTGCTTATATAAAGTTATCCCTTTATAACATCCTATTACACCGCGTAGACTTTTTCAGATGCTTCCCTGTACACCATCATGCACACATAACTTATTTGATCACACCTAACTTTAGAAGCTTATACGTATATTTTAAAATATATCGGTTTATACTAGACTACAAGCCATTCGAAGAGTAGAAACTGTTTACAGAATCAAAGAATGATAGAAATTTTATAACTTTCATAGCACGATTCACATATATTCACTGGTTTTGTGTTTTTTCTTTGTCCAAAGTAACACAATCCTTAGAAGAAAAAAGAAAAAAGAAAATGATCTGTGATCCCACAGCTCATCAATAACTACTGTGAACATACAGGCACAAGACCTCCTATACTTTTCCTATACCTCTGTGTGTACATATGTATGCAGACATGTATTTCAAAGAATCAGATGTTGGTTAAGTGCCTGCCTTTGGCTCAAGTAGTGATGTCAGGGTCCTGGGATCAAGCCCCACATCAGGCTCCCTGCTCAACGGGTTGTCTGTTTCTTCTTTTCCTTCTGCCCCTCCCCTCTGCTCATGTGTCCACGAGCTCTCTTTCTCAAATAAATAAATGAAATCTAAAAAACCCCACAAAACTCTCTAGTATTTGATCCTACAGATAATTTACAGACAACCCTGTGTTGTAAGATTCTTAGGCTTGTTCAAATTTTCACCTTTATAAACAAAATGCTGCTAACAATTTTCTTATTTGTAGAAATTTTGGGGAGGATAGGCTGGTTCAACATTCTTTCTTTTGGTAGCATAATTCTTTTTCTTTCAGAAATGACCCTCACCACTCTGAGTCCATGTTGTTGGAATGGGATGACACCCCCTGTCCGTTTCCCAGTAAGGGGACACATGGAATAGGTCTGCCAGGAATAACCAGTGATTATATCAGGGCATGGGCATTTGAATTTGAAAAGGCCAAACAAAACTGGTTCAAGATCTTTTCCTGGAACTACTGGGTTGACCATAACCGTAACATAATCCTAGAGGTTCTGAAGGTCATCTTTGCCACCCCCTAGGCGAAGCTGGCTTATGGATGAGGCCAGTTGAGAGAAAGATAGAGCCAGGAGACAGAAAGGAGCGATTCCTGACACTGGTTGAGTTCGCTGATTTACTCATGCCCTAGCTCTACGCTCTAAGCTTTCCATGCTAATAAATACCCCAGTTTTGTTTAAGATATTTCTATCATTTGTAACAGAGAATCTTTACTAACGCTTAGGATATATTCCCAGAAGTAGAATTCTTAGGACAAAGATTTGTACATTTTTAAGGTATTTCATACAAATGGTCTAACTTCACTCCAGAGAAGATTTATCAATTTACAGTCTCATTGGCAGAATGCCTTAGTTTGCTCTAATAGCTTTTGTTTTCTCCTTTTCCCCAGGTTTTTGGCTATCTGTATTTCTTCTGTGATATGTGTGTGCATCCTTTGCCCATTGAAAAGAATGTGATATTTATCCTTTCCTTATGGATTTGCGAGAACTTTTACTATATTAAGAATATAAGCCTATACTCATTACATACATTGCAAATACCTTTGCTAATTTGTCATTTGTCCTTTAATTTTTATCTTTCCCAGATGCCAAAATTATGATAATAAAATCAGTGGAATGGGATACCGTATAGGGTGGATTATTCTAGAAATGAAATTGGAACAACTAGGTGTCCTTTTAATTTTTTTGTTGAGTTTTACTTACCTATCTCCTTTCTTCCTCCCTCCATCCATCTTTCCTCCCATCCATATAGAACTTTAGAATTTTTTATATAGTCATTGTGAGCAGCCTCTTCCTTTGTGGTCTTTAAAGTCATGGTTAAGTCTTTCTACACATTAATACCATGTAAATATCCACCTATGTTTTCAACAGCACTTTCACAGTTCTCTTTTTCATTTGTTAATCTTTTATCAATTTAGATTTTTTTTTTATTTATGTGGCTAGATAAAGTTCTAATTTAATTATTTTTTCCAAGTGACTACCTCATTGTTCCAACTTTTCTAGAATAATCCATTCTATACAGTATCCCATCCCACTGATTTAATTATCATAATTTTGGCATTTGACTAGGAAAGACCATTACCTTCTTACTCTTAAAAAACATTTCTCAAAATTTATTTTTTAAAATAGATTTTTTTCAAGAGGTTTAGATTTACAGAAAAATAGTACAGACAGTTCCCTTATACTCCCAAACCAATTTTCCCTATTATTATTTTCTCATGTTAGTATGGTACATTTGTTACACTTAATGAACCAATATTGATATCTTATTATTAAATCCATAGTTTATTTATGTTTCCTTAGTGTTATGGACTAAATTTTGTTCCCCCAAATTTGTAAGTTGAAGACCTAACTCCTGACATGACTGCATTTGAAAATATGGCCTTTACAGAAGTATTTAAGATAAAAATGTCATTTGGCAATACATGCAAACATTGAATAATTACATTGCACATCTGAAACTAGTATTTTATTTTATTTTTTTTTTAAAGATTTTATTTATTCATGAAAGACAGAGAGAGAGAGAGTTTGGCAGAGACACAGGCAGAGGGAGAAGCAGGCTCCATGCAGGGAGCCCAATGTGGGACTCGATCTGGGGGCTCCAGGATCACACCTTGGGCCAAAGGCAGGCGCCAAACCGCTAAGCCACCCAGGGATCCCTAAAACTAGTATTTTATATGTTAATTATACCTCAGTTTAAAAAAGGATTCCATAAGCTCCAGAAGGTGTGCCTTAATCCAAAGAGCACTAGTATCCTTAAAAGAAGAGGAAGAACCACTAGGAGTACATGCCATGTGATAACAATGTGGCTAACTGTGAGCCAAGGAAAGAGGTCTCACTAGAAATCAACCCTGCTGACACTTTCATCTTTGACTTCTAGCCTCTAAACCTATGAGAAAATAAATTTGTATTGTTTAAGCCACTAGTCTGTGGTATTTTGTTATGGTAGCCCTAGGAGACTAATACATTTAGCTTTCACCTAACGTCCCTTCTTCTGTTCCAGGATCCCGCTCAGGGTATCACATTACGTTTAGTTGTCATGTCTCCTTAGGCTCTTCTTAGCCTATGGTGATTTCTCAGAATTTCCTTGTTTTGATCACTTTGACAGTTAAGAGGCATACTGGTTGGGTATTCTGAAGGATGCCTACATTACTGAAAGTTACCTGATGTTTTTCTCATGATCAGAGTGGGCTTATGGGCTACTGGGAGAAAGACCACAGTGTAAAGTGCAATTTTCATTACATTATATACAGGGTAAATGCTATTGACGTGATTAATGATGCTGATGTTGACTTTGATCACTGTACTGAGTGCTTGTCACTTTTCTCCACCCTTAAAGTTATATTCCCCGCGCTGCTTTCCATGTTGTACTCTTTGGAGGGAACTTACTATGCATAGCCTATACCTAAGGAGTGAGAAGTTATGCTTTCCTACTCTTTTTATTTAAAAAATTCTTGGCTATTTTTGCATGCATATTTTTCTTCCTCCTTCAGCTGATATTTTTATTTGGATGTTAGGTTCATGATTAATTTTGAGATAATTTGGTTTTTGTTAAAAATTAAGCATTCTAGACACATAGTATACCTATCTATTAGTTGTAAAATAGGTTGTGTTTTCTTAATTTAAAAATACATGTTTTGGGGGCACTTGGGTGGCTCAGTTGGTTAGGTATCTGCTTTTGGCTCAGGTCATGAACTCAGGGTCCTGGGATGGAGCCTCATATCGGGCTCCCTGCTTAGTGGGGAGTCTACTTTTCTCTCTCTCCCTCTGCCTCCCCTACTTGTCCCCTTTTTCTCTCAAATAAATAAAAATCTTTAAAAATATATTTTCTAAGTGATTATTTCAGAGCTCTGATTGATTAACTGATACTGATTTTTGTGTATTTATTTTGTATCTGGCCACAATACTGAAGTCTTAGAACTTTTGGTAGATAACTGGATTTTCTAGATCAGCAAATGACTTGCTTTCCCTCCAATCAATTTTAGACATAAGTAAATAAAGAGAAGCTAGTGAACTTATTTATCAAACTGAAGCCTGCCTCCCAGTTCATAGTCTAGAAACTTTGGAAGCCTAAAGATGACAGATACTTTTACAGGTACTTTTGCTGCTAATGAAAAATAGAGATAAAAATAATTTCTGGAGGGAGGGGCAAGATGGCGAAAGAGTAGGGTCTCCAAATCACCTGTCTCCACCAAATTACCTAGAAAACCTTCCAATCATCCTGAAAATCTAGGAATTCGGCCTGAGAATTAAAGAGAGACCAGCTGGAATGCAACAGTGAGAAGAGTTCGCGCTTCTATCAAGGTAGGAAGTCGGGGGAAAAAGAAATAAAGAAGCAAAAGGCCTCCAAGGGGGAGGGGCCCGCGAGGAGCCGGGCTGAGGCCGGGGCGAGTGTCCCCGGGACAGGAGAGCCCCGTCCCGGAGACGCAGGAGCTGCACCGACCTTCCCGGGCGCAAAGGGGCTCGCGGGGAGTTGGAGCAGGACCCAGGAGGGCGGGGATGCCCTCGGGCTCCCCGGGACTGTAACAGCAACTCCGCGCCCAGGAGAGTGCGCCGAGCTCCCTAAGGGCTGCAGCGCACGGCGGGACCCGGAGCAGCTCGGAGGGGCTCGGAGGGGCTCGGGGGCGGCTCCGCGGAGGGGGCTGCGGGGCGGGAGCAGCTCGGAGGGGCTCGGGCAGAGGAAGAGGCTCCGTGCGGAGGGGGCTGCGCGGTTCCTGGAGCAGCTCGGGGGGCTCGGGCGGCAGCTCCGCGGAGGGGGTTGCGCCGCCCGGGAGCGCGAATCCACCAGCACAGGCTCCGGAGCACAGGGCGCCGGGACACAGCCCAGGATCCGGCCTCCCCCGGGACAGGCAGAGGCCGGGAGGGCCCAGGACAGCAAGGACGCTCCTGCCCCAGCTGAGCAGATCAGCGGCCCCGCCCGGAGCCTCCAGGACCTGCAGACGGAGAGCTCCGGAGTTACTGCGGGGGCTGACTCCAGGGCTCCAGAGCTGGCCCCGCCACTGGGGCTGTTCCTCCTGGGGCCTCACGGGGTAAACAACCCCCACTGAGCCCTGCACCAGGCGGGGGCACAGCAGCTCCCCCAAGTGCTAACACCTGAAAATCAGCACAACAGGCCCCTCCCCCAGAAGACCAGCTAGACGGACAAGGTCCAGGGGAAGTCAAGGGACTTAAAGTACACAGAATCAGAAGATACTCCCCCGTGGTTCTTTTTTTTTTTTTTTTTTCCTGTTTTGTTTTGTTTTGCTTTTTGATTTGTTTCCTTCAACCACCCCTTTTTTTCTCCTTTTTCTTTCTCTTCTTCTTCCCTTTTTTTTTCTTTTTCGTTTTTTTCTTCCTTTTTTTCTCTTTCTCTTTTCTTTCCTTCTTTCTCTCCTCTCTTTTTCTCCTTTTCCCAATACAACTTGCTTTTGGCCACTCTGCACTGAGCAAAATGACTAGAAGGAAAACCTCACCTCCAAAGAAAGAATCAGAAACAGTCCTCTCTCCCACAGAGTTACAAAATCTGGATTACAATTCAATGTCAGAAAGCCAATTCAGAAGCACTATTATACAGCTACTGGTGGCTCTAGAAAAAAGCATAAAGGACTCAAGAGACTTCATGACTGCAGAATTTAGAGCTAATCAGGCAGAAATTAAAAATCAATTGAATGAGATGCAATCCAAACTAGAAGTCCTAACGACGAGGGTTAACAAGGTGGAAGAACGAGTGAGTGACATAGAAGACAAGTTGATAGCAAAGAGGGAAACTGAGGAAAAAAGAGACAAACAATTAAAAGACCATGAAGATAGATTAAGGGAAATAAACGACAACCTGAGGAAGAAAAACTTATGTTTAATTGGTGTTCCCGAGGGTGCCGAAAGGGACAGAGGGCCAGAATATGTATTTGAACAAATTCTAGCTGAAAACTTTCCTAATCTGGGAAGGGAAACAGGCATTCAGATCCAGGAAATAGAGAGATCCCCCCCTAAAATCAATAAAAAACCGTTCAACACCTCGACATTTAATAGTGAAGCTTGCAAATTCCAAAGATAAGGAGAAGATCCTTAAAGCAGCAAGAGACAAGAAATCCCTGACTTTTATGGGAGGAGTATTAGGGTAACAGCAGACCTCTCCACAGAGACCTGGCAGGCCAGAAAGGGCTGGCAGGATATATTCAGGGTCCTAAATGAGAAGAACATGCAACCAAGAATACTTTATCCAGCAAGGCGCTCATTCAAAATGGAAGGAGAGATAAAGAGCTTCCAAGACAGGCAGCAACTAAAAGAATATGTGACCTCCAAACCAGCTCTGCAAGAAATTTTAAGGGGGACTCTTAAAATTCCCCTTTAAGAAGAAGTTCAGTGGAACAATCCACAAAAACAAGGACTGAATAGATATCATGATGACACTAAACTCATATCTCTCAATAGTAACTCTGAATGTGAACGGGCTTAATGACCCCATCAAAAGGCGCAGGGTTTCAGACTGGATAAAAAAGCAGGACCCATCTATTTGTTGTCTACAAGAGACTCATTTTAGACAGAAGGACACCTACAGCCTGAAAATAAAAGGTTGGAGAACCATTTACCATTCAAATGGTCCTCAAAAGAAAGCAGGGGTAGCCATCCTTATATCTGATAAACTAAAATTTACCCCAAAGACTGTAGTGAGAGATGAAGAGGGACACTATATCATACTTAAAGGATCTATTCAACAAGAGGACTTAACAATCCTCAATATATATGCCCCGAATGTGGGAGCTGCCAAATATATAAATCAATTATTAACCAAAGTGAAGAAATACTTAGATAATAATACACTTATACTTGGTGACTTCTATCTAGCTCTTTCTATACTCGATAGGTCTTCTAAGCACAACATCTCCAAAGAAACGAGAGCTTTAAATGATACACTGGACCAGATGGATTTCACAGATATCTACAGAACTTTACATCCAAACTCAACTGAATACACATTCTTCTCAAGTGCACATGGAACTTTCTCCAGAATAGACCACATACTGGGTCACAAATCGGGTCTGAACCGATACCAAAAGATGGGGATTGTCCCCTGCATATTCTCAGACCATAATGCCTTGAAATTAGAACTAAATCACAACAAGAAGTTTGGAAGGACCTCAAACATGTGGAGGTTAAGGACCATCCTGCTAAAAGATGAAAGGGTCAACCAGGAAATTAAGGAAGAATTAAAAAGATTCATGGAAACTAATGAGAATGAAGATACAACCGTTCAAAATCTTTGGGATGCAGCAAAAGCAGTCCTAAGGGGGAAATACATCGCAATACAAGCATCCATTCAAAAACTGGAAAGAACTCAAATACAAAAGCTAACCTTACACATAAAGGAGCTAGAGAAAAAACAGCAAATAGATCCTACACCCAAGAGAAGAAGGGAGTTAATAAAGATTCGAGCAGAACTCCACGAAATCGAGACCAGAACAACTGTGGAACAGATCAACAGAACCAGGAGTTGGTTCTTTGAAAGAATTAATAAGATAGATAAACCATTAGCCAGCCTTATTAAAAAGAAGAGAGAGAAGACTCAAATTAATAAAATCATGAATGAGAAAGGAGAGATCACTATCCAACACCAAGGAAATACAAACGATTTTAAAAACATATTATGAACAGCTATACACCAATAAATTAGGCAATCTAGAAGAAATGGACGCATTCCTGGAAAGCCACAAACTACCAAAACTGGAACAGGAAGAAATAGAAAACCTGAACAGGCCAATAACCAGGGAGGAAATTGAAGCAGTCATCAAAAACCTCCCAAGACACAAGAGTCCAGGGCCAGATGGCTTCCCAGGGGAATTCTATCAAACGTTTAAAGAAGAAACCATACCTATTCTCCTAAAGCTGTTTGGAAAGATAGAAAGAGATGGAGTACTTCCAAATTCGTTCTATGAGGCCAGCATCACCTTAATTCCAAAACCAGACAAAGACCCCACCAAAAAGGAGAATTACAGACCAATATCCCTGATGAACATGGATGCAAAAATTCTCAACAAGATACTAGCCAATAGGATCCAACAGTACATTAAGAAAATTATTCACCATGACCAAGTAGGATTTATCCCTGGGACACAAGGCTGGTTCAACACCCATAAAACAATCAATGTGATTCATCATATCAGCAAGAGAAAAACCAAGAACCATATGATCCTCTCATTAGATGCAGAGAAAGCATTTGACAAAATACAGCATCCATTCCTGATCAAAACTCTTCAGAGTGTAGGGATAGAGGGAACATTCCTCGACATCTTAAAAGCCATCTACGAAAAGCCCACAGCAAATATCATTCTCAATGGGGAAGCACTGGGAGCCTTTCCCCTAAGATCAGGAACAAGACAGGGATGTCCACTCTCACCACTGCTATTCAACATAGTACTGGAAGTCCTAGCCTCAGCAATCAGACAACAAAAAGACATTAAAGGCATTCAAATTGGCAAAGGAGAAGTCAAACTCTCCCTCTTCGCCGATGACATGATACTCTACATAGAAAACCCAAAAGTCTCCACCCCAAGATTGCTAGAACTCCTACAGCAATTCGGTAGCGTGGCAGGATACAAAATCAATGCCCAGAAATCAGTGGCATTTCTATACACTAACAATGAGACTGAAGAAAGAGAAATTAAGGAGTCAATCCCATTTACAATTGCACCCAAAAGCATAAGATACCTAGGAATAAACCTAACCAAAGATGTAAAGGATCTATACCCTCAAAACTATAGAACACTTCTGAAAGAAATTGAGGAAGACACAAAGAGATGGAAAAATATTCCATGCTCACGGATTGGCAGAATTAATATTGTGAAAATGTCAATGTTACCCAGGGCAATATACACATTTAATGCAATCCCTATCAAAATACCATGGACTTTCTTCAGAGAGTTAGAACAAATTATTTTAAGATTTGTGTGGAATCAGAAAAGACCCCGAATAGCCAGGGGAATTTTAAAAAAGAAAACCATATCTGGGGGCATCACAATGCCAGATTTCAGGTTGTACTACAAAGCTGTGGTCATCAAGACAGTGTGGTACTGGCACAAAAACAGACATATAGATCAGTGGAACAGAATAGAGAACCCAGAAGTGGACCCTGAACTTTATGGTCAACTAATATTCGATAAAGGAGGAAAGACTATCCATTGGAAGAAAGGTCTCTTCAATAAATGGTGCTGGGAAAATTGGACATCCACATGCAGAAGAATGAAACTAGACCACTCTCTTTCACCAGACACAAAGATAAACTCAAAATGGATGAAAGATCTAAATGTGAGACAAGATTCCATCAAAATCCTAGAGGAGAACACAGGCAACACCCTTTTTGAACTCGGCCACAGTAACTTCTTGCAAGATACATCCACGAAGGCAAAAGAAACAAAAGCAAAAATGAACTATTGGGACTTCATCAAGATAAGAAGCTTTTGCACAGCAAAGGATACAGTCAACAAAACTAAAAGACAACCTACAGAATGGGAGAAGATATTTGCAAATGACATATCAGATAAAGCGCTAGTTTCCAAGATCTATAAAGAACTTATTAAACTCAACACCAAAGAAACAAACAATCCAATCATGAAATGGGCAAAAGACATGAAGAGAAATCTCACAGAGGAAGACATAGACATGGCCAACATGCACATGAGAAAGTGCTCTGCATCACTTGCCATCAGGGAAATACAAATCAAAACCACAATGAGATACCACCTCACACCGGTGAGAATGGGGCAAATTAACAAGGCAGGAAACAACAAATGTTGGAGGGGATGCGGAGCAAAGGGAACCCTCTTACACTGTTGGTGGGAATGTGAACTGGTGCAGCCACTCTGGAAAACTGTGTGGAGGTTCCTCAAAGAGTTAAAAATAGACCTGCCCTACGACCCAGCAATTGCACTATTGGGGATTTACCCCAAAGATACAGATGCAGTGAAACGCCGGGACACCTGCACCCCGATGTTTATAGCAGCAATGGCCACGATAGCCAAACTGTGGAAGGAGCCTCGGTGTCCAACGAAAGATGAATGGATAAAGAAGATGTGGTTTATGTATACAATGGACTATTACTCAGCTATTAGAAATGACAAATACCATTTGCTTCAACGTGGATGGAACTGGAGGGTATTATGCTGAGTGAAGTAAGTCAGTCGGAGAAGGACAAACATTATATGTTCTCATTCATTTGGGGAATATAAATAATAGTGAAAGGGAATATAAGGGAAGGGAGAAGAAATGTGTGGGAAATATCAGAAAGGGAGACAGAACGTAAAGACTGCTAACTCTGGGAAACGAACTAGGGGTGGTAGAAGGGGAGGAGGGTGGGGGGTGGGAGTGAATGGGTGACGGGCACTGGGGGTTATTCTGTATGTTAGTAAATTGAACACCAATAAAAAATTAAAAAAAAAACAGTAAAAATAATTTCTGGAGAATCTGGGTAACTATGTTAAACATTTGGTACTTATAACAATTCTAAGAAACTATATCTAATGTATACTTTATTAGATATAAGTATATGTAATATCTTATATCTAATAATAAACTTTTAGTTTTACTTCAAATGAATTAATCAAAACTAGCCATATAGAGAATAATGACATTATCAACCCCAAATATTACAACTATTTTTCTTCTGTGATTTTACTTTTGATACTGTTTAAAATGTAAATGACAGTTTTGTTTAAATGTTTTGACATTTTCATATGATTTCTAGAATATATTTTAAGACATCAGATGATTCATTCTGACAGCATTTTAACTATCAAAATGTAATATTTAGGTAAAAAGCTTATGAACTTTTAATTTTAGAACACTTCTCTATCACTGATTACAAGTAACTTAGGATTCTCTTTTCACAAATGTTCAAAGCTTCTTTAGGAATTAAGAAGTTAAAGGGTTAAAATATCACTCCATATGAAAATAGTGTGGATCTTTTTCAACATGAATTAGATAGCTATACAAGAGAAAGAAATCAAGGAGGAAGAGAACAAAAGAAGACTCAAAATGGGAAACAGAAACAGTGACAAAGGAAGCAGAGAAAAATGCAGACAGAAACGTCCAAAACTTAGGAGATTTAAAAATTGACAGTAGGAGCACAATAGAAATGAAAAATTAAAAAAATATATTTTTAAATATTTGAAATACAAATGAAGATAAGTATAGGAAAACAGAACATTAGGTAAACTACAAGAGATGCTAGTCCATGGAAAAAGAAAACAAAGATGAACACTAGTGGAATTTCTTTTTCTGTTTATCGTTAACATGGGAACACTTCCTTTGTTCTGAATTTTGAATGAATGTTAATATTTCTTCATTGGTTTGGAGTTTGAAAAGCCAACTCTTAAAAAACGATTTGCTTCCCTCATTTAAAAAGAAAAATAATCCTCATATTATAGAATGTTGTTAATAAGAATTGAGTATTGTTGGAGCAAAAGTGAAAGATGTAATTTTTAAAATATCTTCATCAGCATGGGAATAATTTCTCAGCTTTCTTCCCTATCTAGCATGCTTCACACTCAGTAGGACACAGGTGGAAGGATTTAAGAGGCTTTCCAGAATAAATCTGTAATATGCATTTTTACACCTGCCCTGGGGTTTAACCAACTGCTCAGCCAATAACATTTAATCTGTGGCTGGTGAACTAACAAAACAACTTGGGAAGATGGAGTTCTCAGTCAAAAAGGCCTGGTAAGCAGCTGGTGTACATGGCTATCTGCCCGTCTCTCTGAGAACAAATCCATGAAAAAGCAAACTTACCTAATGTGTAGAAATTTATTTCAGGTCAAACTGTATGAAAGTAGAGTCTATTCAGAAGAGTTTTCTTTATTTAGAAGAAAAAAGCAGAAAAAGAGGTGACTTCAGGGACTGGACAGAGAGAGAGCTTAGAAATAAAATAACCACCTTTCCACAGTCAGCTCTTAGTTATGACAAACCTCATTGTTCTTCTGCAGCATTATTTATAGTCCTTTAGAAAATGAACACTAATTAGGGAATGAGATCTATAATCATATTTCTTTTTGCTTCATTTTTATCACTACCTTAGAACTTGCCTAAGAGAGGAATGGAAGAAAATATTTATGTTATATTGAGCTTATAATTCCATGTTCTCTAAAGTGATGTGTTTGTGCATTATATTTAAATTCTATTTTCAACTGATATACCCCCGCCCCACTCCTTTTTTTAGTACCAGCCTCAAGGAAAAAAAAATAGTATTTCATTCATGAGGCATTCATGTTCACTACAAAACATCAAATCTCAAATTTATTTATCTCAGAAAGAATTATGACAGAAACTAAAAACTACTGCAACTTATTATAGTTTGGGTTAATTAAGAAAAGGTCATAAAAAGCTGTCAAACATTATAGAAATGGTATAAACGCTTTTTTTTAGAAATGGTATAAATTCTAATCATTATTTTGATAGATCTACTGACCATCAAATATAGCAAAATTAGTTTTCAAAACTAATGACAAAATAAGAAATGAGAATAACTAAAAAACGTATTGAGCACTGACACCCTGCTAAATCCTCTAAAAAAAAGTATTTCATTTAATTGGGCAGCCTGGGTGGCTCAGCGGTTGAGCGTCTGCCTTTGGCCTGGGGTGTGATCCTGGAGACCCGGGATTGAGTCCCATGTCAGGCTCCCTGCATGGCGCCTGCTTCCCCCTCTGCCTGTGTCTCTGCCTCTCTCTCTCTGTGTCTCTCATGAATAAATAAATAAAATCTTAAAAAAAAAAAAAGTATTTCATTTAATCTACAAACCAACCTATCAGAAAGGTACTATTATTATCCTCAGATTACAGTTTAAGGAACAGGATTAGAAAAGTTATGCAATTTGCTTGAAATCACACAGCTAGTAAATTTCCAAGTGGGGATTCAAATCAGGTCTGACTCCAAATCCCATACTAATAACCACTCTACTCTTTATATTCCCATGGAAAATTATGAGTAAATGTGGCAGGAACTTCTTGTTTAAGTTAAACTTTTAAATAGCTTTCCAAATTTTAATTATTCAAATAATATAGTTTATAATATTAAGGACATGGACTTAATATCTGCCATGATTTAAAGGGGGATTGGGGATCCCTGGGTGGCTCAGCGGTTTAGCACCACCTTCAGACTAGTGCATGATCCTGGAGACCCAGGATCGAGTCCCACATCGGGCTCCCTGCATGGAGCCTGCTTCTCCCTCTATCTGTGTCTCTGCCTCAATCTCTCTCTCTCTCTCTCTCTCATGAATAAATAAATAAAATCTTTAAAAAAATCTTTAAAAAAATCAAAATAAGTTTTTGGTAAAGAATTGTCTATCCGCCTTTATTATTATTATTTTTTAGATTTTATTTATTTATTCATGAGAGAGAGAGAGAGGCAGAGACACATAGGGAGAAGCTGGCTTCATGCAGGGAGCCTGACGTGGGACTCGATCTGGGGACTCCAGGATCACGCCCTGGGCAGAAGGCAGCGCTAAACTGCTGAGCCACTTGGGCTACCTGGCCAAATATTTATAATAAAGTCCTGAAGTCACTTGTTTGGCCTTGTTACTACAGTTTAAAAAATAATAACACTGCTTTATAAGCAAATGTGAAAAATATGTAGGCTACTTCAGTTAGAGGAATTGTTACAATATAAAATCACACACGCAACATAAAAACTATTGAGCCAAGCATGATTAGCTATTTTTGAGATCTACTACTTCCTAGCTATGAGATCTTGACCAAAGTTATTTAACCTTTTTGTGCCTCAGATTCTTCCCATATGATTTCAGCATAAGAATAACATCTAGCTTTTATGTTTGAAAAAGACTAGTGCTTTGTAAATGTTCAGTATGAGCGAGCTTCTTCTTATACCTTTTAGATCTACCAAAAATCAGCTCAAGCCCAAATTCTACATATCATGGCCAACTGAATTAGCTGCACACAAAGAATAGAACATTATTATTATATTTAACTTGATTATCTGCATCAATACCAGAGAGGATAAGGGACGTTAATAATTCAAAATGGTAGGAATATTATTAACAAATGTCTTTGGAAGATTTTGTGGCTTGTATTTATATATGGCCATCCTAGATGTCCTGGGGATTGACGTCATGTAAAATAAAAGTGTTATCTACTGTATGACTTTGTTAATCCTTTGTGCTTTTTTGTTCAGTATCAGGGAGATGGAAAAAATTCTGATCAAACTTCTCATAAAAAAAATATAAACCTATACTATAAAATGGCAATCAAATATCCTAGATTTTGTTCTTTTTTATTCCTCATGCTACTTATTTTCCACATGCAATCTTTTCCATTACTTTGAAGGTAGGGAGTTTGTCTAAAGACTGATTATTTCCTTCTTGGCACTAAGGCTGCAATTCAGGTAGTGGCCACCTGTTAAATAATGGGGCCTTTTTATTGATTCCATGGTCAGTTGTCTAAGATTTTTCCAGGTGTGGTTAACTCAGAGAAAATAAGAATGGAGCACATTATCCAGAGGCTTAAACTTTTAAAGTAAAAATATGTGTTGAACAATAAAGGTCCAAATTGCTTACCAGATATTAAGTAGTATTATATGGCTACAATAATTTATTAGTTAAGTACTGACATAGGAATAGACAGAAAAAATTCATGTAAAATAATGAAACTGACCCAAAAATATTCCTAAAACCTTACTCTATGATAAAGGACATGTGGACATGTTTCATATCAGTGGGAGAAAACACAGGATTATTCAGTTGTGGAAGTTAGCAACTTAGAAGAAAAAGTTGTAAGAGTAACTTAACATCATACACCAAATAATTCCAGGTAAAGATGTCAATTAAAAATAAAAATGAAATTATAAAAATACTAGGGAAAGATATAAGTAGGTATTTATATAATCCTGGGATTATGAAAAACTGAATGACACCAGGCCACAAACATGAAGAAAAAGATTGGTGGATTTAGCAATGCACACTGAAAACTTCATGTTAAAAACAAAACAAACTCTTCACAAACTGTTATGACAAACTAGTAAAAATATTTAAAACAAAATACATCCTTCATATTTAAGAGATTTTGTAAATCAGCAAGAAATACATAATCATACTATACAATTAACCACCACCACCAAAAGGATGAAATGTAAATGACCAGTTAACATATTCAAAAAGTTTACTTTGTTTCTTTACCAGTAAACAAAGAAATACAAAATATAATACAAAGTAGGAGCTGCCAAAGATTAATGTATCTTTATCTGTTATCTGCGATATTTTACAACATACACATACATAATATTTAGGGTAAGGAGAAACCAGCAACTTCATACATTGCTGGTACAGGTAAATGATTTAATTTTCTGGAATGCAATCTAGCAGAGATGTTATCAAGACACACCTGAGCCGACAAAAATCAGAATGATCTGGGGGAAAGACCTGGTTAAAAGCAGCACGAGGGAACTTTCAGGGGTGATGTATATGTTCTAGATCTTGTTTTGGTAGTTTTTACATGGGTGTATACAATTTTTAAAACTAATCAAGATGAACAAATAACTATGCAACTTCTTATATGTAAATTATACCTTGTTAAAAAACAAACGCACAAACAAAACTATACCTGACTCAGCAGTTTCACTTCCTTTAATCTAAGGAAATAGCAGTGCACTTACAAAATATGTAACTGTTGGATTATTCACTCATGAAAGACTTACAATGAAAAATTGGATAAGTTTTTCCATCCTTGAGAAAGGTGTAATATATATATGAAGATAGAACCATTAATGATGATTCTCTGGGGGGTATGAAATTACCATTTTTTCTTTCCTGGCCTTTTTCAATGTTTTTTTAAATTGTATTATAAATACAAATTAGGTTATTTGAAAAATCAATATGTTAGTATTAATTTCATCTAATAATTCTATGAAAGAAAATGACACAAATCAAAATGTTTTTATAGAAACACAAGCAACTATGTACAAATTCTGCATCTTCTTTCACTGAATTTCACCTGGAATCTTAGTATTTGGGTTTTTCATTCCCACTTTAAGCATCACTTAACTTTTTTCATATTTTCTTGATTGCCTGTGTACAATGGCAACTTTCATTTTGTACTGGCTTGGTTGCTATCCGTAACTCCCATTGTGAAATAACTTTTTTACTACATTGTGCTTAATCCCAAGGACCTTGGCTCCTTAAACTTTCTAATAAAAATGAACTACTTATGCCTATAGGACCTTTCTCTGTTTCAAAATGCTGTCAGCTAAAAAAAAAAAAAAAAAAAAGAAAAAAAGAATAAAAAAGATAGATTCTTGAGAGAATCCAAGTCCATAATCTATGATGTGTATTCCCAGCATAGAAAAGGTAATCTTGTCCACTCTTTTCTTTCTCTATGAATGCTAAATTTACATTAGCTACACTCTGGGAGCCTTAGGATTTTATAATTTGGATACAGCTAAATAAACTGCTTTATAATACTTTTCTCATTTTCTCAAGACATTTTAAAATAGAACCATTGAGTGCAACTACCAAATTTAATGGCTATGTTTACATTCCTTTGAGGTCACAGACAACGTAACTGAGGTAAATTCATATTTGCTCGCTTGCTCCTTCCTTCCTTCCTTCCTTCCTTCCTTCCTTCCTTCCTTCCTTCCTTCCTTCCTTCCTCCTCCTCCCTCCTCCCTCCTCCTCCTTCCTCCTTCCTTCCTTCCTTCCTTCTCCTTCCTTCCTTCCTTCCGCCCTCCTTCCCTTTTTAAAAGATTTTTATTTATTTGACAGAGAGAGAGAGAGAGAGAGAGAGAGAGCGCACAAGCAGGGGGAGTGGCAGAGGGAGAGGGAGAGGGAGAAGCAGGCTTCCTGCTGAGCAGAGAGCATGATGTGGGGCTTGATCCCAAGACCTTGGGGTCATGACCCACGCTGAAGGCAGACACTTACTCGACTGAGCCACGCAGGTGCACCAGCCTTTTCATCTTATCTTTGATATTATTACATCAAGATGAGTATATAACAGTTTGTCAATTTAATTTAGAATGTTTATTTTGTGCTGCTTGAGTAATTTGTCAGGGGGAAAGTATTACCCCAGTACCATGCATGCCCCTCCCTCTCTCACACCTAGTATTTCCTGAGCATTACCTTAGAGTTGGGCACTTTGTAACCTTATAATTGCTTTACACGCATTTCTCCTTTAATTCTAATAACCTTCAGGTAGCTATTGTTATCTCCACAGGTGAAGAAATTGATGCTTGCAATAGAGGCTGCTTGCTCAGCCAGTCTGATTTAACTAGCTTTCTGTATAATTAAGAGATAATTCAATACGTAGGATGGCAGAGCCTCCATGGTAGTGTATTTCTTTAGAGGAAAGTGGAAAGTATTCCAAAGATGAGAATGGATGGTATATGCTGTAACCAGCTCCAGAAGGCCAGATACTATGATTTAGGATCAAAGGTCTTTTTGAAAGTGAGGTTGATTTTCCTTCCCACTTTCATTCTATTAATTATGACTCCATGTTGAAATCACTGTTCTGGAGGCAACATGGACTTTTAAGTGTGACCAAGAACCTCACCATTTATTACAGTGTGATTTTGGGCAAAAAAACCCTAATTTCCTGAGCCACAGTTTCCTCATTTATAGAATGGGACTAACACTAATTATCTGATGGAGTTTTAAGAAACAAATCCACCATAGCTGGTCTCTAACCTATGAGCCCTCTGAGGGTTCAATGAGGGAAGATATCATTAAGGTTCTAATAGGGTACCTGGAATTTAGCACTTGCAAATATCTACTTCAAGAATGAATTGGCTGGATTAAGAGCCACCTTTATCTCCTGCTGCCAGTAGAAGAATATGAGCAACAAGCATTAAAAAATAGGTATATTTACTTTAAAGTCAAGTATAGGTGACTTGTACTCTTGTCAGTTATTTTTATAATCTTATTAATCTGAATAATTGATAATTGGCTAAAAATATACTTAACAGGTAGTTTTAAAAGAAAGGATGAGATTGTACATTAAAGTAACTCTGTGGACTTTTGCTAAAACCAAAAAGTCTGTGAAAATGTAAACACTCCACTGTTGGGCCCAAGGGATCCGGAGGGGTCGGGAGCACCAACCACCTTGTCACCCTTGCCTCAGGACTTGGCCGCTATCAGCCGACCACCAAGGATCCATCATCATGGGGAGACAGGACCTACAGGAAACAGAAACCCACCTTACCTAACTTTGTACCATATATAGACAGAAGCAGCTATCACCCTACACCGACACTACCCTACCCTTCCCTAGAAAGGCCTGCGGGTGTTATCCCCGCGCCACTTCCCGGTCTTCCTCCCCCAACAGCACTTCCATTAAAGCTTGCCTCACCCACCTTTGCCTGGCCTCTCTAGTTCATTTCACTACCAACCCGATCAAACCTGACATCCACAGCAAAATAAATAAATAAATAAAATGAAATAAAAATAAATCTATAATTTATTAATAATTTATTATAATTTATCTATAATCTATAATAAAAATAAAATATAAATAATATAATAAAAATAAAACTTCCTAATAACATCATTATGTTGCCTTCTTGTTTTCTCACTTTGATATTTAAAGGATGTTCAGTACACCGTTTGTGCTGCTGTTTTGCTTGAGCAGAGCCAACAGCACCATGGCCCGGCCAGTTGAGCACTCTTTGGGCTGCAGCCTCAGCTGAGCTGTGTACCCAGCAGAGCACACTTGGTACATAGAGGAAGCATCTGACGATAGGCCATGGCTGTCACGGGGATTGTGTAAACTTGCAGTTTTTTTTTTTTTCCTGCTGGGTGTTGTATGTATGGTGGTTTATATTTCAATATATTGGAGTCTTTTCATTTTATTCAAGGAATCTGTTCCATGTTTAAAAGCCTTGATTAAAGAGGAAGCTTTTTATAATCTAAAAAAAAAAAATGCACAGACCTTACAGACTTCACAAAAAATAATTCAAAATGGATGAGAGACCAAAGTAAACAGTAAATAAATTACAGAGATGAGAAGTACGGCACAGGGAATATAGTCAATAATACTGTAGCAACATTGTGTGGTGACAGATGATGACTACACTTATCGTGGGTTAAGTAATGTGGAGAACTGTTGAATCAATGTCAAATACCTGAAACTAAGATAACATTGTATGTTAATTATACTTCAATTAAAAAATGGATCATAGACTTAAATGCAACACACAAAAGTGTAAAACTCCTGGAAGATAATATAGGAGGAAACCTTGATGACCTTGGCTATTGGATGCAAAACCAAGGGAATGATCCATGAAAGATACAATGGATAAGTCGAACTTCACTGAAATTAAAAACTTATGCTCTGTGAAAAACCGTCAAGAGAATAAAAGGACAAGCCATGGGCTGGGAGAAAATATTTACAAAAGACACAAAATATTTGTATTGAATATACAAAGAACTTATAAAACTCAATAATAAGAAAATGAACAATCCGATTAAAAAAGTGAGCAAAAAACCTTAGCAAACACCTCACCAAAATACATACAGCGATGGCAAACAGCCTGTGAAAAAATGATCAACATCATAGGTCATTGAGAAACTGCAAATTAAAACAACAATGAACAATCACTCCACACCTATCAGAACGGTCAAAATCCAAAACACTGAGAACACCAAATGCTAGTAAAGAAGTGGAGCAACAGAAACCCTCATTCATTGCAGTGGGAATGCAAAGTGGTCAAGCCACTGGATGACAGTTTTGCAGTTTCTTACAAAATTAAACATGCTCTTACCTATGATATAGTAATCATGCTCCTTGGTATTTGCCCCAAAACTTATGTCCACACAAAAACTTACACATGGATGTCTACACCAGCTCTGTTTATGACTGCCAAAACTTGGGATCAATTGAGATGCCTTTAATAGGTGAACGCATAAGTAAACTGTGCTACATACAGATAACAGAATATTATTTGGCACCGAAAAAAGAGCTATGAAGCCATAAAAAGATGTGGAGGAACCATAAATGCATATTACTAAGTGAAAGTAGCCAACCTGAAAGCTACATACTCTGTGATTCCAACTATATGACATTCTGGAAAAGGCAAAACTATGCACACCATAATATCATCTGCTGTTGCCAGCATTAGCCAGAAAGTCAGAGATGTACAGAATGATCACAGAGAATTTTGAGGGCAGTGAAACTATTCCGTATGGTACTGTAATGGTGGGCACATGTCATTATACGTTTGCCCAAACCTGAGAATATATATCACTGAGAGTGAGCCGTAGTGTGAACTGTGGCCTTTGAAAGACAATGATGTATGAATGTAAGTTCATCATTTGTAACAAATGTACCTCTCTGGTGGGGGGTATCGATAGTGGAAGATGGCCGTGTGTTGGAGGGGGGAGGGAAGACAAGGGAATATGGAAACTTTTCATACTTGATGCTCAATTTTGCTGTGAGTCTAAAACTGGTCTAAAAACAAATGAGGCCTATTACAAAACATTTCTGAAAAAGAAAAAAAAAACAGTCAAGGACCAGTTTGGAGTTGCTGTGGGCATGGTAAGAATTATGTTGTAAGCAGGTCTAGACCAATAGGTTGGGCACATTTAATTCAGAAAGAATTACTTTGGTATTGCTTGAGAACAATGATCACAAACCAGGAAGCTGAAATAAAGCTTCCCAGGACCTATAGATTGCGTTATTACATTTAACAAAAAAGAATCATCATGACACAATGACACAATGGCTAAAAATGCTTTAATTCTCAAATGGCTAAAAATGCTTTAATTCTCAAAGTGTGACTTGGGGATCTCTGTGTCTCCAATGTCAATTATTTTATATGAATACTAAAACATTATTTGCCTTTTTCATTCTTATCCTATCAATGTACAGAATTCTTCACAGAATACATGATGTGTGGGATCAGAACAGCTGGATGAGAATCCAGCTGCTCCTGTTATGTTAGACATTGGAGTTATGTAAAAAAAAAAAAAAAAAGGAAATCAATGCAACTCTTCTTACTAGATTTTCTCCTATGATAGATAATAAAGTGATTCTTTGTAAAAATTTTGTTTATTGTTAACATGACATATGTTTATTGTTATTTCTAAGTGATTTAAATTTTTTAGTTTTAATTTCTAGTAAGATAAATATCAGTGGATATATTCTATACAAATAAAAGCTCTTTGGAGTCCTCACTAATTCTGGAAGTATAAAGGGATCCAGAGACAAAAAAATTGAGACCTGTTATCCTAGCTAACGTACTGGGTAAAGAAAATCTCTCAATTGGCTAATGTGGGCTTTCACTCCTCTCTCAACATGTGTCCTTTTACCTGTATTTAGGTTTGTCTACACTAACTTATTACCCATGGCTGTGCTTGGCAACGTCCTGATGGGATGAAGTGCAGACCGTAATTAAAATATTCATTTGTAGTTATTGCATCCTTTACTTGATACACCACTAAACCGTATACAAATTATAGTATGTGTTATATATAAAAGGTGTTAAAAGCTTTGCCAATGAGATGAAGCTATGTCCTTCAATGGTATCTTAAATGGTTCTAAATGGGGCTAACACTCAATAATTACTTTTACTGGGGGGATCCCTGGATGGCTCAGTGGTTTAGTGCCTGCCTTCGGGCGTGGTCTTGGAGTCCTGGGATCGAGTCCCACTTTGGGCTCCCTGCATGGAGCTTGCTTCTCCCTCTGCCTATGTCTCTGCCTCTCTCTCTCGGTGTCTCTCATGAATAAATAAATAAAATCTTTAAAAAAAATTACTTTCACATTCACATTATTAAATTTTCACAGTTTTGGATACTCAGACAACTGGTACCGGTTACGCCCACACTATGCTAATTACAGAGGAACACTTGAAATCTACTTCATGCTAAATCTTGGTTCTTGAACTCTAATCTCTAACACAAACAAATTGTGACTGATGGACAAACTAATTTTTGATGCAAGTCCAGGTGCATTAGTAAAACAAAAAAACAAACAAAAAATAATCTAGATCCAAAAGTTCTAACCTATAAGATTATCTATCTTAGAAGAAGAATTTGTTTAGAACCAAGAACAAAACCACTTAGACCTGAGGATGTTGAGGAGTCATGATGAAATCTGTACCAGTTTATTAAAAACAGAAGCAAACCAGACTGTGTTTGTATTTCTTAAAACTTTACAAGTACAAAGCTAAAATGTTATTCTCTTTCCCTAAGTACTGCAAAGTACCTTAATTAATTCTTGAGATTCTAACAGCCCTAAAAGCAAGTCATAAAAATGAGATTTACATGGGAATATAAACTGGAGTGACATTTTGGGAGGGCCACTTGAAAATATTTAGCAGAAACCTAATATGCATACCCACTGACTAAGAAATTCCAGTTTTGGAATTGATCTGGAAAAGAATGGCAATGATGAAGACACATGGATGGTCATTACAGTGTTGTATATAATTATAAAAACTGGAAAGAGCCTAAATATCCAACAACACAGGGGTCATCAAGTAAACTATGGTTTATCATATAATTAAATACTATGTGACCATAATACAAACATAGAAAAATTAATCATAAAGTTATGTATGGCAAGGAAAAGTACTTACCGTATACTGTGAAGGGGAAAAAAGCAAGTATATGATCTCATTTCTGTGTAAAATATGTATAGGCATAAAAATATCTGGAAGGGTATAAATTAATAGTATTTATTGTTGAGTTTGGGATTACAGGTGATGTTTATTTACTTTCTTTGAGGGGTCTGTATTCTGGTTCTGCTATAGTGAACATCTTTCCTTTATGTAATAAAAACACTTACTTGAGGCAACCATGCAATTGTTAGTGTTTCTCTAATTCTTATGATACTGGATACTGTATGTACTATGGAAAGTGGTAGAGGGGAGAGAGATGAGAAGAGAAGGAGGGAGCAAGGCAGACATATTTTACATTGTTGATTAT
Organism: Canis lupus dingo; assembly: GCF_003254725.2. Lineage (NCBI taxonomy): Eukaryota > Metazoa > Chordata > Mammalia > Carnivora > Canidae > Canis > Canis lupus. The sequence goes on along the minus strand of NC_064244.1, from coordinate 49,432,244 downwards.
TTTATCATGTATATTTGTTGTAAAGTATTAGGTTAATCTTAGATTTAGGGATCCCTGGGTGGCGCAGCGGTTTGGCGCCTGCCTTTGGCCCGGGGCGCGATCCTGGAGACCCGGGATCGAATCCCACATCGGGCTCCCGGTGCATGGAGCCTGCTTCTCCCTCTGCCTGTGTCTCTGCCTCTCTCTCTCTCTGTAACTATCATAAATAAATAAAAATTAAAAAAAAAAATTCTTAGATTTAACAATCTGGAAAAAATTTCAATGGAACATAGATCACAGGATCACACTCTATTCTCATAGATTTAAATTTTCTTCTCTCCTTGGAGAGCTGATTTTGTTCTGCAGGAGCAGGTGGCTTTCTTTTTTATGTCTTTCTACTATCTTGTCAGACACAGCTCTCTCAAAACTTTTTTGGGAGCTAACCAAGCTTTATCTAACCAAACCCCAAATGGCATATGGACTTCATCCACATGGTCATATGAATCTGTTGGCCGATGACTCCTGCCCTGTATCTAATTGATTTTATGAAGTCCATGCTTAAAGAAAAATTCTAAAGCTATAAGAGTGTGATGCTATGGGATGAAGAAATGTAGTGGCAAAGAGGCTACTTTATTGCTACACTGGAATCTGGGAGCCATCACTGCCACCAAATATTGGCAGCATATATCCCAACAAAGGAAGAATCCTAATAATTTGGAGTGAAAAATTTCTATCATGCATTTCAGCTTAGATCTACTAATAACACTTCTTTAAATGTCTTGTTAGACAGTGAAATCTGGGAATAATTATCAAACACCATATACAGTGTTTACAATAGAATCATATTTCTTTTCTTTCTCTCCCCCCCACTTTTTTTTTTTTTTTTTTTTTTTTGCATAAAAAGGAGAATGCTGCTGAATGGTACCCAAATGTCTGTTGTATACCATGCCAATACGGCAGCTCAGCCAAAAATGCGAATAGAATAGTTTGCCAAGTAAAAGAAAACATAACAAATTGGTAATGGTTTCTATCTTGACAGAAAATGAAAATGATCCCTCAATGTGTGGTCACTCATGCGGACACATAAAAATGTCTGAGAAGCAATCATTTTACCTCAGATAACAGACCCTGACAGTGTAGTACAGCACTGGCTGACTTTCACTTCTTAGAAAAGCGGTAACCGTGACCTACAAAATAGTCTGGTAACCATGTAATTTATGCATAACACACATGCACATGCCATGCACTCATAATATTTGCCATAAATCATTTTGAATACAAGACTTCTTTTCTGAGTGGAATATACTTTATGAGAGATGATCTAAATCACCAGAGACCTGATACAGTTGAATGGGTGTATTGATGAACAGAAAGGATGTTGCTGCTTATCAGGTTACAAAATTTCAAAGTCTATATTGCAATAAAAAAGGTCCCATGTATTCTGTATGATTCTGTGTCATGCCTTGAACACTAAAGGTATTTTATTAGAATTCGGATAAGATAAATACAAAAAATGTGTAGGTACATAGTTTACAGTTCTGACTTTCTGTTTAAGAGACTGCAATAGAGGGTAGAAATGAACCCCCTGAAGACTTGGTAATGTGTCCTTACCTTATTTACCCTTCCTTTACCACTTATTTTTGTTCCCCAGATGGAGAAGTGGTCAACATCACTGACCATTGATTTTACCATCTGGTAAAGTTTTTCCATTTGTTTACTTTCTAATGAGGATGTTAGAACATAGATTGTACTGTGAAATCACAACAAAAGCAAGAATGACAATTTTAAAAACACTAATTGACATCTGAAGCTAATGAAGAATTCACAATGAGAGAAAACTGAACCAAGTGGCTAGGAAGAACCTTGGGAAGTTAAATGGCCTTGCCAAGTTAAAAGTAAATTTGAATCCTGCGGGTTATGAGTTTCAAATGAAACTTCTGGGTTTAAATTTGTTGGTGACTTTCCTGTTCAATAAAAAAGGACTTAAATGGCTTATAAAAAGGTTAAAAAAACTTATTGGGCATCAAACTGCTCTTACAAAACACCATCTTGATGAGTTAAGTGTAAATGAATCAGAAACACATGGATCATATTTCCTTAAAAAATGCATATGGATTCAAAAATAAGGGGAAGAGGACTTGGCAAAACATTTTTTTGTGTGGTGGCTGAACCCAAAACATTTGAAAGATATTTTGAGACATTCAAGGAATCCAAAATAAAACTAAACCTGTCCAGTCATATAAAAAACAGAAAATTCCTCTATGTAATGTGCATTTATCTGTATGGGTCAATCAATACTCACTGAGCCTTCCCCTTTGTCAGAGGACTATGGGAGAAGCCAGCTTCTGCCTCTAAGCAACTTTGAATTTAAGCAGAAACAAATAAACAAAAGTAATAGAAACCAATTAAAAAAGTCTCAGGTTTAAAAAAAAATATATAACCTACATCATACAGAAACTATATATTGAGAAATATATAAATACTTAAGGGTCCAAGGGGAGGTAGGATTCATTCCATTCTAATCATCATGCCCTCAGCCCTTTTGATTAAAGTTATGTAGAGTTGTAGAATCTTACTTACTTAAATGCTTTCTTAATAAGTGTTTTTATGTCTTTTTTAGTGTGTGTCCCAGCCTTCTTTCCTCCACCCTCTAGATTTGTGAGCGCTCAACAAATCTTGCTGACTGGTTTCCTGGAGGATGGGAGTGTTGAGCAGTTTTGAAATAGGAGAGAGATGCTGTCTGGCAGAGAGGAGTGAGGCTATGATTCTGGGTTGGGGTAATGGCACATGTGACAGTTCAGAGGCTCCAGAGGGTGAGTCATATGTGGGGGGTGACCCACTGGCTTTCTTGCAGCAATATGTTCGAGCCAGGGTGGAGTGGGAGGTGAGGGCAGTTAGGTGTGGGGAGTCCTAATATACTACATGTGAAGTCAACTGGAGGACAGAGGAGTGTGATAAGGGAAAGCACGATTCTTATTCCATTTTTTTCTTTTTGCTGTTATAGGATAAAGTGCTAAGGATAGGACATGTACGAGTCATTAATTCCTTTATTTCTTATCAGTGTCTTAAAAAGCTGAAAAATAGCCAAAGAAAAAAATAAGTTGACTGTGTATGAATTGCTAGGATCCTGTAGGTCATAAATTTTAAGAGGAACTTAGTAGGATTATGAAATGTATTACTGAGTCCTAAAATGTTTGTGGGAAAGTGTAAAACATTAATGATTTAGAATCTTTTGAAGCTGCTTTCTAGCTGTTTAATGTGGATCTTATCTTTTCCACAATATTAGAAAGTTATTTAGGACTGGGAGAGTGTCACATATTTCTTATATATTTTCTGCTGGCTAGCACAATACTGGGAACACACCAAGCACTCAATAAATGCTTACTCAAGTGAAATGAAGTCAAAAGGTGCTGAGGCCCTGTGATGACAAGGGTTTGATGAAAGGTGAAGTCTGAAGGGAAAAAAAAAGTAGGAATGTCCTAACAGCATCTCTGCTCTGAGCCTGTCTGTTCACGATTAATATAGAGGAATCAAAAGCCCTTACCATCCTTCATCATCCTCTACTTCTGCTTCAGAAACGTCATTCTCAGGAGTTTCAGCAATTGCTTGAGTGAGTTTAGATTTAAACTGGTTCAGCAGTGCCAGGGTCTGGAATAACAATTGTATTGCTAAGTTATCTGATAAAGATAAATAGGACTTTATGAGAGACACTGAAGTTTGGTAGAAAATAAAATGTGAAACACTAACACATAAAGCACTTAGATAAATTTTTAATTTTGAAGGAAAATATAACAAAATTCCAGCAGTGACTGATATTCACAAACTTTTTTTTTTTTTTTTTTTGATATTCACAAACTTTGACAATGCCCTGTTTGCATTTACACTGACATTTTCTCTCAGACATATGTGACCATTTCCTGATTTGGGGAACATAAATTTGCTTATATAAAAGATGCTTAAACATTAAAATGCATGATTAGTAGCTAATTTTTAATGTCCATCAGAAAAGGAGGTACTTCACTAAAATATGCTGCTAAAACACCAACAACAAATACTATTTGTCATTGAACAAATTTCCAAAAATGTAAAAAGTTCATTTTTAAGGAAGATAGAATGGATGAACACAGTAACTCTTGGAAGATGGATAAATGGAAGTGATATTTTTAGAAGCTATTTGTATTTATCACAAACTTTAAATAATTCCCTTTGATTCAATCACTTCAATCCTAAGAATACATGAAGAAAAATAATATGAAACACAGAAAATGGCTTATGCAAAAGATGTACACTGCAGCAGCATTCATACAAGTAGAAGAGTGGGAACATGTTAAAATGTCTGTCAGTAATGAACTAGATAAATTTGCTAAAAAGCATTGACTATGCTATTACACTATTATTAAAAATTATATTCATGAAGCATTACATTCTATTGTTAAGTAAAAGAAATGGTACATAAATATCATGTTTCAGTAGGTTTTAAAAAAAGGGACATATCTCTGATTCTTGTTTGTCTTCCATGTCCTTTGTGGGTAACAAACAACAAGTGCCTACAATTTTGTAATCACATTGCACCCTGGCTATAATTCAACAGATGACTCCAGAATTTGAGCAGAGAATAAAAGTCGGGAAATTTTTTTTTATCCTACAGCTTAAAGAAGTATGTAATTGTGAAATGGGGTGAAGTACTACCTGTCTAAAAAGCTGTATATCTAATTAAGATCCTGACATATTGAATTCAGTACTAAAATATTCATATTTCAGAAGGAAAAAGGTATTATAATAATAGTTCAGTATGCAAATAACAAATATAAAGAGTCACAATAAATTGCTAGGCTCCATAATTTATCTAGGAAATACCATCGAGACCATGGTTCAAGAAAAAATTAAGTAGATTTTGGTGGTCCAGAACTTAAGCTCAGTCAAGACAGGTGGTGCAAGGAGCAAAAAACAAAACAAAGGCAGTTATTGCTAAAAATGATAGTGAAAGTGCCTTATATATGCTTTGTAAGTTCTGTAAAATTTAATGCCCACATGGACAACAGATGAAAATATGGCCATAGCTGTTGAATGAGAGGAGTTTGGGGGAAGTACTGTAAATTCCTACAGAATATCCTCAGAGGGATTCCGAGGGCTGCCTATAGTGCATTAGGGTTTAGATATTTGATCTATTTCCAGAGCAGTAATTAAAAGACTAAGCTCTTCAAACAGTTTTAACAGATAAAGAAGGCATCCCTTGTTTTGTAACCTCACTCATTAAAAAAGACTGTTGTGCTTACAAACTTTTATTGTATTTGCTTTATAATAAAAAAAAGCTTAATTTAGAAATACTAGAAAACAAAGAGAAGCAAAACAAAAATATCTATTATCCCACCACTAGGAATAATAATTGTTGACATTTTGGTATATATCCTTCAAGGCTTTTGGGGTGTTTTTGTGTGTATGTGTATGAGCTTAGATTACATCTGATGTATATTATATAAGATATATCTCCATATGCATATTTCTATATCTATAGCTTAAAGTAAATCCCATCAATTTTTAATGGTGGACTTTTGTACATTTGGAAATGTCTTTTCTGAAGGCATAAAGGAAAATGAAAACAAAGTAGATTTCTTAGTGGAATCAAATTTTAAAATTTCCTAGAAAATTACACGGGACCTAGGTCTTCTTCCTTGAGTTGAAAGTGGCAAGAGCCAATTAACCTGCTACTGGCATTTACTCAGAGAAGGGGGCCTTTAACAAACAAAAAACATCCTCTTGGCTTTTCTTAGCTTCTCCTGTATTTGAGATTGGATTTTCTCTAGCTGCATTCTAAAGGCAAGGGAAGACACGAGGCAGAGAAGCAAACATCACAGAAATAATGGGGCACAACACAGAGTAAAGAAGATAGGATTTGGGGGCTCCTGGGTGGCTCAGTCAGGTTAAGCATTTGCTTTGGCTCAGGTCATGATCCTGGGGTCCTGGGAAGGAGCACCACATCAGGCGGGGAGTCTGCTTCTCCCTCTGCCCCTCCCCTCACTCGTACTCTCTCTCATGTCTGTTCTTTCTCTCTCAAGTAAAAAAAAAAAAAAGAAAAAGAAAAGAAAAAAAAGAAGATAGGATTTACATAGAGACATTTCTGTTTGGCATCTGCAGGGAAGTTAGTCTAGTTTTTGCTGAAGGAATGAATGGCCAACTACTTAGAGCATGGCTCTTCAGCACTGTGAGAGCCTTCCTGGCAAGCAGAAACTGTTTTGAAGAGGCCCTGCCTTTGTAGACTTTGTGCATGCGTATCTACAAAGAAGAGGCTCTTCAACTGGCCTCTGTACCTCTAGTCCTGTCCTGGTTTCAGTATGTTCTCTATACTACAGCCAGGTTGGAAGGATCTTTCCAAACTGCAAATGAGATCATGTCACCTCCTTTTTTCAATGGCTCCCCATTGCTCTTAGGGTAAATATAATAAATTTCTTAATATGGCTCAAAAATGCCTTGCATGAGTTGGCTTCTGCTTACCTCTCCAGCCTCATCTTTCTCTTAGTTTATGTTATTGTTATAGTTAATATCTTATAGTTTTTGCAAAGAGATGAAATATTTCTTATATACTCTTCCTTTTGTCTGGCCACCTATCTCCTGTTCAACCTTCAAAGTTCAACTGACCAATCATTTTTCAGGGGAGCCTTCCCAGATTCTTAGGCCATGATAGGTCTTACTGTTATGTATTTATATAGTTCCCTATACTTAACCTGTCATAATGCTCACCTTCTTTTATTGGGATTACTTGACTGGCTCTTTTCCCCAGTAGCTCAGAGAGGACAGATACGTGTCCACCTTGTTTACCACCAAATACACTGATTAGTACATGGTTCTTAATAATTATTCGCTAGGAGGCAAAAAAGAAGAATGCTTAAGTAAGAGTGGTCCTTAGGGTAGCTTTGGTAGTATACTGACTGCAGTTGCTATTCAAAGGACTTTGTGATTCCATGAAAACAAGTTAATAATGTACTTTTTCTTAATTTCATTTAATGTGCCATTTCTTTTGAAAATTACTCAGATTAGTTCTTTATAATTTCTCCTATAGCTGACTTCTTATAGAACTTTCCCCATGATTATTTTCATGCTAAGTACTGATGGATGATCTTTTTTTACCAGTAACTAGGTGTCATTTATAATGCAGTCCCTGATTAACTTAGCCAAATAGACTTGTGCTTTTTAATTTACTTTTATTTTGCCTATTTTATTTATACACCTAAAATGGCATGTTCTTAAATAGATATGTATGGCAGCACCAAAAATAAAGGATTTTGGTCTTCCCTCTAGCTTTTCAACATGAATGGCTGCTGAGGAGATTTATTTCATTGAATGCTAAGTGTTACGTGATGTATAAAATTGACTTTCAAATTGTTGAACCATCTCTTTTTATTCTTATTTCTAACAATCTTCTTTTATTAGTTCTTAAAGATTCAGAGATTATTTGAAATAAGCAGAGTCCTGTATGATTACTTACAGTAGAAGTCAACTAGTGGACCAAATACCTTATTTATAGGCAGTGTACAATTTTGAGCAGATTGGCTAGTCAGCATGTGAGATGCTATGCTAGAAGAGATCTCTTGATCATTTATAATCACCACTTTTCCATTTCACAATATTTATTTAGATACCTGGCTATCTGAGAATATGTGGCTTTACAAGGTTCCTATGTTTGAAATGGGAGTACAAGGTTGAAACCTGAAAGTTTTAGGCTTTACCTACAATGGCTGGAAAGAACATGAATGGTCAAGGTTCCTGTCATCCCACTCTATACAAACATATCCTTTTTAATTTTTATTTTATTTTTTAAAGATTTTATTTATTTATTCATAAGAGAAACAGAGAGAGAGAGAAGCAGGCTCCATGCAGGAGCCTGACATGGGACTCGATCCCAGGTCTCCAGGATCATGCCCTGGGCTGAAGGCAGGCATTAAACCACTGAGCCACCCAGGGATCCCTCCTTTTTCATTTTTAAAAGGTAATGTTTTCCTGATGTATAATCAAATTAGGCTTCATTAGCAACACTTGAAGACAATGAAAAAGCAGTGCATTACATATGGACTTAGGCTTGTCAAGTTACCTGATCTTCCCGAGAAGTTCCTTTCTTTGCCTGTTGCTTCCTCAAAGCTTCATACTTTTGTTTTTCTCTTCTGTATTCTGCAACAGCACCATCAGGAGCAGTTTCTTCCTCTAAAGAATAATAGAATGTTCTTAGAATAAATAGTAAAAAGGCTATGTGGTTTCATATTAACATCTATGCTTATTACAGAAGAGTAGGTCAGATACTGGGATTGGTTTTCACCCATTTAAAAATCAAACCAATAAATGCCACCAGCTCCACAAATATTTCCTATGCTAGACAGTGATGGATATTAATTTATGAGCCAATTTTATAAACATCTTTATTATATAATGTACTACTATAGTTTTTCTCACTTGTTTGACTATAAAATTACCTATCTCACTTTAAATTTTTCATTTTCATTTCCCAGCAGTATACTCTGAATAATTTCCTTAGTTTTATATTTCAGTTCATTAATTCCTTGTTTAATTGTATCTAATCAGTTTTTAAGTCCTGACCAGGTGGACAGTTTTTCTAGTTCCCATTTCTCTTGAGCCATGGCCACATCTCTGTCCAAGTCTGAGATTAAAACTCCAGCTTCTAGCAAGTAGAGCCTACATCTGGTTCCAGTATTCCCTCGGGCAATTATAATATCCGTTTGCCCAAATCATGCTCTGGTTATGCCTCCTCTTCGTTTCTGTACCTAGGTCTTTTTTTCCTTACTTTCTGTCTCTTTCTGTCTCTATTTCTCTCTCAAGCTTAGCTAAGTATTTAAATTGGGCTGGATCATATTTTATCCAGCATTTCTATATATTTGTAGGAGAAGGAAGTTCTGTGCTAACTCAGTTCATGTTGCCAGAACAGGAAGTAGCACATTCATTTCTCATACGCTTGAATCCCCTTGAATAAACAAAAATTGAATAAGTGACTGGATGATTTTAGTGACATAAAACTGGCTAATAAAATACACAAGGAGTTTGAAAAATTTAGTTTCTCTAAGTACAGGCTGTTCTTTTACTTTTATTATAAATCTCAATATATAGTGGATGATAATTCATAAATAATGATGTAGTCTGATGACTGTCATTAACTGAAATTCCTACAAAGCATGCTAAATGAATAGGAATGAAGTATGGTGGGAAAAAAAGAACATTTACTAAAGCCTATATGTTGGCACCATGCTAAAGTGCTTTGATTATCTATGAAGGATCCATATACCAAAAGAGGAAACAGAAATTAGAATATGATAAAGCTGCGATTTAAGCCTAGGTCTGTATGGTACAAAAGGCCCACACCTGTGCCCTACTGGCTTCAATTAAAGCTTTAATCAGAAAATAAGATTTTTACCTAGTGTCTCTCATATGGTGGGCATTCTGACAAATGCTATGAAAGACATTTAAAACATAAATGATACCAGCTTTTCATTCTATAATGTAATCTACAGGGTGAAATTAATCTAAGATAGGTGAAAAGAGTTAAGAAATCAAGGCTTTGACTTTAAATATCAAATTGCTGATTCCTTAGAGGGCCTAAAGCTTACCTGTGTTATACTGTTAGAATAAAGTATCTTAGCTATTTTGGAGATAAAACTAGGTAATATATGTGAAAAGGTCTAAGGAAAAGAATGGTCAACATCACTATAATCAGTTTACTACTGGAGTATCAGTCCATGAGAGCACCAGAGTTAGAAGTTACTTTGAGGATCTTCTAATCTAATCTACCTTCTCAGTTTATAAGTGAGTGTTTAGGTAAGTCAAGTTACTCAGCCAGTCTCCCAGGGGGATCTCCAGCTCTGCCTGGGCTAAAACTAGTGTTCTGACTCTTAGTTTAGGTGACAATCTAAATTAAGTACTGTACTTCTGTCCCTGCATGTTATAAAGAATGCCTTTAACCCCTCCTCTAAGAGCTAGTTGGAAACTTAACCCTTGCTTCACTTAAATTCTTTATCTCAAAACGTTTTTGTTCTAAACATGAAGGGATGATGACTACTCAACTGTGGTTACTTAGCTCATGAACCAATGGTATCCAACTACAAATCTCATCTTTTAGATAAAGGGCTTATTCCCTCCACTGTCTCAGGACCAGAGTTCAGGGAGCTTAACAGCTCTAAGTAGCTGTTACATTCATTTCTTTTTTCTAAAAATGCTTATCAAATAATCATTATGTATCAGAAACTGTTAGGGCTACTTATAAATTATTTTGAATATACCCAGTATTTCAAGGAAATTTTTGAAAAATTCCTGTAATAAACAAAAACTTTTATCCAAATAAACATATTACTGCTAATAGTAAACAGCATTTGAAAACAAAAGGGACAGACTTCAATGGATATAAAAAATATCAATGCTGCTGATACCTAGTTGTATCTTTTTTCTTTTTTTTTTTAGATTTTATTTATTAGAGAGACAGCAAGCATAAGTAGGGGCAAAGGGGGAGAGAGAGAAGCAGGTTCCCTGCTGAGCAGGGAGCTGGACATGGGACGCAATCCCAGGACCCTGGGATCACAACCTGAGCCAAAGGCAGATGCCCAACTGGCTAAGTCACCCAGGCACCCACCCCAGTCTAGTTGTTTCTTATCATACTTTTTGGAAGCTAAACTATGTATCTTCTTTTTAAATCAAATTTTGTATATACCAGTTCTTAATTCTAGGAAATGTACCAGACTTGAAAGTAGATAACCATGATAACTAATACTTTAAGTACTTATTATATTCCAGATACCAGTACCTGAGTTACTTGATTAATCCTGATAATCAAACCTATGGGGGAAGGCACAGTATTAGCCCTATTTTGCTGATACGGAAACTACAGTAGTAAGAGGTTACATAACTTATTATTAAGGGACTATGAACATGAGAATATAGACCCATGTAGTCTGACTCTAAATGACAAATTCTTAACCAGCTTGGTTACTTCTTCATGTTTGACACACAAGAAAACTTAGAAAATATTCCAATTTGACATAAAAAGGCATCAGGTAACCAGTTGGATGTGTCTGATGAAATAAAATCCTGCCAAAAAAAGGCTCTAAATTCCTCCAAGACCATAATAAATGGGAAATACAGTCTGCCAAACAGTGGATTTATGTAAATAATTTCCACCTAGGAAGACTCCTTTATAACTTTTTTCTGATAATCCTTAATTAGTCATATGTCCCCCCCTCATTTGAACCTTTAGACTGTTTTAACTACTTGTCTGTATTTGCCCCCTAGGCTACAAACACATACGGCAGGGATTATGCCCTGTTTGTGGCTTAGCATATGCCTTGCATATAGTATATGCTCAATAAATAGTAGCTGAATGGACAGATGAACAATTTGATCATTTTTAGATCTTTAATTACAACAGTGTTTAGTTACCTTATTGCTCTTGCTGGATGGAGAGACTCCCTGAGGGACTTGTATGGGCTTAGGGCCCTTAGCATACAAATACTTTTACAATAGATAGTTGTTTAATTGAGTTATAGATAAATAATTTCTGACACATATTAAATAGAGGTAAGAGGAACAGAAGTCAACTTTAAGGCAGTTTCCTCTGATTACCTGAACACTAAACTTTTTGGGTAGAATCTCTGTAAGAGTTATACCCATTCATTGAGGTTTTACCATCTCCTTGAGGAGCTACTGGGGATATACTATGTATCTTTCCCCTAGTCAGAATGCCTATTGTTTTGTTTGTTTTATTAGGAAAATCCATTATGGAAATGACAATAATGAGAATATATTCTTTGACATTAAGATGAGAGCTTATGTATAATATACTTTTTATTATCATTTCTTGTAATTATAATCCATAGTGTTTACTGAATGACAAGAGGTGAAATTTGTACTAAGTTTGTTTTAAAGATAATTGCAAGTTGCTTAAATGACGTCTTTAAAAAGTGAATCACTAGAAACCTGGTCTCTTTATCCAATGAAACTGCCAAAATGAAAATTATTCACAATAAAGAAATTATTTACTAGAGGTGTCTAAATGCACATTTACAAAGTCTACACAGAAGCTTAGGGGAAGACTAGGCTGAAAGTTTAATTTCTTTCTGTTCTGTGAACTAAAATAAGAAATCTATGATTTATTCATTTTATTTAATCACTTTATTTTCAGCATATTTTTTGTTACAAATTGAACAATACTGGCTCCATCTGGTGGTCAGAATAAGCCTATAGTTCCAGAGTTCTGTGAAGATATGTCAGAAGTTGTTAAATAATTCAGGGGCTACCTGAATTGAACACTGAACACTGACATATACTTTAACGCTGAACAGTGATTAAATGCAATTCAGTCTACATTTTCTTTTTCTTTCCATTTTCATCCTAGCTTCATTGCTTCATGTTATTTTACACTTAAAGTAATCCTCAAAATAAAGTAAGAATATTTTCCTGTGTTTTTCTGTTAGCTGATTTGAGAAATGTGAAGGTAACAAGTTATAATACAGTTAAATTAATCCAGACTTTTAGACTGTATCCTATTTTGGAACATAAACACAAAAATACTGATTTTCACTGTGTATTTTGTAAATTTGACTATGATATGCTTTGGTGATGGTCAGCTTTTGTTGAATTTAATGGGAGTTCTTTATGCTTCTTAGATTTTGATGTCTGAGTCCTTCCCTACATTAGGGAAGTTGTCAGCTATAATTTGTTCAAATAAACCTTCTGCCTTTTCCTCTCTCCTTATCTTCTGGGATTCCTATGATATAAATGTTACTGAGTTTTAATAAGTCAATTGAGTTTCCTAAGTCTACCTTCATGATTCATTACTTTTCTTCTCCTCTTCTTTATCAGTTTCATTATTTTCCATTGGCTTCTCTGCTTTGTCCATCCTTATTTATATGGTCTCCATTTGGGCTTGCATCTTAGCTACAACATTTTGGATTTTGGCCTTACTAGATTTTAGTTCTTTTACCTCTGCAAAAAAATACTGATTTTCAGTTGTATTTTCCATTAAACATCTCTAACAGGGGTAACCTGTGAGTGAATGAGAGTTCATATCTAGGGATTCTGTATATTTACAACCTACTGGCTACTTAATTTTTTTTGAAGATTTATTTACTTATTTGAGAAAGAGAGAGAGCGTGCAAGAGAGGGTGAGAGAGAGCACGAGCAGGGAGGAGAGGGAGAAGCAGGCTCTCCATTGAACAGGGAGCCTGATGCAGGGTTCCATCCCAGGATCCTGGGATCATGACCTGAGCTGAAGGCAGATGCTTAACCAACTGAGCCATTCAGGTGCCCCTTAATCTTAATTTTTAAATTCACTATAAAAGGAACATGTCCACAATTACAACAGAAAATAAAGAACTAAGAAGTTCTTAGACAGCAAGAACCCGCTCCTTTACAGGCGGAAAAACGGAGGTTCAAAGAGGTCAAATGATTGTGCTAGGCTTGGAATATCAGAAACCAGATCTTATGACATCTCAATGTTATTTCCTTTCTCTATATACTACTATGTGTACTTTCTCTTTGGAATGTGTAATCACTACAGATGTATTTCATTATAGTCTAATAATCACTTTGAAATTATATACATTTAAAGTATGCTGTGACTATTTATAAAATGGCAGGACTTCCAATATAGATTTAATTCTCTAGGAATTTTCATAATTTTAATTTTTGTTATTTTCCCTTAAGATTTTTAAAAACTTGTCTTGGGGCACCTGGGTGGTTCAGTCAGCCAAGCGTCTGCTTTTGGCTCAGGTCATGATCCCAGGGTCCTGGGATTGAGCCCCATTGTGCTTGGGCTTTTGCTCTCTCTCTAATAAATATATAAAATTTTAAGACAACAACAACAACACCAAAAATTTCTGTTAATACCCTGGTCCTACCCAAATACAAAATTTCACCTTTTACTTTCTCAAGCATATTGCTTTGTTGAGTTTACTATTCAAACAGCAGTCATGTTGGTAATAACTAATATAACAACACATAGATTAGGTACTACAAAGTATTATACCAGAAATCAATTCAAATGAATTAAATGAACTTATCTAATAAATTAAGAGATGAAGAGAACTTATATCAGTAAAGACAGGTTCTGAAGCCTAAACATGAAATTGCTTTAAAATTACTTTAAACTTAAATTGTTTTAAGTTACAGTTTATTATATAATTCTATCTCAAAAGCTTTTTAACAGATGTTTCTCCATTTTCTTAATGATCACAAAAAACAATTACAATACAAAAATGATTACTGAGAATTACTGAGGGACACGAATAGCTTCTCTTCTGGGGCTCCAACTTTCCACCTGTCAGCTCTAGTCTGTTGTTTCTTTTCAAATTTACTTCATTCTTCCTCACTTAGACCCCAGGACTAGAGCAAAGATTGATTGATGTTGCCCCCAGGTCTCTCAACAGAGCAGACTTTGCACTTCTCCAGATGGCATGAGCCACAATTCTTGCAGTTTGATGGCCATTTTGACAACATCCCTACGTTGACCTGCCATTCTGGATGTGGAAACTACAAATTTTATATTCTGTGTTGTAGCAATAAGAAAAAAAATACAAAATTCCTCAAGATAAAAAGATTTCATGAAACCAATCAGGGAGGATACTGAAGAAAGAATTGCTACCTAACACTGCCTAAGGCTATGATTACCCTGGCAAATTAAACACTTCAGAGTATCTGCATTTATAATAGCACTTAAAGGAGAGTTCCAGTGTTTTGTAGTAAATTCATGAGATACTTTTCTTCAAGTAGTTATAAGAGTTTACAGACCAATTCAAAAATAGTCCTTAAATACTTGCATGTGTGGTATGCACGGGTTTCTTTTTATCCCGTGTGTGACTGAGGCATTGAAGCAATAAAGTGACTAAAATATAAGACCATTACTACTAGTACTATCACTGCTTTTAGGACCTAGCACGTCTGAGATATAATACTAAGAACTCTGTGCCTGCTTTCTCACTTAATTCTGTAACAACAGAATGGATATTATCGTCTCTATTTTGTGCAAGAGGAAACAGAGGTTTAGAGAGGTTAAGTATCTTGCCCAAGGTTATATAGCTAATAAATGATGGAGAAAGGATTTGAAATCAGGGCTGTCAGACTTCAAAGGCCATGCTGTTTTTATTCTGTTACACTGCAAGCAGTTATGGGGAAAGGGCGGGGGGGCACTAGTGTATATGGGAGTGAGTGAAACATAGATGGTTCTTGATGTGAAGGAGCTTATAGGCTGGAAAATGGATAAGATACATATATTCTTTTAACTGTGCAGTGGTACCAACGACATGAGAGGTCCTGATAAAGTACTTAGGAAATCCCTGCAGAGGAGACAGGAAAAGTTGGGAGGAGGAAGTGGCAGCAAAACTGGGCGTTGTTAGAGAAGGAAGATCTAGCCAAAGCTGGTAGAAAAGACATCATAACCAAGCAGGGAGGCAATATAGTGCAGGATGCCATGAGGAAGACAAAAAATGTTCTGTGAAAGTGAAGAATGGGTGAAATAAGATGGGGAGTAAGGAAAATCAGAAAAATCTGATTATGCATGCAATTACCTAAGGGCTGGATTAGTGAACTGGAACTTTATTTTGTTGAGTAACAAGTAGCCACAAGACATGTCTTATAGGTCTACACTGCAAGGAAATAATTTATAAGTATTTGCAAGCCTTTTGTAAAACTAAATGAACTGTGTTGAACCACCCTGGACTGGTATGTTGTTTGAACTCATTTCTTTCTTTTTTTTTTTTTAAAGTATTTTTGTCGTTTTTTTAAAAAAAGATTTATTTATTCATTTATGATAGACAGAGAGAGAGAGAGAGAGAGAGAAGAGAGAGAGAGGCAGAGACACAGGGAGAGGGAGAAGCAGGCTCCATGGCGGGAGCCCAATGTGGGACTCGATCCCGGGACTCCAGGATCGTGCCCTGGGCCAAAGGCAGGCGCTAAACCGCTGAGCCACCCAGGGATCCCCTGAACTCATTTCTAAATAAAATAAAATAAAATAAAATAATATTTTCTTTATGTGATACTAGTTTGAGTTAGTTGATAGAACGGACACTAAAGTTCCAAGTTTCCTGATGCCCACACTTCTCTTAATGAAAACAGTGCCTTCTGCAGTAATTCAGTGAACAAGAGGACAAAGGCCAGTAAGTAATAGAGAGACAGAGAAAGACTGGCTCACAAAATCTTGTTGAGATTTTCCCCTAATCAGTTTAGGAAAGAACTTTAAAAAGTATCTTGGTAAAATTATTTTCCCAAACCTATCAGAATATTCTACCTTTAATGTGAAAGTATGTGCAATTACTTGAAAGCACCATACCCAGTTGTTTCAGAATTTTTTAACCTGCCTAGACTGTATTCTCTACCATAGGTTCATTTAGTCCGATTCAGATTTCACCCTTCTTCCTCAATTTCTATCTTAAATATCTCTAACAAGCTGTATTTTGAGATGAGGTGAGGATAGTACAGAGATTATCAAGTTTTGCTTCATCTGAAGTCGACCTGTGTTCAGATGTGCTTTCTGGAAACTGGGATTGGAGTCTGAGTTGGATGGGAGTCACCTTGCTTAGTTTTACTGATAATGCTGTGAGCTGTAGGCCAGATCTCAGTCTGCTGATTCTGGCTTCCAGCTAATAGGTCATTTTGCTGTGGCTTATCTTATTTTATTATTATTAATTTGTTTTTTAATTTTCTTAAGGAAACAATGCTTTGCAATTTTATAGTGGAGACTATTGGACAGAAGTTCTGACTTCTCAAATCTGATTCAGTTAGGCTGAGTTCTAAATGTCTTTATTGCTTTGGTTTCTTCATTTGCAAAATGGAAATTATAGAACTTGCTTAATCTACTTCTCAGACTGTTACAGAACTAAATGTGAAAGGGCATTTGACTGAGACTTTGTAAACTTCATATTATATAAATATGAGGTTTTATTATTTGGCATTGAATCCAGGGCACCCTATATTATAAGCTACTTTCTAGCATGGCTCCCTTCAAAAGATTAAATCTCATTTGAAGAGGCAAGGAGTAGATATAATATTTTTCGCTTTATTAACATGTTTGTTGGGAAAAAAATATTTCTGTATATTAAATCATATTTTCAAAGCACCAATAAAATTCATAACTGGAAGAAGTGTGGGAAATTCATTTGTGAAGCAAATTATCAAAACTTAATTTATATTTCCATAAATTTGGATGTTCAAATGTAGCATTCTTATGATGAGGCTTACCTATAAATCTGAATTTGCTTAAAAGTAAGCACTATCTGGCTGGTTCAGTCAATGGAGCATTTGACTCTTGATCTCAGGGTTGAGTTTGAGCCCCACGTTGGGTGTAAAGATTACTCAAAAAAAAAAAATCTGGAAAAAAAAAAGAATAAGCACTATCTGCTGGCATACAGTAGGATGGAAAATGCTCTGCTATTCTTATCCTCTGCCTGTAGGACACTTGTACAAATAGTGCTTTCCATGTGCCAGTGAGTATTCTAAGTGCTTTATGCATGATAACTCATTTAAATATAACGTGGAATGAGTTGCTACTGGAAAGACATATCTTTTGAAAAAAGCTGAAATTTGGAAAGGCATGTAATGAGTGAATGCCAGTGAGCTTTGACTGACATGGGTACCAAAGCTAGCCCCAAGAATGTGAGTTCCTAAAGGGCAGGAACTTTTCTGTTTTATTCTTCATTTTATGTCTAGAGATTCAAATAATGCTTATAAGTTTTCAGACACTTGACAGATATTATTTAAAAGAATTAAGATTTTTTTTAAAAGATGATTTTTCAGAAGAAAATGAATTCCTAGAGAAAGTAATTGAAAGAAAGTGGGGAGAAGGAAGGGACAAAGCAGAGGGGTCTAAATAACTGGCCTTCCTTGAAAAGCTGCAGTTATTAGGTGCCACCTTAAGCTTAATGGTTCTTAACATTTCTTTTGTGGTACTTGCAGCCAAAAAATGATCCGGAAACAATAGAAATATAATACTCATTAAGATGATATATCAACTAAAGTTAAAGTCTCTGAACTCTATATTACAAAAACATATGTGCTGCAGAAAGAAAAAAAAATCTTTTAAGGTGCCTGAGCTTTGAAATGGCATTAATTAACTCTTTTAATAAAGAAGGATTATTTGGCTTTGTTTGATTAATTTCATAAGCTGAAATCGTTACTAAAGTAATCTTACATTTTTTTCTTGGTGAAGTGAAAAATTTCTCACCCTCTTATTTTGGATTAGAACACAATTACAGACACATTCTCACTGATTAATTTTTTAAAGAAAACCTTTGGCTTAGTCACAAAACAAAGCCAACACACTGAATGGACTGGGTTCAATATTTTGAGTTAGCAACCTCACATTCTGTTCTCAGCTTTGTCACTCACTGGAGTGAAGGCTTGAGTTGCCTCCCAAATGCTTTGTCTCTATTGTCTTAGATGGTAAATTCATTATTAATTACTGTTTAAGGCATTTAATGTAGTAAATTAATTAGTATGCTACATACTGTTAAAATATCTCAGGCAGTACAAGTATGGATAATAGAAAAATAAGCAAGCCAACGTTGAGAAGTATTTCTGAGAAACTGAGTTGCCTGGATTCTATCCCAATAGTCCGCCTAGCATCTTCACAAGATACCAGCAGTCTTTGGCTGTAGTAAATACTGCAATTATTGTGTCTTTAATTACAATCAAATCAGTAAGAATAAACAATTCTTCTATATATGCATCATATGGCAACTCATCACAGTGTAGAGTAGTGTAAGGGACTTCTCTATGGGTTTTGTGGAAGGCAAAGTACAAAGGACTTATTTTTGTTGTCGTTTTTCTATGGCAGACTCACTCTCCTTATGTCACGGATAATACTGAAAATAAGATGTTCAGAGATAAATCAGACAAAAGTGGTAAAAAAAGGATACTGATGCTAATTCTTGGTTGGGATTATTTGAAAGGGGACCAGACTGTAAGGTTGCTTCTAGAGAGAAAGTATAAAGTGTCTTGTGTACACTGCCAAATAGTAACAATAAAAATATGGATTTACATAGTATAATAAAACTTTTATTATCTTTCTTAGGTATTGGAAGAGTAAATAGATGTTCTGTAATTAGATACCTAAATTATTATAGTAAGTGAGAGGGTAAAAATGACTGCATAAAAAATGCCATATCCTTTCCACTCTGTTTCACACACACAACTTGCAAGATAAGAAAAGGCGCCATGCTTTCTTTTATCTCCATGCATTTGCATGCACTGTATCCTCCATCGGCAACACTTTCAACTAACTTACACACCTGAACCAGTAGCTTCAAAAATTTATAAAAGTTGAGAGGTTTCTAGTGTACAAAAGGACTCACTTGAGAGGTGAGAAGAAAATATTAGAATCCTTTATATTTATTTATTTTTAAAGTAAGCTCTGTGCCCAGTGTGGGCTTGAACTTATGACCCTGAGATCAACATCATGATCTACTAATGAGCCAGGCACCCTAAAAATGTTATTAATATTTAAACTATTGTTTTTTTGTTGTATGTTATATATAGTATATAACCTATGTCTTTGGTTATACCGACATATGAGTCACAAATACATATAAAAATACATGTTTTGGAAATATTCACAATGTATTTTACAACCCAAATGTCCATCAGTTGACAGATAAACAATATGTGGTTTAGCCATAGAAGGGAATATCATTTAGCTATAATGGGGAATGAAGTATTTGATACATCCTACAACACAGATGAACCTTGAAAATATGCTAAGTGAAAGAAGCCAATCACATTCATATGAAACATCTATAACAGAGAACTCTATAGTGATATAAAGCAGATTAGAGGTTACAGAGGGCTAGGGGAGGAAGGGAAGGCTGAATCTGTAGCAGGAGATGGTAAAGGGTACAGGGTTTCCTTCTGGGATAATGAAAATGTTCTAAATTGTGGTGATAGTTGAAGGTATCTATGAATATACTAAAAGTCATTGAATTGCACACTTAAATGGGTGAATTGGATGGTATGTGAACTATATCTCAATAAAACTGTTAAAAATAAAATTAAAAACTTTATTCTGCAGGTGTAATAAAACATTTTTGAAGACCAATGGTCTAAATAACTGATGATTCTACTTGGGTTTGTGTGTCTAGAAAGATATGTTGCCATCTAGATTTAACTTCCTTTCTTTTGCTCCCTCAAACCTTCATCAGAATATGTCCCACGTTGTATCAATACTGGTAGTTTGTCTCTTTCACCTGCTAAATTACAAACCATATATGTTCACCCCATATCATGGACTAAAATAATTTCCAAGTGGCTTAAGGAATTAAAAGCAAAAGTAAAAAAAAAAAAAAATAAAAAGTCCAGGAAGATACAGATGAATATTTAAACCATCCTGACCAGATACCTGGAGAGTTTCAAAAAGTACTGACATGTGGGTTTCACTCCCTGAGCTTTGGTATTTCCAGGTGATTCTTTTTTTTTTTTTTTTCTTTTTTCAGGTGATTCTAATGTATAGAAAAGCTTGGGAACCACTGGTCTAGTGATGAAGGAGATCAGAAAAGGCATTTCAGAGAAATGGCCTTTAAAGCTATTTGAATACTGAGGAAATTTTCATTGCATACAAGAGGCATTCTAGGAAGAGGAAGTTGTGGCAACAAGGGCTCAGGTGGGAAATAGGTTGGTATGTAGCATAGTAATAGAGCTTAGGATCCATAATGAGAGATGAGACTGGCGTGGCAGGCAAAGTTTAGGAACATAGGGCATTGCATGGCACACAAAGGATTTCATCCTGTAGGAAATGAGATGCCATTAAAGAATTTTATGAAGGGGATTGACACATGATCAAGTTTGTGTTTAAGAAAAGCCACACACAGAATGCACTGGCAGGATCTGAGATTAGCAACAGAGATCTGTTGGCAGCCTGTTAGCAGGTTGTTAAAATAGTCCAACAGAAAAATTGTGGCTAAAAAGGTCACAGTAGGACATAAGGCACAGACTAGAAATCTGTAAGAAAGGGATGGAGTTTTTAAGAAAAATGTACAGAGAACAGATTTGTTTTGAGGATACTGTAGTCTTTTCAGATCTAAATCTAAATCTGGGGCAGCCCCAGAGGCCCAGCAGTTTAGCGCTGCCTTTGGCCCAGGGCATGGTCCTGGAGACCCTGGATTGAGTCCCATGTCTCCCTCTGCCTGTGTCTGCCTCTCTCTCTCTCTCTCTCCCATTCTCTCTCTCATGGATAAATAAAATCTTTTAAAAAAAATCTAATTCTGTTCACTCAAGAAAATATGCAAACACTAACCCCTCATTGACATGTGATGAATGATGTTTTTCTCTAAAAATATATTTAGGTATCTAGACAATAAAAGTATCCAAAATAATTCTCCCTGAGGTCCTGGATTTCACATTTATTTTGGGAATTTTTTTTTTAAGATTTATTTATTTATTCGAGAGAGAGAGAGAGAGAAAGGGAGAGAGAGAGAGAGAGAGAGAGAGCTAGGGGAAAGGGGAAGAGGGAGAAGGAGAGAGAGATTGCTCAAGCAGACTACCCTCTCAGTGCAGCCTGACACAGGGCTTGATCTTACAACCCTGAGATCGTGACTTTAGCTGAAACCAAGAGTTGGATGTTGAACAGACTGACCCACTCAGGTGCCTCCATTTTAGAAAAATCCTAAGATTTTTTTTATTTCCTAAGTAAATACATAAATTTCTAAGTGAATAAATAAATAAACTTATTTATTTCCCTGAGGTTATACTTTCTACAGGTTTTTAAAAGAAAAAAAAACAAAAAAGAAGAAAAATTATATCTAAAAGAAAAACTAAAAAACATCAACTAAATAAGATTACAGCTCTCTTGTAAGGTACTATAAGCTATAAAGGTCAGATAAGTCTTCCTAATCAGAAAGTCCTTTACCACATTAAAGTTAGTGATTGTCAAGTTGAAACTGTTTCCTGATCCTATTTCATCAAACCTGGGTACTACTACTCATGCTTTTTGAACTATAGATTATTTCTTCTATAGAATCAAGGTTCTATAAATTTTTGAACTCTTGGTATAGATATTAAGATGTTACAGGAGAGTGCCCTTTCCTCTGGTCAGACTAATTTTTTTCATTTCACTTCCCTCAGTGAAGCCTTCCTTAACTAGAGCAGTTCTCACTGTTCTGAATGTCTCTAAATCTATATAGTTCATCTGCACACCAAAATTCAAGAAAGCACTTGATATACTATTAATTATGAATGCTGTTTAATTGACTATTAATACAGTTTCATTATTAAATATAAAGTATCTGCTTCCCATGAATTAGTCTTATTCTACATAAGAGAGGCCAGCTAAGTTAGAAGCAGGGAAAAATATTCTGTGGGTTTTGGGAGGCTTATTTGGCACAGTGCTATTAGACATTTATTCAAACTCAGTGGTTTTTTAATTCTTTGTACTGTGACGGATCACAGGAATTTTTTTTTCATATTAACTACACACATATTTTGGTATATAGCTAACATATGAAATTGTATATAAGGTTAAGCCATATGAAAATACTAACATTATGTTTTGTTTACTTACAAAAATGACAATTTTATATTGTTCAACATAATGTAAAGAAAAAAATTTCAAAATTTCATAAAAGAATACTTACTTACTCTTACTACATGTGATACATTCTTATGTTTTCTTGTCTATGCCATTTCCTTAAATAAAAAATGCTGATTAAGATATGCCTCTGAGTTTAATGACCCACAGTAATTACTGGCTACAATTTGGAAAGCCCTGCTCTACCCTCTAACCTGTAGTCTAGACGAACAGGTAGAGGGATTCTGAGAGACTCACAAAAAAGCAGCAAGGTGGGGGCAGCCTGGGTGGCTCAGTGTGGCTTAGCACCGCCTTCAGACCAGCGTGTGATCCTGGAGACTTGGGATCGAGTCCCACGTTGGGCTCCCTGCATGGAGCCTGCTTCTCCCTCTGCCTGTGTCTCTGCCTCTCTCTCCCTCTCTCTGTGTCTCTCATGAATAAATAAATAAAATCTAAAAAAAAAAAAAAAAAGCAGCAAGATAAAAATGAAGCAAGTAATACAGATGGTGCAACTGCCTGGAAACTCTGTGCCCTTAGCAGAACTGGCAAGGATTGTACTAACTGGAGATAATTCAGAGATCGAAGATTTTGAATAAATCTTCTGATTTGACACTACTAAACTCATCACAGTATGTGATTCAACATGGTTGACTGGTAATGTTCAGAATGAACGTTATCCCTTGGGACACAGTGAGGTTTTCTAAAAGTGAAGTTTATCCAGTTCTATTAATAACTAGTGTGAAACAATACAGATGGCTACAGATTGTAGGCCTATTACTTATATTATAATTAGGACTTCTAGCTTATTATTAAAAATGATGTTTATATAAAGATCGTGTATGTATGCTTAATTATTAGCCATTTTGTCAATGAAATCCAGAAAACATGAGTTCTTTTCCAAATGATTAAATTATTATCAGACAGACATGGATATATCCATGAACAGGTGTCAGTATCAGCACATAGTACAGGAATACTGGAGTAGACTTCAAGGCACAGGCATGCAGGCTAACATGGAAGCAGGAAGAATGCTGTTAGGTCGTTGGAGCCTGAATTGTATGCATATACACTACCCTCTCTCATCCTTTACGTTACCAACAGCTTTATCTGATGGAACAGTGTTGACAGAACTTGAATTGGTGCCAGCCCTACTGATGAGGAACAAGGTGGAACAGTTGCTGGCTGGAGGGAATGTTTCCTTTTTAGGAAGTAGCAGTAAGATGATATATAGAAACATGGTTGGAATGGAACTATCACAAGTTGCCGATAAAAGAAATGTTTTTAGTTTTTAGAAGACAAAGGATCAAAGAAAGTAAAATAAGTGGCTGATGTAGGAAAGAAAGTGCTCAAACAATGAGATGAAAAATATAAATCTAAAGGAAATAATAAGTGGCCACATAGATATGCATACTAGCAACCACCCTGAGTTCTAGTTGATATAGCTTATGCTTGGTCCTTTTACATCAGCAGATTAAGCATGAGAGTAACAGTAAAGACAAGAAATAATAAGTCCTAGTCAGCTAGGAGAGGCCTGATTTCTCACCATGGCAACCAAAAGCCACAGACAACCTACGATGTTCATATAAAAATCAGATAGAAAGGAAATTGCTTGTCTGATTGCAGGAATGAAATAAAACTTGAGACAAGTACTTTTTATAACTGTAAAAGATAATAAGAACAAATGGAAATACTAGTTTCATTAATAAACAGCTTTCTTAAACTCAGCATAGACGTATTCATTGTCAAGTCTCAGACCAAGATAGGCCAAGTGCTTGCTTCTGCTCTATTCTCCAACCTCATGTTAGAACATAAGGGCAGCCACTGTGTCTTTTTCACTGAATGGGGAGCTTGAATGTCCACCACTCCATTTTCCACAAGTTTTGTGAACCTGAACATCTGTTTATCAACAATGAAATGATAAATAATAACCTTGACATTCCTCAAAAGGAGCCACAAAATTCAGAAGTGTATTTTGAAATGTCAGAGGGAATAAATCACATTCAATATAGTTTTAGACATTTCGCTATATGCATTATATAATGTGTACATATTTATAGTATATGTGCATGTATATAAACATAGCTAGTATATTAGTATATTAGTATACTTTGTATATGAATATCTCGGGATAAATAATCCTTCTAGGTAAAAAAGTTTAGGTAAAAAAGTTTACAAGAATCTTTTCCTTTACCACCTAACAAAAAATAGATGATAGACATGCCTGCTTACCTTACTTGACTGGTTGAAAATTAACAATTTTATTTAGCATTTGGAATATTCTGATTGTAGTTCTGGCTTGAATGGTTGCTAGGAGATAATTTTTGGTAAAGAGGAGAGGGGAACAATGTGGGCCAAATATGGAGGAATCTGATAGTAAAGCAACATATTCTGGTAATCCATTTTGTTAAAAAGTACATACTGGCAGTAAATAATATATAAGTAGCTAATTTATCTATATAAGTAGCTAATTTATCTATTACAAAAGTACTAAATTTAATCCAAGATACAGGAAAGAATAACATCTTATATTAAATATACAATGCTTTGGGGTTTTGTTTTTCATTGTGAGATGACAGGCCGAAAAAAGAAGGCAGATTCATAATCACTTTTATGGAGGGAAAGGTTCTCTTGGCTCACATGGAAGATTATAGAGTATTCCACGCAATGTTGTCTTCGCTATTCACGGCTACTAATCCGGGAAGAGGACTGCAGGTGCTATCAGGCAATTTAGGTCCTCACAGCTGGTTGGTGCTCTCGGGGAAAAATTAATTATCTGAGCCACAATTCTTTTTGTGCAAAATACTGCCTGTCCTACTTTTCATGGGTTCTTGTAAGAGACAAATGAGGACAGGGGAAGAAAATAAAAAGGTATAAAGTTACTCACAAGTATGGGCTTGTGTTAAAGACATAGTTGACTGCCCGAGTAATAATCCTTCTACCTTCTTCTTCTTTTTTTTTTTTTTTTTTGCTAACAAAATCCACATTTGGTTTAGGAAACAAAATGCTCAGTATCAGGGGACAAATCACGACCGATTTAGTTTAGCTTTCATCTTTGATTTCACTCATTCTTCTCCAAATATTTTTTTGAATGCCTACTACATGCCAAATATTGTTCTAGCTGTTTTCTTAGAGAAAACAGACAAAAATCTAGTGGGGAAGACAGAAAACAGTAAATAAGTAAAACACACAAGTATATCAGAGGGTGATAATATAAAACAGAGAACACTGAAGTAAGGAAAGGAAACTCAGGGAGTGCCAGGCAGACATGGTCAGAGGAGGCTTCACTGAGAAAAAGACCTGAGAGGTAAGGAAATAGGTCATGTAGATTATCTGGAGGACTTGCAGTCCAGATGGTAACAGCATGTGCAATGGCCCTGAGGCAGGGAGCATGCCAAACGTACTCAGAGCAAAGAGGCTGGTCTGCCTAGAACAGAGTGAATGAGAGGGAAGTAAAAGGAGATGAAACCAGAGATAAAAAGGAGGTGGGGCATAGATGATGCAGGCTGTTGCAGACAAACAGAGGGGCTTTACTTTTTTTTAATTTAATTTTTAAAATTCATATTCAATCTGCCAACATATAATACAACACCAGTGCTCATCTCATCACATGCCCTCCTTAATACCTGTCATCAGTTACCCCATCTTCCCCCTTCTGCAACCCTCAGTTTGTTTCTCACAGTTAGAGGAGTCTCTCATGGTTTGTCTTCTTCTCTAATTCTTCCTCATTCAGTTTCTCCCCCTTCTCTTATGCTCCCTTTCGCTATTTTTTATATTCCACATATCAGTCAAACTATGATAATTGTCTTTCTCCGATTAACTTATTTTACTCAGCATACCTTCCAGTTCCATCCATGTTGAAGCAAATGATGAGTATTCATCCTTTCTGATGGCTGAATAATATTCCATTGTATAGAGCTTCTTTACCATTCATCTGTTGAATGACATTGTGGCTCCTTCCACTGTTGGGCTATTGTGGACATTGGGGCTATGGACATTGCGGTGCAGGCACTCTGTTGTCTCACATCTGTATCTTTGGGGCAAATACCCAGTAATGCAATTGCTGGGTCGTAGGGTAGCTCTATTTTTACTTTTTTTGAGGACCCTCCACATCGTTTTCCAGAGCGGCTGCACCAGCTTGCACTCCCACCAACAGTGTAAGAGGATTCTCCTTTCTCTACATCCTCGCCAACCTTTGTTTCCTGTCCTATTAATTTTAGCCATTTTCAGTGGTATCTCACTGTGGTTTTGATTTGTTTTTCCCTGATGACAAGTGATGTGGAGCATTTTTTCATGTGCTTATTGGCCGTGTCTAGGTCTTCTTTGGAGAAATGTCTGCTCATGTCTTGTGTCCCTTTCTTGACTGGATTGTTTGTTTTTTGGGTGTTGAGTTTGAGAAGTTCTTTATAGATCTTGGTTACTAGGGTCTTTAGCTTTTAAGAAACCCATTGGTGAGTTAAAAAAAAAAAAAAGGAGTGTGACAAGATGTGACTTAGATTTTTGAAGGACCATCCTGGCTAGTATATTGAGAACAGACTTTCAGAGACCACTGGCAGAAACAGAAACCAGTTATTAGACAACTGCACTAATCTAGGTGGCAAATGGTTGTGGCTCCCACCAGAGTGATAACAGAAGTGGCTAGGTTATAAATCCTAGATTTGTTCATCGGTTGAATGAGTAGTATAAAAGAAAGAGAGGAGTCAAAGGTGACTCAAAGATTAACTGTGATGGGGAAGATTTCAGGAGGAGCAGAGTTGGAAGATAAGATGGGTAGTTCAATTTGGGACATGTTAAGTTTAAGAACCTATTAAACACTTTGGAATTTATAAGCATATAGATGACATTTAAATCCATAAGGTTAAAAGACACCAGTAAAGAAGTAAGTGTAGTATAAGAAGAAATCAAAGGCCAAGTAAAAAGGTGATGCAAAGAGGAGGGAATGATCAACAGTGTACAATGCTGGCAATAAATCACTTAAGAAGAGGTCTAAGCAGTTGACTTGTGAGAATGGAAGTACAGCAGGTAAATTTAAGAGGGAATGAGAGGTGAGGAAATAGGAGATGGCAGGCATGTATGTTCTTTCAAGGACTTTTTTCTGGAAAGGGACAGAGCTAAAGTGTAGTAGCTGGAGGGGGATGTGAGGACAGGATTTTTTTTTTTAGTGGAGCAAATATGGCATGTTTTCATGCTGATGGTAAATGATCCAGTAAAGAAGGAAGTTTGATGATGCAGGAAAGAAAGAAGAGAACTGCTGGAGTGTTGTCTACAAGTATGTGAGAGGCAGCAAGATCTACTGCACAAGTGAGGGAGTTGGCCTCAGAGTAGGAGTAGCTCATCCATAGTCATAGGAGAGCAGGCAAACAAATGGCCCACAGTACAGATGAGTTGGTTGTTGTGGTGAAACTTTTCTTCTGGTTGCTTATAGTTAAGAAATCTCACTTTACTTTGCCAATGATTGGTCCTGTCACATGTTTATTCTCAGTAGATCCACTTTTGGACAGTGATATGCAAAGGGAAGTCTGGTGGGGATTCTGAGAAAGATTTTCTTTCCCATAAAGAAAGGTCCAGAAAGAGAAAGGTCTTTGCATCTACCTTTCCTTCTGCTTTGGATGCAATTCTATGAAGACATTATGTTTAGAGCTGCTGCATACATCTTATGACAGTAAGGGGAAATCTATAATCTATGTGCCAATAACTTTACAAATATGAATAGAATATAGGTCCATTAAGGCAGAAGTCTTTTTTTTTTTCAACTTGAGATATAATTAACAAATAAAATTTTAAGATATTTAAAGTTTACATTGCCAGGATTTGATATGCATATACATTGCAAAGGATTCCAGAGGTCTTTATTTTGTTAACTGGTGATTCCAAAGTATCAAAAAAGTACCGGCACATAGTACACACACAATAAATACTTGTTGAATAAACGAACTATCATCAAGATAGACGTTTTTCAAAAATTCACAGTATATTGATGTACACCACCAAATAAAGAGATAATTACACTCCATGCTGTAAATGGTAAGATGGGGTAAGTGCTAAGAAGTTGAAGCAGGTTTAGCTGATCTTGACTCTGAAATGCAATGAACTTTCCAGATTGTGAAAATCAGCTTGCTACTTGCTATTGTTTGAATGCTCATTATAAAATGTTTTGTCCTGTATCAGTATATTCTGATAATTTCTTGAATTCCTTTATAAAAATAAATATATTTCATATAATCCTTATGCTTCTCCTTAGTGAGACACAAATAGGGCCATGATCTAGGGTAACATTTGTTTTATTCATTAACTTCATTTTTCCCCCTTGTCTCCATCTTTTTTTGACCTAGGAATACAATCATACTGATGAAATATTTTACCACAGCTATCACCAGCTTTTATTGAAAAGCATACAGGATGCCCTGTTTTAAACATTTAAGAGTTTCAATGTCTGCTTTTTTCTTTAGAAGAGTTATATTTCTATATTCCATGCCAGCATTCTCTTTCCCTCTTTCATTTTAGCAGATACCATTATCTTTTTCTTCTGGAATCATTTTTGTATACCTGAGTACAATGAGCTCCTTCACCATATGACAGAAATAAAGTACTTACAGTTTTATTATAGGAGCACACATGTGGCATTATATGCAAAGGAATTAAATTAAAGCTGAAGTGTCCACAGCTTGGACTAACACCACATTTATGCTGCTGAAGGCAAGAAAAATTATTTAGTCTACAGTAACAAGTAAGTAGCAGCAAAACAAATATTTGGTTGACTGGAAAGCCAATGTTTTCTTTACTTGTTATAAGCATAAAAGCTAAAAACAGTCTGACCAAGCACATTCTGACACCAAATAACACATGTATTCATCAATCTTGTGGCGCTTATAAAACTGACTCTTAATTTATGAATTTACATGTAAATAAAGCTATAATCAACTTTGCCTTAAATATATTACATATACATATATTAATTTATGTAATTTACAAAATATATGCTTTTATGCATTTATATATAGTATGTAATTATACAGTTTATTTATTTAAAAAGATTTGCACATTTTTCTTTACTAGTATAATATATAATACCTTCTACCCTTAAAAATGCTTTAATAGAACTAGAACAAATAATTCTAAAATTTGTATGGGACCCCAAAAGGCCCTGGATACCTAAAGTGATCTTGAAAAAGAACAAAACTGGAGGTATCACAATCCCAGACTTCAAGATATACTACAAAGCTATAGTATCAAAACAGTATGGTATTAGCACAAAAACAGAAACATAGATCAATGGGACAGAACAGAAAGCCCCAAAACTAAGTCCATGATTACGTGGCCAATTAATCTTTGACAAAGGAAGCAACAATATGCAATGAGAAAAAGTCTTTTCACCAAATGGTGTTGGGATAACTGGACAGCTACATGCAAAAGAATGAAACTGGACCACTTTCTTACACATACACAAAAATCAACTCCAAATGAATTAAAGACTTAAATGTGAGACCCAAAAACATAAAAATCCTAGAAGAGAGCACAGGCAGTAATTTCTCTGACATCAACTATTGCAACATTTTTCTAGATATGTCTCCTGAAGGGAAACAAAAGCAAAAGTAAACTATTGGGACTACATCGAAATGAAAAGCTTCTACAAAGCAAAGCAGTCAACAAAACTAAAAGTCAATGTACTGAATGGGAGAAGATATTTGCAAATGACATATCTGATAAAAGGTTAGAATCCAAAATATATAAAGAAATTGTACAACTAAACACCAAAAAAAACCAAATAGTCCAATTAAAAAATAGGCAGAAGATATGAACAGTTCTTCAAAGAAGACATCCAGATGGTCAACAGACACATAAAAAGATATTCAGTATTGCTCATCACCAGGGAAATGCACATGAAAACCACAATGAGATATTACCTCACACCTGCCAGAACAGCTAAAATCAGAAATACAAGCAACAACTGTTGGTGAGGATGTGGAGAAAAAGGAACCTTAGTGCACTGCTGGTGGGAATGCAAACTGGTACAGCCACTGTGGAAAGCAGTATGGAAGTTGCTCAAAAACTTAAAAATAGAGCTACCCTATGATCCAGTAATTTCACTACTGGGTATTTACCCAAATAATATGAAAATACTATTTCGAAAGATACATGCACCCTTATGTTTATGTCAGCATATTTACAACAGCCAAATTATGGAAGCAACCCAAGGGTCGATGGATGAATGGATGAAGAACATGTGGTATACATACACAATGGAATATTAGTCAGCCATAAAAAGAAGGAAATCTTGCCATTTGCAAAAACATGGATGGACCTAGAGAGTATATAATACTAAGTGAAATAAGTCAGAGAAAGATTGATTTCACTTATATGTGGAATTTAAGAAACAAAACAAATGAATGAAGATAAAAAGAGACAAACCAAAAAACAGACTCTTAACATTAGAGAACAAACTGGTGGTTACTAGACAGGAGGTGGGTCGGGTGTTTGGTGAAACAGGTGAGGGGATCAAGAGTCCACTTATCCAGAATGAACACTGAGTAACATATAGAATTGTTGAATCACTATGTTGTACACTTGAAATATAATGTAACAATGTATGTTAACTATACTAGAATTAAAACAAGAACAGCAAGGCTTTAATCTAGTATATATTCACCATACTATGAATAAATTATTTGTCTACATATGTAAATAATTGCTTCCATAATCTGCAAAACAGTTATAAATTGCTGACTGCTTGCTATGCTGAGTCTGTGATTGGTGACATACAGTATTTATCTTATAACAAATTTACTTATTCATTATTATTCTTATCTTACAGATAACAAAACTGAAGTCAGAAATGACTTGCCCAAGATCACCTATCCCCTAAATCAGAGTGAATAATGATGAAGCCATCCCCTATCTGAGATAGGATTCTGTAAAATCATATTCCTGATAGTGCAGCAGAGGGGCTAAAATGTCTCACAAATATAAGATTTTTGCATTTAGCAATTTAATTAATAAAAATCTTCTGCAATAAATGTGCTACTATTATTTTTTTTTTTAGAGAGAAAGAGAGGGAGAGAGTGTATAGGGGTGGGGGGAGGAGCAGTGGAAGAGGGAGAGAGAGAGAGAGAGAGAGAGAGAGAAAGAGAGAATGAACCTTAAGCCCTGATGCACGGCTCGATCTCGCAGCCCAGAGATTGTGACCTGAGCTGACATCAAGAGTTAGACACTTAACTGACTGAGCCACCCAGGCACCCCTACATACACATTAATTTCTAAATAATGTATTTGCCTGAATAAAAAATAGCAAAGGAACAATGATTCTTTTTTTTTTTAATTTTTTTTTTAATTTTTATTTATTTATGATAGTCACAGAGAGAGAGAGAGAGAGAGGCACAGAGACACAGGCAGAGGGAGAAGCAGGCTCCATGCACCGGGAGCCCGATGTGGGATTCGATCCCGGGTCTCCAGGATCGCGCCCTGGGCCAAAGGCAGGCGCCAAACCACTGCGCCACCCAGGGATCCCAGGAACAAGGATTCTTGATATTGGTTACAAATATGGAAGGAGGGAAAGACTAGAATGTACCCTGGTGTGGGACTATAATTAGTCTATCAGTATTTCTTCCTGCTC
The DNA here is from genome assembly GCF_003254725.2 of Canis lupus dingo. Classification (NCBI taxonomy): domain Eukaryota; kingdom Metazoa; phylum Chordata; class Mammalia; order Carnivora; family Canidae; genus Canis; species Canis lupus. The sequence continues at coordinate 49,400,124 of NC_064244.1, read as the reverse complement.
TGTTGGCTGAGAAAGCCTAGAAGCAACAGGAATGAGCACCTCATAGCCATATCTTGATTTCTAAATAGTGTTCTCCACTAAAAGAAAACAGCTCCTTAGAAAAAATGGTGATTCCAGGGGCAGGGCAAGGAAGTATAAGTATAGAGAATCTAGTTAAATAAAAAAAATGAGGAAGTACTCAAATAATAATAGAAAAATATCAAAAGAACATAGGAACCAGCCTGAAGGGGCTCCCACTGGCCAAATAAAATAAAAATATTTATTTTGAGCACCAAAATAAATAATGATAAAAACAGACTACAGCCCATGAAATAAGATTCCATGAATTTATACTGATATACTTCAGTAAATTGAGAAGAGAAGCTCTTTTTTTATTTTTTTAATGGAATGCAAACTATAAGAGGAATGCCAGAGTTAGGAAATCATCAGTGAATACTAAAACTAATGGATAAAAGTTTGATGAAATATGACATATTTACACAATTTCAAAATATTTGCTTAGAACTAAATTTGATACATTACCTTAGATTGGTTTCTGGGCTACGGAAAAACCTAAATAGGTGTAAAGGACATTAAAAAGAAAAGAAAAATATGAATTGACTGTGAATTAGGTAATAGTATTATATCAATGTTAAATTCCTTGATCTTGATAATTGTATTGGTTATGTAAGAGAAAGTCCTTGTTTTTAAGAAATACATGCTTATGTATTTAGAGGAAAAGACATTGCATCACTAAGTGCAGTCAAATACTTCAAGAAAAAAATTATGTTTATACACAAACATACATACATACATACATAGAGCATATATAAATGTAACAAAATATGAACCACTGGTGAATGAAGTAAATATATATAAGGGTTCATCATATTATTCTTATAACTTTTCTCTGACTTTGAAATTTTTTTTTAAAAAAGGTAATCATTGCTTCTGATTTTAAGGATTAATCTCTGGGACCTAAGGAAAATCAGTTTTTCTGGGCTTTAAGAAAAGAGACTTAACTTCTACAGTTGACCCTTGAACAGTTTGGGCATTAGAGAGGCAGAGCCCCAGGGCAGTCAAAAATCTGCATGTGATTTTTGATTCTCCCCAAACTTAACCACTAATAGCATACTGTTCACTGAAAGCCTTGACAGATAATATAAACAGTTGATTAACACATTTTATGTTATAATATTATATACTATACTTTAATAAAGTAAGCTAAAGAAAAAAATGTAAGAAAATTGTAAGGAAGAAGTACATTTTCAATACTGTACTATAAAAATCCATGTATAAGTGGACCTGGTCAGTTCAAAACCCTGTTGTTCAAGGGTCAACATATATCCAATGGACAACTAACTCATTGTAAGACCTGATGCCAGGTCCTACAAATTAGCTGGAACAGTAGTTCTGAGTGTGGTGCCCAGAGTGAACCTGTACCATCAACTTTACCCGAAAACTTCACAGAAATGCAAATTATTCAGCTCCACTCTAGACCTATTTATGTTCTACTGATATATATGGGGCTGTAATAGGGTATAGAATGATAAACCACTTGAAAGTAAGATTCTGGAAAACAGAGGTAGATGATTTTTTAAAGAACTTAATGTAGTATGCAATAAGACACTCCTAAAAGTCTTATTAACAAAGGAATAGTATAATAATTATCTTAAGATCACCCTAGTACCAGGGTATAGAATGGGTCACTTCTAGGGAGGTTCTAGAGGAAAAGGCCAGTTTCAGTTTCTCATAAGAGTGCCAAGAGAGATGTGTTAGGAATATTAAGAATCTCAACTAGTCTGTGGGAGTAGAAGAGGGCATCTGCTAGATGTGGGACTAGAAGATTGATTCACAATGGGTGAGTGCCTAAGAGTTATCACTTGGCTGAATGTGACACGAGCTCAGGGTAAGGAACCAAGGATAATGACAAGGGAAAGGGTGAGGAAAAGACAAGAGCAATTAAAGGTTAATGAGATTTCAAGCCTGGATGGCTGATAGAACAGTCTGGATTCAGATGAATTCAAGGAAACTTCCTATAGCTGGGCCTTTTAAAGGCCAAGGATCCCAGTCTTATAATCCTATAAAAGCATGTTCTTCTAAACAGTGTCAAGTAAGGAAGCCGGTGATTCCAGCCTTATGATTCCATAAAGCATGTTCCTGTAAACAGTGTCATGTAAGGAAGTGGTTTTCAGACTTGCAGATTTTAAAGATCTGTAAACATTCCAAGCAAACTTTAATGGATGCTTTGCTTTTTAATTTTACAAATTAAGAACTTTAAAAAACACTTCTATTAGCTGTTGAGAGTATAACTTGGTAAAACCATTCTGGAACAAATGGCAATATCCAGAGGAGCCAGATGTGTGCATACTTCACAGACTATGGTTTGTGTTTAGTGTATTTGCTGAGAACATACATAGAGTTCAATCAGGGCTCTGATGCTTCCTACCTATAGGATTTTGGACATTTTATTTAACCACTATAACTTAGTTTCTTTATCTGTAAAATATGGATAATAATAGCATCTATTGTTTTGAGAAATAAATAAATACCTATGAGACACTTAGAACAGTTCTTGGCATACAGAATTGGTAAACGTTATCTGCTATTACAATTATGATGACAATGACAACCCAGACCCAGCAATTCCATTTCAAGACATAACCTAGAAAAACTCTTGTTTATATGCACAGGAGAAATATATAAGGGTGCTTTCTGCAAAATGTTTGAAGTAGAAAATACATGGGAGAAACCTCAAAGTCCATGACAGAAGAAAAATAAACTGGCATAAGCATTCAATGTCTATATCATTTAAAATGAATAAACATGTATTATATTTAAAAACATGGATAAGTGTGGAAAGCATAATGTCAAGTAAAAAAACAAGGTGTGGTTGGACACATACCATTTGATACCACTTATATAAAGTGGCATATTCAACAATATTATTACCTTTAACAGCTACATACAAACCCATGTAGTGAAAGGTTAAAAACATGCATAGGAAGGAAACACATTCACTTCCGGGTAGTGGGTACTTCTGTGGGGTAGAGAAATGAAACTGGAGAGTATATAGTGGACTTAAATGGTATCTGTAAAGTTTCTATTAAAAAAAACTAAAACAAATAGAAAAAAAAAAAGATTCATCGGGTAAAAAACCAGGTTAAATCCCTGTACTTTTCTGTGTGTTTAAAACACTTCATTAGGTAAAGGAAAAAGCAAAGGAAAAAATGACAGTCCATCAATTTGATTATATTTTTTTAAAAATCACATTTTAATGTTTTTATTTTGAAATAATTTTAAACTTACAGAAAAGTTAAAGAGTAGTATGAAAACTCATGTATTTTTTCAACAAGATCACTAATTTTTAACATTTTGTCGCAGGTTTTATTTTTTCTCCCTTTGCATACATATATATATTTTTTCAACTTGAAAATACTTTCTCATACTTTATGGCCCTATTTTCCTTAATACTTCAGTTTGTAATTCATAAGAACTAAGATAATCTCTTATGTAACTATTGTATGGTTATCAAATCCAAAAATATAATATTGATACAATACTTTAATATACCTCCGTATTCCAATGTGGTGAAGTGCCCAATAATGTCCTTTTTAGTATTATTTTTCCTTTTGTTCCAGGATCTAGTACAGGATTATGTACTGTGTTTAGTTTTTTTTTTTTTTTAATAATTTTTTAAAATTTATTTATGATAGTCACACAGAGAGAGAGAGAGAGGCAGAGACACAGGCAGAGGGAGAAGCAGGCTCCATGCACCGGGAGCCCGACGTGGGATTTGATCCCGGGTCTCCAGGATCGCGCCCTGGGCCAAAGGCAGGCGCCAAACCGCTGTGCCACCCAGGGATCCCTGTGTTTAGTTTTGATGTCTCTTTAGTCACCTCAGCCTTTCTTTGAATTTTGTAACATGGACATTTTTCAAGAACACAGGGCGGTTGTTTTTCTAAAAAACACTTTGGGTTTGTCTCATGCTCCCTTACAATTAGATTCAGGTTATGCATTCCTAGCCAAGGAGCACAGAACACTGGCTGATTTTGTATTCTTCTCAGGATATCATTAGGAGATATATGTTGCCCCTCATTACTGCTGTGAAATCTTATTAGGCAGTCAACCTGTTACCTGGTTTCTCTGTGTGTGTTTTACTCTGCACCTGATAAACAATCAGAAAGACTTAAGATCACACGAACATACTGCTCTTCATCAAACATTCACCCTAGACTTGGTATCCATTGATGATTTTTGGTCAAACCAATCTTTACTATGAAAATAGTAATTTTCCAATTCTACAAGGCCCTTCACATTTACTGGGTGGCATCTTACTGTAAGGAGAAGACTTCCCTTCTCTTCTCAGTATCCATTCATTTATTTACAGCATTATTAAATCAAGGATTCCTATTTTTCCCCAAATGCTTAAATTTCATTATTGTCCTTGGTTATTATTTTTTTGATCTTTTAATTGAGACAAAATTCACGATTTTAAGTTGTAGTTTTAGTGGTTTTTAGTATAGTCACAGTGATATAATTGAGAACATTCCCACTGCTTCAAAAGGAAACCCTTTATCTTAATAGCAGAAACACTGTTAGCAGTCAGAATTCTGACCTCCCTGCAGCCCTCACCAACCACTCGTCTTTCTGTTTCTACGGATTTGCCTATTCTTAGACATTCCATATAAATGGAATCATACACGTGGCTTTTTTTGATGGGCTTCTTTCACTTAGCATAATATTTTCAAGGTTCATCTATGTTGCAGCATGAATCAATACTACATCACTTTTTATGGCTGAATTAGATTTCATTATATGGATATACCACATTTTTTTGGTTGTCTTGTTTCCACTTTTTGGCCATTATGAATTATGCTGCTGTGAACATTTGTGTACAAGTTTTTGTTTGAGCACTTGTTCTTAATTCTCTTAGGTATATACCTAGGAATGGAATTTCTGGGTCATACGGTAAATCAATGTTTAACTTTTTGAGAACTGTTAAACTTTTTTTCAAAGTGGCTACACCCTTTTATAATCCTACCAGCAATGTATGAGGGTTCCAGTTTTTCCACATCTTTGCCAACATGTATTAGTTTGTTTCTTTTATTTTATAGCTAATTAATGGGTGTGAAGTAATATCTCATTGTGGTTTTGGTTTGCATTTTCCTGGTAGCTAATGATGTTGAACATTTTTCATCTGTTTATATTTTTCTTTGCATAAATGTCTATTCAAATGCTTTTACCCATTTTAAAATTGGGCTGTTTAGCACTGTATTTCTGATTTATATGTCTTCAATTATTTGAAGTGCAAATTATCTCAGACTTGACCTGGGAGTCAGGGGAAGAGGTTTCAAGATGCCTACTATGACCTCTTGACATGGTACCATCTTTTTTTTGGGGGGGGGGGGGGCACTTTCTACTTTCTTGCATAACAAGTATTCCAGTTTGGGAATAGCCATTTCTCCAAAGAGCCCTGGTTCCTTTCAATGTGATATGGTATCAGAAACTAATATGTCAGGTATGCTTTGTTACTGCTTATTATTTTCTAGGCCTTTTTAGCAGCCAGAGGTAGGAAATACACACACACACACACACACACACACACACACACACACACAAGATATCATGAGTCCATACAAATCACATCTATCCCCTGAAATTTTTCCTTGTCTTCTCTCATACCATATTTTTATATCCTTTCTTCTATAAGAATAATAACATATGTACTGCTCCTACAACATCAACATATGTATTCATTTACTAAATCTCATTACATACATCAAACAGTACTATAATTAGTATGCTTATAGCCCTACAAAAACAAAAACCTACTAAAAAGAGCTCAGGTTTTGTTTACTACTCCTCTTCTTTACTCAAGACCAAAGATTATATAGTCACAATATTATGTTCAAAGTTCAAATTCATTTTCTCTTTCTTCATAATGTGTAGTTATCTGTACTTATCAGTGTGATGTTACTGATTAGAAATTAGTTGTTTCTCTTCACCCTGTTTTAGTTTCTTTTTCCTTTCTGCTATTGATTTAATTTAATTTTTAAAATACATAGAACATGAATACATTTCCTAATGTCCAAAGTACACCAAAAGATAAACTCAGAGGTGTCCCTGCTTCTCCATCTCTTCTACCCATTCTCATTCTTCCAGTTCTTACAAATAAACAATTTCATTTTTTATGCTTATCCTTCCTATGTTTTTGTAAAAGAAAGAATGTGTATGTGTGTGTGTATGTATGAGTGTTCTTGTACCTTATTTTTCTCACATAAAAAGCAATATATATTATATAGCATATACTGCTTTACACTTAGTTTTTTTCCCTTACTTTCAAAGAATAAAAAAAAAATTAAGATCCTAAAAAGGCATTTTTCAGGAAGGAAGTGATAAATTCTGACTTTCTAACAATGGGAAGAAAGAAATATAATCATTACCTAGTATTTATTGAATATCTGCTCTTTTAAATGTTTATTTTTACTATAGAAAAGTAAAAGCTGTATTTTGGAAACACAGCTGGGACCCCTGTGTTGTCAGCCTGAAGAGGCAGTGATGGGTGACTGCTGACTTCTGAAAGAACAATTTTGGTATACTTGTAAAGTTGGGAAGCTACAGCCCAAGAAATAATTAATAGTTGTGAATGAGGGAAGGCAGGAATTTCAGACTACTCTCCTCAGAAATTGGTTAACAGTGGAAGCAAAGTTTGGAAGGGTACAAAGAAGAAACAAGGCTAAAACCGTATCTTTAAGGTCAGGGGTGAAATGAATAAATTGAGACAGAAGGGAAAAAGTCAGTGGATTTGGAGACTTCTGCAAAAGAACAAGGAGAAGAAAAAAAGTTTTTGAAGACCATAAGAAGGGGTTGGGGGATGGTTAGCCTTGAAAAGAACTAGGGTCACCTTGTCCTGACAGAAAAGACAGGCTGGAAAAAATGTGTGGGAAAACAGAAATTCTGTGGTGGAGAGAAGCTCATATTAGATGGTCTTTTCAAAAGAGTAAAGATGAGGTAATCTGTACAAGGTTGGGGCAGAGAGGGAGGGTTGGCACTGGAGATGTGAAGACTGTGGAAAATGCTTGGCACAGAGAGGCCATGTGGAGAACACAGTACAGAATGAACAATATAAACATGACAATCTCTCTATTGGAATTTCTTCAGCTTTGTGAAATGATGTAACTGTTCTGAAACTCCTGCCATCCTTCTATTATTGAACTAAAAATTTAAAGCTATCCCATAAAATTACAAACAATATATCAGTTGAAGAAGAGTTGAATCTTAAGAAATACCACATTTGCTAAATCTGGGTTAAAAATATGCATATTTGTGATTATATCCACATTTTACTTACATACGTATTATTTTAAACTAGTAATAATATCAAATATCTAAAGAATTCAATTCATCATTATAAATACTTAACCAAATGAACTAATCTAAAGTCTAATGTTCAACAAACATTGCTATTACATAACACAACTCACCATTTTTTTTGAGAATAGCTTTTAGGAATGCCTCTTGATTTAGACCAAATCAAAAGAAGCTGACTGCTCGAAATTTAAAATGGCAGTTAACCCCAGCTCAAAGACAGATTAAAAGGTAACAAAGTCAAAGAAGTTGAAAAGGCTTTCCTTGGCATAGCCATTGGGCAGGCAGTAGTGTAATATATTCTTTCCCTCCCTTTATTTGAAGTCTGCCTCCTAGCAATTTCCTTCCCAGCACTAATCTTAAAACAGAGATATTAAAAACAAACAAACAATCTTTTTGTCACCTTAAAACCGGCAGAACTGGCATCACGTAACATGATACTGTGTATTTGTTTTCTTTACTGCCAGTCCCTACCCACCCCATTCCCAGCTCCCAACTGGAATCTAAGGCCCATGAGAACAGACACTTCATCAACTTGTTCTGTTTTGTCCCTACCATCTTGAGTAATGGTTAGAATACAGTGGCATTCAATAAATATGGATTAATGAACAGAAGATCAAATATAGAATACTCATGCATGGTGAGGAAAAAGAAAGTCAGGGAAAAATAGTTTTTTTTTTTTTTTTTTTTTTAATGACATTAAGTGATAGCAGCATTATGGATTACCAGGAACTGACTTAACATTTGGTTTACTAGATCATCGCTAAATATCTAAGATATACTATATTCAAGAGTATAAAATTTCTTGTTAAGGTTAAAAGTTTGTCTTAAGTAAAATAAACGGTTTAAAGTTTTATAAAGTATGTATATTTAGTTGAAATTGCATTTAATTCAATGAGATACTTATCTTAAACCTTCAAAATTTATTATACAGAATGACATATAGGATTAATATAAGGAAGAATATGGTAAGTAGCATAAGAAATTCACTGAGATATGCAGGGAAATGTGTTTTTTTTTTTTTTTTTTTTTGTTAGGGAAATGTGTTTTGAAATGTATCTAAGGCTTGGCGCTAGAAATGTATATTGGGGAACCATCTGTCAAAGAAATCAACCTATCTTTTGTGGGATTTTGAAGAGTCTAAAGGAGTTTGGAAGAGGTTTATAGGAGGTGGAGTATTTGAGATAAGACATGAAGGGGATGCCTGGATGGCTCAGCAATTGTGCGTCTGCCTTTAGCTCAGGGCCTGATCCCAGGTTATGGGGATCGAGTCCTGCAATGGGCTCCCTGCATGGAGCCTGCTGCTTCCTCTGCCTAGTCTCTGCCTGTCTCTCTGTGTCTCTCATGAAAGAATGAATAAAATCTTAAAAAAAAAAAAAAAAAAAGAGAGAGATAGGACATGAAGGAAAAAATCCCATAGACTAAATTGCACAAGCAACATGACACACACTAGAGAAAGTAGGGTAAAGCCTATGATTCATGAAGGCAGTTTGGGGAGAATAAGGAATCTATCCGAGGAAGTAATGGAAGAAAAGATCTAAAATCTGTAGTATTTATTGCAGATCTTGTATACAGTTTGCTAGAAGGATGGGCATTGATCAAGGGCTTTGCTTACTTTATCTGAGTTAATCCTCTGGACAATCATGTGAGGTTGGTATTACCACTGTGGTGGACACACTTCTCCCTGCACTCCTGAGTCCATGTGACTCTAGTGGTTCACTCTATCTCTGGCCTGAGAAATGGCATATGACTCAGGACTGGCCAGTTAAAGGCTTTATTTCCATAGCTACAGTAATTGTCTCAGGGATGGGCACATGGCAGTATCAGTGACAATGAGATGGCAGGAGATTTTTGTTGAGACTTCTGGGACCTATGGAAGCATCCTTGTCCAGTGGATTAGAATCTGGGAAGAGGGGATCCCTGGGTGGTGCAGCGGTTTGGCGCCTGCCTTTGGCCCAGGGCATGATCCTGGAGACCTGGGATCGAATCCCACATCGGGCTCCCGGTGCATGGAGCCTGCTTCTCCCTCTGCCTGTGTCTCTGCCTCTCTCTCTCTCTCTATCATAAATAAATTAAAAAAAAATTAAAAAAAAAAAAAAGAATCTGGGAAGATGTGAGGAGTTGCTGTTATGACTACTCAAACACATGGGGAAAGCCTGAATGGCACAAATAAGGGTGTGTACATGGGGGATAGGGTGAAAGCAGAATCAAGAGATGGAGATATAAAGAGAAAATCTAGTCCCACTTGACATTATTTTAGCCTCTGATAAAGCTGTGCTTGTAATCAGTTCTACCTATAGCCCCAAAGGAAAATTAAAAAAAAAAATTATTTATTTGAGAGAGAGCGAGAGCAAGAGAGCGAGAGCAGAACACGGACATGTACCAGCAGAGGGAGATGGAGAGGGAGAGGGAGAAGCAGGTTCCCCACTGATCAGGGAGCCCAACTTGGGGCTCCATCCCAGAACCCCAGGATCATGACCTGAGCCACAGGTGGATGCTTACCTGAATAAGCCACCCAGGTACCCCAGAAATGTTTCATCATAAGCCTTTTTAACTATTTGAAACCCTAAGATTCCTAACTAAAAATGCCATTCCCATTTTACAAATGAAGAAACTGCAGGATAAAGTAATTTAAGATTACATAAGTTTTAAATAACAGACTTCTATCTCTAACTCATATCTGATGGCTCCAGGCCCATGGTAACTACAAATTTTTTATTTTTTATGTTTTCATACATATGTGTATGTGTTTCTAAGAAAGAGGGAGAGAAAAAAATCAGAGCTTGACTTTGGCTAGTTTATTTTAGCATATACAAATAATAGTACTCATTGAGCATTATGCTAAGAACTTTACATAACATTTCTATAGATGGCAATCATTACCAGCTTGTCCATACCCACTTCTAATGGAATCTTTCTTACTCACAACTGCTATTCCCTCTGTTAGCCTGAGAAGATGGCATCAGGGATGGCATATGTACCAGATATGCTCACAAGGGACTATGGCTTAATAGCTAATTAAAATATGAGATGGGCCAGTCAGACTTCTTTCTTGCAAATATGGTGACACTGAGCCAATTGCTGACATGCAAAAGGATGTGCACACTGAAAGTTGGGGTGATCATTTGAGACCACATGCAATACAGAATTCTAAAGGAGAATAAAAAAAGAAGACTGTATAGAAAGAAGAGTACAGGGCAGACATAGAGAAAGGAAAGAAGCAGAGGTGCAAAGACAAGCAAATTACATAGCTTTGAAAGGAGAACAGCTTCAGTTTCTGATCACTTTCTACGTGTCTTACTCTTAGGCTGTTGTCTTTGAGTATTCATGAGACTCCACTGTGTTTACAAAAAACCCCTTAAAGTAGCTTGAATAATTCTTGGACAATGAAGCCAATAAAATACAGATTAGAATAAGACATCACTGTAGTGAAATATCACAGCGAATTAACTCAGTAGGTAATTATCTTCAAGATAAGCTGAGATTCAGAGAATTTAAGTTAATTCCTTGAGGGAAACAACTAATTTGAGATGAAGCTAGGATTAAAACCTAGGTCTATGTGTCATAACTTCACAAGTATTAAGACTAACTGGAATAAGGAAATACCAGAGACAAGGAAAACAAGAATTAACTTCAATATTCGAGGACGAGGTAGTGAGAGACACACATAGAGCAATGGATGAAGTAATGGAAATGAAAAGATAGGAACAAATGTATATAGGGGTATCTACGGGGGTAGGGCTAATGGGTGAGTGAAGATATAGAAGAAGCCTAAGGTGATATGAAGTTTTTATTATCTTGGCTGATTGAAAGAACAGAGGTGCCATTAACAGTGCTAGCAGGGAAATTCTGGGACTTGTTTTTGTGGGGAAGAAAATACACTTATTTTGGTCATTATTAGTTTTAAATCAGCGTGTTTAAAAAGGGAGTTGAAAATGTGGGCCTAAAGCTCAGAAAAAGGGATTCAGGTATTATTTTAAATAAGTGACTTCAATGAAATCTTTCTAAAATTCAGTAAATCATCATAGATTCAGGAAAAAACTCAGTATTATACAAGTACAAAACTTTAAATTCAGAGATAAAAACTGTATTTAATCCTAAAAAGAGATTCCCTTACTTCTAATTTTACTCTGGCAGTATTATGGTGACAAATTTATTGGACTCAAATGATGGAATGAAGCAACAGAATCTGGTTATTTAGTTCTATATAATCAATAGTGTGCATGTACACACACACACAAACACATATACAGGCACAAGCAAACACACCCACAGACATACTCAAACATTTATATCTTTAAAGGATCTAGTAATGTTTTAAATTGTATAGCAAAAATATATGGATATAACATAAAAAATGACTTGTTTTTATGCCTTGCATTTCTCCATGGAACTTAAAATCCTTTAACAGACATTATCTCATTGTTTTAAGAACTGTTATGAAACAATCTGACATTTATATAACACCATTCATACTCAATAATCCCAAAGGGCTTTACAAACCCTGGAAGAATGACTTTGCTCATGTTCAGTATGCAACCACTGAGGGATGGAGGTGGGATGGGTGGGTAGAGGAGGGCACAGGACTGTGGTAGATATTCCATGGAATGTAGCAGTAACATTATATAACATTTAAGAAAGGAAGTGAAAGACCTTATTAAACAGAAACCATAAAGAGACAAGCAGAAAGGATCCAAGGTAAGATTGTATTACACATGTTAAATTCGGGAAAAATATTAATACCAAGTGGTCTTTTTACATTTTTGTATCTTATTAAAATAAAATATAGATACCTCCTAGATTTAAAAAAAATTGAGAGGGGATCCCTGGGTGGCTCAGCAGTTTGGCACCTGCCTTTGGCCCAGGGCATGATCCTGGAGACCCGGGATCGAGTCCCGTGTCGGGCTTCCTGCATGAAGCCTGCTTCTCCTCTGTGTCTCTGCTTCTTTCTCTCTCTCTGTGTGTCTCTCATGAATAACTAAATAAAATCTTTAAAAAAAAATTGAGTGTCATCTGCTAAGTCAGGAACTCCATTGCCTTATTTATTTATTTATTTATTTATTTATTTATTTATTTATTTATTTATTTATTTAGAAACAATCTGTATACTCAATGTGTGGCTTGAATTTATAGATCAAGAGTTGCATGCTCCACTGACTGAACCAGGCAGGCGTCCTAAGAACTCCATTTTCTTTCTTTCTTTCTTTTCTTTCTTTCTTTCTTTTCTTTCTTTTCTTTTTCTTTCTTTTCTTTTTTCTTTCTTTCTTTCTTTCTTTCTTTCTTTCTTTCTTTCTTTCTTTCTTTCTTTTCTCTCTCTCTTTCTCTCTTTCTTCTTTTTCTTTCTTTCTTTCTTTCTTTCTTTCTTTCTTTCTTTCTTTCTTCTTTTTCTTTCTTTCTTTCTTTTCTTTCTTCTTTCTTTCTTTCTTTCTTTCTTTCTTTCTTTCTTTCTTTCTTTCTTTCTTTCTTTCTTTCTTTCTTTCTTTTTAAAGAACTCCATTTTCTATAGTGATTTTTTGTGTGGGTAGTGGTGTGTATTCCAACTATCAACCACACCAAGGATACTAAATTGTTACTGATTTAAAATACTCTGAGGGGGCTGTATTTTTTAAAAGGTTTCTCTTCCCCTCCTTTCTTTCCTTTTTGAACTAAGACTAGGATGCTGAAAAATATTCACTCAATTGGAAAAATGAAAAAGAGCTTTTTGTTTTGAACTTTTCAGATGTATTAGAAGGAGAGAATCAATAGGATGCATATATATGTAGAAAGAAATTTTGTTGTAAGGAACCGGATTACCAGATTATGAAGTCTGAGAATCCAGTTTGAGTCTGAAGGTCTGCGAATCAGCAGAACCGATTTTAATTCCTGTTTAAATTCCAGTCTGAAAGCCACAGGTTTGACACTGGAGTTGATGTTTCAGTTTGATTCTGAAAGCAGGAAAAGCCTGGTGTCCTAGCTCAAGACAATCAGGCAGGAGGAATTCTCTATTACCTCAGGAAGGTCAGCCTTTTTATTCTATTCAAGCCTTGAACAGTTTAGATGGGAGCCACTCTATGAGGGAGGGCAATCTACTCAGTCTATTGATTCAGCTGTTAATACCATCCAAAAGCACCTTCATAGACACACCCATAGTAATATTTATCAAATACCTGGGTACCCTGTGGCCCACTAAAATTAGTAAATAAAATTAACCATCATTTCAAATAAAGGTCCTCTGTCCTTCCATGACAAAACTAACAGAATTCAGTTTTCTGAAGCATTTAAGGTCAATGTAATAATGGATTTTAAAAAATTTTTATTTATTTATGATAGTCAGAGAGAGAGAGAGAGAGAGAGAGAGGCAGAGACACAGGCAGAGGGAGAAGCAGGCTCCATGCACCGGGAGCCCGACATGGGATTCGATCCCGGGTCTCCAGGATCGCGCCCTGGGCCAAAGGCAGGCGCCAAACTGCTGCGTCACCCAGGGATCCCTGTAATAATGGACTTAAAGAAGATATTGCCAGATACCCTACTTGGACGAGGAAATATGCCAGTTAATGCCAAAAGGTTACTGCAGTGCCCCAGTGTTGTCTCCTTTAGTCACATTCTACATGAAGGAGACTATAGAAGATGATGACAAGCATTTCGATTGGGCATATGGGTGGAAGTAGAGGGAATTCAGGAGGAGAGCTGGATAACAAAAAATATTGCAAAACCAGTCTCAGCACCACATCATATGGTTATAAATGGAGCCAGTTTTCCACAGGAATGAAAACATAAGCTCCAGAGCTACACTGGAGCTTTGACTATCTCTCTAGCCAGCTCATGGTTAGAAGGGGAGAACATCCTTATTAACTTTCCAAAAAATACCACTTGAGGCCCTGGATCTGTAGATCACCTTTCAACACAGTGCTCTGGCTAAGTACAAATTTACTACTATCACTACTGCCACTACCACTGTTGCCACCAAAGTTACCATACATTTTAGATACTGAACACTTTAAAGCTTACACTTAACAGATGGATATACCCATTTCACAGAGGAAGAAACTGAAGCTAGGAGAGGCCAAGTGCTGTAAATAGGTTTTTGTTTGCTTGGTTTGTTTTTGACCCCTTCTTCTAACAGATTCTGCCCCTGATGACAGAGGGCACATGATCAGTCATTGTTTGTCTCCTAGGAGCAGAGTGCTCTAGAAAGAAGCTAGAGTGAGTCATCTGATGATAGATCCTAGAATCAGTCCAAGAGTTCCTGCATCCAAGGTCCCTGGTCTTCCTGCTCATCCTGAAGTTTGGCCATTCAGCTGTGCTCCATTTTGTGTGCTATCTCAATTTCCATCCTATCCTCTGGCTTGAATTTTAGGTGATTGTGATCAAGAACCCTAAGAAATACATATCTATGTTATATAATTTACCCAAGAGCAGATAGGTATCAATGGAAGAGCTAAGACTCAAACCTATATAGGTTTTAACCATGACACCTCACTGGTTTTTGAAAATTGGAATCTTGTAATGGTATCTGCCACCAAAAGGAATGAGAGCATTCTCTTGATTTTATGTCTTGGCTTCTGTAGTAATTCTTTTGAAAAGAGTTCAAGTAACATGGAAAATCTTGTAAAATTACTCTATAAAATATAATTTCATTGTTGAAAGGGAAAATCTTTAGCGGGCATATCTGAGTTAGGTTATTTGGATATTGTATAAAAGGGACAGCCAGAGGTATAAGAAAATGGTACTTGCACCGTGCTTTTTCTCAATTAGTGAGAAGAAATTAAAATGAAACCTTTAAGAACCTTCCAGATAAGCAGGCAAAAAGTAGTACAAAAAAAAGTACAAAGACGACTTTCTGTTGCAGGATCATAAAACGGAAAGACCCAAATGTTCAGTCTTCCAGGTCTACAATTGTGTGAAATGGGAAAAATTAATCTCTCTGAGCCTATTTCCTCATCTGTAAAATGGGGATAGTAATGTCTATCTATATAGGGTCATTGTGTGAAGTTAAATTCACTCTCACTCTCTCTAGTAAAGTTTACGTCCAATGAGGGGCTTGAACTCCCAACCTTGAGATCAAAAGTCACATGTTCTACTGACTGAGCCAGCCAGGCTCCCCCAAATAAAATAAATAAATCTTCCAGCATAGAGTCTGGCACATGGTATTTTTGAAATGGTAATTGCTATTATTGTTGTAGCTGTCATTAAACTGAGTCAGATGTTGATGGTTAGGGGGCTGACAGGAGAAGGCCGGGGAGAAGAGTGTGGAAATAACACATAGTTGGAACTCAAAATGATAAAAGCATTTGAAGGACAGGAGTTTTTAATTCTTTGTTAGGATATCCTGCCTTTGTGTGTGTGTGTTTAATATTGCATTTATTGTGAAAGTAGTGCCAATACTGAAAAGGACACTGATTTAAAATATAGAGCTCAGTGATGTATCACAAAGTAAACAGCCAGGTAAGGAAACCAAACCCTGCTGGTCCTGTAGAGGTACTCCTGCTGCCCATCCCAGCTACTGTCTAACCTTTCCTCTGGGACAAAAGCAGCCATCATAATACCCTTTGCAACAATCACATCCTTTCTTTTCTTTACAGTTTCAGTTTATAGTAACACTTCAGCATGTGTGACTAAATACTACTTAATTTTGCCTTCTTTTTCATTTTATATAAATGAGTTCATAAATGAATTTTTGTGTGTAGTTATAGGTCATTAATTTTCATTGGTATATAGTATTCTACGAATGTATTACTTTTTTTTTTTTTTGTATTACATTTTTAAAAACCATTCTACTGTTGATGGGTATTTGTGCTGTGTTTTGCCTGTTTTTGGCTGCTAGAGGTAATACTATCATGAACCTTCTCATACACTGCATACATTTCTAATGACTGTTTACCAAGGAAAGAGTAGAATCCATGGGTCACAGATTATATGTATTTTTAACTTTGGAAAAAATGTCCTAATGTTTTCTTGGATGCTTGTATCAATTTATACTCTTAACAGAGGGTAAGAGTCCCATTGTTCCACATTCTCAGTACCAATGGATGTTGTCATTCTTCTGGAGAACGTGTGCATTTTCCTGAACACACATGAGGTTGAGCAAATTTTCTTTTTTTTTTTTTTTTTTATTTATTTTTTATTTTTTTTTTTGGTTTTTTTTTTTGAGCAAATTTTCTTAGGATTATTGGGCATTGGATGTTTTGCTAAGTGGCTATTGCAGTCTTTCTCCCATTTTTCTTTGAGCTATTTATCTTTCTTACTGATTAATAATAGTTCTTTAGATCTTCTGGCTATCTTGTAAATATCTTCCTCCATTTCATGGCTTGCCTTTTCACTCACCTCAGGGTGTCTTTAATGAACACAGGTTTTTGATTTTAACATAATAACAGAGCAAACATTTTCTTTATAAGTAGTTATTTTTGTGTCCTAATCTTTACATCTCTACACCAATGTCATAATGAAATTCTCCTAAACTATTTTCTAGAAGTTTTACTTCTGTGCTTTTCACATTTAGATCTACAAGTCTATCTGGAATTGATTTTTATGCATGGTGTAAGATGTCAAGTATTTTTCTGTCCTCAAATTAATAATCTAATAGTGCCAACACAATCACTAAAAAACTATCCTTTCATCATTCCTTTGCAGGGCCAACTTTCCAGGCTGCCTGCTCTGTCTCCCATAACCACCAGTCATCGTACCAATCCCACACTGTCTTAACTACTTAATTTTATGATATCAGATAACATACGGTTGTCACTATCTTCATCTCCATTATGACTCTCTTAGCTACTTGGATTTCCCTATACATTTTAGAATCAGCTTATTAGGTTCTACACAACCTGTTGGATTTTGATTGAAACAGCACTGAAATTGTAGAATTTTGGAGAAAATTAGCATTTTTAATGTTTTTTCTTTTCTGAATATTTTCACTTCTAATTCTTGCCTTATTACACCAGCTAGGTTCTCCAGTAAATCTTTAAGAATGTAATGATGCTGAATAAGAGAGATTATAATGTACGTTTTTATCTCATGCCAGATATAATTTTCTCTATATTTGCTATAATTTTTAGATACCCTTTTTAATAGTACAGTCCTATTTCTAGTGTGCTAGAATTTTTAGCTAAAATCATGAACACCTGTTGAATTTTATTAAATGCTCTTTCTCCTCTCAAAATGATAAAATAATTTTCCCTTGATTCTATTAATATAGTAAGTTATATTGGTTGATTTTGAATCTTCAAATTTGCATTCTTGGAATATATCTAAACTTGTAAGAATGCATTATACATTGAAAATATTGCTTCATTTGATATACTAGTATTTTGCTTAGGATTTATGGAGGTTGGCCTATAATTATCTTTTCTTGAAATGTCTCTACGAGGTTTTCTTATCAAGATTGTACAAGCTTCATAAATTGAACAGTAAAGTGTTCGCTCCTTTTTTAGTCTCTGGTTGAGTTTCTGTGAGGTTGGTGTTATGTCTGAGTCTTAAATTATGGATTTGATTTCTCTAAGTTAGAAAAAACATTCAGAATCCTACTTCTTCTTAGGTTAGTCTTAGTAAGGCACACTATTTCATAGTAGTATAAAGTTGTTTAGATCGTCTTGAAAGCATTTTAGTGTTTGTGAGATCTGTGATTATGTTTTTAAAAAAACTGTTATTGGCTATTTACATTTTTTTCTTATCCAAGTTAATTAAAAGTCTAGCAACATGATTAGTCTTTTAAAAGAATGTGTTTGTCTTTGTCAACTCTATACTATATGCATGTTTTTTGATTTTTGCTTTTCTTTTTTATTATTTCTTTTTTTTTCTTTCTTTGTGTTTAATTTGCTTTTTTTCTAGCTTAAGAGGGGTACTCAGTTTTGTCTTTGAGCTTCTTGAACAAAGTAAGTATATTTAATTTAAAGACTGTTTCTGATAATTTCAATTTCTGGAGTTCCTTCACAATTGTTCCTATTGGTTGTTTCTGCTGGTTTCAGTCAACTGATTTTGTCTCTTTGTATGCTTGCTTACTTTTAACTGTAGGTCAGATATTGCATTTGCTGAACGGTTTGTAGAAAAATGTAGTGCCTGAGATGATGTTATTTTCCTTCAGTGACAGTTTATTTTGGGTTCTGCCAGTATATGAAGGCACTAGCAATCCAAGATCACCTTAATCCAATTTCAGAGACTGAGATGATTTGAAGCTGTCTGTATTCCTACACAGGCCTGTCCACTTCCAGTTAGCCTTCACCAGGAGAGAAAAGACCCAGACCCAAAATATTCACAGACATCGTCTTTCTAGGTCCTGGAGTCCATTCCCTGTCCCCTCTCCTTAAGAGGCTATCAAAAGCAATGCATTATATTTTAATCTCACCACTATGCCCTCTGAATTTAGCAAATTTTCTTAAGTGAAGAGTTGCCCCCAAATCTGCACCTCCATTCTTCACTGGCTCTTAGTCATGAAAGTCTTCACTCTCTTGTTAGTTCTCTAATGTGCTAAATATTTTTTAAAAAGATTTTAAATATTTGTCTAGCTTTTCCAGTTTAGCTCAAATTACCTGGCCCACCTTTACCCAAAGTAGAAGACTCCTTCCTAACACTGCTTCATGGTCTCCAACAACTAATGACTTTGACCCATACTTCACACTATATACAAAAAGTAACTCAAAGTGGATCATATACATCAATGTAAAATCTTAAACGATAAAATTGCTAGAAGAACTGAGGCACCTGTGTGGCTCAGATGGTTAAGCATCTGTTCTTGGCTCAGGTCATGATCTCCAGGTCCTGGGATCAAGCCCCACATTGGGTTCCCGGCTCAGCAGGGAGTCTGCTTCTCCCTCTCCTTCTACCTCTCACCCAACTTGTATTCTTTCTCTCTCAAATGAATCAATAAAATCTTAAAAAAAAAAAAATTTTTTTTTAGAAGAACACATAAGGGAAGATCTTTGTGACCTAAGTCTAGGCAAAGATTTTTTAGATCCAACATCAAAATTTCAATCCAAAAATTTAAAAAGTGAACTAATTAGACCTTATCAAAATGGAAAAGTTGTTTTTTGAAAGACACTGGCATGAAGATGAAAAAGAAGCTACTATTAGGAAGAAAATATTTGCAAAATTATATATCTGATAAAGGATTTATATCCAGTATATATAAAGAACTCAACATCTAATGGCAGATAACCCATAATAAAAATGGGCAAAAGAACTGAGTAGTTTGCCACAAATTATAATATAGATGGCAAGATTATATATTAATCTATATATAATATATATAGATGAAAAGATGCTCATCATTATTAATTAGAGACATGCAGATTAAGCCACAAGATGACACTACAAACTATTAGAATGACTAAATTTAAAGAGTTCTAGGGTGCTTGGGTGGCTAGCTCAGTCAGTTAAGCATCTGCCTTAAGCTCAGGTCATGATCCCAGGGTCCTGGGATCAAGTCCCACATCAGGGTCTCCTCAGTGGGGAGTCCTATTCTCCCTCTCCTTCTGCCCCTTACCCCACTTGAGCTTCCCCCCCCTCCTCAAATGAATAAATAAAATCTTAAAAAAAAAAAGAATGACTATACCACTGTTAATGGGGATTGAGGATATCTCTCTCATACATTACTTGTGGGAAATGTAAAATGGGACGACTTGGCAGTTTTTAAAAAGTTAAATATAACCGATTACATGACCCAGCCATTCTGGTCTACATCTTTACCCAAGAGAAAAGTATATGGTTACATAAAACCTTGTGGAGTATCATCTGTATCATGGAATACTACTTAGTAATAAAAGGAATGTTACTGATATACACAGCCACATGGATAAATCTCAGAATACTTATGCTGAGTCAAAGTAGCCAGACAAAAAAGGGTACAGTATACCATTCCATTTAAATACAATTCTAGAAAATACAAATGGTTTTATAGTAATAGAAAGAATTTCACTGGTTGCCTGGGGATTGAAAAGGGGATTACTCAGAGGCATGAGAACATGTTGGACCTTCAAGAATATGTTCACTGTGTTGACTGTGAAGGTTTCAAAGGCACATGCATGTGTCAGAATATAACAAATTGTTCACTTTATTCTTCAATGAAGCTGTTAAAATATTTTTTCTATTTTCTGATGACTGTAGAATCTGTTTCTTAACTGGTCCTTTCTGATCCCTATCCAGTTTATTTTTATTTTTTTTTAAGACTTTATTTATTCATAGAGTCAGAGAGAGAGAGAGAGAGAGGCGCAGACACAGGCAGAGAGAGAAGCAGGCACCATGCAGAGAGCCCGACATGGGACTCGATCCAGGGTCTCCAGGATCACGCCCCCAGGCTGCAGACGGCGCTAAACCACTGCGCCACCGGGGCTGCCCCCTATCCAATTTAAAACAGTCCTTCAGGGCAGCCCCGGTGGCATGATCCTGGAGAACCTGGATCGAGTCCCATGTCGGGCTCCTTGCACGGAGCCTGCTTCTCCCTCCGCCTGTGTCTCTGCCTCTCTCTGTCTCTCATGAATGAATAAATAAAAATCTAAAAAAAAAAAAAAAAAAAAACAGTCCTCCAGTCACTATATTACATTGTCCTGTTATATAGTTTTCATAGCCCTTATTATCTAATATTACTTTGTTATTTGTTCATATATGCTCATTTTACCATAAATTCATGCTCAAAAATGTAGATTATCTTGAGTCGTCTTCATTCTTTTCTTTTTCCC
Organism: Canis lupus dingo; assembly: GCF_003254725.2. Lineage (NCBI taxonomy): Eukaryota > Metazoa > Chordata > Mammalia > Carnivora > Canidae > Canis > Canis lupus. Next base: position 49,379,125 of record NC_064244.1, on the reverse strand, counting down.
CATACAAGTTATATAATTATCTACTTAAATGAAGGTTAATTTCATTAATTCCTCCAGCAATTATTTGTTGAATGCCTGTATTTTGCCAGTCACCATGTCAGGTACCAGGAATATAGAGATGAATCAGTTATGACTGCTGCCCTGCAGGTCACTGTTCTAACTATTGCTCAACTTACTGCCCTTCATTTTGCAGTGAAATCTTACTTATTTCTTAAAACCTGGCTTGAAGACTTGGTCAAGTTTTCCTGACCAAATGGACTACTACCTTTTTGATTTTTCCTAGGTTTATGTTAATATTACATAACAGCATCTGTTAATTGTCTCCCTGAATTCATTCTCCCTCTTTACATTTTAGTGATAGGACAAAACGCCATCCTTCTAATCCCCAACATTAAGTTTAAGCTAGGCACTCAGCCACCCAATGTAGCTTAGCTTTTCTTACAGCTAGGTAAGAATAGTATCTTACCTAGCTGATTCAGAATAGTAGGATATGACTACTATTAGTATGTCATTAGTATTAGCATTAGTATGACTGAAACTGCTGTGTGCAACTTTTGGGTCAAGTACATCTTCAAGATGAAGCCACTTGTCTGGTACTTATTCTTTCCCCTTCCTTCCTGCTGAACACGGATATGAAGGTTCAGCGAAGGGCCAGGTTCAATGATGTAGGCTATGAAAACATCCTCAGAAATGGTAGAAAAATAAAATGAAAGAAACTTGGGTCTTTGAATGAGCTGCTAGCCATGAAGTAGTTTCCTTCTTTCTACTTTGTTGGGTTAATTTTGCTGCATTTTTAAAGCTTCTTTACATGGGAAATGTTTCCAGTAATTTCCTGAAATAAGTCTTAAAGCTATAATTTTCCTTCTAAGTATTGCTGTAGCCACATCAACACATTTGGAAATCAGTAACTTTAAATCAATTGTTCTTAATTGTTAACAACTGTATTTTGTTAGAGCAGGTAGCTGGTTTGAAAACAATCCTCTGAAATTTTTCTAACTTTCTTTATAGCCCACAATGTGGCCACTTTCCATAAAAGTTTCAAGAGTGCTAGAAAAAGAGTCTGTATTCTGAAGTTGTTGAGGGCTACACTCTGTTTATGTGCATGATATCAAGCATGTTAATTGTACAGTCCAAATTGTCTATGTTCTTAATTTTTTATAAGCTTATTTACTCAGTTACTGAGAAAAGAGTATTAAAATTTCCCAATACAAAGGACTTGTTTACTTCTCCTTATAAGCCTATCAGTTTTGCTTCATGTATTTTGTGTCTGTATTACTAAGTCCATTCACATTTAGGACTATTACATCTTCCTGGCAAAGTGAAGATGTTATTACGTTGAGTCCCTCTTTATGCATAATAATACATTTGCCTTAAAGATGCAATTGTCCAATATATTTAAGATGTTTCTCTTGTAAATAGCGTAGTATTGAATTTGTTTTTCAGCCCAGTTTGATAGTCTTGGTGTTCTAGATGAAGAGTTTAAGTTTTTGAGTTAGTTCAATGTAATCTATCTATATAAAATATAGATCTACTGATCTATACACTGCACTGTTTTTAATGTTTTCAGTATACATGTCTTTTTCTTTTCTTTCTTGTCTCCTTTCAGATTGAATTTTCCCCCTCTAATTCCATCTTTTTCTCTACTAGATTAGAAGTTATGACCTTTTCCTGTCCTTTTAGTAGTCTTCCTAAAAATATTAACATGGATATTTCATGTTACAGTCTAAAGTTACTTTGTATTTCCATCTTCCAGAACAAAGATCCATACGAGAATACTTTTCCAAACTCCTTTTACCTGCTTTTCCAACTTAAATACTATTTTTATTATGTATTTTATCTTTATTTTTTTTAAGATTTATTTATTTATTCATGAGAGACACAGACTGAGAAAGAGAGGCAGAGACATAGGCAGAGGGAGAAGCAGGCTCCCCACAGGCAGCCCAATGAAGGACTCCATCCTGGATCCCAGGATCACAACCTGAGCTGGAAGGTAGGTGCCCAACTGCAGAGCCACCCAGAAGTCCCAATTTTATCTTTATCTTAAATACAAGACATTATTATTTTACTCATTATTTCTTTAGATATATACGTACTACTTTCTATGTTCTTTTCTCTCTGCAGTACAGATCTATCTATGCTCACTTATCTTTTGCTTGAAGTATGTCCTTTAGAATTTTCTTCCTTAGGTAGGTAGTAAAATATGTTTTTCTGTCTGAGGAAAACTTTCCTTCACTATACTGAAGATAACAAGCTGTCTTATGTCCATGATCATTGCTGTTGAGAAATTAGCTCTTGCTTTTTAATTTTATTTATTATTTATGTTTTTTGGAGCTCACAATGGGGGAGGGCAGATGGAGAGAGAGAACATCTCAAGCAGACTCCCCGCTGAGCACAGAACCCAGTGCTGGGCTCAACTGCACAACCCTGAGAATGTGATCTGAGCAGAAATCAAAAGTCAGATGCTTAACCAACTGACCCACCCACGTGCCTTTTTTTAATTTAATTTAATTTAATTTTTTATTTTTTTAATTATTTTTTTTATTTTTTTACCACATGCCTTTTTTTAAAGGTAATGTCTTTTCTCTCTGGCTGCTTTTAAGGTCTCTTTGTGTTGAATGCTTTGAATATTATCATGGTGTGAATACATCTGGATTTATTCTTACTTACCCTCTTTTAGGTATTTTCATTCTTCTTTACTCTATGAATTGATCTCTTCCATTTGTTACAGAAAATTTTCAGCTATTAGCTCTTCAGATAGTGCCTCTGTTTGTCCTTTGATTCTCTCCTAGAATTTGATTAGATTTACTGGATATATTTTTTTCTTTCTATTCTTCTATGTCTCCTAGCTCTTTTTTGGGCTGACTTCCATATAATTTTTCAATTCTTTGTTTACCAATGCTATTTTAAGCTATGTCTAATTTGCTATAAAACCTATTGAATTTTTAATGTCAATTATTATAACTTCATTGCTAGGTTTCCTAAGTTACTTTTAAAATCTTCTTGTTCTATATATTTTTTAATGTTTCTTTTCTTGAAACATGTAACATATAATTAACACTTAATATCTAAATAAAAACTGAAGAATTTGTGAGTCTGATTCTGTTGTCTGTTATTTCTATTAGCTTTTTGTCAAGTATCTGGTGTGTTTGTCTTTTCATTCAGAGCTACTCATTTTCTTCCGAACTTTCTGTGAGCACAGTGAATGAAAGTAGGTTTCTACTGAAAGGATTTATGTTTGCTTGTATCAGACTTCTGGGGGTACTGAGGATCCAGGACTGTTTCCAACTGAGTTCTTGGTTGAGGACAATGAGGCATGATAAAATTGGGCTCTAAACTGATGAGAAGACTTTCTTATTGCTAGAGTCCATAGGAAATGTTCATGCCCCAAAATAACTGCCATGATTCAAGACAGGCAGTTTTCCTTGTAGTTCTTTGATGGGAGTGAGGTGATTCTGCTTATTTCTAATTCGTCCCGCCACAAAGGATAGGGATGTTTGGACTCCCAACTATATGGGATACTCTTCTATTAGATACTCCCTACTTTGAGAAAACCTTAGGTTTGTAAGACTTCAAAAAACAATTCTCTAGTTCAGCCAGTTTAGCAAATGTCATTAGGGTTAAAGCCAGACCAAGTGCTCCACTTATTCTCTAAATTCACATTTTTACTTATTCCCCGGTTTAGTTATTTCTTGTTTTGTTTGTTGTGCAAGTTCATAAGATAATATGAGAAAATGTTTTTATATTATATCCAACATTTTTAGTTGTTTTCAGTGGAAGGATTAGTTTGGACTCTTAGTCTGCCATGTTGCCAGAAATTAACCTTTTCAAAAAAAAAGAAATTAACCTTTTCTCTAACATTTAAAAAAAATTTTTTTTTTTGCCAGACATTGCAAAGTTACATGTTTAGCCTTTGAAAAGACACTACAAGTATGACAATAATCTGCTCTTCAAAAAAGACTCTAGGTTTGTAGAAAGGGTTTTAGAAACAATTTTTCTCACCAAAACCAAAGTAGATTTCAATAAATACCAATGAAAACTTTGTATCTCTTCAAGGTTTGATCAAATTGAAAAACAGAGCCATGGAAGCCAGAGTACCTGAGCTTGCTGTGTGATCTTGGGTCAGTCCCTTAATTGGTGGCCTTTGGCTTTTTATTTATTTATTTATTAATGAGAGACAGAGAGAGAGAGAGAGAGAGAGAGGCAGAGACACAGGCAGAAGGAGAAGCAGGCTCCACGCAGGGAGCTGGACACAGGACTTGATCCCGGGACCCCAGGATCACGCACTGGGCTGAAGGCGGCGCTAAACCACTGAGCCACCTGGGCTGCCCTGGCCTTTGGCTTTTGATGTATATGATGAAGGGGTAAGCCTGGATGCTCCTTGCAGGACCCAAACTCTGTAATGACTGCACAAAACTATTCATTGAAAACTAGAGCATAGTCAAGATCAGAGTTTCTTTTTTAAAAAAGATTTTATTTATTTGACAGAAAGAGAATGTGCACAAGCAGGGGAGTGGCAGGCAGAGGGAGAAGGAGGCAAGCATAGGGAGCCTGATGTGGAACTCAATCCCAGGACCCTGGGATGGTGACCTGAGTGGAAGGCAGATGCTAAACTGACTGAGCCATCCAGGAGCCCAAGATCAGATTTTCTGATGTTCAAGACATTCCTTAAAGCTAGCCTACTTTCATATTTTAAACACAATGCAGCATAATGTTTTAAATAGGCATATTTGTGTGGCCATTAAAAAAAATCAATATAAACTACTTATGTACTTCAAAATAGAGTCTTAAAGATTCTTAATATTTTGATATCTTTTGACATTCTGAGAGAACTTCTTCATTCTTTTTGTCCTTTCTGGCATTTCAAATTTTTTATTGTAGCTATTAATATAATTTAGGGATTATGTGTTTTTTGCATGAAAAATTACGAATACTCAAAAGCTGCATCTATACTGTCTGCCAGGAGTTTATTTTGAAGAATTTAGACAACATAACCACTCAAAAGTATCAGCATATTGCATTAATTGTTAAAAAAAAAAAGATCAACTTAATTCCACACAGATTAAACTGTCCAAAGTAAGTTTTAATGAAACATATTCACAGGTTTACACTCTAAAGTTGTGAAAAGATTATCTTTTTCAAATTTGATTAAGTGCTGCAAGATGTGGAAGAAACTCAGCACTCAAATGAATTATATGTTTGATGTCATTTTTGGCAAAACCTCATAAAATGTCACATAAAAGAAAAACATCTCACTTAAAATAAGGTCTTGACAGCAATCTGGAATAGTTAACAACTCCACTCCCAAATGGGAATGCTGGTTATAATCAAAATTTAATGACGATATTAGCTCTACCCTTGAGACAATCTAAACATCAAAACAAAACAAAACAAAAAACAACATGTGCATATCCACCCACATACCCCTCCTCTCTTACTTTCTAAAGATGACAAATTTGTAATTATTTCAGTTCATGCTCTCAATATTGATTATAATGTTTCCTTGCAGATTTATCACTGGCCACTTGAGAAATGAAGAGGTGGCATGCTGCCAGGCAATGTCAATCAAGTATTTTTGTTGTTGTTGTTGTTTAGAATTAATTCATGAGAAGTATAAATAATGCTGGTCAGTAATGGAGATGGAGTCCATGGGTGTCAGTGCCCTCACACCTTATAAACCCTAGAGCTGAAAATGGTGGGAACTTTTTACCTTTCAACTACATTTATACAGTCTTTACATCCATCCATTGTCCTCTATATTCCTCTGATATGAGAAAATTAAGAGGAAGAATACATCTAAAATCAGGTTGTTTAAGAGTTATCAATTTTACTTGTAAAGTTTTTTAAAAAGCATATTACAAACAAGACTATGATAAAATAGCATTATGGAAAATAATACATGTGTGTTTCTGGCATGAAGATAAAAAAGTTGAGAAATATATCACACAGTTAACAATGCTGGTCTTTGGCAGAAGTATTATGGGGGTGATTCTTTTTACTTTTTTTAAAGATTTTATTTATTGGAGAGAGCGTGCATGTGCGCAGGCAAAAGCATGCGCATGAGTGGGGTGAGGGGCAGAGGGAGAAGCAGACTGCAGGGAGCCTGATGCAGGTGTCCATCTGGGGACTCTGGAATCATGGCCCGAGTGGAAGGCAGATGCTTAACTGACTGACCTGGTGCCCGTACAATGATCTTTTTATCCTTTTTATCCACATTTCTGATATTTTTGCAAAGGTTGTACATTACTTTTATAATTGGAAGAAATAATACAACTTTTTAAAAAAGAGACAGTTAAGGCCAGAGATTATTACTAACCTGTATCAATTAACAAATCTATTTTTACTGCGTTAGTAATGGCATCAGTATTAGTAACAGGAATACAAAGTGCAGTTCCTAAAAATATAGCTAAAGGTGCTTGTCAAATTTCCTATATTGGAATTGCACCCATTACCAGGCAGAAGTAATTCTTATTTCAAAACTATTTAAAATAAATAAATAAATAAATAAATAAAAGTATTTTAAGACAGTGAAGGGTTACAAAGACATACCTTTAACACACTGGCTCAGAAAAACAGCAACAGATGAGAGTTAAGTTTCTCATTGTATATTTTATTTAAAATATTATTTTATTTATATTATTTATGTATATTATAATATACATAATATTATATTTATGTATATTATTTAAAATATTACTGAAAGACATTGTTAAAAATATAGCATGCTTTCTGCTATATTTTTCTATATTTTTTCTATATAAAAATATAGCATACACGAAGGTAATGACATGTATTTAATAAAATTTTACTTTAGAGACTGATTACCCTGCAATAGAGGGAGTCTGTTTTTCTAGGACTTCTAAGAAATGAAATATTCCTTACAACTGAATATCTCAGAAAAGAGAATCTTTATCTTTAATTGATTAAAATGATTAAATTTTTTTCCCAATTAGAATTGTTGCCCAATCTCTCTCTGCCTTACTAAACAATAATAAGGACCATTAAACTTTTCTTAATTGAAAGAGCATCAATAACTTTAATACTATTTGCTCTCAAAGTATAACGAAGTACCACAAACCAATAATATTGTTACTATTAGTTCCTGTGTTTTCTTGCTGTCAAGCGGTCAGCTATCACCTCTTGCTGCTGCCAGAATGAATGTCCCTTGCTGTGCCTTTCTCTCTCACTTTTTCAATTTTAATTTTGTTTAAGTCCCATAAAATAGTGGGCTAGCAAGATCCACAGGCCAGGCCCTACCTACCCTGGATTTTCTTTTGTTTGCTTGCTTGCTTACCTATCTATTTATTTTCTAATTCTTGAGGTATATTTCATATACCATAACATTTCCCCTTTTAAAGGGTACTCTCCCTCACTTTTATTTTTCTTTAATCTGTTCTGTATTTAGAAACGAATAATCAGTTAGTACCATACACAAAGTAAGAATAAACAGAGGATTACTGATGGCTGGCCTGAGAGGCTTTCTATGAGTCAAGTACAAATACACCTTTACTTTTTTATGTAAATAGCATTAAAAGTTAGCATACAGACTAGATTAAGAGTTGACTGTGGGAAAAATAGGCTTGATACTTATAGCCTCCAAGAAAAAAAATGATGACTCAAGTATCTGAAGGAAGTTAAGTGCTTTGGAAAAAAAGTACCAGTTTGCTTAGAGAGGGGAATGAATTTTGCATGGTGTTTAGGCACAACACAGAGCTAACGTTCCAAAAGAGCTTCTGTTTCTTATAAAAACCAAGATTAAGCTAGTTTAACATTATATGATAGATGAAAAGTAGTCATAAACGATATACTTTTACAACCTATCAAGCCTGAGAGGCCTTAGTCTGACTTAATCCAAAGAGAGTCTCACGAAACCTGAAATGGTCCAGTGTAATTTGAGAGGTACACAACACTCTAGGGATGTGTTCATGAAGAGGCTTTCAAATTCTTTCTTGATTTACAAGCTCAGATTGCCCTCCCTCCTCTAATTTCTGGCACTAGTTAGAGAATAGGTATTGTGTGCTTTGAACTTTGAAAAGAGGATCTTTCCAAAACTGATTAGAGAATATGTCTAAACCTGTACCTCTATGTGACTATGTTCAGTTTGATACTAGTTTTGATAGGAAGAAATTCAAACCTGGAAAGGACTTAGAGACATAATTTAATGAAAAGGATTATATAGTTTGTTAAAGATCTTGACAGAGTCAATACAGGAAACCAACTCTATCTCCAATTAACTATCAATCCTATTCCAAATTGGTATAAAAACCATATGCACAGGCCTGGATGATTTACAGTGGGACTAAAGAGACTCCCAGGCTGTAAACAGGATTGTCCTTAATACATCTCTTCTGACATTGCTGGTATTTAAAGTAAAATACTACATTCCTCATTCACCTAAACTGGGGTGTTAGAACCTATAGATTCTGCATTCAACTGAGAATACAATTTAACTGTTTTATTTTTATTTTCTTTAAAGATTTATTTATTTATTTATGAGAGAGAGAGAGAGAGAGAGAGAGAGAGAGAGAGAGAGGCAGAGACACAGGAGGGAGAAGCAGGTTCCATGCCGGGAGCCTGACGCGGGACTCGATCCCCAGACTCCAGGATTGTGTCCTGGGCCAAAGGCAGGCGCCAAACCGCTGAGCCACCCAGGGATCCCCTAATTTCACTGTTTTAAATCGTAGAGTCAAATTTCACACTATCATAAAAATTTCTAATTATAGACGAATGTAATGGCTTTATTCCTCAATGTTTTCTTTCATTTTCAAAAGTGAAGCCTTTTTTTTACTTTTTTGGTGAAACCTCTTTTAAGACATTATCTGAAGCCTTTAGACATATTTAGATGGCAAACCAATGGCAAAAATTATGAGGTTATATTTATGTAATGCTTTTCTTATATTCTTTCTATACTTATGTAGAAGTACAACCATATTTGTTATCTGACAATATCCTTGTGATATAAGGAATAGCAGACTTTGAGCTTTCCTGAGAACACTGAAGAAAAAAATAAATGGTCCTATATACATTTTTACTTCATAGAGAAGCTTTGTTTTACATTGGTTTGCAAAAGATTAATAGGTTGGCTCAACTGTAAGTGTATGTTTTCTTATGAGGGAAGAGATGTTAAGAGGTTTATGGATTGTGCATTAATATTCTTGGGGGAGCAGCTTTGTTGAGGCATAGCTGGTATATAAAAGAGCTGCACTTGTTTGGACATGTATAGATTGATGGGTTTGGACGTGTGCCTGTACCCATGGCACTATCACCATAATAAGGTAGTACTGAATAGCAATATATTTAGGATTGTTCAATTGTATGGGGCCCAAAGTATTTATTGATGTAAAAGCAACAAAAGTATTTTATTTTCTGTTATGATGGAATTAAAGGAGTTAATAAAAAGGAAATACTTAACAGTAAAACATTATAAAAATAGGAATAACACATTTTATTTATCTTAAATTTATACAGAGAGAAATAAATGGGTCCTGATTTTAAAGTAACTTGGCTACAGAGAGAAATAAATGGGTCCTGATTTTAAAGTAACTTGGCTACGGTGATAGAAGAGATTTAGAAGTACAACTATAGGGATCCTTGGGTGGCGCAGTGGTTTGGCGCCTGCCTTTGGCCCAAGGCGCGATCCTGGAGACCCTAGATCGAATCCCACGTCGGGCTCCCTGCATGGAGCCTGCTTCTTCCTCTGCCTGTGTCTCTGCGTCTCTCTCTCTCTCTGTGTGACTATCATGAATAAATAAATAAAAAAACCTTAAAAAAAAAAAAAAGAAGTACAACTATAGTTAGAATATAAATTCCTGGTTGTCTATACACCTTTGGCTAAGGATCTAGCTCAAGAAACTGGGTAAAGATTATAAAACCAAAGGCACTCTGATCAAAGGAGACTTCCTAAGACGACTGAAGCCCTGATAAAGTATCACATCTATTAGAACACTTGGCTAAATGCTAAATGGGAGGCCTCCATTCACACAAGGCCAAAACTGGGAAGATGAATGCACAAACATAGAATGCAAAGCTTTTTTGTTCTGATGATTTCTTCTCAAGTACTTTTAATCTGAGGATAATACGTTAAAGTCTAAAATAGTCCGCAAGTATTAGACTTAACAGATAAATTAATAAAATTGGGAAATAATACTAATGGATGTTTTACTTAAGAATGTAGACAACCTCATACATAAACCCCTTTTAAACAAAGAATATTATTATAGAAATGTAATTGTGAAAGTACCTGAAAGGAATGTTTATTTTGAAATTTTGATTTATGTTGTATTTTACACCTAGCTATATTGATTATATATAATCAGGCAACACAGTATTAAAATTCAAAATTTCCATTAATAGGACTTGGATAGGACAAAATGGAACCAGAAATAGTTATATTTTTTTCCTTACAAATTTAAAATTATTTGTTACATAGAACTGTAAATTTATTAAAGGTCTTCTCATTATCTAATTCACTTCTTAACAAGAACCGTGAGGGGCACACAGGGCATTTTCTACCTGGATTTATAAGAAAATGGAGTCCCACAGGCTTAAATATCACTGCAAAAAGTAACTGAACTTAAAAATCTTAACACTTTCCTCTTTATTTTTTGAGAAGATATAATACTCTAAAGTATTCTTATAATCTTTAGTGTTACATATAACAAGCACTTAATATTACTACAAAATTACTATTAAAAATATCAAAATTAGTATATTTTTTAGTCTTTCTATATTAGCAGATGTCGTACATGCATCTAGATGGAAATTCATTTGGAAAATAATATTGTGTCTATATTGCACAATATTGTGTCTATATCGTCTATATTTTTGGTTTACAAACCAAAATACCTAATAAAAACCGCTTTTTAATAAGTCTATTGGCAAATTAAATTTTTAGATATACTATATAATATTCAAAAGACCAAATCATCCAGAGTTGTCACAAAACTTAGATAATTTAGTCTTGGATTAAAAGAAAATGTTTTATAAAAGCTAGATATGTAGCCATATAACCCAATCAAGAAATCTCTCCTGAATAGGTTCGGCTGATATATGAAGTTATAGAGCCAAAGTCAAGTAACACTTTCAACTTCTTTCCCTGTGATGATCTTATTATGAAAATGCTTATGAGAACCTTTGGATCTGTTCCCAGAGTTTATATAGATCTAACCATGGAATATCTTTCAGCTGAGAAGATAGGCTAACTTCTGACATATATTCAGGGATGCTTAAAATTCTACTTTGTTTCTAAAGTGATGTGTAATGAGATGCCTCATGGGGTCATTTTTAATCATGAGGCAAGAAGGAAAACTGGACTTAAAAACTTCATAGGAGGGATCCCTCAGTGGCTCAGCGGTTTAGCACCTGCCTTCGGCCCAGGGTGTGATCCTGGAGACCCGGGATCGAGTCCCACGTCAGGCTCCCTGCACAGAGCCTGCTTCTCCCTTTGCCTGTGTCTTTGACTCTCTCTGTGTGTGTCTCTCATGAATAAATAAATAAAATCTTTAAAAAAAAAAACAAAAACTTCATAGGAACATGTGAATTTCAAATATAATGTAGTGTTTACTGAAATTCACAAATATTTCATAATAAACAATTTTCTAACATTAGCCATACTAGTCAATTTAAGAAGGTCAAGTAAATTTAGAGGAAATGCAATTCCAGGAAAAAGGTAAATCATAATGCATCACAGACAGGGGCTAAAAGCAAATTTTGTTCAGCATTTTAACAAAAAGGTGATAAAACAATATTGCTCCTAGTAGGACTCTAAAATTATGAGAATCAAAATAAAAAGACTGACTTAGTGCCTAGATCTTGATTTCTAAATACAATGGAAAACCAGAATTCCTTGGAGAAGTGATTGATTCCAAATCTGGAGTGGGGAAAACATAAGATCAACTTGGAGCATCTTATGCTCAAAAGTAAAAATGTGCTCAAAGTTGGGAGCAAGTTAAAAAGACACAGGAGCCAACCTGAAAGAATTACTAATAACCAATTCTAGTACTATTTGAACAACAAAATAAAGTAATGATAGTTTGGGATGATAACACATAGAATAAATATTCATAAGCCAAATTGATATAAATAAGTAAGTAAATAAATAGAGAGATATCTTTCTTACAGAAGAATTTCAAGTAATAAAAGAGGAATCAGGGAAATAAAAAGTCATCATTAGAACATCACTGTAAATAACTGTTGCCTATAGGCAAGATCCACCAATGGATACTAAAGTTGGTGGGAGGAAGCTTGAAAAGAAACAGGATAGACAGTCTCAAAGTATTTTTTTCCCCCAAACACTTAAAAATCTCAAAGGGAAAAAGAGTAACTTTAGAGAGTAGTAGCTCAACAGACATTTCTTTAAACACTAGTGATCCAGGTGGTATCAAGACTAAAAAGACAATAGATAGCTTTATAATGCACTGGAAAGGACATATCATTTCTGTGGCAGTCTTGCCAAAAAAATGCATAACCTTAATCTAATCATGAGAGAACATTAGACAAACTCAAATAAGACAATTTCACAAGGTATCTAACCAGGACTCTTCAAAGTGTCAAGGACATGAAAGACAAGGAAAGATTGAGGAACTGTCACAGATCAGAGGAGACTAAGGAAAGACATGATGACTAAATGCAATATGGGATTCTGGATGGAAAAATAGGAGAGAAAAAAGTCGTTAGTGGGAAAATTGGTGAAATTCTAATAAGGTCCATAGTTAGTCAAAACCAATGTTTGGTTTTAATCATTGTACTATGGTTGTATAAGACCTTAACATTAGAGGAATATGGGAACTCTGTAACTTCTCTGTAGGTCTAAAATTATTTCAAAATAAAACAATCAAAAATAAATAAATAAAATGCCTTATTTTTTGTGGAAGCTAATATTAGCTGACATTGAGATTTAAGGAAAATCCAGGTATTTCTGGAAGATACGAGGAAAATTAAATTCAGAGAGGTAATTACTAATATAATTTTCTAATTATGGCATAAAATAAGATTTTAACATGGCTAACTTTCTCATAAATAGACTGAAATAAGCTCTGGAAGAATCTAGAAGCCCTAGAAGAATCTTCTCTTTTGTGTTAAGAAATCATTCTAAGATTCAAGTCATTCTTTAAAACCTTTCAAATGCAGATAAACAAACTAAAACAGCACTGTTTATATCTAATATAAGCCTTAACTATAGAACACTATTACAGTGATTATCTATTTCCAATTCTCTCACTCCTCTATTAGATCATAATACAAAAGGCAAGAACCATCCATTTTTTGCCAACTTCATACCTCTGGCCCTGCAGGGTTCTTGAGACATGGGCATACTAATAATTATTAGCTCAAAGATGAATTAAAAGTTCAAGTAAAAGCTTTTTCTGGTTGAAAGGAATTATTTCCATATATTCAAAATGTTTTTAATTATACGGAACAGTACTCTGAGAAAATTATGTCTAAACTTAAAAATAAAATAACCCTCACTGTACTTCTTTGAAATCTCAGTACTGCCAATATAGCTGGTTTCTGTTCTGGGTTATACTTTACCTACATGACCTAGTCACACATAAGTTTATCCTTTCCTTTAAATTTAGCTTATATTTTGTGGCATTATGATGAGTTAATTTTTTTAGTTTCATTCAAATCAATGACTTTGAATTTTTCATTAAGTACTTGTGTTTACTTTGACACTTTACAGTCAGTCAGTGGGGGATATGGTGCAAATAACCTAAGAACTATGTCCTTTAGATAGTTATGTGGTATTACTTGAGCTACTTAAAAATAAATACTGCCTATGGTCAAATGCTGTACCGCTGATCTGTATCAGAATATGTAATCTTTAAGGCCAGATGTGGCATCCTATTCTTTGATATATCTCCAGTATCTGTTACAACAAGAACCTAGTAGATAAACATTACTTCTTGGTATCCAAACAGCATGAGTTTATGGAAGACATATGCATAAAACAGATTTGTTAAGCCAAATTTAGTATATATTATTAAAGCTAACAATAAAATTTCTCATCATGTTCATTGAATATACAATATAATTTATTATTGGGACAAGATAACAGAGGGTTCCAATCTGTGAATTTGGAAATTGAACATTACACTTTCTATAGATGAAACAGTTTTAAATTAAAGATCATCAGTGAAACAGCTTTTTTAAAAGCCCTCTTAGTTTCATAAAAATAGTAAAACAAAGAACACATTTAACCTGTATTAATAGCAGGATATTATTTTGAATGTTTCTTTTTTTTTTTTTATTTTAAATTTTTTTATTTATTTATGATAGTCACACAGAGAGAGAGAGGCAGAGACATAGGCAGAGGGAGAAGCAGGCTCCATGCACCGGGAGCCTGACGTGGGATTCGATCCCGGGTCTCCAGGATCGAGCCCTGGGCCAAAGGCAGGCGCTAAACCGCTGCGCCACCCAGGGATCCCTATTTTGAATGTTTCTGATGAGCTTTATTTATTAGTATTTTAGATTTTCAGTGTCTTAACATAAACAAGACTTTAATTTCATATTATTCAAAGCAATGCACAAATGTTTACTGAAGTTATTACAAACATAGCACCTAAATGCTTTTCTTAATGTTTTAAAGGGTATATATATACAATATAAAAAACGAACACTCCATTCTTGTGAACTATGTTATGGCAGTTACATTTTGTCTGATGTCAAATCTCTGTTAGTTTTCACTACGCTTTTTAGAATAATACTTATGATCATGTTTGACTGAATTTACTTCTTAGACAAAATCCTAACTAGAAATTTATTTTGTTGGCTGTCAAAAAAAAAAAAAAAGTATTAAAAAAAAAAAAAAAAGCAAAACTCAGGAAGGAATGAAAAGGGAAAGAAAAGGAAGGAAGAAGAGATGGAGGGAAGAAAGATATGTACCAAATGAAAATAAACACCTGATAAATATCCTTACCTTCACTTTTCCTTTCTGCTTGTTTTGCTGCATTTTCTACTTTTTTTTGTTTTGCTGCTAAGAGTTCCCGCTTTAACTGTCTTGCTTCTTTTCTGAGTTCATCACTATAAACCAAAAACAGTTATGTAAGTATATAATACAGTGAGAAAGAAAACTGTCTAGCAAAAACAGGATTATTGGTTTTCAGGTACACTAAGTATCTAAGAGAAACAAAATGTAATTCATTTTGCTTCTTACATGTGTATTATGATATGGACACACAGATAAAGAATATGGTAAAAGCTGCAATTTTTCATAATAGCAATATGAATTACCTATAAAAAAATCCCTTTCAAATATATAAAACAGAAACAGGTAAGTGATAAATGATCCACTTTTCTCCTAATTCACCTGCAAATTTAACATTCTAGTTCCAGTGTAATAAATCTTGGAGATCCTGAATCAAAACAAAACTTTAACAGAAATTCTATTTGCTAAACCCGGACATATACAAAAAGATGTGGCTTTAAAACTTGATGAATCCCTGAACTGGCACCAGAAGCTACCATTTATTAAGCAATTCCATGCTAGGTGCAGTGCTAAAATGTTTTAAACTGAATTTTTAAAACTCAACTAGTTTTTAACACACTCAATACCACAATTCTACCCTTTGTGTGAAATCTAGCAGGCTGACGTATTCTGATTATTAATACAATCATATATTAAAGGTAAACTGAGATGTAATACTGACTGTTACAAGTCCCTACATGACTGGTTTCTACACGCCAGTTTTAGGGGAGATTCACATTCCTATGCTCTGTACCCATGACATGAAACCTTAGGGTCATTTGTGGCCTGTCAAAACTTTGCATTTCCTATCTGTGAATGTCAGGCATCCACTCTATTTCAGTAAAAGCTAGAGTGAATAACAGATATTCAAAGAACATTGTAAACTTGAGTAGGTTAACAAGTTTGGAGAAGGTCTAAAAGATACTCAAGCCATCTTTCACAAAAGCTGAAAGATTTTGTGAAATCTTAAGTCTAAATAGCTCCATACTGACAACCTTTGTGTTTCTTCTTGATCCCCAAATCTTATACATTTTTTTCCTCGTTTAAATCACTGTCTTAAGGGCACCTGAGTGGCTCAGTTGGTTAAGCGTCTGCCTTCAGCTCAGGTCATGAGCCTGGGGTCCTGAGCCCCACATTTTGTTCCCTGCTCAGTGGAAAGCCTGCTTCTCCCTCCCCCTCTACCCCCTGCTTGTGCTCTCTCTCCCAAATAAATAAAATCTTAAAAAAAAAAAAAAAAAAAAGCCATTGTCCTGTATCAGTTACCAAAGTGCATTACTCAGTTCTTTTGACCTCTTATCTACATCCAACACATATAGCCATGTTTTCTATCTGCTTGGCCTCCAAGATCCTGGATTCTGAAACTTCCTCCTCTGATCAAAATCTATTTCCTTTTTAACTTTGTCTTTCATTCTTATTGAACCTGTGCTCATTCATATTAAAATGAAAGCTAACACTTTCACAGTTCATAATCCATCAGCCCTATTCTTACCCACCAGGCTCTCTATCCATTTTAGATATGGTTGGCTGTTTCACTGATATCTTCACCAGCACCGTTAATCTTCTTGTTTGCTCTTATGAACATGCCATAATCACCTAGAAGAACTTGTTTACAACATGCTCTGAGACAAGGCTCCAGAGAATATGATTTTGTTAGATGTGAGATATTGCCTGGGAATTTGCCCTTGTAACAAGTTCCCCAGGTGATTCCAATATGCGTGTAAGTTTGGGATTTAGTACGTAAAAACCGCCCGATAGCAATGATCTTCTCTTCCTTACAACTCCAAGCACGCCTGCTTCACTGATCCTTTCATTCAGCCAAACAACATACTCAAATTTCCCTGGATTCTGCTCCAATCAAGTGATGATATCTTCACCAGGGGATTCCTTGCCTGAATGAACAGTTTATGTATAGAGTTTACTTTATCAACCTCAAACTTCTTAATCTCTTGCAATCTATCCTCCTTATACTCTACTGAGACTGCTTCTGAATCAACTAAGTTCAATGGCCTTTTCTCAGTCTTCCTTTTCCTCTTCGGCTTTTTTGTCATTCAATATTAACCCCTCCTTCCTTCTTGAAATTCTATTCTAATCAGACTATGTACCACTTTAGTTGTGATTCTCCAATTCTTATTCTCTTAATTACTCCTTCTGTTCTCGACCTATCATTCTTGGCATTTTTCTCATTTCTATACCCTGTACACTGGCATTTTTATCTAACCTCATAACATCAAATGTCATTTTTATATAAGTTATTTCCAAATCTAGATGTTTTGCCCTGATTTTTTAGTCCTGCATTAAAAAAAAAAAAAAAAAGATTTTATTTATGTATTTGAGGGAGAGAGAACAAGCAAGGGGAGGGGCAGAGGGAAGGGAAAAAGCAGGCTCCCCACTGAGCTCAACATGAGGCTCGATCCCAGGACCTTAGGACCATAACCCAAGCTGAACGCAGGCGCTTAACTGACTGAGCCATCCAGGTGCCCCTGGGCCTGCTTTCTGTTATAAATCTTCATGTACATTAGTGCTGCCCAAAAGAAATATAAGGTAAGACATACATGCAATTTTAAGTTTCCTAGCAATGACATTTAAAAAAATGGTAAAAGAAAACAAGTTAAATTAATTTAAAAAATTTATCTTACCTCAATAATTTAGTATGTCCAAAATGTCATTATTTCAACATGCAACCAATATCAAAATATAATACAATATTTTATATTCTTTTTTGTACTGAATGTTCTAAATCTGGTATGTATTTTACACTTACAGAACATCTCAGATTAAAATAGCCACATTTCAAGGGCCCAGATCTAGATGGATAGTGGAGGCTAGACACTGCATAATTACAAACTTCCTGTGTTCAAACTTGAAGACATCTCCTCCCTGCCCAAATCTGTTCCTTTCCCCCAAGTCCCTATTCGATTGTGGAACCATTTTCCTCCTAATGACTAGACTTTAAACTTCCTCTGGGATTGTTTCCCTACCCTTTCACTGAATCACTGTCGAAGTATATCATTTTCCGATCTTTTTTTTTTTAATTTTTTATTTATTTATGATAGTCACAGAGAGAGAGAGAGAGAGAGAGAGAGAGAGAGAGGCAGAGACACAGGCAGAGGGAGAAGCAGGCTCCATGCACCGGGAGCCCGATGTGGGATTCGATCCCGGGTCTCCAGGATCGCGCCCTGGGCCAAAGGCAGGCGCCAAACCACTGTGCCACCCAGGGATCCCTTTCCGATCTGTCTTATATAGAACTACTCCTCTTGATTCTCAACATCCATGCCTAATTTAGGCTCTCACTGTGTATTCCTCAGATAAATGTAATTACTTCCTATTTCTTGAAGTTAAACGAGCACAGGGAATAGCAACCACATCTTTGCTTTATCCACTAAATACCATTATCTTTTTATTATACTATTTGAAAGAATTTAATTTGGAAAGTAATTCAGACATTTAGATGATGTTTTCTGAATACTAAGGTCTTTGAGGGGAAGATTATTTTGAAATTGAATAGGAAATGCTGCATGATAGCTAAACAAACTAGTTATGAGAGTCATTTGAAATATGCAAAGAATGAGAGGCAGTGACAGTATAAGCTGACAGAGTCAGTAAAGTGCAATTATCAAAATATTAGTTTTGAATTCAGAAAGTCCTAATTTAAAAATTAACTCTATTACTTATTATCTGAGTGACCTAAGAATAATTACTTAACTTCTCCAAGACTCAGTTTCTTCAAATATAAAATGGAGGTAAGATATTTAAAATATTGGGCACCCAATACATGTTCAAAAGATGGTAGCTTCTATTCTTTAGATCATGTTGAAAATAGCACTACAGTTAAGGGTTGTTTGTGATGTAGCCATATTTCTTTATTATGTTAGTTACTATAAATAAATGTTACTTCTACTATATGTGAAGATCAACTCTGTTCACAATTTTTATAAAGGGCAATGCACACATAATGCCAGCTTCTAAAGATCTATCCTTAAATAGCCGAAGGCTTGGATGCACTATTGAAGGAGCCATAATAACATACAAACTGAATAAGGATGAATAAAAACTCAAAAAAGATAAAGTGAGACAGAAAAGGGAAGGTCTATAAGATGATTCAAAATTGCTTCATTATGTTGAATTTTTCAAATGATTCAGAATTTACAACAGTGTTAAAATCTTTCAGACTACTGAAACAACACTATCTGTTGGTACTTGTGGAATACATAACTCCTGGAATGAAGTGCAAGCTTTTAAAGTAGTTCTTAGGTCACAGTCTAATTTTAGGGTTCCCAATCTTATATTCTCTGGAATATAATCTTCAATATTGCCCAAGTTAATAATGGAACTGTAAACATGATACATACAGACTCCGGATTCTTTATGTGGTTTCTTACTTAGTTTGCTAATTACTCACTGAATGAACAGTACATTTAGACTTGAATACCTGATTCTTAAGCTGAATGTTTTTTATACAGAAGACACTATGAATAAGTAACTACACAGGAAAGTTTTTATAACTATAAAGTGTGTATTTTCATCAGACTGTTCATATCACTTTATAGAAGTAGTTAAAAGCTTGCAATGTTTTAAATTGTGCAGCTTTTCAACTTGAGGTTGAAGATTTAAAATAGCAACAACACTTACCTTGCATAATTTTCAGTTTTTATTTTTCCCCAGATGCTTTAAAAAAAATATTTTATTTATTTATTTTAGAGAGAGTGAGAGTGAGCATGAGTGGGGGAAGGGGCAACAGGAGAGGGAAAGAGAAGAGAATCCCAAACAGACTCCCTAAAAGAGTGTGGAACCTGATGTGGAGATCGATCTCACAACCCTGAGATCATGACCTGATCTGAAAACAAGAGTTAGATGCTTAAACAACTGGGCTACCCAGGCGCCCTCCCAGATGCTTTTCTTTTCTTTATTCCAGGAATGTGCCTTAGGAAAATTCTGAGTTATATCTGTTCTTTTTTCTTATACCATGAGAAGTATCTTAATATTAGGGTGATGAACTCCAACACTGGCCTTTTCTAACATTCACCTCCAAAAAAAAAAAAAAAAAGAAAAGAAAAAGGACCTTATGTTTGACAGGCTTTTGAAAAGAACTTTATGAAAATGAAGTGGACAATGGACAATAAATGAATTTGTTTAGAGATGTTATTAAGCAAGCTGACAGCTAAACATATGTCCATTACAGATCATTGTTTCTTGGACCATAGATACTGTATTTGCAGTTAGCTTATGCCTGCTATTTCCTAACATCTGATAAGAATTCATAACACATGGAAATGATTGCAAAGCAAACAGTACACCCTTCATGGTTTTCAGTCTGCTGCCTTAAAACAAAGATACCGAATCTGCTTGTAATGAAACAACGGCTTGGCTGTTGATGAAATAATAAAATAGCATAATAATGGCCTATCAGATCCATTAAAACTACAGATGTATGGCACGATTTTTAGCCTTATAGTATCATCAGCAGACGCGGGGAATGGAGGTTTAGCATGGATCAGAAGGTATCATAATATGTTGTAGTATACACATGAATTGTGAAAATATATACATATATTCAGGAAATAGCTAACCTATTATATTAAATCAGGGAAACCGACTGTATGTTTACCTAGTACCAGCAGTCTGGCCTTAGACAACTAGGTTAAAGCAATTTGAGTCTCAGTTTCTGCAACTCAAAATGTGAAAAATAGTAAGGCTGTAAGAAATGAATACAATTCCATAGAAATTGCTTAGCATAGTTAACATGATGCTTGGCCCAGAATATGTACTCAACATTGGTTTGCTTCTATTATCACTATTTTTCTCATCCCCACCACAAACACCATTTCTGTTTTTACTATTTACAGAATCAATTACTGATGAACTGAGACATTAGGCTAACTAGAGATTAAAATGGCAAATTCTTTTATTTTTCTCATGAATGCATAGATTTCAAAAGCTTACTGATAAGTTTTTGGGTTTGATGCACTGCTTGGATTAAATACCATATGCTATGAAAATGAAAAATGCAACAGTTCAAAAAATCTAAAAATTACAAAATTCCCATATTCTAACTCTGGTTACTAAACACTTGGAACTGAACTGCTTTTCTTTTTTTCATTATAATCTAGTTGAGAAGGTGAAGAATTAACTAGTCAAGAAAAGTACATATATTTACAAATTCTGTGAGGTAGGCTAACAGAGAACCTACCTTACTTTTAGTCTACGTGATCTTAGAAGGCATCTATCAAAAGATGAAGGGTGTACTCTGAGAGATATAATGCTCTACATGTCTTTCATAATCTGTTACACCAATATGTAGGAATAGAAGACTGCAATTTGGAAAGAAGGAGTCTAAATGCACCTGCATATAGCCTTCAGACTTAAAATCTTACTCATTTCATGTGAAAGATCACATTTATTTCTAAATAAAAAGTTTACACATCTGATGTAGATTGCCATTAATCTTATAAGGTCTCCTTCACATCTTAGAAAGTTTTATTCTTTTCCAAAAAGCCTAAACAGTGAATCCTGCACAAAATCATAAAATGTCCATAACAGTAGGTGGTATTGCTATTCTGTCTAAAACCAAGTAAGAAGTTCAGAATCAAGCATGTTATTTTACGGCAAGATCTTGGCTTAGCTAATATTTCACAGAAGTGGAGTAAATTTGTTGTGGCAGAAATTCGGTCTTTAGCCATATGTCTATTCCACAATCCAACTTTACAAATGATATTAACTCAATATGAAAAACATGAGATTTCCATTTCCAGTAAGGCAACATACAAGGAAACCTGAAAATTTTCTTGCAATCAAACACTCAGAAGAGCTGAATAGATTTAAATAGCTGAATACATTTATAAAAATGTAATACATGCATAACTTAGCTCTTTAAATACATAGCTTAGTTTGCTAAAAACCAAGGGGTTGAAAAATAAGAAGACTGAGAACCAGAGCAAGAAGCACGGCAACTATTATTGGGGTACTCTGAGTTAAGTGGTCTTAGTAACCCAGGATTGTAGGTTTTAACATGGGGCTTTAGTCATGAGGATCGAAGTATACTCCTACACATAAATTTAACGATTCTCCACTCATTGGACAGCTCAGAATAAACATATCTACTAAAAAAAAACACAGGAAGACTATAAAGAAGGTTGTCTCTTTCAGGTCCATGCAGGTAAGCAGACTCTCAAGCTAATATTCTCAGGATATCTAAGGAGGATTTTTAATCAAGGGTTCCCGAGTGGCTCAGTAGGTTAAGAATTTGACTTCAGCTCAGGTCATGATCCAAGGGTCCTGGGATTGAGCCCCACATCAGGCTCCCTGCTCAGTGGGGAGTCTGCTTCTCCTTCTCCTTCTGCCCCTCCCCCCCGCTCAATGCTCTTTCTCAAATAAATAAATAAAATCTTAAAACAACAACAACAAAACCCACTAGTGAGCTATTATACTGTAATGTGCCTGTTGCAACAAAAGGCAAATTCTCTCTGAAGGAAGAAATTTTCAGTCAGATTTCAAAGGACTCTGAAGAGTTCTTTAAAAACAAACAAACAAACAACAAACAAACAAAACCTCCCAATAAAAAGATTTCCCAATATACAAGGAAATAAGGCATTGTGAGAATCAAAGGAACAACAAATAATAATAGAACTTGACCCTCAAAACTTTAGACTGTAAAAATAAAACAAGTATATTTATCACATGGAGAGAATAAAAAATTGAATACAAAATCTACATCAATGACTGGAAGAAGAATCAGAACAACCTTCAAAAGTGATAAAGAAAATAGTTAAACTCAATGAACTAGTGAATAGATGAAAAAAAGAGACTGAGTGAATCAGATATATCTGAAAACACATAACATAGGATACAAAACAGAGAAAAAAAATCAACAACTGTAGGAAGTTAAAAGAAAGGAAGACAGAGTGAGAAAGTCCATTATAAGTGGAACTGCAGAAAGAAAAAACAGAAACTGAAATTGAGACAACGCCTGAGAATTTTTCCAAAACTGATGAAAAATAATAGTCTTTAGATTCAGGAAGCTCAATGAATTCAAGCAAGATAAATAAAAAGAAAATCCAAATGTAGACATATCATCATCAAAATACAGAACACCACAAATTGATCTTAAAACATCAGGATAGAGGCACCTGGGTGATTCAATGAGGTTAAGCATTCTACTCTTGCCTTCAGGCTCAGGTCATGATCTCATGGGTCCTGGAAATCAGTCCTATGTTGGGCTGGCTCATTGCTTAGTGGGGAGTCTGCTGGAAGATTCTCTTTCTCTGCCCCTCCCCCCATGTGCCTGTGTGCGCTCTCTCCCCTAAATAAATAAATAAATAAATAAATAAATAAATAAATAAATGATTTAAAAAACCAGCATAAACATGGATAAATCACTTAAAATTAAATTCACCGTTTTCTTTGATAGAGCAAGTAGCTGGACATATTGTAAAACTAGTCATGGACTTATTCAATATAAAATGATGTCTTTCATTATTGTCATTAAAAGCAAAGGACAGGGGGATCCCTGGGTGGCGCAGCGGTTTGGTGCCTGCCTTTGGCCCGGAGCGCGATCCTAGAGACCCGGGATCGAATCCCACGTCAGGCTCCCTGCATGGAGCCTGCTTCTCCC
The DNA here is from genome assembly GCF_003254725.2 of Canis lupus dingo. Lineage (NCBI taxonomy): Eukaryota > Metazoa > Chordata > Mammalia > Carnivora > Canidae > Canis > Canis lupus. The sequence goes on along the minus strand of NC_064244.1, from coordinate 49,355,555 downwards.
TCTGCCTGTGTCTCTGCCTCTCTGTCTCTCTCTGTGTGACTATCATGAATAAATAAAAAATAAAATATTAAAAAAAATAAAACATTAAAAAAAAATAAAAGCAAAGGACAAATAATGGCTTAATGCTTAAACAAAAATGATTATGGATTAGTTGTAACTAGCTTAACTATTTCAAGAATGCAAAATAACAGGTCAAAGTTAAGCTTGGGATATATTTCTACTAATATACTATAAAATAGGTGCTTACCCACTTTCTGGCTTATCATGCTGCCTTGAGTATAAAGCAGAAGACAAACCAATACAGGTGTAGGATAAATGGGTGGGCCAGGAGGTAGAAGAAGTACTAGCAGCAGTAATATACAAGACCGATTGGCATTTAGCTAACAGCACAATCTGAGTCAACACCACGATGTGACTGCCCAAAAAAGTATGTATGATCATAGGTCTCATTAAAAGTACAGTATTCCCAATATGCATGTTACATCTTTTGCAATTGTTCCACAGTCCTTGGATATTCTGTTCTATTTTGTTCAGTCTTTGTTCTCCTAGGTTTTTGGTCTTCAAAGAATCTATTGATATATATCCTCTCGCTCAGAGATTCTTTCCTCTGTGTCTAGGCTACTAGTAAGCCCAATGAAAAGCATTCTTCACTTCTCTTACAGTGTTTTTGATCTGTAAGATTTCTTTTTGGTTCCTTCTCATCATTTTGGTCTTCATCTCCCTGCCTACATTACCTGTCTGTCCTTTCATGTGGTCTACTTTAACCAGTAGAGCTCTTAGCATATTAATGATGGTTGTTTCAAATTCGCAATCTGATAATTCCAACATCCTTGCCATATCTGGTGCTGATGCTTGCTCCATCTCTTCAAATTGTGTCTTTTGCCTTTTGGTATGCCCTGTAATTTTTTTCCTGGTAGCCATTCATGATATATTAGGTAAAAGGAATTGTTATAAGTAGGCCTTTAATAATGTGGTAGTGAGGTGTGGGAGGGGATGCCCAATAGTACCATGATTAGATATTAGTCTTTTAGTTATCCTATACCTCTGGACTATGACTTCACAAGTGTTTCTCAGACTTGTTTATTTGTCCCCCATTAGGTGTGGGCAAGATGGCTACAGTTGACTAGAATTTATGTTTTCCTTCTCCCACATGGAAGGCTAGAGGGAACTGGAATTAGGTGTTTCATTTCTCCCATAAGGAGGGATAGAGCTAGAGGGAGTTGGCTATTTCCCTTCCCCCAGGTAAGTTAGGCTCTGATAATTGCCCAGCAGGTTAGGCTCTCTAGTTAACTAGTTTTCTCTAAAGACAAGCAAGAAGAACACCATATTCCATTATATTTTAAAATGGTTCCTTTTACCCTTTTCTGGAGGAATCACTAGGGATTTTTCTGTTATATTTACTATAAGAACTTAGTTGAACTCTCAGAGGTATAGCTCACAATATTGTGGGGAGGCCTCTGTATAACTGTGTCCCCCTGGAGTCTTTAGCTCTCACATTTGTCCACACAGAGCCTCCAGCAATTCAATTATAGTTCAGGCTTCTCATCCCAGCACTGTTTCCATAGCCGTTTCTCCTTGTGCTAAGGTGAGCTGCAATTCCCTGTGGTCACCTGTCTGTCTCTCCAATACTGAAGGCAGAAGTTTGCCCTGTCCTGTTTCCTCATCTCTGGTAGTGACTCAAGAAGAGGAAAAAAAGCAAGATTAAAACATTTTATTTTAAAAAGAATTTAGTTTTATTTTACTTGAATTTAACATAATACTAAATGGAAGACTAAAAAAAAAATTCTAAATTTATATAAATGCTTGTGTCCAGAGATTTCCTAAGAAAGTCTTCCATTTTATGAAAAAATGTCATAGAAATATTAAAAAATTGGATTTTATTTTAAATGACATGATTCAATTTTAGGCTGTACTGATTAACTTCCTGACTTAAACGTTGAGGAAATTAAAATACTTAACATTTTTTCCACTTTTTCCTTCCTCCATTTTCCAATTTGGGTTAGTTACATTATTGTTTTTATGTTGTCAATGTTAATAGCATGTATATATAGAATTTTCAGTTACATGGTCTTAGTTTCATATGAAAATGGATTTATTGTTCACCACCATCACTTTTTCCCCTAGTCCTCAGTTTAAGAAATGTTTGGAATAATGTTCACCTGCTGTTAATAATAGTTATTTCTGGATGTAGGTGTATTGTTTCGGGTTTCCTATTTTCTTCTTGCTCTGATATATGGTCTTAATTTTTTATGAGTAGGCATCATTTTTACAAAAAATAAATTAAGACATTTAGAAAAAAATTTAATGAGCTACATTTATTACAGTATCAAACACTGTGAGTCAATATGTAGTAACGGATAAATAAACATAGGGATAAACTAAGGGAAAAATGGTATCAGAATACTAATCCTAGGAATCTGAGAGATATATGGAGGCTAGAGAAGAGGAGAACTTTTATGGGAAGACATTTCGAACGTAACATAAAGAATAAAAACCACTAAGAAAACTGCAACAGATAAAATAATGGATACTGAAAAATGATGAGTTAATTTTTGTAAAGGTCCTACTTAGCACAAATAAGCATTATGTAAATTATTTATTAAAGATTTCCCTTTTCCCACAGTATTCTTGCTAAGTTTGTTTTACATACATCACAATGACTTCAAAGTTATGTAAAAGTATGAAAATGTGAACAAATGATTTTAAATAGAGTACATGATATGAATTAAATGAGGGAAGAAAGTGAGGTAGAAGTTTTTCTGGCATTCAACTAGACTTTCATCAGCATGGATTAGAATTACACAAATTGGGTGCTATAGGATCATTTATTTATACAGTGTTTCTTTCATAAATGGAGTTGCATGTGGGTGGGCCTTTTAAATCACTGAAACTTCCCATTTTAAGTTTAGGGACCGTTGGCCCTGCCTTCTTATCTAATGCATGGAGAGACACTGGGGTCCCTCCTTCACCTGTAAGCCCCTTTCATGTGGCTCCTGGACCATTTGTGATGAGGACAAAAAGTACATCATAAGCTTCTATTCCACTGGAGAATGAGTCACACTGTTGCAGGTCTATAAAATCAAATCTAATCTGAGTGTAGCCTTTCTGATAGTAACTAAAAGATGGTGGTGGTGATTATGATGGTGATAATGATGTCATATCTTATTTTTCTAATTTTAATTTCAGACTCTTCTCACTGGGTGGGTGGGAGTTCCCAAGTTCCCCAAGAAGTACTTTGCTTGCTTTTTCAAGACAGATGAGCCATTAGATAAATGGTGCTCTTACTTACCTGACTTTGAAGATTACCCTTCCTATTTGCCTAGTCTAATGAGCAAGCTTAGACTCTTTTGGTACAGATGCCTTTCCAGATCAAGTTTACTGCATCCTTTTGACCTTGGGACACTGATTTGTCTTGCCTTCAAGTCAGTCTCCAACTAGAGTCAGGGTAACTTTTTAAAGCTCACATTTGATCTTATGGATTCTTTGCTACAGCATCCTTTGATGCTTAAAGCTCATACTTATTAACTTTACTACACGGTTCTTCATGGTCTTAGCTATGCTTTATTCTCTAGCTCTATCTCTGATGCCTCACCCCTTGCATGCATTCCACACATTCTCAAATCCCATTAGTTCTTAGAATGTATCATAATCTTTGACACCTATTCCTTGTGGCCTATACCGTAACTCCTCTCTTTCACCTCCTTTCCACTCAGATCTCAGTTTCCATGCCGCTTTCTCTGCAGAGACTTCTGAATTCCAATACTGGCACACAAATATACAATACACTCCCTATATTTATCCTGTCACATTTACAATACCATATTTTAACTGCCTGTTACTTCTTTGTAATATACATTAGTCTAATAAAACCAAGTCATTTTACTTTTGTAACCCAAAAAACTAGCACAGAATCTGACACATAAGCAATATTCATCACTCAGTAAATATGTCAAATAGTACACTAACACTAAAAAAATAATTCATTTCTCTTAAGCATGGGCAAAATGTATCAATACTAAGTGTGTGAACACTTTAACTCAGCAATTCTAGGCATGTATTGTAAGGTGCCAAAAGTATTCAAGCACCTGGACAGATGTAAAATGTGCTGCTGTTCATTATAACACTGTTTATAATGGGAAATGTCTATTTAAAATAATTATGCTACATAACACAGATTATATAATAAAGACAGAGTATTATTTGATTTATACAGAATTATGTGTTTGGAAATGTGTGTATGCCTACACACAAAAACAAAAATAGGAGCACTTGGCTGGCTCAGTCAGAAGAGCCATGCGACTCTTGATCTTGGGGTCATGAATTCAAGCCCCACATTGGGTGGAGTAACTTCAATCAATCAATCAATCAATCAATCAATAAACTTAAAAAACAAAAAAGGAGGGGCGCCTGGGTGGCTCAGTCAGTTAGGCACCTGCCTTTGGCTCAGGTCATGATCTCGGAGTCCTGGGACAGACCCCCACATAGGGCTCCCTGCTCAGTGGGGAGCCTGCTTCACCCTCTCCCTATTTTGCTCCCCCTGTTTGTACCCTCTCATTCTCTCTTTCAAATAAATAAATCTTTAAAAGACACACACACACAAAGAAAAGTCTTATCAAAATGAAAACAATGATTAGCTCTGTAGAGTGCAACGCCATGTGATGATTTTATAAAGAATTCATATTATAAAGATTAACCTATTTCTGTTCAGAAAAAGAAAAAGTTTCCCTTTTTTAGGGGGACTATTTCAAATGATTTCCTTGGAATATCCATGATAGATATTATGGCCCATTGTTCCTTCTGTACTCTTTTTCAAAATTAAAAAAAAAGTTAAAGAAGTTAATCAATTAAAAATATTCTAACACCCAGGACACTTAATGCATGATCTTTACTGATTTTTGATTTCTACAGTGGTCTCACCGAATACTCTTAAAATCTTATTTTAGTAACGTATATTAAGTCAAGCACAGGAGATAAGGTGTGGCATATCTGAATGCTTACACAACATTTACATTTAGATTTTTCTATTTGCAAGACATATGAAATTTAACATAAAGTATACTCCCATTTGTACTAATAAGTTTACTACTATAATGACAGTATTCAGTCTTTAAACAAAAGGTTCTTAAAAATCTCCACTGCGATTTAATTATCCATTACTGTGGATAAACAAACTCACTTTATGAATTTGATGAAACTACAAGTCCAGGTCACTACAAAAACATTTTCCTCACATTTGATCTCACCTCTCCAACTAAACATTTGAAGCCTACGATATATGCTTCTGTTCCATGGCTCTAAGCCACTAAGGATGTTTTGGAGAAGGAATATAAACTTTCATAGTTTTTTAAAGCTTCTTTCCTATCCTAAAGGCCATGGGGGCAAGGAATGGGGGGAAGAACTAAGGAAACAAGCCAAGGTAGAAGAGGAAAGGTTTTACATTTTTTTTCATCAGTAAACAATAATGCTTCAAATTAAGGGAGAGAGGAAAAAAGAACTAGTTTTCTTTCCTTTCTAGATACATAAACCACACAGTGCAGTATGAGTACTGTGGATACAATAGGCATTAAGCCACAGCAGGGGCCGTTGGTTTGTGCATCCTGACTTTTCTAAAAAAAAAAAAACTTTCACCTACATTGTGGCTAAAGATATGCTCTAAATTAAGCTGCAGATTTTCTGCTTCTAGAACTCTGTCTGGCATTTAGCTGGCAAGTTGCATTCTCAGAGGACTAGTGATGGGATGCAAGAATGGACTCATCCCCAGGATACTGCTGCAGAAAAAGCCAGTTTTTCTATCCTGTGAGTCTGTGTAGGATTTAACCTTTCTGTGGGTTTCCTACTCTCTTACCACCTGGCAGACAAACAAGACCAAAAAATTTGCTTGAACTGTGCTAGACCAGCCCTTCAAGAAAATAAGGACAAGATGTGAGCCAGGAAAAGCACTTTGGAAACTACTTGCACCTAATAAAAACATATTTTTAATTTAGCTAATGTGAAACCCAAAGTAGTTCAATCCAAATGGAAAAGATGCTTTATTTATATTTATGTGAGTTCTTAATTTAGGCTTGATTCATGCTTCATGAATAAAAGCCACCATTTTATAGAATAAGGTGCACATTTGGCTGTGCATCCCTTTGCTTTTCATTAAACCACTATGAGAGATGTGGCAAGATTCAACATTTGTCCTTAATTTTGTCAATAAGCTGAAATTTTCCTTTATTTTTTATTAAAAAATTATAATCAACAAGGTAATATGATTAGAATTTCACATGGTTACTTTTATCTTTTTTTTTCTGTAGTCCCAAAATGTTCCAAGTACTGTGCCAATAAAATAAGCACACCCATGCCTACTATCTCATTTAGTCCCTAGCCAATTGAGCAACTCCAACTAAGGCACCAGATAAAGTAGAGCAAAATGAACCATTCTTTTTTGCACCCTGTCTAAATTCCTCATCCACACAAGTCTGTTTTAGTCACCGAGTTTTGGCATGGTTTTAATACGGCAACAGATAATCAAAACAGGACTATGATATGTAGTCATTTATATATTAATAATCTACCAAGAGGACTCATAAGCAAGAAACTATTGACATCTTTTGAAGAAATTCACTATTATTAGTCATTTCAAATGGTGTCCACAGAGTTGGGTCCACGTATTTTGAGTTAAGAGGTAATACAAGTGTTTACATTACATTATAATTTAAAGTATACTGTTATATATGTACAACACTCAAAAAAATCCATGGGAAATCTTCAGCCAGAAAGATTGATGCTGTTATATTAACATTAAAAACCAAAACATCCTCATGAGATCCAGAGACAGGTACCCATCTTAAAACATAGAACAACCAAAGATAAAAACTGAAAATCTAGCCTGAAAATCTGGAGCCTGGGCTAGCACTTCAGACATCTATCAGTGGTGGTGTGCTATAAAATCATATGGAAGGCAGCACGTGGGGTGGTATCGGCACTCATCCCAACATCCTGGGCAAGCAAAAGCTCTATTTAGACAGATGCAGATTTGTGATGCTTTATTTTCTATAAATGTTAATGACTTTTGCATTTTATTCCTGTTGAGGGTTTAAGTATATTTTAAAATCTAGTATCATCATATTAGGTATTGTAAGTCTTGTACTAATAACATCTGAATTCATTTAAGTATCGACACCTGAATAAAACTGTTTTTTTAAATTTTTTATTTATTTAAAAAAATTTTTTTTGAATAAAACTGTTAAATTGTGATCATCTGTTGTGGTTAGCAATGTAATGGTAGCTTAAGTATGGAACAGTAGTTAAATGTATTGTTATCTGAAGTGAGACTACCTGAATTGAAAGTTTGCTCTGATTTTTTATTTTTATTTTTATTTTTTGCTTCCCACCATAGCTCCCCCAAAATGCCCTAATAATACTAATTTTACCTTGTAGGGATGCTGAGGGTTTAGTGAATTAACACAGAAGAGTGTGTACACAAGATGTGTTAAATAAATATTTGTTATTATTGTTATATTTTAACTTTACCAACAATAAAATGTTGATGCTGAGGTCAAAATTAATAATCACATTTTAAATTTGCACACTCTGTAAAAGGTCTTGATAAAAATGAGAAAATCAATATAATGGACTCAGTATAGTTCCTGAGACATAATAAACACTTATAATAATAATAGAATCCTAATAGGAAAGAATCTTAAGAAATCATCTGGTTCTGCTTCTAGATGTTGCCTTATTGTTTGTACACAAAGTACCTTCCTCAAACTTTTATATGAATAGTCTGTTTTCTTTTAAAAAATATGCTCAAAACAAACACTCTTAGTGCTTTACCATTCCTGATAGGTCTATTTTCTATCACACTAATGATGTGTGCAATTCCACTCTGAATTCTAATCATGTCTTGTTATCTATTTAATTTTCTTTTCTTTGACCTATCATTTAGAAGCAATGTAACAAACTGTATATTCAGTGTGTATAGTTTAATGAGTTTTGACAGATGTATACACCTGTGTAACCTGAATCCCTAGAACGTTGTCATCGTTCTACCCAGAACGTACAACCCAGAAAGTTGCCTTGTACCCTTTTGCACATAATCTCTGCCATTCCTGCCACCTCCCCACCCCTTGCCCACAACTACTGTTCTCTTTTCTACCACCATCTTAGTTTTGATGTCCTAACAATTCACGTAAATGGAATCAGACAGTATGTTCTCTTTGGTATCAGACTTATTTCACTAAGCACAAAGTGTTTTTTGAGGTTTATGGAAATGACTACAGTATGTATCCGTTTCTTTTTATGCTAATATTTTATCATATGACTACACGTGGCTTATCATTATCCTGTTGATGTAAATCTGGGTTACATCTAGTTTCTGACCATTATGAATATAAGTATTATGAATATACATAATATGTATATGTATACATATATACAAGTCTTTTGTGAATAAATGCTTTCGTTTCTCTTTGATAAACACCTGGGTGTGATAAATACCTATGCATGATGGGACATGGGGTACATGTATGCTTAACCCTAAAAAACTGCTGAATTGCTTGTCATATTTTATATTCCCACCGGAGATTAGCATTTAACAGTTCTGATATGCTGTCTCCTTGCTGAAATTAGGTTTCTCAGTTTTTTTCTTTCTTTTTTTTTTTTTCAAGCCAGTCTAGGGAGTGTTATCTCACAGTAGTTTATGTTTTCCTGAATATGATATTGAACATTTTTTCATGTGCCACCCATCTGACTTCTGATGAAATGTCTGAGTCCTTACTCCATCTAAAAAGGATTCTAAATACAAGTTTTTACCAAATTTATATGATGCAAATGTCTTTCTCAATCTTCAGCCACCTATTTTTTTTGCATTATCTTTTGATATGCAGTATTTTTAAAATTCTGTGGAAGTCCTTGCTCTCCCTCTAAAGTGCAACTGATATAAAAATGATGTGGGAACCCTGGGTGGCGCAGCAGTTTAGCGCCTGCCTTTGGCCCAGGTCGTGATCCTGGAGACCCGGGATCGAATCCCACGTCGGGCTCCTGGTGCATGGAGCCTGCTTCTCCCTCTGCCTGTGTCTCTGCCCCTCTCTCTCTTTGACTATCATAAATAAATAAAAAATTTAAAAAATTAAAAAAAATGATGTAAACCAAAGGCACAATTTTTTTTTAAAGGCACAATTTTAATAATAATTTATTAAATCCCCAAAAGAAACCCAGGATGAGGCCCAAGGTGAGTTTTCAGTAGGAAGCCTAGATCTGTCACTGACTTCTAATCCAGAGTTTCTTCCATTACTCTGATATATCCAACCTAACTAAATGGCTTTCCATTTTTAAGTCTTTTTAAAAATGACTTATTAATAAGGCCATTTTGAATGATTCCTTGACTTCTAGCATTTTAGCAATGTTACCTTATTTGTGCAAATGTGTTATTATCTTGAATCCTTTTTTCAAAGTCAACAAATTGGGTGCTGGCGTGGAACAGGCACTCAATATGCCTAGGTTGCCAAAAGCTGCTAACAGGTCCTCTGTGGGTGTGATTCTTAAATTACCCAACAGTGGGACCCTGTCAGCGGTTCCACTTTTATAGGCTTTGTATTGCTGGATGTCTTAAACCTGATAGCCATTAGGCAAATTCCTGACTGAGCATATCCTGCCCACACATAGGTATTTGTCTTTGTCCTCTTTTGAACAGTGGTAGAACACTAGTCAGTGAGTAAATGTGGTGAAAAAGGAAGTCCAATCTTTATTAGGCAGTGATGAATGAACTGAATACTGAAATTTAAACTGGTAATAAATGGTGCTTCCTAGACTTTATTCTTTCAAACAATATATGGCCCAGATGTTAACTTACTCAAACCTTAAATCAAGCAAGAACTTACAACGTCTCTAATCTGGTACCTTCTCAGAGAGAATGGAATGGAAAATGCATTGTCAACTGACACTTTTCTCTTTGCTATGAAAATATTACTATTCTTTACAGGCTTTTACACATTTATAGATTTTTATCAACATACTTCTATTTTCAACCTAGGCCAGTTACATTAGCTAGCAACATCTGGTCAATCACAAAGTGTTATTGTAAGGAGATCATTTACAGAAATACAATTTAATTCAGATCTGATTTTCAGAATTATAAAAAATAGAGCAGAATTTATTGTATTTATTATACAGAAAGGCTGTGAAAAGACAACTAAGATTAAGTCAGTTTCTTTTTTTTGTCAGTTTCTATTGCTTCCAAAGATTCCTTCAAATGATTATCTTTAACTCAATTTCTACTCCTAAGACTACCAATGACTTAAAATGATCTTTTCTTCTGATGAACATGATATCCCTGAATGATCCAAGTCCCTAAGTTCTTTGAGGAATTACTTTTGCAACTAGAGCAATAAGAGAGCCTCACAAATTTCTAACCCCAAATGTCACTACTGAAAACAAAGACAAAACCTTCCTGAAAAACTAAACTATTAGAAGTTCAGACTGAAATATAGGAACCTATCATATATAAATTTCTGTAAGACAAATATGAAAGTACCATAACAACTCTAAAAATATAGAGGAGATAGTTTTGAGAAAAAAAATTTAAAAACTAACTCTATCCGGAACACCTGGGTGGCTCAGAGGTTGAGCGCCTGCCTTCAGCTCAGGGCATGATCCTGGAGTCCCGGGATCAAGTCCTACATTGGGTTCCCTGCTGGAGCCTGCTTCTCTCTCTGCCTGCATTTCTGCCTCTCTCTGTCTATCTCTCATGAATAAATAAATAAAATCTTAAAAAAAAAAAAAGCTAACTATCAGTTTTAGAGTATGTGCTTATAATATTTCTTCTAATACGGAAAACTATTTGCATTTTCTTTCCAAAATATACTCTACAAAAGTTTTAATTAAAACAAATATATTTCCTTTTCAAAAAACTAAAACAGAACAAGTCAATTGTGTCCCCGGAAATACCGATAATGAATAGGTGGTGGGTGCTAGTGATGTAACTGGTCCATCAAAGGATCCTTTTTTGCTTTTTTTTTTTTTAACTTATTTATTCATGAGAGACATATATATATATAGAGAGAGGCAGAGACACAGGAGGAGGGAGAAGCAGGCTCCATGCCGGGAACCCGACGTGGGACTCGATCCCAGGACTCCAGGATCACGCCCTGGGCCAAAGACAGGCGCTAAACCACTGAGCCACCCAGGGATCCCCCTCTTTTTTGTTTTAAGAGATTGTGAGATATTTGCTTAAAAAAAAAATCCTTAATGTTGGAGACTAAAACCATCTAAAAAAAACAAAAAATATGTATCCAAAAGGATAATCTGTAAGTTTTTTTTGACTAAAAAGGATGTTGATGTTAATAATTCCCCCTAAGCCAAGCTTCCTCCTGCTAGTTGAATTTACATTTGATTTGTTCATATTATGGATTTCTAACAGTTTTTTTTTTCTTTGCTTATCTGTTGGAAATGTAAAACAGTACTGCATTAGATTGGGAAAGAATTTTCTCCCATAAAAGCAAGGGTAAGGGAACCTGTCTGAATAAAAAAGGTTACTCCCATGTGTTTAGTCTGATAGTTGTTCATACTTCCATACACTTATCCTTCTTGTCCTATTAAGTAAACAGAAGAACCTGAACAAGCTTTCTGAAGAATCCTTTTGTATTCAAGCAAATATTATTTATGAAATGGTCATGATAGGGGCATAGCTTAAGTAGGTACAGTGTTATCAGGGTATCCCTAACTACTCACTGTGTAGGCTTGCTTTGGTCATTATTCAATAAACACTTATCTCTGTAAGGTCAAAAGAAGATATTTTACTCATTTAAGCCTAATAGCACTTGGTTTTGATTCATAAATAGTGCACAACTGTACCTCACACATTTCTTATATTATTTTCAAAGAAGGAGTAAATTAATTGAAACCTCATTTTAAACACAGAACTAATGGAGCCCTGCTCTATATCAACACTATCTATATAAGGTGAAACACTTACAAACCACCTATTATGCCAACATGTTCAGCGAAAGATATTTATCTTCTACTTGCAAACACAAAAGTCTCTGAGAATGTTGCTTTCACTCAGTGCTATCAAAAATACTACTTAAAGCATTCTTCTGCAATAATTACTAAGGAGTTAAGACATTCTGCTCTCTTACTTATTCGCAAATCATTTTTTTCAAGTATGACAACAATAAATCTCTTTTTCAAAAGGCCAAGAATTGCTAATTATTATACCATTAATATTAAAGTTACCAAGCATTTATCCAAGATAGCAAAAGTTTAAACATGACCACACTAACTATAAACTTGGCTCAGAGCACCAGTGATCTCATATCAGCCTGTAGGCACTGCAGGGGAGGAAAGGAGAGAAAAACTAAACACCACAATTCTAAATGTAGCAAACTAGAGTATTTTTTTTCTTGACAAGCCTCTTAAAAAAAACAAAACTCCAAAACCTCAATTCCTCGGTACCCTGAATGGTTTTCTTATAGAGGAATCAGCATGTTTGTCTTTCACAGGTATACAAATTCAGTGGACTGAAAGTGAGAAGCAGACTACTAAAGCCATGGATAGTTTATGACCCTAAGCTAGAACAGTGATGGGTGTTTATAAGAATAACACATAAAAGTCAACATCAGTGCTGAAAAGTGGAATATTAATAGTGCAACAGGCATAAGAAGAGCTATTTCTAAGATGGGTCTTTATTTTATCCTAAAGCATAGAACATTGAGTTCATTAATAATCTCTATCCAGGATCAACAATATAAAGCAAACACTTTATGAAAACATAAAAGTTTTAGTACACCTCAACCATGAACTTTTATAATACAGCTGCTATGTGTAGGGTATTGCACAAGGTTCTGAAGTCAAAATTACATCAGTACTCCTCACGTCCATTCAGATAGCTACTGTCAAAACAAACAAATAACAAGTGTTGACAAGAAGTGGAGAAATCAGAACCCTTGTACACTGTTGGTGGGAATATAAAGTGGTACAGCATTATGGAAAACAGTATGGTGATTCCTTGAAAAATTAAAAGTAAAATTACCTATGAACCAGCAATTCCACTTGTGGGTAAATGGTTAATGTCCAAAAGAACTGAAAGTATGATCTCAGAGATATCTGCACACTTATGTTCATAGCAGCTTATCCACAATAGCTAAAATGTGGAAGCAACCCAAGTATCCATTAATGGATGAATGGATGAACAAAATGTGGTACTAAATATGGTGGAATATTATTCAGTTTTAAAAAAGGAATTGGGGGGATTCCTGGATGGCTCAGCAGGTTAGCACCTGCCTTCAGCCCAGGGCGTGGTCCTGGAGTCCCAGGATCGAGTCCACGTCAGGCCCCCTGTGTGGAGCCTGCTTCTCTCTTTAGCTGTGTCTCTGCATCTCTCATGAATAAATAAAAAAATTAAAAAAAAAAAAAAAAGGAATTGGGCACATTGTATAACACAGATGAACCCTGAGGACATTGATGCTAAGTGAAATAAGACCATCACAGAAAGACAAATACCATGCGACCTTACTTGTATGGGGTATCTGGAGTAGTCAAATTAATAGAAATAGAAAGTAGAATGAATCATGGTTGTTGGAACTTGGACAGAAGGGAAAATGGGGAACTAATTAATTGGTAAAAAATTTTAGTTTTGCAAGATGAAAGTTCTGGAGATTGGTTGTACAACACGAATATATTTAACGCACTGAACCATACACTTAAAATGTTTAGGATAGTAAATTTTATGTTGTCTATACGTTACCACAACTAAAAAAATTTTTAAAGTGATTTCCAGGGTGGAAGGAAAGAAATTATGTCAATATTTTGCATTTGATAGTGCTCAGTACCTACTAAGTAAGTTAAATTCATTTTTGAAATAGAATTGTAACTGGCACACAATGTTATATTAGGTTCAGGTGTACAATATAATAATTCAACAAGTCTATATGTTATGCTATGCTTGTCAAAAGTGTAGCTACCACCTGTCACCATATAATGCTAATACAATACCACTGAGTGTATTTCCTATGCTGCATCTTTCATCCCTATGAGTTACTCATTCCATAACTGGAAGCTTGTCTCCCCCACTCCCCTTTATCTGGTGGTGTGTGTGTGTGTATCACTCTTATTTATCCATTCACCTATTGATAGACACTTGGGCTGCTTCCTTATCACAGCTATCGTAAATAATGTTGCAGTAAGCATAGAGATGCATATGTCTTTTTGTTTTTTTTTTTTTTTTTAATTTTTATTTATGTATGATAGTCACAGAGAGAGAAAGAGAGAGAGGCAGAGACATAGGCAGAGGGAGAAGCAGGCTCCATGCACCGGAGAAGCAGGCCCCATGCCCGATGTGGGATTCGATCCCGGGTCTCCAGGATCGCGCCCTGGGCCAAAGGCGCCAAACCGCTGCGCCACCCAGGGATCCCCGCATATGTCTTTTTGAATTAGTGTTTTTGTTTTCTTTAGGTAAATACCCAGTAATGGAATTACTAGATCATATGGTAACTCTATTTTTAGTTTTTTGAGAAACCTCCATACTGTTTTCCATAGTGGCTGCTCCAATTTATATTCCCCCACAACAGGATATAAAAGTTATATCTAGGGATGCCTGGGTGGCTCAGCAGTTGAGCCTTCAGCCCAGGACGTGATTCTGGAGTTCTGGGATTGAGTCCCACATTGGGCTCCTATATGGAGCCTGCTTCTCCCTCTGCCGTCTCTGCCTCTCTCTGTGTCTCTCATGAATAAATAAATACTAAAAAAGTTATATCTACATTTTTCCCCATAGCACCTTTGGCAAAAGGCCACTAACTCCCATTTGAACATTTGTACTTCCCTGTGTTATGGCAGCCCCATTCCATTTTGGGCCTAGTCTGTTAGAAAGCTTTTCCTTATTTTTAAACCAAATATGCCTCCTAGCAACTTTCATTCATTTATTCTGGTTCTGTCCTTAGGAGCCCTAGGGAGGACAGGAAAAACCTAGTTCTTCTTTGATACAAACACCTTTCAATATAAAGGGGTGAAGGGACAACGCCATTGTACCATAGTCATTACTTTTTTTTTTTTTTTTTGCAGTAAGTCCATCAGCCCATTGTCCTGAAGGATGGGCAATAAAAGCCATATCATCCTACATAATTTTCTCTCAAAACAGAGTTCAAAAAGATCTGTTAGAAGCCTTCCAAGAAATGTGAATTCATTTGAAAACATTTATAATTTTAAGTTTTCTATGTAAAATTGCCAGCCCTTAATTTCATAACTAAAAGGGATTTACTTTTGAATCACCTGCATCCACACCCTGACACTCCATTTGGCTTTTCTGTCCTTCCAAGTAGCTCTTAGACACCTAATAAATGCTGTTAGTAAAGTGTTTTGGGCTGAAGGTTATGACAGAAGAATAATATCTTATTAGTAGCCATTTAATTTTCACTTGTGTTGGAGATTTTAGCTGTTCAACACTTACACAATCTGAAGTGATTAATAGATTTTTAGTCACTGTGATCACTGGGTTCTTTTATGTACACATAAACATGAAGTAATACTAGGCATTAGTTAGCAACTACAAAATTAATGAAGCACTCTTATTATTTATGTTTTAATCTCTACAGAAATCTCTTGTGTTTCAGTACAGTGCAAAATTATTTTGGGAAATAATAAAAGTAATTTAGATAAAATATCGTATTTTAAAAAAATATACCAACAGGCTATGCTCTCTAAGTTATAGTGATAGGCTACAGCATGCACTGAAATCTTTGTTGGTAAACTTTTTTGAAAAGTTTCGCTTTAAGTACTTAATAGAAATTTTTTATTAGCTTTAAAAGGGCTAGAATTCATTTGAAAAGGGAAAAGAAAACAAATGAGATTAAATTTTCAACAAAGTATAGAACAAATGAGCATGCAGTGCCTTGCACTTAAAAAGTGTTCAATAAATCTGGAGTTAAAATGAGCAAGCTTTTTATTCTGTATCCTTTTGTGTTTAAATGAAATCATATAAGTAAGTTTGTATTTCTCAAAAATTTTCCAATACATTTTATTTACAAAAGGAAAAATCTATATAGTCATCTGACTGGGTACAGACACATTTCCATTTTGATTTTCCAGGACTATAACAAATTCTGTTAATGTTCAGAAAAAGAAAAGCAAGTAATTTCTTTTTTGGAGCATATGTGATCTCCCCCAAATCAAAATATCTCAGTTCCTTTCATTTTCAGCCTAGAAACAAGGTTCTTTTCTTCTCCCAGAGTTCTTTCTACTATATGCAGATTTACCAAAACATTTACGAAGTATTAAGGGCGGAAAAAAGACTAATTTCTGCATTCTTCCAGTCTCTCTGGGAATTCTGTCAATAATGGAATCTGTTTGAGACTAACAATGCAAATGAAATGCCTTAACACTTACAAAAAGGAAAAAAAAAAAAAACCCAAATCCTCCATCTGAGCTAATTAGAAATGAAATGCTAAAATGAACACTTAAATGAACATATATGAATATGTGGCAAAACTCGGATTCTATTCTTCCTTGCATAAGAGAGCTATCTTTAATTTTTCCATGGTGAATTTGGAATTCCTTATCTTTGAGTTTCCCGATATAAAGTAGTGGTCTACTCAGAATCACAAAATAAAACAGCAGAGGTGTTAAAATCTTGGCAAGCCTCAGAATTATTACTACACAAGTAAAGCTAATGTCTGGCAATAATATTTACTTTCTTCCTTTTTACTGACATGTACAACTGACAATTGACCAGGGTTTTCCAAGAAATACTATCTCATAAAAATACAGATTCTTTAAAGAATCTCCACTCAAGACCTTAAAAGATTAAACATTTTAACATTAACATTATTGGTATTGTTCTCATGGAAAGTAAACCATTACAAAGGATGTAAAAATTGCCACGGTTTACTGGCAAGGTATTTTGAGGAAAAATTGGAAGTTGAAAACTCTATTAGAACTTATCACCTGCTATTCTAGAGTTGTTAATTCAATTCTCCTGGTTTTTGGGAGCCATTAAAAAAATGCAAGCAAAGTGGGGAGGAGTGGACATGAATAAAACATCTTTTAGGAAAATCATTCCATCAACACAGTAAAGGAGGGACACCAGTTATGTTTCAATATTACAAGCCAGGGGTAACCAGTATTTCTGTAGAGGACCAGATAGTAAATATTTTAGGTTTTGCAGACAACATGATCAATATCACAACTATCGAACTCTGCCACTGAGGTATGAAAGCAACAATAGACAAAATTTCTAAATAAACGAGTGTGTTTATGTTCTACTAAGACTTCAAAAAACAAGAGATTCAAAAAACAGGTGGCAGGATGGATTTGGTTTGTAGGCTGTAGTCTGCTAACCTCTATTCTAAATCAAAAGTAAAAGCTAGAACTTGGCAAATACAGTGGCAATGAAGATGTAAAGAAATAGATTTTAAGGATTTAAGCGGAAGATCTGGTAGGTTTTGGTGAGTGACTAGATATAGAGGTAGACGTTACAGAAATAAGAGTCTAGGATGACTTCCAAATTTCTAGCTTGGGCAACTAGAAATGAGTGGGTGAGAATAGTCACTGTGAGAAGGAATCTAAGATGGGGAGTAATTTTGGTTAGAATGGTGATAATTTGTTTTGGACATGTTGAAATTTAAGTTCCTGTGGGACATCTAATTTAGACAGTTTGAAAGTGATGTAATAGAGACAGGAAAGAACAGTGTGCTTTTCCACCTCCACACTGTATCAGTGACCACATCCTGTCAATTCTTCCTTATAAAGCTCTCAAATTCCTTTTTTACTCCCCATTCCCAAAGCCTTGGTTAGCCCTTTATGACCTGGGCTATTGGAATAGTTTCAGAATTGGTTTCCAGGCATCAAGCCTTGGGCCCTATAATATATTGTCTGCACTTTGACCAAAGGAACCATTTTAAGATATGGTTCGATCATGGCCCTGCCCATGCTTAAAACTTTTCCACAGCTTCCCAACAATGCATAAGCCCTTTAGTGATCTGACTTCTATCTACTTGCTGTTTACAAATAGTGACATGCAATCACAGTAGCTCTCTTTTGCTTTTATTTGGTGCATCGTGTTACCTTCATCTGAAAAAAAAAACCTGCTTGATGGAAAGAGCTGTAGAAATTATGCCTAAATATTAACAGCTCTATACAGATGGTATAAATTCTTTCTTTCTTTTTTTACCTACATTTTTCTAAGATGTACTGAATGACTGCATATTACTTTTTTTTTTTTAATGAAAAGGGAAAGTTTAAAACATATGAAAATAACAACATACTCCCTTTCCTGCCAACTTCTGATTATTCCTTGGGAAGGCTTTGTCCTCAAATTTGTTATCTCCTGAGGACACTGCTCGCCCAAGTGCGGCAGTCTTCCCCGTCCAATCTGGCTTCTGCTGCTGGTCCTCCCAAGCATCCTGCAAACTTAGTCGTCATTTTTGCACACTTGCTCCCACCACAAAGACTCTCAAACAGACTAGTAGGGGATTCAGCTCTGGAGAGGGCAAGCTGGGAAAGCTAGCTCATTGGCAGGGAGCTCATCTGCCCTTAGAAATTAGGTTTAAGAGAGTTTATAATTTGCAGTTCTGGCCACAGGTGACCTTGCACAGGCAGCTACTATGACCTTTATAAGAAGTGTCAGGAATTCTCTTTGATTTCATCCTCTTTGGGCACTCAGTCAGCTGCCATGCCCAGCTGTCCTTTCTTCTTTTACAACCAACTCCCTCCCCCCTACTTCTTTTCTGTGTTCTTGTCAAGTGCTTTAATCTCTCCCTTGTATAACTGCCCAGATTCCCAACTGATCTTTTTGCCTCTAGTCTTCCACTGCTATAATCCATCTTATTAATGTAGTGCTCAGAAACTTGAGCAGATCTCTGAAGAAGCTGAAACAGTTTGCCTTAAGATCTCCACGCTTGAGTGCTTCTCACTTCTTTTCCCAGTATTCGCCTATAGAGATAGTTGGGCCTCTCCCAGATGCCTCACCAGACCCCATTCTTTCCTGCTTCTAGGTACTTTCTCAAATCCCCTCCAAAAAGGGACAGCATCCTTTGGTATACCTGTCTTTATCCTACTAAGTTTTAAGGCTTAAATGCTACCTACTCTGTTAAGCTTTCTTCTTTGTTCACAAAAGTCAACTTGAATTCCTTTCACACTGCCTATATCATACACACTTACTCCCCAACCTCTGTCTCCAACCCATCCCAAATTTCCTTATACTATAGCTTTTTATCCTTATCTTATTCATTTTGGAATCTTCACAGAGGCCACCATAATTCACTGTACAAGAGATGAATACAGAATGAATGTTTCTTCTCAAGAAATATCTTAGGGACTGATTGTCCTCACATCTTTAACTGCTGTGCACCTAGTATATTTAAGAGCAAAATGAAAGTACTGAATGGATACAAATATTTTACTTATTTGCTCCTTTAATAAACATTTCTTGAGCACCTAGTGGGTAGGCACAGAGGTTAGGAATTCACAAAGAGGACTGAATTAAGTTTACAAAATGGGCTGTGACATAAGAAGAAAAAAAAATATATTTGGTTTCTACCCCTGGTTCCTGACAGAGAAGCCTTAAAACCATTGTAATTCCCTGAATGATGGGAGTGATAGAAGTGTTTTATGCAGACCTCCTAAATTTCTTGGAATTTCCTGGCTGATGGGCAGTGCGGCAGTCAAAAGATGAAGCATCTTTTGTTCTAATAAGGCAACTCTTGGTGAGCTAACTGGACAGCTTCTGGATGGGTGCTGGTCATTAGAAAGAACATGCCCTGATTAGAAGATCCCTATACTAGGAGTGTGGAGAACTGAGTTGTCCAAAGTATCCATATGCTGGAAGGGCAGTACACCCTAAACTTCATGGGGAAAGCAGCTCTATTTACCTATTCATCTGGCTGTTCATCTACATCCTTTATAAAATCCTTTATAATAAACCAGTAAACAAAATGTTTTCCTGAGTTTGTGAGCTGTTATGGCAATTATTGAACCTGAGAAGGGGGTGTAGGAATTCCAGAGTTGTAGCCAAGTAAGACAAAAGTTCTGAGAGGTAACCTGGGAACCTAGAATTTGTGATCGCCATCTGAAGTGGAGGGCAGTCTTGTGAAACTGGAGGGTAAAAAAAACCCTACAGTATAAGAGAGTATGGAACGGGGCAGGGGACAGAAGTTAGGAAGTAAGTATGTATGAAACCTGTGGAGTGTGTGCTAATTCTGGGTACTAGGTATCAGAATCAAATTAAATTGTACAATACCTAGTTGGTATCCACAGAGAATAATTTGTAAAAAACCCTCACATTTGATATTTTTGTGAAGTTTTTGTGAATAGAGAAATAGGTTTTTTTTTTCTTTTATGGTCCAACCTTGTATTGTTTTGAAAGACTGTTTTCCTATCAAAGAAGAGATAGACCAGATGGCTTCTCAGTTTGTCTTGAGTCAGATTTTCATAGCATGATTCATTACTTTTCATAAATATCCTAAGCATATAGGGCCACAATGAAACCTGAGTATAAAAATCATTCTAAATCCAAACACAAGTGATTTTACAAATTTGGTTAATTTAGATTACCATACTTCTGTTCCTTTTCTTTAACGCAAAAAAATCAAGAGCTTACTAGGTTATCCTAAGATTCAAAGTTATAAATTTCAGCTTTAATACTTATGGGGAAATGGTCTTTCCAGAACACTTGTAAGTTAAAAGGCAGAGGACACCTGGGTATTAACTCTGCTTTCTCCCTCTGGATGAGAAAGTGTCCTTGCTGACACTGAGTTTGGTTCAAGAACCAGGAAAGTCTGGTAATTATAAACATTTCCATAAAAGGAAGCCCAGAGATTGTTAGTTCAAGTTCTTCTGGAATAATGATGAAAATGGAATAGCCCACAGATTGCTTGTTCTCTTAGAACAGTAAATATAAAAGGGTAGCGACACAACAAGAAATGAACTTTCCTGACTCAGGACCCTATCTTGCATGTATATTGTTGTTAGCAACTGCTGATCCCTAATAGGCGTCATGATGGTGATAAGAAGCTATGAGAAGATGTGCTGTATCTGCTTCTGCTCTTACTTTACTTCTGATATAATACTGGATCTATGATTCATTAAATTGGGAACTAAAGTTAAAAGGCACATATGTGCATGCATGATTGTGTGTATGGTTTCCTCCTGTCAATCTATAATCCACCCAAAACACTGTACTTGACTTAGAGAAAAACTAACATGGCAAAGGCACTCTAATCACTTTAAGTAATGCTAATTACTCAGGAAAAAAGGCAGTAATGTAATCAATACTGATTGTGAGACTGCTCATTTGGTTAAATGAAAAGAATCACTCTTAAGAGAACTTTGCCCGGGACACAAAATGTAGATAAATCAAGAATCTCTAGGAAGAATGTAGTGTTAGGAAGGTGCTTTTTAAGATACTTCATCTTAGAAATGATACCTCAAAATAGAGAAAAGGTTGAAAATGTCTTCCAAAGAAATAGTATTCAAAGTTTCAACTTCAAAAATACTTCAAAAGGAAATGGGTCTAGAACCAGGAATAACTAACTACTTCAGGTTTCATATTTTGGAACAAGTTCAGCAAAATTACACACTAAAATTAATTACTAAGTGGTAAATTTATAAAATTCTAAATAAGAAAGATTCCTATAAGCAGTTTTTGTTTTGCTTTTTTTTTTTTAATGTCCAAAATGGAAAAAAAGAGGAGCCAAATGAATTCCATTAAGCCTGGACTTCTTATTGGCTTAATGAAAAGCCATTTTGAGATATAGTAAGGCATAAAACTAATGCTAGATATTAAACACAACTTCATTGAAACCTTATCTCATTTCCTTATGAAAAAGTAACTAATTAGAATATTTTTATGAACTCTGAAACTAAATTTGGCACTTTAGTAGCCAATAAGCAACAAAGTCACATTTAAAACTTACCAGGACGCAAAAGTTCTTTTTAAAAGTTAACATAAAGTAAGCATTGAAGATTTTAACATCTTTAAATCCCAGTCTCCAAAACCAAAAAAGTAGTTACTTATGATAAAGATTATAGTAGTATCATTTCACACCAAAGGTGTTAGAATTCCTTTCTGGAAATAAAGTGAGCCTCTGATATATCTACTTTTATGCAAAATGAATGAATGAATGAATGAATGAATAAATTTATAAACCTTAAAAGCTAAACCTCATTCCAGAAAAGGAGAATGAGAGCTGATTTTCTTAGGGTTTCTCATTTGTACCTGAGTCTTGAGCTCAAATGGCTTGTGAACCGCAATTACATACACTCACAAATACCCTGCTACAGACATGAGTATTTGTTTGTAACACTTGGTGAGTATAAAATGGCAAGCACAAAAGCCATCCTTTTGAAACTTTTCCTGGTGTATGGAAAATCTTAGTTTTTCTCGTTTATGTAAACCAGTCCTGTAACTCAGATAAATACTGCTTTTTAGAATAGAAACATTACAGCAGCCTAACTTTTCCTCAGCTAAACTTAGAGCATTCAATGATGGGCACATTTTCTGGGCTCCACCTTCTGCAAACAAATTTAAAAGTACTGAAAAGCAACCAAGGCTTTACATCACAGAATAACAGATTTAGGAACGAACACTGGAGAAATGTTACAAACAGTACTGTTGCCTTGTTGGGTGATTTAAACAGTAAGATTTATTGTCTCCTTCTAGCCCAAATTTTAAACGTGGATTTTGTCAAAGGTTAGTTCTAACTTAGATCAAATTAAGCTTGATGAGAATGGGCCAGCTCACTCCTAACCACATACTAAAAGTAGGAAAATGATTTGCCTTTTTTTTTTTTTAAAGGTCACATGCCTGGGACCTCAGGGAACAGTAGTATTATTAAAGGGAAAACTCCATGTGGTTTCAAGAATGGCAAAAACATCTTCACAGAGGAAGCTCCTGATTAGCAACTGAATGAAAGTAAAAATGTAATAGTTAAAGCGAAATCTAAAAACAGAATATACCCTATAATGCTCTGCAAAAGCATAGCAATCAGTGGTATTTGTGCTTGACCACTGGAGATTCACCTCTTTTCTCTTTCCTGTCCATTGTGTCCTAGAGCCACCAGTGAAAGTTAGGTCACCTCAAAGGTGTAGGATTTATAAACACTGAGAAAAAGTTGGGCCTGAGTAAAATCTAAACTTAAGTGTAAGCTATTTGCTGAGGGTTCACTGGATACTATTATTATATAAGAATAATATAATCTCAGTCAAGTGCCATGAATGTGATAATTAAACACTTACTTGAATTAGTATTCAAATATTTGTTAAACTGGATGTAGGATATGATTTATAAACTAGTTTACTTCTCCATTAAATACTTTGTTCTTGAGTTAAGAAACTTAATACCTATTTTATCATCAAAGTTAAACTAGCAAATTTTAAATCTTTGCTTGGGTCTGACTGCCTACCTTTCAACAGCCCCAGGACTAAAGTCTTTTTTATCTTAGGCAAGAATACAGTGGTTTCTCTCAGAAAACAAAACAAAACAAAACAAAACAAAACAAAAACAACTAAAAAACTAAAAAGAAAAAACAAACAAAAAATGACACTCACATAAAATATAAAGGTATCTTGTAAAACAAGTCACTTGATAAGTTTGATTAATTTTGTTGGAGCTTATAATTCTATAGAAGTTTAGAGGGAAAAAATCAATTATTGAAAGAGACTGGATCTTCCATACAATGAAGAATATTAATATATGAAATTTAAGTTATACCAAAGACTTGACCATCAATTCATGGCAAATGATGCCTTCTAATAGAAATGAATCCACATTACCTATATTTAGCAAAATAACATCATAGAGAAATATACAGCTATTTCCACTGCTAATTTACATAATGGAAAGTGGAAAAGTTTGCTGTTTCCACATCCCAAGCCAACTATATAATTATCTTTGCCAAACATTCAGCAATCTACAGAGTTTGAATATATAAGATATCCATAGCCAGAATTACATCTGTTTTATGGACATGCCTGTAATGGGAAGGAGGAACACAGATTTACCCTATAATCCTGTGAAAATGTGATTTAGACTTTTACTTTACACAGAAAATAATCATTCATTTATTTAGTAACTTTTTGAAAAGTAAAATTTCCAATTAGAACGTTGAAGATATTTACTATTTAAAGACATTCTGCTAATATACTTTTGTTAGAAAAGTTTCTTCAGTCTATTATCTGCCTGGAACGGTGGCTTTCTGTTTATTAGAACAAATAAAATTATACTTCTAAATCTAAAAACCATAAGAATATATATTTATTATAATGTTCTCCATTTCTTTTTTGCTAATTCAGGTTTCAAAAGATGTCTCTGTACTGTTGAGAAGGAGACCTCTGCAGGCTCCAGAAACCTTCAGTTGTTTGGGTGGTGGGAGCCAGGGGAACTCCCAGAATTGCAAACTCTTTTCCTGTTCCACAAGTGAATCCAAGGACAAGCTTTAGAAACAATTCTTGCTTCACCAAACATAAAGCTTACTTTTGGAGATGGCTCAGGGGAAAGGATTAAGAGCTTAGGTGTACACAAGTCTAAAGAAACAGCATAGTAGAAGCATATGAATGGGATATTTTGGACTCTCACTATAGAATACATATGTGTCCTTGGAGTTTACAGAGACATTTTAGTTTCAATCAACACAAATAACAGAAAATACAAGAAAGGATGTTCATCAGTAAAAACAAAGTTAAGATAAATGCTCGGAAATCTCTCTCACTTTGAACGTATAACTGCACAGAGCATTACCTTCTGGCCAAGCCGAGAAGAGTGATTATCATCTAGTCTAACTTAGAGTGAAAGGCGTTTCATAGAACTCCAAAAACCAAATTATAAACATGAGGTTAAAACAAAATATTAAATTATTCCAGATCTTTTGTAGGTTCCTAGCAAATTACATCAAAGTGCTCTTGCCTAAGAAAAGAAAATTTCCTTTTGTGTTTATGACATGTAGAAGAATACTAGGATAGGATGAGGAGATGTAATGTCAGAGCTCTATAGAAGGGTTCATTTAAAGTTCAAACCAGAACAGAGTTATGTTGCTGGTTACAAAGATGACCAACAAAACTGTACTTATTACCCTTTTATGCAAAGAGATGTAATTCAATAAATGCTGAAATTTTTCAAATTAATATGGTTTTACTTTTTTTTGGTTTAGAACATACAGTTAGAATATTAATGATATAAACATGATCGTTTGTAAAAAGAGAGGTGAATTTTGAGGTTGTTTGCAAAAAAATTCAGTTGATCCTTCTCCTGCCTCCCTTTTGGTGATATTCAGGTAATGTTATTACTATTCCAATAGAATAATATACTAGACTGGTTAATAGCATAAAGGCTCCTGCTGGCCCCAAAAGTATGGCTAAAGCTACTTATATATTCAATCAAAAGTTCTGGTAGATAAACTCAAAAATGATAGAAACATTCAACAGCTTGTGTGTTTTGAATAAATGATAGATTTAACTTTAGCAAAGACTAATTTTGACTATATTCAAAGACTCAACATTTTCCTCTTACACTGTGGACAAAGATGGTAACTAGCCTCTTAGCACAAAGCTCTGGGTGAAGACCATAAGAGAAAAAGAATCAAAATCATGATTCTGTCACAGAATGAACATCCTTCAAACAGATCCAAATTACAAAGAATATATGAACTGGAGGCAAAAGCTTAGAGAAAATAGTAGATTTTTGCTTAACTTTAAGACTAGTCATTGTGCTATCATTTAATGCTGAAGATCAAAACAATCTGACAACCCCTTTTAACACACTAAAAATAACTCTCAAGGCCATTTAAACTGCAAAAGGAATCATCTCAGAAGCACAGAGTGATCAATAACAGAATCCAGTTACAGAATATATCAATGGAAGCTCTTCTCCATCACTGCTATCAAAGCAATTCAAAGTATACTTTGCAAACTGCAGTAATATAAGCAAAATATCCAAAGACCTGTCTCTGACAGTCTTCAGACTACAGTATGTGTCATCTGTTTGGTCTGGTTTAAGTATGGGCTGATTTAAAAGCAGTGAGATGATCTTGGATGGAATTTTCAAATGTCCAGAATTAATGGAATATATACATGAATTGTACAATACAAAATAATAATTTGCAAACACATAGGTTTACTTTACATAGTCAGGTACTGCTCTAAGAACTTTATATATATTAACTCACATCCTCACACAAACACTATTATATATATATATATATATATATTTTTTTTTTTTTAAAGGCAGGATGTGGACCCTGATCCTGATGGCCATAGTCTATGGGAGCAGGTTCGAGGTGGATTAGGGTTCCAGGAGGAAGTGTTTTTTTTTTTTTTTTAGATTTATTTATTTATTCATAGAGATGCAGAGGGAGAGAGAGAGAGGCAAAGACACAGGCAGAGGGAGAAGTAGGCTCCATGCAGAGAGCCCGATGTGGGACTCGATCCCGGGTCTCCAGGATCACGCCCTGGGCTGCAGGCGGCGCTAAACCGCTGCGCCACCGGGACTGCCCCAAATACTATTATATAGCACTATTATAAGCTTACTTTACAAATAAAGCTGAAGCAATTACTTATTCTAGTTCCCTAGAGCTCACAGATACACAGAACCAGATTTGTTTGGTTCTAGAGTCTGTGTTCTTTGCTCTTAAACCACTATACAAGTATCCTCAAAGTGTGTTCTGAGGGACCCTGGGAAACCCTGAAACTACTTCAAGAGAATCCACAAGGTCAAATTATTTTAATAATATTATTAAGATGTGATTTGCCTTTTTCATGGTTTTGACATTTGCACTGATGGTACAAAAACAACAGTAGGTAAAACTGTTGGACCTGTAGCATGAATCAAGGCAATGGCAGCACACTGAGCTATAAGTCATTGTATCCATCCATCATTGCCAGGTACTGACAGTAAAGAACAAATTTAAGCCAGTTTCACCTAAGAATATCCTTGATGAAGCAATAAAAATCATTAATTTTATTAAATTTCAACCTTCGGGATGCCTGGGTGGCTCAGCAGTTGAGCATCTGCCTTCAGCTCAAGGCGGGATCCCGGGGTTCAGGATCGAGTCCCGCATCATGCTCCCTGCAAGGAGCCTACTTCTCCCTCTGCCTATGTCTCTGTCTCCCTCTCTCGGTCTGTGTCTCTCATGAATAAATAAATAAATATTAAAAAAAAAAAAGAAGAAATTTCAACCTTAAGCAGTGATATTTTGTGTTGAAACTGACGTATGCATAAAGCACTTTAACTGTATATACAAATAGGATATTTATTTTGGGGAAAACATGCAATTATTTGAACTATGAGCTAAAACAGTCAGGGTTTTTTTGGGTTTTTTTATTTGAAGGAACAACTGACAAATTTTAGTTATTGTGATCTGGGAACAAAGTGATCTTCTCACCAAGGAAAAAGACTGAAAATATTTGTTAACAATAATACAATTTGAGCTTTCACAGAAAAAAAAGATTTTGGAAAATTCAAAACTGCTACCATGAGACTGACCAAAGACAGTAAGACTCTAAAGATCAGTGATGATATTAATGAATGGAATTTTTTATATTGTATGGCAAAGTGTATCAATATTTGGAAGATCTGCATAACTCAATGGACCAATACTTTTCAAATGATCAACTCATAATGTTACAAAATCATGCATGAGTAAAAGACCTAGTCAAAGTGAAAAACCAATGGATTTTAATGTGTAGCAGATTATGAAGAGTCTCTTTCCTTCTTCTTTTTCTTCTTCTTTTTTTTTTAAGATTCTATTTATCTACTCATGAGAGACATACAGAGAGAGGCAGAGACCTAGGCAGTGGGAGAAGCAGGCTCCCTATGGGGAGCCTGATGCAGCTCTTGATCCCAGTACTCCAGGATCATGACCTGAGCCAAAGAGAGATGCTCAACCACTGAGCCACCCAGGCATCCCATGAAGAGTTTCTTGATTTCACATTGCATTTAGTTAATAAGACAGTAATATTTGTTGAGTTTTGGTAGAGTATCAAAAAAGACTAACCATAATTATCTAAAAAGGTTTTAAATACTCCTCATTCCTCAAAGTTTATATTTGTATGAGGTCATATTTTCTGCCTATAATCTAACAACACGGTTCATACAGCAGAGTGAATGAAGAAGAAGATATGGGAATCCAGCTGCCTTCTATTAGGCCAGTCATTTAAGAGATTTATAAAAGGGTAAATTTCTTGTTTTTGTCACTAAATGGTTTTTTTTTGGGGGGGGGTGGGGAAGAATAATTTTTTCTATAACATGTATTATGTTAAAATATAATATAGTCTGTTGTTATCTTAAAGCATATTAATATTTAAAATTTTTTCTCAGTATTAATTTCTAGTAAAGTATATATTAATATATATACCCCCCCCCCCCAAGAAACAAAAGCTCTTTGGGGTCCTCATAGTTTTTTTAAAAAAAGATTTTGTTTATTTATTTGAGAGAGAGAGAAATAGCAAGAGAGAGCGAGAAAGGGATGTGAGGGAGAAGCAGGCCCCCCATTGAGCAGGAAACTTGACAAGAGGCTTGATCCCAGGACCCATGCCCTGAGCCAAAGGTAGATACTTAACCAACTGTGCTTCCCAGGTGCCCATCAGTAATTTTTAAGAGTGTAAAGTGTCCTGAAAACAGAAAGTTTGAGAACTGCTGCACAAAGCTACATTGTCTCTCCTCTGTGTGTATGTAGGTATACATGGTAGCAGCAGGGGTGTTGGAGGGGTAACAGTAGCTCTTAGTTGCTTCTGTATTCACTCCTCTTCTGGAGCTTTGTTTTGCTTCTGAAGTAGGATTCCCTACTTTCATACTGAGGAGAGAATGTACTGAAGACAAACATAAAAATTACCCTGGAATTATAATTTTCTATTATAAGAAAGCGTTATTCAGCATTTAAAAGAAAAGTAGTACTTTGACTAGGAAGAAAATGCTTGTAATAAATCAGAAAGTTCTAAGGGTCAAATGACCAACAAACCTATTTGAACACTCCTGAACGCTTGAAGAACATACAATTAAATTACAAACAGACCATATTTGTAATGTAAAGCAAATACTGATATAAACACAATACAATGAAAAATATCACCTATTCAAATCTCATTCATCTTTCAAGATCTAGCTGAAATATAAGCTTTTTTAAATATATGCTAATCACACAGGTGTTCAATAAATTAGTTATCTGTTAATTGAAAAAATAAGTGACTAAACTGAATAAAGTTATTTCCCTTCCTCACCTGTCATTGAAATTATTGTCAGGAGACCTGTAGCAGTCACATACATACTGCCTTATGTAGTTCTAATGGCATTTCAGGGGCGCCTGGGTGGCTCAGTTAGTGAAGTGTCTGCCTTCAACTCAGGTCATGATCCCAAGGTCCGGATCGAGTCCCCTGCTCAGTGAGGATTCTGCTTCTCCCACTCCCTCTGCTCCTCCCCCTGCTTGTGCTCTCCTTCTATGTCTCTATTAAATAAATAAATAAAATCTTTTAAAAAATAATGGCATTTCATAAATTTTACACACATACCATTTTGTGTAGGATACGGATATAGGTTTACATATGTACATCTTGATAACATTTTTGCCCCCCGGTGGTATTCTAATAGATCCTAAATGTAATTTCCCAAATTGAGGAAAACCAATGATCAATTACAGCCTGTTTCTATCGGAAAATTTTCTTAAATTCTAGATAACACACAAATAAAATTGCAAACATGATCCATTTATGAGTCATTAAGTACCCCTGACATTCAGCCAGTAATTCTAAAATTGGAAAATGATTGAATTTCCTGGACCTAACAAGTAATCTAACAACAAAAAAGAATAAAACATGAGTCATAAAAGGTATAGATGAGGACTGTTTTTAGAAAACACAAATCAAGAAAAATCATTTTATAAGAAATGACATTAAAAGCTTCATTATACTTTTAGAATCAAATCTGTGTTAAATTAATATAAAAATAATAAAAAACCACACTTGCATTTTGCATAATCATAATCATCTGCATGATCATAGATTTGATATTCACTTACTCCTTTAAACAATGGTTGAATAGTCACAATATACTAGATAACCATTGGCAAAAGCTGTGACCAATTCTCTAGGTGGTCTCTTGGCTTTTCTCTTGCTTAGTCCCCTTTTTATTAACTGCTTAGTGAGTGGAGGAAAAACAATGTGAATTTAATAGCTGTTTCCGCTATTTAAAATGTTGTAGACCAGTGAGTAGTTTAGAAGCTTTCAGAAGGAAGTAAAGGAAAAAGTATGCTAGATTCACATTCAGACTTGCTGAGATTACCTCGACTGACAAAAACAAAAATGGTTTGTCACTTATCCTCTATAAGTCTTATCTGTAAAATGAGGAAATTGAGAGACAGTTGATATGGATCTTCCAACTTTAAACTTCCATAATTCTATTTAAGTACTGTGAACATTTGGCATATGAAGATTAAGTGGGGCAGGAAATTAAATGCTACTTAATGGGAAAAAGTAGTGAGTCATCTAGCTATTTTCAGAATTATTATACATACATTAATCATTTTTTCTTAAGTAAACTCAATAGTAAAATGAACATTATTCAGAATCACTTGAAATATTCTGAAAATATTCTGAGAATAAGTATGTAGTACCATGAAAACAAAAAAATATTATAATTGATAAATTTTAATAACTTACTTATTGAATGCCTATCAACTCATCTCATCATGTAACAATCTGGTAAAATAGGTATTTATTTTTAAAAATCTTATTTATTTCAGAGAGAGGGAAAGACGATGAGCAGGGGTAGTCAGGGGGAGAAGGAGAAGCGGGCTCCCCATTGAGCAGGAGGCCGACATGTGGGGCTAAATCCCAGGACTCTGAGATCATGACCTGAGCTGAAGGCAGACGCTTAACCAAGCCATTCAGGCATTCATTTTACAGAAGGAAACCAATAAATACTCTTCCCACTATAACAGCATAAGGCATTTTGATTGCTACAAATGAGTCTCTTTTTTATAGGGTAGTTTCAGTTACTAATGGTAACAAGAATAGGAACAAGGAAAAAGAAATCCCAAATAAACATGGTGTAACAGCTTAAAATGTGAATAAATTTCAGTAAAATAAGTTAGTTCTGGGCTGGGTGAGATTCTTGATCAGATGGCTTCTCAGGTACTTTCAATGTCTCAAATTTAAGTAGTAATCTCAATTCACTGAAGCTTAAACAGCTATCTGATCCATTTTTCCACTCATTACAGAAACTTCTTTATATTACATTAATTATAGATTAGTCACAAATAGGAGGTATATAACTTAAAGTAGTAATACAGGGAATCTTCTAGGGAAAGGATCCAAAGACTTGTTTTTTGTTTTTTAACTTTCTATTTTCTCTCATTGAGTTTACTTAAAATAAAAACGCACTGAAAATTTGCAAGGCCATTTTAACCTTGGCTAATAATGCTTTCTTAAAAACAAGAAAAAGTTGCTCGAGAAAAGAATACACTGATTTGATTTTTCATTTCCATGTACATTTTCTGTTGAGACAACAAAACTGCCACACACACACACACACACACACACACAAATGATCTGAAGAAAATTAAGTAGGACAAGTCCAAGAAAATTTACCAACTAAAAATTTATTCTTGGATAATCAAAAGGAAACTGAGATGTCTAAGTATTATACAATATAAAACTGAAAGCAAAAGACATGAAACTAATAGTTATATTAGGCCTACTGCAAATAATCAAGTAGTAGGAAACAAAGTTAAAAATACTATTATTAGTTGAAATAATTAATGATGTATAACATCAGAAATTACTACTTGGTCTTTTAGTTTTTCAGAAATAGCATCATTTCAAGAAAATCTCCTCAATCAAGGAAATTTGTAACTTACCAGGTATAATTTAAACATAAAATGCAAGTCTAAACTGCCATAGAAAGTATTGAGGTAATTTATAGAACGTTCCAAACAACCACAGTAGAATACGCATTCTTTTCAAGTGTACGTGGAACATGCACCAAGATAAGCCATATTCTGAGCCAAAAAACAAGTCTCAATAAATGTAAAATAACTGAAATTGTACAGAATATGTCCTCCAACCACAATAAAATTAATTTAGACATTACTAAGAGAAAGATATCTGGAAAATTCCTGAATATTTGGAAAATAAAACAGCACACTTCCAAATGACCCACAGGTCAAAGAAGAAGCCAGAAGGAAAATAGGAAAAATTTTGAACTGAATGAAATTCAAAGCAAAAATTCTATCAGTACAGGTTCAAACAGAGAAACAGAAGCAGTAAAATATACTGTGTGTGTGTGTGTGTGTGTGTGTGTGTGTGTGTGTATGAACTGGCTTATGCCATTATACAGTCTAGCTAGTCTGAAATCCAATAATGTGGACCAAGCATTTGAGCAAGTAGGCCATTAAGAAGGGCAAGGTGGAACTCTCCACAGTATGAGCTAAAGCTGCTCTCCACAGATGGAATCTCTTCTTCAGAGTAGCCTCAGATCTGTTCCTCAGCCTTTCAACTGATTGAATCAGGACCCCCAGATTAAGTCTGATAATCTGCTTTACTTAAAAGTCACTGATTATGGATTTTAATTGCATCTACAGAATACCTTTACAGCAACACCTATATTAGTGTTTGATTAAACTCTAGCCTAGCCAAGCTGATGCATAATACTATCTTACAACAAAATTGGTGAGACGCAGAAAAGCCATGTTTAGAGCGTTAAATGCTTACATTAAAAAAGAATAAAGTTCAAAATCAATTATGTAAACTTCCAGCATAAGAAGCTAAAAAAAAAAAACAGAAAAACAAACAAAAAAACAAAAAACAAAAAACCGACAGCTACCACCACAACAAAAATCAGACGAAGAAAAAGGAGAAAAGAAGTAAATTAAAATAAGTAGAAAGAAAGTTAAGAACTACTTGATTTCAAGACTTATAGATGCTATAAACACATAAAATACATATCTCTAGGAGTTTAATGACATTTCAGATGTGCCAATTTGGAAAATTCCCAGTTCAAACTTGTCCCTGCTTATCACACTCCAGATATAACCTTCATAGAAGTCAAGAACTGGATGCACCCTTGAAGGCTGAAGATAGTTCTATCCTTTCATTTTCAAGAAAAGAACACCCAAGGTCAAACACCTATGTTTAAGGGCTCTGGTTTCCAAAACTCCCTCCCAGAGTTCTTTCCATTGCAATATACTGTCTCCAAGTTCCTTTCATGCCCCTAAAAATGTGCCACACATCTGCGCTGCAGTAACCACTGAGAAAAGCTACCATCCATCTGCCCATTTTCTTTTACTTCTTAAATGATTTATCCATAGGCTAGCACTTAAAGCACTTTTGTGTTAATTACAAAAGGGCATATCCTCTGGGGGAACCTCCTAAGAAATAAACACCTTTTCTTGACTCAAAGATTAGAAAAAGGCACCTGTTCCCAGGGCTGATGTGGCCATCTCCAGTGCACAAGGCTTGGAGGAGAACTTGATCTAGATTCCAGCTCATATTCACATTCCATGGCCAAGTCCTCTGCACACCTATCTATAATTGCCCTGCCTCTTGGCGATTCATCAACTTGTTCAATGCAGAAAATCAAGTAATATCAGTCCATAAAAATTTTCCATTCTTAAACAAGTCAAATATAAAAAAACTAAAAAAATTGTATCTTAAAATCCTTAAGCTGTGTTTTAACTTTTGGCATATCAAGGTTCTAGTATTAGAAATATTCAATCAGAACTACAGTGTTAAGAGTAGACAAGAAAACTCTGTTACCAGTACATTTTAGAAAGTGACATTTTATATTTGTTTTGTTTTGTAAGATTTGAAGTGTTTCTGTAAGTGCTATATTAAAAATCACATAAAAGGAAAAATATAGCAACATGTTTTCCTAAGCAATAAATGTCATCACTGAATTTTCAGCAAGAACATTTATCTTTCTAAAATAAAACAGTTGCATACACTAGCTAAAGTTAGAATTTTATCTTTTAAATTTGTTTCCTTAAATGAACATGTCCCTAATCATACTTGTAGACATGCTATTTTTGTTTTATGAAGTTGTCATTAAGTTTTTACTATAAACAGGATGTTCTCAAAAATAATACTTCCATTTTTTAATAAACATTCAAAATGAAAAAATGAAATAAAAATAGTAATTAGCAATTTAGGTAAAATGCAACAAATTAGCAAACTCATTATCTTAGAAGGGAGTATTTCTTTAACCAGCAAAATTACTTCTGTAATCTACTTACTCCAGTTTACAGTCTGGCATTTGGCAGTATAAACCTGCCTGAAAACAAACCTTCAAGAAAATTAATTTCATCTGACTTCACACCATTTTACTTGGGATTTCCTATGTATTTACTCAGCCTGTCTACGCCATTTTGTACTTTTTAATGTATTATTTTCTTAAGTAACTTCATGTGCTCATGTTTTGTATAGCATGATTTAGCCAACAATAATCACATCTGATGCAGAGTATATTCTCTGTAGTCTAGAGAGGGTTGTGGGAGGTGGGAGAGCCAGGATGCTTATGAAGGACAGCAGTGTCTCATTTTCCTACTAGGTATGCTTGGCTTGTCTCCCCAAATTGTCCCCGTGGACTGGGCTCATCTCTTCTACTTCATTAGTGTCATACCCCTTAAATACATACATCCCCTTAAATACTACTCTGGTTGTCATATATGCTTATTAACCACTGTCAATTACCTGGCATTAAACTTTCATTTTATTTTGAAATATGGCATGGTTGGAAGGGGCTCCCAGAAAGTGAGCTATTCTAAGGCTGTTAAATGAGAAGGCTGGATTGTGTGTCACCAAAAGGCACTTTAAACTCTATAATCACTGGCCATCAATGGCATAATGTTTTAAAAGTAATTTCATACATATTATTTCATTTGATATGACCACAACTCTATTAAGATAGGAAGGGCAGGTATTAATCACATTTTATAGGTGAAGAAACATTCAGAAATGCTATTTGTTCAGTTCTCATTTAGAGTAATGATTGTGAAATCAGAATCTAAACTTTTATAAATCACAGCTGTTATTTAATGTTAATTATACACGTAAGATTTTTGTCAAAGTGCTAGAAATAAAATTTGTTTTCATATTGTCACTAGGTAGATTCATTCCTCTCCCTAAACTACCACCTCATTTACTACAGGGATTTAGTGTTCACTTTCAAATTATAAAAACTAAAATAAACATAATTCTCTAATATAGTAATCTCACTAAACCTTCCTACTCATAGATCTCCTGTCCAAAAATGTAGGAATCCAATATTCACCCAACTTTTAATCTTTCAAACTGGTTTACCTAGAGTAGGTAAAAAAAAAAGAAGTTGATCTATGTTTTTCTGTACATTTGCATTAACACATAAATCAAGCAAAATGAGTTATATTTGCACTTTACTCTCCTGGAAGGTACCTCATGATCTGGTCCCAACCCTATCTTTCCATCTTTATTTCCAACTATATCCTCTCCTCTAGTCACAACAGATTGTTCCTCAAATACACTCTGGGCTTTTCTCCATTTCCTCTACTGGAAATTCCCTTTCCCACCCATTTCCTCTTATTCAAACTCTACTCCTTCCTCAAGGCCTAGCATTAATGCTATCTACTTTGCATACATGCAGACTTCCTGATCCCTAAAGTCAAAATTAATCTGTCCCTCCTCCATGAAGCTGCTGGACTTTCTCTGAACCTCTGCTTTATACAGAGTTCATTGTGTACAAGACAGCTATACTGTCTGGCTCAGCTGAGAGCAAACATTTTTGTAGGCAAAGGGAGTATCTTTATCTTTCTATCTACCACATGCATATTGTAGATGTTTGGAAAAATGTTTCCTAAATGCAAATCTCCTTGCAACTGTCTTGGTTGGGGTTTTCATTATATCTTACCTGGACTTGGACTATTAAAGCAGTCTTCCAGTCGGTCTCCTCAACCTCTAGTCTTGGCTCTTCGCAGTTTATTTTCCATGTTACTACCACAATGATCCCTCTAAGACAAAAAGCTAATCATGTCACTTTCCAATTTTAAACCTTTTATATTGTTTCCCACCATCTGAAGAACAAAGTCCGGTTTAAGTATGCCATACAAGGCCCATCTTGATTGGCTCCAGTTTATTCCTCTAATATTTTCTACCTCAATTCCTACAGATGTGCAACCATTTGTATATAAGTTACCACACTTATCAGGATATCAAATTCTCACCAATCCCTTGGTCTGCATCCTGACCCACCATTCTAATATCCCATTCTTTATGGCTCATCTCAAGGGAGGTATATAGTATGGCAGTTAAGTCAAATATATCTGTGTTTAAATCCTGGATTGTCCATTGCTTGGAGAGTAATCCTGGGTAAAATGAATATTGCAAATACAACTAAAGGAAGATTAGAAAGCAGTCTAGCCTCACCATTCTTCCCCTATTCTCTCTGCAAAACTGCTCTGTTTCTGTGCATTGGTGGACAACTCTAATATTTTGTGTAAAATATAAAACTAAGAGCCAGTATTAGAATCTAAGGTCTAGGTGCCTTGTAGGTAGAGTTAGTCAAGTTCCAGATTGAAAAACAGATAGGCTTTAACTTTTGTTATCTTCTAGCTCCTTATTTACTGAATACTAAAATGTGAAGTAAATAATACTACAAATTTTAAATCCTTGCTTACAGTAGTGGTCCATTTTGGCAAGGATGTACATATAACATTTTCATATAGTGCTTGCCTCATGTATCTTTGGTGAAATATCTGTTTGGATCTTTTGTCTGTTTCTCAAATGGGTTTGTTTTTTAGTGTTGAGTTTTCCGAATTCTTTATATATTCTGGATACAAGTCTCTTACCAGATATGTAACTTGCAAGTATTGCTGCCCAGTCTGTGTCTTATCTTTTCATCCCTTAAAAGCATCTTTAGCAGAGCCAAAGTTCTTTTAATTTTGATAAAGTTCAATTTATCAGACTTCTTTTTGTGTCTAAAAACTCATTAGCATACCCAAGTTCATAAAGATTTTCTCCTATGTTTTCTTTTAGAAGGTTAATAGTTTTACTTTTAAGTTCATGATCCCTGTAAGTTAATTTTTGTATAAAGTGTGAGGTAGGTGTCAACGTTCAGTTTTTTTGCAGACTCTCAATTGCTCTAAAAGATTATCATTTCTAATCAAACTGTCTTTGCACTTTTGTCAAAAATCAGTTCATTATATTTGCGTATGTGTGGGTCTATTTCTGGGCCCTGTATTCTCTTCTATTGATCTCTCTCTCTCTACCCAGTAGCCATCTCTTCTTTCCACCTCTAAGACTTAATAGGTACGTAATGCTATAGGTTTTTGTAAATAACATATACTTAAGTACACCTAGTTCCAGGTATCATAGCTCCAAATAAGGACTGCTTTCTGTTCTAAGAATCAGAAACAGAAATGTAACAACAACAAAAAGTAAACAACCTAATATGAAGCAGGAAAAAAAATGCAGTGATATTCGAAAGCTAGGCAACTGCTCTGCTTAGAAACTAAGTTTTCAACCTTAAAAAGCCCATATGAGGTGAATCCCTTTGGTATAATCTATTTCCATGTCAGATTTATAGCTTTGTAGAGAGGTTGTTTGCATTTTATTTTAACCTGGTTTAGGTGCCAGGTCTTAATCTAAAATTCTGTAGCTACAGTGTTTTAAAAAAGAACAATTCAAAGATACATATACATATGAACTTATAAACACCCTTCAAATGCTACTTTAAAAATTTTTATCAAGAACAAACTAAAATTAATCTTCTCATACATTTCTCTCTTGCTTTTTTGTTGGAATAAGCAGTATTTCATCAGTGTTTTACGAAAATTATTTTGAGTTAATAGCTTTCATACATTGTAAAAGGTTATCTGTTATCTTAAGAGTCCATGAATTAAGGCAACACAAATATCCTTCCATCTTATAGCCATAGCACCGAACAACCAAAATGGTGATGCTGCAGTCCCACCATCTTTAGGTTGTAACCATCCTCAGGAGGCCAGGCTCTTAGGTGTTTAATTTTTGTTGCAGGCTGTGTTTAGGTACT
This sequence comes from Canis lupus dingo, assembly GCF_003254725.2. Lineage (NCBI taxonomy): Eukaryota > Metazoa > Chordata > Mammalia > Carnivora > Canidae > Canis > Canis lupus. Next base: position 49,317,583 of record NC_064244.1, on the reverse strand, counting down.
ATAACAGCTGTTAATGACCCTTTATTACTACTTAAAATTGTTGTTGCTATTCACTGGCACAGCTTGGAAGTAAAGGTAGTTTGGTTAGAAGAAAGGACTCCCTCTCACTTTATCTTTCTAGAATAGGTAACCTTGTCTTCTGCAAACATCCAGGCCTAGCATTGGAAAAGACAGGTAATCTAGATCCAGACTTGCGTTTTAACCTATTTACCTTAATTTACTTCTGCTCCCAACATACAGGAAAAGGTTAAGTAATACGTGTATTTTCCTCACTAATTCATTTGCTACAAAAGCTATGAGCAAAACCTTTAAGTATCTACTAAAATGTAAACATTTTGTTCCAAAATTTTTCCCATAATGTACAGCATAGGCTAAAACAATAAAATGAAGAAAACATAATTTTTAAAACTTCACTGGACTACTGGTAAATCCTGAAAATATAATAATGAGCATAAAGCCAAACAATTATGGTTGGTGAATAACTTTGCGATGTTATCCTAGCTTTCAATTTCTGAGCCACTCTCCAGCAGCATCAGGATTAGACACTTGTACCTTCTATCACACTAAATGTACTTCCACGGGTCAGCTATATATCCATTAGTCTAGGTGACTGGGTAAGTACCTACACACTATACCTAAAACTGACTCTTATCATATAGCAGCAAGATATAAAATACAAAGACTACAACACTCTAGAGTTTGTATGAGGTCTACATGGTACCTTTCTAAACTCTCTGATGCCAACCCAAGGAATTTTCTTTTTAATTCCCTCTGACAAAGACTGCCTTTAAAATTATTTCAAGTTATTGTTAATATTATGAACAAATAAGCATATCCAGAAATTTTCTAGTGATTTGTAATGATTAATAAGACTAAAAAAGTAAATGCCTACCCAAAAAGAAAGTCATTATATGTAATTTTCATAGTTAAGAAAACATTCTTTTTCACAGAATCCAGAAAATCAAATATACAGCAAAGAACAAATCTAACTTCCTGTCTGTTGACTGTGTGTGTGTCAACTGAAAATACAAATTAAAGAGAAAGGATTTGGTACTTAAGCTCATATGTCAATTGGTATCCGTCTTTGACCATAAGAAAAGTACTTTTCAGTAGGAACAGAAATCTACCCATTATCATAATAAATTTGAGACTGTTTAAACAAAATAATTTTTTAAAGAAGAATTAAACCAGTCAGACTAGTTGACATGATAAAATTAGCAATACCAGAAAAATGTATTAAGGTCTTTAAAATAAAACAAAAATTTAAGTGTGTAGAAGAATTATAAATCAAATACAGAATTATATTAAAAATCGAGTAAGCCACTGGTAGACTTCAAAATAATAATGGAAATACTAGTTAAGGTTTAACACTCACATAGGCGCATTTACATAAGTAAACACATTGAAATCAACATGAATACACAAATATACTGAATGAACTAATACACGTGGTGTAGCAGTATCTAAACAATAAAGGCTAAGGAGAGAATAGATATCAAATATTATTAAAGTATCAAAGTTGGCAGAAAGGAAAGAACTGTAATGAATTCTGTGAGATTCCTCTTCAAAGTAAGTCATTACTGAATAGTTTATATTGTGTTTACTTTTTAAAAGACAAGCTTAAATAAAGGCAAAGATTCAATAAGGTGAACAAAATAGAATAAAATCCACTCATTTAGATTAATGTTGATGAAATATTCTGTCAATGGTTCTTAAAGAAGTTATAGAACTTGTAGAAAACTGATTTTGGCTGGGTGAAGAGACCCTCTTACTTTGTCTCCCTACAACAGAGCAACCTTGTCTTCTGCAAATATCTGAGCCCAGCTTCAAAAAAGACAGATAATCTGGATTAAACTTAACTTTTAACCTTATTTACCTTTATTCGCCTACACTGCAACATATAGGAAAAGATAAGTAATGTGTATATTTCTATCACTACTATTTGGCTACAAAAACTATGAGCAAATCACATCCTAGCACTACTGATGGATTTTTTTGTTTGTTTTGTGTTTTTTTTTCTCAGGGGTGTAGATCCCAGGTTATCCATTTTGTAAAAGCCAAACAAATTTTTAAAATTTGTCTTCAGGTTATTTGGATATGTACCCCTGGTAGGCAGGGAGGGAATTATTTTAAATAGTGTGGTCTGAAAAGATAATGTCTGAGCAAAGAACTGCATGGAGGGAAGGAATGGTTACTGACGATCTCAGAGAGGAAACTTTCAAGCTGAGATAACCCAAAGTGCAGAGGCCTGAGAAAAGAATGAGCTCGGTGTGAAACAAGAAGGACAATATGCCACATTTGAAGTGAGCCATAAGAGTAAAGCGGATAACAGGTTGGCCAAAGTGTGTAAAAAAAAAAAAAATTAAGGATATGAAGACCAAGAGCACAGAGTAAAGGGGTTGCCTTTGCCAGAAGCATATGAATTCAGATGCAATGGATACATCTGAAATGGTTGGTGGGAAAATAAGGCATTTCTCTAACTACTTCTGTTTTCATAATAAAATGAGAAGCCAGGTCATCAGCCAAAAGTGAGAAGAGCAGGGAAGATGTTGGGTGTTAATAATTAATATGATTCTCTGCCAGGAACAACAAGGAAACCAACTAAGAAAGCTATTAAAACTAACGAAACAGCTATTCATTTCCTCTCTACCCACATGCCCACCTTAGAGAACCTTCTCTACTTAGAGCCCTGAAAGAAATAGCCTTACTGTATCAGTTAGATTTAGGTTCTGTTACACTTAATGGAAACTCCAAATAACGTGGCATAAATAACTTGAAGGTTATTTCAACGGGTCAACTCCAGCTAGGAAATCCAAGCTAGAATCATAGCTCCATGAGGTCTTTAAGCACCCAGGATCTTTCAACCTCCCTGTTCTACCAAGGCTAGCCCCTTCCCTCTTTCCTTTAGAAAAGACTGCCTGAAACTCTGATATGCCTCTGTTTCTCTCATTAGCCAGAATTTGTTCACAAGGCCTTGCCTTGCTACAAAGGAGTTTGGTGAATGTCCTTTAATGAGGCAGGTATGAGTCCAGCTAAATATCTGGGTTCTCATTACTAAATAAGAAGGGAAGTGGTTAATGGAGGGAGAAGCCATCTCTATCATACTGACATATCTCATGGCTTTCTAAGAGCCCCTCCACCATCACTGTCCTCTCCAATGTCATAATTGAATGGATAGTTAACCCAAACTAAGCCAGTAAGATTCTTTCTCTGGAGAGTCAGGCTTTGGGACACAGAATTAAAGTCAATTTACTTCTGAAGGGCTGAACTTCAGGAGACAACAGGCTAGAGCCCTACGGAGAAAACATCAGATTATAGAAGGTAACAGAACAAATGAACAAAGAAAAAGAGCTGGGGCTGCAGAAGGAGAGGTAATATAAGTTTCTGACAACTTCGCTTCCTGTCAGGCCTGTACACAATTCTTTTATCTGGATTCTGTGCAACTCCTCTATTCCTTTATACAGAAATCCCTTCAGTTTACTTTATAAGTAAAATCCCTTTATAGAAAAATTTGAGTTTTTTTGAGTGGGTTTCTGTTCCCCACAACCAGAGGATCCTTAACATATCTCATAAGATATTTATGATTTAATGTTACGTGCATATGAAGGGTTTCTGCGTCTTCTGTGAAACTTGTGGAAGATTGCCATTGTGTTCTTCTTCACCCCTTGTGAAAAGATGGATAAGAGAACATTTCCTCTAGATTTTATACATTTTAAAAGTAGGTGATAATTAGGAATTGATATCCTCCTTCCTAAAATTCAGATAATGGCAATCAAGTAATGTTTATTATGTCTCTTTTTGTCCTGTCTACCAGGAAGATGATGGCTAAATTTATTACACAGTCATGAGTATTTATACTATTCCTGATTAAAGCAAAGCCTGGAGGAGATTACATTACTATTTCTAAGCATTCACTGCTCCTTCTTGTGAGAGGTTTATACTTAACCATAGAAACACTAAGCTTGGCCACATCACTTGCTTTCACCAATGAAATGGTGAGGTGATGGACGCCACGTCTTAAGCAGAAGCTTTAAGAACTAGTATATGATGATTCCATCATCACTCTTCTCCCTCTCCTGTGCCTCTTGGCAAAAGGCTTCTCCTTCATCCTGGGCCTCTGAATGTAAGTGATGTGGAGTCCACCCACCCATCTTGCCAGGATGTAGCCAGAGCGAGAGAACAAACATTATTTTAACCCAGTAAGATTTGGAGATTCTTTGTTACTATAGCATAACTTAACTTCAGCTGACTAAAAAAGGAAGCAGTTCAGTATGTTTGTATGTAGGACACTGAAGAATATCAGGAAGGACTAAAAGGACAAAAATGGCAGAGGGGAGTACTAAGAACACCCAGAATTTCTATCCCAATACTCACCACCACTCAGCCAAGGAATCTAAACCAGAAACCTAGGTATAACTTTTTCCTTTAGGTCTCTTATATTCAAATCTATTACCTTCTCATTATCTCGAAATCCATCCCCATAGATACTAGTGACTTAGACTCTGATTACCTCTCCCTTGGACTAATATACTAATCTGCTAATGTGTCTTTCTGTTTCAGTCTCCTTCCTCCAATCTATCCCCTGCACTTATATAGAATAATATTTCTAACATGATCTCATACCTTTGCTAGAGACATTCCGTGAGAGAGTTTCACTTCAGCTGGACACGTGTGAGCTGGCCCTGGCCCACCCTTCTCTGGGCTCCAGAGAGGTGTCAGACCATTGCAGGTTCAAGGACCAGCTTTGCCACTTGCTTTCTTTCTTTCTTTTTTATTGAAGTTTGATTTGCCAACATACAACATCCAGTGCTCATCCCTGAAGGGACGGGATCAGCTTTGCCACTTTCTACATACAAATCACTTAAACTCTTTAAGTCTAGTTTTCTTTACTTTTAAAATGAGAGTTATAATACAGACTATACCTTGTAGCCTTGTTTTGGAGATGAAATTAGAGTAATAAATTGATTTGGCAAAGTGTCCAGTCACACGTAGAACAAGAAATATTTGTGGAATAACACAACAACTGTCTGGCTAGGGTACCTATGAATACCTCACAGCCTTTATGTGTTCATTCAACTGTGACCCTTTACTAGACACTTATCAACTTGTAAAGAAACTCAGATTTACTAATCTGAGCATCCTAGGACCTAGCATAGTGTGTAGTACAAAAGAGAAACTCAATATGCCTAAGTGAAGCCATACTTGGAAGGTGGTAAAATCCCTGAATGGTTAGAGGGGGAAAGGATAGAGAAAACTAGAGAGAGAAAAAATAGAATCACTAATAATAAATCTCCCTCAGGCCCATGTGTAACTTCAAGTGCTTTTAACTTTGTGCTAAACAAAGACCTTTGCGTCTTGAGTGGCGTCTTTGTTCTGTATTTTATCCAAGTTATATTTGCAAATTTATCTTTATTTTTTTTTTACTTATTTATTTATTTGAGAGAGAGTGCATGTGAGCAGGGGTAGGGGCAGAGGGATAAGGAGGGGAAGACCGAAAGAATCCTAAGCAGACTCCAGGCTGAACATGGAGCCTGACCTCAGAACCCTGAGATCATAACCTGAGCCGAAACCAAGAGTTGGACACTTAACTGACTAAACCAACCAGGTGCCCCTAATACTTGCCAATTTAATTTATAGGTGAATTCACAATGTACAGACAATGAAAGTAAGAAAGCAATGAGTCTCAAAACTCTTCAATATGACTAGATTTGTTCCAGGGTAGAGAACACTTCCTCAAATGCTTGAATAACTTAAAGAATGTTTTTTGCACATAATCTTGACACTACATTTCATATGTGCAATTCCATTCTCCAAAAACAATCGATACTACCAGATCAATGGAACAGAACTCTCAAGGGTAAGAGAAATCAATACATTCTAAATAGATGCAAATACCTCTCCTCCATTTTGACAGGAGAAACTCCCCCACATGTGCAGTTCACTGCTTCCTGTCTGCCATTTGAAATATAATTGTAAAAACAGTAGGGTTGCTGTATTTCTTAAATATATAACTCAAGTTTGGGGATTTTTTGTTTGTTTTATTTTGAAGGTTATTTCTTGGATGTGGATTAAGGTTCTCAATGAACTAACTGGGCATTTTAAAAGTTTTTTTTTTTTTTTTATTTCAAATAGCCCACAAAACAGTTTTGTTCAGAATATCCAAAAATCTTTGCTATAAAGACCCAAACAGAAGAAAAATGGAATCTTGCCAAAAATGCCAAATGATGGTATGGTTTATAATTGTTACTATTCCAAAAATTTAAATGTAATAGGTAAAGGCAGTAAAATAAACCATCAAGTTTATGCTGGGGGATTATACAACACTAATTTAAAGGGCTGAACTTAATGCTAAAATGTTATTTCCTTCCAATAATGCCTCCAAATAATGGTTTATATTATTAGCATTAGGGTGTGACTTATGAAATTGCTGATATTTGACCATTCTTGATTTACAGAAATGGCAATTTTACATTAACTCTTTTTGACCTGGTATGTTGAACTTTTCCAGAAATATATATTGCCTACTTAATATCCATAATAATTTACATGCATGTCTTTTAGAGCATGTGACATACTGAATTGTAATTAATTGTTTATAATCTCATTTTTGCCCTATATTATGAACGTCTGCAGACAAATCATTTCTCCTTTATTTTCATGTTCCTGAAATCTATCACGGTCTGGTACATAGCAGTTCTTGCAGTGTTTGGCAACAATAGTAACATGTTTGAGAACAGGATGACTGCTTAGGAAAGAACATACAAAAAATAAAAGTTGGGTGGCTTAGAGGTTTAGCGCCTGCATTTGGCCCAGGGCATGATCCTGGAGTCCCGGGATCAAGTCCCACATCGGGCTCCTTGCATGGAGCCTGCTTCCTCTGCCTGTGTCTCTGCCTCTCTCTGTCTCTCATGAATAAATAAAATCAATCAACAAATAAATGTCAAGTTCTAGTACAAGTTACCGCAAACTTTGTTAAAATTAGGATGGCTCAAAAGCTAATATCTACTGGCAAACCCAAATATTTCTTGAAAATACAGTATTTCAACCACTACTACTCCATACCAGAGAAATACTAACTGCAAATTTTCTTTATTCAGAGACCAGATACCCACTACATAGAACTCACATTTCTTCCTCTTCTTCTTTTTTACCATTCGCTTCAGTACATCCCAGAGCAAAAGAAGGTAAAAGGAAGCAGAAATGCTTTAAATGGTTAATGCACTCCTTGCTTGTAAATGTTCTATGTTCTAATGAAAGGAAAAGGGGACTTCTTAGAGATGACAAATTCTAATGGTGCAAATAGGATTGTTAAAATATCTGTGGATTTCAACCTTTGTTATTATCTTTTAAATTGATGCTATAATTTAAAAATGCATACTATCTTCCAAATTTTTGAAATTTAAATACTGTATTATTTTTTTGAATCTGTACTTCCTAGGTCTAATCATATTAAGACTAAGAGATTCCCCAACCTGAGAGAAAGGTTACAGATGCTTTTGAGAAGGCTAGAAATCCTGAGAAATAAGAAATCCTAGTAACATATGTCAAACCAAACAAAGAGAGACTTGAGAGAGGAAAATTGGCAACATCTAATGTGGGTGTCCACCCAGGCTTCAGGGAATATACTCAGGAGGTATTTATAACTACATTATTCCTTGCTTCATAATTTAAAGTTCAATCCAACTCATTAGATCTTTAATCTCAATTTCAACTTCAATATCCATATCTAAATTCCTGGTGTTATCATATTTCATATTCAGTCAACTAATACAGGTCATAACTAAAACACAAATTCCACTTAACTTTACCAAATAAGAGAGTTGTTTTATGAAGAAGGTCAACTAAATATGATGGGTAAACAGAATATAGCTGATCAAATGGGAAACTGTTCAAACACCAAAACTAATAACATTCTAGTTAACCTTGAAACATTTCTATCAAATGTTTGATGATTATAATTTGAGGGTATGTATTAGTATTTTTTTATTTATATTTCGATTTGATGAAAATAATTTAAAACAGTAATCACAATACATTCATAAAAGTTACACAAAGACCGAATTTCCATAATGACTATAATCATCACAACAAACCACTGATTTCTAACTATTTGGTCTGCTTGTTAGATCTGATTATACTCTCTGGTTATTTATTACATATCAATACACAGATATTCAAAAATAGTAGGGCAGACAACTCAATTTGGCTTATAGTATTAACTTGCAGCAGTTGAGCTCCACCTACAGGCAAAAAAATAATTCTTTACCATCAACTTTAAAATAGATTTTTCAAAAGACCAGCTCCAAATAATCCCAAACTTACAATTAACTTTGAGTGCACATTAGAATAACCTGGGGTACTTTCTTAAACTTAAGGTCCCATACCACAAATTCTGATGGACTTAGTCTGAGGTGGGGCCTGTTCTCAGGTGATCTAAATGTACAGAAAAGATTGAAAGGCACTGATTTAAGTCTTTAGCAGCACATATTCTAAAAAAAAAAAAAAAAACATCAGAAATACTCAAATACCATATTTTATTTCTGATGAAATTGAGTCCCACTATACCTACTGTTTTATGTTTTTCAAAGATTAAAACTAAATTCAGTTGATATAAATGTCTTATCACTATTAGGCTGCAAAAACTATCTGAGGTGACACTGATTTTTTTTAAATCCACTTTTATATTATTCTCTAGCCCAGAATTAATCAAGGGAGTATGTCTGTGGTGGGGAGTAGAGTTCTTAAACCTGGAGGCACATTAGTATATCTGGGGAGATTTTACAAAGTATTGTTACCCTAAACTATTATCTGTTCTTAGAAGTTAGAAAAGCAGTGAGGGGAGAAGTAACCAGAATGGGGCAAGAAAGAGACTTCTGGGTGATGGAATTTTCTGTTTCTTGATCTGGATGATAGGTATATGGGTATATTTGGTTTGTAAAAATTTAGCAACCTGTATAGTTAAGATACATGCACTGTGAAATAAATTCTGTATGCATGTCATACTTCAATTAAAAGCTAAAAAGTTAAAAAGGAGAACGTGTCCGGGTTTCACTTCAGACCAAATGATTCAGAATCTATGGCAGTGGGGCCTAGCCATCAGTATTTCTTTGAACATTTCCCTAGTGAATCTAATGGGCAGTTAGGATGAAAAACCATTTCATGTATACATCACATAATGTATCACTTATATTCATTCACTTATTAATCCACTCATTACACAAACTTTCATTCACTTATTAATCCACTCATTACACAAACTTTAAGAACCATCTGCTTATTAGACTAAACTCAGGATATAAAGATAAAAGGGACCCGGGGCACCCGGTGGCTCAATTGGTTAAGTGTCTGCCTTTGGCTCAGCATCCTGGGATCAGCTCAGTGTCCTAGGATCGAGCACCATTTCAGGGCTCCCTGCTTAGGAAAAGATTCTACTCTGTAAATTTGTTGAAATCATTTTGTTAAATACCATCCCCAGCTTACATGTGAAGTACACAACAACCTTGCTTGTAGATTTAACATCCAAAGTGATAAACAGCTTTAACAGGGTCTAGTTGTTTCTTTACCAATAGAAACAATACCACAAATTTTCAGTAAAATTATACTCCTTGCCAAAAGGGCTGGTAGGCTAATCCATTGCTTGAATCGGAAAATGACTGAAGGATAATGGACTACTTCTAGCACATGCAGATGAAAAGGCTGGATATTTGAATGGACATCCTATCTGGCTGGCAGCTATGCCCTTATAATTCAACTCAGACTGAGTAGTAATATTCCTTTAAATTTAACTATCTTTTTTTATCCCATTATAATTTTTTAAGATTCTTAGAGATTTTTTCTGGTTTTTCAAGGTAAAATTAACTTGAGACTTGAACTAGAGTTAAGCTTTTATGCCAAAAGCACTAATAATTTTGGAATTTTTTGCACTCAAGTGGTCATGACACAAGCATGAAAATTTCTAGGTTGGAGTGAAAAATTATTTTCCCTTTGAAATTCTGTACTTTCTACTCTATCCTGTTCTCATTTTTTCTTTTTATTTCTGATTGTAGGCAGGAGAGGTAGGATGAAGGAGGGAGAAAGAATATGAATACTAAAAATCTGGGGGAAGAGTTAAAAATCTAGTTAAAAATAGATGTTTTGGAGGGCACCTGGGTGTCTCAGTTGGCTAAGCATCCTAACTCTTGATTTTGGCACAGGTCATGATCTCAGGGTCCTGGGATGGAGACTCGAGTTAGGCTCTCAGCTCAGCAGGGAGTCTGCTTGGGATACTCATTCTCCCTCTCTCTATGCCTCTTCCCCAACTCATGTGCATATGTTCTCTCTCTCAAATAAATAAATAAATCTTAAAAAAAAAATAGGTGTTTTGGTGTTTTCACCATTTATTAGGGCAAATTTTACCAAATAAGCTTTAGTGTTTTGTTTTAAACAAAGGCAGACTGCCATATGCAGCACCTCATTTGGATGCATCTGGAGTCTTGGAAGCTTGACTACTCTACACTCTCCTGCAAACAGAACTTGAAAGCTTGTTAGGTTCTAGCAGGGGAGTGCAGCTACTCGTATACCCTTGACTGAAGAATGGTCCTCCTCTATCGGGGACGGTCATCCTCTTCGACTGAGTGTGCAGCTTCAGGAGGGACACACATGGAACGGTGAGGAAGGGGACACCCGCCTAGCCAGCCAGATCAGCTGAATCAACCCTGGTGATCAATGGGGTGACAGATGTCAAGCCAGATAGCCCTCACATCTGTTCTATTTAGTTCTTAAAGAAAATTCAGGGCAGCCCGGGTGGCTCAGCGGTTTAGCGCCTCCTTCAGCCCAGGGCCTGATCCTGGAGGCCCGGGATTGAGTCCCACACATTGGGCTCCCTGCATGGAACCTGCTTCTCCTTCTGGCTGTGTGTGTGTGTGTGTGTGTGTGTGTGTCTGTCTGTCTGTCTCTCTTTCTCTCTCCGTGTCTCTCATGAATAGATAAAATCTTTAAAAAAAAAAAAAAAAGAAAATTCAGCTCTGCTAAATTATAAGTTATACAGATTACAGGGTATATAAGTATTGGAAACGATTAAAATCAATAAGATAGTAAAATTGATGACTTAAGCACTTAAATATAACAACTATTTGTTTCATTTATTAAAAACTCAAAATGGGGGTGCCTGTTGATCATCTGACTCTTGGGTTTCAGCTCAGGTCATAATCTCAGGGTTTTGAGATGGAGCCCTGCAACAGGCTCTATGCTCAGGTGGAGCTGTTTGAGATTCTCTCTCTCCTTCTCCCTCTGCTCCTGCCCCCACCCCCGTTCATGTGTGCTTTCTCCTTCTAAAAATAAATAAACCTTTTTAAAAAACTTAAAACTGTATTTTTTGCCACATTATAAAGCTAATCTTTAAAAAATTCATAGTTGTTAAAAATCACAAAGTGCATGTCTTAAACCAGAGAGAGAAAATATTGAATGTATATGTGATCTGACTTAAAGTTACTGAGCTGATGTGATGTGTAGCACTAAATATTGTCAATAGTGGCCCAAAGTTAATCTACTATACTTAAATATTATTTCTGAATATAAAAGTTTTTAACATCAGTGGACACTTCTGGGAATTACTTTTCTGGTTACATAAAGGATAAAATTGGGGGACCAAAGCAATGACAACATGGAAATATATTTTTTTAAAGTTTTTTTCTTTTAAGTTTTCTATATGAAGTTGAGAAACAGATGAAAAAATATTATTTACATGTAGTAATGTCTATTATTACCTCCAAATGTAGGTGATCCAAAGAAAAAATATTTTTAAAGATTTCATTTATTTATTACAGAGAGAAAGAGAGTGCACACAGGAGCTGGGAGGGGAAGGGCAGAGGGAGAGGGAGAAGCTGACTCCCTGCTGAGCAGGGAACCCAACACTGGGCTCCATCCCAGGACCCCAAGATCATGACCTCAGCCGAAGTCAGACACTTAACTGAGTGACCCAGGTGCCCTGAAAACATTTTTTAAAGCAATATTATTTAAAATGTATACCATAAGGTTGTAATAATAAAATCATAAAGGAGAGTATTTCAATTAAGTTAAATTTCAAGAGTCACAAACTCAACAACTCTTTATCACCAGACATACACTTAAATTTCTTTTATGATACCACTGAGATTAGGAGAGGTATACAGTATAAATCAGACTTGAAAAGATACTTAAGAATGTTTTCAGACCCCCCCACACACTTTCATAACCAGTTTTGACAAATTTTACCTAAATCTGAGGGCTTCTCTTTTCATTCTCTACATTACTGTTCATATTGGCATTAAACAAACATAGCATTCCACGTCTAACATATTGTTTACCCCACATATAAAAATTTATAGAGGCTTTTAAAAAAGAGATTTAGAGAGAGATGAAGTAGAATTTGACTCATAGGACCAGTGCTATAAATACTTTAAAACTGGTCTGTTTGAGGCCTCCAAACAGGCTAACACACAAATAGTATACATATCAAACATTATGAAAATAGTGTTTAAAAAAATAAGTTGAATAGAGGACTCGATGCTAATTTGAAGTGAAGTATAAAAAGACAAACTGATACCTAGAAGCACAGTAATTGACTCACCTGCGGCTAACTGATTTCTTCACTTCTCCCTCTCCAGCTGACTTAACATTTCCACTAGGGTCCTTTTTTAACTTTTTTGCAATTCTTTCCCTCATCAGATTCTTCTCATCACCATCAAGATATTCATCATGCTCTGCACCTTCACATTCTCCGTCCTGTAGAAATTGAAATGGAGTATTTGCCAGGCATCCCATCTCTCTTTACACTTCCAGAGACCCATTTCAGACTCTCCTTATTGCAGGCTAGGCCAGTTTTGCCTTTTGTTTTGTCTTGAATTAGTGAGGGCTTAAAGAATCTGTTCCAGGTGGGAATACTCCTGGGGTCTGCTCTAAGCCAATTATGTAAGTAGGGGATACCTGAGTAAGAGGTGTTTGCTTACTTCACCCAGAGTCCCTCTGTGCAGCATGGGCTGTGCTCCCTGTGTGTCACCCAGGATATTGTCTATCTACATTTCTATTCTTTCCCAGTGGGAAAAGTGGCTTCTGTAGGCAGTTTGCCAGCATACTGACCTGAACCAGAGATTAATTCATGTAGATGAGGACGAGGTAGAAAGCTGAGATTCCTTCCTATCTTCCCCGTCATACCAGTTACTCCTCTTCTCAGAATCGTTCAGTGAATCACCAACTCACTCACAACCCTCTACAATCGGTACCTCCCTGACATAGTCTCCTACAGCTCCAGGCCAGGAACATGAGCCAACTTTGGAGCTAGTGCTCAATCCATCTCTAAACACCCATATACCATATATTTGCATTGCTTGCTCTTTCATCTCCTTCAGGTCTTTTCTATCAGCTTTAATAGCCAATACAACTAATAAAGATCACCACAGTCTTGAAGGAGGATCCTCTGAATTGTGTATATAAAAGAATACTATGATAAATGGATATCCATGTAGCAACATTTAAACTTTTAACAAAAATAATTGATATCTGAATTTTGAGCATTCAAGTAGTGAGGGGGAGAAAAAAATTGGCTAGAAATTCATATACATATAAGATTTCAGTTTTTTAGGGAAATACACATCTACCCACACACTTGAAGGAAATATTCCAATCGAAATAAATGATTTACTTTCTCAAATTTTTAGACTTTTTTCAGAATTTTAAATGTATAATTATAAAAGTAACATACACTACCTTTTAAGGAAAAAATAATCTTTTATAAACATTTTGAATTTTCTATTGTTCAAATATATTTATGCTAAAATTAATACTTACTTTAGCTGAATCTCCTACTGCATCACCTTTTTCACTACAAAAAGAGTGAAAACAAATAAATTTTAGCTTCAAAGTGAAACTACTAAAATTATTGAAATTTTAGTATTATTCACATTTAGAATATTTTGCTGGGATCAAAAGTTCAAGAACCTATTTCAACATAGCAATTTCAGAATGGCATTGCGGAATAAATAGAAACATTCTTCAAGAGAGTCATTTTTATAAATAGAATAAGAAGTATGCTTCATTAGCACATATATGAATTCACTAGAATTAACAGAAAAAAAGCAAACAACCAACGGTGCTTTTTTATGAACAAAGTACTGCAGTAAACAGTTTCTTCCGTTGGCTTGATGTAGTCTGGCTGAAAAAAATCAAATCCTTCAAATACAAGGATATTAAGAAAAGATTTTTTTGAAATAGAATTTTTGAGAATAAGCTAAACTCAGAGCCATAGCATTTTAATCCCCCTTTGAGACACCAGCTCAGTATTTCATGTGTAATTATATTTAACATCTTCACTTTGCAAGGAGAAGCAATTCAGACACTTTCCTGTTAACTACTAAAATATGTAAGAAATAACTACTCAGTGAATTGGTCTCAAATGTAGTGACTTCTACACAAAACCTTTCAACTCTGACTTGTTTACCCATCGTACCAACAGGCACAAAAATGCTTCAAAGAGAAAGTTAACAAAGCAACTTTGAATTAAACATTAAATTTTCAAAGCAAACTCCTATTCAAACAATCCCAAGATTTAAAAGTTTAGCAGTTAATTTTAAATTTAGTTAGTTCAACAGAAATAGATGAAAGGGCCAGAGTGCTTCCCTCCTTTAGGCTAGAAGCTCTGCTATCTCCATCACCAAAATGCTTTCGTTTTTTGTCTGAGTTTAAAAAAAATTGGACTTAAAAGAACTGACCAGGGCGTCTGGGTGGCTTAGTCGTTAAGTATCTGACTCTTGATTTCTGCTCAGGTCATGATCTCAGAGTTGTGAGATGGAGCCTCACACCAGGCTCTGCATGCAGTGGGGAGTCTACTTGAGATTCTCTCACCCTCTCCCTCTGCCCCCTCTCCATCCCCACACGCTCTCTAATAAATAAATCTTTCAAAAAAGAAAATGAAAAAGAGAGAGAGAGAGAGAGAACTGATCACTTTGTTACAAAGGCAAGAAAATACCTGAGCCAGAAAATAATGTAGCATACTAACCTTCCAACAGCTGGAACAGAACTGAGATGGGGATCATCCTTAAGCAAGTCATGACTACTTTTGCTTTTCCCCTTCATGCTCTGGGAAAAAATGTAGGATATAATCAAAAGTGAGGAAGAAATAAATCTTTCAAAAGGATAAATAACACATTTACATTAAATCTAGTACTGGTAAAATATGGCTAGCAAAAGATACATGTTCCTGAAATTGTCAGTATAAATTAGAGCTTTATAAATAAGAAGCTAACTCTCACATTGATTGAAAACATTTTAAAAACACATTTTCTTCCAAAAAAATCCTTTTCAAACACTGAATCTTCAGTATGATTTACCTAAAATTAAACTAATTCTTTGACCCAGATAGTAAAACTTAGAAGAAAATATACAAGAGTAATTTGAAGTAAATGCACACCGCTTTTTTTTTTTTTTAAAGATTTTATTTATTCATTCATGAGAGACAGAGAGAGAGAGAGAGAGGCAGAGACACAGGCAGAGGGAGAAGCAGGCTCCACGCAGGGAGCTCGATATGGGACTCGATCCCGGGACTCCAGGATCACGCCCTGGGCCAAAGGCAGGTACCAAACCACTGAACCACCCAGGAATCCCAACACACAACTGTTTTTCAAACATACTTGCGATATTGCACAGAATTACCTGTAAACATGTATTCTGTTTCTCTCAAAGCCCTATTACATTCTCTAACCTTTAGCACAGAACCAGAAAAGCTTAATAGTTTAAAAAAGAAAGATTTTATAGGCCACTTAATGTGGTCTCTCACCCAAAGCAGGAATCTCTTTGGACTCACTGCTAACTAGTCACCCAGTGTCTCAACACTTGAAGGGAGCTTATAACCTTAGACACATACAAAAATCACTCCTTTTTAAATGTCTTATATTTTTGGACAGTTTTCTAATTAGAGAAAAAATAATCTATGTGTAATTTCCAACCATCCAACCAATCCTAGTTCTACATTTTAGAACTAAAAACGAACTATTAACAATTTGTTACCATGTATACTAGAGTTTAGTTTAAATACAAAGAGATTGGTAGGTATAATGATGGCCCCCTAAAGATGTCTACCACCTCGTCCTCAAAACCTTTGTATATGTTACCTTACATGGCAAAAGGGATTTTGCAGGTAAATTAAGGATTCTGAGACGAGGACATTATCCTGGATTGTCAGGGTATATCCAATGTAATCACAAAAGTCTTTACAAATGAAATAAGGAGGCAGGAGAGTCTGTTTCAGAATGATAAAGCTTAGAAAGACTCTATGGGGGATCCCTGGGTGGCTCAACGGTTTAGCCCCTGCCTTCGGCCCAGGGCATAATCCCGGAGTCCCGGGATCGAGTCCCACATCAGGCTCCCTGCATGGAGCCTGCTTCTCCCTCTGCCTGTGTCTCTGCCTCTCTCTCACACATCTCTGTGTTTCTCATGAATAAATAAATAAAATCTTAAAAAAAAAAAAAGACTCTGTGGGTTATTGTTGGCTTTGAAGATGGAGGAAAGGAC
Source organism: Canis lupus dingo (assembly GCF_003254725.2). Lineage (NCBI taxonomy): Eukaryota > Metazoa > Chordata > Mammalia > Carnivora > Canidae > Canis > Canis lupus. The sequence continues at coordinate 49,301,062 of NC_064244.1, read as the reverse complement.
TTTGAAGATGGAGGAAAGGGCCACAAGGAATGCAAATAGGCTCTAAAAGTTGGAAAAGTTAGGGGAAGAGATTCTCCCCAGAGCCTACAGAAGGAAGGCAGCCCTACCAATACCCCAAAATGTAGCCTAGTGAAACCTGTTTTGAACCTCTGACCTCCAGAATTGTAACATATTAAATCTGTGTTGCTTTAAGCCACTAAATTTATCGTAATAAATTACAGTTACAGCAGAAATATGAGATGAATATAAGTATATTAACATCTTTTAAAATTAAATACAAACTAGAAAGATAAGTAAAGTTTAGTACAATTTAATGAGGCAAAACAGTTTATAGACTGTCCAACACTTCTTACAACCTCTGTGCAAAAGGCCTTGCAGCATTCTTCATGTCATGTCTACCCCCAGATCCCAACTTTTTGTGAAACTTTAATTTCTTGGAATAAATAAGAAGACAAAGTATTCTTACTTTTTATTCTCAAAAGTGGTGTATTTGCCTATCAATGTAACTTTCTAAGTGAGAAAAAGCTTTCTTAAAGTGTAGGATTTGAGGTAAAAATGTTAGCATATCTAACAGTGAGAGAAATACTATGTGTATCACTGTCAGTGTGACACAGCTTAATCACTATTTTTAAATCTAGCTATTGAGATACTTTTATAATGGACCTAACGTTTAACTTGCCTCATGAAAACTACTTGTCTGTAAGTTTTCACTCGAAAAATATTTTCTGACATCTGTTTTTAAATTATACAAAGATTCAGGAGTAAACTTTAAACCAGCAAAGACATTTGAATAAAACTATCATTTAAGAAAGCAAAATGAAGGAAGGCATCTTCCATAAAAGCTTTTTAAACATCTGAAGCCTCAGATCACATTTTTATGTAGTTTTTACTTCTCCAAAGTATGTCCAATTCCTCAAGCATTCTCCATGGGCAGTGGGAGTTCTTGGCTTCATCACCATTCTCCTCATGATCCTCCCCCCTTCCTCTGAATGCATCTAGTTTGTCAGTTTCTCTCTTTCTCCTTCCTTCCTTCCTTCCTTCCTTCCTTCCTTCCTTCCTTCCTTCCTTCCTTCCTTCCTTCCTTCCTTCCTTCCTTCCTTCCTTCCTAAATGTGTTCTGAATTGAACAAAAGGCTGCAAATATGGTCGCCCAAAATGCAAATTCCTTATTCCAGAGATCCTACTCTAAATAATTCAACTAGGGCTTACGGGCTATTAAGTGTTATACCTATTCGGCTGATTGCATTCAACTAAAGTACAGAATTTACATGTACTCCTACTACACTTTAACTTACTAGTTCAAAGAATCACGCACAGGTTGACAATGAAGCACTCTTTGGGCATAAATATTCAATAAGCTATAAATCCATCTAACTATACTATCTCCCAGATCACATTTCCTCACGTTGTCCACAAGAATACCATGAAAGACTCTGACAATGTGCTTTCTGGAACTCAAAATATGTGACTATGGCATCCTCCTATCATGCAATCCTATCAAAAAGGAAATGAAGTCAGTCTGGCAAGTCACTTAGCCAGAGTCTCAGTTTCCTCATCTATAAAGAAAGGAAGTTGGACTAGATCCCTTTGAGCTATAAAATTCTATTATTCTAAAAGATTTTTATCAGGTAGTAGAAAGATACTGAAAAAAATAATGAAGGAAAGCTAACCCATGTGGGAGAGGCACCTTGTCATTAATAAATGAGTGGGGTGAAGTAGTGTCTGTAATCCCATACTGATAATCCATAAACCAGAGGGGACTCTATCTTATTTCTCTTTTCACATAAAGTAAAGCCCCAATTCAGACTTTACCAATTATTAACTTGGGCTGTTAGGTTCTGGAATAAAGCTTAACGCACTGTGGAGTCACTGAAAAAAGAAACTTGATAAGTAAATGAATAATGAAACAATTATTTTCAAGACCTCTAGAAATATTTAATTTCATGGAACCACTGAAACTGGAAATTGTTCTTAGTTGTCGTAAAAGACACTTACTTGACTTTGGTTCTAATTATTACATACATTTAAAAATAGTAAGGTTAACTTTTATTGGTCATACTTTTCCAATATTAAGGTTAGTATTCCTTTTTCTTACCAAGGTTTCATTTTACCCCAAAGGTAAGATGTATTGGAGGGATTCTCAGTCTGAATAACCATACAAAAGAAAAATAAATAAAATATACTTCCATTTTTATTCACTCTAGAATTTCTCATGCCCTCTAGAGAAATTTCCTTTCCTCTAAGCCAATAAACTTCAATGATTTCAGATTTTGATAATTCTTTAGCTCTCTGAGAATCAAATATAAATTATAACTTAGAGTTATGTTCCTATGTATGACATTTGACTTTCAAAAACATCTTCCGAGATTGCATATTGTATAGAAGTAATGACTATCCACATCCTTATTTCACAGCTCTAAATAGTTCATGGTATTTTCACTGTTAAAAAGAGGAAAGCTGAAGCTCAGAGAGACTAAATTATCCAAGGTCACAGAGTATCTGTGGAAAAGTGAAGTGCCAATATGAATGTATATGATTCCAAATCCATGCTATTTCTGCTTCAATCCACTGCCACTGAAAAATGACAGTTTACCATGAAAGAACTCAGCCTAGGACTCTACACACTTAATAAGGCAGAAAGAAAAGGAGATGAAGTTTGAGCAGTATACACTGAGAACATAGTCATATATTTTTTATGTAATAAAAAAAAATGGATGTTTTTAAAAGGAAAATGTATCAAAAGAAAGGCAAAGGTTAGATTGGAAAAAGGAACAATTAAGAAAAGACATTTAGAAAAAATGGTATTTTAGGTATTGAAAATAAGTATCACTTGGACATCCAGAATGGGATGGGACACTTCAGGCAGGGAAAAGAACACAAACAAAGACATACAGAAAGGAAAACACAAAACATATACATAGAACAGCATATAGTTTAGATCTGCTAACAGTGTTTCCTACATTTCCCTGATAAGAAGTCCAAGGAATTCATTAAAAAAACAGCTTCCCAGGCTCCTCCCTTGGAAATTCTAATTTCATAGGTCTGCAGAGGTATGGAAGAATGTAATTTTTATTTTATTTATTTTAAAAAAGATTTTATTTATTTATTCATGAGAGATACAGAGAGAGAGAGAGAGAGAGAGAGACAGGCAGAGGGAGAAGCAGGCTCCATGCAGGGAGCCTGATGTGGGACTTCAGCCCGGGACTCCAGGATTGCACCCTGGGCAGAAGGCAGGTGCCAAACTGCTGAGTCATCCAGGAATCCCAGAATGTAATTTTTAATTTTTAAAACAGTGTTGGACCTGATTTTTCAGTGGTTTTTAGGTGGTTTAAGAAGTAAACTAAAGGGCAGAGTTTGTAAAAGGAGAGGAAGGTCATGGTCCTATTTCTATCGTCAACAGAGTAACTGTGACATATTAATGAGGTTTCAGGAAGACTTTTCTGATGGTAATGAGTGGAAGGGAAAGAAAAGCAAGGAGATGGGAGACCAGTCTAGAGACTAGGGCAGCAGCCCAGGCTCAAAATGAAGGCCTCAGCAAGGGTAGTAGCAAAATAAACTAAAAGGGAAAAATAGATTTTAGAATGTCATAGATGAAAAATTGGTAGAACAAGGAACAAATTGGTTTTGCAGAGAAAGAGTAAGAAAAAAGTCAGAATCTAAAATTCTTCTCTAGAGGATACTGATATCAGGGGATAGAAAAAAAAAGTCACAAAATAGGGAGAAGTCTGAGAAACAAAGATAATAAATTAAGCCTTGGCCAGGACTTGGGTTACTAGTGAGATATTCAAATAGAGAGAGATGGTCAGTAGGCAGCTAGAGAAAAGAAAAGCAAGCTAGCCTAGAGATACAGACTTGAGAGTCAGGAACAAACATTTGATAATTTTATCATACAGCACAGAGTCAGATGAGAGAAATATGATGACACAATACTAGGCTTATACTATTCATATGATAATGGATTGTAGGTTGCAATTTTTTTGGCAAAAAAGGGAATAATTTACTTAGTCTTTTCACTGTGAAATGTTTTTCAGGTTTGAGAGCAAACATAAAGGGCAAGCCAACACTATCTGCAGTGGTATCCTTGCAGATTTCAACCTTGTAGCAAATTCACCATGGTCCGTGTCAGTTACATATTTTGTTTGATTGTTTTACTTTGAACAATAGTAAGCAGCAGAGGAATATATGCTTCAGACATCTAACACATCCGATTGTTACAAATAGAAGAAATCCAAATTAATTTCCTAGTAAAGTTGATCTCAAAGTAATGGTGAACAAAACTTACTTTAGACTAGAAATTTAATTCAACAAAAAGACTGATAGAGAAAGTCCTTTCTCCTGCCCTTGTTCTCTCTTCAAGACTGCTCAGCCTAATATCCAGGACCCTGTGTGAATTAGGAAAGGGCAGGGGGCCAATTGAACTCAGTTGCCTTCCACCCCAGAATGCTGTGCTACCTGTACAATTTCCCGCCAGGCTCCTAGATGGCTTGAGTTTGAAGCAGGCAGCTTCTGCAGCACTCAAAATCATATTAAAGACTTAAGTGGCTATAGAAATCTAAGTTCAAAATTCTGATTGCACCACTTCCTAATTGCATGATCTTGCACAAGTAACATAACCTTTCTGAGTACTGATTTCTTATATGTGGTTGTTATAGAGATTACATAAAATGTGGTTATAGAAATTACATAAAATAAATATTTAGCACAGGTAGCAGAGAAGAAAATAATTACAGTAGGGTATAACATATGCTTTGATGGTCATAGATATGTATATATAGATATATGACCCCGGAAAGAAGTTAAACTTAGCCTGGGTGGGACATGGGTAGGGGAGGGAGGTGGAAATAGTTCGGAGTTGATAGTGGAGCTAAAGCCTGAAGGAAAAACAAATTAGCCAAATAAAGGAGACATACTCCAAGCAAAGGGAAAAACAGCAGTGTGGGGGGTGGGGGTTGTGAGTAAGGAAGGCATGGGTATGTAAGGAAACTTAGTAACTTTAGAAAACATCAGTGAAAGGGGCTCCTGGAATTTTCCAGATCTAATGTTTGTGGTTTTGTTCATTTACAAATATATCCACAGGATCATGACGTATAATGTATCTTTCATTTTAATAAAGCAGAAATTTGAATCCTGAATAATGCAAGACTAGTGCACTGACTTAAAGAGGACAACTTCTGAGATATCAGAGTGGTAGAGTGATTGATAATGTTGACCAGGCCTAAGGAAAGGAGATTTTTATATAAAGATGAATTTAATTTTGACATCTAAAGAGATGTTTCATAAAGGAAATCAAGAATATGAGATAAAAGCCCAGAAATATTTGTCCATGTCTCCTAGAGTTCAGAATATTGGTATACAAGGGTAGTTGAATCCATGGTATCGAATATATCACTCTGGGATGATGAAGACAGCAAGAAAAAATTATGACTATAACATTTCTTACACATGTCCATTTCAATTCAGTCTTAATGCAATGGGTAGAAGTAGTGTGCTCACTGTATGTCCAACATTAGCCTACCAAAACCATTCTCCATGATGAGGGAAGCACATGGTTAAAGAATTAAAAACAAAGGTAAAAATAATGTGCTTTTAAGTCAGTGCTATTATGTTGCTTAGAAATAGGTAACTATATTAAGCAAGTAAGACAGGGCTAAGTTACAGAGTTTTAATTACCACAATAAAACTTCTAATCCTTTAGGCCTCTGTGTTCATTAGTTTTCCTTCTTTTTTTTAAATACTGCAAAAAAAATCTATTTATAAAAGAGTGATTTAAAAGCATTATGGGGGGGCAGCCCCGGTGGCGCAGCGGTTTGGCGCTGCTTGCAGCCTGGGGTGTGATCCTGGAGACCCGGGATCGAGTCCCATGTTGGGCTCCCTGCATGGAGCCTGCTTCTCCCTCTGTCTGTGTCTCTGCCTCTCTGTGTGTCTATCAATAAATAAATTTTAAATAAATAAATAAATAAATAAATAAATAAATAAATAAATAAATAAATAAATAAAATAAAGGCGTTATGGGGCAGCCCCGGTGGCGCAGTGGTTAAGTGCTGCCTGCAGCTCAGGGTGTGATCCTGGAGACCCGGGATCGAGTCCCACGTCAGGCTCCTTGCATGGAGCCTGCTTCTCCCTCTGCCTGTGTCTCTACCTCTGTGTGTGTGTGTGTGTGTGTGTGTGTGTGTGTGTGTCTGTCTCATGAATAAATAAATGAAATCTTAAAAAAAAAAATATAAAGGTGTTATGTTTTCTTTACAAACAGATAAAAGGACAGGAATTATCCACTAAAAAAAAAAACAAAAACAAAAACAAAACAAAACAAAACAAAAAAAACCCAAAAAACTCTACATTTCAACCCTCCACTATTATTTTTAACTAATTATATTTTTTTGAGAGAGAGAAGGGGTGGGGCAGAGGGAGAGGGAGAGAGAGAATCTTCCACATAGGGTTCGATCTCACGATGTTGTGATCATGACCTGAACCGAAATCAAGAATCAGACACTTAAAGGACTGAGTCAGCAAGTGCCCTTCAACATTCTACTATTATTATAATCCTCTAAACTGCCTGTATCCCCAACTCCCCTGGCCTTTCTCCCATTTGACTCTCCATACAAATTTCCATCATTTCTTTATCATCTGAGGGAAGACATACCAGAATCTTTGGGAGGAAAAACTCTTGAGGATGATTTTTTTAGAGTATATTTAACAGATTCACTGCTCTAAATTCATGTATCTTACACTGAAGGAGACATAGGTTCAAATCCGAGCATTTACTGGTTGTGTGACTGAGGAAATTATAACCTATCTATACCTTAATTTATTTGTGGGTAAAATGAAGATAAAAATACCTATCTCAAAGGGCTGTGATGAGAATTAATGACATTAATAAATATTAATAGATAATAGTAAAATGAATATAAGAGCTTTGGTCTGTCACTATTTATTGACATAATGACCATAATCATTATCATCTAGCAAACCACTTGAGCAAACAGCAATTAAAATCTGAATCACAAAGTTGAATCATTTTTTAACTCCAGTTCTGATTAAAAAAAATAAAAATAAAAAGGTTAAAAATCCCCACAAAATTACAATTTCAAGTGGGCATATCATCTTAGGAGTTGCAAATATTACTGACAAGAAATTATTTTACAAATCAGTTCAATGAACACTTCCTGCTGGTGTACTGTGAAAAATACACTGTGCAAGAGATACAAAAATGAGTGAGATATAGACCCTAATGTCTTTTGTAATTCAGAACAAAGGGATTAGAGTTTTACCTGACTAACTCGATTTACTTCCTCCTCTTCTTCTTCAGCTTCCTCTCCAAATGAAAGTAAACTAAAATTTCTTATCAAAAAAAGGAAAGAATGAAAGAAAATTGAGAAAATTAAACAAAACTTATAAATACTGTATTTTCAAGGCGATAAAATAGAATTTACAGGAAGAAACACATTTTGGCTGTTCACACAATATGACTTAGTATTCAGCAGAAATATAGTAAGGATCAGTATAATGCTAAGACATTGGCCTCAGACCACAGATATTTCATATATTAGACGAAACTAATGACCAAAAATCCATCCCGAGCACTCCTATTAAATATATCAAGTCAAACATGACAGAAATAATTAAGCTTTTTATATTTATAAAAACAGGTTAGCAAAATAGAGATTTCTGAAAACCTAATAAATATATAGCCCTGAGAGCACTACAAATGAGAATTAATCTAGTGTCTTCCAAAATGTCTCAGTATTTAAAAATTGATAAGATACACAACATTGTTAAATAAACAAATATATATAAGCAATAAACTTAACAAAAAAAAAAAAAGCCCATGGGGAAGAATAAACTGTCCTCTTTGAGGCTTCAAACTAAAGACATCCCAAGGAAGATAAATAGTAAGTTATTAAAACTCTCAGATATTAAAAAAAAAGTAAAAGATTTGGCAACCAGAGGAATTTTTATTTCAAAACCCAGATGTAATCAATGACTGCCACATCATCCCTAATATATTTGCTATAAATTAAAAACAAAATCCAAAACACCCAACTTTTGGGCTGTTATCAAGATAATGAATAGTGATGAAATATTTTATCTGAATATGGGGACTGTAACCTTTCACCCAAGGATCAATTAGTCAAAATAAATAAATCAAAAAATAAAAGAATATCAAATATTCAGCTATATAAGAATTTTTTTTGCCACAAGACATTAAGGGCTTATTGAAGTGGCTCATGTTTGACAGTTTATAAAAGCAGCTTAACTTCCTTATAATGTAGGATGTCACAGAAAGAAACAAATGTGATTGAATACCTAATCCACTGGGTATTTTCAAATTCCCCCTGCTTATTTTCTCTTCATAACAACCAGATGTTGTAATTATAATCTCCATTTTATAAGATGGGGAAACTGAAGCTCAGAAATATGAACACACTTTGCTTCATATAAATGGCGTCAGGCAGGATTAGACTTAGAGCTGTCTGAATCAAAAAAAAAAGCTGTCTGAATCTAACAATTATGAATACACTAAAATTACTAATATGGATGCTATAATTCATCAAAAGAGGAAGTTGAAATCTAACTCTCTGAAATCTATTTTATTAAAATAAGCAAAACTAATAATGTGAAAAATATTGTTCATAAGATACTGAAACTTATTTACTCTAAAACAGAAGTGAAAAACTTAAATTATGTAACAATGCAGTCATTCTATCCTTCATACTTGACTTTCCAAGTGCTTTACACAGAGCATATATTAATTGAAAAACAAATAAAAAACAAAGAATAATTTTCAACAACTCATTTATGTAAATAATTTTTATAGTGATCACAAATATTTATTAGTACAGATCTCATATAGACATCTGACATCTTTAGCTTAAGTTACATACAGCACTTAAACAAAAGAAATACATAGAGAAAAAAAACAACAACCTCATAATTCAGATAGCTTCCCAGTCCACACTGGCCTCCCCCTCATTAGTAAACAGTTGTTACAAAAGTAAATAAAATAAATGAATTTCTATTATTCTATTATTTCTGATTACTTTGTGCCTTTGGGTTTCAATTTCTTTACTTCTTCCTCTGGTTTCTCTTTTTTTGGCTTTTTTATTTCTCTTGGAATGATGTCATCAAAAGGATTAAACAAAACCTACAAAAAAATTTCACAAAAAATTAAAACTAGTATTTACTTGCATTGATATTAATCTGTTTTTTTTTTCTTTGCTCACATAACTCTAAGTCTAGTGATATATTTACTACATAAAGTGCTTCCACTTACAGGGCCTCTCTAGATTCTCCTGATAATCCTATGTGCAATTAAGTAAATGGTATTTTATCTTTATTTTAGGAAAGGGAAAAATATTCAAGAAAACTTAATACCCCGTAAGCAAGACCAACTCAGACTTCTGACCCCAAAATAAATGCTTTTGAGGACCTTGCTTCCTCAATGAAGGATCACTCTTAAACTACCTAGGAAAGCACTTCATTGAGCTTAAATAAGCCTTATTCTTCTAACTTTCTCTTACAAGTCAAGCTTTTCATGCGCTGGATTAATCAATTAAAGTTTCATCTTTGTAACCAAAACCTTCAATTTTAAAAAAATTTCTTAATCAGAAATTGTGCCTGAATTACAGAGATACAATCTGAGTTGTAATGCTGATTCAATATAAAGCCTTCATCCAATAGTTTAAAAATACTAACAGTCCACTTCTCTTACACGATAATTTAAGTGCTGTACCTCAGAAATCATGTTCCTACCTCACAGCTTCTTATTTTGTGTGGATTACGTGGTCTTTCTTCCTCACCAATGTCTACTTCTGTCAACCGCAGCATGTTATATATTGTATCCCCTGTGACCTATCAAACAAATAAGAAAGAGCTCAACTGCAAACTATTATACTCATTCTCTGAAATAAGGGAGGGCTTCTGAAAATATTTTTTCAATAATTAAAAGGAAATCCCATATTTTTCTATAGGAGCCTATGCATTAAATATTGCAAATAAAGCAACTTCATCTTAAAGGATAAAAAGCAGAAATGGAGTTCAATCCCTCAATAACATTTTTAGAAAACTTCCAATGTATATTTAATATCAGGTTTTGTTAAAAGTGAGAATATGATGCCAAGTAACCTCCTACTGAATGACAACTTTTCAAACAAAATAAACAAATTCAGATTTTAGAATTGGGTAGAACAAGCAAATAACAATACCATGTGTAAGTGCTTTGCAGACATTATGTTGTTATATTCTCATAAACATCCTAAAAGCAGGTATTGTCATTATCTTCCTTCTCCAGATAAGAAAACTGAGATTCAAAGAAGTTACAGAGCTGACCGTGACAGCCCTTCTGAATTCTCATTGCTATGTTATACTTGGTCTCTAATGGGAAAGTTATATAAGCAACTGTAAAAAGTGGTGTAGAAAGACATTCTAAATCTCATTTTATTATATGTTTTTAGTTTTTAAAAATAACAGGAAAATCTATGACTATCAGACACCCTGCGTTGCAGTGGTTCAAATGTGCATATTTCTTAAGCTATATTGTTAAGTTGTAAGCAACAATATTGTATTACATGTTTTCTACATAAGTCCTTTCTTCAATATTTCTCAGGAGTTTTAAAATAATACCAGTTTTCCAGTTGTGCTCAGTTTGTTTTTTTTTCTCCATCCTCACAAAATTGTTTTGCCTAGCCTGTGGGGAAACCATTCCTATTGAACCAGTAGAGGGAGCTGATACACTAGTGATGTCTAACATATTTAGACTTAAACCATAAACATATTTTTTAGAAGGGAGACTAGGAAAACAAAACCTCCAGAATCTCCTTTTAAAGACAACTGTTGAAAATTCTATGGAAATGACATGCCCTGATACGATGTTAAATATGAGCAGGATTAAATAGGTAACAAAGTAATATTTCAGGTAAAAAGTTTTAATGTCAACACAACTTCCACTGTAAACTTATGGGAATTCATCATTTACAAAAATAAACATTAAACTACTAAAAACATTAAACTACTTGTTACCTAGATAATACCTAGGTTTCTAAAAAATATAAAAACAATATCAGCTGAGTGATACAGTAGCAAATATCATTAGTATGATTTAAGAAAAAAGAAAATTTTAAAGTCATAATCAATGACTTAATTGAAACATACACAAAAAACTCAACTCCCTCATAGTTCATTGTAAAAGGAATATATCCCATCACTTTTAGAAATAATAAATACATAGCCCAGGAGATATTTTGATGAGGGCAGCTCCTATGTAAGTTGGTCATATGCATCAGAGAAGCTGAAGATAACTGAACACAAACCTTTCCAAAAATGGTATGCTTATTGTTAAGTTCATCTGCTCGACCCAGTGTAAAGAAAAATTGGCTTCCATTATCGTGGGGACCAGCATTTGCCATGGCAACCAGTCCTCTCCGATTAAAACGTAACCGTGAGTGGAATTCATCCTGAAGCATAAAAAAATTAAAATAAAGATAATTTAGTAAATAATCTGTTATAAGGGTCTTCATTTTCAGTTAAGAAGGTCCTATACAACTTCTAATAAAAAATGCTAAAGTTTTATTTAACTGATTTTCAAGTATAATCAAATCCAATACTTACTATTCCTTCAATTCTATTAAACTTACTTCACTAGCCTGTAAGCATCTTCTAAATATACTCAACCACAAAATTAGCCTAAATACACAGAAGGGCACTCAAAGGGCACCTCTAAGTCATTCCCCTGTTTCCATCCCTCAAAGTTCTCTAACTTTTTATAACCTTCTATTTTTTCCTCCAAAAAAACCTTTGAATCATTGCAGAGTTTTCAGCTATTGCCCCTCCTCACTCCATTCTAAAGGTCATGAAAAAATTGCTTCTTGTTTTTCAATTTAAGGAATCTACTATAATTGTATTATGTCCTTTACTCTTTTTTAAAGGTCTTTGGTGAATCTTTTCTGAACTGGCCTTTGTCTCATTGGCCAGTTTTCCAAAGAGCAAGAGAAAGCCTTTCTAAGGTGGATTTCTTGCTACAGCAGGGCTACATAACATATGTTAGTTTCTCAGTTAACAGAATTTCTACCCAGACCTGATACTACTAGACTCATGTGTAAAACAGCCATATTATGCAATCAATGCTTTTCAGAAAGAAAGTTATTTTTCCTTAATAAATAACTCAAAAGATTTGAGCTCAAAGAGTCATTAACTCCGTATATTGTATCAAAAATGACCTAATTTGAGGGGAACTTGGGTGGCTCAGTGGTTGAGCATCTTATCTGCCTTTGGCTCAGGTCATGATCCCAGGGTCCTGGGATAGAGTCCCACTTTGGGACTCCCTGCATGGAGCCTGCTTCTCCCTCTGCCTGTGTCTCTGCCTCTCTCTCTGTGTCTCTCATGAATACATAAATAAAATCTTTAAAAAAAATGGCCTAATTGAAAAATTTAACAAGATAACAGTATTCTATAATAAGCAAAAAAAAAGAAAATCTCAATTTAGAAAGGAGTTGTGAGAAAATACTATTCTGTTACACCAAACAGTAGAATAAAGGAATGCTTCCTACTAGATGGAAGCTGTAAAATCATGAGATATCTCAATTTGGTAAAATACAAAATAGCGTTTTTTTTTTTTTTAATTTTTATTTATTTACGATAGAGAGAGAGAGAGAGAGAGAGAGAGAGAGGGGCAGGCTCCATGCACCGGGAGCCCGATGTGGGATTCGATCCCGGGTCTCCAGGATCGCGCCCTGAGCCAAAGGCAGGTGCTAAACTGCTGTGCCACCCAGGGATCCCCAAAATAGCGTTTTATAGTGACATGTGAGATTTTTAAAATTATAACAATACCTCATTTTGTAAGGCCATTGTTGTCTGGAAATTAAAGCAAATAGTTCAAGTATTTTTCTCAAGAATCACACAGTAACCCAGTAAAAAATTAAAAGAAAGTCCAGGCCCTCTCATTAGTATAAACATGTCTTACAAATTCTTGTATTTTAAGAGCCACTGATGTTTACTCATTCAAAGAATATGACATTGATACCATCAGATTAATAAATAACCTAACTTGTAGTTTTTTATTTGAACCCACTGTTATTTTTTGTATTTTAACTATGACATTACCTCTTTTTTTCTTTTTAGATCTGTTGGCAGTTAACAAATCACTGACCTATTCTTGATTAATACATTTTTTTTCCTAACATTTTTTAGGTTAATTCTTTCTTCTGTACCCTTGTGATTTCCTGTTATGGCATATATTTTAGACTACAGAGGTCTGTTGTGCATTAATTTAGAATGAATTCTGCTTTAGAGTGAATTGTGTCTCCCCAAAATTCATATGATGAAACTCTAATCCCCATTGTGACTATATTGGAGAAAGGGCTGTAAGGAGATAATAAGACTTGTCATAGGTACGAAGCCCTAATCCAATAGGGCTAGTGCCCTTATTAAAAAAAGGAAGAGACACCAGAGCTCATGTTCTCTCAGCGAGCAGGTGGCCATCTGCAAGCCAGGAAGAGATCCTTCACCAGAAATTGCATGCCAGTAAGCTGATCTGTACTTCCTAGCCTCCAGAACTGTGAGAAATAAATTGTTATTGTTTAAGCCAACCCATCAGTTACATTTTATTATAACAATCCAAGCAGATTAATATAAACTTCATATAGTGTTAAATAAAATATTTTAAAATATGATGGCATATGAAATGTCCTAAAAATCCTTTACATTTACAGAATTCCAGAGATCAGATACAGTCAGATATCAAGAATTATGTTATATTAGTTTTTTTTCTGACTCACATTTTCCTCATGACTACCTGTAGTTCCACCTGAATTCAGTCTAGCATAAACGTTAGCAATAAGACAACTTAGAATGCTGGATAGAAGTGCTGCTCTTATAACTGTATAATCCTAAACATGTGATAAAGTTAGCCAGATTTTGTGCACAAATGTGAAATGCACTTTTCTTTCATGTAGGGCACAGTCATTTTTGATTAAGCAATCCAAACTGATTTGCAAATAAACAACAATAAAAATTCAGTTTTACCTTGAATGGGGCTCCATAGATGGACTCTCCACCAGCCCCTGTGCCAGTAGGATCTCCCCCTTGGACTATAAAACCAGGTACAACTCTATGAAAAATGGTGTTGTCATAATATGCTGAAAGAAATTGAAAATAATTTAGCAAAGTCTAAAATGAAGTATATAGCTTTCAGAATTAATATAATTAGAATCACAAGATGTTTTTCTCAGACTTTTAAATAGGCTCATAAACCAAGCCCTTTCTCCCCTACTTACTACAAGATGTCTACTCAAAACAGCACAATTTCTACAAAAAGCATGGTTGTTGTTATGCTGTAATTATTTCCAGGATTCTCTCAAACTCTGGATTACAGTTTACATATAAATATATTATTTGGAAGCTATAAATACACAAGAGAGATCACATATAATCTTCTAATAGTACTTATTATCGGGAACCTAGGAAAAGAAGTTGTATGTGGCCGAAGCATGGCATCTCAGTGAGGTAAATCCTGAGCCAAGAATTTGGTGGGGGCAGAAGGGAATTATTTAGGGTTTGAGAGAATCTTAGAGTTTATATTAAGAAGTAGCAACAATGGCCAATATGAATAAAAGATTCTTAGTATCATTAGTCATTAAGGAAATGCTAATCAAATCACAGTCAACTACCACTTCACACTCACTAGGATGGCTATCATCCAAAAACTGGAAAATAACAAGTGTTAGTGAGGAGGTGGTGAAACTGGAGCCTTTGCATATTGCTAGTGGGTTGTAAAATGATACAGTCACTGTGTAACACAGTTTGGTGGCTCTGTAAAATTTAAACACAAAATTATCCATCAAATTCACTTATATGAACATACCCCCCCAAAACTGAAAACAAGTACTAAATGAATGTCACAGCAGCACTATTTGCAACCGCTAAAAGGTAGAAACAACTCAAATGTTCATCAGTCTGTGAATGGATAAACAAAATCAGATATATACATACAATGTAATATTACTGAGCCAAAGGAGAGAATGAAGTACTGATATACACTGAGGCATAGAAGAACCTCAAAAATATGCTTTGTGAAAGAAGACAGACACAAAGTTACATATTATATAGTTCCATTTATATGAAACATCTAGAACAGGTAAATCTGTAGAGATGGAAAATGGATTGTGTGGTTGCTGGAAGATGGGAGTGATTGTTTAGTGAGTGTTTTCTTTTGGTGTAATGTTTTGAAATTAGTAAGAGGGGCTGGTTGCATAACATAGTGAATATACTAAATATCACTGAATTGTCTTTGAAAAGGCTACTTTCATATTATGTGAATTTCACCTCTTTTTATAAAAGATCGCTTGAATGAAAGAAATTATTTTATTTCAATCAAGTTAGTTTTGAACTTACATTAATTAATGAAATAAGTACAAGAGGAAAGTATATGTAGAACATATGTATAGCCCTGAAGGAAATGCTGAATAAACAAGACCTATTATCATTGTTGTAAAAACAAAGAAACAAATAACAGGTAGCAACGGAGTGGACTGAAGTGGAGTTGATTACTGAGTGTAGTCCTAGTTTGGTCAACGTGCTTAGGACTGCAAAACAGAAAGATGGAAAAAGTATAGTTTCCTGAAAGCTTCACTGAGCTGCAGAACTGCCTGACACCAGATTTCTTGTCATATGGGATTATAAATGTCTTTATTATGTAAATAATATTGAGCTGAGTCTTCTCTTACTTGTACCTAAACATAACCTAATTCATTTTAAGACAAATACTAGTCAAGTGCCTACTTTATGAGTCAAAACAAGACTATGGTTTATCATAATTCATAAAGTACTAGAATACAATAACTTGGAGGCTCCTTCATAATTATTTACACTTGCAAGGTATAATTGGATATAAAATCCATACTTTAATTTTTTTTTAAAGATTTTATTTCTGTAATCATGAGAAACAGAGAGAGAGAGACAGAGATATAGGCAGAGGGAGAAGCAGGCTCCCTGCAGGAAGCCGGATGTGGGACTCAATCCTAGAACCCCAGGACCATGCCCTGAGCTGAATGAAGGCTGACGCTCAACCACGGAGCCACCTCAGCTTCCCCAAATCCATACTTTGAAGCTACACTGGCAAGAGATTCCCAGTGCAAACAAGTGCTCCTTGGTTACAAAGAGAAACTGTAAAAACTGATCTGAAAGTATCCCTCCTGTATCCTTAACCATTTACTCAGGTTGACACTATGTAACAGTCAGGAGTGCTGAGTTTTGCCTCTTGGCTGGGTAGCCTTAAACAGAAATTTTCCCACCCTTTTTAAAAAATTGAAATATAATTGACATTTAACATTATATTGGTTTCAGGTGTACAACATGATTCAATATTTATATATGTTGTGCAATGTTTACCACAGTAAGTCTCATCAACATCTAGCACCTCACATAGTTAGTTACGAATTCCTTTTTCTTGTCATGAGAACAAGATCTACATTCTTAGCAACTTCCAAATACACAATACAGTACTATTAACTATTGTCCCCCATGCTTTACATATAATTTTCTTATTATAAAATTAATATTTTAAATTAATTCACAGTGTTGTTCTGAAGATTAAAATAATGTGGAGGTAATCTATAAATTTTAAATTCAACACAAATGTGACATCAAACTGTAGTATTTTCACTTAAATTCTAGAAATTTAAATATAAAACATATCCCAGTCTATATCAGAAAGTGATTAATAATCTGTTAGGTCCATAATATACAGCCAATTGACATTTTTTTTTTTTTTTAATCAGATCTGCTTTTTTCAAAGATCACTCAAACTCCCAGTATGGAGAATGGAATGGAAGCGACACGGCTGAGTGAGAGGGAGCAACTTCTTGTCCTTAAAGTAAAACCTGACTGTGGATTATATTGAGGTGCATATATTTAAGAATCCTCCAGGAAGCAGGGGCTCAGTAATCCATTAGATGTGAGGGAAGGGGGACATGAAAGACATCTTTATTACTTGTGCTTTCAAATTTTAAAATTACCCATCTTCATTTTCCTATTTCCTCTTAAGCCCTTCGGTGATACTGGCTTTTTACTTTAAGCTATTTTATTTTATTTTATTTATATATATTTTTATTAAAGTTAGCTTTTTTTAAAAATTTTCCTAATTGTATTCCTGTTAGATGAATGAAATTACAATACTATATATACTGAGTAGGAACTTTCTATAATTCCTCTATACCATGATTTTGTACTCTACCAGAGCTAAAATTTCAAATTTCCACAAAATTCCATATTCATATCTATTTCCATGTGACTTAATACTGCTAAACTATGCATTATGGTTGTCCTTAAAGTTTACTATGTACTGTAATAGATTCTGCTGCATGCAATGTTTATTTGACTTCTTAAATATTTATGTATCAGTCCCATAAGGATTTTGAAGAAAGGCTTTATATTTTCATTATGTGTGTTCATAGCACCCTCCTGAATTTTCCTGAATTGAAGAAAGATATTTTCATGTACCTTAAATATGAAATTTCCTATTTGGCTGCTGTGGCTCTGGCATTTTCCATTATATTTATATTTCTGGCAGTACAATATATGTGTCTCATAATATACTTTGTCTAATTGTATTTCTGCCAAGTACAATATAGGAATTTACATATGCATTTTTATGTGGTTTATGTGTATTTCTTCCAGAACCTGGTGCTTATGTTTAATTTTATAAATATTTATTTAAAACTCACAGTTATCTGTCTGCCCTATTTATTTTAGCCACTTTTTTTTTTTTTAAGATTTTACTTATTTATTCATGAGAAATACAGAGAGAAACAGAGACATAGGCAGAGGGAGAAGCAGGCTCTCTTCAAGGAGCCCAATGTGGGACTCGATTCTGGACCCCAGGATCATGCCCTGAGCCAAAGGCCAACGCTCAACCACCGAGCCACCCAGGCATCCCCTAGCCTTTTTGTTTTTTGTTAAATATTTCTGCTTCTCACTTTGTTTTGCCAGCCTAGAATTTTACTCCTTCCTCATACTTCAGAGGAACCAAGCATGGTGATTATAGTTAATAGTACTGTATAGTATACTTGAAATTTGCTAAGTGTTTTCACCACATACACACACTCACAAGGTAACTATGTGAAGTGATGGATGCATTACTTCATTTGGATAACCATTTCACTGTATATATATATATAGATCTTGAATCACCGCATTGTACATCTTTAAAAATCATGTTGTACAACCTAAATATATACAATTTTTATTTGTCTATAATACCTCAATAAAGCTAAAAAAAAATAAAGACTAAAAACTTCCCTTTAATTGGCATATTTATGTCATGCTCCAACTTCCTGGTTTTTACTCCTTTCCTTTTTAATTCTGGAAATCATCCCTTTTTGAAGAAAATACTGATATGATGTTACAAGATCTAGAAATATCATGACTTGTTTAAATCATAGAATTAGTGAATTAAAATGGGGTTCTCTAAGTTACATTTTTAAAACTGACTTTATTTGGGCGTATCTGCATTTAAATTAGTCTTTCTCGGGTTTGTTAGACTTTGCAGTAATAATTCTATCTTTCACCTGATCAATTAAAAGAATTGTTCTAGTTATTTTTCTAATGATTTTACTACTGTTTTTTCTTTCTCCTTGTATTCTTATAAATAGGGGAATAATTTTTTGTTGTTCCAAATAAGTTCCACCATGACCTAACTTAAGGACTTTATTTCTTCTTCACTATCATATTATATCCAGATGTTTTCTGTTTCTTCCATTCACCTGGTCATGGATTATTAATTACTATTCATTCTTTCTAATGTTTTTGTACTTTCACTCTTCCCCTGTAAAATTTGAGCTTTGAGTCTTCAAAACTTCTTTCCAGAAACAAGTCTGACTTTTCTATGTCTACTGTGTTTCTTGGTTCTGTTGATAGTTATTTGAGGCTTTTCTGACTGTACTACCTGTCTGACTCAATTTCCTTCCTGCCTGCCATAGCAATTATCAATAATGGTCTTCGCAGATGTCTCTCTCTCTCTCTCTCTCTTTTGGCATTTTTTTCGGGGGGGGGGGGGGCTATGTATTTTTATATTTTAAACCTTCCCCTGGTAATTACTAATGTAATTATTACCTATTTGGAGAGCTCTTGCTGTACCCTCCTATTGATTATACTGGATTCTCTTTCATACCTTGCTTTTGACTCAAAACACTGCTTTCTGATACCTGATTAACCTTGTCTGTCTCTACAAATCAGATAGAACTTAGAAAGATAATGATTTGCCACCATTGGGTATATTCAAAACCATATGCCATGTATTCTAAAAGCTAACAAGTTACAAAAATGTTTAGTTATATAAGAGAATATCCTGAAGGAGAAAACACTCAGGTGGATGTATAATTCTGTAAAGTTTATTGAAAGAAAAATAGTCACTTCATGACTCAGTCTAAAATCATACTTAAGACATTGATAATGAATCAGTGAATTCTGGATGGAAAGCTTCGTGGAGAAGGTGGAATTCTGGATAGAGACTAAAAAGTGGATAGACTTAAACAGTAAAGAAAGAAAGAACAAGTATTTCAAAAAGGAGACTGAGGATATGAAGGAAGATAAGAGGCTAGGTGTGAAAGTGGAAATGGGAAGGAACTGCTTAGGAAATGAAAACAGTCAACTGAAACTTTTATTTAGTGTAATGAAAAACAAAGCTGGAAAGCTAGGAAGCCAAGCCATCTGAGGATTCAGCTACCAGATGAATATATAAGAGGATAAATAGATTAAAGGTGACAGAGAAAGACCAGGTAAAAGACAACCCCACATGTAGGTCAAAGTCAAGGCAGTCTGGTTTAGTTACAGTTGACAGAGGAAGATTGGAGTAAAAAAAAGTCCACTAGGCACTTTGATATGTAAATTAGAGTAAGTAGAGAGGAAATGGGTGGAATTCTAAATTTCATAGTTATTTGGATAGAAGTAACAACTAAAGAGTAAAGACAATGGAGAACTCAAGGCAATCTTAAGGAGTATCCTTACTTAGAGGATGAAAGAAAGAAGTGGGGAATAAACAAAAAGATCAAAAAGGAACAAAGTTTTATTGGTGAGATAAATTTCCCTGCTAAAGATACATAGATTTATTTGAAAGACAATCTTTTATATCCTTTATTTCCTGACACAAGAGCTCAACACCATATCACTCGTATCAACTCCTATCATTCGTCACCACTTAACAGCAAGCTTCAATGTTGTGGGAAAATTCAGTTTATTTTTAACAAAATTTCTCCTACAGAATAAAACTCAAAAGTTATAATTACCTTCCAAACAAAGCTGAATGAAATTCCTGCAAGCTTTAGGAGCTTCTTTTGACCACAACTCTATGTCAATATCTCCAGCTGTAGTTTTCAATAAAACCTGTAGGAAGAATATAACATCGTTACATTAAATTATAATTTTGGCTTAAAAATTAGTTGAAAGACTACTCAATTTGAAAGATTCATTGAGGAGTTTTTTTTTTTTAAGATTTTATTTAAAAAAAAAAAAGATTTTATTTATTTATATATTCATGAGAGAGAGAGAGAGAGAGAGAGAGGCAGAGACACAGGCAGAGGGAGAAGCAGGCTCCATGCAGGGAGCCTGACATGGGACTCGATCCCGATCCCGGGTCTCCAGGATCAGGCCCTGGGCTGAAGGCGGTGCTAAACCGCTGAGCCACCCAGGCTGCCCCATTAATGAGTTTTCAATTTTAGAGTTAAAATTAAAAACTTTGCTGGGCTTTTGTTATACTCAAAAAATTTACACTCAAAGTACAACAGGAAAAAAGACAGTCTCTTCAACAGATGGTGTTGGGAAAACTGGATAGTTACATGCAAAAGAATGAAACTGGACCACTTTTCTTACACCGTACATAAAAATAAACTCAAGATGGATTAAAAACTTAAATGTGAGACCCGAAACCATAAAACTCCTAGAAGAAAAGACAGTAATTTGACACTGGTCTTAGTGACATTTTTATAGATATCTCTCTTCCAGCAAGGGCAACAAAAGCAAAAAGAACTATTGGGACTACACCAAAATAAAAAGCTCTGGACAGAAAAGGTAACCACCAGCAAAAAGAAAAGGCAACCTAATGAATGGAAGAAGATCTGCAAATAATGTATCTGATAAGGGGTTAATATCTAAAATATATAAAGAACTTACACAACCCAATTTAGGATTTAAGAAAAAAATAGCATATACTTTTGTTTCAATCAGAAAAACTTACTTAAAAAATCAATCATTTAAACTTGCTTTAAGTTTTTTGCAACTTTTCTTCCAATAAAATTGACATAGCAAATTAAGAAGTTAAAGAACAAACCCATGAAATTTTGACACTATAAGACAATTTTACAATTATTTTTTTATATACAAAACACTCTACTTTCTCATCCAAAACCATGCCATTCCTGGAGCACCTGGATAGCTTAGTCAGTTAAGTGCCTGACTCCTAATTTTGGCTCAGATCATGATCTCATGGTCATGTGATGGAGACCCTTGTTGGGCTCCGTGCTAAGTGGGGAGTCAGCTTAAGATTGTCTCTCTCTCTCTCTCTCTCTCTCTTCCCAACCCCAGCCCTCGTGCACTCTATCTCAAAAAAACAAAAACAAAAACAAAAAACAACCCCACAACAAATCATGCCATTCCTAATTTACAATGAAACTTCTTAATCTAATTTTAGGTTGCACATTACTAAAATGGTATGTCGCAAAAATCACCATCTACATTGGAATCCGTTGATAGCCTCTGTTTTACCAGCCCATGAAGGTAAGGACTTCTAACTTGGCTTGGCATGAAAACAGTGCCCCAAAGAAATACTCTATCATGGGGGTGCCTGGGTGGCTGCCTTCAGCTCAGGCCATCATCTCAAGGTCCTGGGATTGAGCCCTTCATCCGGGCTACCCACTACCCACTCAGCGGGGAGTCTGCTTCTTCCTCTCCCTTTCCTTCCACCTCTCCCTCTCCTGGCTCATGTGGGTGGTGTCTCTCTCTCTCTCTCTCTCTCTCTCAAGTAAATAAATAAAATCTTAAAAGAAAAGAAAAAGAAATACTCTATTGTGACAAACCAACCCACCTGGTTTCTCATTTTCTTGAGAGGTATATGTCTGGGATGTTAACCGAGTGGCTGAGTAACTCCCTAGATTGTATCTAGAACCCTGGGTAACACCTCCTTATTCTGCATGAAAACCAGTTATATATCTCAATCCTAAAAGTACAGTATATTTAAAAAGATAATATCCTGTCCTACCTATTATCACCTTGTAGACCTGAAATAAAATGTCACTGTTAAAGGGAACCTAGACATGTCTTCTCTTCCTTGCAACTCTAATACAGTAATTCCAGCTTTTTCAAAGCATGCATTCCTATCAGCAAAGAAGAAAAGGGAAGTGGGCAGGAGGGGACGTAAGAATTGGGAGCAGAAGATAAATATTTCAAAGGATTACATAAAAACAGTATTTTTAAACAATTCTGAATCTTCTTTACCAGTAGTATAATGAAACTAAAAAAAATACTCTGAGGTATATAATATATACTGAGATAGAATTTACATACCAAACAATTCACCCTTTTAAAGGCGGTTTTTAGTATAATTCAGAGAGAGAGAGGCAGAGACACAGGCAGAGGGAGAAGCAGGCTCCATGCAGGGAGCCCGACGTGGGACTCGATCCCAGGTCTCCAGGATCACACCAGAAGGTGGCACTAAGCTGCTAAGCCACCCGGGCTGCCCTATATGTTCCTTTATATATATAAAACATTACATTTAAGCAAATAAGGAAAAAAAAATACAACCGGAAGAATATATAATACATAATTTTTCTTCCTGCATTTCATGGATGGTTTTGCTCAGTCCCTGAAGTGTGCATTCACTGTTTAGAAGCCACTGCTCTAAGGAACAAACTAATGTACATCATCCCTTCCTTTACAGACTATGGAATCATGTTGCTCAAATGCCAATACTGACCCTTTCACTTACAAAGGGTAAGGGAGCTTTTCTTACTTCGGACATGATATTTAACATACCTGTGACTCAACTTTCTTATCTAAAAACAGGAACAAAATATCTTTATGGGTTTGTTGTGAGGACAAAATGATTTACTACACATAGCTTTTGAACAGTACTTGACAAGTAGTAAATGCTCAAAAAATGGTAGTTATTACTATTTTAGTTATTATTTTTATATAATTTTTTTGGCCACAGTAAACTTACATCTAGTAAAAGGAATGCATAATTGGTTGGGCTACCTTGCTTACCAGACTTTCTTAATCTTTCCACTGATGAGATATTGAATTAAAAAAGAAGGCACATGCGGGGAACTAATCTTTGACAAAACAGGAAAGAGTATCTAATGGAAAAAAGTCTCTTCAACAAATGGTGTTGGGAAAATTGGATAGCTACCTGCAGAAGAATGAAACTGGACCACTCTCTTACACCATATACAAAAATAAACTCAAAATGAATGAAAATCTTAAATGTGGGACAGAATCCATCAAAATCCTAGAGGAGAACACAGGTGGCAACCTCTTTGACCTCGGCCGCAGCAACTTTTTGCTAGACACATCTCCAAAGGCAAGAGAAACAAGAGCAAAATTGAACTATTAGGACTTTATCAAGATAAAAAGCATTCGCACAGCAAAGGAAACAGAAAACAAAACTCTAAGGCAATGGTATTGGAGAAGATATTTGTAAATGTCTTATTAGATTAAGAGCTAGTATCCAATATCTTTAAGGAACTTAACAAACTCAACACCCAAAAGACAAACAATCCAGTCATAAAATGGGCAGAAGACATGAACAGACATTTCTCCAAAGATGAGATACAAATGGTTACACTTGAAAAAAAGCTCAACATCACTGGTTATCAAGGAAACACAAATCAAAACCACAATGAGATACCACCTCACACTGGTCAGAGTGGCTAAAATTAACAAGACAGGAAACAACTGATGCTGCAGAGGATGCGGCGAAAGGGAAACCCTCCTGCACTGTTGGTGGGAATGCAAACTGGTGCAGCCACTTGGGAACAGTATGGAGGTTCCTCAAAAAGTTAAAAATCGAGCTATCCTACAACCCAGCAATTGCACTACTAGGTATTTATCCAAAGAATACCTACATGGTGGTTCAAAGGGGCACATGCACCCCTATGTTTAGCAGCAAAGTCCATGAAAGCCATAATGTGGAAAAAGTCCAGATTCCATCGACAGATGAATGGATAAAAAAGATGTGGCATATTTATACAATGGAATATTACTCAGCCATCAAAAAGTGAAATCTTGCCATCTGCAACACCGTGGATGGAATTAGTGAAATAAGTCAGAGAAAGACAAACACCAGATGATTTCACTCATTTGTGGTAATTTAAGAAACAAACCAGATGAACATAGGGGAAGGGAAGAAAAACAAAATTAGATGAAAATAGAGAGGAAAGCCAACCCTGAGATGCTGACCTCTAAGGAAACAAATTGAGAGCCGCTGGAGGGGAGGTGAGTGGGTGAAGGGATAATTGGGTGATGGACATTAAGGAGAGCATGTGATGTAATGAGCACTGGATGTTACGTAAGACTGATCGATCATTAAATTCTACTGCTGAAACTAATAACACAGTATATGTTAACTAAATTCAATTTAAATAAAGAATTTTAAAAAAAGGCATATCCCTCCTCTATGCACTTCTATTGGCCAACACTACTTTGTCAGGTATAAGTGGCTCCTTTTCCCAAAGCTCCTAAATAAGACAATACTTTGATAATAAAATGTTTCTTAAGAATAAATATATTAATGTGATATAAATTGAGTGATCATAGTATGGAAATTTCATGCTGACTGTATAATGACATTTCTGTCAGGTGGTGTATTTCTGTGCTTCATCTTCAGAGGGGCCACAGTAACTCTAAAACACAGCACATTTATAGACAATGGCCAAGAGTCTGCCACTGATACAGTGTGTCAGTTACTTCCCAGTTGATACTAAGCTCTTTGAAGGGAGGAATTTGTCCCATATATTCTGAATGTCTCCTTATTCTTTTAATACCTAATGTATCATTAGACAGCATAGGCACTAAGCATTCACTGAGCAAATTTGTTATTATATCTCTTTAAATTCTTTCCAGGTGCTCTCCATGGTACAGAACTTCAACATCTTTAATTGGTCTTATGCTGGAAAAAAAAGTCCCCAGTTGTTTTTGAAGGAAAACTTTGGCTATGCCTGATAGTCTCTGTAAGCCCAATTCTGTTTCAGAAGAACAGCGTATATCACAGTTTGCATGTACTTATTGCACGATTACTTGGTGAATGTATATTTCACCCCACTGATTCCATGATAATAGGAACAATGCTGGATTTTCTTTTTCTCATATCCCTAAAACCTAGCATAGAGATTGGTCCGTGCTAGTTGCTCAATAAAAGTTCTCCTGTTCAGGCATGTATCTCTGTTAAAGCTTTTCCTCTTTATGACCATAAAATCATCCTCCAGGGTAAAGCACTAAATCTTCCCTTGACCAGCAACACTATAACCTCAAACTCACTGATGCTTAATACTTTAAGAGAAATATAGTATTGGGCAGCCCCGGTGGCTCAGCAGTTTAGTGTCGCCTTCAGCCCGGGGTGTGATCCTGGAGACCTGGGATCGAGTCCCACCTCAGGCTCCCTGCATGGAGCCTGCTTCTCCCTCTGCCTGTGTCTCTGCCTCTCTATGTCTCTCATGAGTAAATAAATAAAATCTTAAAAAAAAAAAAAAAAAGAACACTTAGAAATATGAAGGAGGTGTTCTGAGTTTTCACAATGATGCGAGGTAGGGGTGAGGAGGCAGGCGAAGTTTAGACAACAAAGAATTAGAAGAATTGCTCAAAATACCCAGTGAAGTTTGTGCTGGGTCTATCAATGACATTATTGGTTTTGTTTTCAAAATGCCTTCCCTATATTACAAAATGTCGACCAACAGAAAATTGCATGAACTATGATGCAATCATGCGACAGAATTGTATCTGATGTGAATTTAGTCTATCCTTCCTCAACTACGTACTTTCAGCTCCACTATTTTCTCCAGTATGCTGCTTCATGGTGTTGCCTACGTGATACAGACTAGCCCTCAGTTTAAGAATTCAGGTGATACTGATTCCATGACCGACTCCTCTGACTCACACTGCATATAAAAATCTTCCATGGGAATTGACATACCATGGCCATTAAATCAATCAAGATATCAGGGGACATCTGGGTGGCTCAGCGGTTGAGCATCTACCTTTGGCCCAGGGCGTGATCCTGGAGTCCCGGGATCGAGTCCTGCATTGGGCTGCCTGCAAGGAGCCTGCTTCTCCCTCTGCCTGAGTCTCTGCCTCTCTCTGTGTGTCTCTCATGAATAAATAAATAAAATCTTTAAAAAAAAAATAAATGAAGTATTTCTCTGGATTCTCATCAATTCTTTTTAAAAAGTCAGTTTGTTTTTCTTCTAAGGGAGAACAGGAAAATATTTGTTATCCTGAATGTTCATATATATGTACATATATTTAAGTGAAGTTTTAATTGCAGGGACACCTGGGTGGCTCAGCGGTTGAGCATCTGCCTTCGGCTCAGGTCAGGAACCCCAGGGTCCTAGGATCGAGTCCCACGTCTGGCTCCCTGCATGAAGCCGGTTTCTCCCTCTGCCTGTGTCTCTGCCTCTCTCTCTGGGTCTCTCATGAATAAATAAAATCTTAAAAAAAAAAAAAAAGTCAGGAAATCACGCTCCCATTCTAATGTGGGCACATTTCCCATTCTCTGCTTTCTCTGACAGTCATCTCGTGTTTTAAGGCCAGCTCTAAAAAAATCCCTCATCCATGAAACTTTCCCGCCTCCCGCAGTTGCTCCCTCTTTAGTGCTCCCATACCACTAGCCTCCTCTCACCACAAGCGCCTACCAGATGCATCACAAAGCTTTTTCTTTACATGCCTGCCTCTCAAACAAAACCCTGAGCTCCTCCAGGGCGACCACTACCACCTTCATCCTTCACTGCAGCCCTAGAACCTAGTACAGGGCCCAAGGCTACCACCAGGCGTTCAATAAAAGATTGTAGAAGGAATAGAGAAAGAGTAGTTCCCAAGTACACCAAAAATAAATAAATAGATAGCTAAACTAATATAAAAAATAAACATAGTAAATAAATATAAAAAATAAGTAAAAATCTAAAAGCCAAAAATGAAAATAGAAAATAAAAAATAAAAATAAATAAAAATAAAAATTTAAAAATAAAAAATAAAAATAGAAAAATAAAAATTAAAAATAAGTAAAAAAAATTAAAATTAAAAAATAAAAAACGAATAAAAATTAAAAATAAATAAAAATCAAAAATTAATAAAAAACCAAAAATTATAAATAAAAATAGAAAAATACAGAAAATAAATAAAAATTAAAAAACCAAAAAATAGAAAATAAATAAAAAATAAAAATCAAGTTAAAAATCAAAAATAAAAATAGAATAAAAATTAAAAATAAGTAAAAATAAAAATTAGAAAATAAAATGAATGAATAAAAATTAAAATAAAAAATAAATAAAAATAAAAAATTAATAAAAAATTTAAAATTATAAAAATAGAAAATAAGTATAGGAAATAAAAATTAAAAACTAAAAATAAAAATAAAAAACGCAAAAATAAAAAATAAAATTAAAATTAAAAATCGATAAAAATTAAAAATTAGTAAAACCTAAATCAATAAAAATTAAAAATAAATAAATCAAAATAAAAAATTAAAAATAAATGTTAAAAATAAATAAAATAAATAAATGTTAAAAATAAAAATAAAAATATAAAAATAAAACATATAGATATAAATAAACATAAATATAAATATAGAAATAAATAAATAGAAACAAATATAAAAATATAAAAATATAAACAAAGTATAAATTAATAAAAATATAAGTAAAATACAAATAAAACAAATAAAAATATAAACAAGTAAATATAAATATAAATAAAAACAAACAAGCCGGTTTTCAGTGTACTTTGTTTCCCCCTGGGCCCTAGAGGACCCCCCTGCCTGAGCCAGGCTGAAGCAAGAAGTGGGGCCGCGGGCCGGGAGGTGCGGGAACGTGGCCTCGAGGACTGGCGCGTACCCGCGGGGCGGAGCGCGCAGACGGTGTGGGAGGCCGCGCCCGGGGACGCGGAGGACCGGACGCCCGGCGGCCGAGCGGTCCCGGAGGAGCCCGCGGCCCCAGGCGAGGCCCTCACCTTCCCGTTGGTGGGAGGCTCCTGGATGTAGATGTTGCTCATGCCGCCCGGTCCGCGGGGCTCCGCTCCGGGTTGCGAATGAGGCCGGAGGGCCGACCCCTCCCGCCGCCCCTACCAGCGCAGCTCCCTCTCTCGGGGGGTCGCGGAGCGCTCCAGGGCGTCAGTGCCCCCAAGACGGCCACACCAGCCACTACCTTTACCCCCCAAACTAGTCCCTCACGGGCGCCGCCATGTCGCTTCTGGACCTGAGCACCGCTAATCCCGAGGAGGGGGGATTCCAATAGCCTCGGGGGGGGGGAGAGAAAAGACCGCTAAGAACCGACACATTAATTGAATCTGTGGTACTCCTTTTGAAAAAAAGCAATCTCTAAGCCTTGGTGTTTAACCTCAGTAAACGGGCTCGGGTCTTATTCACTCCTCCCCTCCGCTCCCCCCCCGGGAGCGGGCGGCAATGGTTCGGACCGTGTGTGCTCTGCAATAGGCCTCCCCCCGCGGAAACGGCTTCGACGGGACTTGGGTTCCGCTGTCGCCAGCGGCCTTCCCGGACTGTCACGGCGGTCCCGCGGCGCCGGCGGGAGGAAGAGGCCGCCCTCGCCGTTTGCGGGCCTCGCTGCAGGCGGGCGGCGGGTCCTCTCGGAAGCCCAGGGCTCCTGCGACGCCTCCCCCCGCCTCCTTGCCGTCTTCCAGCGCTATGGCCGTCCCAGGTGAAGCCCGGCGCCGGGGCCCCGAGGTCGCGGCGAGGAAGGCAGCGGGGCCAGGGGAGGTTGGGGTGCGCTCGGGTCGCGGGGGAGCGCCGGGCGGGGCGGGGCGGGGGGGGGCGTAGCCTGAACAGGTTCGTCTGGTCTGCAGGAAAAAGTTTCTCCTCCAAAAACAATCAGCGAAGGGAAGGAGGGGCGGCGGAAACGGCGTCCCTGCAGCGCCGCGGAGCTCCAGCTGCGCTGGATGGAGGGCGGGGGGGGGGGGGGGGGCTGTAACCGTAGGCCGGGCGGCGGGCGGGGGTGCAGGGGTCCGGGGCAGCTGGCTTACCTCGGCCGTGGCTTGAAGACCGGATCCCGGCGGCGCCCCTCGACGGAGCCGAGCAGCCGGAGGCATTGGTGCAGCGGCAGCCGCAGGCCCGGCCCCCGGGGCTCCCTGGTGCCCCGAGCTCCCGGGTGGCCCTGCACCCGCCGCTTTTCGTGCATCTGCAAAAGCAGCCTCGCTCCTTGACGCCTGTGGGTCCCTCCAAGCTCTCGGTTCTGTGGGTGGGGGCGGGGGGCGGGGGGGTTCACCGTAAGGGAGCCCTACCTACCAAGTAAGCGCCCCGGAGCTCTCCCGTCTGCAAGGACGAGCGTCGGGAGGGCGTCTCCTTAAACCAGGTTTGCTCCCTGTCTTCCGAGGAACCCTGGTTCCCTGGTTGCAGGAGTTAGTTGCAGAATTATATCCCAACCCGCACCCCGCACAGCTTGGAGACTTCACGATGCACTTTAGTGTAGGAGCGACTCAGGTGCTGCGGTTCAGAAGCCCGCCCTCCCTTTGTTTCAACCTGCCCTTCGCGGTATTATTGAGCCGAGTTTGCACTGTGGCAGCCTCTTCCTGTCTCTTTTTGAAAAGACTGCATGTGTCCATGAGAGACACAGGGAGATGCAGGTTCCCTCCGGGGAGCCCCATGCGGGACTCGAACCCACGACCCCCCCGCCCCCACCCCGGGATCACGACCTGAGCCCAAGGCAGCGGCTCACGCGCAGAGCCCCCTCCCCCCCCCCCCCCCGCAGGTGTGCCAGTTGCAGCCTTTTCTGACCTATATTTTGCAGATCACTGTTATAGGACTATTGGGCTTTTCAAACCACGACAATTTTGGGAGGAGGTTGGGGGGGAGGGGCTTGTGAGAGAGGAGAGATACCCTCCCGCACACACAGAGCAATCTTTATTTAAAGTGCCTACTAAAAAATAAAAATAAAAAAAAATAAAGTGCCTACTGACTGCATGCTGGGCAATGTGTGAGGCAGGGGAGAGGCAATGGGGGAACAGGACAGTTGCTCTTCACACGGAGCTGGGAATTTAGGAGTGGAGAGGAAGGACCAGGAAGTCAGGTGTATGTGTGGCAGGGGAACATTGGAAGCCTTCAAGAGCGCATAGGAAGGACACCTCACGGAAAACGGGAGAGGCCGGATGGGCTTCTTGGAAGACGTGGCATTTAGGATGAGTCCTGAAGAATTCCAGGAGGGTTGGAGTGGTAGGAGAGGATATTGCAGCCAGGTAATGGATAGGACTGACAGGTAAAGCAAGACTCACCTGATAGGCTGGATGGGTCAAGCAAGAGGCAACGTGTAAGAAGGGGAAATAAAGGATGCTCCCTATAGGCGGAACTCAGAATAGTCATGGGAGAGAGGTGGGACACTAAGTAGAGAGTTAATAACAGTAGCCAATATTTCCTAATGTATCAGGTGTGTAAATAGCGTGTACTATGTATCAGATGTGTGGCATACTGTGTCAAGCATTGGGTTTTATCTCCTTTTACCATCCAGGTCCACACTGGAAGATGAGCATTAGTATTTCAATTTTAGGGGGCACCTGGGTGGCTTAGCGGTTGAGCATCTGTCTTAGGCCCAGGGCGTGGTCCTGGGATCCGGGATTGAGTCCCACATTGGCACCCCTGCATGGAGCCTGCTTCTCCCTCTGCCTATGTCTCTGCCTCTCTCTCTCTCTCTCTGTCTCTCATAAATAAATAGAATTTAAAAAAATAGTATTTCAATTTTATATGAGGATACTGAGGGACAAACAAGTCACTTGCTAATTAAGGGATAGCTAGTGATGTGACAGGTCAGTGGGGCTCTTCTAGCCCTAATGGGCTTATTCATCTTGCCGTGTTACAGTTTAATTTACAAGGTAGCTTCCACCCCTTTAAGGACCTTGTAAGCCATGACAGATATTTGGATATTTTCCCAAGGACTGTAGGAAGCCATTTAGGAGTTTTAAGAGATTCTTATTTTGGGAAGACCACTCTAGCTGCACAGTAAATTGGAAGGGAGCTAGCTAGGAGACAGTCATTAAGAGTAATTTCTGGTAAGTTATGATGATGCCTCAAGGACGGTATCAGGAAAGGAAGGAAGCACATAGAATTGGAGATACATTTTTTTTCAAAGATTTTATTTATTTATTCATGAGAGAGAGCAAGAGAGGCAGAGACACAGGCACAGGGAGAAGCAGGCTCCATGCAGGGAGCCCGACGTGGGACTCAATCCCCGGTCTCCAGGATCACGCCCTGGGCCAAAGGCAGGCCCTAAACCGCTAAGCCACCTGGGCTGCCCCATGGAGACACATTTTTGATGGTAAATTCACTAGGAATCAGTGCAGAGGTTAAGACAGGAAGTGGGGTATTGTAACACAGTGGGGCGGTTTACTAATGTAGGCAATACCTGGGAAAGAGCAGGTTTTAGGGGGATATGATGGGAACTTCCGTTTGGGGTTCGTGTTGAGGTATAGTGAGACCTACGAATGGAAACCTCTAACAGGCAGTAAGAGAGAAAATTTGTAACTTAGGAAAGAAGCCAGAGCCAGAGACAACCATTTGAGTTCCTCCACAGATGTAACCGAGTGGCTCCCTGTGCTCAGGTGGGATGTGCAGAGTGTGAGGGAAGGGTCTGTGGCTGAAACCTGGAGCTTATCAACGTGGAAGGAGCTAGCAGGGGAAGGCCCGTCTGCAGAGCCAATTGCCTAGGCGTCCTGAGCTGTCACATCAGCCCCGGGGATCTTTGTATTGCACGGCTGCAGCTAGAGTTGAGTTGCTGTCACTGGTGGGTTTATTACTTGAGCAAGCGTTTTGAGGACCTACATGGTATCGACTTTCTAGGGGACACAATATCATAGCTTGTGTCCTCATGAAACTTAAGTCTAGTAATGAACATGGGGTGCTTAAGAAAGAGGGGGAAAGTGATTTTTTAAAAAGTCCTTATTGGAAATGCCTTAAACTTAGACCAGCATTATCGATATCTTAACCTTCTTCCAATTCAAAATAATGCACCGGAGTGTAATAATCTTAAATTGCGCCATTAAGCTAGACGGCCAGACATGGACAGCCTGTTTAAACTGGGCAAAAATTGAGATAATAGATATGACATCACTGTCAGAGTACAATGATGTACAAATAGAGATACAGAAAATGTTGAGATAATTTCTTGGGTGATCGATCCAGATAGTGTATTAGAGAAAAACAGGGCTCCATCAGAAATCTTTTGAGATAATTATTGAGAAGGCCGACTATTATGTTAGGCTCTTTTATTTTTAGGCATAATGTTCGTATGGATTCAGCATGGTATTTCTAGGGCGGTCTCGCAAGTGATTACTGTAGGATGCGACTATAAAGTGGTGAGGCTGCCTTCCACAAACAAAAACCTGCCTCTCCTGTTTTATGGTCACCTATTTCAGCCATTTATCCACAGTGTTATGTGTCAGCATTTACCATTATGTAGGCAACACAATGAAATGTGTACTTTCTTAGGGAAATCATAGACTCTTCGTTGTGATTTTAAAAATGACACGTACAGGTTTCAGTGAAGTTTACTTTCTTTTAGAAACTGCTTTGCCCATTCACAGGTGTTGAAATTAGTTCTGATGTTCACGTTAACGATTCACCATCATTCCCCGCAGAGTCGACCTGCCCTACGTGGCAATGTATGTTACTGATGTGTGTTAGCATGAAAACTCTTTCTCTCTCATTCAGAAAACTCTGTCTTGTCAAGATAGTCAATTTCCTCTAGCCAAATTAACATTCTACCTGGCATATCAAAGTAAGTCAAAATTTTAACACATAAAACATCTTAGTAATAGAAGAATTCTAAATTACAGGGCACCCAATTTCTTTTCACTCCTAAACTGTCCACAATTTCTTTTCTCTCTAGTCTGTGCTGCGCGTTGCTACTGAAATAATTTTCCTAAACTATGTGTCTGATCCTGTCATTCCTGGGGGAGGGAGGACGTGTGGCAAGAAATTAGTTCTTGGCACCTATCTGTGAATCACATATTTCTTTTTAAGTAACTTAACCTTTGTGAGGCTCCTTGTCCTTATCTCTCTAATGAAGGAGTTGATGACTGCACTTTGTCTTCCTTCTAAACTGTTCTAGTGCCAAAGCTCCCCATCTTGGCAGGAGTGAAGTTCACTCTCCTAAGCATGGCCAGATCTCTCTTGCCACTCTTTCCTCCCACCCTTCCTCTCTAGCATCGTACAGTCTTCGGACTTGGCCAGCTATTCCCAGAACCCCTCGTGAACTCTTGCTTCCATGCTTTTGTTGTCACCGCCCCTCCTCTGCCGTCCATAGGTACCTCTGGGAAGCTTTCCTCATCTCTCAGCTGAAAGTCTGGCATGCCAGTTCTTCCTCCTTAGTAGTAGAGCTTTGTGGTTTTTACTCTGGCACATTCTAGCGTGTATGATAGCTGTGCAGGTGCATCGTCCTAGTACATTGTAGTTTCATTTAGGGTAGAGACTTGATTAATCTTTATGGCTTCTGGAACCTCCATTTGAGAGATTTGCCCGTAATAGGTAAATAATAATAATTAATGATTAAATAATAATTTAGAGGGTTGATCATTAGAACTGTTGCAAAGCAGAATCTAGTACTAAAGTTGACAGGCTAAACTAGACAGTGATTGTGATTCTGTTTCGTTAGTTGACAAATTCAGATTTCTAGGCCTCTTCTTTTTTTTTTTTTTTCTAGGCCTCTTCTTAAGCTGGTAATACCTTTTTCTTCCTAGGTTTTTTTTTGTACCTTGAGGCAAGTGGATGAAAGCACTGTATACATTTACTTAAATGCTACTTCTTTCATGTCAGTAGTTTGAAATAAGCAGCTCTTTAATATCTCTCCTTAGGAGGATCAAATGTTTGTGCTGGCATTTTTAACTAAAAGCAAGGACATCTATTCTTTTCAAAATGTTTACATCAAGGATCTCCTTTAACTCATTTTTGAAATTCACAGGTAATTAAAATAAAATACTTGATGATCCTAAAGTAAGGATTATATCTATAAATTCTTAATATAAAGCAGTAGAAAATTTAAATACTTGGAGTTTTACTTTGCACTCAGTTTTAGCTATTACATAGCTATTTGTACCTCTTTGGCATAAAATCTGGCCACATTTTGAATTTTAAAAGTGGAATAAATGGAGGTTACCTTTAAGGGTTCCCAAATTATGATAAAACTATAATGGAGTAACCAAATGTAAAACTTAAAATATTACAAAGCAGAAAAAGAATCTAATCTAATTGAATCTAAGTAAATTAAAAATGAAAAGAATGGAAGGGTGATTGCAGTTTCTAAGTAATGTAAAGAAAACTTAGTGCCTTGAGCTGTTTACTTTTAAATTTAAATGATTATAGAACATATTTTAACGTAAAGAAGACTTTGACAGGCTTCCCACATCTAAAATAGAGAAATGTACTATTAAATTCCAAGCATTACTGTTATAGTTCCCAGTGACTAAATTGTTGATTTGGAAACCTAGGTGATGTGAAATTTTCAAAAAAATAAATTTAGGTCAATATGATGTTTTACCATATCTCTGGGGGCCACTAAATAATCAGAAGCATCTGCCAGGGGGATGCTACCACTGCATCCCTAGTGCTCACATGCTTGTATTTTCTCCCTCTTATCTTTGTCCCTGCTCTTTGGTCTTCTCTACTCTTTTTTCCTTCTTTTCATACTGTTTCTTTTTTTCCTTTTATGCTAACTATTTTAAGGCATAATTTACATATGTTAAAATGTACATCACAAATTGTGTGTGTGTGTATGTGTATATGTGTGTGTGTATATATATATATATATATACACACACACTATATGTACACCTATCACCCAGATCAAGATTTTAAATATTTCTATCACTGTAGGAAGGTCCCTTATGCCTCTCTCTTTCCCCCTTCCCTTGCCTAAATAGCCATTATTTTTATTTCAGTTGTCCTTCTTCTGCACCTGTTCTTCAGGAGCCTATCACTCCTCAGTGACCAATGACATGGGCCAATGACACTGTAGACACTAGTTTCATAGCTAGCAACTGAGAGCTGCATAAGTCACGGATTCCCAAGTGCTGAGGTATTAAGTTTCTCGCCTCAAAGCAACAAGCGTTTGTTAAGGACATCTGGCAAGTCTACACCATGCTCAGCAGTGAGTTGTATACAGGATTGTCTGGCATGTTCTGGAACCTAGAGAAGATGTTCTGGCTTTCTCTACTCCTTTAAGTTCTTGGAAGATGAAAAGCCTTCCAGTTAACTGTACTCTTCCCTGCCACTCAGGTTGTTTAACAGAGTTCTAGATCCACAGCAAGCCCTTGCTAGTATTTAGCATAGATAAAGACGTCTGCAATTTATTCCTAAAGCCATCAGTTAATAAAATTTTATTGTAAATCTGTAACGTAGCTTCTCTGAAGAATTTACAAGAGCAATTACTGCCTTTGTTATAGAATCTTGCACAAGAGCAAGTCTTCTTCATTTTGAGTTGTTTGAGGGGCGTTTTTAGTTTGGTTTTTGAGAAGGAAATTCATCCACATATTTCAGATTTTAAATGTACTGAAAGGTATATAATGACATACACCCTTTCTACCCCAGAGGCACTTCTTTTTTAGGTAACTAGTTGATGTTTTTAGAGATCTTTTTTGTATATTTCCATCTATGAATAAAATCTGTGTTTAATTTGTTTTATCTATATCCAATGTCCTTTCATATAAATGGCAATATACCATAAGCACTGTTCTATACCTTGCTTTTTTTCTTTATCTTAGAGATGATCAGCTATCATTAAGACTAACCATAATTTATTTAGATCTAAATTATTTCTACTCTTCTACTATTACAAATGATGCTGTAGTGAATAACTTTGTATATAAGTCAATATAAGTCAATATGCATTTGTGCAAGCAGATTGAGAGGGAGAAGTGCTAGGTCAAAGTAGTATGTACATTTATAGTTCTGATAGATTTTGTCAGCTTGCTTTCCATAGAGGTGGTATTGATTTATACTGCTATTAAGCACTGTATGAGAATGTATCTGCCCCGTACTTTTCTCAACCCTTTCTTTGCTATTCTGATAAGTGAAAATAGAATCTCACTATAGATTTTAATGTACATTTCACTTATTATGAGTAAGGATGAGCATCTCCATGTTTCAGACTTGTTTCTGTTCCTGCGAGCTTTTTGCTTAGCTCCTTTGTCAATTTTTTTTCTTGTTGTTTTTTTTTCGTAATGATTTTCTGGGTTCTGTATGGTAGGGATAATTGCCCTTTATTGGTGCTATGAGTTGCATATATTTGTTCCTACATTTTCCTGTGTCTTTTGAGTTTGTTTTAGGTGGTCTTTGCCATTTTTTAAAAATGTAGGCAATTTTATAAGTTTTTATTCAATGATTTTAGGATTGTAGGTCATGATTACAAAGGAACATTTCAAGGGAGACAGGTTGTATTACTCTGAACAGGACTAGCAAACTTTAAATAGGAATGGTAGGAAGAACAGCATGAGAACCTCAGATGGGGAACTGGGTAACTTCTAATATTAGAAGTAATAAGGGCCTCTCAATATGGCCTTGCTATTCAGCTTGACATAGATTTTGAGTACTATTGTATCAGCAGAATTCTTGTTCCAAACAACAGAAACTGACTTAGTTAATTGAAGAAGAAAATGAAAGATATCAGGGAGCTCACAGAACATAAGCAAAGGCTAGATAACAAGACTTGGAAAACAGAAAAGACCAAGGACATGCCATAGCCAAGATCCTGCACAGCCCCAGACATGGTTAGGAGTGCCGCTCTCTGGTGTCACTCCCACTAGAAGCTGCATCTTGACAGGAGAATGAATGAAATGTCCTCACTTCATTGTGTCACTTATCTCAGAGTTATTGTATCAGAAGCATCAGATTAAATGTCCCAGGCAGAAGCATTCAGTTGGCCCAACACTCAAGAAAATTAGGACAGATGAAGCCTGAAATTTTAATGTAACCAAAAACTGATGAGAAACATGGTTGATATGGAGTTTTTTATTTAGAGTTCTTGTTGCATAAAGAAGTTACAACTTTGTTAAAGAAACCTACTCTGAAAAAGTTTGATATTTCATTCATTATGAATTCTGAGGTAGAGTTCGTCATAAGTAAGTTAATTTCTCATAAATGCTGAGATGAGGTCATTCCAGTTCTGTCCATTACAACAGTTTTAGTTCATTGTAGGAATGATAATGGTGCATTTAGAACAGTTTTGTTCTGTCTTATTCAGCGTCTATGGTTTCTATGGAAACAGACTTAACATTGACCTGGATTCTCTGCATTTTGTTTTTTTTTCCCCCAATGAGCAATTATTTCATAATGAAAGAGCCTGAGATTTTATTATTAATCCGGTTTTATACCACAGTTCTACAACAGTGCAGCATATGTATTACCACAAGGTTTATGAGAAAAAGTGAGATGGAGGCACAACACTTAAAAACTTCATCAATGATACATAAAAATTGATAATAACCTAATAACAGCCTAGTTTTGCACATATTAATTGGTTAAAAGGCACATAAACAATACAATAAATAGGGTATTGTACCTTGTAGAAGAACTGAAGTTTGCTGTGGAAGTGGACTTAATAAGAATTAGAGCTTGTGAATTGTTCCAAAGTAATGGTAGGAAGAGGATGACATGAAATCAGATTAGAGTTATTACATCTTATGCAGTTGGACGCTGCTCATGGCACACATGCTGAACTGAGGTCACTAGAAATATTTTGGGTGCGTTTTGTGTATTCTTATAAGCCTCTGAGTAACTGGATACTACTTTCTGCATTCACTTAGTGTTTTTCTTGGACAAAAGTCACATTATATTAAAATTGTTCTCTTTTATATCAGTTGCACAGAAACAAATTCATGTTTTTAAAACAAGCATTATAGCATACCTGACTGTACTTTTACTAGAATAACTCAACTATATATATTTTTTAAAGATTCTATTTATTTATTCATGAGAGAGACACAGAGAGATTTTATTTATTTATTTATTTATTCATGAGAGACAGAGAGAGAGAGAGAGGCAGAGACACAGGCAGAAAGAGAAGCAGACTCCATGCTGTGAGCCCAACGTGGGACTAGATCCTGGGTCTCCAGGATCAGGCCCTGAGCTGAAGGCGTGCTAAAGCACTGAGCCATCTGGGCTGCCCAACAGTATATATTTTAAAGTAACTTTGGGATTAGGGAAAATGACTATTGTATTGTCTTCATAACTGTAAGGAGATACTTTGAAAATGATCTTCCTTTTAAAATTAACAGTATTAAAAAAAATAAAATTAACAGTATTTTATATTTGTGCTATATGTATTTTATTAGTGAATTTGGATTATAGCTTCATATGAAGGGTTTAGGAATTAGATGCCTTTCATTAAGGGAATGGAGCAGTTCTTTCCTGACCTTCTGGTTGGTGGAAGTCCTTATTAGAGGTTAAAATTAGTCATATATATATATATATATATATATACACACACACACACACATATATATATATATAATGCAGTCATAAAAATGATATTCTGATATATGCTACAATATGGATGATCTTGAAAACATTACACTAAGTAAAATAATTCAGATACAAAAGGATAAAAGTTGTAGGATTCAACTTATATGAGATTCCTAGAATAGGTAAATGTATAGAGGCAGAAAATAGAATAGAGATTACCATGGGCTAGAGGGGAGAATGGGAAGCTATTTAATGGGTACAATTAGTGTTTGGGATGATGGATTTTGGAAATTGTAGTGATGGTTTTAGTAACATTGTGAATGTACTTAATACCATGGAATTATACACTTAAAACTGCTTCAGGTGATAAATTTTATGTTTTTTTTTTTTTACAAAAATCTATTTCATCTGTTATTTCCTCTTCCAACATTGTTCTCATGTACCACTAATTATACAGAGATAACTATAAATGTTTCTAAACTTTGAATTTGTGACTAGAAGTTCGTTTTCTTTTGTCAGATCTGATTGCTGAATTCAGATGTTTCTTATAATACCTAACAATTAAAGTATTTCTTTGGATTCTCATCAATTCTTTTTAAAAAGTCAGTTTGTTTTTCTTCTAAGGGAGAACAGGAAAACATTTGTTATCTTGAATGTTTATATATATATGTATATATAGTAACTAGTATATATAGTGAATATATGTATGCATATACATACATAGCTAATTATTTACATTTGAGGGACAAGCTGAAGTTCTCTGGAATTTCTTCCTCAGTGTTCTAGAATTCTGGGAATATTTAAGCTCTTGACCATAACACGGCATTTCTGTTAAAGAAAAATAAATATATTCTGGAATTATTCTTAAAATAGTGTCAAAGAAAATAGTGTGAGTAAATTGGCTTTTCCAGTTACTTCTAATATTCAAAACAATTGAATGAATAGTGTTACTAATTTGAGTCAGGAATGACTTTTTTTTTTTTAAAGAAAGAAATTCTACAGTAAGAGGTTTCTTAGTTTATTCATGTGATGAAATTCTTATTTTTCTACTTCTTATATGTCTCCTAAAATGTTATCCAATTGTATTTCAGGTTGCAACAAGGATAGTGTCCGAGCCGGCTGTAAAAAATGTGGCTATCGTAAGTACATTAAAAAATAATGCTTCAAAGAGTGAATCATTGCCTCTTTGGGCAGTGTAATTTAGCATCCTGATTTCAGTGCCCTGATTTCAGCATAGTTCTATAGCCTTGTTATTTAGCCGGGTTTGCAGATGATTCAGAAATTGCTCTGTCAACCCTAAATAGTTACTTTCTTCCCTGCTACAGACTCAATAACAGATAACTGTGTATCTAGTGACTAGCAAATATGTCAAGTACAAGTGGAGTAGTAGATTTTGGAGACTGAAGAAAGTATATTCCAAAAAAAAGTATAAATGTATTTAATCTTTACTCCTTGTCCTTCTAGATATTGGATGAAGAGGGGAAAGCAATGAAAATTTTTTATGAAGGGTTTTCCTGTAGATTGACTTTAGTCTTTAAGAATGAAATTAGTCCCAGAATTTCTGCTCACAGGCAAAAAGTTGATGTAAACAATCATTAATCTCTGTTATGATCAGTGAAATGGACCATAGAAATGGATCAATGAAATGGAATAGAAAAGTAAACTTTAACATGTGCAATTTTATAGCTTAAATTTGTAATTATGTATCACAAATACCACTTCTTTAAAGTAACATTTCCTAAAGCTTTGATAACAGCTATAACAGTAGCATTTGTTGGTTTTTAAGTTGTTTGGCGACCATGCAAATGAGCCTGGATTATGGTTAATACTCTGTATAAAATTAGTTAACTAATTAATTTACATAAAAGTGTAGTTATATTTGAAGCAGAATGTTACATGAGCCTCAGATGTACAACATAATGATTTGATAAGTTTTTACTTTAGGCTATGCTCACCACAAGTATAGTTACCACTGGTCACTACATAGTGCTATTACAATACCATCAACTGTATTCCCTATGCTGTACAGAAAAGTTATTTTTAAAAAGATAAATGTGATGTAAAAAAAAAAGGCCATTCAAGAGCATGTGAATTGAGAGCACTCAGGGACATAAATCTCCATTAAAAGGGCTCATAATGAAAGCATACTGAGAGTACCAAGTCACATTCCTCCAAGCCGAGGCTGAAATCTGTCTCAAGGGAATCTTGCTCATTTAGCATAAGCATACATAACCTTCGTATAAATAAAAACTCCTGAAGAATATACTTGCATGCAAGAAATGAGTACAATAAAAATCTTTCTGTGTTTTAAACTTGCTTATTTTTGCTTTGTTTTTTTTCTTTAAATCTTTGCTAATTTCTGTGTTTCATTTCTTGATTTAGGACTTATGAACCTGCTTGCTCATGTGCATGTTCTTGTGCATGTGTGCACTCGCTCGCTCTCTCTTCTATATATGCTGTTTTATTTACTTCAAAATCCGGAATGGATTTTCCAATCTATCTACGAATACTGGTTTATCTACTTGGACCTCTTCTAAGATTTGTAGGAAAATAGTGAAAATAATTTGTTGGAAATATTTGTTGATTTAGTCTCCTTATTGCTATTTTATTTTACACTATAATTGAAGTATCTGTAGTAATTAGAATTTTCTTATAGAAGCCAAGTAAACAAATAGGTTTGTCAATCTTTCTAAGTTTAGTTCCTTCTGCTTTATTATTTTAATCTATGATTTTAGTGATTATTAAATAACTCATTTGTCTCCTGTGGAAAAATTAAGTAATACTTCCCTTCTGGCTTAAACTTAACACCTTATACCTATTAAAAAGGAAGATCTTCTCAATTTATGTGTCTTTCTAATGGAAACTACATTTAAAAAATTACCTGTTATTTGGAGGCCAGAATCTTAGTATTGATGGGGTATCTAAGAGAAAAGTCCACAAAAATCTTTGAAATGTTTTTAATGCCTAAAAATGTGCATATTCATCAATCAGTTACAAAAGAGTATTATCTCTCTAATGTGAAACAAATGATTTAGGTTGTACAATTTAAAAATTTTAATACTTGAAGAAGATTTTATTGTCAGTATGTTTCAAATATGGTTATATTGTTTTCAAAAGCTTGAAGTTAAGGGGGCTGTATTACAAAAGTTAAGATGTATTACTAAATAACATGAATGTCACTTTTTCATGACATTCCTCAACAATATTAGAAGAATTATTATTTGTATGATGAGTTTCTGAATTTTTTTTGGAGTTGGCAACTTCTGAATATTTAAAAGCTACAAAGTCACTAAGCCTTTGTCCATGGAATAAATGTCTCAGATAATTATCATAGTTCTCAGAAAACATACCTTTAAAAAGTTCAGTATACTGAGTATACTCAATAGTGGAGCATTTGATTATAGCAGCAGGAAATAAGAACATACCTAAATACCTTTAATATTTTATTTAACTTAAAATACTAATCTATTGATAGACATTCATGACCTTTTCTTTGCCCATGGGTCGGCTCATTATTGTTTCTCATAGTCTTTTAAGTGCGAATACCTGAAATGCATTTCCTACTTCTTAGTTTGTTTCTCCAAAGATAAGCAAGCAGTGAAAATAATAAGTCTAAATGCAAAATCATTTTATCATTATTTCTCAGCTAGGGGTAATACTGCCCCCTTGGAAATCCATGGACTTTTTTTTTTCTTCTTAAGTTGTCCATTTGGGGTTAAGAGCAACAATAGGACATTTAGTATGTAGGGTTTAGGGATTATAAACATCCTACAGTGTGTAGGGCAGTACTAGGCAGTGGAGAATTATCTACCTCAAAATGACAATGGCTCCCACTTTGACAAACAGGTACTTTTTATTGTTTTAGATTTTTTTTCTCTGTCTTGTACAGTCTTGCACCAGTACCTAATTTGAAAACTGCTTTTTAAAAATAATTCATTTAAATCAGGTGTTTCCCATAATACAGCTTTGTTTATAGAAACAACCACTTTTTTTGTCCTGGATTCATATTTTTGGCCTTACATAATTGTACATAAGCAAACTTATATATAACAATAACAGACTCTTAGTGGAATAAAATATCAACAGGTAAAGTAAAATATTTAGGTATGAGCTGAGGAAAGACCAAGAAGGTACAATGCTAGGAGAAGAAGAATAGATATTCAAAAGTGAGGGAAAATTGTCATGTGCTACTGATAGGATTTGTAAAAGATGGTTTGGAAATTGTCATTGGATTTACCAGGTAGGATGCTTTTTTGACCTTAGGAAGTTCAGTTTAAGTGGAGTGGTAGGTCATGAAGCAAACTGGGCAGATTTAAGCCTGTATGGGGAGGGATAAAAAAATGGAGTGGCTATATAGTCTCTAGTTTCATGAAATTTGCATGGGAAAAGTAAGGAACTGTCTTAGTCCTTAT
This sequence comes from Canis lupus dingo, assembly GCF_003254725.2. Classification (NCBI taxonomy): domain Eukaryota; kingdom Metazoa; phylum Chordata; class Mammalia; order Carnivora; family Canidae; genus Canis; species Canis lupus. The sequence goes on along the minus strand of NC_064244.1, from coordinate 49,258,010 downwards.
GGGCTTCTATAACAAAAATAAATAGAATCTTTAAAAAAATAAAATAAAAGGGACTCCAGGGACATCTCTAGTCCTTTCCACCATGTGAGTGTGTGTGTGTATATATATATATATTTTTTTTAAGATTTTATTTTTTAAAATCTTTAAAGATTTTATTTACTCATGAGAGACAGAGACAGAGAGAGAGAGAGACAGAGACACAGGCAGAGGGAGAAGCAGGCTCCACACAGGGAGCCCAACGTGGGACTTGATCCCAGGTCCCCTGATTGTGCCCTGGGCCGAAGGCGGCACTAAACAGCTGAGCCACCCAGTCTGCCCCCTCTTTTATAAGGCAGTAATCCCATTCATGAGATTACCACCCTCAGAACCTAATCACCTCCCAAAGCTTCCACCAACTAATACCATCCTCTTTGGGGGTTAGAATTTCACTATATGAATTTTGAGGGGGCACAGACATTAGGTCATAACAGGAACATATTGAATATACTTGACCCTTGAACAAGATGAGTTTGAACTGCACAGGTTTAGTTGTGAGTAGGATTTTTTTTGTCTTTGTTTTTGTTTTAATAAATACTGTACAACAGTAGAACAGGAACCATCATGTCTCCTTCTCTTCCTCCAAACCTCCACTTAGCCAAACTAGATACTAGAGTGATACCTGTATCTTGCTTCTCTCTTGGGAATGTGGAAAACCTTCCAAGTGGAGTCTAGGGAAGGTAGATAACCAGGGAAGTTAAAGCACCTTTACCCTTCTCTCTAGGTCGCTTGTTCCACCTGGTCCCCTTTATGTGATTCTAATGCAGTTTCTGCTTGTGGGGGAAATGCTGTCAAGGGGTAAGTTCCCCGACAATATTAGCAACCCTCCTTAGAAGACATTCAGCACCTTGGACAGCACCCCCATACTGAGTCCAAGGCTTTTGTCTGGTGCGGTCCTGTCCCCCGAGGGTTCTGCACTCCTTGGTGGAGAGTCAGTAACCCCTTGGGTGGGTTATTATGTGGTCCTTGGCTTCTTTGGCAACAACCCTTCCCCAGAGCCTGTTTCTTGCACCTCCCAGTTCAAGACCTCAGTGAAGAGAGTTCCCCACAGGTAGTAGGATAGAGTACCAGGAGCAGGGAAGAACCCTGATGTTCCGGCCTTTACTGCAACTTGCCTCCACCTTTGCTTTGTTTTTCATCATTTGGTTACTTCTATCTTACTTTTCTATCACAAAAAATACAGTAGTTCAGTTTTGAGGGAGCCAGAAGTTATATGTGGATTTTTGAGTGCCCCTACCCTACCCCCTATGTTGTTCAGGAGTCCACTATAATTCCTGGAAGGGAATTTGGCATAAAGGGAGGGTTTTATATTTAAGATATAATATGTTTATATAGACTGAAGGGATATTATAGGAAATGTTGCAGATCCTGGAGACCGGAGAAGATTAAGCAATTTCCTCTAAGAGTTATAACAAGGATATTTCTTAATTTTGGAGGAAGCTAGGTGAGAATAAGTATGGCTATTTTCAGGTGTGGAGACAGTAGAATGAGACACTGTCTGGTAATCTTAGGAGGCTGAATTATCTGTTTGGGGAGGGGGCATTGAGTGAGACAGGAAAGTGTTTGGACCATAATTTAAGTCAGTCATAAGTTTGGAAAAGTCACTGAGGAAAATAGCACAGGCACAAAAAATGAAATGTTTTGTATTTGTGCTAATGTTCATGAATGTGTGATTGCACTCAAGCATTGCTTGGTGACTCAAGGATAGGCACTATCCAAAGAAAGTTTAGCTTTGAGCCAGAATATTTGTTTTACGGTGAGATATGATAGATGATCAAGAATATGAATGAGTCATAGAGACTTATAAAAGAGTGTTCAGGGAGTCAGGAATGAGGAATTTGATAGGCTAGGGGAAAATGAAGGGATTGAGTGAGTTAAGATCTTATTAAGATTCCCAAACAGATCTGTGTATGGGTGTGAGGGAGTGAGAAAGCTAGAAGGATAAGTGCTTATACTGAGAGTATGATTTTGGAGTTTAAAATTTCCAAAATGGAACATTTCAGGTGATGACAGGGAGCATAGTGTGGCCATGGCATCTAGAATATCAAGGAACTGAGAAAAGCCGTACAGCACCCTAGACTGTCCATTTAGGCCTGTAGAAGGGCTTAGGGTGAAGCACTAGCGTATGAGCCAGATTCCAAAGACTTCAGTAGATAGGCAACAGGGCTGCGTGGGAGAGTAGAGGACTGCTATATTGGGAAACAGTATTAAGAAGCCTGGAGGATGCTAATAATACTGAAATAAGCTGTAGAAAAGTGTTCTCGGGGAAGAGCCAAATATCCTTTAAAACAAGTGGTAGAGGAAGCAAACTGAGGACAATTTGTCCACTAGGGATTGTGTGTTTCAGAAGCAGTCATGAGAAGATTGGGAGAGAAGGGGGTAATGATCCGTTAGGTCAGGAGCACAGAAGCAATATGAAGATGAGACTTCCAGGAAGATATATGGATACAGAAGCCTGCATTTTTGGGTAGGAATCACAATGATAGGGACATGAAGCTTGGTGGAATTAATTGTGTTTAATGATTCAGAAGTTTGTAATGTAGCCTCATGCTCTCAGAGCTGAGGACCTTAGGGAACCCCCAAACCTGGTTTACTTAGCTCTAGTTCACATGGTCTGCATACTCCTTGGGCCAAGCGATAGGTACATGAGCATCCTGATTATAAAACATAATTTATCGGGACGCCTGGGTGGCTCAGCAGTTTAACGACTGCCTTCGGCCCAGGGCGTGATCCTGGAGTCCCGGGATCGAGTCCTGCATGGGGCTCCCTGCATGGATCCTGCTTCTCCCTCTGCCTGTGTGTCTGCCTCTCTCTCTGTGTGTGTCTCTCATGAATAAATAAAATCTTTTAAAAAATAATAATAATAATAAAAACATAATTTATCATTCATTTGGTAAATCTTTGTCAGCACGTTCTAAATGAAACTAAGTTTTTATTGTTATGTGGCACTTTGAGTTGCCCATCCAACCACTCCTTGAATGCAAATGATGGAGAACGTACTTTTGCTTTTAATGATACAATAAATGGTCATAATCTGACACCATGTATTAAATACCTACTTGGTGCTATAGACTCTGCTAAGCACTTTAAAGATACAACTCACTGCATTTCATTCTTAAAACAACCTTATGAAGTAGGTTTCCTGGTGCCCATTTTCATGAACAATCAAAAAAAAAGATGGATTCCGGCACCAGATGCCTAGATTGCCTAGATTGTTACTGTTACAAATCAGAAAATAGGCTCAGGAGGATTACTTTATTATTAAGTGGGGAGACTGGAAATTGAAATCTGGTAATCTGTAAGACTTTACACTATGCCATCGTCTTTTTCCCACTATTTTTAAAAATTATGGCAAAATATATATATAACATAAAATTTGCCATCTTAAGCATTTTTAAGTATATAATTCAGGTGCATTTATTACATTCACAGTGTTGTACAACCAACTCCACTATTTATTCTGACACTTTTCATTACCCTAAACAGAAATGCCATAACCATTATTTCTCCAGCCCTCCCTTCCCCCAGGCCCCATCCTCCAATTTACTTTCTGTTCTATGAATTTGGCCATTCTGACTGTATCATGTAAGCATAATCATATGGTATTTGTACTTTGTGTCTAGCTTATTTCCCTTAGTATAACATTTCAAAATTCATCTCTGTTTTTGTTTCTTTGTTTTGTGGTTGATATGATACATTGTATTTATCCATTCATCTGTTGGCAGGCACTGGGGTTGTTTCCACTTTATTGGTATGGTGACTAATGGAGCCATGAAATTATGTGTTGGAATCCCTTTTTTCAGTTCTTTTGGGTATATGCCTAGGAGTGGAATGCTGGGTCACCTTGTTCAGCTTTTAGGGGGCCTGCCAAACTGTTTTCCACTAAAATGGAACATTTCGTTTTACATTCCCACTAGAAATGTGTAAGAATTCCAACTTCTCTGCATTCTTGCCAACATTATTCTTTTCCTTTTTTTTTTTTTTAATGTGTAGCCATCCTAGTAGATAGTAGGAATTGATATCTCATTATGGTTTTTGATTTGAATTTCCCTCATGATTAATGATGGTGAGCATCTTTTTTTTTTTTTTTTTTTTTTTTTAAGATTTTATTTGTTCATGAAAGAGAGAGAGGCAGAGACACAGGCAGAGGGAGAAGCAGGTTCCATGCAAGGAGCCTGACGTGGGACTCGATCCTGGGTTTCCAATATCAAGCCCTGGGCTGAAGGCGGTGCTAAACCACTGAGCCGCCTGGGCTGCCCATGTGAGCATCTTTTTATAGTCTTATTGGCCATTTGTATATCTTCTTTGGATTAATGTCTATTCAAATCTTTTGCCCATTTTTTAATTGAGTTGTTTTTTGTTCTTGAATTGTACAACTTGTATATACACTGGATGTTAAACCCTATCAATGTGATTTGCAAATATTTTCTCCAATTCTGTAGGCTATCTTTTCACTTTTATACTAATTTCTTTGCAAAAAATTTTTAAATTTTGATGAAGTCTAGTTTATCAGTTTTTTCCTTTGTTGCTGGTGTTGTTGGTATTTAGTTTGTGGATCTATTTATTATTATTTAGAAAGAGGTAGAGGGACCAAGCAGGAGGGACAGAAGGAGAAAGAGAGAGAATCTCAAGCACACTCCACATTGGGTGCAGAGCCCGACATAGGCTCTGATCCCATGACGCTGAGATCACGACCTGAGCCCACGACCCCAAGATCAAGACCTGAGCTGAGACCAAGAGTCAGATGCTTAACTGACTGCACCACCTAGACACCCCTGGTGCTTTTGGTGTTTACCTAGAATCCTTTGCCAAATTCGAAGTCCTGAAAAAACTTATCCTTTCCTGTCTCCTAAGAGTTTCATGGTCCTAATTCTTATAATAAGTCTTTGATCCATTTTGAGTCAGTGTTTGCATATGATGGGAATAAGATGTTCAACCTCGGGATCCCTGGGTGGCACAGTGGTTTGGTGCCTGCCTTTGGCCCAGGGCGCGATCCTGGAGACCCGGGATCGAATCCCACGTCGGGCTCCCAGTGCATGAAGACTGCTTCCCCCTCTGCCTATGTCTCTGCCTCTCTCTCTCTCTCTCTCTGTGACTATCATAAAAAAAAAAAAAAAAAAAAAAAAAAAAAAGATGTTCAACCTCATTAGTTTGCATGTGGAAATCAATTTGTTTCTGCACCATCTATTGAAGACACTATTCTTTCCCCAATAAGTAGACTTTACACTGTTGTCAAAAATCATTTGGAGATACACATACACGTATTTATTTCTGGGTTCTTAATTCTGTTCTCTTGGCCTATATGTCTATCCTTGTGACAGTACCATCCTGTTTTGATTAGCTTTGTGGAAAGTTTTGAAATCAGGAAGTGTGAGTCATTCACTTCTGTTCTTTTTCAAGATTGTTTAGGCTAGTCAGAGCACCTTGAATTTGGGAATTAGTTACTATTTACTATTTCTGAAAAGGCCCCTTCATTTTTTATAACCAACTACTAAAATGTTGTAATTTGAAATGTCTCTGTATCTGTGGTCAGGATTTGTGTCTGGTCACCTAAGAGTTTTCTGGTCATTGTCTTCTTAGAGTCTATTTAGAAAAGACATCACAAGAACTGTAATTTGGAATACAATTATTTCCTAAGTTTGTTCACTTATTCCCCCAGTAGAAAAAACAGGAGACTATTTGTAGCTTTATGACTAACTTGTCTTAGTATTAGTTTAGGGTCAATTTCATTGAAATAAAGCTAAAATGCATGTGAGATGGAGCTTGCTGCCAGTGTGGTTATTATTTCAGTATTTACTTTAAATATTCATTGCAATATGAAGTGTTTGAGTGCAAAGCTAGCTTAAGTTAAAGGAAAAATTATATCATCAGGAGTTCTGATCAAAATGGCAAGCTGAACCAAGATAGAAAGTCCTCTTTTGTGCTTTGAACACAGAAATGCTGAGAAAAACAGAGTAACAACAATAAAAATAACCCAGCTCAAATGAATGAATAGGAAATCCCTAGTGGTGGAAATGAAAAGTTGCTCAAAGCCAGACAGGGAATGATAGCTGAAAACATTGAGGTCCACAGGCCTACTGGGTAGACTTTTATGGACTAGAGAATGACGCCTTAGACTACTATGGGATGGCAGCTTGGCTGGAGTGGGGACTCTTGCATAAAGCCCTGTTTGAAAGGCTGTGAAGCTGAGATTAGAAAAATCCCACTCACTATCTAGAGAAAATGGCCAGAAACTTTACTGTATGATTTCCTACAAGGTAATAATTAGAAGAAAAGGAACAATCAAGAATTGGCAACCCAAGCTTATAGCATGTATGAGGAGTGAATTTACACTGCCACCAATGAAGCAGGATCTATTTTTCCAAGTTGAGAAATTAACATTGAAAATAGATCTGGTATTGGGGCACCTAGCTGGCTCAGTTAGTAGAATGTGCAACTCTTGATCTCGGGGTTGTGAATTCAAACCCCATACTGGACATGAGAACATACTTTAAAAAATGGGTCTGCATATGATTTTACTCATATGTGGAATTTAAGAAACAAAACAAATTAACACAGGGTAGAAAATAGGCAAACCACAAAACAGACTCTTAACAATAGAGAACAAACTGAAGATTGATGAGGGAGGTGGGAAGGGGAATAGGGGATTAAAGAGGGCTCCTGTTGTGATGAGCACTGGGTGTAGTATGTAAGTGATGAATCATTAACTTCTACACCTGAAACATATCACAATGTATGTTAACTAACTGGAATTTCAATAATTGGGAAAAAAATGGTCTATCAAATTAGATAGGCTTAAGTACAGTTATATGTCATTATTAATAAAACAACATAAAGGCTACATAGAAATTTTCAAAATAAAGGGACAGGGGAGGAGATAGGTTAAATATTGATATTCAGAAGTTTTCTCACAAAAATGGCAACTTAATATGATTAATAACAGAAAGCGTAGTAGAGTAATTTCAGTATCAGACTTTTGAGGTAAGAGCAGTGTAGGAATAGAGATTCGGGGGCACCTGAGTAGCTCAGTTGGTTGAGCGTCTGCCTGAGGTCGTGATCCCGGGGTCCTGAGATTGAGCCCCATGTCTGGCTCCCTGCTCAGCAGAGAGTCTGCTTTTCCCTCCCTCCACCTCTCCCCATGCTTGTGCTCTCTCTCTCAATAAATAAATAAAATCTTAAAAAATAATAATAATAGAGATTCAAGAACAATCAATGAAAAAGGTAAAATGATAATGATCTTGATTGTGCTTACTAATATAATCTTCAAATATTTATAGCAAAAACTGTATTATAAGGAGAAATTGACAAATTTTTAATGATAGAAGTACTTGAAAATTATACTATCAGAAGTTATTAGACAAAAAAATGAAGATTTGAGCAACAAATTAGACATAGCACTCTATTCAACAGAGTGATATATATGTTTTTAAAATACATACCAAGTCATTTCATAAATTTATTACATGATAATCCACAGAAGAAATCTCAGCAAATACCAAATAACTGATCTCATACAGATCCCACTTTTTTTTTCTCCAGAAGTTCATTTTTTAAAAATGAACTTTTTGTTGTCTGATTGTTGGGGCTAGGACGTCTAGTACTATGTTGAATAGCAGTGGTGAGAGTAGACATCCCTGTCGTGTTCCTGATCTTAGGGGAAAGGCTCTCAGTTTTTCCCCATTGAGAATGATGTTTACTGTGGCTTTTCATAGATGATTTTTATGATATTGATAGATGTTCCCTTTATCCCTACACTCTAAAGAGCTTTAATCAGGAATGGATGCTGTATATTGTCAAATGCTTTCTCTGCATCTTTTGAGAGGATCATATGGTTCTTGTCTTTTATTGATGTGACCTATCATGTTGATTGTTTTATGAATGTTGAACCACACTTGCATCCCAGGGATAAACCCCACTTGGTCTTGGTGAATAATCCTCTTAATGTACATTGGATCCTATTGGATGGCTAGTATCTTTTTGCATCCGTGTTCATCAGGGATTATTGGTCTGTAATTCTCCTTTTCGGTGGGGTCTTTGTCTGGTTTTGGGATCAAGGTAATGCTGGCCTCATAGAATGAGTTTGGAAGTATTCCTTCTATTTCTATCCTTTGAAAAAGCTTTAGTAGAATTGGTATTATTTCTTCTTTAAATGTCTGGTACAATTCCCCTGGGAAGCCATCTGGCCTAGGGAAGTTTTTGATGACTGCTTCAATTTCCTCGCTGGTTATTGGCCTATTCAGGTTTTCTATTTCTTCCTGTTTCAGTTTTGGTAATTTGTAGGTTTCCAGGAATGTATCCATTTCTTTCAGACTGCCTAATATGTTGGCATGTGGTTGCTCATAACATGTTTTTAAAATCATTTGTATTTCCTTGGTATTGGTTGTGATCTCTCCTCTTTCATTCATGATTTTATTACTTTGAGTCTTTTTTTCTTTTAAATAAGTCTGGCTAGGGGTCTATCTTAATAATTCTTTCAAAGAACCAGCTCCTGGTTTCATTGATCTGTACTACAGTCTTTCTGGTCTGTATTTCATTGAGTTCTGCTGTAATCTTTATTATTTCTCTTCTGCTTGTTTTAGACTTTATTTGCTGTTCTTTTTCCAGTTCCTTTAGGTATAAGCTTAATTTGTGTATTTGAGATTTTTCCAACTTCAGACCCTACTTTCTGATCAGAAAGCATGATCTGAAAACTGCATATGTTTGCATATAAAAAGAATACTTCTGAATGATTCATTTGGAAAGAAATCACAACAGAGGAAACTTGTTTCCAGCAGTATGGCAGACTGGATCCTCTTGTAAACAACTAAGAAACTTGTATAAAATGCACAGTACATTATTTTAGATACAATAGTGTTCTAGAAAGAAAGAATTAGAGGGCAACAATCGAAGGAAAGCAGAAATTTAAAGAGGTAATAATTGAGGGTATTCCTGAACCCAGTGTTCATGAACTTGTATTTATATGGGTTGACAGAGTACAGGGGATAAAAGCAAGGCTTGGGGTCCAGGTTAAGATTGGGACTCTAACTAGAGTTGTTACTGTATAAATTTAGAACTTCCAAAGGATTTCACACTCAAAGAGAGAACTAGAAATAAACCCTAGCACAAAGTTAGTGAATCATTAGTGGGTTGTGAAATCAATTATGTAGTTACCATCAGCACTGTTTGTTGTTGTTTTTTATTTTTGTTTCTGAGTATCAAGCGTAGTAATGCTTCAGGTAACTTTTTGTTTCATTGTGAGTGTGTTAGTGTGAATTTATATTTGAATGCATATATGAATACAAAACATAATATTGGGAGGCAAAAACTAGTTGCAGAATGATAGGTAAATATCACTGAGTTTATGTTATAAAATAATCCAATATGCTGTTTTGGAAGGATGAATACCAACTGCAGTGTACCAACTTCTGAAGACAGAGGGAGTAGAATGAGATTAAGACAGGGTTCCAAGGAATTGTGCAAAGTCCCACCTGTGTGTATGTATGTGTGTATGCACACGCACGCACAGGCATGCAAACATTTACCTTAAACACTGTAAGTGAATATGACAAAATGTTAACATGTGGGTGATAGGCACTTGGATATTGGTTATATTATTTCCTGTACTGGGGGCACCTGGGTGGCTCACTGGTTGAGCTTCTGCCTTTGGCTCAGGTCGTGATCCTAGGGTCCTGGGATCAAGTCCCTGCAGGAAGCCTGCTTCCCCCTCTGCCTGCCTCCTCTCCTTGTGCCTCTCATGAATAAATAAAAATCTTAAAAAAAATAACATCATTTAAAAATAGTAATAATAATTTCCTGTACTTTTCTGGTATTTGTCCTATTTGATTTTTGAATACATGGTATCATGTGATAAATAAGTAAATATTATAGCTTTATTATTGGGAGAGTCTTTAGGAGGCAAATGATGCCAGAATGAATTTTTTTTTCAGAATGAAATTTTTATTTAAGTGTTCTTTAGAAGAGCACCATCAGGGGTCCCTGGGTGGCTCAGCAGTTTAGCGCCTGCCTTTGGCTCAGGGCGTTGTCCTGGAGTCCCGGGATCGAGTCCCGCGTCAGGCTCCCTGCACGGAGCCTGCTTCTCCCTCTGCCTGTGCCTCTGCCTCTCTCTCTCTCTCTCTCTCTCTCTCTCATGAATAAATAAATAAAATCTTAAAATAAAAAATAAATAAATAAAAAGAACGCCATCAGGAGCCCCTGGGTGGTGCGGTCAGTTAAGCTTCTGACTCTTGGTTTTGGCTCAGGTCATGATCTCAGGGTCCTGAGATCAAGCCTTGTATCAGACTCCGTGCTCAGCAAAGAGTCTGCTGAAGTTTCTCTTTCTTTTTCCCCCTCCCATGCTCATTCTATCTCTAAAATGAATGAATAAATCTTTTTTTTTTTTCAAAGCACAGTTATATTATCATGGCACTTTTAATTAGATGAAAGCTATATACTCACTCTGTAAGTAAGTACATAGAAAGGGAAAATACATGAAGTATGATGTAGCCAAAAAGTGCTTATTAAATTAGAAGCCCTGATGAATAAAGGAAAAAGTTCTCTCTCTGCATGGTTCATTCAGGAAAAGCAAAGTACTACCCACTGAATAATAGAAGTTGGAACTAAACATTAAATCATTAAAAGTGTAACTGGAAAAAAAATAAAATAAAAATAAAAGTATAACTGGTTTCTTAACCATGAGGCAACAAAATAAAAATATATAGTGTATGTGTTATTTTGTCATTCACATTTTTGTTTGTTTATTTTACTTAGCTGGTCACCTGACATTTGAATGCCGCAACTTTCTCCGAGTAGATCCCAAAAGGGACATAGTTTTGGATGTGAGCAGTACAAGCAGTGAAGAGAGCGATGAAGAGAATGAAGAACTGAATAAATTGCAGGCATTACAAGAAAAAAGTAAGTAATGCTTTTCTTTCCCTCCATCCTTTAAAAATGTTCCTAAACATTCTGTTGTATTATGTCATGTTTATCTATTTTTCTGTTGTATTTATCATTTAGATATCTTGTGTATTTTATATAAGAGATAGTGCATAGGTAAGGAAATAGACTTTGAATGTTGCAAGTACTTTGCCCAAAATCAAACAGCTGATCAGTGTTAGAACCAGGAGGCAAGTCTACTTCTGATTCTGCAACACAGGTTTTGTCATTGTTGTTTCCATCACATTATCATATGTCACATGGTACAAAGAGTCTGATTTAAGACTTCGTTTCTACACTTGTTTGGCCATTTGTAGCATGTGACTTTCAGCAAGTCATTTAACCACTGTGAACCTTGATTTCCTTGCGGGATAACACAAAGTATTAGTTTGTTAAATCATATTCCTTCAAATCAGTGACCTTAGCCATTATCCAGCTTTACTAATGGTTTCAAATATATAAATGATCATGAGGCAGAGGGAAAGCTGCAAGAGTTCTAAGACCATTAGTACAGCTCCCCAGGTATTTTCTTTCTATGTCAGAACCCCCTCTGGCTGAGATTAACATGAGGTTTCTTTATTACTTACACACACAAAAAAGTCATTTAGTCATGAAGCATCTTAATTTTATGTCCATATAGTTGCATTTTCCAGGGTGACATGCCTCATAAATCCATAGATGCTGGGATTATTTACCATATGCAATCTTGGACAAAATAGATACATCCTGCTATAAGAAATCTATAAATAAGGATTCTCTTGCCAACAACTTGATCATAGGCTTGTAGCTTTCAGAATTATAAGAAAATAAATTTCTGTTATTTAAGCACAATCCTGTTTCTGCTCCCCCCTTCAAAGTATTCTCAAGCTAGCAAATACCATTAATTTGTTTCCAGGAGGTCTCTCATTAGCATGTTTACAAAGAAATTTGATAAATTATCTGTTTTCTTTCTTGGTGGCATCCTCCTTTCTCCTCAAAGAGAGAGTAGATTGCATACCTGTTTAACCATTTCTTTTCCCATCTTGTATATAAAATGGCCTATCCTTGCAAGGGGTTTTTAGGAATAAAATAATGCTGTATGTATGTGAAAATACTTTGTAAACTTCAAAATGCCATATGGTAGATGTCACACAGAATAAAAATGCTTGGAATGAGAGAGATACATAAAGGTTAAAGTCTCATTTTAGATCACAAGTCAAAAATAAACCATAAACACTTTAAAACTTTTTAAGTTTTCCATATTACATCTAATGAAGGTAAATGAAGTCAAATGCCAGCATACTAGGACAAGCTGGGAAGGCAGAAGAAGGAGAGAATCCTAAAAACGGCAGACAAGACTTACACTACATATGAGTATATACAGCTTCAGGTAAAGATAGCTGCTTGAGTGTACACCTTTGATTTTATCACATACTGAAACACCACGAAATGATAGTGGAAGACTTTTTTTTAAAAAACATAAACCCACAAAGAGAAAGAAAATGAGATAGCAATAATAACAAAATTTTAAAAAGCAGAGGAGTTTAGTGATAATGCACTGCACACTTGAGAAAGTTCAATCCTTTAATAGTAGGAGGTCTAAGGAGTAACCTGATAGTATACACTTCAAAACTCCCTAAAGACTTGATAATGAGTATCCTCAGGTACCTCTGTGATGACATTTGTAAAGCTAAAAACAGAGGATTGGTTAAAAATCTGAAGTAATCCTCCTCAATTTGCTTCCCCTACTCTGTGAAGCCAGATGGCTTCCCTCTATCACCTCAGTGGCTACTACAGTTCTGTTTTCTAGACAGGGTAAAACAAAGGGTCTTAAAACTAGGACATACCAAACACAGATGAAAACAATAAGTTAAAGTACAGGTAGAAAATGATGAGAACCTTCCAGCCATCTTCACCTCTTTGGTTCCCAGACTCTGGGTAGAATCACTCAGGTAGAAGATTTAAAGATTAATCTCTAGGAGGTCTGACTGGTCTCAGAAGAAAGAAATAAAGATACTGACCTCAGGAACTTAAAGGATGTGACAGCCAAATTACCAGCAAAGTTAAGATTTCTAAGTTTCACTTGCTCAAAACTGTGTGAGATTTTTACACAATCAGGGAGCACTAAATTTCTGAGGAAAGACTCTCATGTGAAATGTAGATACCAAAACCAACCAGCAGACAGATCAACCTGAAGGATAGAGTCTGTGCAGGGAGAAGAAAACAAAAGTCATTAATATCCAATTTTGTAGAAAAATAAGCTATAGCACCCATGAAAGAAGGATAAGATTCTATAAAAAGAACAAAACAACAAAAGAACTTTTGAAAATTAAAAAAGAAGCAGACATAAAAAAACTTGAAAGAGATGGAAGATAAATCTAACAAGCAAAACAAGAGAAGAAAAAAAAAGATTAGGCAATTGAAGACTCAATCAGGGGAATACTTCATTCAGATGAACTCTAGAAAGAGAAAGATGGAGTTTCCAAGAACTGAAGAACATTAGTTTCCAGATGAAAGGATTCAACAAGAACTAAGCACAGTGTCAGAAATAGATCCACACAAAACCACACTTTTGAAAAACTTCATACAATAGGAAATAAGGAGAATATAATTCAAACTCCCAGAGTCAAAGATAAAACAGGTTACAGGTGAAAGATCAAGAGTCAGAATAACTCTGTTCTTCTCTAAAGAAATACTAGAAACTTAGTAGATGTGGTAATGCTTTCAGATTTTTGAAGGAAAATTATATCAAATTATACCCAATCAAATTATCAACCAAGTGTGAAATAGAATAAAGGCTTTGGCAGTCATTCAAAGTTAAAAAAAAAAAAAATTTCCTCTTACATACTCTTTGTTAGAGCACTGATTCCAGAGGTTTCTTCCAAAGTAAGGGAGTAGACCCTAAGAAGGAAAACTATAGGAAGTAGAGATAAGAAGGGTGTTTCTAGAGCACTTGTAGAGGAGATCTCCTGAAGACAGCCACACCAGTCACAGAGACCAGGCTGAAAAGAGCAAAGCTAAAGATTCTAGGAGAAAAAGCCTAAGATTGTCAGCTCCATAGGGACAGTTTCTAGCCCATCCATCTACACTGCCCTATCTTAAAACAAAACAAAACAAAAAAAAAAAAAAAAACAAGCAAAAACAAAACCGAGAAAACCCAGAATCAGACCAAACCAAAAGTTTTAGAATTAGTAAGGCTTTTAGAGAACCCATAATTTAAACCTAGTTTTACAGAAAAAGGAACTAAGGACAGATGACTCCGTAGGTCACTGACTTGTCACAGCAAAGCCAGCACTGTGATCATGTTTCTTGCCCAGTAGTCCCATACTGCTTACAGTACAGTGTGCTGCTCTCCTACCTTAGAGATTATCCAATCTATTGGTTCTTCACCTTTTTTCCATCACCACATTGATCTGAAGGATAAAGTACACTCTCAACCTGAATAGTGATTTAGTCTAGAGGTGATTTTTTAATCAGAAAATCTGGGACAAATCTCACCTTGGCAGGAAAGGGAGGGAGTTAATATTACTATAACCACCAGGATAGGAAGTAGTGGGTAAAACTTCCTTGTTAGAAGCAGCTTTCCCTTAACCTCATATTGAGAATAACTGACTCAATATAAACTTTTTTTTTTTTCCTTAAAAAGATACACTTGCCTATGGCCACTTAAAGTTAAGCTCAGAACTTGTTTCCAAGTCTCGTGGCTCCCTCTCAGGAGAGTGCTTATTTCAGCTCATCATGCATATTTTAATAATAAAGAATTATTTATTTCATGGTCATCTAATGGAAGCCCAGTGTCCCCCTACTCACATAAACAATAAATTGGTTCCTCAATACAGGGAGGAAGGGAGTATAGAGGGGTGGTTAGTTCCATGGGTAACTTATCTGCTACTGCTCAGGATGTCTGATGGGGTGAGGATACAATGCTGACTTGTTCAGTTCTCATGCCACAGCCTTTAGTGGTTCTGAGGGCTCCTTGAATCCTTCCTTGGTTCTTAGAGAGAGCTCTAATATCAGCAGTCTTGAGTAAGTTATGGTTTGGGGAATTTTTTATAATCACAGTAAGAATAGCAAGCCAGAAGAAAGTGAAGAATTTTTAGTGTGCTTATGTTAATTAGTTTTCCTGCTTTTATGAAATAGAAACATAAAGGGGAAGAGAGGGAAACATCACCAAATAAAACTCAAAACTTACTTTTGTATAAGTTATATTCTTTTTTGCTTCTGCTTTCGTTTATTTCTATCATGTTGTATGTTTTTCAATGTATTTAATGTATTTAAGGAATTAATAGAAAGTAATTTATTTCATTTAAAACAAATGTCTAAATGACAAATACATCAATTTTTGACACAAATTGGAAAACATGAGAGCAGGACATGACATGGATAGGAGCAAACATTGTTGTCTTATAGTATGACAACCTGGAACCTGTGAAGCCTTATACAGTTGTATTACAAGTGCTGTGAACAGGGAAAGGTTGAATAATCCATGTATAATGAGGATTATATGATGTTATGGACTCACTGTGTGTGTTTGTGTATGAGCATGCTTACTGTTTAGTGACACTACAATGCTTTAGGAAGCTTGTGAAGGTATTAGAGGTGTTAGAGTATGTTTTGAACTTGCTGCAGAAACTTGCCTTTGGAATTGCACGTGGTAGTAGCAAATATCTGAAGTCCTATTTATGTTATAGTATGTAGAAAGTCAAGGTAAAAGGATTTTACTGTTTACCGAGGTCCCAAGAAATTCAAGAATATGGATTTTTTTCCCCTTCTATTGTACCTGGAGTTATTTAATATTAATTAACTATTAACTATTCACCTGTCATCAGGAAATAGTCCTCTTCTCATATCTCATCCCTTAATATTTTATGATATTCTTTTAGTTCTGTCCAGAAAAGAAGTGTTGTGTTTTGGCAAATTTGGGAGTTTGGGCTTAGTTTGATATTTTGGTTTGGTTTGTTTAAGAAAGTTGTTTTTTTTTTTTTTTAAGATTTTATTTATTTATTCATGAGAGACACAGAGAGAGAGAGAGAGAGAGGCAGAGACACAGGCAGAGGGAGAAGCAGGCTCCATGCAGGGAGCCTGACATGGGACTCGATCCCAGGGTCTCCAGGATCAGGCCCTGGGCTGAAGGCAGTGCTAAACCGCCGAGCCACCCACCCTGTTAAAGAAAGGTTTATGTTAAATTCATACTTGATAGTATTTAAAGATGGTTGATACTGAATGCTGCTCAGGAGAAAATGCCCAAATCAGGTATTTGCACGTTACCAATAATTGTGTCGCTTGTTCTCTTTAGTAACTGCTGGAATTAGATTCAAGTGAACGACTTAAGTGGTGGTTTCAAGCTTCATAAAGATAGAACTTAAATGAATCTGTAACATGATTAGAATAAAACCTGTATTTGGCTCAAAACGTACTTTTTATAAGAAAGCCATGAAAGATATTTGCTAAGTAGTTGATTAGAAGTAACAAAAGTGAATGGGAAATTTAGATTAATGGATCTAGGTTTGGAACTATTTTGTTAGGTTTTTTTTTTTTTTAATCTTTTTTTTTTAATTTTTATTTTTTTATGATAGTCACAGAGAGAGAGAGAGAGGCAGAGACACAGGCAGAGGGAGAAGCAGGCTCCATGCACCGATAGTCACAGAGAGAGAGAGAGGCAGAGACACAGGCAGAGGGAGAAGCAGGCTCCATGCACCGGGAGTCCGATATGGGATTTGATCCCTGGTCTCCAGGATCGCGCCCTGGGCCAAAGGCAGGCGCTAAACCGCTGCGCCACCCAGGGATTCCTTTTGTTAGGTATTTAAAAGCAACTGGAGTAGCTACAAACCTGGTGACATATGCAAACAAAGATCAAGTAGCTAACTCTGCTGATACTACTAGGATGGTTCTTTCACGTTATCCCAAAGTTGTCTCTAAGCACTGGATCATACACTCTGACTCCTGTTTTTTTACACTAGAAACTACCATTCTTGCTGATTATTACAAAACCTAAGTGCAAAAGTACACACGGGGTTTTTGCCTTTAATTTTATACTCCAAGGGTTGATTGTATCATTTTCTAAGAAAATACGGTTTTGTAAAAATTTAGATTCTTTTCCCTATGTTTATGTACATTTCAACATTCTGTCTCAGAAGGAACTTCAATAAATAGAGGTGGAATCGTTTTAAGAGTGGTAGCGTAGAAACACTGAACTAAGTGGAACTTCTGTTTACAGTGTGTGAATTCACATGTACAATTATTGTTAATAATGCTAGTTCCTAAGTAGTAGCCAGGAAAAAATAGTTCTTAAATTCTAGAATTATTTTGTCTTTATTAGAATTAATTTCTCTGTATAACCTAGTCCTTGGACTCCTTGTCCATCATTCCTAAATGGAAGTGGTTATTTTTCCCATAGCTACTTATTTGCGTGGTTTGTTATAACTTGGGGGGACGGGCATGTTTATACTAGTCATTCTGAACTTACAGATACAAAAAAAAAAAAAAAAACCTGCATGAGAGAAAGTTAAAGTGACTATTTTTTTTAAGATTTTATTTATTCATGAGAGACACAGAGAGAGAGAGAGAGAGGCAGAGAGGCAGAGAGGCAGAGACACAGGCCGAGGGAGAAGGAAGCTCCATGCAGGGAGCCCGACATGGGACTCCATCCCAGGTCTCCAGGATCACGCCCTGGGCTGAAGGCGGCGCTAAACCGCTGAGCCACCTGGGCTGCCCAAAGTAACTATTTTAATATCAGATCAAGTCAGTTTCAATACAGAATATTACTAGGGATAAAGAGGGTTTCTTTATAATGATAAAAATGTTAGTGAAGAGGACATATGAATAATAAGTGTTTATGAATACTAAGTGGTCATGCACCTAAAAACAAATTCAAACTATTTGAGACAAACTGATTGGGTCTAAGAAAAAAACAAAAGGAAATTAGAAAGTATTTTGAACTGAATAAACAAAAAACACAACATAATATTATGAGATGCTTCTAAAGTAGTATTAAGGCAAATTGACAGCACTAAATTCCTATATTAGAAAGGAATAAATGTCTCAAATTTATAACTTAACCTCTGCCTTTAACACTAGAAGAAGAGTAATGAAACTCAAAGTGAGCAGAAGAAAGAAAATAAAAAAGATCACAGGGATCCCTGGGTGGCGCAGTGGTTTAGCGCCTGCCTTTGGCCCAGGGCGCGATCCTGGAGACCCAGGATCGAATCCCACGTCGGGCTCCCGGTGCATGGAGCCTGCTTCCCCCTATGCCTGTGTCTCTGCCTCTCTCTCTCACTGTGTGCCTATCATAAATAAATAAAAAATAAAAAAAAAATTTTTAAAAAGATCAGAGATGAAGTCACTGGAATGGAAAATAAGAAAACAATAGAAAAAAAGTAGTAAAACCAAAAGCTGGTCCTTTGGGAAGATCTGTAAAATTGAAAGATTGCACTCTGAACTGATCAGGTAAAAATCAAAACAAGCCAACAAAAACCAGTATCAGAAATGAAAGAACTGACAACACTACTACTACAGATATTAAAATAAGGGAGTATTGTGAAAAACTTTATGCTAATAAATTGGACAACTTAGATAAAATGGTCAGTTACTTGAAACATACAAACTACCAAAACTCTTTCAAGAAGAAGTAGACTGAATGGTGTGCATCTATTAAAGAAGTTAAATGTTTAGGTTAAAAACTTTGAACAAAGAAGACTCACTCCATAGCTGAATGGCTTCTCAATTTTACCAGATGTTACAGAAGAAATAATACCATTTCTACATAAAAATCTTAAAACTTGAAGAGGAGGGAGTACTTTTCAACTCAATTTATAAGACCAGGGATCTCTGGGTGGCTCAACCGTTGAGCGTCAGCCTTTGGCCCAGGGCGTGATCCTGGAGTCCTGGGATCCAGTCCCACATCGGGTTCCCTGCAGGGAGCCTGCCTCTCCCTCTGCCCTTGATTGATCAATGGGCACAAAATCAATTATATTTCTGTATTGTGACAATGAACCATCAAAAACTGAAATTTTAAAAATACCTTTTATGACACCATGAAGAATGTGAAATACTTAGGGATAAACTGACAGAAGGTGTGCAAGCTTGAAACATACAAAACATGGCTGAGGGAATTTAAAGAAATGAATGAATCAAAAGATCATATTCATGGAAGAGAAGATTCAGTCTTTTCAAGATATCAATTCTCCCCAACATGATGTATGGATTCAAACTACCCACAATCAAAATTCTAGCAGGCTGTATTAGAAATTGACAAATGAATCTTAAAGGTCTTGTGGAAATGTAAAGAACCTAGAATAGCCAAAATACTTTGGAAAAGAGTAATAAAATTGGAGGACTAGCACAGCCTGATTCCAGAACTTAGAATAAAGCTACAAGTAATTAAGGCGGTGTGATATTGATAAAAGGATAGCATAGAACAAAAAAGACCAATACATTTATGGCCAATTGATTTTTTTGAACTTTTTATGTTCAGAGAATTGTAGATTCATGTGCAGCTATAAGCGATAGTGTAGAGAGGACTTTGTGCCCTTTACCCAGTTTCCCTCAATGGCGATATCTTCCACATTTGGATTCTGACATTGATAAAATCAAGATATAGTATATTTCTGTCACACCAAGGGCCACTCATACTGCCTTTTAAAAGCCACGCCCACCTCCCTCTGGTCCTTACTACCTTCTTAATTTCTGGCAATCAAAAATTTGCTGGAATTTCAAAATGTTTTATGCTTTCAAAAATGTTTTATGAATGGATTAATATAGTATATGATCTTTTTAGATTGGCATCTTCCACTAGGTATAATTCTCTGGAGATTCACTCAAGTTGCTGCGTATTTTCAATAGTTTGTTTGTATTTCTTGTTGAATAGTATTTAAGTCCATGATTTTTTTTTTTGAGTTGGTTTTTGTGTGAAAGTCTTAAGCCAAGTCTTAGTCTTTTGCTTAAAGACAACCAGTTGTTCCAGCACTCTGTTGGAAAGCTATCTTTCTCCATTAAACTGCTCTTGCATTTTTGCTAAAAATCAGTTGGTCTAAGTTCTATCTTCTATTCCACTGATCTATGTCTTTCCTTCCACCACTGCCACACAGTCTTGATTAACATAGTTAAGTCTTAAAAGTGACTAGACTGATTCTTCCCATTTTATTCTTATCCAGAATTGTTTTAATTATTCTCTGTTCTTTCCACATAAATTTTATAATACTAACTATATCTACAAAGAAATCTTGTTGGGATTTTGATAGAAATTGCATTATACATGTATATCAGTTTAGGGAGAATTGGGACATCCTTACCTTCTTGAATCTTCCAATCTATGAACATGATCTGTCTCTCCATTTATTTAGGTCTTTGATTTCTTTATTCAGCATTGTGTAGTTTTCGATATAAAGTCTTGTACATGTTTTATTAGCTTTATACCTACAACCATTTATTTTATTAAAAATAACTATAAATGAAGTATTCTGAATGTTGTCTCTGTTTATTACTAGTATATAGAAATGTGATTCTTTTGTGTATGTTTATACTTGCTCAGCTCACCTATTTCTAAGAGATTTTTATAGGTTCCTTGGGATTTTCTATGTAAGCCAACATACCATCTACAAACAGGAATGGTTTCATTTATTTCTTTTCGATTTGTAAGTCTCTTACTTCTTGTTTCTTGCTTTATTGCCATGCCTAGAACTTGCAGCACTGTGTTGAGAAAGAGTGGTGAGAGACTATGTTCTTACCTGGAGTCTAATCCTGGAGGAAAAAAGCATTTATACTTTCACCATTAAGTATAATGTTAGCCATAAGTTTTATATAAGTTGAAAAAGATTCTCTTGGGGGCTGCTGGGTGGCACAGTCAGTTAAGCGTCTGCCTTTGGCCCAGCCTAGGTCATGATCCCAGAGTCCTAGGACCGAGTCCTGCATCAGGCTCCCTGCTCACTGGGGAGCCTGCTTCTCCTTCTCCCTCTTGCCACTAGCTTGTGCTCTTTCTCTCTTTCTCTCTTTCTCTCTCTCAAATAAATAAAATCTTTAAAAAGGAAAGAGAGGGGATCCCTGGGTGGCTTAGCTATTTAGCGCCTGCCTTTGGCCCAGCACGTAATTCTGGAGTCCCGAGATCAAGTACAACGTCGGGCTCCCTGCATGGGTCTGCTTCTCCTCTGCCTATGTCTCTGCCTTTTTGTCTCTCTGTGTCTCTCATGAAAAAATAAATAAAATCTTTAAAAATAAATAAATAAATAAATAAATAAATAAATAAATAAATATAAAAAGGAAAGAGAAAGATTCTCTCTATTCTTATCTTCTCTGAAAGTATTTATTATGAAATCATTGTCAGTTTTGCTAAAGGCATTTTCTGCATTGAGTTGAAACTTTTATCATTGTATTAAATCTCTTTCTCTCACTGGTAATTTTCTTCATTCTGAAGTCTGTTTTATCTGCTATTAATATAGCCACTCTAGCTTCCTTTGGATGATGTTTGTTTGACATTTCTATCCTTTTGCTCAATTTGTCTATATAATTTTATTTGAGGTGGGAGTCTTATGACAGTGTGAGGGATGGATCGTATTTTTCAGTCCACTCTGCATATTTCTTTTAATTGCTTTCTTTTTTTTTTTTTACATTAATTATTTACATGTTAGGGCTAATCCTGCCATTTTATTACTTGTTTTCTGTTCCCTCTGTTTTTCATTCTTGTTTTTTTCATTCTTGTTTTTTTTTTCCTGCCTTCCTCTGGGTACTTGAACATCTTTTAAGATTATCTCTAGTGCTTTGATTTAGTTATAGCATCACTGAAACACTTATGGAATTGCATTTTGGTTTGCCTGTAGTGTCTTCGACTCTGTCCGTAGTGTTTGTAAATTTTTCTGTGATGTTTTGTATAGCAATTTATAGGGATTGCTGTAGGTATAATATATACATAATTTAGGGCTTGCTGTAGGTATCATATATACATAATTAATCACAGTCTACTGGTATTGTCATTATACTAATTGAACAGTAGAAAACTTGCCTCCCTTTATTCCCCTTTACCCTCTCCCCTTTACTGTACATTTGTCTTGAATGTGTTCTCTACATACATTTAGAACTACATGAGATGATTATATAGCTTTTGTTTCCATCACCAAACATAATTTAGGAACTCAAGAGAAGAGAAGCCTATCGTATTCATGTTTTTGCTTCCTATGTTCGTTCTTCTCAATGTTCCAGCGTTCCTTTTTTTATCACTTCCTTTCCATTTAGAGAACTTCCTTTAGCCATTCTTTTAGGGTCTTTCTGCTGGTGACATATTCTTACTTTTTCTTATCTGAGAATGTCTTAATTTCTCCCTCATTCCTGAAGAATATTTTTACTGGGTAGAGGATTCCAGGTTGACCTTTCTTTTCTTTCAGCACTTATAAAATGTTGTGCCACGTATTTCTGGCTTCCACGCTTTCTAATAAGAAATCTTCCATTCTAATTGTTTCATTCACATAAATAATGTGGTTTTTTCCCTCTGGCTACTTTTAAGATTTTTTTCATTAGTTTTCAAAGGTTTAATTGTTTTATGTCTTGATATGGATTTCTTTGGATTTATCTTGTTTGGGATTCACTCAGCTACAAGTACTTTTTAAGCCCCTCCTTCTTTATACTCTCCTTCTAGAACTCTAGTAACATAAATATTGTATCTTTTGTTATTGTCCCACAGACCCCGAGTCTCTTTTTTAAATCTGTTTCCTCTCCATTGCTCAGATTGGGTGATTTTTATTGTTTTCCTGTTCAGTGATATTTTTCTTACATGCTTTGCATTCTGCTACTGAGCCCATCTGCTGACTATTGTATTTCCATGTAATGTGTTTTTACTTCTAAAATTTTTATTTTGTTCTTCTTTGGATTTTTAATTTCTTTGGGGCTTTCATATTTTTTTCATTTATTTCAAATACCTCATTATTTGGTTCATAGAAACATTTTTGTAATGGCTGCTTTAACATCTCTTTCAGATTATAATCTCTCATTATGGTGTTGTCATATTGATTGTTTCATTTTTCATTCAGTTTGAGATCTTCCTGGTTCTTGACTTGATGAGTTCTTTTCAACTGAAATTTGGGCATTGTTATATTATGAAACTCCAGAGATCCCTGGGTGGCTCAGTGGTTTGGCGCCTGCCTTTGGCCCAGGGCGCGATCCTGGAATCCTGGGATTGAGTCCCGCGTCGGGCTCCTGGGATGGAGCCTGCTTCTCCCTCTGCCTGTGTCTCTGCCTCTCTCTCTCTCTATGTCTATTATGAAAAAATAAATAAAATCTTTAAAAAAAGAAAAAAAGAAACTCTGACTTTTCTTAAACCTTTTCTTTTCTGATTTTCTCTGGTACCACCCCAGAAGGGAAAATGAGGATGCCACCTTGTGACTGCCAGGTGGAGACATAAGTTCTGTTTTTCCACTCAGGTTCCACCAGCACTCAAAGTGGTCATGGCTTCTTGTGTGAGGTGGGAGTGATCCTGTTACCACTATTAGGGTATCCCATGGTGGGAGTGGTCTTGATGATGAAGGCCCTGACTTTCATTAGATCTCCTCTGACAGTACTTCATTGTAGATGGGAGGAGTACCTCATCATTACATTCCTATGTGGTCTCCATTGACTCTCTTAGTGGAGATCTTTTTACTGGCCAATAGAGATAAAAGTTCTGGCCACTTACTTAGACTCCTCAGACTGTGGAATTGAGGTGCCCTATCATAGCTTTACAAGGGGAGAATGTCTAATTTCCCATCTAGCTGCTGCTTACATGATTGGGGTTGATGCCAGAATTTTCTGTGGTGTTAGGCTTGAGTAAGGGCAGTTAATATCTACAGCTACCTCTCCCTAGCCTTTGGCTAAAGAAATCAGGCTTTTGTTGGGGCATTTTTGTCTGTACCTGTTGACATTGCCAAGTTGCCAGCTTCTTCAGCTCCAACTCTGGGCTATAGGAAGCGAGAAGAATTCCAGGGAATCCACTACTTTGTCATTCTCTGGGTTTCAAGATCCTTGACCAGTCTATCTTATTTCTACTTTTCAGGTTTTTTTTAATGTATGTTTTTATAATGTCTGGTATTTTTAGTTGAACTTACTGGAGGAATAGGAAGAGTATACTTACTTCATCTTCCCAGAAGCAGAAATCTAATTGATTTTTCTTCCCTGTCCAACTGATTTTTAACAAAGGTGAAATAAGTTGCAAAATATTATATATACCACTGTATGTATATATCATATAAAATATCATATATCTGTCTTTCAAAAGAAAAAACTTGGGAGTCACATGTAATTATATAAGTGATTATATGTACATATTTGGTATATTAGCAAGCTTAGAAGAAAATACACCAAATTGTTCATTTTAGAAACATGTTAGAAAATAGTATATATCCTTTCCTTCAGGGATACCAAAAACATAAATATTAGATCTGTTGTTACTGTCCTGTTAACCTAACCTCATGACCCTTGAGTCCCATGATGCTAAGTTTACTTGAAAAAGAAAATTTTAAAACTGTATTTGAGGGGCACCTGGCTGGCTCAGTCAGTAGAACATGTAGGATCAGCCGTCTTGATCTCAGGGTGGTAAGTTCAAGTCCCATATTGCGCATGGCATATACTTAAAAAAAAAAAAAAAGAAGAAGAAGAAGCTGTATCTGATTGTATGTTTTGTTTTTTAAGATCTGAAAAGGTACACACCAAATTGTTGACATTGATTTGCTATAGGAATTAACAGTGGAGTATATGAACTTTTTCCTTAATGTACCTAGTAGTATTTGAAATGTTTATTGAAAGCATATAATATTTTTATAAGCTTCTTAATAAATAAAAATAATTAATGGACCTTAAGGGTATTAAGCTAAGTGGAATAAGTCAGAGAAAAACAAATACTGTATGATTTCATTCAAATGTGAAATCTTAAAAAAGAAAAAAAAAAGCAAGCTCATAGATACAGAGAAGAGATTTGTGGTTATTAGGCTGCTGATAAGGGTGGTCAAAAGGTACAAACTTCCAGTTATAAAATAAGTAAGTCATGGAGATGTCACGTTCATGTTGACTGTAGTTAATAAATAGTGCTGTATCATATATTTGAAAATTGGTAGGAGAGTAGGTCTTAAAAATTCTCATCATAAGAAAAAATATTTCTGGTAACTGTATAACGCGATAGATGTTAGCTAGGCTTATAGTAAATATAACTGTATAACATTGTGATAGATGTTAACTAGACTTACAGTGATTACTTTATGATGTATGCAGGTATCAAACTATTATGTTTTATGCTTGAAAGTAATATAATGTTATATGTCATTATACCTCAATTTAAAAAACTATCAAGAAAGGAGAAAGTGTTACAAGAAAAGCATAATATTCTAACCAATGAAATTGATCAACAAGCAAAATAAAAAAATGTGTACCTACCGTATTAGATATGGATTCATCATGTCCTGATTCTTTCCCCTCAACACACAGGAGTAAATGAAGAAGAGGAGAAGAAAAAAGCAAAAAGCAAGGAGAAAATCAAGTTGAAAAAAAAAAGGAAAAGGTATTTTTTAACATCATTGTTTTTTAAAAGCAGGACAGTAAATCCAGGATGAATTACAAAATTTTATTTTGTGCGTGTTGTCCAGTTAATTTGGCACTAGTTTTTTTTCCTAATGGGAATTAGATAATCAGTTGTTTAAAATATTAAAGTCAGGAATCAAAAATAAAGTTGATATTCAGCCAACTTAATTTTTTTTTGTAGCAAATTAAGGTATAAATAAATAATAGCCACCCTCCCTTCTTTTATGTGTTCTAGAATTTTGAGTTTAAAACATCATCCAGGCTTTCAATTAGATGATGTCTAAATTATTTACATATATATTTTGTCCTCATATATATGAAGTTGGAGCTTAAATATTTGTATTCTCAAAAAAAATTTGTATTCTCAAAATATCATTGCCATGGCTACAAAATTAAGTTATTAATAGGATTTACATGCTCACTAATCATGCTAAAAATTCTTTTAGGTCTCTCAGAACCCTCATCAGCCACCCATGAATTTTTAGTATCAACTCTTTTAATAACTAACTGGTTAAAGAAATTGATCAAAAGAATTAAGAAGCAGTTTCTTCTTTGGTTAATGGGTGCAATTTCATTTATACTAGAATAAACATGTACATATAGACATTTTTAAGGCCCTTGACGCTAGTAATGTCTGACTTGGACCCTAGTTCTCTAATAAAGTAGGTTCTGCAAATCAGAACCTTTACTTCAAAAAGCTTTACTTCATAAAGCTTTTAATATGTACATTTTAGCCCTCAGCTACTTTATAAATTGGAAAAGTTTTCTCTTTCTCTCAAATGTTGGGAGTTAAATAATCTTTAACATAATAACTAATAGGGGGCAGCCCCAGTGGCTTAGCGGTTTAGCACCACCTTCAGCCCAGGGTGTGATCCTGGAGACCCGGGATCGAGTCCCACATCAGGCTCCCAGCATGGAGCCTGCTTCTCTCTCTCTCTCTCTCTCTCTCTCTCTCTCTGTATCTCTAATAAATAAATAAAAAATCTTTAAAAAAAAAACAATAGGGAGGTAGAACCCAGTGTATTTTGTAGTCTGACTCATGTATTGTTGAATGATTTGCATTAGCACAGCAAGATAGATGGCTTATAGGAAAAATGAAAAAAATTTCTTCCAAAGTCTAATATACTTGTTTTATCATAACAGATTATTTATTCAAGACTGGGGTATCACGACCTCCAACAGGACCTGAAATTAAATGAACTTTTCTGGGCATACTTAGCAGAGATTTTGCCACCTTAATAGAATTGTTGTTGTGTGCAGGTCTGACACAGTACCTTAAAAATGAGAATCTGGGACCAAAAAGCCAAAGAAAAATGTATAGGCAAAGAAGCTCTAGTCAGAATGCAGAGGTCAAGCAGAGTCTTTAAAACAGGAAAACAGACAAGAATTAACAATAACAGAATTGAAGAGGGAACAAGAGAATCCTTGAGAAAATAAGCCCCTGAAACAGGTAAAAGTCCAAGTAAGATAGACAAGATGGAAAAAGGAGTAGAGCATTACAGGAAACAAGGGAAAACTCGTGAGTTCCTAAACAGGAAGGTCAGGGAATTCATACGAGTCACTCTGCAGACACAGCCTGGTGGTCTCACGTGTTTATTTTTTTCCTCCTGTGTGTCTTTGTCAAATTTTCTTAGTTTGAGGTTTCACTCCTAACGGTCAGATCACTCAACTATCTCTTGAGATGTTGAAATCTAAGACGGATCTGTCCTGTCACACATTTAGAGTTTGGGTGTGGGTACATGGTTGTATACCTGTTCATACAAGATCTTAAGAGATGGCTTCTCTACTTTTTTGTTACTTTTCTTTTTCTTTTTTTTTTTTTTTCATTTTAAAGGAAGAAATTCTATACTTTTCCCCCTAATTTTGTATCAGATTAATATTAGAAAAATAAAGAATAATGATAAATCATCCCATTTATTTATATTTATTTAAATATCTTTTTTGTAACTAGTCAGAATTACTTTGGAATGCAAGTGCTCATCTGTATCACTCTGCATCTAGAGGATTCAAGTATTCTAACTTGAAAAATCAAAAGAATTAACAAAAGTGCTTTTATTTTGCTGATTTCCAGCTTTCACCCATATATACCAAGGTACAGTTATAGTCCTTTTTATATAATTACGTCTTTTTTTTTTTTTTTAGCTCTTTTAAGAGACTCTGCTAACAAGTTACTGCATATGTGAATGAATTGTATATATAATAAAGGCTTGGTAAATGCTGCTTTGTTTACCTTATAAGATTTTGAAGGATATGACAGGATGAAAAACTGAAAATCACAGAAAAAATCATTACATCCTTACTGAATTTAACTTACTACTAGAGTCGAACAGAATAGAGTTATTTGTTTTGTCAGTTTCTGTGGCCAAGGAGCAAAAATTCCAGTCAGTATTTTAAGAGAATACAAATATATAAAGCACATTTTGAGTTTGCTTATACCCCACCTTGCTTCAAAAATGATTTAAGGCAGGTAAAATCCCATTTACAGTGAACCTCTCCAGCCATAAATGCAATTACCAGTCCATGTGTATTATTGCCCGTAGGTCTTATTCATCCAGTTCCACTGAAGAGGACACTTCCAAGCAAAAGAAACAAAAATACCAGAAGAAAGAAAAGAAGAAAGAAAAAAAGAATAAGTCAAAAAGAGGGAAACATCATAAAAAGGAAAAAAAGAAGAGAAAAAAGGAGAAGCATTCATCCACTCCTAATCCTTCTGAGATCTCCAAAAAGTAACTGAATCTCCGGCCTAAGCCATTAAATTCTAAGATTTGGTTTTGAAAATTATCTGACCTTCCTTGGAATTTGCTATACAATTATGCTTTGCAATAAATCACAGGCTTTTCCATATAGACATTTTTTTCATATATGGGACCATTGTCTGGCAATACATTTTTAGTGTGCTGACTCTGAAGTATTGAATCAGTCTTATTACTTGATAGTCATGCCCCAAGTGTGGATATTTGTACCTTCAAAACACATCATTTTTGTTATTCATGACTCTGTGTCTGACTCTAGTGTTATTACTTCATCAGTTGATTGTAAATGGCTTTATTGCAGTCAACACAGGTTATCGACTTAGCACTTAATGAGTATTTGCTGAATCATCAAGTGTCCACCTCCCAGTGATAAAGTGAGGTAGGGGATAATGCTTTGCTCTTGACTCTGAAAAATTTAATAGCTTTATATCCTATGGTAATATATAAAGGTAGTGAAATTTTTCACTGCTGTTTTTAAATTTCAAGCCTTTCTGGATGTCATAGGAGAGGAAGCTGCTTTATTGGTCTTAACAAGGACATTTTAAATCAGTGGTGTTGGCAGGAAGACAATAATTAAAAGACTTAAGGAAGTTTTACCATTACACAAAACACAAAGTGTCTAGTACCTGCCACCTCTATTATTGTAACAATTACAATTTTCTTCCTTGTTTAAAAAGACAAGTGCAAGTGTAGTTCAGCTTCATAGAGTTGATGCTGTGTTGGATAGAATTTTTAGGATAGACTCCTGGGTTGTTTTACAAATGTGCCATATTGGCATCTCTTAAAGTGATACCTCAAACACAGAACTTTTTAATTAGGAGGATGACAGCTAAATCATCATCAGAACTGATTTTTATTGTATTCTGTATGTAAATTTTATGAAGCTTGTTTCTATGAGTAATGTGGAAAACTTTTATAAATGTGAACATAAATATTTATTTGTCTAAAATAATTTGTAGTTTTAAAGCAGGTTTCACACTGAATTTATGGTTTCAAAAAATGACCAGTTTGGGACATTTCTCTCTTTTACTTCAGTCGTAGACCTTAAGCGCAGTGACAAAAATTTAGGATTAAGAATTTTATTCTGTACTTTTTAAAATATAAGAGCCAGGGAGTTGCATCATGAAAGCCTTTATATAACAATGGAAATTTTATATGGGTAAGCATTTTCAAACATATATTAGTAGATATAAATGTTTGTTACATTTTTAATTTCACAATGATCAGTGTTACTTTGCTTAGTATTCAGATAGTCCTTACACCCAATGAGTTAGACACTTCCTGTTGTGGCAGCAACAAACATTAACCAGTTATCATGGCTCGGCACCAAAGACTGCGTATACCTCACTGTGGTGCAGTTATAAATTTTCAAGTTGCTAACTTAAGAGACATGGCTACAGGTGAATTCATTTTTGTGAAATCAGGTAAGTACACGTGACCTCACAGGCTGGGAAGGTGTACTGATTCTTTCTTCATCCAGCTCCTCTCACTGGCATGACCTAAGTCAGACTAGGGGTGCTTCTTAACTCCTCTTAACACGCGCACACCATATTCAAAATCTAGGAAGCTACACCCACATCCCTATTCTAGCACTGTAGCTGAGGAAGCTTTCATACTTCTAGCTTTTCCATAATCTAATTTAGGCAAATGACCTCCTCAAAAAGAAATCCTTTTTTAAAAAATAGTTCTGTCAGTTGTTGGAATAGGTTTTTAAGGGTTTGTTTGGCCTTGCTGTATTTTACCTATTTTTTTAAACTGCATTTTATGTAAATACAGTTCTTTATCATGATGAAAAAAATAAAAAAGCTTTTAAAAATGATTAGAAAATGCTACATGCACAAGGATGACCCCATCCCATTTAGTGTGTAACATGGTTTAAAAAATGCTAATAATTGTAATGAAACAAAGTTAATTCAGGTATTTGTGAGTTTTATTTCTGTTTTTTTTTTATTATTATTATTATTATTATTATTTTTATTTCTGTTTGTTATAGAGATTATGGCTCATTAGATTTGTTTTCTGAATGGGGACACAATAATGGTCCAGAAAAGTTATATAAAATTCAGCACTCATTAACTAATACAGTGTGCAAATTAAAAAATTTTAATGCTCAGTAATTTTTTCCACTAGATTCATTCTTAGAATTATTCTTAAGTAAATTCCCCATAGTATGAGAATAGTTCATAAAATCACTCATCTGAATAAAATTCATTTTACTAGTTTTCTTCCAAAGTAATCTTGTTGTGGGGATAGCATACAAATCTCATTAATAAATTTTAGAAGATTAGTGAAGTTTTCTCTGAGGCAGTATGGAGCAGAGGGAAAAGTGAATTTAACAGTAAAAATTCCAAAAAAGTCCTGGCCTTCCTAACCACGTGTGACTTTCAACTAAATCATTTAATTTCTCTGGGCCTTGGTGTCTTTCATCTATAGCATAGTGTACCCAGTTTCCCTGAGAGCCCTTCCAGTCCTTAATGTATATGCTCATCAATATTTTAGTACAATTCAAGTAATATTATTCATTTTAGAAATTGTTATAAGTAAGCAGGTAGCATTCTATAATGGTAGATTGAATTTATTAATATAACTGTTAAACACATTCAGCTTCTTTAAGCAGATAATTGATATTTGGTTTACATTCTTACCAACCAATGTATGTCATTTTCACTAGATGCATATAGAATTTATGTTTAGCTTTGTATCTGTAACCTGATAATCTGAACACTCTGAGGCTATCACTTTTAGCTGATGGATCTACTGCCCACACATTCCCTTTCTTTTCTCCATATCATTTGTTGGCTAAAATCTCTCCAGGTATCCCTAATTGTTCACCCTTAATACATATCTGTTTACATATTTGATTCTCTGAGGCCAAAACATCAATAAATAAGGAGTAAAACAATTTTATGTGTCTATATTTACGATTCACTCTAATATTATATGGCCTTGTGTCACCTTCAATTAACTAGGTT
Organism: Canis lupus dingo; assembly: GCF_003254725.2. Lineage (NCBI taxonomy): Eukaryota > Metazoa > Chordata > Mammalia > Carnivora > Canidae > Canis > Canis lupus. The sequence continues at coordinate 49,226,830 of NC_064244.1, read as the reverse complement.
GCAGAATTATTAATAATGTTGATAAAAAAGGCCATTGATTCCTTTCTTCAGCAAACATCGATTGAGTGCCTGGCATGGCAAACACTGCTAATAAGTATTGGGGATACAGAGATTGGTGAGACTCATTTGCTTCCCTGAAGAGGTTCATATTTGGTTGGTAGGAGAAACAGCAGAACACATCGATGTGTAAGAAGTGCAGTGATTGACCTGAGCATGCTTTTATAGAAACACAGAAGGATACTTAGCCTGGAGGAGTTAGAAGAGGCTGCCTAAAGAAAGTACTGCTTGACTTGGATTTTGATTTGAGGATTAAGGTGGAAGTCCTGGCAGTTACTGATGAGTTGGTACTGTGAACAAAGTCCACAACAGAAAAGAACTAAGGGGTGTGTGTATCAAGAATTGCAAGCAATATGTGAGGCAGGAAGTGGGAAGAATCAAGACAACCATTAGGTTTTCAGGAACACAAGAAAAGTCTTATGTTCCATGTTTGGAAGCTTGGACTTGAATCTATGAGCGATGAGACACCTTGAGAGAGTCTTATGGAAAGAAATGACTTATTGGAGTTTGGTTTCATCCACTTCAGAATCCAATTAAGCAGTTTTTACAAGAAGAAATCACTCATATGAGAAGGTCACACAGAAAATAACCTGAGTCTTTTATATCCTATTATTTGTATGTTCCTATTATGTCCTCTTCTAGACCCACTTGCCTTTCTGAGATTTGATTATTACCAAAAATCCCAGTGACTTGTCTTCTAAAAACACATAAAGCTACTGTATTCCTTATCAGACCCGTCCCCAGAATGACCTACATACGTGCATACTTTGAAATGCGTTTTGTTTTAAATGTTTAGATAATTTTTGACTGACTTAAATTCTGTCACTAGGCTAGTATTTGTTCCACCCAAATAAATCATATAAAATATTTTTCATTGTATAGTCTTGGCTCTAATTTGATAAGTCTTCTTGCTTTCTTAATATTTTGTCTCAATCTATGAAGCACAACTGCTTCAAAGTTACAGAGACACATGCCAGTTGACCCACTGATTGAGCCTGGTGGCTGTCCCCTCAGGTAACCTGGGTTGGCAGAGACTATAGCTAGTACTAGTACTAGGACTCAGTTGTCCTTGGGCCATTGGCCTCCAAGGAGAATATGTTTCTTAAGCCAGCATGCTGGTAATCCCACTTGTGAAGCCCAGCATCTTCTGACCTCATTTGTCTCCCCCACCAAATTTAAAAAAAAAAATATGCAGAATGCCAGAGAATTGGGCTTCCTCTCCTAGGACACAACCTGTGACACACGCAGCCATGCCCAGCCCCAGTATCTCTCAAAGGTTAGGAGGAGTTTGAGGGACCATGAGCATTTTGCTGGCCTTGACCAGTTTGCCTGCCAACTGTCATTTATGGCATCTGCCCTTGCCCTTGAACAACAAAGGTAGAACTGTACCAGTGCCTTAACTTTCTCGACCTAGTTTTTTACCTGATGCAACATCTGACTATTAAGATAATTATGAATATCTGTGTATCAAGACAGCCAGTGTGAAATCCAGCACAAGCAGTAGATGTTGCAATAATGATCTGGAGCTGTGCTCTCAATATAGCCACATGTGGCTGTTTAAACTTAGATTAATTAAATATAAATGTATTCTTCAGTTGCATGAGCCCCATTTTAAGTGCCCAGTTGCCACATGAGGCTAGTGGCTACCATGGACAGTGCAGATGAAGAAAACATTTCCATCATCCCAGAAGCTTCTACTGCACAGTGCTGGTCCAGGAGATAACCCAGCTCTTGGTAAAAATTTTGACAGCCAAATGGTCAAAAGTTTGTAAAACCTGAACATGACCAAAAGCAATAGGACATTCCTTTTTTTTTTTTTTTTTTCCTCTTCTACCAGAGAAGCCATATTTGACACATTTTGAAAGGCTAGTCTTTCAACTACAGGTATTTTATACAACACAGTAGATGTGTTGGCGGAGCCAGCTTTTAAAATTAATCCTTATTTCCTAGTGAATTCCATTAGAAAACAAGGTCCGTGTTCTTGTAATAGAAATCACACTTAGGAATAAAAATCTTTCAAGACAATTATAATTTGCAGAAAGCATAGTTTGATTTCTAGGTGTCTAAGTGGTATTACTGCAATAGCCTTAGGTGGAGCTAGAGACTTTATTTTTTTTTATATAACTTTCATTATAGAAGTTCCATAGAAACTTCATCAGTGAAGGATTTTTGTTAGGGTTACCCTTTTGGTATGTAGAAAATATTTGTCATGCAGATTACACATTGTGAGGGAATGTTACTGAATGTTAGCTTTTATAAAGACAATATATTCATTTTGTGCCCAGCAAGCCCTCTAAAAAAGGCATGGGTTGATCTCTAAGAGACCTAAGAACCTGCCACCTCTATTTTGTAAGACCATTCCCCCTGAGATTTCCCCTATCCTCTACCATCTCATAAAAAGAACTGCCTCTAAGTATCAAAAGAATTGTGAAATGTTGGTGATGTGACAAATTTCTCATTGTTCTGCACTGGCATAGGCTTGCTTGTCTGTGTTATTGATAAGTTCTTTAATTTCTCATGAAGTATTAGCCTAATTTCATGTAATGCAAAAATATCTTAATTAGCAAATAAAAGTAAACTCCACATGATCAGAAACCTTAGTAGGTTTTTTTTTCCTTAGTAGGTTTTTAATAAATTAATTGAATAACTGAAAATGCAGCTGTGTCTTGCTTTGTGAATTTTTAAAAAGCATAATTACGAACTGTATTTGGAATGCATTCTTTATTTGTATGGCTCCATCTCTGCAGTGAGCTTTTACAACACAGGCTGTTTAATAATACACAGTTTTGATTTGTGTGGTATCCATTTTTGGATCTTGAATTACATCATCAGCTTCATAGGATGTTTCAATTGTTGAATTTGATGCTGCGTTTGAATTGGGGGCTTTGGTTTTCCTGTTCAGGTTGCCTGCAAAACACAAACCAAATGAAATAGTTATTTGAAGTTATGACATAAAATTTGGCTTTTTAAAATGTGTGCTTAAAAAATACACTTTGGAGCCGTATTGAAAATATGTCTTGAAAACACTCCATGGATGAGTGAGAATTGAATCGTTTTAAAGTTGTTTTTGAGCATTTCCTTCTGAAAGTCAAATTAGGGAAATGATAACAGAAGTAAGAATTTCATTTCCGTGCTTACCTTTTTTTATTTTTTTGCCTCCATGTTTCCATGGAGGAAATTACTCATTGAGAAGAAGGCAACAATTTCTGGGTTGCTAAATAAAAGTGTGATTGTCCCTGTGCATAACGAACAAAACTATACTAAAGCTAATCGTAATAATTTGCAACACTCTTAAGGCTTTGCCATCATAATCAGTTTAGATGTAATGTTTAAAAAGAAACACATTTGTGGGGAATCCCTGGTGGCTCAGCAGTTTAGCGCCTGCCTTCGGCTCAGGACGTGATCCTGGAATCCCAAGGATCGAGTCCCACGTCAGGCTCCCTACATGGAGCCTGCTTCTCCCTCCGCCTGTGTCTCTGCCCTCTCTCTCTCTCTCTCTCTCTCTCTCTCTCTGTCTCTCATGAATAAATAAATAAAATCTTTAAAAAAAACATTTGTGCCACAATCACAATCTCATTCACTCATTCCATGTAAATATGAGTCCAAAATGCATAAGGGTAGAGGAATATGGACCTTTGCTCATCACCAAAACCAAACCTCATAGCAAAGAAATGGATTATTCTTCAAGAATGATTGTTAGAAAAGTTAAGGGCGCTCCTGGGTGGCTGAGTTGGTTAAGCATCTGACTTGATTTCAGCTCAGGTCATGATCTCAGGATCTTGAGACTGGAGCCCCATGCCTGGCTCAGCACTCAGCATGGAGTCTGCTTGAGATTCTCTCCCTTTGGCTCCCCCTCCTTCCTCCTCAGCACCCCCCTCCTCGGCTTTCTCTCTCTCAAAAAAAAATCTTAAAGAAAAGTTATTGTATCATATAGTTCACCAACATATCCAAATTTAAACAACATAAATATGTAGAAGCAGTAGATTAATCCCCGCTGTCACTAATGCCCTCCTGGTGCTGAATCCCTAGCCCAGTTCACAGTCCGCATGTCTGACCTACTGGCAGCATTGTCCTTCCTTGGTCTCCAGGATACCACCCTTTCTTGACTCCCCTCCTCTTTCTCCATTGCTCCTTCTCAGTCTCTTGTTGGTCCCTTTTTCTTCTCTCAGGCCTCTTAGAGTCAGGAGTGCCTCAGGGCCCAGCGCGTTGGTTCCTAGCCCCATCTTCCTCCCCAGTTAGTCTCAATTAGAAAAAATATCTGCTCTGAACCTCCCTTAGAGGAAGTGGGATCCATTGGCCAAGAGGTTCCCCTATTAGAAACAGCTCCTTCCTCTACTGTTTGCCACTTACATCTTTCAATGTGTTCATACTGCCTGGCTTTGCTCAGTTATAAGTAATTGTACAGACTGCTTTCCAGACCCCGTCAGCATACCCCCACGGTGGGTTGATTTGGGACCTCAACACTCGCAGGGCAAGATTATTTACAAGTGGTGAAGAACAATGTCTCCCTCCAGCTCCCAGATCCTGCCCACAGCACTGAAACATGGGTGGCACTGTTCTCTGAGCTCACCTTAAAAGTATCCGAAGTTTAAAGCATAGGGCCTGGAATCGTTCAAAAGATGCCTTTATTTCATCACTTCTGAACTTCTGTGGTGGTAAAGTACATGTTCTACTTCTCAACATTCCATCATAATGTTTCAACCATATAATGTGATTTTTTTTTTTTTTTTTTTTTTTAGAAGTTAATTTGTTGTAGGCACAACATTTTCTAGCCTGGTAAGTAGCTCTATGCCCAGTCAGCAATCATTATCTGTTAAATGGAGTAGGGAAAGCTGGCATGAAAAATCTAATAAACCGATAAATTTGACTTGACTGTCACTTGCAGAGTGGAATTTTAGAAACTAATAGATGGAAATTTAACTACCAAGCACTTCAGTGGTGGAATTTATTCTCTGTGGGGGCCACTGAAACTATTTTCCTCTGGGAACATTTGAAAAGCGAAAATATTTCTAGGTTTGTTTTTCATTTGCACAGCAATGTTTGGTTAGTCCTCTTCAGTATTCAGCAGGTAAAGATAAAAGATCAAGGATAGAGGGTGTAAATTAGTTTCACATCATCTGGGTGGCTTTTGCATCTTACGTAAGCATTTCTTGACACATCTAAAACTTAAGATTTTTATTGGAGTTTCTGAAATGCTGAACTGAATGTTGGTTAATTCTAGTCCTTTGTGTTTCCTAAGCTTTTTTACAGACTTAGATTCATAAGTTATTTCAATAAGATTTTCAAGGTGTTTTTATCTACCTTGTCACATATAGTTTTTGTATTTTTAAAAAAATAAATTCAGGAAGTTATTTCCTAACTTAGAGGTTCTCTCTAAGAACCCCTTAGCTTGGGGTTCTCTCTTAGTCATCTCAGTTATGACAGCCCCAGTTTCCATTATGTATTTTCTGGCAACAACCGAAAGAGTTGAACTAACCTATCTACTGCCCTCTGAGATTTCAACGCTTGCAAAATATACTCCAGTGTTACGGGTTTCTCTTCATCAGGGACTTGTAAAGACACCCATTCTCCAGCCCTGCCTTCTTATCTCCTTGGCTACTGGATCCTTCTAATCAGTGTAGGCACAAATTTGTTTTTTAGACTGGCTTCTGACAGCAAGGCAATTCCCCTCACGGAACCAATCTGCTTCACAAAGCAGAAAAGATTTGTCAGAAACACCCTTCCAATGTCACTGGAAGCAGGAATTTTGATTAGCAAGTTAACACCCCTAGTGTTCACTCCCTTCTCACAACTTATTAAAAAAAGAAAAAATCCAAAGGGGCTTTCAATGTGTATCCTTTCTGGTAAGTCAGAGTAATTGGACATAGAGAAAAACCACTGCAGTGAGTAGCTATCGTGGTAACAAGAGTCCAGCCAACTGCACCTCTTTGGAATCCTCTTAAAAGAGAAAGCAAGAAAAGTCTGAGCAACCTCACCTTTTCCTCGTTTTGCTTTGATAAACAGATGCTAATTTTTTAGCCAACAAGGTAGAAAACCAGCTGCCTCTTCTTCTGCCCCAGGATTACAACATGGACTGGATTTTAAATAAATCTATCATTCCATGGAACTCCCAAGGGATTTGTTACATCTAAAAGGTTTTTCTTTTTTAATTCCTCCTTTTCCTTACTGAATGCAGATTGTGAGGCTCCAACATTACTGTTCTTAACTGGGTTTGACATTAGTTGTTCTTTCCACAGCTCGTGGCCCATTTTCTTTTTCTTTCTTTTTTTTTTTTTTTGGTGTCTGGTCATCAGAGGGAAATCTCAACCTTCCTTTAATTCTATACCAGGTTATAGAATTATACCTCTCAGACTGGCATTTAAATTAAAGCTTTGGCCTTTGCCAAAATTCAAATCCAATTCCTCAGACAATCTTTGCATGTATCCTCCACAAAGTACGCCAATAGAATTTTTTTCCGATAATAGTTGAATTTTGCATTCATTTTCTGAACCATTCCTCGGGAATCCATTTATCTTATAACTCATCTGTGAACTCTGCCCTTGCTTGCCATTTTAAAATACCAAAAGAGTGCTGGAGACCCCTGCAGGTCTTCCTCTCTTTGACTATCTGGCCGGAACTGTAATTAAGCTTTTCTGCTCTCATCTGCCCACATCCCCCTAGCTTCTGTGTCACATTCTCCATCCTACAGCAGCTTCTAATTCCTAATTAGCTGGCTCACTTTATTGCTGAGTGGAAAATCTACACATCTGACTCATCCCACAGTTCCTCCTAGGGAAAACAGGCAACCTTAAATCTACCCTAAGTGTGATTGATTTGCAAGAGGATGTTTTCCCTTCGAATTTAATATGGCCCATAGGCTGGATCTGAAGGTAATGGTCAAGTGGGCAGAACTTGCCTAGTGACCTACTGATCTATTGTGTTTTCCCTGTCTCCTTCTCCTGCCTTAAGAATATATAGATATCTCAGATAAATACACTTTAAAATTTACTGTAAAAGCTACAATCTTTGACTTGCCCTTTTGCTTTATCCATCCACTGATGAGTGAAGGCAGTTCTCTCCAGAAATGTTTTTCCTATCCTCCTATCCTCTTTTTTTCCACAATGAGCTTTCTTTTTCTTTTTCTTTTCTGCATTATTAAATTTTCCCAACCACTGGTGAATAACATAAGTCAAAAATAACTTAGTGGATATTTAAAATCCTTTAAATGAATTTTCACAAGAGACCGGCTTCTGTTTTGTTTATTGGTTCCAACATCAGCCAAGATTGCCTAACCCTGAGCCCTGAGGAGGACCCACAAATACTAAATGTGGCAGTAGCTCTGCTGAGCAATTTGATCTTCTACATTCTAGGAACAAAAACAGTCATAGGAAATTATATGATTATAATTATAATATGATTATGTTATATTCTATATAATAATATTATAATTATATAATTATAATTATATGATTTTAAGTAGAAAGACCCCTTTAGGAGACCTATTAACCTTTTCTGCCATTGAGTTCAAGTTACCCCATCTTCTACTAAGATCTCAGTGAGTTCTTAAAGACTTTCTGAAACAAAGAATGGTATTACAAAATAAGTTGGCAGCCTACTGAATAAGAGTTTTGAGCAGGGTTTTGTTGGAGAGGTGTTAAGGCTATTAAGAAAAATAGATCCCAAAGTTATCTGTAAACTTAGTGCAAAACCCATCAAAATACCACTTGATTTTTAAAAATATGGCGTGATTCAAAAATTTATTTGGAAGCCTGAACATTACAGGAGTAGCGAACAAACTTTGATAAAGAAGAATAGTGGTAAGGGAGGAAGGAGAAAGTCTTGCCTGGTCAGATATTAAAACCATATCACTACCACAATTTTTAAAGTATATTATTAGCTTAAGAATAAATGGATTGATAAATTTAACACAGCAAAATAGCGTTCAAAAAATTTTGGACACATTTCAAAAGAGCAAAGGACCCAATTTAAAGGAGGCTCCCACAGGCCAAATCTGAGACAATGTAAGGATTAGAATAAATGATGACAGTAATAGAATATTTTAAAACAAAGAATCTGAGTCCATACTGATCTTAATAAATAAACGAATAGGTAAATAAATAGGGGAGAAAAAATAAATAAATAAATAAATAAATAAATAAATAAATAAATAAATAAATGAGAAAGGAAAGCTCTTCCTTGTAGTAGAATAGCAACCAACATCAAAGGAATGTGAGGCTTGGAAAGTCACTATTTTATAACTATTGTAATAATAGGTCTAAAATTATTTTGAAATTTTGAATGGGGACACCTGGGTGGTTCAATGGTTGAGCATCTGCCTTCGGCTCAGGTTGTGATCCCAGGGTCCTGAGATCAAGTCCCACATCAGGCTCCCTGCAGGGAGCCTGCTTCTCCCTCTGCCTGTGTCTCTGCCTCTCTCTCTCTGTCTCATGAATAAATAAATAAAATCAAGAAAGAAAGAAAGAAAGAAAGAAAGAAAGAAAGAAAGAAAGAAAGAAAGAAAGAAAGAAAGAAAGAAAAGAAAGAAATTTTGAATGAAAAAACTCAGTCAAGACCCATCAATGAATGGATGAAAATTTGAGAAGGAACAGAATATTTTCCATCTCAAAGTACCTCCTCACAAAGTACTTAGTAATTAATAGGGAACAATCGTGACTTTACAACATACTAATCCAGCAAATACAACCTTAACCAATGAATCAAAGTTAACATCACCTCTAATGGGACAAAACAATATTATGTGCTTCCTTCTATGATGCCCTGAAAATATGATTTCCATGTATTCCTGTCAAAATGTATTATCTCTCTCCAATCATGAGAAAATATCAGACAAATTGAAAGACACTGTACAGAATAACTGGTTTTTGCTTTTCAAAAATGTCGAGATCATGAAAGACAAAGAAAGGCTGACGATTAAAGGAGGCTAAAGAAATATGACAACTAATTACTAGACTAGATGAGGATGAGAAAAACATCGCTATTAAGGATATTGGCAAAGTCTGAATATGAACTGAAGATTAGATATTACTGTATCCATGTTACATTTCCTGACTTTGATGAACATGCTGTAACTATGTAAGAAAAAAATCCTCTTCTTGGGAAATACTGAAATATTTATGGTTAAAAGGCACGATATCTGCACAATTATTTTCAAATGGTTCAGAAAATATACATTGAATGGAAGTCAATGATAAAGAAAATGAGGCAAAACATTAAGAAGAGGTATACAACCTCTATGCAATTCTTGCAATTTTTCTCAAAGTGTGAAATTATATCAAAATAAAAGAATAAAAAAAATTACAGCACTCTGTCAGTAAAGTGGAATTATTCTATGACAAAGGCATTTACTTATTGGCAAACAAAGATGTCAATATTGTCCAGTGGAAAAAAAATGCGTAAGACTCATCCCTCCTCCCATTTTGTTAGATCCACTTGTGTATAGATGCATGCCAAAAATCCATGAAAGAATTCAACATGGTGTTCATAACCCCCATCTCTGTACGGTGCAATCACGTAAGACCCTGTTTCTTTGTTTCCCCATATTGTCTCATTCTCCACCAACAAAAGTGAATTGAAAGAAAGGTCTTTCTTTCCAGGTGACTCTTCCAAGAAGAAGAAACAGAGCAGACCATTCTGAGCCAGGCCCAGTCATGTTGTGCTCACGGGCAGAAGAAACAATGGCATGATCCTCAGATGTGCTTTCTCAGGATTCTATAGGTAATTTCTATTTTTCTCCTAGGCAGCCACACCTTACTGAGGATTTGCTTGCTCTCTCTCATTTAGATCGCCTGCCTTTACAAGAGAGACCACGGGGTAGATACAGGCTTGGAGTTTCTACTACCTCTCTACAGCTGTATTGTTCTATTTGTGCCAAGCAGCTCTACTAATATCTGTCCTTTCAATTTCCATCCCAAACTCTGCTTCCAACAAGCCCTGTCCTTAGGCCGTCACCACTCCCCCCACACACACACACTCCCCCAGCGTGTCAGAACCACAGGGTGGATGTGCTTAGGCTTCCTGGAGCTCCAATCTTCTTCAGATATGAGGAGGAAAAGATGTTATTATTAAAGACAAGCCTTCACATTCAGCCAAATGGAAAAAAAAATGACATAAATTTTATAAATAAGATGGGAAAAGGGTAAACATAAAAGGGGAACTTCAAATAATTTAAAGCTGAGATCATGACCTGAGCTGAAGGCAGACACTTAACTGGCTGAGCCACCCAGGCACCCTTTCTTTCTGATGTATACAATTTAAGCTTTTATACATTTTGAATTGATCCCGAAAACATCAGCTCACTGGCAGTGACTGCAGTGTTTCATTGGGCTACCTCCAGGGTACACTTTGTGGACAGGTACTGTCGCCAAGAAATTAATTACCCTTTAAATTGTGTCCCATCATCATTTTCTTCCCTCTTTCCGTGTTTTGAGTTATGCACATTTCCAATGCCCCATGTGTTCGTAAGGGGCTCCCTGCACAGCAGGGAGTCTGCTTCTCCCTCTCCCCCTGCCGCTCCCCTGCTTTTGCTTCTCTTGCTCTCTGTCAAACAAATAAAAAAAAATCTTTTTTAAAATTAAAAAAATAAAACTGACTTAGGGCACTGCACTTTGGTGTTTCTATAAGTGACAAAAGTCTAAGTCTAGAATAGTTTAATAGACAGTTTTGCCAAGTGTATCTTTATTGGGTTTTATTCTTTTTTAAAAAGATTTATTTATTTGAGAGAGAGAGAGGGAGAGAGAGAGAGCATCCACTTGAGCACGAGTAGAGGGAGGGGCCGAAGGAGAAGCAGACTCCCTGCTGAGCCCAAGGTGGGGCTCAGTCCCAAGACCCTGAGAGCATGACCAGAGCCTAAAGCAGATGCTTAATCGACTGAGCCCCCCAGACACTCCAAGCAAGGTTTACTGAGACATAGTAAAGTGATAGTACAAAGCTTCTGAAGACAGAGGGGACCCGAGAGGGTTGCCCACCCTAAGTCAGTTTTAGAATGCACACAAAAACATTTTTTCCCCTCTAAGCCATTCAAATTGCCTGTAATGACAACAGTCTCAATTATAAAAATTTTATAAAAATCTAAAATAATGGGAGGTCGACTCTTAGGAATAGGTCACTTTGAAAGAAGAGAGTCGTAACAGACAATACCAGTTTCCTCTGATGTAATATTCACTTGCTTGCTCTTCTGCAAACATTTTATTATGCCCTTGACCTTGAAGGCATTCTTTAAGTGGAATAAAGACTTTTTGTTTTAATAGCTAGAACACGGGAATCTATTCCTAAGTGGAACAGAGAATGCATATTTCACAGCAGCACCACAATGTTTGCACTTTAAAGGATCACTTGCAAATATAAACCATGTTCTTTACCTGTCTCAGTAACATGTGGACTGCCTATTTTGTTTTGGGCTCCCCACCATGTCTGATTTGGTTAAAACCAACCCAAAGAACCCAAATCACTTCATTTGAAAGCAGCAGGAAGGTGGTGATCATATAAAACCCTGCCTTGTCAACAGCACACAATGTTTTTGAGAGGAAGGAAGCAACTCCTTCTAACTACCTCAGAAGGGCATTAATGGATCTCCTTATCTAAACAGCAATAAGAGGACAAGACTTGAATCAACAAGCCAACTAATTCTGTCGCTTGGTTCTCGGAGCCAACATGAAATAACATGAAATAACAACATGAAATAACATTCTGGAGCAGTCCCTGAGATAAATCAGGAAAAACAGCCAACTTCTACTTAGCACAACGCACTGCACAGAGGAGACATTCAATGACTGTTTGATGACTCTACAGGTCACAATAAAGATGTCCCTTTGATCATCTACTATAAATTGATCATTTACTTCATTCAACAAACATCGTTAAGTGTTCTAGGCAATAGCGATACAGTCGTAAGGAAACAAGATGGAAATTATTACTTTCTTGGAACTTACTCTCCAGTGGGAGTGGAGAAAAGTTAGACAGTAGATAACTAAAATATATAGTATAGTAGTGCTGACCGCTTAGGAGAAAAATAGAAAGGGAAGGGTGTGTGAAATAATGAAGGGGAGCTAAAAAGCCAGACAGGGTGACCAGGAAGAACTCCCTAGGAAGGTGACCTTTTAGTAAAGATGTGAAAGACAGTGCAAGTCACATGGCTATCTCAGGGAAAAGCCTTCTGGACAAGGGTGGCAGCACATGCAAAGGCCCTGCAGCAGAGGAGTTTCAAGGGACAGCAAAGAGGCCAATGTGTCTCCTCCACACAGGAGATGAGAGGAATGTGGGTGGAGAGGGCAAACCGCAGAAGCCCTGATAGGTCCCAGGTAAGGCTTCGGTATCTAACAAGACAGATGGGAAGTGATTAAGGTTTTGTTTTGTTTTTTTGTTTTTTGTTTTTTATTTTTAGCAGAGAACTGACAAGACCTGGCTTGGGTTTTAGCAGCCTCACTTTTCCTGCTTTGTGAACAGCAGACAGCAGGGGAGCAAGGGCTTAGCTGGGAAGGGGAGCTATTTGTTTTAAAATGCAGAGTCTGGGGATGCCTGGGTGGCTCAGTACGTCCTCCTGCTCCTGCGTGGAGCCTGCTTCTCCCTCTGCCTGTGTCTCTGCCTCTCTCTGTGTATCTCTCATGAATAAATAAATAAAAATCTTTAAAAATAAAATAAAATGCAGAGTCTGGAGTTCCCTAGGTGATTCTTAGGCATAGCAAAATTCAAGAACTTCTACTTTAAATTATCTTGAGACAAAAATTGATTTTATGATCTAATTCTTTGGTGATCACCAATCCAGTGCTGCATTTTGCGAGCGGAGAAACAGGATCTAAACTACTGGACTCACTTCAACGAACAACCTGTCCATTCAGCCGCACAGTTCCAAACAGCGCTTCAGAAAAAGATCCGCCAAGGGACCCTGGCCTCTTGCTCTGTGATGCAGGACACCCTCTGGGAGAGATCTCCTCTGCAGAAAAGGAAAGTAGAGCCAATGCAATCATTCAGTCACAGTGTATTTGATAAGGTCACAGAGCATGTACTCCATAAATAGAAGTTTCAGGATTCAGCCCAAGGAGGGCATCTGAGCAGGTGACTTTCCAAAACTTTTTAAAGTAAACTTTTCAGTTCCTTTTTAAGTAGAAGTTGGCGAGCACTTGTATCTTATTCTAAATATATAGATCCTACATTTTTAAAAATATTTTTATTTATTCATGAGAGACACAGAGAAAGAGGCAGAGGCAGAAGCAGGCTTCCGGGATCAAGCCCTCAGTCAAAGGCAGATACTCAACCACTGAGCCACCCAGGCGTCCCTACATCCTAAATTTCTATTAAAATACACTTTAAGTATGTATCTCGAAATGTTTGATTACTACTTTTTAAATACACCAAGAGAAATTTATATTCACAAAAGTCACAACAATTCTTTCTGATTGAATTTCGTATGCTAACGGTTAGCATTTGTGTGACACTTTGTAATTGAGATGATGAGACCCAGTTCCACAAACCGTACATAAAAATTTCTTTCTAACTCTATAGGCACTCTCCACACAAGCGCACAAACACACATGCACGTGTGTATCTTCACTAGTGTGTAATCCATTCAAACACTGTCTTCTATTGACTTTTCCTCTGCTTTTATTCCTTCTGTGGGCCTCTGCAGTATTTTATGGGCCTCCCCTGAATACTGCACCCCTCAAACGCTCAGAGGAAAGCCCAACTGACCACTGACTGGCCCATCTTGAGCGATGCAACCCTGAGAATTAACCACCAGAGATTTTGCTCCTCTATTCAACTTCTTTGGCTCTATCAAAAACAAAGTTAATTTTTTTTTAACTCTAAGAGGATAAAAACCTTCAAAACGGAAAGAGACTTAAACATAATAGAGTGGATCTGCTGGATCCATGTGTTGGTTTTCATGAGAACATCTACGTCCTGCCACTCTTTGTCCTCTGGCCCAATTTCTCGAAGGGTTTTCACCGTTAACGCCTGATTTCATGTGAATCTTTTAAAAGGCGCCTAACATACCGAGTTTTTGAAAAGCGTTCCTTGTCAACGGTCTGATGTATCACCCAGGGATGGGTGATCGTTTTGAATCCCATGCAGGGAGTTGGCTACGAATCACAGACACGGATTACCTTCTCGAGTGGAAGACGCCTCTAGGTGCTGAAGCTGGAGGCCGCTGTCTAACCTTTGAGGCTTTGTAGACAGAAATAAGTAGCACAGGACACAGACGCTGATGACAAAGGCAAGTAGAACAAGGGCAGCAGTTCCCAGTCCAACCAGGGCACCGATGCTGGAGGAGACAAGAAGAACATCCTCAGTGTCGCACAAAATGGTTTGCACACACACCCTAGAGGGCAGGTTTGAATGTTGTTCATTCTTGCTCCAGGCACTCCTAGCCAAATTATATGTTAGTACAAACGGCCTCTGATTGGAATCTAAAGCTCACCTCCTGCCTTCCGCAGGTTCTTACATTTTCTCGATACATTTACATGGTAACGTTAGTAATAGAATATCATGCGAGCTCAGATGGCAGGTGGACGGCCACATGATTCTCTAAATACCGCAAAGGAACCTCTGTCAGTGTATGTTAGAAGCAAACATCGTGTTCACCAACAAAAGGGGAATTAGCAAAATACTCTCTGGGACAAAAGTAGCAATGCAGATGTAGAACTTTTCTTTTGGAGACGTGTATGGAAGAGGGCACCTACCAATACATGAAGCCACAGCTCTTCCAAAAGAGAAGAAGGTTTAATGAAAGGGAAGCAGTACTTATGAAATGTATATAAAGTCCAGGTTTAGCTGGGTTTTTCCTTTCTAAAAGAGCATAATACCAAAGGCCTCTAGTGCCAAGGAAGAAACCCTTGTGCTTTTCTCCAAAAAAAGGGGGGGGGGAGGATATCTGATACTCTTTTCTCCGCATTAACTTTGTAATAATTCCTTCCGAGCAGTTATCTAACACTAATCGTTTGAGAGGTAACACAGTTTACATAAGCCTGTGAACTTGATACTTTTAAATAGGAAAAGGATCTTGGAAAAAAAATTATCTCGAAAGACTAATAAGCTTTCCTTATTATTTTGCTTTCCAGTGTATGTAAACATGTAGAGAGAGATTTTAAGCTGTTCAAGAGCACATAGTTCTGTTGACTTGCCCATAGTGCAGTGCCCCCAACAAGTTTGAGATGTACCCAGGGAAGGAGGGAGGGGAGACTCTGACCAGGGATGCTACGTGTGTTAGGGCTCTGGGAAGAAGGAGAACAAAATCAAAAGCGAGCCGCTAAGCTTATTCCATTTATTTTGATTTTAGGAGATAAAGCCCTTCTGCCATTTAGAGACGGCCTCCTTGGCCACAGACTTGGAGTCAGACATCCAAAGACACGTGTGTCTGCTATATTCATGTCGGCCCCTACTGAAGACTGGATAATTTTGTGGTTAGAGTCAGTACGTAGTTTTATATCTAAATTGGACTTCGCCCTCGCTTGTGCACTCTGAGTCCAAAGGGTAGACTCCCTGGCTCTGGCAACTCCGCTTTCATGTTAGTTTGCACCAAAGTTGACTTTTGTAGAGTATATGCATCTGGGAACGTTAGGACTATGCACAGACGCAGGGGAACATAATCCACTTAATTAACATTAAGTTAATGCTGCCTAAGACAGCTAGGCTGCCGCACATCTAGGAAGATTCCTGAAATGAGAACAGGTTATTAAAAAAAAAAAAATCTTGAAAGTGAAAAAAGTAATTTAGTCAATTTAAAAGTCAACTTAATTAAATTCAACATGCATATTGTGAGCTTTCAATGTGCACAATTGAAAAACCAGCCACATGATTTGAAGGAAAAAGCAAAGCATGCTGTTGCTGCTTTCTATTATAAGGAAAGAAGGTCCTGCATAATCTTGGACAGTTAGTGTCACAGTTCCACTACGTTGGAAATGCTGCTTCGTGCGCACAAAACTCTAGATACATCTCCTAAAATATTCATTTTGGGAAATACTTACTGACCTCATGTGTTGCCCTGTGCAATAGGTATTATTTTCCTAGGTCCTCAAAGCAGGTTGCCAAAGGAAGCCCTGAGAGGTCAGGGACTTATTTGTAAGAGATGAAAGGATGCTGTGGGAGGATGGTGGGGGGCGGGGGGATGCAGAACAGGCCAGATGATCCCATCCTCGCAGCATCCTGGGCTCTGAAGCTGCAACCACGTTCACGTTACCTTTCCCCGCCTTAGCAACTTTGCTTACCTGGTAGTAGCTGTGCCCCGCCTTTCTCCAGCAGCTGCAGAATCTCAGAACCAATGCTAGTGGCTTTAGGAATATTTCCCTCATGGGGACTATTTTAAATTTGGGTGGAGAGCAAAGAATAAGAGGGAAATGAAGCTCTGAATTTTTACTTCCCCAGTGCGTTCCCAGCGCTCAGTAACTCACAGGATCCCCAGGCTTAACATGGCCAACAGATGCCATCAGTTGAGATGGTTTTTATGCCTCCCAGGAGCTGAGCTCTCCTGTCCGTGTTGTCCAGGCTGAATGAAGACCCCAGCTAGCTAGTCGTTCTCTGTGCCCTCATAAACCTATCCTCTGCTGCCTGTCACTTTGGAACTATTCAAGGGTCTGAGAATCCCAGGCACTTTTCTGACTGAGTTTGACTTAAGAGTTGCCAGTCTCTGTTGGAGGTGCTGCCCTCATTATTAACACCTCCAAAGACTCAGAGCTGGCTTCCAAAAGTGCTATTTTCCAAAAGGCCGAATGATATGCAATACTGATTACTTGTCCAGATGAGAGGGATAAGCCACCACTATTTTCTGAGATTTTGTCCCACTCTGGCCACAATACGACGTTGTCACCTGAACTGACTGGTTAGCGACACTCCTTTGGAGGAGTTTTTGAAACTCACAGTATTTAAAAAAAAATTATTTCATTGCCTCCAGAAGTAACAGTTACAGTCAGCCGTTGGAGACTGGACAAGTGTGACAAATTCTGGATCATGCTAGAGGATTAGAGAAATAACACTCTTCTGCTTGCTAGCAGCGTCTCTCTCTTGTCGGGCATCATCAGCTCATTGGTTTGTGAGAAACCAATGAAGGTGGGTTGGGAGTTCTTTCCCGTTCATTCTCCAGGCAAAAACCAAAGGATGGAGTTCAGAGGTTGCAATCTTCTGGAGTAGAAAGGGGCAGGGGCGGGGGGGGGGGGGGGGGAGCATTTCACAGTGAAAATACCTGCATCAATAGTAGGTGGACTAAGTAAAATTGCCATCATAGGAAAAAGAGGCAAGGAAGGCTCCACCTTAGAAAGTCTCCTGTCTGGGGTCCCTCGGTGGCTCAGCGGTTTAGCGCCTGCCTTGGGCCCAGGGTGTGATCCTGGGGACCCCAGATCAAGTCCTGCATCGGGCTCCCTGGATGGAGCCTGCTTCTCCCTCTGCCTCTCTCTGTCTCTCATGAATAAATAAACAAAATCTTAAAAAGAAAAAAAGAAAGAAAGTCTCCTGTCTTGGTTCCAGGGGCCAAGTGGCCCACGTGTTAATCAAGGGGTGTCCTGTAAAGGTTCTAAGGAGCGGGTATCACAGCAAGTAAAACTTTCCCTCTGCCTGTGATCCATCAAATTAGGTTCAGGGTCATCTGAAAAGAGCAAATTTGGGGAGTCCAGTCGCTCTACGCGCGCGCACGCCTCTTTTTGATTCCTCCACACCCTCCAGGAGACTTTAAACCTTTTAAACACTCCGGTCTTCGGTGAATACCTAAGAAGGCGCCCCCCCCCCACCAAGTGTCTGTCTCCCCCTTTGTATTCAAATGCACCAAATGTCCGAACTAATGCAAAAGAGCGAGAGCTGTGCGCGCCTGCCCCCCCGCACCCCGCACCGCGCACCCCGGCGCCCAGGGCGCACAGCCTCGGGGGTCCCTCGGCCGGGCCGGGGGTGGGGGGGGCGGGGGGTGCAGCACCGGGCGGGTCCCTCAGCATCCCCCCCCCAGGGAGCCGAGCCTGCACCCCCCCCCCCCGAGCATCCCCCCGCTCCATCCCGGGCCCGCCGCCTGCGCACCTGAGGCTCCACATGTAGCCGTGCTTGTAGGGGAAGTAGCTGCCCGGCTCCCCGCAGCAGTACTTGAGGTCTGCGAAGCCGCAGCAGTAGCGGAGGGCGGCGCCCTCGCCGCTCCGGGGGCACTCGAAGGGCTCCACGAAGGTGCGGTTGAGGCTGTAGTAGCCCGAGCACACCCGGCCCGCCTCGCTCATCGCGGCCAGGCTGCGCTCCTGCGGGGGGGCGGCCTCCGCGCGCCCCCTCCCCTCCCCTCCCCGTCCGACCCTGGGCCCTTCTCCCACCGCGGGGTCTCCTGCTCGCCGCCTGCCTTGGGCGGCTCCTCGCGCTCCCTGCACCGGCACCCGGGAGCTGGGCTGGCCCCGCGGCGCGCCAGGAAGCGAGCTCACCGCAGAAGTGCGGGTGTGGCAGGTGCCTGCCGTCTGCACAGGTGCAGCCCGAGTTGCCGCGCCGCCTGCCCGGGATGGGGGGGGCCCTCCGGGCACGCGGAGCAGGACGGGTCCCCCCACCCTCACCCCCCACCCCGCAGAGCCACAGCCACTGCGCTGCCCCGGGAGCTGGGAGGGGGGGTGAGGCGCACCCCGACTTTGAGAAGGACGCGCGACGCCCTAACAGCTGGCAGTTCAAAGAAATCAAAGAAGCAAGGTTTTTTTTTTTTTCACCCCAAAGCTGGCCGTGCGTTCCGCATTCTGGGAAGCAGAGGGAAGGACAGGGGGCGGTGAGGACCTGCTGCGGAGACGGAGACCGGGAGAAGGACAGGGGGGCAAAGGACAGCTGGAGAAAGACACCGGCCTCCGTGGGGAAGCGCTGCAGAAATTTCCCTGGTTCCCCCTCTGTGTGGTGTTCTCACTTAGGGACGCGGGTGCTCATAAGGGTGGGAAGGGATGCGGTTGTATTGAGCAAACCCCTGTCGGTGTGCAAAGAAGAAAGTGATAATAGCCCCAAGCTGGAAAAGGAGGGGACTGTGACATTGGTCGCATTTGCAAGACAGAAGAGCGGTCCTTGCCCTTCGTTTTCTGTGTCTTTCCCTCCGGCCACAGGGTTGATTGGATGTTGCGATGATACCTTGTTGGGCTCTGGGTACTTCTGTACAGTCTGAACACTCCCAAAAATGCTCCCGAGCCTTGTGGAACCCGGTTAAGTCACTCGGGCGCAGTTGTGGGTCCCTCCGAGTTTGCTTGTAACCTTGGTAGGCAGAACCAGAGCGGCCAGAGGACTGCATGCTCCGCATCCCTGACGGGAGGCTCTTGAGGCCTCTACTCCACGCCGCGTGAATCCTGAGACTCACCAGTCCGGCCGGTGGAACAAACTATTGCAGGCATCCTGTAGATCATAGGTGTGCTTCCTCTGCTCCTTTTATGTGGGTCTTTTCCTGGATTCTAGTAGTTTCTTGACAGACATGTGCTCATCAGTACTCAGCTGAAGACTCAAGAAGATCTTCCAGTGACCTCTCTCTCTCCAGTTCTCTCTCTCTGTCTCTCCATCTACTCACCGGTACTATGTCTTGCCTTTGGGGACCCTTGTCCTGCATGACCTGATACCCATGTTCAGTACCTGTTGTTTCTCTCATTACTGTGGTTGAATGTTTTGGGGCAGAAGGGCTAATCTTGTCTCGGTGAAGCCATTTTAGCTGAAGTGGGCCAGGCGACTGGGCCTGATCCAGGGGCCAGTTGGGTTCTCTGTCTGTTCTCTACCCTGGCGACAGGAATCCACAGGGAGCTGGTCTGCAGAAAAGACAAAATGAGGCAGGGAGGAGACACACAGAAGGGTGGAGAGAGTGCTAATGGTTTTGCAATTCAGTGCAAGTCCTTTCCTGAGACCCATCCTACTCCTATTACTGCAATTCTGGGGACGGCCCTGACCCCTTAGAGTAAAATGCCCTTTCTGGCTGAGGTGCCTTCCCCTCAGAATCTACTGCTTGCACCCAAAGGGTTCTAAGCCCTGCAGCACAGCTGCAGGTGAAGGCCAGGGCGAAGGCAGTTAAGAGGCAGACCCAAGAGCTGCTGGGCCAATGAAGCTGGGAGGGGGGTCGGGAAGGGGCTTTAGGCTTTTCTTCCCGTTGTGCAAGAGGAAAAGAAGATGAAAAGAATGAAAGTTCTTTTGGGAGGTGATGGCAACTGTCTCAACAAAATGCATCAAAGTCTGCCTGGAGCGGAAGACATCAAGGTGGAAGAAGCTGAGAGCAAAGGCCTGGAGACGTGCTCGGGCGACAGGCGGAGCAGAGTACAAGGACCGGCCCCTCGCCGAGGGCCCGGGGTATGATTAGAAGTCCTGGCTCTCTGGTGGAACCAACTTGCTGGCTCCTGTGATTTTTCTTTTTTACTTTTTTTTTTTTTTTTTTTCCAACAACGAACACTGGATGGTGGGAAAACAGGAGCAGGGAAATGAGCGGTAGCACTGGGCAGGAGGATTCTCTGGGGCTGTGCTCCGGCCCCTGATGCCTCTGCAGTCACATCGGTGCCTCGGCCCTGCCCTGGCCCCAGAGCCACACCATATGCACGGGAAACACGCACACAGAGAAGGGCACGCCCACAGCTGCCCGACTCCACCAAGCCTGGAGTACCTCGGAGCCTCTGAAGTTCAAGTAAACACAAGAGCCTTTTAACACAAGAGGTTTAAGAGCAGGGTCAAGGTTGAGGCTTTCAGCAACGCCGGTGGAGAAGATGTGCAGCCTGCTTGACTTGGCCGCTGTCTGGTCCCCCCTGTGACCGAGTCCTCGGCTCTCAGCCGCCAGGCAGGAGTGACAGCCAGTGGGGTGCAGCTGGCCCAACCTCAGAAAATTGCCAGAAATTATACCCTTCATTTTCACATATCTCGCTGGTTCTCAGCAAAGATGGTACCACCCTTTAGGTAATATTTTGCATGCAAGTTTGGGTGGTCATGATGCCCGAATGCCCACCTGGTGATAGGGATGTAGGCCAGCGAGCTAGACATCCTGACATCCTGCAACATCTACAGAAAAACGAAGAACTGTCTGTGACTTTTCAAACGTGCCATGGGATATGACATGGATGAAAACTGTATTTATGCACATCTAAAACCCGTTCCTGTGTTACAAATGAAATACAAATAAGCATTTGTTGAATTTTCCAGGAACGTAATTCGAGGGAAATTGTTCTTTGTTTTGTTTGGAACTTCACCAAGTTTTTCACTCTTGGAGAAAATCATGCACCAGGGGTAAAGTCGCTTGAGATTTGGTATTTGAGTTGCCAATACCGTGCACTGTCTGTGCCGGCCGGCATCTGCGCTGTCACTCTGTAGTGACTTCTAGCTGCTGCGTGCACGGTATTGGTGTAAATGTGTCTCTCGGTCCAGTCGTGCTTGAGCACTTCCACGTGGAAACACATATTGTATATAGATTCCCTTCCCTTTATTTCTTCATCATGCCACAAGGAAGCCATTGCACGTGTCGTGTTAGTTTGCTAGGGCCGTTGTAACAAAGTACCACTGACTCTGTGGCTTTAACAGCAGAGATTTATTTTCTTAGAGTCCTGGAGGCTGGAAGTCTGAGATCAAGGTGTTAGCAGGGTTGTTTTTTTCCAGGGCTGTGAGGGAAGGATCTGTTCCAGGCCTCTGTCCTTGGCTTTATCGCTGGCCATCTTCTCCCTGGGTGTGCACATTGTCTTCTCTCTGTGTCTCTGTCTGAATTTCCTCTTCTTATAAGGACACCAGTCATAATAAGGGCCCACTCTTATAAACTCATTTTAACTTAATTATCTCTTTAAAGACCTTATCTCCAGACTGAGGTGCTGAGGGCTAGGACTTGGTCATATGCGTTTGGGTGGGGGGTGGGGGGTGGGAGAGGAAATGATTCATCCCATACAATTGGGTATGTAGGTCCATCCTACCATATATGCATTTTTCTTTCTTTTTGTTTTTTAAGATTTTATTTATTTAGTCATGAGAGACAGAGAGAGAGAGGCAGAGACACAGGCAGAGAGAGAAGCAGGCTCGATGTGGGGAGCCTGATGTGGGACTCGATCCTGGGTCTCCAGGATCACGTCCTGGGCCAAAGGCAGGCACTCAATCACTGACCCACCCGGGCATGCCAACATTTTTATTTCAAAATAGCAAAGGGAGACTTACAGGGACACATCTTAAATGGGGGACACTGAGTCTGACAGGGCTGAGAACTACTGCTATGCTCTCTGTGTAGGACAACTGCATGTGGCATGTCTCAGAGGTGAGGGTTGCTCCTTATCTCTGATCTCCAGCGCAACATGATTCACCCAGGACTGGCAGGCCAGAGCACGTGGAGAGAGATTGAAAACAGCAGCCATGTGGCTGCTGGGTTAAAGCAAAACAAGGCTTCAACTGAAGCCGACTTGGCTGCAGGGAAAATGAAGAGGCCAGATGAGTGCTTTGCTCAAAAGCCCTCCATAGATCCTTATTTTCAAACCCGCCATAATCAGTGCCACTCTCCTCTCCGCACTCCATTGCCCTCTAGGCCGTCTCTAACCTGCTCTCCGGCTCTGGCAAATCAGCCTCCCTCCTGCCACAGCAACCTCTTCATGTATTTTTCTGTCCAAGGGATGCTTTGACTTGCTTCTCTCTCTTGAAATCTTTGTCCAAAGCCCAGCTAGCCGAGTCTCTCGCCATCCAGCTCCCTGAAGCTGCTAGACTCGGGCAATTCCTAGGTAGGATGGAATTGGAAAGGACACACACGATGAGGCCACGAGGAAGCAGGGGTCGTGAGAAAGTGAACTCACGGCTTCCAAGCCCTGGGCAGCAGAACGTACACGTACACACACGGAAAACCAAATGGAGTAAAATTACCAGCTAGTGATAAAAGAAGGTTAGAAGTGGGAGGGGAGGGGTGCTGGGGGGCTCATGGTTGAGCATCTGCCTGTGACCCCGGGGTCCTGGGGTCATCGGGCTCCCTGAAGGGACCCTGCTTCTCCCTCTGCCTGTGTCTCTGTCTCTGTCCCTGGGTCTCTCATGAATAAATAAAATCTTAAGAAGAAGAAAAAAAAGAGGTGGAAGGGGAGTTGCTGAGTGAGCAGAAGGCCGATGGTGGGCGGTGCTGACGTGCTCTTGCTCACCTGGGGTGATGCCAACCCTGCCCCTGAGCCCCTGGGGGACCCGTCTCCATGAGAGCTGGCTATTCCCGGAGTTGTGTGAGTGCTCCGTGGTTGGGACAGAAATCGCCGTCAACGTATTTCACAGCCAGGATTTGCCGTCGAGGAGCACAGAGCAAAGGTCATGAGACCTTAAGGTGCTCATCCCCCTCCAGCTTGCAGATCATACCCCTCAACTCTAAGGTGTATTTGCCTCTCCCTTCTATTCATTTCTGGGCGCAGGCCTGAGCCTCCGGGGTGGCTGGCCGGGCCCTGACACTGGGGACAGCCGCTGGCCATGCAGCTGCCATCACTGGTTCGAGGCTCTGCCTATGACCTAGGCATGCTGCGTCAGGGTGCGTTTCGAAGTCTTGCTTGCCATGTGAGGCAGAGGCTGTCTGTCCCCTCGGTGCGTGGAGGAGAGCACGGGCCCCGGGGGAACTGGCAGTCCGCTGTCCTAGCACAAGGAGGGGAGCTGCCTTGGGATGAAAGGGACCTGCAGGTGGCAGGGCTGAGAGAGAAACTGGGTCCTTCCCACACTCAGTCACTGGCATGAGGTGTCCTTTAGGAGCCACTTATTTTTTTTTTTTTATATTTTATTTATTTATTCAATAAGACACAGAGAGAGACAGAGACAGAGACAGAAGCAGGCCCAATTCAGGACTCGATCCCAGGACTCCAGAATCACACCCTGGGCTGAAGGCAGATGCTCAACTGCTGAGCCACTCAGGTGCCCCTCTTTAGGAGCCAACTTATTGCCTTTATTGCCTACACCTCCGTGAGCTGGGTTTTCTGATACTGAGGACCTCCTTCCCCCTGGAGGAGCCCAACCATGGACAGACCAAAGGAAGGCTGACCATCCCCGCTTGGTGGCCCTGCTGCATGCGCCAGGCACTGTCATGAGCACTTCCTGTGGATCGTGCCACTGAAGCCTCAGGGCTTGCTCCTCTGCTGAGATGAGGACGCTGAGCCACAGGGAGGTGAGGGTACAGGGGCCAGTAAGAGGTGGAGTCGGGATTTAACTGCTGCCATGTGGCTCTGGTTAGTGAACCCTTCTCATACTAGGGCCTTAACTTCTGAGCTGTATGCCCTTTCCTGCTTCTTGGATGCCTGCAGTGATTTGTGGATGGATATTCATCTTTATGCTTTGAGGTATGTGTGTGTGTGTGTGTGTGTGTGTGTGTGTGTGTGTGTAGCCTGCCCACGTGTGTTGTATAGGCATAAAATTCCGTATTACTTTTTTAAAAAATATTTTACTTATTTATTCATGAGAGACAGAGAGAGAGACAGACAGACAGAGAGACAGAGAGATGCAGAGACACAGGCAGAGGGAGAAGCAGGCTCCACTCAGGGAGCCCGACGTGGGACTCGATCCCGGGTCTCCAGGATCACGCCCTGGGCTGAAGGCGGCGCTAAACCACTGAGCCACCCGGGCTGCCCTCCACATTACTTTTTATACTTATATTATTGTTCATGATGTAAAAAAAAAAAAAACAGTCCCCAGAGTACCTCCTTGCCTAAGAGGACGGGCTGGCTGGGATCCACGCTGGGACTCTCAACACCAGCTCCTGCTAACGGAAGGGGGCCTGGCCCAAAAGTAGGCCCCCCTCCTGAAGACCCCGTTGGGTAGAGGCAGAAGCCAAATTTAGAATCACAGTCTGGTGTAGAAAGAACTGTCAGGTTTCATCTCAGACCTGAACATACCGGGTGAACATTCTGGCCTGTGAATAGGCTAAAAACCCTCATGGCTCACGGCCCAGTGGCCCTCTCCTCCTCCCCTCTCCGTCCTTGTCCTCTGTGATGAGCACCACGTAAGAACATGTGAGGAGTTTGTGCCCTCAGGTGAAGAATATGACTGAGCCCCTGCACAGGTAGGGAACCCAGCCAGAGACTCCGGCCCTTGCTCAGGAAGAGGTGACTGTCACCAACAAGTGATACAAATGTGCCCCTGAAAGCCCGTCCCGCCGGGTAACACTCATGGCTTGAGCTGAGGGGAGACTCCTTCCCAGCTCCTACGGGCCGGTCTTCCATTGGTCCCCAACGTGGGCAAAAACGAGGCAAGGCTACTGTATCACAACGGCTCGGGGACTGATTTCTAAGCCTCTGCGTTCCCCAAACTCTCCAGATGTAGGGAGACGAAGAAGAGGCTCTTACTTGGGTGAGAAGTCAGTTTGGTTAGAGTTTCATTTGTCAGGATGTTATTTTGTAACTTTAAAGCTTTCTTCTACAGTGCTCTACATTTAACAAGTATTAATCTACTTTTAATAGTCACTTTTTAGGGTCGCCTGGGTGGCTCAGCAGTTGAGCATCTGCCTTCGGCTCAGGGTGGGATCCCGGGGTCCTGGGATTGAGTCCCGCATCCGGCTCCCCGCAGGGAGCCTGCATCTCCCTCTGCCTGGGTCTCTCTCTGTCTCCCTGTGTCTCTCATGAATAAATACATAAAATCTTTAAAAAAAAAGTTATTCTCTAAGCTGCCTTCCTCCCCCCACTCAGAGAAAGGAAAAGAGTCACTCATCTACATTTCCAATGAATCGGATGTTGTCCTAAAGAGTAGCTTGTCCTTCCTCCACCTGCCAGATGAAGGTGGGATTGGCCGTCTGTGCTCTTGGGGTCTGGAATAAGGACGGCGGGGTCACCGTTCGGGTGGAGGCTGTTAGTACAGGTGAGGGAGTGGTCCAGAGCGGGTGAGGTAGCCTAATCCACCAGCATCTTCAGATCTAGTGCATGGAACCCCAGGACAAAAACCATGGTCTGGCATGTATGGCTGGAGAAACTCGTCGAAATCAGGATTTATCCAAGGACCCTGCCTCTTTGTCTCCTAGATTTTGCAGGTCTGGGAGTCGAGGACTGGGGATGGGCTGTGCTGGCCAGAAAGTCTGGGTGCCTCGGGGAGGGATGCTCCTACCAGGAGAAATTATTGTGTTTTCTAGACCATGAGCCCTGAGGCTCCTGTTGGCCTTCTCAGACTCTTCATGCTTCCTGGGGAATGTTCTTTCCTTGTTCTCTTCCTAGAGCAAAGTGTCTGTGTTCTTAACTTTTGGTTGTAATCTCAAGTACCTGCTACCAATATCCAACTGTCTATGGGCATCTCATAGGCCATGTCAATGCTGGGCCACTGGACCAGTACTAGCTGTGACAACAGCTGTGACAGCAGCAGCTCTGTGGAGGTGACCTGGTGTGGCAGTGTAAGCCGGGGGCCATTGTGGCAGCATGGGTTGGCCTTAGGTGGCCCCAAGGCTTTTGGGGGCAGGAGGAATCTGTGAATTGACAATGGCTCAGAGGGCTTATTTGCAGAAATTAGCCATCCCTCTGAGCTCACCCACAAATAAATGCAGATAATTGAAAGGATGGGAAATGACTGGAATCTCTGCAATAGTGAGCGGAGCTGAAGTGAAGAAAGCTTTTAATTACTATTTATATGGCATCGTGTAATGGTACGACCTGAGCAAACACAGGCTGAGTAATTTTCAAGCCTGAAACGTTTTCTGTGACTGCCGAGTGGGCGAGGGAAAAGAGACTTTTTTATTTATTTTATTTTTTACTTTTTTTTTTTTTTTATCATACCTACACAAGGCTTTCTGGTAGGAGAATTGTCTAGGGAAAAAAATTGTTGGTAAGTTTTAGGATAGATCTATTTTATGGATTTTTGAAAATTTGACCACCTCCTCCCATACTGTAGCAGAAGAAAAAAAAATAGAAATGCTCAGATTCTTTTTTTTTTTTTTTTTGAAAAAACAGATGCTTAAGCATGTAATAGAGCACTTATGTTAGTTATTTATCATGGCTCTGTTGTTTTATGATATGATGTTACTACAAGTGATACAAATTTACTTGATAACACTCAGGTGAAGAATCGTGTCTTAAAAACTGAATGAAATCGGATGCAAACTCCAGTCTTCCTGGCTGGCTGGAGGGGAGGGAGGGTGTTACTCAATCTCAGTTTTTCCTCTTCCCTGGAATTGCAAATGTCCTGGCAAGATTAGGCAATTCCAGACAATTTGTGAGTGCCACTGGGAGGACGAGTGGGCTGGCGGGAACAGTCTGCACCAGCTGCTAGCAATTAGGGTGGCATTTTTTTGTAGGTAATTAAGAATAATAATAATGCTGATGAAAAAGTTGCTCTGCTTTTTATTATCACCACGCACTGGCAATTTTAAACTGCAATAGATAGAACTCCTTCAGGAAACAAATCTCTGTGGGCATAAAGTCTAAACAAGTGCTTTGAATACTGTTGAGTATTTATCAATTAGCACCTTTGATGGCTTATCCTTTAATAAATGTTTCATTCCATGTGGACTTCAGTTAGAAGAATCTTCAGGTCTTCAGC
This sequence comes from Canis lupus dingo, assembly GCF_003254725.2. NCBI lineage: Eukaryota > Metazoa > Chordata > Mammalia > Carnivora > Canidae > Canis > Canis lupus. The sequence continues at coordinate 49,199,410 of NC_064244.1, read as the reverse complement.
TCATCCCTGCTCCCCTTCCCTCACCCCCCACGCCTGCCGTGGCTACATGGGTCGAGCACATCTGTTTAGCTCTGCATTTGTTAAAGATTCGCAGTCCTTCGAGTAAATCCTTGTGAGGCTCCACATTTCCGACCCCGCAGATTCAGTTCAGAAGAGACAAAGAGGGGGGGCTCAGCGGTTTAGCGCTGCCTTCGGCCCAGGACCTGATCCTGGAGACCTGAGATCAAGTCCCGCATCAGGCTTCCTGAATGGGGCCTGCTTCTCCCTCTGCCTGTGTCTCTGCATCTCTCTCTAAAAATGAATAAAATCTAAAAAAAAAAAAAAAAAAAAAAAAGAAGAGGCAAAGAGGGACACACTGGTTACACAGACAAAGAAACATGGTTCAGTCTCCCATTCTACGTGACAACTTGGAGTCTTACTCGTGTGTCTACACTTTAAGCCAGTGAATCAGAGTGCAAGCGGCATCGCATCCTGCTCTCCTTGGGGGAGGGCAGCTTTATCTAGGGAATGCGCACAATGGCTCTCAAATTGAATTTTTGTATTATTTTACGTTCACTGTTTGTTTTGAAACTGAGGAATGAGTCATCAAGAACATAGTTATTATTAGGTGATTAACTCTTGAAAAATTTTGGCTTATGGAGAGGAGAGAGCTCCTAGCTCTGCCCCTGGCGGGTGTTCATTCCAGGGTAGGTGCCCCTGTTCTTGGCTCTGGGGTCTGTTTGAAGGTGGCAGGCCTGCCCACCACGGTCACTGGGACAGTGTCTGCGGCTCCCGGGCCCGGGGTTCGGCCCAGCCACACAGCAGCCCCTTGCGGCCTCGCGGTGGGCAGAGCGGGCATCCCGGCAAGTGCCCTGCTCCCCTCGTGCCAGGGCTGCCCTTGCCCTCGGCCCTGAGCACCGCACCTTCCTGGATCCGGAGAAGGTGACCGGCGAGAACAGGGACAGGGGTTGGGGAGCAGTACCCCTCATGGCTTTGGCCCCGCAACAGTTAATCTCTCAAGCTCGGTTATCTTGCGGGGCCCGGAGTCAAGAGCACCTTGGTTGGAATCGTAGTGAAGCAGGAATTCTCACGAGCCCCATCAACTCAGAGAAGTAAAAACGATCGCACTTGTAGTCCTCGACTCCCCCAAGCTCCCAAGCGCTATATTCCACTTGAGTCACCAAGTTCGTTAATTACCACTTGGCTTCATTTTTGTGGGACGCAGCCACGTTCATCGCTGATTATGTTATTGTTCCGTAGCCTTGTCAGGATAACGTGTTATTTTCTATTATGTGGGTGGTGATGCTCCTCTCGAGATGACAAAAAAAAAAAAAAAAATCACATTTTTTTGTAAGACAATACAATACTCCTCAATGAAACCGTGAAGGGCCCCGTTGTTCGTCCTCTTAGGCGAGGTGCTCACCTCGCTCTACACATTGTTCGGCGAGTCCGTTGGAAGGTGCTCTTCTGCGGCCTGTTTCCCTTCATGACAGTCGTGACTCTTCAAGCCAGATGGTTACTTTTTCTCTTATGTGTAGATAGAAAACAAGTTACTGATCCTAAGAAGTCATCCGTGGAGATGCTCTTGGGTTTGGGGCACTCAACTAGAGAAGGGGGAAAAAAAATCCCTTTAATGGTAGGCCCGGGAGCCCTGGGCAGATGCCCCAGCAGCCCAGGTCTGGCCTTAGCGTCTGACTCCAGGTTGTGCCTAATAGGTCATCACAAGCAGAGTGTTCCCCCTACCAACTACCCCACCCATTCCTGAGATGTTGTTAGCTTTCCCTGCAGCTCATCTCGGTAATCTGAGCTCCCCTGAAACACTGGTGCCCTCCCCCTGCCGGTCCTTTGATCCCTTTTTCTGAATGAACGAATGAATGAACAAAGGAATCGTTCCTTCTCTGCTGCAACCAGTTTTCTCTGTTCCGTTGCCTCATGGAAGAAGGTGACAACATATAGTCTCCAAATTTTTATATGGGATACCCCAGGTGTCCTGCGGGTGCCTCAATTCTGCTTGGGAAGGTGAAAAGCCTTTCAATTGTCTCATCTAGGTGGATCAGGTATAGTGCTTAAATTACCCTGGTGGCCCCCGGCTGCAAAGACAGGATGGGGGTACTGGTGGGGTTGTGGGGGAACAGTTTTTGCAAAGGAGATTCTGGACAGAAAAGTCCCATTGGTTTTTTCTCTTCCCCCCTCCTTCAATCTCTCGTCTTCATAATCTCGGTCCTGTCCCAAGTGTGTCCTGTCCCAGATTTCATACAGGAAGCCCCCGCCCCCCTTTTGATTATCCTGGGTCATGTCAGTTTGCTGTCACTCTACCAGTGGCCCTGTTTGCTCAGGCATGAGGGTTCTCAGCGGACACTGTCCTCTCTACCTCCCCTTCTCTGCTGCATAGGATCCCCACACCCCAGCGTCTGTAGCAATAACTGAGGCCAGTGTGCTTTTCCCCTCCCCCCAAGCCAGGTGTTGCATTAACTATTTGCATCCCGGCAACTCCTTTTGGACTCCACCTGCCTTTGTCAGGAATGAGGGAAGGAAGAAAGGTCCCTTTCCAACTCCTGGGCTCACAGGCTTGCTCTGGAACTGCTAGTTAGAGCCCATAGGCTGTTGCTTCACAGAAACAGTTTCTGCCAGAATTGGAGTGATGCTCGAGTACGGTACCTCTGGTGCATTTCCTACCAAACAGGTTTCTCGTAGGCTAACCCAAGAGCCCAACTACGAGCTATAGCATCGACTCTGAAGTCTTTGTTCCCCGGGGACTCAGTTATTGCCTTAGGAATAGACTTTTCTGGGGGCACAGAACCCATTTGTAAGTTAGAGACCCTCTGATACTTCATTCGCAGTCTGGACCGGGTGCTCTAGCGCACGCCCAATGCGCCAGTGTGGGCCTTCATGTTCAGAGCAGAGGTTCAAAATAAGAGCATCGGAACAAGGCATAAGTACATAGTGACATCATGCCTTAGGATTTATCATAATAAATTAATAATAAGATAAATTTAAATAAACATGAAATAAGATACATTTATTTTCTTATTTATAGGCATGGACGTTGGAACTTGGGGGTGTATGTGGGGAAAGGATTGCATTTGGAAGGAGGAGTGAAGCCTGGGGCTTAGTATTCGACGTTTCTAGTCAGGTAAGGCTAGGAAGGGAGGAGCTGGATGGTTTTCACCATCAGTCACAGGCCAGGGAGAAGGTAGGAAGCCCCCAGCAGGTGCGGGCTCAGAGGTGTTGAAGCGAGGGCCAGTGATAGAGCTGGAAGGTGCTGTTGTCATTATTGAGTATCTGTCCCGGGATGGGGTTAAGACTGGGAACTCTATGCAAGTTCTTGAGAATGGTACAGGATCTTCAACTGATAACATGAGAACTGGTCCTCAGAACTATAATGTATCAGGAAGGGGAAAGAGAACATACTGGGGGAAAGAGATGCTTACTGAGTCCCACAGATCCCATGAGCAGGATGAAGCATCAGGGTAGGGAATGGGGATGTGCTGCAAACTAGGCCCCAGAGAGGAGCCCAGGGGCTAGCGCTGGATCCCTACATCTTGGGCCCACCCCACCCCTGCACCTTAGACCGGTCTCCTGAGGACAAGCAATGACTGGCAGGTCTCCCTACCTACACTGCCAAGACCCAAGCACGAGGCATCCTGCCTGCCTTCCGTTGCCTAGCGACAGCACCTCCTTGATTATCAGAGTTGTCATAGTTTTCCTGTAGCTATCTGCTCTGAAACTGGGTACAGGGGGATGCGAAGAAGATGGCAAAGTCCTGCTTGTTCAATGAAATACAAGCTCACTTGCGAGTATGGAAGCAAGTGCACCATCAGTCCAAGCTCAGAATAGGGGCAGAAACAAGACCGATTTCATTGCTGACCCCAAATACGGAGCAGGAGAGAGGAGGGTAAGGGAAGAAGGAAATTCTAATGATGCCGTGGATCCCAGAATGATCAGAAGTGCAAAGAGGGACTGAGAGAGAGAAAAACAAAGGAAAATATCCCCCGAAGATATCTTAAATAAAAGGAGATATGTTTCAAATGTTTATTAACATAACATTTCCCCGTCAGTCATTCTTTTCCTAGGATGGAAGTTATTTAATCCTGTCAAACACAAAGAAAAGCACATAGGCTCGAAAAGCCTAAAACACCCCAGATTAAACGGTCACAGATAATGCTCCAGATTTGCCGTCATGAAATACTAACATTTAAAATTGTGGGGAAATCATTTTCTGGGTGGGGTGGAACAAAGACCGAGTCACCAATGAGATGGCATCATGCCACCGACAGTTATGGCAGGTGCAGGGCAGAAACCTGAAGATTCTACTCCTTCCAGAAGGATCACCAGAGGGCAGAAATCCTACCTGCCGGGGGTCAAGTTCAAATCCAGACGCACAGTGCTTAGGAGGGGAACAGTGACTTTGGGGTGCAGGTCTCTGCCCAAGGACGCCCCTCAACTACGTAGTCATCAGCCATAGCCTGTTGGAAAACACGCCTGTTCATTTTTCTTCTTTTTAAATCTGGGATGTCGAGTCTTCTTTTATTATTAGGTATCGCTGACACTCCCACCCAACTCAACATTCTCAACCAAGTTAAAAAAAATAATAAAACAACTATATACACCATTCTTTTGGTCTTTGTGGGTTTTTTAAAAACCATTTTTGTGGGTGCCTGGGTGGCTCAGTCGATTAAGCATCTGCCTTTGGTGTGGGTCATCATCCCCCGGTCCTGGATCGAGCCCCACGTCGGGCTCCCTTCTCAGTGTGGTGTGGGGGGGTGGGGAGCCTGCTTCTCCCTCTCCCCTCTGCTCATGCTCTCTCTCTCTCTTTCAAATACATAAACAAAGACTTAAAAAATCATTTTTGTTTCAACAGTGACATTTTTGGCATTTCACCTGTCACTTATTTATTCAATGGGGTAAACCTAAGAAGAAAAGTCTTTCATGCTATGGCCAGTGCTGGTAAAAGTTGGAGCGGGGAGAGGGGACAGGAGAGCAGACTAGAAGGGACAGAGTCGGCTCTCACATCCTCTGGGCGGTCAAGGCCATAGACATCTGTCTGAGAAAGTGAAATATTATTACCTACCTCTTGAAGTTTTTGTTCCTTTCTTTTCTTTTCTTTTTTTTTTTTTTTTGCAGTGGAAAAGATTGCCTGGTTTCTTTTTTAAACCTCAAAGTTCATTTTCTCAAGAAATGACTACAAATTTTCCCCCTGAGGGATCATCTAAGGATGTAACCAGTTTTCTTAAAATTATTACAAGGGTTGGTCGGTCGGTTTACACAGCCTGCAGTACAAAAAAAGTCCTTACTTCTCTCGCTTTGCCAACTGAAATTCAGAAAACAAACAAAACATTGCCCACAAAGGTACAAAATCTGGATGCCTTCCTCTTAATTAGTTTTTATTCTTTATTAAAGTCATACGTGTGGATAGTTAAAATAAAAATTCAAATGATTCTCAAAAAAGAAAAAAGGTTTTCAGTGAAAGCAGTAGTCTTTTAATCGACTCCTTCCCATCTGCTTGCAGCCCCCCACCCCGTCCTGATGCAATTCCACTTCCCCGTGGCGGTCCCTTACAATTGGCTTAGCTGGTAAGTTTGATACTTTTTGATGCTTTTCTCCACATTTTAAAATAATACATTCACGATGTATTGAATATCTTTTTTAGACATCACCTATGATTTACTTTACGGTGTAGATGACTTAGCTTTCGAAAAATATATCCTTCCATTCCCCCCTGCCCTGCCCCATATAGTTGTATCACTCTAGTTAGTCTGTCTTTACATTGTTATGATAATATTATATAGAATTATGTTAAAATAAAAAAAATAATCATATTTATTCACTGCTGAGGCAAATCATCTATTATGATGGTGCTTATTTTCTTGTGCAATGCTATGTCCTCCTTTAAATTCCTTTGTCCCTCTTTGTAGGGGTGTCTTCCATTTTCTACAAATGTCAGGAGTGTGCATGTGTGTGTGTGATGGTCTCTTTCACACGGAGCATTCCTTAAATGTCTGGTGATCTTTGACTCTGTTCATATTGAAATGTTAAGATCTAACAATCTGAATCCAAGTGTGGGCTCGCCAGACTTGTATTGGAAAACCACTAAATGTCATTTGTGAAAATCTTTTTTCATTTTCTCTGTGGCATTCATTTTTTCCAGAAAAGAATCTGCTAATTTTTCGTGTGTGTGTGTGTGTGTGTGTGTGTGTTATCTTGGCTGCTAGCATTTGGGGAGTGGATTTGGTGAAGGAGACTGCCTGTCCCACCATTCAGTGCACAAACTGTCGCTTAGTAATCCTGATTCAGACCAGACCCCTCTTCTGGGCCCTGGAGGGGCTGGGATGGGGGTGGGGGGTGGGGTCTCACCTCAGCCTGTGCCAGGCCCCCAGGTCACAGCGCTGCAGCGAGGGCCTGTGACCCGAGGGAGACTTTCTCCCTCTCTCCTGGCTGGTCATCCCTGTGCAGACCCTAGGCTATGACTTCTTCAGCTTCTTCTCCATTTCTCCATGCTCTTTCCATGGAAGTTACTATGTGTCATGAGGAGTTAATCACGAATGAAAAACACCATGAAAAGCCTTTGACTTATACACTAAGTGGGTGAATTGTGAGGCAATAGATTATATCTTAATAAACCTGCAAAAAATAATCCTTCCATCAAAAAAGAAACTGTGGTGGGGGCACCCGGGTGGCTCAGTGGTTGAACATCTGCCTTTGGCTCAGGTCGTGATCCCGAGGTCCTGGGATAGAGTCCTGCTGCCTATGTCTGTGCCTGTCTCTCTGTGTCTCTTACGAATTAAAAAGAAAAAGAAACTGGAAAGAAGAGAATGCTGCTTTTCTAATGAAATAAATTGGAAGATCTGTATATGTGTATAAAACAATTTTAATATCCTTTTTATATTGGAGATGAAAAGTAAAATAGTGGAGAGGTTACAGGGTGCCTGGGTGGCTTGGTCAGTTAAGCATCTGCTTTCAGCTCAGGTTGTGAGCTCCGGGTTTTGGGATTAAGCCTCAAGTCAGGCTCCCTTTTCAGCTGGGAGTCTGCTTCTCCCTCTCCCTCTCCATCCACCTCCCTGCCCCCACTCCACACACTCTCTCTCAAATGAATAAAGAAAATCATTAAAACAAAAGGTTACAAACAACAGCCAACTTGGTAGCCATAAATAAAGTAATGTAGATAATAGAAACTATCCAATTTGAACTTCATAATTAATATGTAAAATGTATAAAAATCTGAGAAATAATATGAATATGCACAGCAATGAAAATCATTCTCTATAAATGTTCCACTTGCTAGAAGTTCCTCTTGTAGGAATAATTCCCAAGGAAATTAAGGATCAAAGCAAACAAATGAAGAAAAGACCCAACAAACAGAAAAACATGAACAGCAACTTCTCTAATGAATGCTCTTGGTTGTAAACATACGGTGTAAATAAAAGGGCCTGCTACTCTTAAATTCTTAGTCTCATAAACTATGGCTTTAAGTGACTCTAGAAAACACATTGTAAGGAGAAGCCATACATATAAAAATGTAATAAGAAACGAAATCTTGAGTGCAAGCTTCAAAACGTGGTTTGAGAAAAATCCACCTCTTATAAATATATGATTAAATCAAGTTTAGAAAAGTCTTCTATCTCATCCTATGAATAAAACCAGAAAAGCTACAAAACTTAAAAAAAAAAATCCTTGAACCATTAATCAGGAGAGCAGAAGGATCAGAAAAGACAAATGGCAGAATGGTACTAACAGAAGAGGAGCTCTTACGCAGTTTAAAGGACCAAGCCACAGGGTGTTGTGTGTGGAATGATAACCTCAGTGCATCTATTATACATAAAGGACTTTCTTGCTGTTAAAGACTAAGTATAGGTTCTGAGGATAGAAAGGATTACTCTTACAATTTTACAAATAGGCAGATGGAAATCTCTCATTTTCTTTGCTCTTTAGGAGATAATGGCTCTTTCTCCCTCTGCAATGCCTTAAGCATATCATCTTGATGCAAGGCAGACCAGGTTCCCCAACCAAAATACTCATTGCTCTCTTAGTTTGGAGGAAATAACGGAGAGCCATATCAGTTTCTTGTAGCTGCTGTAACAAATTACCATGAAGTGGACATCGTGACACACAGAAACGTAGTCTCTTCAGATTAGAAGTCTGAATCCAAGGTGTCCGCAGACCAAATATTAGACCAAAGGATACACTTAGTGTTCTTATCACTTAGGAAATCACAAGGATGCTGGGAGCTCCGTACCAGGAATTGCAGGCAGAAACCGATATATACACGTTTTCTATCATTTTGCATATGCACACCAAAATAAATTTCAAGTCTAAAGGCATCTTGTTGAAGAATGTCTTCTTCTGGGGAGGTCAGTTTTTTTCTTATTGAGGCCTTCCACTGATGGGATGAGGCCCACTCATATTACAGAGGATAGATCATCTGTTTTACTCAAAGTCTGCTGATTTGATAGCTAATCTCATTTAAAAAAAAAAAAAAACAGCTTCCCAGAATATTCAGAATAATATTTAGTCAAACATCTGGGTACCGTGCTCTACTAAATTGACACTGAATATTAACTGGCACCGTGATCTTTGCTTCAAAGCTCCTGCTGGGTTGCTTGAGTCTGTTGGATCTAACTTGATTGCAGTCTGAGGGAATTCCAAACAATCCTGACTCCTTCCTCTTTGCTTTTCACAGGTGTCAGGTCAGAATCATGGTCCCAGACCTTTTCCTGCCCACTCCTGCTTCCTTCTCCTTTATCTCTCCTGGGTACTGCCCTGTTCCTCCACCACCCACTCCTGGGTACTGCCCTGTTCCTCCACCACCCACTTGTTCTCCTGCCTGCTACCCTGCCCACTGTGTCCTAGGGTGCTTCCTGAAGGACTGTACAGGCCATCAGGGGGAATTTGGGAATAAACACTGGCAGTCCTCTTTTTTTTTTTTTTACCCCCTTATTCCCCAGACTCTTGCCCATGGGAGAAAGTTGATAACCTGATCGATCAACTTTGACATTGACTGGGGCCATTTTTTATTGGTGGGTAAGTTTGCCGTGTAGCAAGGTCGTTGCTGATGGGTGACACATAATCTTTGTGGCCTATTTTCTGGATGCATGCTACCAGCAGTTAAGTGGGTCAAGGCCTTTGTCCCCTGTGAGAAGTGGGGATAGAGGCCGGCTGTTCTTCCTGGGTTCTCTCCTCCCACTGGCATCCTGGCTCCAGCCTCAGGGCTCACCCACAGGCCAGGTAGCTGGGGGAGGGGATCATGTTGAGGAGGGCCTTGAAGAGACTTTCCTGCTCGCTTTTGTGGCGATATCCCAACTCTGGCTTTGTGAGGAGAGAGGATAAAACAGCAAAGGTGAGAGAATTGGGGCAGATAAGCTTCCCTTAGGCCTCCTTTACCAAGCCACATACTTTGCTTTAGCTTCTACCAGAATGATGTGCTAGGTTAAAAGGGGCTTCCCAGCCATCAAACATTAAAAAACAATTTTTAAAAATTATTTAAGTAAAGTTGACGTACAATGTTACATCAGTTTCAGGGGCACAGCATAATGATGTGACAATTCCATACCTTACGTTGTGCTCACTACCATGAATGTAGTTACCATATATGTTACCAACTAGCCATCAAACATTTAAAAAATACTTTTCTGGTGACATTTTACTCCCTTATTTGGCTATTGATACAATAAGGATCAATCCTCCCTCAATGAGATTATTTGAACCCCTAACAATACTGAGAATGGTACTGGGTCGTTCATTTATCATCTTCACCGAACACAAAGTTGAACAAGATGAAGTTCCTGAAGAAGTTCCTGATCTTGGGAGGAGACAGCTGCCAAACACTGGCAATGCTCCAGTAGAGACATGTGCACACTGGGGGTTGGGCATTGAGTTTTCCAGCTCTCCCTGGGGAGGGTTGGAAGGTGGGTGAGGGAGTCTGAGTCTGCTGACTTAGAAATAGGAGCAAGAGTCTACAGGGCAAATGTGGGTAAGAGAAAGGAACTTTTTCCCTGGCATAGAGTCTCACAGATCCTGGTACGTGCAGAAAATGGAAAGTAACTTTGCAAAAGGGACCAGGTAATAAAGGACTTCACAAATCACCCAACATGGCAGCCTCCAAGCCCACCCCCATCCCATCCTTTTTGGCTTTTACAACAGCTGGTTGATGATAATACTAGATATGATTTAAGAGTCTATGGTTGAATATTTAATTTATAAACCTTCATTACTTTTACTGGCCTTCTGATTGTTCAGAACATAATTACTTTTTCTTTTAAAGAACTTGGCATCTTACAAGAATGACTTTTACAAGAAATTGCCAGTGGGGGAAAGAACAAGAGAAGTAGGAACCAGGGAGAGAAGGGCCTGAGGGGGGCGCTTCAGTGAACATGCTAAGACCTCACTCAGGTACCAAGTGGATTGTTGCATGTTATTTCAAAAAAGGTCTCATAGTCATAGTTCAATTTTTTCCCCATCTACATGACCCAGGGAACCTGTGGACCCTGTTTCTAAAGAGCAAAAATGATAACTGTGTAGCGTGGTATATCAATTTATGGTGCCAGGGTCTGAACTTCATTTCCTTCCTTACTCCCTTCATTTATTCATTCGACAAGCATTTATCACACATTAACAATATATCAGCACAGCCTAGAGCCCAAGGGAGGAAGGGGGAAAAGTCAGAGGGTTAAAAAAAGGAAAGTGTAAAGGATTATTAGCTTTCCAGTTTTGCAAATGACTGGACTTGAATATAGAGATCCATAGAAAATCCTGTCTTTAGCCTGATTGGGCTGTTGTCTTCTTTGCATTGAGCTTGATCTTTCCTTATTTTTATTTTTATTTAATTATTTTTAAAATATTATTTATTTGAGAGAGAGAGAGAGAGAGAGAGAGAGAACGAGCATGCATAGGGGTAGGAACAGAGGGAGAGGGATAAGCAGACTCCAAGCCTAGCACAGGGCCTGATGTGGGGCTTGATCCCAGCAACCCAAGATCACGACCTGAGCAACCGAAATCAAGACTTGGACACTCATCTAACAGAGCCACCCAGGTGCCCCCTGATATATTTTTTAGAGCCAGTGCTTGAACTGTGTGGTTAAAGCTGTAGAAATTTCTAGTATGAGATCATCCTGACTAGAGCAACATCCGTAGGATCTGTCATGCAGCCTGTTGCCATAGATTTGGATCCATTGACTCTTGAAAACACTTTTATCTGAAGCTGTGTATGGTCTCTTTCTTGCTTTCTCTCTCTCTCTCTCAAAAAAAAAAATCTTAAAAAAAATCTTTGTTCTCTTACCTTTACAAAATGGCTACTGTTACTCATTATGTTATTATAAAACATAATTTATTACAAGTATGTCGGACTGTGGGGTAGAATGTTGTCATTCTTAGTAATTTAATTGAGGTGCGTTGACTTAGATACTTAGTTTTCTTTTTCTTTCTCAGATTCAAGTATCATTTTTTAATAATAGCATTCATCTCAGAAAGGCAAAGCATTAGCAAGAAGTCCAGACAATTTAATTATTCCTATTTTCATATGGTGTATTAGAGATCTATTACTGCATAACAAATTACCTCAACGCTTGGCAGCTCAAGGCAACAAATGTTTGTTATCTTGGTTTCTGTGGTCAGAATCCAGGTGTGGTATAGTGGAGTGCCTCAGCCTTGGACTCATGATCCTTCGTAGTCAAGGTCTTCGTCAGGGCTGCAGTCATCTCAAGGCTCTCTGGGGCTTCCGAGCTCACTCATATGGCACAGCTGGCGGGCTTCATTGGCTGTTAGATGAACATACTAGTCTGTTTTTGTCACATCAGCCTCTTACCACATGGTGACTGGCTTTCCCAGAATGAGGACTCTGAGAGAGACAAAGAGACAGAGAGAAAAGTAACAGTCTTTTTATAACCTAACCTCAGAAGTGTCAATCCATCACTTTTGCCTTTTTTCATTTATTAGAAGGGAGTCTGAGAAATAATAGAAAATTATATGTATATTAGGTGTCTGCCTCCGGTTCTCAGTGCAGAGCTCCTAAATCCCCTGGAATTTCCTAAGTGATAGGAGTATCTTTTGTTCTAATGAGGTGACTCTTGGTGGACTAATGGATAGTCAGGATGGGGCTGGTCACCAGAAGGGCTTCAACCCATGATTAGAAGCTTGGAACTTTCTACCTCATCTTCTGTCCTTTGGGAAGGGGAGAGAAAATGGCCCTGAGTTAATGATCAATTATGTCTAGAGGATGAAGCTTCTGTTAAAATCCCTAAAGCATGGTGTCAAAGAGCTTCCAGGTTGGCGAACAGGTGCTGAGAAGGTGGCTGAGGGGGTGCATGGAAGCTCTGGGCTTCTTCCCACACACCTCTCCCTGTGTATCTCTTCATCTGCTCCTTCATCTGTGTCTTTTGTTACGTTCTGCATGAGAAACCAGTGTAAGTAATTGTTCTGAGTTCTATAAGCCATCGTAGCAAATTATGGAACCCAAGGAGGGGTTGTAGGAACCCCAATTTAGAGCCCATTGGTCAGAAGTGAAGGCGCCAACCTGGGACTTGGGGGTGGCATCTGACGTGGGGCAGTTACGGGACTGAGCTCTAAACTTGTGAAGTCTGGTGCTAAGTCCAAGTAGACTGTGTCAGAATTTCTTGGACTCTGGGCCACGCAGCTGGTGTTGCAGAGAATTACTTGACGAGTGGAAACCCCACACACCCACAGAGGCCCTCAGAAGTGCTGCGGGGGTGTGAGTAAGGGAAGCACAGGAGTGGTTTTCCTAGACAGAGGTGTGCAGTCTACACCACCTTCAAGGAGAAGGAATTCCATGGGGGAAGGTGCCTGGAGGCAGGGGTGGTTGGAGGACCTTCTCCAGGCTGCCTACCAAGGATGACAGCGTAGGTTACCATTACTCTCCATGTTTTCAAATGGTGAGTGAGACTGCACCGCATCATTGGGGTTGTGGCAATGATGTTTTAGGTTGGGTTTTGTATTCCAACCACGTTGACCAACATTTCTGCCAGAGCTCCAGCCCTGGCAAGATGGCACGTTGACTGTTCGAGAAATGGAAGTGTGGGTGGTGTTTCTACCATGGGAGGAAGACCTGTCACCGCCTCCCTGACTTTGGGTTCTGACCCGGTAGGACTTGGGGTGAGGGGAGAAAGAAACGCAGGGCCAGTTCTTAGCCTGTGTGTGTTCCCACATCCCTTCTGTCCTCCTCTCTGGCAGGATGGAACCCAGGGAACCAGGGACATGACACAGACCTCAACTGGGGCCTGGCCTGAGCCAGCTGAGCCACAGTCAATCGGAATGAGAACCAAGAGTGAGGAGTAGGTGCGTGTTGTTGTAAGCCTCCAGGGTGTTGCGAGTATTATTATTGCTACAGCACAGGTTGACTGAGGCACATGGGGACCCCGGGGATGGCACGGACACCCTACAGAGTGTCTGCTTCTGCCCGTATTCTGTTTCCAAATCGCCCCGAGACTGACTGAAGCCCGGTCCCCATAGGTATTTGCATTGAAGGCTGACGTGTTCCAAGAGCATTCAGTCCCCAAGGCCTGCTGCATCGCTGTGGAAAAGTTCTCAGGGCCTCGGTAAAGTTTTGAGCACAAAAGGATAGATATATGTATTTTTTAAACCAATGACTTCAAGCCGTTGTGTTTCAAACTTGGCAAATGTTCAGTTTTTGAAAATTTTGGATATCAGACTCTCCTGTCAAAAACTTTTCAGTTTGAAAACAAAACAAAACAAAACAAAACAAAACAAAAAAACAAAAACTTTTCAGTTTGGCTTACTTTGTAATCGAGATAGGTGCCACTGAATCCAAACAGCCAAAGAGGAAACTTCCAGAACGGAGAAGTGAGTGTACAATTATTGATTCAGTAAGAGAGCTGTCTGGATAGTTGTGTGATTGTGCTATTTTCCTGAACAGAGAGGCGAGAACAGGAAAGGAACTTGGTACACAACGTGTTGCCTCTAAATATCTTTGGCAATGCTGATGAAAGTCGAACAATCATCTCCTTTATCTGAAACAAATGTTGAACTGTGTAGGAGACACTCATTATAGAGGTGTTTTGGTTTTTAGAATTTTGTCTCATTTATTTGTTTTTTTTTTTTAACCCCTTGCCTGCATTTTCAAAGGAAAGCCAAGGGTGACAAAATCATTTAATACCACCAGGATCAGAAATCATTTTGAACACAGCATTTAGGTCATACAGGTACATTGTATGTGTGTGCGCGCGCAGGCGTGTGCACGTACATGCGTAGGTGGTCTGAACCTGCATGTCTAGAGTGATTGCTAGAATTTCCAAAATACACTTATTGATAGCTCAGCTTTCTGCTCTGTTGACCTAATAGTCTAATTGCTGTATAATATGTAATTGAGGGACAGAAAAAAGAGCAAAATAGTCAAAGTTACATTAGGAAAAAATATTGCTCAAATGGTAAACTTGTGGTTAGCTTGTCAATGAGTCAATGTAACAGAGATCAATTTCCACATAATCTTCTATGTTGCGATGCTTAGTGAATCCCCCCTCCCCTACTGACTTCAATTATTCCTCTGCAACTTTGAAAAATTTTAGTACAAAGAGAACGATTTGAATCACATATAATTGATTTGATTTTTCATTCCTTTCTTTGGAATTGGGGAATAATTTCCCCAATATAATTGAGTTAGTTTCCCATTCTTTTCTTTGAGCCCTGCCTCCCCAACCCCCACCCCTGTCCTTCCCATTCTCTGTCTGTCCTACTGTCAGCAGCCTAGTACCAGCTAGGGCCCAGACCATGGTGTGGATCCCTAGCCAGCTTTCCTATTCCAGGCTTGGTTCCCTTTCAGTTCGTCTAATCCCCAGGTGAGGTACCCCCTTCAAAAATGTGAGGATAAGGAAAACGTTGTCCACTAAGAAAAGTCATGTGAACAATGCATGAGCAAGAGCAGAGACAGTGAGTTAAAGCAGGGGTGCTCCAAGGCCCGCAGGAAACTTCCGTCAACCAATGCCTGGCTTCACCCCCAGGAATTCTGATTCCATTCACCTGGGGTGGTGCCTGGCCTTTGTGTTTTCTTTAAAGCTTTAGGTGACTTTGACATGTAAAAAGCGTGTATACTGAAGATGTACAGCTTGATGTTTTGATATATATTGTGAAAAGATGACCACCATTGAACGATGAACAAATCTACTACCTTTACATGGTTACCTGTTTGTGTGTGTGTGTGTGTGTGTGTGAGAGAGAGAGAGAGAGACAGAGAGACAGAGATAGCCTTTAAATTCTCATTAGGAGATTCTGACCCAGGATTGAGACATGGGTCTCAATGACACATAGTGGATGAGACCCAGATGAGACATAGGTTCATGTCTGTCATTGACCACGGCCAGCTAACAATTCAGCCAGATTCCGTGCTGGCTAAGCAAGCCCGTGACTGCCTGGGGTTCCATGATGAAAGAGCTCACTGCTCATTGGGCAAAGTAGACTTTGCGTCCTTGTGATGTTTCTCTTGCACCTTCAAAGAGAGCTTCTTGTCACGATTTCCATTCCATTCGTGGAAAGAACGCCTCCAGGTTATTAACACTAGAATTCCCAATCTGTGTCAGAGATTTCTCATGGTAAATAAATAAATTGAAATCCCTGTTTTCATTCTGGTCCCTTATGAGTTTTCAGTATCATAATTTTTGCCTTTGCCCCTTAGTGCAAATGAGGTCCTTTAAGCAGAGGTAAGATCTTGCTGACCCTACATACACACATTCCTCGTGTCCACATCCTGCAGCTAACTTCAATCTCACTCAAGTGCAGTTTTTGTCAGGTTGTTAATTCTGCTATAAAGTCTTCTGGGACTTCGCCACTGCCTTCTGGTCCTGCTCAATTTTCTTCTTTGCCTTAAGAACCCAACCCTTGGGGCGCCTGGGTGGCTCCCTGGTTGAGCATCTGCCTTCAGCTCAGGGTGTGATCCCGGGGTCCTGGGATCGAGTCCCACATTGGGCTCCCTGCATGGAGCCTGCTTCTCCCCCTGCCTGTGTCTGTGTTTCTCACAAATAACTAAAAAAATAACAAAAACCAAACCCTCTGCTCCCTCTGCTTGAATCATACAAGTGTTTCATTATCCTGTCTCTTCATTTTTAGCTTTAGCTGTCCCCTCCATCTGGTGCACACTTACTTCCGTTCTCTTATCAATCCTCACCATCTTACCTGGTTAATTCAATTTACTTTTAAATGTGACCTCTTCATCATGGTGCCTTCCCCCATCACCCCAGCCACAAGCGAACTGTTCCTTCTGGATGTGTGTTCGTCGATACTATCACAATCTGTTTTCTCAGTCTAGAATTCACTCCTCGGCCTTCCCAGTAGCTAACTATTTCCCACTCATATTTTATTCAGGTTTGAACTTGAGTCTTTTTCTTAGGGAGGCTTTTTCTGCTTCCTAAGCCTCAGTGAGATTTCCAGTACGTGTTCTCGTAATGCTCTCTGCTTCTCAGTCACATCAATCATCACATTGCAATTACTTGCTCAGAGTCTATGATCCCTGCTGTCCTGTGAGTTCCATGAACATGAGGGCAAATCTACCTTATTTATGGCTGAGTATCAAGCCTCTAGCACAGTGCCTGGCACATAGTTGATTCTGTATATTTGCCAAATGGATGTTAGATGAATTCAATTTCAATTCAATACATTTTTGTCAGCACATACAACAGGCCAGACAATGTCTTAGGTGCTTGGGGTATATCAGTGAATAAAGAAGATGAAGATCCCTTCCATCATGAGCTCAGATTCTATCAGAGAGAGATAGACAATCAACATAATGAAATGTAAATATTACAGTACATTAGAAAGTGAGAATTGCTATGGAAAAATGAAAATGAGAATTTAAAACATTAATAATGAAAAAGTATGAAAAAAACAGGGGGTGCATAATTTTGTGGTATTAAATAAGGTGGTCAGGTTAGGTCCCATTGCAGTGGTGACATGAGAGCATTAGTTATGCAGATAGTTAGGGGAGAGAATGTTCCAGGCCAAGGCATGGCTGATGCAAAGGCCCTGAGAATTCCTGGTGTGAAGGGGAAAGAGCAGGGGGTAGCGTGTCTAGGGCAGAGTGAGCAATGAGTAGTAAAGGAGCTAAAATTGCTGGGGGTCCTTCAGTCCTTTGCAAGAACTTTGGCTTTCATGCTAAGTGAAAAGGAAAGTCATTGCAGGGTTCTGAACATGATCTGACCTATGAATTTTCTTTTTTAAATCTACAGTTGACAGGATTTCCCGAAAGATTGTGAATAGGATATGACAGAAGGAGGGGAACCATGGATGACTCCAAGGTTTTAGCCTGAACAGTTGAGAGGATAGAGTTGCCATTACCTGAGAAGCACAGAGTTGTGGGTTAAGTAGGTTTTGGAGGTCATGGGGAGATCAGGAGTTCGGGTTTGGACAAGTTGAATATAAGACATTTATTAGGCATTCAGGTGAGAGTTTCGAGGACCCTTTGGGTATATGAACCTCAAGTTTAGAGAAGAGGTCTAAGTTGGAGATATATACTTAGGACTTGGCAAGGAAGCTGTAGCAGAATCGTGAGCCCAAATGCAATCCTTGAAGGGGTGAGTGTAGACACTGAGGAGAAGATTGACAACCAAATCTGGGACCCTCCAATCTAGAGAAATCTCAGGGAAGACAATGAGCCAACAAAGCATAGCAACAGAGACCAGAGAGAGAGAGAGAGAGAGGATGAAACCCGAGAGAGGTTGTCCTGAGGGGCGAGGGCTGACAATATTTCAGGAAGAATGATGAATTCTGACAAATGCTGCTGCTAAGTCCGGTATAGTCAAGGAACTGGCTATTAGATTCAGCATTTGGTCACTGGCAACTTTATGAAAGAAGTTTTGGAGGAGTCGTACGGCTAAGAGCCCTTTTACAGTAGATTAAGAGAAATTGGGAACCGAGGAATTCAAGGATGACTGAACTCATGATCTTTATCTTCTTCTACCTTCTGTTGTCACCATTAGATCTTCCTCTCGTCTCCTCTTCTGTATTATAAACTCCCTCAAGGCAGGAAGGAGCTGTGTCTTTGACACTGACAAAACTGCATGGAGAAAGGCAGAGTGCCCACATACAGCAGGCACTTCATAAATGTTGGTTGACTTGCCTGATGGGTTGTTTGAACCTGAAGAGTGCAATTAAGTTTGTCCCTAACCTTTTGGGCTTCCTGTTTCATTTTTCATTCTTTCTTCCCTCCCCATAACACCTGACAGATGCCCAGTGTCCTGCTACCCTCAGGCTGCACTCGCTTTTCCCACCTTCCTTTCACCCCTCACCTGCTTGACAATCTGCCCACAGTGAACCTCTTTCCTCAGGGTGGCCGTGGGTTAGGAACAGGACAGCTAATCTCATGAGAGAATTCCCATGATAACCTAGCCTCCTAGTATGGGCGCTTCTCATGGGTCATACCCAACCAAGAGCAGTATCCTAATGCTGAGTAGTAAAAACCAGGAGGAACCAGATCTCACATCATAATAGAAGGAACTTGAAATAGGAAAGTGTGGGGTTTTTAAAAATTTAATCTGAATTACACACATCTTTATTTTTGTAAAGATTTTATTTATTTATTTGAGAGAGAGCATGAGGGAGCACAAGCAGGGGGAGAAGCAGAGGGAGAGGGAGAAGCAGTGGGGAGCCCAACATGGGGCTCGATCCCAAGACCCTGAGATCATAACCTGAGCCAAAAGGCAAAAGCTTAACCCAACTGAGCCGCCCCGGTGCCTCTGAACTGCACACATCTAATAGGAATATTATTATTTTAGTCTAATAGGAATATTAATCAGCTGTTTCTAATAGAATAAGAAAACAGGCCAAAATAAAGTACCACAGAGCTGTTCTTAATTACTTTCTCATGGGATTAGCTTTTAAAGTCGTAAAATAGTATTACATTTTTTCCAATGAGACATTTTTCCCATCTGTCCAACGATTTAATGTACTTTCTCCAAATTAGTCACTGTAAATGCTTGATTTTAGGCTGCCATATAGCCTTTAGTTATTTTTGGAGGATAGAATTTGAGTTGCTGGATTTCATCAATTCATTTATTTAAGGGGTACTTAGATATGTTAGACACCGTGGTATTAACAACAACAACAACAATGACTATGGCAACAACGACAAAAACCAACATCAATAAAAACTCCTCATAAAGCAAGCCAGATAATGTCACTTTAAGAATTAGCAGCCGCTGTTGCCATTAGGGCGGATCAGTTAAAAATAACTGTAGGTTTTCTCTTGTCCCTTTTCTAACCTTTCCTTTGCAATTGTGAAATCCCATTCATCTGTGATCCTCAAGCATTCATACAGATCTATTTTGAATAACTGAATCCTCAAACAGATAGGAGCTACGAACCATTGTCAATGAAAACATTAAGGCACAAAGAAGGAAACTGACTTAGTTCAAGTAATTTGACAATCATTGTGCTCAAGCAGCATAATTATCCAGGCATGAATCCTGCAAGCCGCTTGATAAACACCTTCCACTAGGTTGAAGGTAAGAACTGTATAAATTCAATAAAGCAAATTATTTCCTCAGGGAGAAAGCACACAGGAACGGTGCTGGGAACATTTCTGTCATGCATATCTTATTATTCCGGACAATTAGTAAAAAGTGAACACAGGACTTTTCTTTGGTTTCCTTTAAAGACGGCCTGGAAACCAAAGATGAGCATGTGGGGGGCAAGGTGTGTGACAGGTCTCCATAAGGTGAAAAGAGCTGAGTATAACCTGTAAGTGATATGGTCATCAAAGAATATAAGTGTACATATTATAAATTCATTAATACTGAAATCAGAGGTAAACAGAAAAAAAAGACATGAATCATATAGGTACTGTGTTTATTTAGGAAATAAAAGGATATCAGTTTAGCAAAGTGGAGTCATCATTCAGTTTTTCCCTAAAACTGTGTTCTAGGCTAGGCGGTGGCCAGCTGGAGCTGTTCAAAGTTGGGCCTGTGTTAGTCAGGCAATTTTGCCTAAGATAAAGAGTTAAAATCAGCCAGCTCTCTCCATTTCCTTTTGCAGCCCTTCCCCCAACCATCAAGCTCTCAGAACAGCAAAATAAAACCCAAACAGTCTCTCAATAAGAACATTTTATGAGTTTCCTCTCTGTCATTATTCTCTTTTGGCTGAGCAATCTTTTTTTTTTGACAACAGAATATTTATCTTCTTTGCAATGCCTGGATTCATGGTCTTATGCCATCTAGAGTAGTAATAATTTAACAGAATAAAAAGAAGAGGAGAGTCCATTTAGAAAGTCAATTTGTAATGTTTGCATTTTAAGCTCTTTTTTTCTGATGCCCCAAATCCATTTCAGATGGGTTAAAGGATTGGCTAATAAAATACTAAAGCTTAGAGATCAGAATGAAATATAATTTAATGGAGGATTAATTTATGAGGATTGCAAAGAGTTATTCTTATAATTATAGGTTTAGAAACAATAGATAAAATAATAAAGGAAAATAATGACACATTTGAGTGCATACGAATAATAACTTTGGACATAGAAAACCAGAAATGTTACAATATTTATTTTATAGACAGCTCTTGAAGAATGCCATTCCTGTGGTATTAGCAGATCTGCTATCACTCTTATCATCCTATAAGGTCTTTTCATAATATACTTTTAAAAATCCTGAGTGTCAAAATAAATCTATAAATAATAATAAGTCATAAATCAAAATAAATCACAGAAGACTAAATAAACAAGAAACTAAGCTTGAAAAAGAACAGTAAATGCCATAAATAGCCAAATTCTCATGAAAAGAAATCCAGGCACTTAATAGACCTATTGGAAAAACTTTCAGCTTTATTAGTAAACAAAGAAATTCTCATCAACCAGTGAGATGTATGAATTAGAAAAATGTGTAATGATTAAACATATTGCTGGTGAAGAATCAAAATAGTGGCTGTTCAAATTGCTTCAGTATCTTGCAACCCTACATTGGGTTCAAAATGCTGGGTCCCCTATAGGTCAAGAGCGAGTAAAATGTCTCCGTTTCTGCTCTCTGCCAAGAGGGTAGACCAGCATGTGTTGCAGGCTGCTACCCTTCAAAAGCAATTCTGCAGTAATTGTGGAAGAGGAAGGTATGGATTCCTGGGGCAGCACCTCCAACAATAATAGTGAAAACCCCCTCCCTTCCTGGAAAGACTGCAGTCTGTCCTAAAAGAGGAAGAGAAATTGGGTGGCTCAGTCTGGGCTGCTGCATGTGACAAAAGGTGGGGCATGGATTTGAATAAAGCTTTTTAAGTTCTACTCTTTCCTCTCTTTTGATTTATTAGCTTGGAATAATCACCTCTGACTCTGGTGTGCTAGGAACAAGATCAGGGCAGCAGGTGAAGTATGGTGTTAATGAAAACAGGACAGTGTCACTTTCCCCGTTGCTCTTCCAAACCCTTAGGGCTATGACTTGAAGCTAGTCTATTCCCAGTGTTGCCCTTCCCTAAATTTCACGGCTTGGGGGCCAGGGCAAGGGACTGTCAGCGGTTCTATTGCGCCTGTGACTCTCCATCCTTGACTCACCTTTTCTTCTGTTCCCTCAGTATACCTGGACTGACACAGATGACAGACAGCCTGATTCGGGGGGTTCACTGGTGCACATTATTAGAGGGATTAGCCGACACCCCAGGAGAACACGAGCTCAAATGCCAAAAAGGCTAACAGATGATGAATTCAACTATCTAAAACAGTGACCCAAAATTGGACAATGTTCACTGTCTGAGTTAGAAATGTTGGAATAGAAGCCCCGAGAATATAAAATTAGCTTGGGATAGATACAGAGATACAGAGCTAAGGAACAAAATAGTGAAGTGGAAAATTGGATCTCTCCCAGAAAGCAAGAAATGATGAAGAAATAAAGCAGGAAAGGAAACACTAAGAAATTTAGAAGTAAGGCCAACATTTAGGAAATGGGAGACCCCAAAGGAAAGGAAAAATTAAAGAGGAGGAAATATTTAAAGAAATAATTAGGGCTAAATTTCCAAAAATTAAAGAAAAAAAGATAAAACATTTCAGATGAAAAAAGAGAAATAAGGAAAAATCTAGACCCACTAAGCAGATTAAAAGAATATCAGTCTATGAAAGCTTTCCCAGAGAAAGAACAGATCATCAAAAAGAAATAACAGTCACAGGTTTCTCATCAGCAACATGAGATGCAAAAAGGCAATAATGGAAAGTATTTGAAGAACTAAAAGAAAAAAAAAACCCTCAAAACCAGAAATTTATACCCAGCCAAATTTTCAACCAAATTTGAAAATTTAATAAAAATATATTCATGCATACATACCTCGGAAAACATACGCCACAAGCTTTGAAAACACTTGTGGAGAAAGAGAAGTCTAGACTCTACAATAAGAGATAAGTATGGGTGGTAGAAAATCTTTTTAAAGTCAATATTTTTATTTTTAAAAGGACTAAAGAAAATGAAAACTCTTTTATCTGTAATAGGCAAAAATAAAAATCTAGGTATTATCAACATGATAAGTGGGGGGTTAAATGGGGAGCCCTACAGGGACATGGCAGTGTGTTACATTACTTTTCCTATTAGCATTAAGTTATAGATATTAATAAAATAAAAAAGCAACAGCATAAATAAACTTGAGTGTGGGTATTAAAGGACAGCCACCAAGAAAATATATAATAAATATAACTATGAGACGAAGAAAAATCACTCGAACTCCCTAATGGAAGCAGCAAAGGAGAAAAAAGGAACAAAAAGGAAGGATGGTTAATGATAGAACAAAATAAGAAGACAGAAACAAGCCCTAATATATCAAACGAAAATGCAAACGGTTCAACAGATAAATTAAAGGACAGATTTGGATTGGACCTAAACAAAATTTGACAGTATCTTCTCCATTAGGAGCCCTATTTAAGACAAAAAGTCAATAAAATGTTTAAGAGGGCAGCCTGGGTGGCTCAGCAGTTTAGTGCTGCCTTTGGCCCATGGCCTGGTCCAGGAGACCCAGGATCAAGTCCCACATTGGGCTCCCTGCATGGATCCTGCTTCTCTCTCTACCTGTGTCTCAGCCTCTCTCTCTCTCTCTCTCTCTCTCTCTCTCTCTCTCTCTGTCTTTCTGTGTCTCTCATGAATAAATAAAATCTTTAAAAAAAATAAAATGTTTAAGATAAAAAGAGACATATATCAGAGAAGTATTAAACAACAGGATGTGGAACTTATATGGCATTGCAACTTATGTGGCAATGGTAATAACTGAGAAAGCAGAACTTGGGCAAAAGAATATATAAGTGACAAAAAAGTATTATATCCTGGAAAATAAAATATAGGATCATAAAATATGACCATTAAAACTATATGCATCCTTCAACAGCCTTAAAATACAACAACAACTGCCAGAACTATAGGAAAAAGAATAGGTAAATCAACAACCGAAGGCAAATTTTAACAGATACTTAGAAACTGAAAGGCCAAGCAGACAAACTAAGGATTGATACCAAAAAATGCCACAAGAACTATTAGATGTGTAGAAAACCTTGCATCTTACAGAGAATACACATCCTTTTTAAGAACCCACAGAATATTTACAAAAATAGATTGTATTTTAAGTGAAGAGACATGAATAGAATGTTTTCTATTCTAGAAGTTAAAAAGTAACTCACGCACTGGGTGTTATACTATATGTTGGCAGATTGAATTTCAATAAAAACAAAAAAACCCAAAGATAAATAAAAAAGTAACTCATGGAGAGCACTTTTGATGAGCATTGGATGATGTTCAGAATTATTGAATCACTATACTGTACACCTGCAACTAATATCACACTGTATGTCAACGAACTGGAATTTACATGAAGACTAAAATGTGTAACTCCTGAAGATATTCTTAAAGTTTTACTAATTGAACAATCACCAATAGCCCTTTTAAAGACTTCAGTGACATTCCCACCTCTTCTGGTGGGCAAATACTCTGTCTCTTGGAGATGTTTCTTTACTCTAGTTTACTGTGCCTCTCATTATTTTGAAATTACATTTTTTAAATATTTTATTTATTTATTCATGAGAGAGAGAGAGAGAGAAAAGCAGAGACACAGGCAGAGGGAGAAGCAGGCCCCATGCAGGAAGCCTGATGTGGGACTCAATCCCGGGTCTCCAGGATCAAGCCCTGGGTGCTAAACCATTGAGCCACCCTGTCCTGAAAGAGGGATGAAGGGGATGTCACCATCGCCAAGAAATAGCTTCTGATACAGCAGCCCTCTGTGCCATTGCCTGTCCTTAGGGTCTGTGACGTCTCTGAGTCCTTGAAATGCTCTTCTTTCTTTGGCAGACTTAGTTTGTTCTTGGGAACTGACAAATCCCAGCTTTAGTCCTACATCATATACTTGTGCCCATATTTTTTTTTTCTATTCTTTTTTGTTACAGAGAACTGAGTTTTGGGTTACTTTATCTGTGGTTATCAAACCGATGAGACTTTGCCAAATATTTGCTTAGAAAAACTGCAATATAACGTATTAAATGAATACAGCATCTACTTCTTTTGCAAGAGTGATACAATTCTCGTGGATCTGTGCCTCTCTCACTAAGATTTAGATCTGTCTGCAGGCAATCCAACCAAGGGGAACCCAGCAGTACCTCCTCCCGTGTAAACCTCACACATGCATCTAGCTATGTTATCTACCAGAAATTGGTAGCTCAACTGTAGCAGGATCTACTGTGGAAACAGGCCATGTCCTAAAATTTAAGAATGTTTATGGTTGATGAGTCATAGTCAAAGTAAGATATGAAATACCAAGTATATGGAAGGGTGGAAATTCTGAGCTGGATTAGGGAAGGGAAAATATGCAAAAGAAGGTGACCAGCAGAGTGTAGTTTGGTGGGTTTGATCTTCCCCTGGGTCTGGCCCTCCCCAGTGGCTGCTTCAGTCAGCTCCAGAGCTGGCCAGAGGTCTGCTGTGAGGGGTTGGACACTGCAGTAGATGCTGTTACTGTGTAATCTATGTGATAGATGTCTCCCTCACCCCCTTCATCAGACTGGTTCACCCACCCCTCTGCTGCTTTACATGTTAGCAGCTAACAACAGCTCACAGGGACACCCTTCTGAGACCTGCCTTCTGCCAAGAAGGGCCACCTCATCGGGAAATGTTTGAGAGGTTACACTCTCTCCTCAAGGGTGGCTCACAATGTCTGGCTGACACATGGATATAACAGCCTGGAACCCTCATCTCAAATTAGGATAACTCTGTGGTGTTACTCTGGCTCCAGAGTCCCCTGAGGGATCAGGCTAGGGCTAGATTTGCACTGAACCCCTACATATCTTGGCTTTTTCCCTAACCCTATCCTGCTGTCCCCATTCTTCCTTAGTGTTCCCTGAGGGCATTCTCCACAAAGCACTTGCATGGAAATCTCCATCTCATTTCTATTTCTAGGCAGCCCAGCTAGACACTCATCTAGGATTTAATCTGACTAAGTGAAGGTGGTATTCCATTGTGCTGCTGTCTAGATTTGCTGGCACAGCAGTGGAGGAATAATGATCCTGGATGACCCGTTATACTTTCCTTCCATGAGAATCCTCTCCAACACATCATATATGTTTACCACTTAGCACTTGGTGCCCAAGTCCTCTTAATGGCTTTGTTTAGGAAAATGCCTCCATGGGTTGTTTGAGGGTAAAAGGAGAGACTCTGAGGGCATGCTTCGGAAGAGGACGATGAAACAAAAAGATAAATTGATCTGCGTAAGAATCAACAAAGATTTTATAGTCGGATGAATCTGGGAGGGTTGAGGATCCAGGGAGGAGAAGGAGAAAGACTTGGCAGTAAAACAGAAGGAAGGAACTTCCCAATAGCAGAGTAGCCAAGACATGTAAGACCAAGGACATCAAATTCTCAGTTTGAAGTCGTGCTGCTGTGAAGTTAGCTTCCTAGAACTCTAAATCTTCAGAATACATTTAATTTGCCACAAAAAAAAAAAAAAAACTTGTAGGTTGGTGAAGAGGGAAATAAAAAGTCAGGGCAGTGAAAATCTAGTCCCCTTTGCTGACACCTACAGTGGGAAGCAACATCTGTTCACATGTCTTGGTGGCAATTGGCAGCAGAGCGAGTGATGACCTGTGGGGACACTAGCAGGCAGGGGGAAGCAGCTGTGGAATGGCCTTGACTCAGGACAGGTACAAGACAAACCCTCCCTTCCCCCAAATAAATTAGAAGAAAATGGCTTGGAAGCAAGGAGAGAAGGGCTAGCATCTGGATTACACACACACACACACACACACACACACACACTCACATACCCTAATCGGTACCTAAGTATTGTGAACTCAGTCTTTAATGACATTCTGGCAAAGAGGAACACAAAGCATTTGTAACATGGTTACATAACCTGTATTTGGCTGTCTTTCTTTTTTTCTTTCTTTCTTTATCTCTCTATCTCTCCCTCTTTTTTTTTTTTTCCTCAGAGTAGACAATATCAGAGCCTCTTAGTGCTGTCCCTGGGAAGATTAAGTGCTTTTAGAAAGCATACCCTGGAATAAACAAAAGACAAATAGAACCTGGTAACTAAAAATGGTTTCCTAAGAGGAAAGCCATGTACCTTTCTTTCCTCCTCCTCCAAGTGCTACTGATTTTTTTCATGTTCCATCTCAAAAACCCACCTTCATGGAGTGTCTATTGACCTGTTCCCAATCAGTGATGATTTCTTCCTCCTTTGAGCCCTCTGTATCTTAGAGTTTGGAGAGTTCTTAAGTTAATGTTAAATCTCGCTCTGTTTTTAATGTTATATGCAATCAGGACTCATCTTGGGAAATAATAATTCAAGACAGGGACATTTAGCTGGCAAAATTTTGAGAGTTTTACTGGCCATATGGAATTCTTCACATCAAGAAAATCAGTCCATGTACCAGGCCATGTCTAATTAAGACAAAGGATTTCATAATGACATAAGCTCCAAAAAATACAAGAACAACATTTAATACTTGTATAGAATGAGCCACACACAAGCTCTTTGCTCGTGGCAATTCATTTCATTTTCATTATGATCCTATAAGTACTATTCCTATCCTCATTTTCCAGATAAGTGAACTGAAGCACAGAGATGCTAAATAGCTTGTCTAAGGGAGCAGCAGAACTAACAGGCAACCCAACTAGTCTGCCTTTATTTTTTTAAGATTTATTTATTTATTTTAGAGAGAAAGAGAGAGAGAGCAAGCATACATGAGTTGGGGGAGGGACAGAGGGAGAGAATCTCAAGTAGACTCCCCACTAAGCTTGGGGGCTGGATGTGGGGCTTGATCTCATGACCCATGAGATCATGACTTAGCCCCAGATAAAGAGTTGGACGCTTGACCAAGTGAGCCACTCAGATGCCCCAGCTGTCCTTCACTGGTAAGCCTTACTGCCGATCGTAAATTTTAAAAATTCTGATCAACAAGTTCAATTCTTGTCCCAACAAAGCAACATTATGGTTCACATATTAAAGCTGAGGAGGGTAGACCAAATGGGACAGGATCAGAAAAATGAATTTTCTTTCCCTTGGTCCTGGGAGTCTCTAATTTTATAAATTCTTGGATATTCTCTGCTTTTTAGCAAAAAAAAAAAATATGCATTCCTAAATAGTAAAGGAGCTGGGTCTTTGCTATATAGCACATGGCCGGCCCCACTTCAACCTTTCAGGGTCTTAAGTGCATAGGTGTTGGTGTCAGATAGGTGTTGGGATGAGTCCTAGGTCCAGAAACACGTTTATTAAGGTAATCAGGCTCAGTTATGACAAAGGATAAGGCCGATGTATATACCCACTCTCTCTTGAAGAGCCCTTTAGGACTAATGTGGGAAAAAGGAAAATTTAAAAGCTGTTTGCTTTCTCCGAGGTTGCCAATTATTCTATTTTAATATATTACATCTATGAGGAATCAAATTGATTCATATGTTGAATATACGACTATTAGTACGTCTTCTTGCATGCCTGTTCCTCAAGGGCAAGACTGAATCTTTGTTTCTCCCACATTACCTTGACAAGGCCGCATACTCCAAAGATGCATTGAATTGGATGGATTAAGTACTTTGGGAACACGTTGCACCTGTCAAGGTGGAGCTGGAGATAGGAGAGGAATCAAGCAGAAGAATCAAAAGAGAAATGGGAGAAATTGAAAGAAGGGACTATTTGCAAAGGTGTGGGTTAAGGGGAGGTGGTGATGGTACAGGGGCTAAGAAGAGCAGGAAGCTGTCACCTCCCCATAGGTGTGAAGGGACAAGGACAGGGAGTGGCTGCTAGCATCTGGCAAGAGCTATGGGAAAGGGGCTGCCCAGCAAGAGCGGTGGACTTGGGTGGCGGAAGCACAGCCCCTGCCAACCTGGGACCCGGCAGAGAGGAGGAGGAGGGAAAGAGCTGATGGAGCAAATACCTGGTGACCCCTTTTCTCTTCACACCCTCAGATCTCCTGGTAGGGCCTCCCACTGCCTGAGCCAACTGGAAGTCAACAGCGTGGATAACGGTGGAGAGTAATCTGGAAGGGCACACGGAGAATTATGCAGCAGACACATTGCAAGGTGCGTTCATTCGACACCCATTGATTACCCTGGTATGTGACTAGCACCTCACTCAGTGAAGGGAGAGAAACAAATATGAAAATGGCACATTTCCTATGGTCAGTGGTTATTTACATCTTGAAAATGATTCATGAGACTTAATTTCATTTGCTTTTTAAAAATTTATTTATTTATTTATTTATTTATTTATTTATTTATTTATTTATTTATTTATTTAAGGTTTTATTGAGAGAGAGAGAGAGAGAGAGAGAGAGGCAGAGACACAGGCAGAGGGAGAAGCAGACGTGGGACTTGATCCCGGGTCTCCAGGATCCCACCCTGGGCCAAAGGCGGCGCTAAACCGCTGAGCCCTGGGGGCTGCCCTTCATTTGCTTTTTAACTGCAATTTCCCCACACATGTGGATGATGTTCCCAAATGAAAATTCAATATCTCAAAGATCTACCAGTTGCTTAGGACATAAAGGAGATATATTAACACCCAGAAGCAAACAGATACATATATTTTTTTTACGTGAGTACAGTTGACACACAGTGTTGCGTTAGTTTCAGGAATACAACTGAGTGATTTGACAGGTTTGTACATTGTGCCGTGTTCACCACAAGTGTCACACCGTCTGTCCCATCACGTCGCTATTACAGTATCAGTGACTCTATTTCTTACGCTCTGCCTTTTATTCCCATGACTTATTCCAGTTACTTCCATAACTGGAGACCTGTATCTTCCTCTCCCCTTCTCTCATCTACCCATCCCCTCACCACCCTCCCCTCTGGCAACTGTCATGTGGTATTTGTAGTACTAGATACAGTCTCGAGGTATGCATAAACTACAGTAACAAAATAATTTTAAATTTATTTAGGGAGACTTTAATAGACTTCATACTTAGAGACAGGTGTATGAGCCCTTTGTTAAAAGTCATTTTGTTTATTAGTACGCACGCCTTATTCATTCTACCCCAGTATTACAGTCACTCTAAAAATACCTCATATTCCCATTATGACCTGTTGAGACATGAAGATAATTGCTTTATTTCCTTGTCTTGCATTCTGTAAGTTTTTTCTCTATTAATAACAGTAAATTACTCAGTCCCTGTCTCTATTATCTCACTTGGATCCTACATTTGTGCCCCCCGCCTGGCTCTGAAATATCTATATATACTAGGTCTGTATCCTTTTTCAACACGTTGGTAAGGATATTATGTTCCAAAGTTGTTTTGCAAAGAACCAATTCAGTTCCATTTTTGAATGCCATCTTTCCCCATCATTACAAAAATCTTTCTGAAAGCATTCTTTCTACTAGATGACGGTATGGTGTCTATTTTGAGCATATGAGCAAGCAAAATTATTTCTAAATCAGAGCATAGTGTTTAAGTTGCAATTGAAAGTTCCATTCACTTCCATAAGCCCTTATTAGACTGTATGTGGTTGTCCTCATCGCACAGTGAGGTTCTGATATTTGAGACACAACACCTTCATTCAAGAGGCTTATAGTGTTTGGAATGACACATGCATGGAGTAAGGAAAATATGAGCTGTATGGAATTTGAGAGCCAAAATGAGTGATACAGGCAGGCAGGCAGTGCTCCCCATTTTGGGGAGACCAGTGTGGCTTGAGGTAGCTGATGGAAGGTGTCATGCAGTTGTTATAATCGGAGAGCCTTGAAAAAAGAGCCATTGAGCAGGAGATGGGCAATGTGGGACAGTGGAGAACAGGACACAGGGCTGAAGTGTTATATGGTGTCTGGGAGACCCTGAAGACCCCAAGTTCACCAATGCCTGTGTTGAGTTGCGTGGAGAGAGCTAGATCGAGCCCATCAGGCAGGTAGCGCTTGCCTTCCACACTGTGGAATATGATGTTGGGATGCTTTTGATTGCAAGGATGTCTTACTACAGATGCCCCCAGGGACATCTAAGTTTCAACTCACACAGAGGGGACCTTAGAAAAATTGTTGCATGACACGCACTAACAACATTTAGCCACGGGAAAGAATTCTGGGTGGTGTGGAGCTACAAAGTGGTTTGAGGTGGAGAAGATTATCTCAAAGTGAGCACAGGCATGCAGGCCCCCCCCCCCGCCCCCCTCCCCGCCCCGAGATAGCACCGTACTCTTCCTGTGGATGTTCACAGCACAGTGCAGTTTGCTTCAGGGTTATCCGGAGCAGACCACCTCCCGCCCCCCCCCCCTTTTCCCTCCTTTCCTCTTTTGCATTTTGATTATGTCTGGAATGATTCTGGAAAGGCTCCACCCATATTTTGGAGAGCCTCTCACACCAGACTTGGGGCTGGTCATGCCTGGTTCATCGGATTTCATGTTTATGCCAAAATGGTGAGGGTGCAGGTGCTGATATGGAAGCAATCTCAGTGTCTTCAAGTGTTTTCAACTAGTGCAAACTCCGAGTTGCTAAGACAATATAGAGTCAAAATAAACATCATGAGAGTGGGGATTCTCTTTATTTCCTTACCAGTGGGCTGAAACAGATCAATTCACTGAATAGCAATTTATAAAAAGATAATTTTGCTTAAAAAACCAACTTGCTGTGTACCAGTTTGCCACATTGTGATTTCTGTACTAGCAATTAGCTGATTGACTAATCCATCAAAAGAGCTATTTGCTGAATTATCAATACACTGAAAACTTCACTGTATTAACTACAACAACAGAATGGCTTATTTACTCATTCTATTAAAAAATGCAAAGAAAATGTTACTCGTCAACAACAAATCCAGTCTTCCTCATAAGCACTCTCCCCCTTTACTCCTACCCTACTGGGTAGTATGAGCCAAGGAAATGTAAATTAAGCATTTATCTTTATATTCTGATTTCATCAGCTTCCTTTGCAGTAAATTTTTATTCTTCCACAGTTCCTCATCCCATCCTTTCATATCAATTCACTGAACAGCAATTGATCAACAGATAATTTTGCCCCATCCTGTTCCCGAGAACGATGGCTTCTGGGTCATGGCCTTACTGTGTTCTTGTGGGAACAGGGGAAGCGGAAGGGACCGTTGTGCTCCTGTGGGTGGAATGCTCCCTGTTCATCTTGTCTCTGCTCTCCCTGCTGGCTCCTGTTGCTGGGGTCTGCTGCAATTGCTGGAGAACTTGTCTAATTTCTCTTAGAATAGTCTAGCATGTTGGGTAGCCCAGGTGACACAGCAGTTTAGAGCCGTCTTCAGCCCAGTGTGTGATCCTGGAGACCCGGGATCGAGTCCCACGTTGGGCTCCCTGCATGGAGCCTGCTTCTCCCTCTGCCTGTGTCTCTGCCTCTCTCTCTCTCTAATAAATAAATAAAATCTTAAAAAAATATAGTCTAGCGTGTTGACTCAGACTCCCACCTCGGCTGCTGGCGATCCTGCATATTCTCCCTAAGATCCGGCTGTGAATCCTGTTTGATTGGTTCTCTCTCTGGGTCATGGTCCTGGAGACGTGATTGTCAGTGTAGAATGACCTCAGCAAGCTGACCAGCCAGCTCCACCAACTCCTGTGAGCAACATTACAGGCCACATGGGAGCTGCTAGCAAATTTCTATTCCACCAGGAGCTGAGAAAGATTGGATAGCACCCCCCAAGACCATGTCATCCCATAGCCCTTCCAACTTTACTGTAAAGCAGCTACCTCGAGTTGCTAAAGGGCCACTCACCTAATTGTGGCCTCTGGCCTTGTATGACACAGGGGTCCTGAGGTATCTCTGGGAGGTCAGCAGCTTTCTTCTCAGCCTGCCTTCTCTGTAACATCAGCCCAGAAATCCAAGGTCAAGCCTTGCTTTCTCTACTTCTGTCTTCTTCTCCATGACCTCCTGGACACTGACTGGGGCCAGACCGCCACTTCTCCCTGGCTTGTGACAGGCCATCACATCCTTCTTCCTGAGGGGACTTTCTCACTCCCCTCCTCCCTTCTTGGGGGGTTATAATGACAGACCAACCTCCTGCCTGAGAACTTCATTTACTAGGGAGGAGAAAGAAAACTTCAAGTCCTGAGAGACTGACTGTTTTGATGTTCTCAGGGACATGCTCGTCTTCACATATCCGTAGTTTCACGGGTAATAAACGACTGGCCATTCGTGTATCGTGCATTCAACATTGATGAACTGCTTTCATATCTGAAAGGTGAAAGAAATTGGTTTTGCTTTATGTTGTGTTAGTGTGGAGTCTAGTAGAGCAAAGTCCCTCTCTTCCATGCACGCTAACTTTCAGCTCCTGTACTTTCCTGCCCCCTCAAAACTTGCCTCAGTACAGAATATTAAGACTTCAAGGAAGTCTGGACTAAGCTGAGATGAGATGGGAACAGGGTTGCAAATAATGCCTGATGGGCTGAGCTGATGAGTCTACAGTCAACAAGAGGAACTCCAAAGATTATGTCCTATCTAGGAAACAGCAGGAAAAAGAAAATACATATTTTTTTTTACCAAAGAAAACACAACACTGAATTAAAATTTCATAAATATTAATTGACTAGTGTAAAGTACAAGGCACTGTGCTGGGTACCACTCGGCAGAGCTTTAGGAGAACTCTTGGACACCTGTCAGTTAACCGGTGCACAAGGTGACTCTGGGTGCCCATCACCAACTATCCTCGTTGGCTTGTGGGTGAGGATGCTCCCAAGATGTGGGACTTTCAGTACTGAAACAGATAAAGCCCCAAGCCAACCAGAGTTGGTCACTCTGCTTATTAAACAACCTCACCTCCAAATTCTATGATTTTAACACCAAGTTTCTGCTGGATCATAATAACCCCCAATATTTAAAGGAAAGGACGGACCTGTCGATATTTGCTTTTTGCTAAGTGGAGGCATGTGGAAAAGAGTTCTGGTCTTTGGGAAACTGGTTCTACTGCTTTCACTAGCCGAGTGACCTTAAATTAGGCATCATTAATTTTTGACTCTCATGATATGTATTAAAACAATAATCATTCGGGTTTGTGGTGAGTATTAAGTGAAATCAGGTGTGTGATGGTGTTTTGCATATTTCAAAGTACTTTGCAGAGTGTGGTGTCATTTATTCGCAGACTTGTTCCTGTAGCAGTCACAGAATCAGAGACCACAAAAATTCCATGTTTTTCCCATCGCTCATGATTTTTTCCCCCCTCAACATGTTTCAGTACTGAAAGTCCCACGTCTCCAAAAATATTTGAAGTTACAGTGGATCATAGAGTATAATTGTACTGCCATCTTTGGGACATGCTTTGAACTACATTTGTGTAGTTGAGGTAAACATTTTTCAAAAGAAATATAGTTTTATTTTTTTATTTTTAAAAAGGTTTTATTTATTTATTCATGAAAGACACAAAGGGAGAGAGGCAGAGGGAAAAGCAGGTTCCATGCAGGACCCCGATGTGGGACTCGATCCCATGACTCCAGAATCAGCCCCAGGCCAAAGGCAGGTGCTAAACCACTGAGCCACCCAGGGATCCCCTATAGTTATGTTTTAAATGTGTTAACAACAGTGATTGTGATCACCGGTATAGAGCTTGAAGGCTTTTTTTTTTTTCTATTAGATCAATCCTAAGGAATTGAGTTAACAATGACAAACACCTGTCACACAGCTGTGCCTTATGGATGAGGCTGGTCCCCTGGAATGATGAGCTGTTAAAGCTGGAAGGAGCATTAGAAGTCAGTCCCTGCAGATGCCTTCCTGTGTGCCGCCCCGAGATCAACTTAGGATTTAGCAACAGGAAGAGGAGTACGTTTCAGCTCCGGAAGGTGCCCAGGAAGAGGAGATAGGCAGTCTCTGGCATTAAGGAGAGACAACAGACATCCAGGTGCCACCGTGTGTATGTATCACCTGTTTATCTGTGGGTGAGTGGAAGAAGGGATGAGCAAATGAATGAACATGTCAGGTCCTCTTCCTTTCTGACCCTGGGCTCTTTCTGGGTTGAGGGTGGAAATCAGAGAATCATCCTTGGAGCCTCTCATCCTGGGAATATGAGTGTTGGCAGGAGAGGAATGCTGTTATGTCTTGATCTAGCAGTGATCACATATTGGTGTATAAAATAGGCAAAGTTATCAAGCAGTACGCATAAGGTTTACCCGTTTGGACCTGCTGTAAATTTTGCCTCAGTGGGGTACTGTTAAAATCTCCTTTCCTCGCCCTCAGCCTTTCCACCAATCAGAATTCCATTTGGGCTTATTGGGTCCTCTTTTACAACGCTCAGGTGGCTGATGGTAGGGGTTAGGTCAGCCTGGAGCATCTTAATGTTGGGAATCAGGATGGAGGGAGGTAGGACATCTCCAAAGATAACTCGCTCCTACTTTTTAACTTTAATCAGGAGTCAAGTGATGGCAACTGCTTCTGATGTCACCAAAGAATATGTCCACCTACTCCCTGCCTGTATCCAGATGGCTGTGGCTAGAGAAGAAACACAGCTGTGCTAACTTAGTCTCACATTATATTTATCACCACAGATCTCAAGTGAGCTCTCTGCAAATCTTTGCAAACCTATTATACATATAATATATATTATGTATGTATATATTATGTATATATATTATATACATATATATATTTTTTAGTAGACTTGCTTTCCTATTTCCTTAAATTATTTCCTACTTTAACCTTCTCTTCAATCCCACGACACCCTCTCTGCTCAGATCTTGTTTTATATTTTGTGGGTTAAAATAGAAGCTATCAGAGAATTGCTTCATCTTTCAACCAAGTTGATTCAACTACCTGCATTTGTACTCAATCTGTCTCTGCTGGTTCAGTGCTTTGGTATTTATCAACAGGGGCTATATATAGATTTCTTTAAAAAAAGATTTTATTTATTTGAGAGAGAGAGAGAGTGCACGTGCGAGTGGAGGGAGGGGCAGAGGGACAGAGAAAGGGAAAGAATCCCAAGCAGGCTCCATGGTGAATGAGGAGCCCGATGGAGGGCTCTATCTTATGACCCTGAGATCATGACCCTGAGCTGAAACCAAGAGTCAGGTGCTCGACTGACTGAGCCACTCAAATATCCTTCTACATAGAAGTTTGAAATCCTGATGCCCAAATCCCACTCCTAGAGATTCAGAATTCTTTAATCTGATGTGGGACATTCTTTTTTTAAATTCTCAAGGGATTCTAATATACACTGGAATTTAGAACCAAGAATTTAGGATGTCTGAGGTCCTATGAGTGGCCAACTCCTCTGCTTACAGAGTGGGTCATTGTCGAATCTCCTCAAAGCCTTTTTCCTTCATTTACCTCCCCTCTTTCCTACATGATCAGCTTTTCTCTCTGTGCTAGATAAGTCCCGTCAGCATACAAACATGCTCTAATATCTTCTGTCTTAATAACAGCCCCTCTTTGACGCCACCTTCACCTCCAGCTGCTCCTCCTCAGCAAAATTCCTTCAAATAGTTATTTGTGCTGGCTGTCTCCATTCTATAACCTTCAATTTTCTCATTAACCTACTTCTGTTTCTACCATTCACTGTTGAAATCATCAACATCCTCCATGTTGGCAAACTCCATGATTTAATTTTTGGCTTTCTCCCATTCCACTTGTCAGCAACGTCTAGTACAATTGATTTTTCTTGAACTAACTTTTACTAGGTGATCTAGCTCTCAGTCTTACACGAGTCCTGAACACCCATCACCTGTCATAATTTTCCTTCTTTTTTACTGGTGCCTTTTCTTCTTTGCTAGCTCTTCCTCTTTTTCCCGAGCTTTACACCCCAGCCAATGCTCTTGGCTCACCCTGTTCTCTAGGATAGTCTTACCTAGTCCCCTGTGTGGGTGACTCACGCAAATGGGTGTTGAATTCTCATCACTTTTGTAACAGCCAGGCTCATACTCAACTGCCTTCTCAGTAACTCAATTTGGGCCTTGAGTAGACACTCAGATTCTTATTTCTTCATGGCCATCCTAAGCTGCAAAAACCTATAAAAACCCAGTTTTCTACAACTCAGTAAATGGCACCCAAGTCACTGAGACCAAAAATTTTCACAGCATCCTCTGTTCTTTTTCCCTCTGCATCCAATTCACAAGCAAATTGAGATATTTCCTGAGTATTACTACTTCTCCCCAGCTCTCATTGTCATCAAATTGGTCTAGGCCACCATTATCCCTTACCTCAGCTATTTTAAACACTCTTGTAATTTGTCTCTCTGCCACTCTTGCTATATAGTTTGCTCTTGCCAATGGATCTTGATGGATTTATATCCATGAATTTATACCCACATGGATTTATATCCATCCCTCCAAAGATCAGTCTTGTTTCTGGCCAAGAATCATTATTCCTTTTTGTCTCTCTGCCTGGAAATTTCTTCCTAAAAATCCTTGCACGTTTGGCTTTTCATGTTGTCCTGAGTTCTATCTCAATGTCATCTCTTCAAGGAAGCCTTCCCTAATCAACCATCTAAGGTTGGAGGGAGAGGATTTATTCTTGTTATTCACTGCTCTATTCCCTAAGGCCTGGCAAGGTTGTCTCTCAGTGAATATTTGTTGGAAAGAGTGAATGTTTTGTGCTGCCTTGAGTATGAGAGCCTCAGCGTATCTGTATCAACTCTAGGATATAAGATACAAGGTGACTGTGTAGCTGTGGGAAACATATGGTTGGTTTGAGGAGAGTTTAATGAAAGTTCTTATAAAGTGTGGACAGGGTATAGGAAAACCACAAGAGATAGTGTGGGGCCCCCAGGCTAGTAACGATAAGGATACGAGGATGCGATTACCACCCCTATGGAGCAGAACCTGGAGAGAGAGCAGTATGAGAAGGGCTCTCTGTCAGGATTTGAGACATTCAATCAAGGGATTTAGCCCGTCCATTGGGATTCTGAAGGGACAGAGTCAGGGTGACACTCTGACTTTATTCTCTTTTTCTTTTCTCCCCTCCTGCCAGGGCTTCCCTTTGGCACAACACATTTGGAAGCCAAAAGCCAAGGGATCCCACTGATGGAATTCACATGGGTTGTCCTCCTGGGGCACAGAGTGGGTTGGGGAAACATGGAGTTAGATCTGGAGGGGTAAAAGGAGAATATCGAACGCTCCTGCTTAGAGCTGCAAAGTAGCTCCTCTCCCCCCCAAGGCAGGTTGACTCTAATTATATGAGTGCTTGCTTCCTGCTAACAGTACACTGTCCTTCTCAGGGCTTGTCTGCCTCTTGCATGGTGAGCTGCTTGCAGGCAGGCAGTGCTCAGGGGTGGCATGCACAGAATGTGTGGTGAAGTTATCAAAATATCCCATAGAATAGTCATACTTTCCCCAGCTGCTTGATAAAATTCTCTTACCACTGGGTGCTAAATTTGTACAGAATTTTATAACTTACGGACCTCTTATAATAGTTCTGTCTCCAGACCAGGACAGAACAGGTATTTATTGTCTCTACAGGGCTGATGGGTGATGGATAGAGAGTTGCCAAATCCTTGCAGCTGGTGGAATTGGAGTTGAATCCCAGGAACTCTGACTTCGAGTTCAGTGCTCTCAGCTATAACAGGCTGCCTCGTTTGGGGGTCATATTTGTGGCTTATGACAATTCATCTTCAATATTCCATTAAAAAAATAATTTAGTGAATGATTGCATATCCCCCCTGTTGCCACTTTGTAAATGGTACAAGGAAATGAAAAGGAAAATTCCCCTAAGGACTTTGGAAGTAAAATTGCCCTCTAAGAATTAAACGATAGTATTGGCTCACAAATAAGTTACAGCACAGAAACGCAATGTCACCTTAAAGAGCAGAATTGTTCCCAGGTCTGCCTGACTCAGTTATGACTCCGTCGAAGGTCTGACCAGCCATGAGGGAGGATGTATTCCTCATCGGTGAGGTTAATCATCCTTCTAAGCTTAGGAAAACAAGAGTCACAGAAGCCAAGTGTTAGCAGAGCCCAGCCATGTCTGTCTTGGGCAGGGCAGTGGGGGGACAGGGGATGCCTGCATCTCTCAGAAGAAACCCATTGCCTACCTCACCCCAAAAGAAACCCCAAACCCATTAGCAGTTACTCCTCATTTCCCTTCCAACCCCCTTATCCTAGGCAACCAGAAATCTAGTCTCTGTCATAGAGCCATACAAAATATGGTCTGTTGTGACTGGGTTCTTTCCCTTCGAGTACTTTCAAGGTTCATCGATGTTGTAGCTCGCATCAGTACTTCCTTCCTCCTTCCTTTTGATTGACACATCGTATTTCATTGTATGGATATACTAAATTTTTTTTAAAGATTTATTTATTTATTCATTCAGAGAGAGCGAAGAGAGAGGCAGAGACACAGGCAGAGGGAGAAGCAGGCTCCATGCAGGAAGCCCGATGTGGGACTCGATCCCGGGTCTCCAGGATCACACCCCAGGCTGCAGGCAGCGCTAAACCGCTGCGCCACCGGGACTGCCCCTGGATATACTAAATTTTATTTATCCCTTTATCAGATGACTGATGCTGTTTTTTTTTTTTTTCTACTTGTTGGCTCTTAGGAATAACGCTGCTATGAATGTTTGTACATACAGATTTAGGGTGGATGTTGCCTTCATTTCATTGGGGACATACCTGGGAGTGAAATTGTTGGGTCATATGGTAACTCTATATCTAGCCTTCTGATGAACTGCCATGCCGCTTTCTAAGGCAGCTTGCACCATTTTACATGCCCATCAGCACTATCTTCGTGGTCACATTCTAGTCACCATTTGTTATTTTCCATTTTGTATTGTAAGTTCTTATTCATAATGTATGAATAAGCATGGTGAGAGTAGGTGTCCTTACCTGTTTCTCTTCTTCAGGAGAAAGCATTTAGTCTTATGTGTGAATAATGGTAGCTGTGGGTTTTTGTTGATGTCCAGTATGTTCCTTTTGTGGAGGTGTTGCTTAATTCCTAGTTTGCTGAGAGTCCTTTAAAAAAATCATAAGTAGACGTTGGATTTTATCACGTGCTTTGCCTTGCACCCCATTTATTAAGATTTTCACATGGTTTTCCTTTTTTGGTTTCTTGATACGGGAAGTAACATTGATTGATTTTTAACAAACCAGTCATGTATTCCTGGGAAAGTCCCCACTTGGCCTGTATTATCTCTTATCTATTTTGTTGTGTTTGATTGGCTAGTGTTCTGTTCAATAATTCTTTTGAATTTTTATTTCAGCAGTAGATTGGAGTTTTTATTAGCTCTGTTTTCATTGTTCCTTTTCCCAAATATCCTGTGCTTGTTTGATGGGGCTGGAATGTATTTTCAAATTTATTTGAGTATAATTAGGAACATCTGTGTTTTTGTTTTAAAATTTTTTATGTATTTATTTCTTTATTTGAGAGAGAGAGCACACATACACATGGGAGTGGGGGAGAGCAGGAACAGAGGGAGAGAGAGAGAATCTTAAGCAGAGTTCATGCCCAGCATAAACCCAACACAGGCTTTGATTTCATGACCCTAAGATCATATCCTGAGGCAAAAATCAAGAGTCAGATGCTCAATGAACTGAACCACCCAAGTGCCCCATTATCAATATTTTTGATTTGTTTGATGATAGTCTTTCTCTTTCATGTTAGACTATTCTCTATATGTCCAATGAACCTTGTTTGTAGTTAAGAATGAATAGTTAGGGCAGCCCGGGTGGCTCAGCGGTTTAGCACCGCCTTCAGCCCAGGGTGTGATCCTGGAGACCGGGGATCGGGTCCCGCATCGGGCTCCCTGCATGGAGCCTGCTTCTCCCTCTGCCTGTGTCTCTGCCTCTCTCTCTCTCTCTCTCTGTGTCTCTAATAAATAAAATCTTAAAAAAAAAAGAATTAATAGTTAAACTGACTATGAGTGGTATTTGTTGACTAATGGCTTCATTTTAGGGTAAGTGTATAAGGAGCACACCACAGGTCTTAGCATTAGACTTTTTTTGCAGAATACGTTTTGAACAATTTGCTAGGTTGCCCTTAATCATCAATGTAACCCTTTTTGGTAGAACTGTTCACTTGGGGCACCTGGGCAGCTCAGAGGTTGGGCATCTGCCTTTGGCTCAGGTCGTGATCCCTGGTTCTGGGATCGAGCCCCACATTGGGCTCCCCCCCAGGGAGCCTGCTTTTCCCTCTGCCTGTGTCTCTGCCTCTCCCTCTCTGTTTCTCATAAATAAATCAATAAAATCTTAAAAAAAAAAAAGTCTCATGATCTCAGCTCAGTGACAGGCTCACCATAGCAAAAGTAAAATTTCTACTTGATCACAATTTAAAGTATGCACTTGTACCAGTGTTCTAGAAACTCATGGGTACATATGAATCCTTTTCTAATCTATGAGAAAGTGAAACACAGAAGTGACTTCTGATTTGAGGGAGGGGAAGCTTTAAGTACAGTGGGCTGCTGAAGGAGGTGGAAGGAGCAAGCCTGAATCAAGTGCCTTAGTTGGGGTTCTGAGCATTTGGGGTAATGTGAATGCTGGCCCCACTCTACCCTAACTTGGGGTTTATCCATATGGATGATGAGTTCTGATATGAATAAGGGACAAAAATGAAAGCTTCAGAGACATACAATTCACTGTTTTAGAGGATAAAGTTTTAGTAGGAGAGTGAAGATTTTAAAAAGTGAAATTAGATTGGAACAAATTCAGCCTGACAAAACTTTCCTGCATGATGTTAAGTTTCTTTTTTCTCTCTTTCCTGTAGTGCAGTAGATAGTTGTGATGATTTTTCCTTAGGTGTATTATTCCACCTTTTGGATGGAATAACTGAAGCAAAGTAACCCAGGGTCACATAGAATGAGCAATACGTGTGCTTCTGGAGTCGTACAAGAACTAGAATAAAAACCGGTAGAAAATGCAGAGCACTCTTCTCCTGGTTACAGTGTCCTATATGGAGTAATATAATGGAGGGTGTAACCTTGTGGAGTTCTGTGGAAGATATCCTTCATATAAAAGTTTCTTGTACAGAGTCAAAAGTAACAGCTGAGACCCAAGCACTGGAAAATTGTTAACTCCATAGTGGCATCTTTTGATATCTATATTAACTTATTGCTTTTGGATTATTTTCCCCTAATAGATATCGATGAGAACAGAGCTCAAAGATCTTAGAGGAATACATAGTGAAATCTTTTAAGTAGTCTCAACCTTGATGTTGATGGGAAGATGGGAGTTGCCAATTAGCAAGTAAAATATGCTGAGGAAAGCCCAGGGTAGAGATATGATTGTTTTGTTGATTAAAAAGATAGCCACGTGTGTGACATACCTGGCAATACAGTTCATGCTGCAGACTCTTCCTCTCCTGCCCCTGACAGCTTAGATTTTACCTGAGACAACTTTGCTCAGCTCTTTCCTCTTTCCTATCCTGCTTCCTTCTCTCCCAAAAAGCATTCTTTCAAAAAAAAAAAAAATCAAATGCACACAAATCCTTATCTTAGGACCTGCATCTATGAAACTAACCCTAAGATGGTAGATACTAAAGCAGTCTTAGGAAGCTGACCCTGAGGATGGTATTCTTCACTAGACAGAGGGTGGTGAGGTCTCCAGCCATGATGGCAGGTGGAACAGTGAGCCCTGGCATGTTCTAGCAGTGTAATTGCTAGGACAGTCACCTCTGGTGAATTTGGAGGGGATACAGAATGGAGGCGATGCTCTGGCTCACATGTGATGGCTCTACATGGGAGAGCTACAATTAGGGAGCTGTGGAAATGGGTAGTCCTTGATGAGAGAAAACGAGGGGCTCAGGGTAATCAGTCAACAATTTTAAGCAAAGTTTGAGAGTCGGCGGGCCGTTGGGAAAGAATTTAAAGAGGCTGTCATCTCCTGTAGCTGGAGGGCAGACATCACTGAAAACCAGATACTAGACTTAATTGTTAAGAGTGGCAGCATTTCAGAGCAGGCTAAATTCTCAGTATCAGAGTTAAGGCCCTGATAGAGATGGAGATCTGGAGAGGGAAGCTCTGGATATTTTCATGAGAGCATCTTAGATCCCTAGATTTTCCCGAACCCTCTAGGCCTGAAGACATAGCCCACTCTACCTTGTAGAAGATAGAGTCCTTGTTCCATCTTTTTAAAGACCATATAGACCCTTCAAATGGGACAAGGGCCTTATGAGACAATGCTGGTTTTTCTCAAGATCTGCTTTCATTTCCTTTTCTGGCTGAAAAATCAGTTATAAGGATCAGATGTACAATAGGCAAGTGTTGGGCCTAGGAAGGGGGGTAATGGATTATACATCAAAGGTGCTGACTCCGTGTACCAGCAGAAACCAGGAAAGCATGCCCAGGAGTGGCCCAAAGGGTACTAGATCAGGGATGACAGATATAAAAGATGGTTATGAAGACACTCATGAGATAGGATTTAACACTTTGGTAAGGGCTCTGGAAGGAGGTTTAAATGTGCTGCTGTTCAGGCACTTGGAAGCTTGAGAAAAATGATGAACTCATTAAATAAAGTTGGGATACCAAAGCTCTCATGGCACAGTATAGAGGAAGGGATTTGCTGATACGGATTCCCTAGTAGATTGGAAAATCCACCAGCTGACTCTGTTCTTTGGGAGGACCCATGGACCCTTTATTTCCAAGGCAATAAGGAAAGTGCTGATGAAGGGAACAACCATGTTAATAAGGAGCTCAATGGTGTCCATCCTTTATAGGCCAGGCTTATAGTTAGATACTGTTATTGAACAGAGCTTCTAGTAGCAATGGGCACGATAGGATCCTGGATTGGAAAAGGCTAGCTGAGAGCACATAACCATCAGAAGTAAGGTGAGCGTAATTGCTGTCATGGGCAGCAAGATCAGAACGGGGTCCGCAGGGATCTTTGGAGATGGCTAATAATGATGATCATGGGATCCTAGCACACGACAAGTGGGCAGGGTATTAATAGAGATAAAAATGTGTATTTATATATACAATTTATATATATTTATGTATATAAATATGTTTATAAATATATGTATAATTTGAAGGGTTCAAGAATAGACAAGCAGAAGACTGACATAGCCTCCCCAAAGGAAAGTGACAATGTCTTACTCAGTTTCCAGACCTGAAACAGTCAAACCCAAACCTGTCTATGGAAGGAGAAGCTGCACAGGTATTAAGACAAACCCTGCAAAACTTGCCAAGTTTATATAGTAGTGATTCTTATAGTCCTTCCCCAAAGGGTCCTGTAGCCATTCAGCCAGATAACCAAACCATGGGAAAAGGAAATATCTAGGTCTTTTGAGGGTCTGAGTTGACACAGCTATTCAGGGATCCAGACCTGTCAGAGGAAAGATGAATAGAGGTAAGGTCATA
The DNA here is from genome assembly GCF_003254725.2 of Canis lupus dingo. Taxonomy (NCBI): domain Eukaryota; kingdom Metazoa; phylum Chordata; class Mammalia; order Carnivora; family Canidae; genus Canis; species Canis lupus. The sequence goes on along the minus strand of NC_064244.1, from coordinate 49,155,858 downwards.
AATGGAGTCCTGGCCTGTATCTGCCTTACAATGGGTCAGCCATACCCATGGACCCATCCAGCAATCTTTTCTCTAGTTCCTAAACATATGTTATGGACATACTTTGTGGTTGGCAATACCATCACATTCAGACATACAGAGGAAAGGCTACTATAAGTATTTAATCAAAATTGTTATTACAAATCAAAGATGATGAAAGAAATTCAGCGGTTGTGTGGTTCTTATCATATCTGCCATTTTAATTACCGGTTTGGCCTCTACAAACACTGGATGGATAATGGCAGATTAAGGGCACTACCATAGGCTTATCCAGGAAGCCCCCATAACAGCTGCTGTGCTCATCGTGACATCTACCTGTACTAGAACAGATTAATGCAGCCTCAAGAACAGGTCATGAGACTTTAACACGGTTCCAAAGATCCCCAGTGACTGTGCTTTATGGACAGAAAATTTATAAGAAAGATGATCAAGATAAGAAGTTTGAAGAGCATCAAGATTCTAGAGATGTTGTGGGTCTCCCACAAGAGTTGCTACTTTCATCTTCCCTGCAACACATTAACTATCCTTAAGTGTTCCCAGCAGAGGTTTTATGGAAGCAGGTGGAGATGAGATCCCTAAAAGCCCCGGCTGAGTTTTCTCAACCAGTAAATGCATACACGCTATTAGAAATTATGCCAAATTGTTATGGGCTTTTATCTAACAATGAGAACACAGAAAATGGAACACTATGTACTCATTGTGTAATATGATTACTTAGCAGCTGTGTATATGGGTATAGCCCCACTCTACACTCTCAGATGACCTTTTGGAACCAGACTTCACCACCACTAGTAGATCGCACATGTCTATAGCACGCTATGTCTTCATTGCATAATATTTGTTTTCATCATTCAGTATTTTGGTACGGAGAGCTTAGCATAACTCTATGTTCTTAGATGACCTTTTGGAAGTAGGCTTATATACCGCTAGATGACCTCACCAAGGTTCACAACAGCAGAGTCCAATCCTATTGATCTGAGTGTTCTTTCTAGAGAACATCACATTTGCCCACCGAGTTGATGACATCGTGTTACCTGGACATAGCAAGCATGAAATGGCGAGTACTCTGAATGCCTTGGTAAGAAACACAAACACTGGGGGACAGGAGATAAACCTTACAGAGATGAAGGGGCCTGCTACATCTGTGCACTTTTTAGGAGTCAAGTGATCTGGGAAATGCTGCGACATGTCCTCCAAAGCAAAAACAAGTTTTTGTCCCTTGCATCTCCTACCACTAAGATAGAGACATTAAGTTTGGGCAGCCTCTTAAGGGTTGGCATGCAGAATATTTCACACATGAGGTAAAGCTCTGACTTACCTTTGGGCAGTATTGGGAGTACTAATTTTAAGTTAATCCCAGAGCAAGAGGGGCCTCTGCAGCAGGTTTGGGCTTTAGCATAAGTAGTCACTTGGGCCATATCATTTGGCAGAGGCCATAGTACTAGGGGTATCTAGGTATAAAAGGATGATATGGACACTGGAAAACTCCAATAAGAGTCCTAACCCAGCCCAGACCCTTGGAGTTCTACAGCAAGTCCATGTTATCTGCAGCAGAGACAGACCATTCAAAATGCAGCTCTTTGGCAGAGATGGAAGCTGTAAACGGGTTCAACAGCACTGGCTTTGTATTGGACAGAATAATGGTCCCCCAGAGATGTTCACATCCTAATCCTTGGAACCTGTAAATATGTTACTTGGCAAAAAGGAATTTCTGATCTGATTGGGTTAAGAATCTTCAAATGGGAAAATTACCCTGGATTATCTAGGAGAGCCCAACAAAACAACATGTTCCCTCTAAGAGGGAGGCAGAGAGTTAGAGTATGAAGGATATGTGAAGATGGGAGAAGGAGTGAGAGCGAGAGAGCGAGCGAGAGAGAGCATTGAAGCTATGCTGCTGCTTTGATGATTTGAAGATGAGAAATGGGGCCAAGAACCCAGAAATGAGGGAAGCCCCTAGAAGCGGGAAAAGAAAAGGAAAGAGATTTTCCCCTGCAGCCTCCAGAAGGAACACAGATTTGCTGACCTCTTGACTCTAAACTGGTGAAACTGATTTTTGACCTCTAGAAATGGAAGTGATAGATTTGTGTTATTTTAAGCCACTAACTTTGTGGTAATTTGTTATAACAGCAACAATGAGAAACTAACATGAGTTTTTTTTCAGCAAAATGTGTTTATAGCTGCTGTTAAGTGTCAAGCCCCTGGACAGCAGAGATTGACACAATGCCCTTGATATATACCACTCATTTGGGAGAACAAATTGCCAGCTGGTGACAAGTGGAGACTACATCCACCCTGACTGGGATTTACCTGCTTTGTGGATAGGAGTTTGTCATTATTGTCTGCAGCGTCTTAGCCAGCACCAATATTCATAGACTCACAAAGTGTCTGATCTACCAAGACAGGGATCCTATATAAGACTGCCTAAGACCAAGGGCCCCACTTTTTAGCAAAGCAGGTGCATCAGTGAAGACTGTGGGATCTGCTTTTTCCTACACATACTCCACCAAGCAGAAGCTGCCATCCTAATGGAGTGGTGACCTGGTCTCTTAAGGGACAGGATGCCCTGTAACATCGGACGGTACAACCTACAGGATGCACTCTACTCCTTACGTCCATCAATGGTCATTACATGGTTCTAAAGTCATGAGTCCAAAAGTCAAGGGGTGAGAGTAGGAGTGGCTCTCACGATCCACTGAGGAATTTGTGCTTTCTACGTAGGGGTCTAGAATCTGTGTGTCTAGAGGTCTGGGTTGTAGAGTGGAGAAAATAAGAGTCCCTCTAAGCTTTGGCGTACCACTGCTACAATGCTGACTTTAGGTTCCTAAGGCCAGAAAACTAGTAGGCAAATAAAAGAGTTACCATACTGACAGAGGTTACCGCCTCTGATCATCATGAACAGAGAGAGTTATTGCAACATGATGAGGGCCCAGAGGAGTATGTTTGGTGCTCATATGACCCACCGGGTCATCTCCTGTTATGGCAAATTTAACTGTAAGTGGGCAAGGATAGTAATTGCAGTGTACTTAGGGCAGGGTAACCAGGGCCTCAGACCCCTTGGGAATGAGGGTCTGGATCACTCTATCAGGCAGCTCAGAAGTGCCTGACTAGGATGAAGGGAATCTTGCATGGAATAAGAGGAAGCTGTGGTTCATCCACTGGCCCTCTTTTTGTATAGCGAATTGTGATAACAGAATCCAGAAGGAACTATATCTGGGTGGAGTGAAGCAACGTGAGAAGCAAGTGGATCTGAGCAGTACAGGGGTGAACTGTAGGAGGTGCTGTGGTACCTGCCCGCGTGTGTTTGACTGAGCCACAGCATCCATCTCTATCACCTGTTGGAAATGTTGGTTGCTAATGGCAATACACAATTTTTTTTTTTACACCTACTTTTTGTTCATCATAATGGTTTTGTTCTTTCATCTGGTTATATGTAGCTGTAATGGAGTTCATTTCTTTTTTACTGTTCATTTCTTTTTTACTGGTATTCAGTGGTCTCAATATAACACAATTTACTTTTCTCCTGTTGAGATCTTTGAAATGTTAGTGGGTTTTGGTTATTACAAATAATGCCACCATGGGTATTATTTTACCTGTCTTTGAATGTACATGTACTTATCTGTTGTGCTTCTACCTAGGAATGAAAGTATGGGGTCACAGGGTACACATAAGACCTATAATAGTAGACAACGTCCAACTGTTTTCAAAGTGGTTTGTGACTTGTTAGGAACCATTTCACGACTCTGTGGGCATGAAGATATTTTTCTATATTATCTTCTGGAAGCTTTATTGCTTTCCTTTTACCTTTAGATCAATAATCAACTTGGAATGAGGTAGGGGTGAAGTTTAATTGTTTTCCGTGTGGAAGTCAGTTGACCATTTGATTTAAAAAGGCTGTTTATTTAAAAGATTTCTCTTTGTCCACTGTTCTGCGGCCCAGTATCATGTAGTGTTTCATTTGTTGGATTTTTCTCATGAAGAAGCTTTAGTTCTAAGCAAGTAATTGAACACTGAGCATTATTTGGTTGACCATTTTGTGACATTAACATTATTATCCCCACTTTACTAAGGAAACTAAAGCTTACAGAAGTAAATTAATTTAGTAAGCAGGTTTTCCTTTACTAAGATTCTCGTTATTAATGCCTTAAATGAAATAGAAGTTATTAATTAATTAACTAACTAACCAGATAACAATATGGAGACAGGTGATTCAGACCTGCTAAGGCACTTTGCTATCTTCATGTGGTGTCCATCTCTGGGTCCAACACTCATGTTTCAGCTCCCACTCACATGTTCTTATTGCAGCTTAGTGGGATGAGAGGATGAGCATGGAAATGCATGCTCCCTAATTTAGGGGCCTAAAATTTAGGGACATACATTTACTTGGAAATTACACAATTTTGCTCATATCCTATCGGCCAAAATTCACTTACCTAGCCACATCCAAAACCAAGAGAGCCTAGGAGAGAGTGGAGTCTTTACTTTAGGTGGCCAGCGTTTGCCAAAATTTGAAGTCTCTGTTTCTAAGGGGAAGAAGGAGAGAATGGGTGTGGGAACTGCTAGCCATGGTTATATACTTGGTTGTGGCAGGTCTGAGATTCAGATAAAAGTCTGTGTTCCTTCAGGTTCTACTGCACAGCTCTGGACAACCAGCTGGATTTCAATAGTTCACCTCTTGAAAAACTTCTTGGGATACCTTCCTGTCAGAACTGAATTTCTAGATGTCTCTCCAGACATGTATAGAATTCCTTTCATTAGAAAACAAACCTATTTAGCTCCATGTTTTTGGTTTTTGTTTTTATTTCACTTGTTATAGCTATCAGGAAAACTGAGTTAAATTTAGAGACTCACTGCTATTGTCAGAGAATATGTTCCAAAGCCTGCTTTAATCCTTCCACTGTTGATTCATCTTCACTTAATTTGTACTTTCTCTCTTCTCTTCTTTCCTCCCCGCCCCTCCCCTTTGTCTGGATCTTTATTCTATCTTCCAAAGTTACGGTGCTCTGGTGTTTCCTCTCTGGATCCCCACTGCCCACGCGTTGACGACGAGGAGTAAGTCGAGGGGGTTGGTGGGAAGGATGAGAGCAAGTGGTTTCACAATGTCTCACTTTTTCATTTTTTTTCAACTTTTATTATTAGTTTTTATTACACAAGGAATACATATTCATTGTAGAAAAATTAGAAAACACAGAAAAGCAAAAAGAAAAAATAATCACCCATAATCCCACTACCCATAAATAACTACTATTAACATTTTAGTGTATGTCCTTCTAGCTTCTTATGCATATATATACATACGTAGATATATTTATATATAATTTTCTTTTTTTACAAATATTGTGTCATACTATACATACGGTTTTATAACATGTTTTTTCATTTAATATATGTCGTGAACATTGTTGTTTATTCCCTGAAAAAATTACACAGATACTACATGCTCATTGTGGAAAAATCAGAAATTACAGATATGCAAAAAAGAAAATGTAAATGCTCCAAATCTCACCTCCCAGAGATAGATGCTGTTAACATTTCAGCAAATATCCTTTCAGATGCTGTAATGCACACTGTGTATGTCTATTTTTAAAATGGGAACATATCATGTTCTTCTGTAACTTCCTTTTTTTATTTAACAATATAGCTGTTTACTTCAATAAATATACATCTAGTGCTTATTCTTAATTGGTGCACAGTATTCCATTGAAAGGATATACCATATTTAACCAACCCTATATTGTAGGCTCATGTTATTTCCATTCCTCCAAATAATGCTCCTAGAAACATCCTTTCTTGCATATATTTTTTGAATAATGAATGAATGTATCTTAGTTCATTTTTCTTGACTTTTTTTTGAGGAGAATTTCCCTAACGTGGAAGTATTTGGCATACACAAAAAATATACTGCCAAAATATTTTTCCAGAATCAATTTATACTGTTGTTGACTCTGTAAGAGAATGTTAATTTCCATACTTCCTTGTTGTCCCTGGGAACTATAATTCTTTATACCCTTTGTCTTTCTGATACGTAAAAAGGAGTATATTGTAATGATTTGCATTTTTGATTACTAGTTAAATATTTTCATATTTATTATTTGTTCATTAATTTATAGTACACTGCCAGTTTATGTCCTTGGCTCAATATTCTACTGGAAAGTTTGATTCTTTTTGATCATAAAATGTTATTTACTCATGCATTCATTATTCACTCACACAATAAATATGTTTTCAGTATTTGCTTTGTGTCTAGCACTGGGTTAAGTATCAAGAATATAACAGTAAGCGAAATAGACATGGTTGCTGCTTTCTTGAACTTCCAAATTAGTGGATATAAACAGACAAATAAGTAATAATTTAATAAGTACAATGAGGAAGCAATGAAATGCAAACACTTGGTTGGGAAGGTTGTAGACCTTAGAAACTTCCCAAGGGTAATGGAGCTTAAGCTCTTGATATATACTAGGGATCGATGCTCATTGTTGCATATATTTCAAATTTTGTTTTCTCTTAATTTGGTTTGTTATTTTTTACTGTATAGGCATTCCACATTTTAATTGGTCTAATCCATCCATCTTTTTCTTTTTTATTTCTTCCTTTGTTGTCATGCTTAGAAAGGCTTCTTTTCCATAGTAAAATTACATAAATATTTGTCAGTATTGCCTACTAGTCCTTTTACATATTTATGTGCTTTAACATCTAAATCTGTACTTCACCTAGAATTTATTTTGATGGAAATTATGAGGTATAGATCTAGTATTTCCCCCAACATGTGGCCAAACCAATCATCCCAAATTATTTAGTAATCCAACTTTACTCACAGATTTGAAATGCCATCTTTATAATGCACTTAATTCCTCTATGTTCTTGGGTTTATTTCTGATCTTTATACCTAATTATCATGATTTATTATGGGCCAATAGCATCATTGGTTTTTCCTCATCCTATCTATTGTGATCTGAAAGCTGAGCATTTTGCATTTGTGATGTTTTGGAACACAAAGAAATGATAGATAGTGCTTAATTAGTTATATGCGTGTGGCATGGGACGTTAGTATGGATGATATCCTTAATCCTTTCAACTTTGAGACTTCCAGAATCTGAATTCCATATGGGATACTGTTACCTGGTCCCCCCCTTTTTTTTCCTGTCTAAAATAAACAAGATGCTTTCATACTCTTTGCATTTATGGTCTCTTCTTATGCTAAAGCTCAGCATTCAGTAGGTGGCAGTATTGCCACACAGGAAATATCCAACCATTGGAGGAGCACCGAGGAACAAAATGATCTGGATTTTAGAATTTCCCTAAGAGCTTTCATTAGAGGAGGCATCAGGGCTGTGCTACTTCTAAAGCCTTCTTTGTACCCTTGATCAATAGCACAACCAGAAGTCTGCAGTCACTCTGTTCCTAGAGGCGTGCAAAACATCAGTATTTTAGAGTGATAACTTGGCTTTGTGGGCATTCGTGCACATACCTTATCCACAAGTGTCTTTGAGCCCAGCCACTGACTGATTTAAAGCCAGGAAATGTGGTTTTAAACAATATGATTGTGGTGGTATTCAGGTGATTTTTATTTTCTTTATACTTGGTGGTATATTTCCGATTTCCCACAAAGAACATATATTGCCTCTGTAATCTGGAAAAAAAACAACAACGATGCATCAACATGGGATATTAAAATTATAATGGTTACATGGTGAGGGTATGCCAGGAAAAGTTGACATCCTTTTCTGTTTTTAGCATGTGAGCACATGCAACAGAATGGGTTCAGTGTTCTCTCCTTACCTCTAGAGAGCAGCTCAATGTTATTGCTAATCTGAGAGCAAATTACCAGAAGGAAGCCAAGACAGTAGACCTCTATCTCATGGACTACACCTGAGAAAGTCCTTTGGTAGGTGAGAGGAGAGTTGGGTCAGCTCCTAAAGAGATGCATTGGCATATCTAATGGGAAATGGTGAGCTATCTATTGCCATTATGAGTCAGTGTAGGTCATCATGACTTGGAGCACTGAATTTAATTTTAGGACCGGCTAGTGAAAGAAGATCTATAAATCTTGGAGTGTGTCCACAGGAACTACAAAACCAATCAAAGTCTGGGAAACAGGCACTATGAATAAAAGATAAGGTGGCTGAATTTATTTACCTTAGATATGGAAAGCCTAGCTGGGGAATTAGACAAATTCCCATCTCCATGAATAGCTACTACAGCCCTCCTAGACCTGGAGGTGAGACCTGAATTTATTAACAGTCTTCAGTTGTACAAAGGACAGTGGCACAGGAGGTAAGTGTTCCTTTCATACTGAGACTAAGGCGAGAGTGAGCACAAATTAACCAAGCAGAAGTGATTTAGGTCAAGCATTTAGAGGAACGTGCTGAACATCAAGGTTGGGTTTATCAGTTAATAACTTTGCATGAATTAAAAGGAACTAGATTGAAGCTAAGGGTTCCATAGAGTGGAAAGGTGGGTGAAGGCAAAGATGGGAGCTGAGAGTGTGTCCAATTGGGATATTTTGTAATTTCTAAAACAACGGGCCCTAAGTGAATTAACCACGTGGGATGAAAATGAACCATATTCAAAAAAGATACTAAACTTTAGTCAAACCTGATTTATGAAATCAGGGTTTGCAGACAAGATAAATCTAGGAGTGGTTACCTGCTTTGCAAAGGGGTATTCATTCTAAGAGTCTTTAAATAGCATATTCCAACAACTGTTTTACCAATATTTGATTTAGAAAGTTGTTATTTTCTCATAAAACTTTCAAGGATAACTCTTTATACGAAGTCAGGCATTCCTATAACCATGCATGAATTACCAGTTCATTGGAACACAACTCTGGACTCCAAGAATAAGGCCAAAAACCAGCTGGTATCATCTAGAGAACTGCGTAGCCTTTTGAGGTCTCTTCCAACCCTCTAAGTCTTTTGCTTTCAATCACAAAAGCTAGAAGACAATTCCAAGTATAATTTTCACAACATCAGATATTAGGTTGAACCATATGAAATTGCCATTTTTGTGGGTCAAAACAGTCAAATACCAGCAATTTTGTATAGGTCAATCTAATACAAGAATTATTCTGGTAGCTCAAATAAACCTAATCTCCATCTTCACTAAAGCTAACAGCTTTAATGTATTTATTGTTGGGCCAAAGTATTGGACATATAAATGCCTGTGCACATAAGTACTGAGAAAGTATAGGGTTGGGATTAACGATGCATCTTGGATAAACCACTTATAGGCATCTAGCTCATCCTTTTATTGTACTAGACACTGGTGCCTCTTGTCTGACTTTAGGATTTCTCAGATTTTAGAAAGCAAGAAAAGAAGTCCAAAGGCCTGATCTCTCAACTCATGGGAAATTCTGTTTGGGTAAAGGGCCAAGGAAGAACAGGGGAAAATATAACACAATTTGTACCATGTTACAAGTTTAGTGAGGAAGATCATAACAAAGCTGTGCGCAGAAAAACAAAGCGTGTGGCTTCCTCCTTTCTAAAATATAGTATTGCTTAATGTGTCCTGCTTTCAAGATTCTAAGCATAAGACAAGACACCAAGTACACATTGGAAAAGTCATATCTGCATAGTCATCTAAAATGAGACAAGCTTAGCGTAACTAAAAAGATTTTATTAACGTAAAATGTTAAATATTTTTACGATCTGAGCTAATTCCAGCATGCCCTATAAGATTTAACACTATGCTGATGTGCAGACATCATGCTTCAGATTTCAATTAGAACAAAATGTGATAATATTCAATTTTACATTTGAGGGTAATTGTATATGTTACTACACCATTTTCTAACTGGATTACTTCATTCTCCAAGAAGCTGAAAAAGACACCATTGGATCAAAAGGAAATTAGTTGCCCATATGCATTGTACGAAGGTCTTAGGATTATTGTGTATTTACAAAAATTTAAATACTTCTCATATATGGTTTTTGTTGCATTATAAATTAAGATATCTTTATGTAGAAGCTCTTGGATTCTGACAGAATGGAAGACTAAATGTAAATGAGTGCAGACAAAGCAATAGGTGAGGTGGTGTATGTTTGATTATAATACTGTTTCTAATAATATTGATTGGAGTTTTGAACACAGTTTTGCAGTTTTAGATAGGTTTCTATGTTTAAAGACTTTCATATATGATAAATTGTTCACATGAGATCAGCAAGAGCTAAAGATATACTATTATACATGAAATAATTTTTCTCTGTATAGTACATTTAAAAAAACCTTTAAATAATTTAAAAACCATAATTCTTGCATCTGTCATGGTATGGTTTGGAGCAGACATGCACAATGTCAGCTTTAAAAATCCTTTTAAAAACAGCCTGCTTTTCGAATCTTTTTTTTTTTTCCCCTTGACAGCAGCTGCTTTCAAATGTAAAATCATTTAAAAGGGTAGGGGGAGGCGAATAAAAGTAATAAGGAAGCATAGAAAACATAGTCAAAAACCAATAATTGTGGTTCAGCTGTCTGGAGGTCCTCAGGTTCTGTGATATTTTCAGGTCTTCACGATCGTGGGTTTCCAGAAGGAGCTGCCTAGCTTGAGACCAGACAACACAGCCCAAAGAACCTTCTCTTCCGTCTTCTAACCAGGGGGTAGGGAGTTAGATTTAGAAGGCTGCTGTCATCTGTGATGGAACAGAATGTACATATGAGCGAATTACAGACACAGTAACCTGGGTTTTATGAATTGGCTTTTAAAGTCCACCTTTTTAAGATCAAGTTTTCTTGACTTCAGCATTATTGCCATTTAGGACCAGATAATTCTTTGCTGTGAGGGCTGTTCCGGGCACCATAGCAGGTTTAGCAGCATTCCCTGGCCCTACTTACTCTCTAGATGATGGTAATGCTGCCCCACCAGTTGTGACAACCAGAAACGTCCCCACATGGGGACGAACGTTCTTTGTTTAGTGGTGGTGGTAGTAGTGGGGGCACATAGACTGCAGTTGAGAACCACTAATTAGAATCAAGCAAGCAAGCTACTGGGAGGCCCTTTCTGAGTTGGGGGAAGTATAGCATTTTAGAAAGAGCCCATGCTTTGGGGTAAAGTTGGCCTCTTTCCTAAACCCACCTCTGCTATCTCCTAGCTCTGTGACTTTGAATGTGTAAATTGAAACTTGCTAAGCTTCAGTTTTCCCAAATGTAAACTAGGGTTTACTAATACTTACCTTAGATGAAGATTATATGAAATACTCTGTGAAAAACATGAAGCTTGGCTGGTATCCTAGGTGCCTAGCACAGAGGAAACATTCAGCAAATAGAGCTATTGTTAACTATTTTTCTTTACCATTGTAAAAGAATGTGGTTCCACGTGCCTACTTCATGCGAACTCTGAAAGAAGTTTCTCAACTCTTCCTTGTTGAGTCTTTGGCTAGCGATTTCTATAGATTTCTGTACACAAGGGCATCCCGGGAAGATGGCCCACTGTTAAATTGGTAAGGTTTGATGTTGAAAGTTTTAGCACGATGACAAGTAGAGGAGGGAAGAAACTGGTAAACCAAATTCAGTTTAGTGAGCTGGTTTTGAAGAAATGGTGCAAACCAAAAGAGAGGGTGGGTGGGCCTAGCCTCTTGCAGCAGAACAGGCAGTCTGGTCCCTGGGGCTGGACAGGGACCACAAGGACATGACTTGGAAACTGCCAGTGTGGGCAGCACTATGACATGATTGGAATGGAGCTAGGGGCCACCTAATAGTTGGTTGGCTCTGGCAGCTGTTATGTACCTAAGCTTGGCCAGGATCAGTTGCATTATCTTCCCAGAGCAGAGCCAAGGGGGTTCCTTCCTTTCCCCATCCGAAACTTGAGGATATAGGACCTTGGGAAAGAGTCCAGAATCAGGAACTGGATGAGGGGGTGGATAAAGTGAAAAATGTGCCTCGCTTCCATAAAAAAAAATGAGTTTGGAGATGAGGGTTGGTTTTTCTTGGTTACTGAGCCTGGACGCTCAGTAAACTATCAAGAGCACAAGAAGTTTGGGCTTTCTAGTCCTCTTCGGTGCAGTGTGTCATCCAAGTGCCTGGGCTTTCCCTCCCCTTCCCCAAAGGCTGCTGTGTGTCATACTTATTTGTAAATTAGCATCACTCACTGGTTCCTTGGAATGGCGCCCTATGCTATACACTTAGATGGAACCAAAGTAGCGAGTCAGAGTCAAGGAAGAAAACAGGTGCCCCAGCTGAGGACACCAAATGAATCAAACACGGTGTACTCTCCGTGAGGAGATTCATATCAAGACTGACCTTTGTATCTGTGCATTCATTACAGTGAATCAAAAGTCTCCATGGATGAATATTCTCTCTTAAGATTCATATTCCGCTAATGGGGAGAAAGACCGGATGCTCCTTGTCCTTTCCGTGGTGAAAAGCATTTCACTATATTCTGGATGTCAACATTTTGAGTCTAAAAATAGGACCTCGGGATCCCTGGGTGGCACAGTTTGGCGCCTGCCTTTGGCCTAGGGCGCGATCCTGGAGACCTGGGATCGAATCCCACGTCGGGCTCCCGGTGCATGGAGCCTGCTTCTCCCTCTGCCTGTGTCTCTGCCTCTCTCTCTCTCTCTCTCTGACTATCATAAATAAATAAAAATTAAAAATAGGACCTCTCCCTTGTATAGTTAAACTTGCCCCAAATAGTGAAGACTCTGAAGGCAATGTCAAACACTGTATGCGAGTCTCATTTCTCAGGAGAATCTCTCAGAGATGATTCATGGTCTATTTAGAACAGAAAGAAATGATAACCCCCTTTTCTCATGAGTTTTAGGACTCTTCTTTGACCACCAAACGATCAACAAACTTAACCTACTTGGAGATGGCAAAGCTGCAGCAAACTCTGAAGAGTAAAGAATTTCATTTTTTGGTATCTCTTTGGATACTGGCTATGCTTCCTGAAACACAGGTTCACCAGGAATTCAGTGGTTGCTCGAACAGAATCCTCAAAACTATGAAGATATTTATAGGGAGGAAAAGTCTCCTTATTTCCATTTAAGACTTGGAAGATCTATTTCCCAAATGCCCGCATATATCCTTCCCTTGCTGCAAACCCTTAAGAGATCTGGGGAGTGACCTAATGGGTATTTACATATTATAAAATGCAACATGGATGTGTATTGTTCCCACTATGTGTGGAAATGTCAACTGCATGTTGTATTTACAGAGAAACTGTGTGTGTGTGTGTGTGTGTGTGTGTGTGTGTGTGCGTGCTGCGGGGGCACATTTGGTCCCGTGTCCTCTTCTTTTTGTATTCAAAGCACACAGGAATTATTCACAGGTATTATGAGATTCATATCAAGACTGACCTTTGTATCTGTGCATTCATTACAGTGAATCAAAAGCCCTTTTGTGCTATTGAAATTCTCCTCAGTCAGCTTCTTTTCATATCTACCTGCCTATATATAGTTAGATAGATAGATAGATACATTCACTTGTGAGTGCTATATATACACGCACGTGCACGCACACACAGCACTCACATGAATAGAAGTGTTAGAATTGATGAGAAAGTGCTCAGATGCTCAGCAGAGGACAGGCTGCCTGTAGGACAACTGCTGGCTTGGGGCATCTTTGTGGAGCATTTGTGACACCTTTGCCTCGCCTGGAGCTTGTCTGAACATCACCTAGGGCTGAGGTGACACAAAAACTCCAAAATCCTTGGCAGAAATTCAGAGCAGCTTTCTACACCCTAGGAAGCCGACATGGACAGTAAATGCTGAAATCCACCAGCAGTCAATAAGCCTGGAATGGTCTGGAGTGGATTCAACTCTAAGGAAAGATGTCTTTCCACATTGATTGAAATCCTGTCTCTGAAATTACAGGCTGCCAAAAGCCTGGGAACAAAATGGAACGTTTCCCCGCTCGTTCTCAGCTTTCTGGGCTAATCCACCTGACCTTGCTGGAAAACCTTTGATTTTTATTGTACATGTTTGAGACTTTTATAGCATCTTTTCTCCAAAGGGCATGCTCTGAGACAGCTGTAACCAAGGACAGTTTTAGATCTGAAAATGAAAAGTGGAGAAAGGGAAAGGGAGGGAGGAAAGGAGAGGAGATAAGCGGAAGAAAAGGAGACTACGCAATTCAGCCATCGGCAAGTTCAAACCTTGGTCATTCGAAGCTTAATTCCTGGGTATTACCAAAGCCAGGGACATTGGAACCCCCTAGGGCACAATGATACCATTTCTCAATTTTTGCTCAAATTTCCTTTGCTAATACAAGATTTCTTGTATAGATGCTATGTTAAGAAACAGAAGGACATAAAAATATGAAGTTTTCAAATAATTGAACATTTGAGTTTAATGCTATGTTCTCAGATAGAACCAAGAGAAGTGGGACGCCTGGGTGGCTCAGCAGTTGGGTGTCTGCCTTTGGCTCGGGGCGTGATCCCGGAGTCCCAGGATCGAGTCCCACATCAGGCTCCCTGCATGGAGCCTGCTTCTCCCTCTGCCTGTGTCTCTGCCTCTCTCTCAGGTATTTCATGAATAAGTAAAATATATATATAAAAAAAAAGAACCAAGAGGAGTGCTCATGATATAATGGTAGTTGCAAATTTCTCTTCCAGGAAAAAAAAGGAGACCATCACCCACTGGTTCTCAAACATTAGCTGCATTAAGCATCATCTGAGGGTGTGCCGAGGTAGAGACTGCTGGCCCTCCCTCCAGAATTGCTGGATCAATGGGCAAGATCAACTTAGATCTTTCTTACAAGTTCCCAGAAAAGCTGATGTTGCTGGTCCTGAGGCCACGCTCTGAGAAGCCCTGCATGAGTCAAAGGCCTGCTAGGTGCAGGCTCCATGTTGGGTGCTGGGGATCACACCCGAGGGGGCCTAAAATGAAGGTGGTTCTTGTGTCAAGGATGTTTGCTTGAGTAACCATGACGCATCATCAGAAATGCCGTAAGAGCGACACGGATACATAACACTGTGACAACTCTTAAGACAGGAATTGTCTCCCAAGCAGAGAAGGAAGAAAATGATCATGGAAAAATCATGGAGGTCTTGGTATTGGCTCTGGGCCACAGGGTTGAGGAGAACTTGGACATCTGATGAAGGGGGAGACAGATTTTTCTGGATGGAGAGAAGAGTGTGAACAAAGTCATGGAGGTCAGAGGCAACTTGAATGTGGGTTCAAGTAAACAGTCCAGTCAGGAATGAAGGGTGGACTGAAGGGTGGAATAGCAGAGATAGAATTCCCTAAATGTGGCGATGCCTTCTCTTGCCCTCTGCCTTTATACGTGCCGTTTCTTTTTCCAGAAAAGTCCTCCCTTCTTGAACAAATGACAATCCCTCCTTCAAGCTTAGCTTGCAACTTCCGATTTTCTTCTCAGTCCCCTTTAGAAACCTCAGTTCTTTCCTCTCAAAACCTAAATTATGGCGTTCAGGGCATGTGTCTATGCACACACTCCTTGGCTGGTGCCGATCGTTCTTAAGGTTTCAACTACCATTTATGCAGAGATGCTTAAATATGTGTTTCCACCCTCCCAGCTCCCACGTCTCACGTCAGCCTAAGACGTGTACACCC
This sequence comes from Canis lupus dingo, assembly GCF_003254725.2. Lineage (NCBI taxonomy): Eukaryota > Metazoa > Chordata > Mammalia > Carnivora > Canidae > Canis > Canis lupus. The sequence goes on along the minus strand of NC_064244.1, from coordinate 49,140,322 downwards.
GCTCTTCACCACCAAGCCCCACTCTTGGAGTTCTTTCATCTCCAAAACATCACCGTCCTCTGTTTCTACTGCTCCTCCTCTGTTCTCTCCAACTTAGCAGACGCCAGCGTCCACCCTTCTGTCCAACTACGAACCTGGGCTTCTTCCTTGACTCTGTCTTTTGTCTTATGCAACCCATTAGCTGTTCATGTCCTCTTCTCTGCCCGCCCCCCACCCCCTGGCTTCTTGGGCACACCCGAGGCATTCCTCACCTGGATTTTTGCACCTGCCTCCTAACTGGATCCCTCCAATGGCTTCAGGATAAAGTCCAAACCTCAACGTGGATTATAGGGGCCTTCACGATATAGGCCCACCCACTTTTTAAATCTTTCATGGCTCTTTTCTAGCCACTTTCCCAACTAATGAAGTGCTTGTAGTTCATCAAAATGCCCTCCCCTTTCATTTCCTCATCTACCTTCAAGATCCAGAATCTTCTACCTAGGCTCTGGATTTTTCCCCCCACCTCTTTTTTCTTTATCCTTTTTTCCATTTCTTTCTTTGGCTAACTCTGATTCATCATCAGACATCTCTCCTCTGTTTCCAAAAAGCAATTCTCGATAACCAACAGCCCTCTTCCCCATCCCACACCCCGACCCCTTACAACTCACATCGAGCTAGGTGAGAATCCCATATGTCCTTGGAATGCCCTGTGTCTAGCTATTATGGCACTGTTATATTCTACGCACTAGTTCTTTGTCCAATAGTGCATGTGTGGGTGTGAGGTGTTTCCAGAAATCACATGCCCTACCCCCAAAACATTATCTCAATCTCTATGATGGGAAGCACGTCATTTGGGAAGGCTTTCCAGGTGATTCTCACCCAGTCTCTTCTGTTGCACTAGAGAGCCTCTAGAGGGATACATATCCCCAGCCCCGGACACAGAACTTGGCACATTATAGGTTACCATCACATGTTCGATGATGGTGGGTACACCAGATGCTAGGGTAATGAGTTCTTCCTCTAGTAGGCAATGAGTAGGCATGTAACATTTGTGAGTAGGGACTGAACCCAGAGTAATGCATTGAGAAAGTGCTATGAGATCGGTGACGTGTGAATTAATTGGAGGAGAGAGGGGAAGTACATATGGCATACTGAATCCTGGATGGCAAGTGGCTGAGATTACCGAGGATATGGGGCTGCCAGCGTAAAAACTACTCAGAGTGACATTCAGACCCCACATTGAAGCACACAAAGTCTTTATGGGAGTCCCTGGTGAAAGGACCTAAGAGGTCATCTGTAGGCAACCGGGTGGCATAACTGCCTAACGGTCTTCAGCCAGAGAGCAAACGCTTCTGCATGACATGGCTAGAGTGGATACGGGAGGTCCAGACTGGAGTGGACCCAATATGAACCTGGGGCAACTGTTTCTAGATCCAGTTTAGTCTGGAGAAGCCTGGCCCTAGGAGGGGACCCATTCTAGAACAGATTCAATTCCCAGCTGATCCGCTTCAGACTGATTCTGACCAACAGATTCTGGTATCGACAACCAGATTCTAGGCAAGAGTGAATGAATGCACAGACACACCCCCTAGCCTTCATTAAGTCAGAATTCTGGAAAAGGTGAAACTGCCTTTCAGGCTGAATTTTTTTTCCTGCCAACTTATTTTGTTTGATTACAACAAACATCTAGAAGATGCTTGTCCTTCACTTTCGGTCTCCTTTTAGCCTTTGTCAGTCACCTTGTGGGCTCCCCACAGGTGGTTCCATTTGTAATCCATTTGACACAGCAAGACTATCATAATTAATGAAGCTCCCTACAGCACTGCCAGTGACCCAGAATGTAGGACAGGAGAGGCGCTGGAGCAGGGGAAAGAAGAGCGGGCTGAGAGCCAGGAGACCTGGACGTGGTCAGGAGCCTGCTGTGGGGCTGTCTTAGAAAGAGGGCAGCTCACTTTTCTTTCATGCCTTTGTCTCCAGCCTTAAACGGGAAGGATGGGAAAGAAAAGACCCTGCCTAAAACGAGGGCATCATCACGAACCATTAAAACTCCTGCTCTTGGCTGCCTCCCTTCATTTGTCACCGAAAAGCAATTTAAAACACACTTGAGTTGTCAACTCAAGGGGTGACTGTGGTGGGAAAGGGGGAAGACACGATTGAATCTTTAAGTGCTAAAATAAACATGGAAGTTTCCGAGGCAAGGAGGAGAGTGAGGCCCTGAGAACACTGGCATCTGGGCGCTTCCAGGGTAGGATGCCCAGAGCCCGCCTGGTGGGATTTTCACATGGTCAGGGTTGGAGGTAGGAACACAGGGAACCAAGAGTGGCATCTTTTCCCTTTTTGTCTCTCTGCTTCAAACACACATGGAATAAAAAGAGAAAGGAAAGAAGAAGCCAGAAGAAAACCAGATGGCTTTCTATAATGGTTTTCATCCAGTTACAAAGATGTTTTGACAATAAAGTCCTGGAGAAAAGGCCTGGAATATATTTTTCCACATTTCACCGTGCACTGTTTCTTGCATATGTTCACCTACACCCATATAATAAACAGAGCAGCTGCTAAAGGATTCCAGGAAGGTCACGGGAAAGCTCCTGCGCTCTATCTTGGTACACAGAGTCAGACACAGGAATCTGGCCGATTCGTTCATTAAAATGGTGCCATATGCATCTGCTAAAGAATGTTCCCAGAGGGACCCAAGAGGGCCTGCTCTCCTTCCCTCGGGCCTTCTCAGATCCTCCGGTTCAGACTTATATCTCCCTTTCTCTCCTGGTCAGCTCATAGAGACATCATGCTATGAGTCCCCAGGAAACTTCAAGAACAAGAGCTGTGGCATCACATGCCAAGGGGCCCATTTTTCCCCTAGGTGAAGAAGCCTTTACGTGAATTGAAGTCTTCACCTCAATTTTTTTTTTTTTAAATTGTTCTTCAAAATCCTACTGCCTTAATATCTCTTGAACAGGTCCCTGAATCTCCTAGCTTGTTCCTTTTCAGGTTCTAAACAGATTTAAGGTTTAAATCCTGAGTATCAGGGCACCTGGGTGGCTTGGTGGTTGAGTGTCTTCAGCTCAGGTCATGATCCCGGGGTCCGGGGATTGAGCCCCGCATCAGGCTCCCTGCAGGGAGCCTGCTTCTCCCTCTGCTTATGTCTCTGTCTTTCTCTTTGTCTCTCATGAATAAATAAATAAAACCTTAAAAAAAAAACAGCAAATAAATCCCGAGTGTCATTTATTTGTATTATTCCCATTTATTTGTGAAAAGGGAATAATATATGCTTTTCCTCACAGTATCAATCATTTATTACTATTATTATATTGAAAATATATTTAAAATTCTACTTTTTTTTTCTGTTGATAAAAGTAATACAAAGTCATACAAAATATGTCTAGTCTTCAGGATGATAAAAATGCCCTAAGTAAATAAAATGAAATTTCTGTTTTTCCATTACTGCATGTTTCGGGAACTGTCGGATGTATTTCCATGAGATGTAGAGGGAATGTTCTGGAGGGTTTGATTTAAAACAGAGACCACATGGCACATGTGGCATATACCGTTCAGTGTGAGGGCCCTGGCAGTTGTCCTCCCGGGCAGTGGATTGTGGGGCCTCCCTGCTGTTGACCAGGGGTACTTGCCAAACATATGAAGAAACTGAGGATAGCTTCAGACCTGAACTCCACCCCCAAGTCCCAGGGACCGATGTTCTGTTCTGCAGGCTCAAGGCCAATGAGCAGTAGCAGGGGTGGTTCTGTTTGGTGAGGACGGGGCATCTTCCTGAGCCAAGCCGGGCGGGCCTGCTGGTAAAGAATACCGGTACCACCAGCAGTAATCACAGTAGAGCCTCAGTCCAGCATCTGCTCTCTGAGAGGTTGGGAGAAGACCCAAGACCTGCGGTGCTTCATTTAACCCCCCCAATGGCCCCCTGGAGTAAGTGATGCTATTCTCTCCTTTTCAGGGATGAGGAATTTGAGGTGGCTGGAAGTGAAGCTGCTTGCTCCATGGCACAAAGTTGGTAAGTGGCAGAGCCAGCATTGGAACCCGAGGGTCGCCTTCATCCAAAGTCCCCGGTCCCCACCACCAGGCGTGTTTCTAGCAACAATCTGCCATGCTGTGGGCAGAGGCCTCTCTCATCACCACACCGCATCTGCTTCCTGAAACCCCTGCTAGGTGCCCACAGCGCTAACACCCAGAGTTCAAGCCAGTTAGTCTGCTCCCGGGGCCCACATTTATCATGTATGCTGGCTGTTATTCTGCTATGTTCTAGGCATTGCTCTGGGGACAGAAGCATGTAGAGGCCCTTCCGTCATGCAAGTTACATCCTCGGGAAAATATCTCCCCATTTCTGTGTCACAGCGCATATTCCCAGAGGCTCTGGGATCACATCCCACAGTCCGTGTGACCTTGGCTAAGTTGGCTCATCTCCCTTTGCCTCAGTTTCTTGTAAATTGGGAGACATGAATAGCATTTCCCCCAGAGATGTTACTAGAATTAAAGAGGTTAATACACATGAAGTATTGAGGGTAGTGGTAGTGATATTGTGATTTATGATAAGGCATATGTGATATATATATATTTGGCATATATGATAGGCATATATTATATATATATATATATATATATATATATATATATATATATATATATATTTTTTTTTTTTTTTTTTTGGCTTCCATCTCATTCCTGGCACAAAGCTCCTAAAATCCCTGGAATTTCCTAAGTGATGACAGCAGTAAAGGTGTCTTTTGTTATGTTAATAGGTTACTTTCAAAACCCACCTAAGGATGGGGGCTGGTTGCTAGGAGAACCGACTGTGTGATTAGAGGGCTGGAACTTTCATTCCCACCCGAAGGGCTGGGGAAGAGGAGGAACTGAAGATTGAGTTCGATCACCAATGACCAGGGATCACTCATGCCTGTGAAACGAAGCCTCCATAAAAACCAACAAAGGACAGGCCTGGAGAGCTGCCGTGTTGGGCACGCGTGGAGACCTGAGCAGCCTGGTGCGCTGGGGGAGGGATGGCATCTCCTTGTCCTTCCCCACGCCCTCCCCTTGCATCTGACTTCTGGCTATTGCTGAGTTACCTCCTTTTATAATAACTGGTGATCTAGCACATAACATGCTTCTCTGAGTTCTGTGAGTCGCTCTAGCAAATTAACCTGGTGTGTGGAGGGGGTCCTTGGAACTTCCAACCCGTACATCTCAAGTGGTGGGAGAGGGCAGTCTCGTAGCCCTTAGCTTGGGGGATCTGCAGCTGCATCCAGGTCATCTCAGAATTCAGTGCCCGTGTCCACAGATTGGTGGTGTGGAAAACCACTCCTGCACGTTGGAATTGGGTGCAGACATCACAGTGGCAGGCCGTAAGACCTCAATATATGTTAATTATTATTACTTCTTTTAGAATACTAAATAAACATCTAGATGGCAGAGGTCTTTCTATGGAAATTTCTCTATCTTTTCCTTCCTCCTTTCCTTTCCTTTCCTTTCCTTTCCTTTCCTTTCCTTTCCTTTCCTTTCCTTTCCTTTCCTTTCCTTTCCTTTCCTTTCCTTTCCTTTCCTTTCCCCTTTCCCTTTTCTTTTCTTCCTTCTTTCTTTCTTTCTTTCTTTCTTCTTTCTTTCTTTCTTTCTTTCTTTCTTTCTTTCTTTCTTCTTCTTCTTCTTCTTCTTCTTCTTCTTCTTCTTCTTTCCTTCCTTCCTTCCTTCCTTCCTTCCTTCCTTCCTTCCTTCCTTCCTTCCTTCCTTCCTTCCTTCCTTCCTTTCTTTCTTTCTTTCTTTCTTTCTTTCTTTCTTTCTTTCTTTCTTTCTTTCCTCTTTTCTAAAGATTTTATATACTTATTGAGAAAGAGAGAGAGCACCCGCAGAGAGAATTTCAAGCCGACTCCATCCTGAGCACTGAACCTGAGGCAGGGCTTGATCTGAGGACCCTGAAATCATGATCTGGTCAGCAACCAAGAGTCAGACACTTGACCGACAGAGTTACCCAGGCGCCCCCCGTCCCTTTGGATATTTCTCAAGTGTCCTCCTCTAGGCTGTAAACTTCTTTTTTTTTTAAATTTTTTTTAATTTTTATTTTATGATAGTCACAGAGAGAGAGAGAGAGAGAGAGAGAGAGAGAAAGAGAGAGAGAGAGAGAGAGGCAGAGACACAGGCAGAGGGAGAAGCAGGCTCCATGCACCGGGAGCCCGACGTGGGATTCGATCCCGGATCTCCAGGATCGCACCCTGGGCCAAAGGCAGGCGCCAAACAGATGCCTGATCTAAGGGATCCCTAGGCTGTAAACTTCTTAAAGACAAGAGCCAAGTCTCCAGTTCTTTTGTTTGCCCCACCTGAGGACACCTGCTCTTGACGGGGGAGGCCAGTGGGGAAGGCCTCTGTTTGAGGGTCAGAGTGTGTCTCTGCTCTACTCAGAGCACAACTGTGTTCACCTGAGGGGCTCCATTTTCATCATCATATCTTCTTGAACAGAGAAGAGTGTATGCTCAGTGCCTTCCATCGTTTGTGTAAAACAAATTTGTAATATCTCAAGAAACAGGTCCCAAGGCTATCACGTTAAAAACATCTTGTGCCTCAAAGAGAAATGACAAGACTTACCTTGATTTTTCAATGGTAAAGGCATAGTTTCCCTGAGTTTGCTTAAAAGGTTTTTCATTTCTCGCATGTCTCTGCAAAAGTGATAAAAAGAAAAAAAAATCAGCTGTAAGTTTTTGAAATGCAATCCCAAACAGTCTGTTCTATGAGACAATCGGGAGACGAGAGTCTGTGCTTAATTGTACTAGCTCTAGTTTCCAGTAGGCAAATATTGAATTTATTTTGCTTTTACAAGAAAAAAAAAATCTGAGACTGATGGCTGTGGAAGGAGTGAGAGCGACTCTGGCAAACATTTCCACCGGGCATTCTGCTGTGGGAGCCCTCGTCCCTGCCCTCAGTTGGACCTGGCTGGGGTCAGAAGAGTCTCTGGTGACAAGGACAGTATTGCAGCTTTATGAAAGGGAGGTCAAGGACATGCAAGTAGAGTAACAGGGGTCCTCGGGGCCAAGCTGAGGCTGGGTGACGTTGCTCTCAGACTTTCAGGTCAGATGGCTGCTGTGTTTGTACAGGTTCACTTGCTACTGTCCCATTCCCGTGACTGAAATTCAATGTCCCACAGGAGTTAGGGATTCACAAGGCTCAACATTCATTAAATTGACTTGGACTGATGGGAGACTGAAATTCTAAAACCTTCAGAGAAGAGCTCTTCACAGTGGCAGGAGAGATATTGTGGAAGACAGAGAGAGAGGGAGAGAGAAGCACCTGGGACAGAAGGACCTGCCCCTAGCACCTCGCATGTAGGTAAGCCACTGCGTACCTCCAACATTGCTGTGCTCACATCATAAGAGTATGTGTGACCCCCAAATCAACAAACCATGGAGCAGGAAGCCATTCCAAGGGCTTCTAGTTTGGGGTAGAGGTCAGTTGGACTTTTCAAATCCTTGGGGCAGTAGTTCTCCCCATGTTGAATTCTCTCCATGTAACTCATCCATTGGAGTTAGTGCTCTTGAAATCATGGGACATCGTGGTAGATTTCATTTACAAAAGCAAAAATCAGATACGTCTTTTTCAGTTAGCTCTAGGATAGGGACGCAACAGCAGCAGGTACTGAGGATTTAAGAAAGCCTTTTGGGGGAGGATCATCTGAAAGTTGAGGAAATTTTAATCACTAACTTATTTTTCTTTTGCTCTATGAAGAACAAGAATCATCATTTAATTTTCCATATGAAATCCTTCAGTTCCTTGCGGTATTTCTTTACAAAATTCTTTTATAGGCTCCACACCCAATGTGGGGCTTGAATTCACAACCATAAGATTAAGAGTTGTAGGCTCGACCAGCTGAGCCAGCCGGGCGCCCCTGCCCCAGTCCGTTTCTTGATATACAACTGTTGTCTTGAGTATGGTTTGAGGAACACTTGTTCTAGGGGAGGCCAGGGACCCCACAGCATCTCTCCTTAAGCACCGGCTAATATGTAACAAGGAACTCTTTCTCAGGAATAGCTAATTGGAGGGGGCACTTGGGTGGCCCAGTAGTTGAACATCCGTCTTTGGCTCAGGTTGTGATCCTGGGGGCCTGGGATTGAGCCCTGCATCATGCTTCCTGTAGGAAGCCTGCTTCTCCCTCTGCCTATGTCTCTGCTCCTCTCTCTGTGTCTCTCGTGAATAAATAAATAAAATCTTTTAAAAAATCTTAAAACAAAAAGGAATAACTGGAAAAGGAGAAGAAAGCAGCTTTGTGGGTCAGGTGTAGAAATAAACATAAGAAAATCAGAATCCTTTCCCATAAGTATGAGGATACGTCTGTGGGGCACAGATGTCTATAAGGCCCAAAAGGTATTTCTAGAGAGAGAAGGTGAAAGGGGGGGGGGGGGACCAGGAAGGCAGGGCCCCACATCGAAAAGCTCAAGGGGCATATTCTGATTTCCTGTAAAATCCTCAGGGGCAGATGGGATGGGAGGTGGGCGGGCCGACCATGGGAACCAGCTGGGAGTGCAGAATGTGAGACTGAGGCAGAGTCTCCCCAGACAGCACCGATTCTCAGTCCTGGTGCTCCAAGGAGAAGCACCATGTGCCAAGACCCCACCCCCTGAGAGCCTGATACAGCTGGTTTATGGGGATGGGGGCTTGGGAATCAATGTTTTTAAGAAGCCCTCCTGGGTGACCCACCCAGTGTTAGGCGCCCTGATGTGTCAGGGCAGAGAGGGAGAACTCAGGAAGCAGCCTTACCAGACCTGGGCTCCTGAGCCTACTTATTTCAGCCATTCCCACCTCCTTTGAACCTGAATCTGGACTTTAGGGCTGAACTTCGAAACTATGGGTTATACTCTCCCGTTTCTTCTTTTAATTGAGGTAAAATTGGTATCGAACATTATTGAAGTTTCAGGTGTCTAACATTACAAATTGCCATCTGTACGTACTACAAAGTGATTACTTCTGCAGGTGCAGTTAGGCTCCAACACCCTACAATTGACCTCTTCCAACCATTTCGCCTCCCTCTATCCCCCACCCTTCCCCTCTATAACCGCTAATCTGTTCTCTTGTATCTGTGAGTTGTTTTGTTTGCTTTGTTTTTGTAGATTCCACAGACGAGAGGGATCCCATGGTATTTGTCTTTCTCTGTGTCACTTATTTCACTTATCATAATACCTTCATGATCCATCCATGTTGTTCCAAGTCACAACTGAACAGTATTCCATTAGGGTGTGCGTGCACTCACACACACACACACACACACACCCATCTTTTTGTGGTTTTCCCATCTTTCTTTTTGTAACTGATTTCTAGTTTCATACTATGATAGTAAGGAAAGATACTTGATATGATTTCAATCTTCCTGAATTTACTGAGACTTGTTTTGTGGCCTAACATGTGATCTGTCTTAGAGAGTGTTCCATGTACACTCGAAAAGAATGTGTATTCTGTTACTTTTGGATGGAGTGTCTGTATATATTTATTACGTGCATCTGGTCTAGTGTGTCATTTAGGGTCAATGTTTCCTTATTAATTTTGGATTTGCATGATCTATTAGTTGATGTAAGTGGGATGTAACCATCAGTACACTGCTGTCAGTTTCTTCTTTTAGGTTTGTCAATCTTGGTTTTATATATCTGGGTGCTCCTTTGATAGGCATATATATAGTTAAAAGTGTTATATCTTTTTGTTGGATTAACCCTTTTACATTATGTAACGCCCTTCTTTGTCTATTACCACAGTCTATGTTTTACATAGACTCTACCCCCAACATGGGGCTTGGCTTGGATTCGTGACTCCAAGTTCAACAGTAACATGCTCTACCGACTGACTCAGCCAGATGCCCCCCCTGTTATCACAGTTTTTGCTTTAAAGTCTATTTTGTCTGCTATGGATATACCTACAGCAGATTTATTTTCATTTCCATTTGCATGAAATATCTTTCTTCCCTTCTCTTTCAGTCTTTGTGTGTCCTGAAGTGAGTCTCTTGTTGGTAGCCTGCAGATGGATCCTATTTTTATTTATCCCTTCAGTCACTCTATGTCTTTTGATTGGAGAGTTTTGTTCCTTTACATTTAAAGTAGGTTTTGATAGGTAAGTACTTATTGCCATTTTGTTAATTGTTTTCTGGCTGTTTTTTTTTTTAATATATTTTTTTCTTTATTTATGATAGTCACACAGAGAGAGAGAGAGAGAGAGAGAGAGAGGCAGAGACACAGGCAGAGGGAGAAGCAGGCTCCATGCACCGGGAGCCCGACGTGGGATTCGATCCCGGGTCTCCAGGATCGCGCCCTGGGCCAAAGGCAGGCGCCAAACCACTGCGCCACCCAGGGATCCCCATTCTGGCTGGTTTTGTACTTCCTGTCCATTCCTTTCTTCTTTCTCTCTTACCCTGTGGTTTCATGGCTCTCTTTAGCGTTTTGTTTAGATTCTCTCATTTTCTTTGTGTTTTTATGGTAAGTTTTTGCTTTGTGGCTTACCATAAAGTTCACAAATAAGTTCCTATGTATAAAATGGCCTATTTTGAATTACTAGCAACATTCCAAAACTTTATATTTCTTCTACCTCCTGCCATTTTATATTTTTGATATCCCATTTTACATCTTTTAATTCATTAATTAATTTTTAAAGATTTTATTTATTTATTCATGAGACACACAGAGAGGAGAGAGAGAGAGACAGAGACAGAGACAGAGACAGGCAGAGAGAGAAGCAGGCTCCATGCAGGGAGCCTGACCTAGGACTTGATCCCCAGTCTCCAAGATCAGGCCCTGGGATGAAAGCAGTGCTAAACCACTGAGCCACTGGGCTGCCGCTACATCTTTTAATTTAATGTACACTTTAAGTCTTGTAGCTTCAGTTAGCTGTACTATTTTTGTCTTTTAACCTTCATAGTTGCTTAGAAAGTGACTGATTCACTACTTTCACTAAATATTTACCTTTTCTGGTAGGATTTTGTATATATTTCCTTGTTATTAATTAGTGTTATTTCTTTTCAGTTTAGAAAAGTTCCTTTAACACTTACTGTGATTCTGGGTTAGTGGTGATGAGCTCCTTATAGCTCTTGCTTATCTGGAAAACTCCTTTTTAAAAACTATTTTATTAAAAATATTTAATTTACTTATTTGAGAGAGAAAGCACCAGCAGGGGGAGAGGCAGAAGGTGAAAGAGAAGCAGGCTCCCCACCGAACAGGGAGCCCAATTGGGGGCTCAATCCTAGGACCCTGAGATCATGACCTGAGCTGAAGGCAGATGCTTCACCAGCTGAGCCACCCAGGCACCCCTTGCTTGTCTGGAAAACTCTGAATCTCTCCTTCAAATTTTTTTTTAAGTGGGCTCCATGCTGGGCACAGAGCCCACTGTGAGGTCTGAACCTGTGACCCCAAGGTCACCTGACCTGAGATCAAGCATCAGACACTCAACAGACTGAGCCACTCAGGAGACCTCTCCCTCAACTTTGAATGATAACTTTGATAACTTGCTGAGAATTCTCTCTTTTTTTTTTTTTTAAGACTTTATTTATTTATTTGACAAAGAGAGAGAGAATGACCCAGAGACCACAAGCAGAGGGAGCAGCAGAGGGAAAGGGAGAAGCAGGCTCCTGGCTGAGCAGGGAGCCTGATATGGTGCTTGATCCCAGGACGCTGGGATCATGACCTGAGCCGAAGGCCAAGGTTTAACTGACTGAGCCACTCAGGTGCCCCAACTTGCTGAGAATTCTTGGTGAGTTTTTTTCCTTTCAGCACTTTCCTTTCAGCTACTCTCTCCTGGCTTGCAAGGTTTCTGCTGACAACTCTGCTGGCATACTTATGGGGTTTCTTGTGCTGTTTTTTTAAGATTCTCTCTTATCTTTAACTTTTACCATTTTAATTATAATTTACCATTTTAATTATAATTATAATTACCATTTTAATTATAATATGTCTTGTGGATCTCTTTGAGTTCTTTTTATTCAGGACTCTCTATTTCTTAAATCTAGATTCCTTGCCCAGATTAGAAAGGTTTTCAACTATTATCTCTTCAAGTTTCTGGTTTCTTTCTATAAGTTTTCTGGCCTTTTTTTTCTCTCTTCTCTTTCTGGAGCCTCTCTTATATAAACATTATTCCACTTGATATCTCAGAGGTCCCTTAAATTATCTTCATTTTTTACAATTCTTTTTACTTTTTGTTCTCCTGCCCAGATGACTTCTGTTGCTTTCTCTTCTAGCTTGTTGATGAGATTTTTGGCTTTATCCAGTCTGCTCTTGAACCCCTTTAGTATACTTTTATACTTTTTAGATCAGTTATGGTATTCTTCAGCTCTGTAACTACTCTATGGAACTTTCTTATATTTTCTATCTCTTTGTTGAGGATCTCCATGTTCATCCATTCTTCTGAGTTCCTTGAGCATCTTTATGACCATGACTTTAAACTCCTTATCAGGTGGGCTGGGCTGCTTATGTCTTTTTCATCAATATTTTTTTCTGCTGTTTTGTCTTTTTGTTGTTGTTGTTGTTGTTGTTGTTTGTTTGTTTGAAACATAATGTTTTGTTGAAACATTTGGTCTTATTCTCTGTGTTTGTTTGTATGTAATAGTCAAATCAACTACCTCTTCCAGCCTTGAAGAATGTCTTTGGGCAGGAGAGGTCATGTGGAGCCCAGATATGCAATCCCCTCTGATCACCAGAACTAGGTGCTCAAGGATTATCGTCTGATGGGCTGCGCATACCCATATGCTGTACCAGGGTTATATCTGTGGTATGGGGGTGGGTGGGATTGGCCCTTGGCCTGGCTGTGACATGTGCTTTTGCTCTGATGGTGAGTGGGATTTTCACCTGGGCATGCCTGCCAGCTCTAACAGGTTAGAGAGATAGTTCCAAAATGGTGCCCACTGACACTAAACTTATCATTATCAGGGTAGGAAGAGGTCACATATATAGTGGCCATCAATGTCTCTGTCTCTGGATAAAGTCTCAACATTTTCCTGTCTCTCTGTCAGGTGCTTTAAGATTAGTAAATTGGTTTCCTTCATTTATGATCTAGGCACTTTTCAAATTACTGTTTTTGTGTTGGGTCCCAGGGCAAGTGAATCTGTGCATGAGTCCATAAGAGTGGGTTCTCTAGTCTCTTGAGTTTTATAGTTATCCTGGATGTACTCTTCATTGGCTTTTAAAGCCTGGCATTTAGGGGACTTGTATCTCTCATGCAGGGTCTAAAGGTTAGAAGCCTGATGTGGAGCACAGGCCCCCCCACTTCTTAGGAAAAGTTATATACTTTTTGAGGTCCCTCCTGATTATGGGTCACAGCACTTATGGTGTAGTCTTTTTTCGCAAGGCAGCGTCTTTGCCTCTTGTACCCATTTCAGTGCTGTATTTCTTGTCCTTTGTTGTGGAGGCTCCATGCATCCAATTTTTTGGTCTTTTTCAGAGGAAATTATAATTGTGTATTTGTTGGATCCATAGGACGGAGTAAGTTTACATCTTTTTATGCCACCATCTTGAACCCAACTGCACTCTCTCTTATTTTTGTTCCCAGCCATAGCTGGCTTTCTTATAAACTCAGAAGGCTTAGATAGCTGCTGTGCAAGGTTTCTGTAAGGGAAAATGTCTTTTCTGATGGATTATGCCCTGATCATGGCACTCTGGCAGATATTTCTTCCTGGGAATGGAGCAAAGCATTTTCTATTTCATAAATTAAGATAAATCATTCCCTCACCATTTGTCTATAGCTGTATCAGACCGTGCCAAACAGCTTTATTGTTTGAATTGTTAGATTTCCAAGCTTACACAAAATCCAAGTTTTATTAATAGCACATAATTACCACATGGTTCAATTTTCTATAAACACAGAAATTCAGTAATTAGCTTTAGAATTATATTACAATATGAAAGTAGAACCACAATGGCTATAAATGCCATTGTGTGTTACATTTCTAAAAATAAAAAAAATAAAATGTTCATTATCTTGTCAATGATTCAACTCCACACAAAGCCCTCAGTGGAATTGCCCAGTATTCATTCAACTGCTTTGTGTCAGCTCTGGGGACATTAGTAGCAAAGGACATGATATCACTGTGGAGGCCAATAAACAAGGGCCTCATCCTCCAGCCTCACAGAATGGCATTTTTAGCATCTAGATGAGCCATGGCACTTACTATTATATTATTATTGCTTCCTTTCCCCAAATGAAATTAAATCACTGTAGAATATTTTCTTCTTAAGAAGGAAACTCCCTCTACTGCTTGTTAAGACAAATGCATTAGCTCACTTTGACCACTAAGCGGCCATCAGCTACATTCTGGGGAACTTTGAGAAGGGAGCTCTAGGAACAGCTGTCTGTCAAATGGACAGAATGCTTAGCTCCTGACTAGCAAGCAGTTCAGCAGGCCATTTCCTACACCTGAAATCCAGGAATCTACTTTCAGCATCTTTGCATGATCGTGGATTCTTCTTCTTTAGATAAATGGAAATTTTGGTACCTGGCCCAGGGGGTGAGCTGTGATGGTATCTAGATTCAACGGTCTTCCCAAGGAAGCACACTGTTTTCATTTCCATGGAGACACAGTGTGGTATAGGATAAAAAGAGGCCTGGGAGCCTGTGACTGCGGGAAATTCTGCTATCATTCTACTGTAGGATTCGGACTCTCTACCTTCTGTTACCTCAGTTTTCTGAGATTTCTGAAATCTGAATCTTGAAGACAAAAGCTGAATCTGAAAGAGAAAAATCTCAACTTTCACAGTCCCTAAGAGTATTAACTGGAGGAATACTGGCAGCCTATTTAGGGTAACTTCCCACTTACCTTTCAGTGTTCTCAATGTCTGTGGAAACCTGCCAGGAATGTTGCTGAATATCTACAGGGGATGATGAGGAGTCCTCTAGAGCAGGTGTTTCGGTACTCTCCTCAATTTTGCAATCCAAACTCTTGGTTCCCCCACCAGGCTCCTTTCCTGAGTTGGGGGCGGTGAGAGGGGGTGTTGGTAAAGAGAAAAGGACAAGAAATCATAAATTCAAGTTCTATAGCCAAGATATCATTGCAAGGATTGTCCGTGCTTTGAGTTATAGGCTCCATTAACCCTAATAAATTTCTGACTATTAGATACAATATTAATTCAGTTGTTTCTGAATAACATGAATATAGATATCTCTATCTCTAGCTATACAAATATGTGTGTGTGTGTGTGTGTGTGTGTGTGTAGCATGTTTTGCAACATTCTGGGAAAGATAGTTGGAGGTCAATGGAACCTTAAGATCAAGCTAAAAGTAAGGGCTTAGTCTTTGATGGAGTACTTGGTGCTCTGTTATCCATTCCTAGTGAGGTAGATCAGGTTAGCTTGGGGGGTGGTTCAGCTTGTAAAATCAGGCTGCTTTTTGGTTCTTTGATTCAGAGGCAACTAAGAGGACCAGGAGCAAGTGACGACCAGCAGGAAGAAAGGGTGCTCCTGCCATTCTCTCTGACTCTGACACTGGCTATCTTAGATTCATATCCCTTAAACAAATATAAATTTTGGGACCGTGTATGTGGATAGTAGTAGTATCTTGGTATATAGCAAACAGGAGAGATTGTGGACTTGCCTTCCATTTCCTTGGCTTTCCAACCTCCTTCAGTTTATGCTTTTATGAGGAAATAGTTCAGCCTCAAGGTCCAGACTTGCTCTGCTGAGACCATAAAGTGCTATCACCTAAAGTGCCATGTGCTTACTAGGTAGCCATCCACAAGCAATGCACTGCCAGTCCACTAAGACTTGTATTTACCATTACTAATCTCAAGGGAATAGATCAATACTTCCTAGAAACAAAGCTTCAGATTGGTTCAGCAATGAACTCACAAAAAATTAAGTGGGAGAGTAGTCTATGGCCCAGATACCCACTGTTAACATCTGTCATTCTGCCCTGACCGTTTGTCATCTGCAATGGTGTGTCCTCATATCAATGGGAATGGCCTGTGAAGCTGGAGAACTGAGTTTTATCAGTTGTTTATTCACTGACTCATTCATTTATTCACTTACAAATATTTCTCAACTGTCAGCTAAGTATCAGATCTTGGGCTTGGTGCTAGATTGTTTCTTTTACTTTTTTACCCAGTGTTATTTGTAGTACGTTGATGTACCTCTAGACTAGTTGTTAAGAATTTGTTATAGCACAATATCATTGAATATTCATGAGATAGCAGCTATACCAGGTTACCTCTTAGCTCAGTTTCTCTAAACCTGATGTGTGTTTTGCATGGTTAAAAAAAAACAACATAGGGGCACCTGGGTAGCTCAGTCGATTAAGCATCTGCCTTTGGCTCAGGTCATGATCTCAAGGTCTAGGATCGAGCCCCACAATAGCAAGAAGTTTGCTTCTCCCTATCCCTCTCCTCCTCCCCCCTACTCGTGTTCTCCCTCTCTCTGCTCTCAAGTAAATAAATAAAATCTTTTAAAAAAATAAAAAATATATAAACAAGAAATAAAACAAAAACACTTGTGACTAGGATGGTAAAATCTAATAGGAAGAATATCCCTTGGATGCTCGACTGGGGGAGATTAACAAAAATCTCATCCCTAAAAAAAAAAAAAAAATAAAATCTCATCCCTGTCACTTCTAACCTATATGGCAGCAACACAAGGAAAAAGAGACAAATAATTAAGTGGTAATTAACTGTGCACCATTCATCAACCTATAGTAGAAATGGACCTCTGACTATTCAGCCAAAGCACAAACACAAGTTTACTGATGAGAACTTTTGGTCCTTTTGTGTGTACTTTATGCACATTGATCCTGGGTGATGGAATTGCTTTTCCAATTTTATGGTATGCTGTTGGGGTGAAATTTAATTACGCACGTAATTTAGCATATTATCATTTCGCAGTCGGAGGGCACTGACCTCCTAAAAGCATTTGCACTGGCTTCCTGGGAGAGTGTACCAAATACAGTCCATCTGCCACCACCCCCCACCTTCCACCCCCGCTGAGCCGGGTCAGCCTTAGGATACAGTTCTGCAGGGGGGCCAAGGTCTGCGAGAGAAGCAGAAGGGGGGCTCCCCAGACAGCCCTCTGCTCCTCAAAACTCTGAAGGATTGGGCCATCTGAAAGCACACATGCTCCCGCGGTACTACTGGGGAGTTGAAGTGCATTCGGGAGCACAGTATGCTCTGGGCAGCCAAGGGGGGAGAAAGAAGATACAGAAACAGACTCCATCCTCTGCCTTTGGGCTTTGCTTGGCTTGGAGCCACCGTAGCCCCTGTCCTGCGGTCAGAGCTGTCATTCAAATGAGAACAGGGGAGGACACAAGGGAGCGTGATGCTCTTTCTTGGAGTCCTCTCTCTACCTCCCTCATATGTTACACACATATACACACACACACACACACACACACACACACACACACACATACTTTTTACACGAAAAGACATAAATAGAATCCAATCCACAATTAGTTTGTTTAAACTTGCTCCCTGCAATAATTCTCCTTAATAAGACAAATATTATAATATCATTCTATAACTTTTTCTAGGTAAAATCACTGTTCCTATATTCCTGAAACACACCTGTGAACTTGTAATGCCAAGGCATAGCCTCCTTTCCCTTATTTTTCAGTGGCTAGTTCTAACTTGGCTCATGTACATGAACCAAAAAAAAAAAAAAATTAAATAAATAAAAGCCTTGGATGTTGGGCTTGCAGTTTGGTGTTGTCTATCAGTTCACAAAATCTCAGAATCTTGGTCATATTGTATCTTCTCTGGCTGAAACATCTTAAAAGACAGAAGGGATCAGTATGAATTTAAGGGGTTTTCAGTTCCAGAGTATTTGCAGGGTCGAGTTCACCCTGCATGTAGGTAATTGCTTTCATGTACGGAGAGCAGTGATTTTATGCAGGGCGTCCCTTCCCAGGACAGTGTCTGGTTATTGCCTTCCTGGGACTTACTTATCTCTTGAAGAAATTATCTTGCTTATGCATTTGTCACCTAAATACATTTTAAATAATATATAAATTTGAGTCTTTTTTTCCCTTGTAACTCTTTCATATCTCTAATGCTATGTGCTCATGGCTCCCGATTTCTTTGCATGCCATCTCTTGGGTTCCACATCTTCAGCTTTTCTGGATTCAGTTTTCATTGTGTTGCAGCATATCTGCAACTAATTATTTCAGGAATATCTGTGGAATGTAGAATTTCTTACTCTTTATGTAACCGAAAATACTTTTTCTTCTTCTCTCTCTCTTTCTCTCTCTGTGCTCATACTTAAATTTTAATTGGCTGGATATAGAACTCTATCTTCAAAGTAAGTTTCTTTCAGAACTTGGGAGATACTATGTCCTTATCTTAGTACCCATATCCAGAGTGATTTGCATGTAGACTGTTTATGGCTCTGTGAAAAAAATTTATGGTATTATCTTTAAATTTTTGATTTATGAGATGCCTCCTAAGTATGTGTAGGTATAGCTTCCCTTTGTGTTAATCTTTTCTGGCATTTGACTGGCATCTACAATCTATTATTTCCCCTTTATTATTTTGAGAATTTGCAAACCTTCTGCAAACCTGCAATAATACAATGCATACCCAGGTATTTGGGTTTTACCAACTGTTAACATTTAGCTATATTTTCTTTTCTTTCTCTCTCTGTAGCTCTCTATATGTATGTGTATGTATATAAATTTCATATATAGAGATTAAATGGATTATATGTAATTTTTATATAAAACTATATATATAAATATAATTTTTATGACCCATTTAAGAGTAAGTTGCAGACATTAATGGCACTTTATTCTAAATACTTCAGCATATATCTCCTAAAGAACAAGTATGTTTTCCTACATAACCTCAGAACAATAATCACACCAAAAAAATATTTAACTTGGATTAAGTATGAGTCAACTTGATATAATACCATCATTTATTTGATACAATACTATTATTGAATATATAGTCTATATTCACATTTCCCTAGTTGTTCCAACCATGTTTTTTTTTCTTTTTCTAGCTTTTTCTTAAATCAAAGGCTCCAGTTAAAGATTGTGCACTGCATTTGGCCATCCTTTTTCTTTATTCTCCTTTTATCTAGAAGAGCACCCTTGCCTTTTTGTCTTTTATGTTATTAATATTTCTGAATGAAGAGTTCAGGCTAGTTGTTTTATAGTCTTTCAGTTTGGATTTGTCTTCTTGTATCCGCACGTCTAGGTTCAGAGTAAACCTTTTTTGGCAAGCATATTCTAGAAGGGATATTGATTCCTTCTTAGCATAGGGCATAAGAAAGCACATGAGTCACTTTGTCCCATTATTGTTAGTTTAGTATTACTGATTGCTTGCTTTCTGCCCAAAGCTTTCATTCCAATGGGAGAAAGGGATCTGCTATTACAGATGTACGCTTCTCCTTTCATAATCACTAAGTACTCTGTGGAGTGATTCACTGAGATATTATGGCATTTTCAATTTAAGTATTTCTTTCTTTTAGGTTTGGGAGAAGTTTTTCTATTTTTCTTGATTATCTACTTCTCTTTCTTTCAGAATTCCTATTTCTTATTGGAGTCTGTGGAACCGTCCTATATGTTTCTCCACTTACCCCACATTTATTTTGGGGGTGGAATTCTGGGAGAATGCTTTGACTTGATCTTATAGTTCACTCTTTTAGGGTCTCAGTATATTCATTATAATACTTGTTGAGAACTGTGAAGGGTCCGAGATTTTACTCTACCTGTGAGTTAGCCTGCTACAGTTTCATGGATCCTGGAAGAAGACTTGAGACTTCTAAGTCAGAGACAAAACCGGTTAATTACTCACAGAATAGCAGTGGCCAGACTATAAGCATTTATGGTGGTTTCTTGAGTCCTAAGTCCCACAGGGAGACACCGAAAGGGCCACATCACTGCCTGTACAACAAGGGGCTGTGTGACACCAGAGGAACCTGGAGCTCAGGGATCCTGACTTTTCTAAGAATGTCTGCCTTTGCCCCCGAGGGAAACATTTTCATTATACTGAATAGTCAGTATGCCCTGCTCTGGAGAGAGACTCTCTTTTCCAAGGCATTCACTAAGTAAATATTCTTGAAAAGACAGTATAAAACAAAGGGCAGTCATCACTGTGCAGGATGTACAGAAATGCAAGAGACTGGTGGGACATCTCCCAACACCAGTGAACCCCTCTATTTAGTTTTTATTTGATTGATGACATTTTTACCCCCAACAAATTAGGTAATTATCTTGATTAAATTAAAATCTTAATTATTCATGAGAAACAGGGACAGGCAGAGGGAGAAGAAGGCTCCGTGCAGGGAGCCTGACATGGGACTCAATCCTGGGTCTCCAGGATCACTCCCTGGGCTGAAGGCGGCGCCAAACCGCTGAGCCACCCCAGCTGCCCTGTTTCCTTTTTGCTACAGACTATTATTGTTTTATGGGTTTGATAGAATCCTAAATTTCTCTGAGAATATCAACCACATATATTTCAAATTCTTCATCTGTTTCCACTTTAAATTTGTTCTTCAAATATTAGCTGTTTGTTGCGTTTGGCATCCCCTTTTGGGGTGTTGCCTTTTTTCTTTTTTAATTTGTCATCCCTGGATGTCTATCTAGATTCATCTATGAGGATCTCTGTTTGCTTCTCATTCTGATTACAGTGTCCTCCTTCTGATTATTGTGGAGAAGGGACAGGATGTGTGGTGGCAAAATGTGTGTTTCAAAGCTTGTCTTCTGGGTGCTACTCATCTCCAGTGACAAGTTACCTAGGTTGTTTTTTGGGGCCCCATGTCTATTCAGAGTTTCATATTTAAAACTCCTACTACACTGAGCTATACTGAGCAGTTTAGCCTGACAAAAACACTGGAGTAATGTGCTCATTTTCTTTTTCTTCTACGGCTGTCTTTATGGAGGCGCAGTTATTTCACACCCTGCTCTGCTTAGCTGCCCCGTCCTGACAATCACACCAGATGTCCTCCTGGGGCGAGCAGTGATGTTCTCTGTTGCTCAGTGTGGGGCAGCCCAGCTTTTTCTGAATGCAATTTCCAACATTAATTTCCCTGACAACAGCTCTAGAAATCCTTCCTGTGATTTGCATTTGTTGATTCCAACTTCAAAGTATTTCTGGAATTGATTTTATTTTTGCAGTAATTTTCTCCTGCTTGAATTTCTTTTGTTTCTTTTCGAGTGTCTTATCAGCTATGGTTTCTTCTCTTCATTTATATCCACCAATCCAATCCCAATAGCTTTGTGGCTTTGAGAAATTCTTCGAGATTTCTGGTTTGTTGAAGGCGTCCTTCCTTGTTTGTGGGGGGCATAGAAGACTGTGCTGACCCCTTTCTTCTTTTCCTTTTATAATTAGGAGGGGCCACGTGACAGAGCTATTCAATGGATTGAAAGTAGGAGTGATGTATGCCTCTTCCAAATTGGCTCCTAAAAATCCTCCCATGTGATTCCCTTTGCTTTCTTTTCTCATCCTGACTATTGAATGGACGCGGATAATGGAAAGAGCAACACTGCTCACCCACCCCAGCTCTGGCATTGTATGATGTGGATAAATAACGAACTCTTATGGTTCAATCCATCAAGGTTTGGTGTTGTTTCATGTAACAGATACTCTACCCTGACAAATATAAGAACTAATATGGATTTATTTTTTTCATTATATCTTCTTCTGCTATTTCAATGGATGTTCAGTACCAGGGAAAATATATATATGAGTTCAGTGTCACATCTCTGCACAAGCTTTTCCACCAATTACACTCCTTCTCTTTTGGTGACAGATGCAGAATGAAAGCAGTTGATTCATTCGTTCAGTAGTTATTAATCGAAACTTTGCGCTAGGCACTATATTAAATTCTGAGGATACAGAGGTGAACACACTTAAGGAGATCAAATCTGAGAGGACAACAGACAAGAAACCAGGAAACTACCCCTCAATGTAAAAGGTGCTAAAATCTGTGCCGTGAAAATGCTTCGGGGACGTATGGGGTGTGTATCAACCCAGCCTTGGAGGGCCAGGAAAAGTTTCCTGTAGTAAATCTCATCTCAGTTATGACCCAGATGACCCAGATGAAAGGGATGGATGTGAGATGGGTAATATGTTCCACAGAAAAGGAGCAACTGAAAAGAATGTGCAAGTTTAGGTACCTATAAGTAGTTCAAGATGCCTGGAGAGTAGAAGGGCAAGGTGTGGGGGGGCAAGTGAGGTGGGGGTTGCTGGTGAAAGATGAGGCTGGAAAAATTAGGGTGAGCTCATAGACCTTCTTCTGAGCTACATTAACAAGTCAGTGGAGGAGTGCTCCACAAACCTGGACAGTGGCCAATCTGAGTTCTTTATCCCTAGCTTCCCCGCTTTGACCAGGTGTCCTTGGAATGGAGTACCAGTTCTCTACCATCAGGTGGGCCTTCTGCCCTGCTCTCAGGAAAGAGATCAACCAACCTGCAAGTGATAACTTCAAGTCAATGTTTTACTTTACCCAAGAGAGTGAATATGCATTTGAAATCATTTCTGATTATGAAATGAAAAACTCTGTCCCCTAAAAAATCAATTTTAGGCCTCAGTGAACAAATATTTGCTCAAGGAAGGGATGGAGGTAGGGAAGAGAGTCCGTAGAGTACCTTGAAATCATACTAAGCTGGCTTCATCACTTTTAAGAACTAGGACATCAAAAAGTTGGCCACTTTCCTCAAGGCCTTGCAAAGCTTTTTGCCTTCAGCTCCTTTGGGATTTCCATGTATTTTTAGCTTGTTTATGGATAATATAATAGGCATGTTTGAAGAAAAGTTAAGGGAAACCAACCATGAAGCACATACCAGTTCGCAAAGCTGGTTATTCTTATATTCGTGAGAAATGGCCAGTTGTTTGGGAGAAATAAAAACACATCTGATGCGGGGTGAGGGGGGTGGGCAGCCTCAAGAGTTCCACAGAGCACCCACCATCTCAGAAGTCCTAGGCACTGACCCTGGCAGATGGAGCCGGGGTCCTCTATTTACAGAGGAAGGTTCTTTATCACACTCTACTTTGACTTTCCTTCTCCCGATTTCTTGTTTCTCCCACCCTTTTTCTTCTCTATCCACATTTTCCTCTATTCCTTTTCCCTTTCTCCCTTCCTTTCTTTCTTGCTTTCCTGCCCATCATCAGTCTACCAGTGGCACTGCTATAGACAGTGTCTCTTTGGAGGGCCTGAATTTGGCCTCTGGTGTCTAGCAATGTCAATTTTATCCATTTGCGTAAATTTCCCTAGGAATCAAAACTAGACAAACCAATCTTCTCTGAGCTAATATTATACCACTGCACTATCATTTCCTTGATAATAGGGGCAAATTTCCTATGTTCTTTGTATTCTTGACACATTATCTGCTACCCCAGGGAAGGCTTTTACAACAGCATCATTCGGACTGTGAACAAGATGAACACAGTTTACATGAGATGCATGTATGGAACCTTATCTAGATAGTTCTTCTCTCTGGTAAGCATTTCTATAACTGGTAGATGTGCTGTGGGAAAAAAACAAAAAGAAAAACCTGAGGCATTGGAGGCTGTTTGTGAGGCAATCCACTTTACTATTGTGTTTCTAAAAAGCATGTCATTTACATAGAAATAAATTATGTTAATTCATTTAGTTGCTTACCTGTATTAAAAACAAGTTTCAAAGGTTTTTCTATAATGGGATAGGAAGATATTCAGAGTGCCGAAAAACACATAGTGGAAAATAAAAATGTTATCAACAGAGCTCCATTTTACCCATACACTTGGAAAATAAACATTTTCCAGTTCGGAAGAGTTACAGAACTATCCTCCTTCCCCCTTTGGTGTGTTCCTTGTGATACTGTAGTCCCATCCCTGCCCCCAGAGTGGCTGCCATGTTGGGGGCTCCATGTGTGAGAAAGCAGATGCACAAGGGCCCCCCTGCAGCAAGAGACAAGAGCAGATAAGGAGATACATTTGGAGGAGGTCTCTATGAGAATTTTGCTGCTCATTTTCTGGCCCCTAAAGTAGGGCAAAACAATGTACAGGGTACACGTACTGTACAATTAATTAATTCCAACTTTCCCATGATGGATATCATGGCTGAATCAGGCTCCCTTTTGACCACACAAATGCTACATTTTATTTTATTTTACTGAATATACTCATTTCTTTGTCATAATTCTTCACCCAAAGTAAAATATTTTATAATCATTAAATGATCTATGGAGTTAAGTCTCCCTTCCATCTTAGAAGTAGCTCTCTAGCTTTGTGTTATTTTGGTACGAAATCAAATACATCATGGATTTTAGCCATTAAATGTGGTAATCTGAAATGTGCACGCTAATCATCAAATAAGTCAAATCTGTAGAAAAATTTCAGCCAGTCACACTATTATTTTTTATTTCTCCATTTGATATGTCCCTTTGCCCTTTTCCAATGTAGCTTAATGGGAAATGGTCTGGTGTGGTGGAATAATCAGAACTTTGCAGGGGGATTAATGTGCTATGACCTTGGATAAGTTGTCTTTTTCAGCTTTGGGGAAAATAATGGTTGAGGGTAAAATGAGATAGCGAGTAGAAAGCACCTGGTAGTAAAAAGTACACAGTAAGTAGAAGCTACTGTTACTCCTATCATCCTAGCCCTCGGCTGACATCTACTTTGACAAAGGGTGATTAATATGGTGCCCTATTCACTGTTTGGCATCTGAAGACATGGAGACAGAATGATAGACGGTGTAGATGACCCCAGTTACAGATTCCAGAAGGTGGTTATGTTTATATTCTTCAAACAGCATAAGTTTGTTCTGGTCTTGGATTCCTTTGCATCAGACACCAGTCTTTAGGAGGTTGTTCCCTTCTTGTCATTCAAATCTTGGATTCAATGCTATCTCCTCACAGAGCTTTGACCATCCCTTCTAGGGTGGCCACTCAGTCGCTATCTACTATATGGCCCATTCTATTTTAATTGTGAGATTACTGACATTGCATTTATTAGTATTTGGGATTTTGATAGAACATCTGAATTTTTTCTTTTGTTTCTTTCCTTTTTTTAAAATTTTTTTTTACTATTTCTCTGTACTTCATTATATACTCCACAATAATAACAGGGATCTCTTCAGCCTTGAACATTAGAGTCCCCTAGCACCTAGAGCAGCACCTTAGATACAATAGCTGCTCAATAAATTTTTGTTCAAAGAATGAATGCATGTTTCCCCTCAGAATTTGAATCATCATCTATTTTAAGATTTATTCTGCTTCATTTCTTCTAACCTGCTGTTCTATTTTAGTATCAGCTGCCTCATTACTTTGGAAAATAAAGTCTTTATTTGTGGCTATATTCTATTTCTGTTTTTATGTTGTTTGTTTCTTTTATTGGTGTGGGTCATTTCCTTTACATTTCTTAATAGGATGCTTGAATACTTTGGAGTCTTTACTGCTCAGATTCTATTCTTTGTCTTGAGCGCATCCTGTATTTTGCTGGACAACAGTTCATTAATTTCTCATTATAGCATCTCGAGCTCTCAGCTTCCACTAGATTTTGAATTAAGATTTTTCAACTTTTAACATTTCTCTAATCCCTTCCCTTTGTAATTACATTATACCCTCTGAGGACTTGGGGATGATTTTATTGTAAGCTGGGTCCAAGAGGTGGAGCAGAGTCAGAGAGGGTCACTGACAGAAAGAGGTGAGACAAAAACACAGATGGAAAGCTCAAGTTCACATATGAGGGGGACCTGCCTTGGAATGTTTTAGTGTCTCTGCTCCTTTCAGAATGGCAATGTTAACCAAAACAGGTTGAATGGGAAGAGAATGTGAGAGAGGAAAGCCATGGTCAAAATCGCAGGATCATTCAATTCCCTTAGTAACCTGGCTCCACTTTATCTGCCAACAGAGTGAATGAGACCTGCAATCTCATTTTATTGGGAGGCAGGAAACAGGGACTGATGGTCAATGGTCAATGCAATACATGGGCTCACTTATGGGAAAAGATTTCCTGCCTAACTAAGTGGGAAGAAGAGAGAGCAACTATTCTGTACTATAAACATAGAAATTACACTTTGTCAAGCAGTGGTCCAATCTACAACTTTAAGTGTTAGAATATGAAACTACAAAATGACTAAAATTATTCCCATCTGTCATCTTCTTGAAACAAACAAGTCTTTAGAACCACACGCTACATGGTACAACCCAATGCCTTTATTAAATCTGGATTTTACTTCACATTACTGTAATTGATTTTAATTTTGTTGGCCATGAAAAAAGCAAATCATTTTATTGCTGTTTTTCTTCTTCTCCTCCTCCTTCTCCCCCTTCTCCTCCTCCTCCCTCTCCTTCTTTCTGGCAGTAGCATGATTTGTAAATTATAAAAGATTTCCAAGTAGACTGTACCAATGAGACTTAATGAGACAGCAAAAATGCAGAAGCATGGTGCATGGAAAGGGCATGAAGCTCCACTGGAGATACTGTTGAGGACTAAGGATACTTATAATTTGCTTAATTGGGAGAGGAAAACAATCATCAGGACTAAATTCAAGCTCACTGAAGGAGCTTTAAAATGATTTGAGCCTTATTTTTCCCGGAAAGAAACCATACTCTTAGCTCCTGCAGTGACTGTGTCCTTTTTCTCCAAAGGGTAAGGTCATGCCTACTCAATACAATGGTAAAACTAAATGTGATATATGGTACTTGCTGGACTTTGGTGGTAGCCATGAGGTAATGAGAAATGAAACTCAATTAAAAGTACACATAACTGTGAAACATTTTGGCTTCAGTATCTAATCTCAACAAAAAAATTGGCCGGAGACTCTTCTATAGAGCCAAACTTGATGATTCGGGGACATTTCCTTCCTTTTCTCTGATGGAAAAGCATAGTGAAAGAGAGGGGAATGGCCAGCCTGTCACACTCATACAGAGTGAGAAGAAATGAGCTAACCTAAAAGTTATCCGAGTACCATTTTTTATCATACATTAGAAGAAACATACCAGAAAGCAATTCTAAGCAAAAAGATATTTGGAGCATCACAGACTAGAGGGGGAGTCACTATTCCTGAGACTCTGAGGACTATTGATTTCCTGAATGAAGGGACTCAGTGACATCTTCTAAACAGGCCACTTCCCTTGCTTGAGGCCACGCCAGAGAGATACCACTGGGTTTGGATACAGAATATGTTATCTGGCATCTTGAATCTTGGTGGACAGATTTGTATATGTCTGGTGGAAGGGGGCTGGTTTCTTGATCCATGTAGAGGCTGCTGCCTCTACCACCTTAAAGTCTAGAAACACCTACACTTCAGGTTCCACTCTGTTGCTCATTTAAAGGCTTTACTGGGTGTCTGGGTGGCTCAGTGGGTTAAGTGTCTGCCTTTGGCTCAGGTCATGATCTCAAGGTCCCGGGATGGAGCCTTGCGTCATGTTTCCTGCTCCCTCTCCCTTCGCTCCTCCTCCCCACTTATGCTCAATTTCTCTCAAATGAATAAATAAAATCTTTAAAAATAAATAAAAAAATAAATAAAGGCTTTACATATTTTTCCTTAATCACTCGTCCTGACTCCATTTCTTAGTCACATTGGCAGAGCCTTCTTCCTCACCCCTTCCTCATTTCTTGTTCTCATGCAGTAAGACTGCTTAGGCTTGCTGATTCCCCTATGTCTGCTGTCAGGAGTAGGGACTGTATGTTTCCAGGACAAGGTGCACGCTACATCTCTTAATTTGTCCAATTCTTTTTTTTTTTTTAAGATTTTATTTATTTATTCATGAGAGACACACACAGAGGCAGAGACACAGGCAGAGGGAGAAGCAGGCTCCATGCAGGGAGCCCGATGCGGGACTCAATCCCAGGACTCCAGGATCACGCCCTGGGCAGAAAGCAGGCGCTAAACTGCTGAGCCATCCAGGGATCCCAATTTGTACAATTCTTAAAGTACTCTTGTGCTGTGGTCTGTGGATACATTTCCTCTTTTTTTTTTTTTTAAGATTTTATTTTTAAGTAATCTCTACATCCAAAGTGGGGCTCAGACTTATAACCCTGAGATCTCGACATGCATGCTCTACTGCCTGAGCCAGCCAGGCTCCCCTTGACATGTTTCTTCCAGTCATTTCTGGCAGTCAATGGTCATTGGAGTCAAGTATTTCTATTCTTTTCAGCCAGGGCCTTCCAGATTGTTAGAAGTAGATGTCATATACTTATCGGGTATTACCTGGAGTCTTCTGAGCACAGGTTATTCTACAGTTTCCAATGATACCAAAGAAAGAAAAAACAAAAACTAGTGACATCAGCTGACATTTTCTATGCCAACCAAATGGTGGGACTATAAGCTAGTGAACAGTACAAACAAGCCAAATGTTGAAAACAGTAATTACAGGGTTAATCTCTTTGGTGTAATGAGGAAATTAATGGAGAGAATAAAGAAATGGAGAAGTACAATACAAAACTGAGACCAGGAAAATTTAAAATGATTTCTTTAATGGAAACATCCCTCTCCCAAGAGCTAGTATTTTCTTGGTATCCCAGAAATTTTCAGGGTGTTTGTTAAGTGTGTATTCTTTCTTCCTTTCTTCCTTTCCTTTCCTTTCCTTTCCTTTCCTTTCCTTTCCTTTCCTTTCCTTTCCTTTCCTTTCCTTTCCTTTCCTTTCCTTTCCTTTCCTTTCCTTTCCTTTCTTTTTTCTTTCTTTTTTTAAAGATTTTTCATTTATTTATTCATGAGAGAAACACACAGAGAGAGGCAGAGACACAGGCAGAAGCAGAAGCAGGCTCCCTGCAGGGAGCCTGATACAGGACTGGATCCTGGGTCTCCAGGATCACGCCTTGGGCTGAAGGTGGTGCTAAACCGCTGAGCCACCCGGGCTGCCCAAGTGTGTATTTTCATACATGTTTTCTAGTGCCTTGTTTTCTCTGGTTTAATGACATTTTCCTTGGGGCCTACTTTTAGTGACTTATTTCCATTTTCAATGTCGTTTTTTAACTTTAAGTAAGACTATTTTCTTTACATCTAGTTTGAAGATGTCTCTCTAGGGTAGCCCAGGTGGCTCAGCGGCTGAGCATCTGCCTTCAGCCCAGGGCGTGATCTTGGGGACCCATGATCGAGTCCCATGTCGGGCTCCCTGCATGGGGCCTGCTTCTCCCTCTGCATATGTCTCTGCCTCTCTCTCTCTCTCTCTCTCTGTGTCTCTCATGAATAAATAAATAAAATCTTAAAAAAAAAAAAGCTGTCTCTCTAATAAAAAAAAATGTCCTCATTGCCTTATCTCTATGGGTACTCAGAGGTAACAATTCATAAAACACTCAGCTCTTGGACGGGTTTTCTGGAAACACAGGAGGAGGCTTGTCAGGGTAGATGGTATATACACATTTGAAAAGAGTAGAGTATGGTTTGCTGATGATAAATGGTGATTAGAGAAGGTTACAAATATATTCAGTTGAAGAAATGTCTCCATGAATTGTTCTTTGAATTTTTGTCAAGCAGCAAAAAAGTAAATTGAGAGGAGTTTCTGATTCAGTAGGTCTAGGGGTGGGGCCCAAGAATTTGCATTTCTAACAAGGGGTGCTGGTACTGCCTGTCCAGAGGTTACACTTTGAGAACCACAGCTTGATTTCAACGGTCATATCAAGGGCTGGCGGAGAAAGCGTGAGTGGTCACACACAGCTCTTGGTCCTCAGAAGTACTTACTACTTTTGCATTTGCTTTTCATGAGTGACCTTGGGTGATAAGGAGGAAAGCAGAGAACAAAGTGGAAAACATATACTTAGGTGACTAGAGAGGAGTTGAAAGTTTTAATTTGTATTCCTATGGTGGGGTGATTTCCTTTAGTTTCTAAGGGTAGAGCAACAGCCCTCAATCTTCACTGTGTTTCAGAATCACCCGGATTGCCCCCAGAAATTCTGATTCAGTGGGTCCTGGGCACAGTCCATGAGCCTGCATGTTTATTCAGCATCCTGGATAATCCTGAAGCGGATTTTCTAAGAATTTGCACTTTAAGTAATACTGATTTTAGAAGAATAAAATAGATGTCCAAGGGGAGTCTTAATCCTACATGTGGGAGAAATCAAAGATATTACCAGGCAGATTCTTTCCAGCATTGTACATAGAAGACAAGGTGCTAGGGCAGAGAGCCGAGGGGTATTACTTTTAAAAGAAGAGGTAGGGAAGGAAGCAGATCAGAGACTAACAATGAAGACAGGAGCCAGTGAAGACCAGATGAGCTGATCAGTTAAGAGGTGATGTGGTTTTTACTTGTGTGCTCAAGACCAAATACAATAAGGAAAAAATCTGGATGACAGAATCCTTTTTACTTTTTTTGGGGGGGGGGGGTTGATTTATTTATTTATTTTAGAGAGAGTGCATGAGTCAGGGTGGGGGACAGATGGACGTGGAGGGGGGGCAAGCAGCAGGCTCTGTGCTGAGTGGAGCTCCTTGAGGGGCTTGATCCCACCACCCTGAGCTCATGACCCCGAGGTCACTACCTGAGCTGAAATCAAGAGTGGGAAGCTCAACCGAGTGAGTCTCTACCGTCTCTACTGCTTACTTCTCAACGGCAAGCTAGCAGAGAAGAGTCTTTCTTGCAAAAGCCAATTGTGCAAAGACAGAGTAGGAGTGGATGGCAGGAGACCAGGCAAAACACAGAGGAGTTAGAGCGAGAGTGGAGGTGGAGGACCCTGGGTGTTAAGGACGTGCCATCAACCTGGGAGATTCCAGTGGCAACAGGGCCATGAGATGAAACATTCTAAGAGCAGCCAAGACAGACTGCAGGAAAAAACTATTTTGTTCTGTTCAATCATGATTAAAAAGAGTGAGAATAACTCTGTATGTGAGTTTATGTGAGAATGCACGTGTGTGTGTGTGTGTGTGTAAGAGAGAGAGAGAGAGAGAGACTGAGCAGACAGGATAAGTGAAGACATCGGGCCAGGGACACCTTGCTTGAATGGCATCGGTGTACATTGAGTATTCAATTTTCTGGTCAGGCATCAGGAGTGTCTAGGAGCTAATCTCTCCAAACATGTTCATTTGTATTAATAGCAGAAGTAAAGAAGGAAGCTGTTGAGAGGTCTGCCTTTAGAAGGAGAAGGAAAAAAATACTCAACGTTTCAAGAAAATGTTCTCTCTCTGGAGCAGTGTAGCATAATCCTATTTTTAGTTCTGCCTTGGACATATACCCGTGTGTACACAAGATTCGATTTTTACAAGTGCTTTGTCATGCTGCTTAGATCCCCCGATTCCATGCCCATGTGATTTCAAATCTGTACTTGGACTGCTTCTTCCCTTGCAAGGTCCTGCTGTTTCCTTCCCTGCTTGAACTTTATCTTCACAACCTAGCTCAAGCCCCACCCTTTCTATAAGATTTTCCCTGAATATTCGAGGGGTTACTGTTTCTGGACTTAAAATCACAGGCAAGGATTACTTTTTACACATCATCCTAGTCTTTTGAGCTCACGCATCAAGTGTTTGCATTCAGATTTCCAATAAATTATTGCGCAATGAATGAGTAAAGAAAATATAGCTTGAATCCTCCACTAACAGAAATGTCTGGTTTCCTCCCCAGCATCTGTTCCATGCCATCTGTCCCATCATATAACAGGCACTGGTTGGGTAGAGTGGACTCCTCTTCTAGCTCCAGGAATGGGCCTTGATTAGCTAAATCAATCAATATAATTGATTTGGCTAGAGTGATTGGTTCAAGTATAGACCCATGATCCAACCTGGTCCAATCAGAATGAAGCTCAGGACATTCTCTAGTCTCTAGTGGGGAGAAATTCTCTTTATGGATCTTTTAGTATGTAGATGTGATGACTGGAACTGTTGGGATCAGTTTGCTAACGTGGGGGTAAGCAGTGTGAGGGTAAAGGCAAACACCCAGGAGAAGGTGGGCTAACATTCAGAATGTGATTCAAAAGTCTCATCAAACCACACAACCGTCACCGCCACCTCTGGACATTTCAGCCATTTTAGCCAATGTATTTCTTTATGGTTTAAGTCAAGGAATGAGTTTTTCCTGTTACTCATATGCCTCCCTATTGTTGGTTGAGTTCCCCCTATTTTTAAATCTTTGAGACATAATATGTAATTTGTCTTCTTGCAGCCAAATTCATTTAGGGAAATAGCAGCAGTCTTGGATGGCATTTACCCCTAGTAAGATTGTTGTATATTTTTGCTCTCCCTGCTGATTGTAACCAAAGTCATGTTCACAAGTGGGAAAATAATACATTTGAGAACAGTTTCTACCAGAGTTTCTGTTCAAGATGATCAGTGTTCTTAGGCGCTCGGTACTGGTGTAGACTTCTTTTGTTAATTTGCATCAAATGTTTCCTGAGCATTTACATCCATCCTAATTGTGTGCACATAGGGTGCTTATAGGCCAACGGAAAAGGTAAGCCTTTGTTTAACATCCCTTGGTGTCTACGATGGTACACTAAAGGCAGATACCTTTTCGGTGAAACTGAAGAGACCCCAGCAGACATATGGATTTGAGCATTTCTGTTGTGTACATTTCTAAGCAGCACTGCAGCTGGATATAAAGCCGACAGATTTCTGGATGGATCTCACCATCTTCCGGGCTGTAACAGAATGAAGGAGAAAAGCCGTGAGCATTTCTCAAGATTTCCCTCCTCAGCCATTTATCTCAGCTCCAAGGGGGGAAAATGCTTGATAAAGATTCCTTTAAGCCTTGACTCTAAAATATAGGACTTCCTGCTTTCATAGCAATGACCAATGTCATAGTTCTTACATAAGCGTCTTTCTGACTAACAGCTCTTAATTTTTTTCCCCCTTCAGCGCAGATTTCTGCTGGGAGCTTAAAATCATAAATGTTTTAAGGAACTGAGTGTATCAGACATCTTCCATTTAACCACTGAAACAAATTTTCAAAATATATTTAAATCATAAGACTCTCCTAGTCTGCAAGAAGAGATGAAAAACTCTTATTTTTAGAGAAACTAACGAAGAGCTTTTCAATTACCAATTATGAGAGCTTTTTAATATTAAGGCCTTGGAATAATATGATTAGAGAGCCAAGATCTCAATTATTTTGATCATGGTCTTTTGTCTCAGTCTGAAGGATATTCCTTTATTGTTTGCTATGGTTAATTTATAAAAGGCCAACTGATTTTCATGGAAACATAAAAATTTTATGAAAAAGAAGAGTAAAACAATTCTAATAATTACGCTTAACAATCTAAAGCTAGACAATTACTGAACTTATGCTCTAAAATTTAAAGTCCTTGAGCCTTTCTCTATTGACCATGATAAAATATATAAATGAGGGGTGCCTTGGTGATTCATCTGCCTTCAGCCCAGGTCATGATCTTGGGGTCCCATGTCGGGCTCCTTGCTCAGTGGGGAGTTTGCTTCTCCCTCTCCCCCCTCCCCCCTTGTGCTCTCTCTGTCTCTCTCAAATAAATAAATAAAATCTTTTGAAAAATGTATAAAGAGGAACATGGTAAAACACCGATCACTTTTTTTTTTTAATTAAGGGACTAGTTGTCCTTACAACTCTTTATATGCCATTAAAATAGCACGTGTTGAACAAGGCAAACAAAATAAAAGGGATAAAATTCAGAGATGCATTAGAAATGGAAGTAGCCTATAAGTGAGCCCTGTCACATGTCCTGCTGTGTTATCTTCACTTCTATCCTCGTTCATTTAGAATGCAATGAAATCTGATTAAATAATGCAGCATTTGGATTTGATTCCTGTATAAAGTGGTCGCTGGCAAAATGTTAGGGGCAATTATCAGAGAAGAATGATGACTTGATTTTTATTTAAGTTCTGGACTCACAGTAAAAAGAATTTGTATTTATGCAGCACTTCACAATGATAATCAATTTTCATTTTCCATACTTCTTTAGTAGATGAACCAGAGTTTAACTATCTGGCTTATGTAACATGGGAAAATGCACGATTTTTTTTTTTTTTTTTTTTTGCCTCAGTACTATCGATGCCTGCAAAGTTATTGTCTTTCCTGTCAGAACAAAGTGCCTCAAAAGAGCTTACATGCAAAATTTGGCTTTCTCTGGGAAATAAAAGACAACACCAGTTTCTCACTTTTGTCTCCTGGGTCCAGCCCCAGGCCAACATTGGAAACAAGGGTATCTTTTGCAAAAATCCCAGAGTTTCTCTCAGAGCTTCCTCCCACAGGTGCCTTCACCCTCAAGCTGCCCTCCCCCCTCCTGGGGTTCCTCTCCAACCCCTCCACCACGCAGACTCAGTGTCTCATTACTTCATATCGTCTTCAGCCTTTCAAAATGTCTCTAACTGTGTGCTCCATTCCTGGTTCTGCTAGACTCTGGAGGAATAGTGGACATTAATGGTTCATATAATAAAAGGTGACTCTGGTATATTACCTGCCGATACATTGGTTTTGATAGAAAAATTTGAAGATAGTGTCTTATCCCTAAGGCAGGCTAGAGGAAAAATATCGTAAGGCAGGCAGGTCTCTTCTGCGCTGCTATATTATCCCAAAATAGCTGCCTCTTTTCACCTGTGTATAACATTGGCTCTGGTGGCACATATGCACATTAAAAACAAAAAAAAGGGACCTATGATAAACCTGGGGTACGTATTGCACATTTGATGTGTGGGACAATTAGTCACTGTCATATCATTTCAAGCCATGGAGTTTTATTATTTTCAGAAGCATATGATATGTGCCTAGTAGTTCCAAAAATATGCAAACTCACATATAGGTGACATTTTATGTAATTTAAACAAATTATTACCTTATTAACATAAGAACCAGCATATTTTATTATCTTACAGCTAGACAGTGAGTGATAAAGCAGTGTATTTAGGGCCCCTGAAAAAGGCAAGTCAGGACAGAGATTAAAATGCCTAATTCATAGCATGCCCTCAGGTGCCATCTGCCCAATGCCTCTGTG
This sequence comes from Canis lupus dingo, assembly GCF_003254725.2. NCBI lineage: Eukaryota > Metazoa > Chordata > Mammalia > Carnivora > Canidae > Canis > Canis lupus. The sequence goes on along the minus strand of NC_064244.1, from coordinate 49,105,602 downwards.
ACCAGGGGCATTCTCAAAACTGTGGGAGCATTTTGCCTTTTCTAGATGTTATGGGAAGGAACAGAATCGGTGCCACCAGAAATATCATCTGCCTAACAAAAATTAATCGATACTAAGTTGCATTATAAAATTTTCCAGCTCAAAAATTCCTACATATACTCACAGAGTGTCCTTTAATATTTTGGAAAATTGAAGTGCGAAGAAAGAAAGGGACTAGTTCAGAGCAATAGAAAAGTTAATATATCATTTATGGTAGTGTTCCATAAGTTGCCTTGACTAAGTTATGTTAGCTTCAGGACTTGTACAATTTGTTTCTCCCACTTCGGAGCTCTAAGCTGCATTACTGCTGCAGATCACTGAAAGTTAATTAAAAGAATATCAGATGAGTTATAATGACATCTAATGTTATAAGCAGTGGACTGACATACATTTTTGACCAGCATTAAGATCACATAGGTTATTTTCATAATGAACAAGCAATAAAGTGAGAGCAAGGAGAATGCGGCAAAAGCCAAGAAACCAGCAATATAAAAACTTGAAATTTTCTAAGGATCATTTAGAAGTCCTGAGGAAGAATTTGCATTAAGAAAGAATTAGGCCCACGACTTCCTCCAACAACTGGAAGCCATTTACCTTGGGTATAACTTTACCATGTATTACTTAAGTTTGCTCTAAATGGATTCAGACTTACTAATACTAAGTTTTGGTCTGAGAGAGTCACCCTTGTGGTGGTGCCCATTTAACTCAAAGATATTTTACAGGTTAGTGAGTAGGTTGTGCTTATGTACTTATTTTTCTATTGAGCAGAAGTCAAGAGCTAACCTGATCATTTTGATGCATTTGAAAGTCTTAGGATTAATGGAAAAACATCCCAAAGATGAATTTCAACGATGCTTGATGACTTGGAGCTTAGGTTGAAGCCAAAATCATTTTTTTTTTGAAGCCAAAATCATTTGAATAACTATCAAATACTGAGTCTTTCAATCAACTCCTGAAGGATGAGAATCAAGATTTAGTGTCTTAATCACAGGGCTTAAGAAGCCTGAATGGAAAAAAAAAAAAAAAAAAAAAGAAGCCTGAATGGGTAGAGTGATAGGAGGATATCAATATAAATATTCATAGACAAAAGGCTGAAATTAATTAATTAATTAATTAATTAAAAATAGCCGAAGATGCCCCTTGATAATGCAAGTGTGGATAGACGCTGTGGATATTCTTGTTTGGTAATTCAAAAAGTATGATGATAAACACCCACTAGAGTGGCTAAAATGAAGAAGACTGAAAATGCCAAATATTGCTGATGATGTGGAGCAACAGAGACTCTCAGACATTGTTGATGGCAAGTAAAACAGTCCAACTGCTTTGAAAAGGGTTTGGGAAGTTTCTTATGAGACTAAACACATACCTACTTAAGGACCTGGCAGTTTCATTTCTAGGTGTTTAACAAGAGCAATGAAAACATATTCACAGGAAGATCTCTGTACGATTGTTCACAGTAGTTTCACGTAGAATACCTGAAAACTGCAAGCAGCCCAGGTGTCTGTCAAAAGGAAAGTGAAGCAAACTAGTATAATCTTACAGTAGAGTAATGCTCAACATTTAAAAGGAGTAAAACCTTGATACACAAAACAGCATGAATGAATCTCCAACACATGATCTTGAGAAACACCCTACACAAAAGAGTAAATATTATATGACCCCCTTTATATGACGTTCTCGAAGAGATAAACCTAATCATCCATGATAAAGATTAACATAATGGTGAGGAGGGATTTTGGGAAGGGGCACGAGGAGAAGGAACTTCCTGGGGTGAGGGTAATATTTCGTACCTAGGTAGAGGTTTGAGTTACATGGGTGTGGGTGTATACATTTGGCAAAACTTCTTGGATGGTACACTTAAGATTTGTATTTTGGATTATATGCAAAGTTTACTTAAAAAAATAAGAACCATTAGCAAATACTGAATTCTAATTAATGATATGCAAGCCAAACTATTTAGGGATAAACTTTACTGATATCTGCAACCTCAGAAAAATAATATGGATTGCTGATTGGATAGACGGATGGACAGTTTGATATATGGCAAAGCAAGTATAGTAGAATGTTAATTGTAGCATCTAGGTGGTGGGTATTTACTTGCTGTCCCAGGATTTATGGTTCTCCAAGTAATTACATGGCGTCAATTGAACACATCAACCAAGAAGATTTATGACTAGTAAGGTCAAGTTCCGGGGTGGACACACTAAGGATTTTAGTTAGGAAATGTTCTGGCCTTGCACCTGTCTGCTCTGTGGTCGAGTTTGCTGGATTTTGGTGTCCAAGCAGCTGCTACCAGTTTTTGACAAACCAGCAAAATGTCTGTGGTCTTGAAAGTCTGTCCCTAATGTCACGGTTTGTAGATTCAGCTGAGGGCAGCGAGACATAAAAAGAGCAGAGTGGGTCTGGAGTCAGAAAACTCAGCTCTAAATATAGACGTTGCTGCTTAGAACTGTGATCCTAGGAAAACCATGTTAACTTGTCTGAGACTCAGTTTCCCCAGCTGTGAAATAGGGGTGACAGCTATTCATTGATTGAGTACCCCAAGGGGCCTGCAAGGAGCAAATGCGACCATGTGTGAGAAAACAAGAAAGAGCTGTGAAGGCTTGTTAGAAGTTGGCTGCAATCCATCCTAACCCATCGGAGTTGTGTTTACTTAGCTTTATGCTTGAATGTAGTCAGTCTTTGGTCTTAAAAATTATCTGTGACTGTAACACACTTGATTTGCTTACAGTTCCCAAATATGGGCTTTGCTTAAACAAATATGCCATTGGGCTGAGGAAGAAAAGGTGACCCCGTTGATAACCCCTCAGCATTTCACACACTGGGGTGATGACAGATGAACACTTGGGGTTCATCAGCTCCGGGAGACGGAAACCAGAGCTTGTGCTTGCAGCAGCGATATCCCAGGTTCTCTCTTCAGACTCAATCTTGGTGCTGGCTACGAGGGGAAATGGCAAGGAAAGACTCAGGAAGCCAAAGGGCCTGGAGGGAAGGGGGATGATCTCCTTTGCTTTAGTTTTCAGAGCAAACAGCTGGGGAGGATGCACATGCACTGGCTTGGGCTCCAGCACGTCTCTGAGTCCCCCCACTCTCCTGCCCCCCAGTGGTTTCCTTTCAGCTGGATTCCACTTACAACCTTGTTCTGGGTCAAACGTGGTGACAGATTCAGAGTCCCGCCTTCCGTGAAGGGGACGTCTCAAGGTGACGAGTGATCAATGGATAGTTAGAGGACAGGGAAGGCACAGATTGCATGTGCGGGAGTGTGCCTTTGTGTGCGTGCATGCATGTGCATGTGGTGCAGTTATTTTAGGTTTCAAATCCTTAAGCATAATTACAGGAGCTAGCCAAGTTCATAAACACAGAATAGGGGCTGGGTACCTACTAAATGGCTATACTCTTTTATACCAAAATAAGCACTGCAGTAAAAAGAGGAACCCAATGAGGGGCACCCGGGTGGCTCCATCTGTTAGGCCTCCGACTTGGGCTCAGGTCGTGACCTCGGGGTCCTGGGATCGAGCCTTGGTGTTGGAGATTCTACTTGCCTCTCTCTCTCTCCTCTGCACCCCTCTCCCCGCTCATGCTCTTTCTCTCTCTCAAATAAATAAATCAAATCTTATTTATTTATTTATTTTTAAAAGATTTGATTTATTTATTCATGAGAGACACAGAGAGAGAGGCAGAGACACAGGAAGAGGGAGAAGCAGGATCCCTGCAGGAGCCCGATGTGGGACTCGATCCAGGGACCCCAGGATCACACCCTGGGCCAAAGGCAGATGGTCAACCACTGAGCCACCCGGGTTTCCCCCCTCTTTTTTTTTTTTTTTTTTTTAAAGGATCCTAGTAAATCAGAAGATCAGAAACAAGGCATTTTTTTCTATATATGCAACAGTTGACCCTCCCTATTGTCTGCATTTTTCTCATAAACTTTCTTCGGTGAGTTCTCATGAAACTTGTATTTTCGGTGGCAGTCTCTTTGGTGATTTTCATAGTCATAGAGCAAGTTTGGTTCCGCCAGGAGTCTTTGAGGAAGTAAGTGCTGGGACTCCCCCCACGAGCCAGTGTGTCACTGCACACACAGGACTCCGGGGCTTCCTCATCACTCAACACGAGTTGGGATCAAACTGTCCCACAGCTGTTCAGGATCAGTCAGAAAGGAAACTTGACTTTCAGCAGCAAAGTGAAGTCATTACCTGTGGGTAGTTTCTTTGGGTACCTTTATGCCAGGCTTTGTGGCCCAGAGGGGCCAGCACCTTCTATGACTTAGGGCCCTGCTCCGGTCTTCATCTCCCCATGGCTTTCGGTTTGCCCTCTGGCGGGACCTTTGACCTTTTCCCAAGAGCCAGAAGGGAGAGTGGATAAGTAGCATTACCGAGCACCTTATTTATATTTATTTATTTTTTCCCATTTAAAGATTAAAACTATATTTAAACACATAAAAAAAAGGTCAATAGCCATCAGTTTCCTGACATTATGATACTTGTAATGAAGACTCAAAATGTTACTATTGAATTATAAATCATCTTTTATTTATTTTAAGTGTTAGCTTTAAGGCATTACTGGGAAGGTTTGGGAAGAGGTGGGGACTTCTGTGGTGATTCTGAAGGGACTTTCTGGGCCTTTAGTGGGGCATTAGAGGTCGAAGGAGTTAAAGGGCTGCCCATTATGACTTCCTTTGCTTGATACTTGAGACTCATGTTTATCCATCAGGGGAAAGCTAACACTTACAAAGCAGTATTTCTTCACTCTCCAAAATGAAATATCTTTCTTATTTCTGTCTTGGCCTGCTTCCCCACCCTTTATCCTTTTTCACTTGAGAATCTCTGGGAATGTCCATTTTTCCTCTCCGATTCTCTCAATGTTTCTCTCTTTCTGGTCCTTGGTTGGGAGTCATCTGGGGTCTACAAACAGCTCTTTAGGTCCTGGTCTCCCAGGTCTTGTGATTCTTACAGGTTAGCAGAGAGAGGCCTGAGGCTGATAGAGTCTGAGGCCTGGATTCTTGAATCTCTCCTGGGATGACGATCAGCAGAGGGTGACATGCTTCCAAAAAGCCCTAACCCCTGACAATAGCCAGGATCAGGTTAATTTTAAATATATATATATATATATATATATACACACACACACACACACATTTAAATTAAATGAGTATATGTACGTTTTCACATTATAATTGGAAAATATGTTTTGCATCGGAAATCAAGATTTTTATCCTCTAATGCTTACTGTTTTCACCTGATAGATGATCACAGAAGGTCAATTATCATTCAATTATCATGTGTTACACTGGAAAGAATTCAGCTCATTACTTTTCATTATATTCAAAGTCAAGGTCATTAGTTGCAGCTTGCAGTTAATTCCTGCTTTTATCCCCTGGAATTTTAGGGCTCGGTATATTGAACTGTTGGTTTATCTAAATGGCAGTTAGCCCTTCATTTTTAATCATGTCATTAGTTCAGGGGATGTCATATTTCCCTGCAGCTAAAAACCTACAGGCTTCATCGATATGGCTGAAACGATAACACGGTTCTAAGACAACCTCAGATAACTGGGCTGAGCAAATTTAACTCATTCACTTTATCCAAAAGAGAGTTTTTAATTACAAAAAAAATAAAATCCTCATCTCATTTAACGGTAACAGCATGAAATGTTGATCAATACTTGAATAACGAATGGTGATGGAGCAGTCGTAGAGTTAGAGAGTAACTGTCACATCCATTGTTGGCAGTGCCAACGGCTTCCTCCTACATGTGAGAAGCTGGTTCGGGTGATGGTCTGAAGGGTGACAGGCGACCACTGAGAGTCCAAAATATGGTTTCTGAAATTATTATTATGTTTTAGCCTCAATAAAGGATTAAACCAGGGAGGCTCTTTGGGGAGGGTTCGGGAATAGGGTAGAGAGATGGCATCTGTGGCATCTGTTTACCACATTCATAACAACAGCAGAGACACAGAGCTTCTGCTAGAACTTTGGTTAGGCCCTCTGGTTCATTCTTTTGTTTACATGGAGGATTTTTAAAAAAGATTTTATTTATTTATTCATGAGAGACACAGAGAGAGGCAGAAGCATAGGCAGAGGGAGAAGCAGGCTTCCCATGGGGAGCCCAGGGTAGGACTCGATTCCCAGACTCAGGAATCACGTCCTGAGCTGAAGGCAGATGCTCAACCACTGAGCCACCCAGGCGCCACTACATGAAGGATTTTGAGAAACATGAGGACTTTTTTCTTTTTCTTTCTTTCTTTCTTTCTTTCTTTCTTTCTTTCTTTCTTTCTTTCTTCTTTCTTTCTTTTTTTCTTTCTTTCTTTCTCTTTCTTTCTTTCTTTCTTTCTTTCTTTCTTTCTTTCTTTTTCTTTCTTTCTTTCTTTCTTTCGTTCTTTCGCATTTTGCAGTTTACTTTTTCAGCTCCAGACTCCTACCCAGCCCTAGAGGTTCTTTAAATATTAGACCTAATAGGATTCTGTGGGGGTTATTCTGTCTTTCTGTTGGCATGCAATGATAATTTGTGCTTTTTTTGCATAGCTCTCAAAAGATGACATTTCATGCCAATATGGCCATGTGCATTTCTAGATTGATGTAATAGCAAGTTTCTGCAAAAAAACAAAAACAAAAAACAAGCAAAATCTTCATGCAGACAGAAGAGACAAGTATCTGTGTATGTGGAAAACAATGTCATATTTCATCATTTTTCCACTAGAAAGTTTGTCTTATTTATCTCTATAACTTCCAACATGTAACAGATTGTCTGATACATAGCAGGGTCTCAATTAAAGATTTCCCCATGGGCAGCCCGGGTGGCTCAGTGGTTTAGCGCCACCTTTAGCCCTGGGCCTGATCCTGGAGACCTGGGATCGAGTCCCACGTCAGGCTCCCTGCATGGAGCCTGCTTCTCCCTCTGCCTCTCTGTCTTTGTGTCTCTCATGAATAAATAAATAAAATCTTAAAAAAATAAAAAGATTTCCCCAAATTGGCTTGAACAAATGGTGCCTCTAGGGTGTAAGGAGTCAGAAGGCTGCGGTTACACTGCTGGTTCTGCCTTTGTCAGCTCCATTTCACTGTTAGAGATTAGTTCCCTAATGGTTTCTTTTCTTGCAGCCCCTGCTTTTCCCCTTCAAGCTATTCTATAAAAGTATTAACATCTGAGTAGACGTTTTTTGCAGGTAAGAAAAAAGAGGAAAAGATGGCTTACACCAATGCCAGAGGTAACCGTTATTACCATTTTGCTCTATATCCTTCCAGCCTGATATCCTCAGGAGCAGGAGGTTTGATCCATTATTCCTGGGTCCCAAAGCCCTAGCATCAAACTGAACATTCAATGCTGACCCTGTATCTGAGTCCCTGGGATGGATCTAGGGTCTCGGAGGGGCAAGGCTGGTAACTCCAGAGTGTTCAGACGAGTGAAGGAAAGCAGTGGGAATGTGAGCACAGGAGCAAGGGGTCCGGTTTACTGCAGAAATTCACATTTTCTCTAAGAAGGAAAAGAGATGAACATAAAGGCCACTTTCCATCCTCCTGAACATGAGGCCATAAGGGATTTGAGGTTTCTATCTCGATTTCATGACTTCTAACTGTGACCCTGGGCACACTTGTCAAGTTCTTGCTGCCTGAGTTACTGAATTAGGATAGAGATACCTACTTCATACAGCACTGAAAATATTCAAGTCAAGTCATATATGGGAATTATGTGATTATTATCAAATATGGGGATTAGGTGATCATAACAAGCACAAACGAACAAGAGAAGTGTCATTCTGCTCTTAATGCCTTGACATCCTTACACCTTTGTTATAGGCCTTCTTCTTATGTAATCATTCAAATAATATCTCTTGATTTCCCATTATTCATGAAGGGCAAATCTGGGGGGAAAAGAGGAAAGTATTAATTTTCCTGGAGTCCTCTTTTTTACTGAGTTCGGGGAAACTTCTGTGATTATCCTCTGGTGTTTTTATTGGATAACAGTGTGCTATAAAGTCTCCTCTGAGACAAATTAATTTTTCTAAACAGTGATAGAAAACTTGCAGTCTTTTATTCCTTCCTTGATGCGGTATCATTTTACTGCCATCAAGTTTTCAACTCAATGGCTCCCGCGTGGAGATCTACATCTAATTTTCCCCTTGTCTCTTAATGATGAAGTATAATGTACCATTAGGTGAAATGGAATGAAAGGACTTGGCACCTCTGCCAGTAGTTACGGCTCCAGAGCAAAAATAGCCCTTCCAGGCAGGCAGACAGACACATGGGCAGGAGGAGATGGTGATTAACGAAGGTTTGGGTCAGTCTCTCCGATAAAGGTATTACTCCTGATTTTCAAAATAGCATAGATTATGTAAGATCATTGGCCTTAACTAGGAAAAAGAAAAAAAAAAAAAGATTTGCGAGCTTCACCAGCCAAGGACCTGGTAGGGATCCGCTTTATTATTTTCTGGCATCTGATTCAGCTTTAGCAACATATGACATGGCTCATCTTAGCTGGGAGTTTACCATGTGCCGGCTATCATGCTTACATCTCATTTAAATCTCACGGTGAGGGGCGCCTGGGTGGCTCAGTGGTTGAGCATCTGCCTTCAGCTCAGGGCGCGATCCCAGGGTCCTGGGATCGAGTCCCGCTTCAGGCTCCCCACAGGGAGCCTGCTTCTCCCTTTGCCTGAGCCTCTGCCTCTCTCTCTGTGTCTCATGAATAAATAAATAAGATCTTAAAAAAAAATAAATCACAGTGAGTCTGTGGAGGACTTAGTATCCTTAGCCTTAATTTACAGAGTGAAGGAAATGAGGCTTAAGAGAGGTTAGGGAACTGCCTCAAGGTCACATGAAGGGTACGTGCAGTGATAAGCCTCAAATCTGGATTTATGCTTTGAGCTGCTATGTAATGTAATAGTACTAGAACTCAGTGCCCCGGAACTCAACTATATTTATACGTTTGTTCATTCGTGCCATGCAGTTTTGGAAAGCATACTTTAGGTGCATATTATGCTGGGAACGAAATAATCTTTTTTTTTTTCCTTTGTCGAGCTCCTAAATTACCATGGCTTAAAAGTCAGCCCTACCCCCGGTTCCTCCATTCTTCCATTTATCCGAAGTGCACAGCAGTGTTTGCTGAGTAGCTGAGGAAGCATAAGACCAAGGGGGCTTAAGTGTGTAACCCAGGAGGCCTGCTGGGCTGGAGGGAGGGAGGAACGAGAACAGGGTACCCACCCCTGCCCCCAGACTCCAAGGGCTCTTCCATCTAAGCAGAGCAATGGGCGTGGGAAGAGGGCATAGCAAGGACTGGACGCAAGGTCCTCTCTCTACCTCTTTGTACCCTTTCCTGCGTGCACATTTGCTGAACACGCTGAGGGGGACATGGGAAGGTGCCACTGATGCTGTTCATGGGCCACCACTGTTCTCTCTTTTGTTCAAGGACAGGCAAAAAGAGTCCAGGATACAACACAGAGGCCTCTTTTTCTCACTTTCCTGGGAATGTGAGGGTTCTTTGCACAAAGGGAGAAATGAGGCCTATAAAGTATGTGCAAGGCATTTCAGAACCGAGGAGAAAAATATATTAACACAAATGTAGGTCATTGTTGGTGGCTAATAGCTCAGTTGGATTTAAAGCAGCAGTGTTTTTAAATGTTCTACAAGTAGTCTGCAAACCTTGTCCATCAGGTGTCCCTATCAACAATGTTCAACACGAACCCCTAATACACAATATGTGTTTGCCAATAAATCACAGATACAATAACACATATCAGGTATACAGCAATGCACAAAAACAGAAATGAGAAACATTTCTGGCTATGAAATTCAAATGAGAAACATTTCTGGCTATGAAATTCAAAGTTGCAATATCTTCCATCAGGTCACTGGGCACAGGTCACCTTGGAGCTCACAGGCTTCTGTAGGGGGCCCCCAAACTTTAATGAGCATCAGAATCACCCGGAAGGCTTGTTAAGCCACAGAACTCGGGGCCCCGTCCCTAGAGTTTCCAGTTCAGCGGGTCTGGTCTGGGGCCTGGTTATTTGATTTTTAATAAGTTCCCAGCTGATTCAGGAGCCAAGCTTTGTGAAGCAATGGGGTAGCTTATTTACAGCCATACCCTTCGGGAAAGGCAGCCAGCCTCTAAAGGAAAGGAGTAATGATGTGAGCGCACCAGTGGGAAGGCTGATACTTAGAGCGGATGGCCCGACTGAGTGCCCCCAAATCATGACACACAACTGCAGATCTAACCCTGTTACACAAAAGAGTAGCTTCAGGAAACATCCCAGTACATTCCAGGGCCATGGAGAGAAAAGCGTCTTTGGATCCCATTCAGGGTATGCAATAGGGGAGATCTTAGGAAGTAGACCCAAACCCACACCTTAGCTCAAACTCAAGCAGATGGAAGACCATGGGAGGTTCTGGGACTGCAGTAATAAGCCCCCCCCCCCCCCCCCCCCCCCCCCCCCCCCCCCCCCCCCGCCCAAGTCTCCACCCTGGGAAGTCAAGCCTTGCTTGGCACATTCTTCTGAGAGGCTTCCTGGAGGGAGTGCACTCAAGTTGCAAATCCTATTTCCTTGGCGCTCCAGGTTCTACTGGGCCGGGTTGTACCCTGATGTTAAAAACATCTTGTTTTATGAATTTCATCGTGGCCTTCCTTCGCTTCCTGTCCTATAGCTCATGTCATAACACCCTGCGAACGAACTGCCGTCTTCCTGCAAATCAAAGGCAAAGGGGCAACCCCCACTTTACAAATTAGAACAAGAGTTCAGGAAGAGCCCCACGTGGTGAGGCCCCCGGAAGGCAAGGCAAGGGCAAGGGCAGGCATGATAAACTCTGAGGCTCTCTCTCTGCCCCCCACTCTGAACAAATCACTTACTGGGGTGCTCACTGGGAAGCAAGTAGGAAAGAGAATGTGCAAAGGCACCTGCCAGCTCATGCTACTAAAATGCCAGGGATCCATCACAGACACCCAGACCAGAATTGCCTGGAGGATGCGAGGCCACAGCACCACCCAGGGCCTGCAGGCTCCCTGAGCAGAATGAAGGACGGCTCCGACCCTCTTTGTTAAGGGCAAAAATCCTCCCTGTTTCTCTCCCCACCTGCTGCAAAGAGCACTCGGACCAGGGGTGGGAAACAGGGTGCAGCAGGCCTGGGCAGGGCAACTGGAAGAGTTGATCTCAGCAGGAAATGAAAGAATAATAGAAAAGGGCCTGGTTGACAATAAGAGAGAGGGAAAGGACCAATCGGGGACAAGTCTGCGTGGGAACTTGACTACTGTTCACTAGTGTGGAAGGTTCCACACGCCGGGTGCCAGTGTGACCCTGAAACGTCCTGGGGACTACAGCCCTGTTTCCCCAAGGGTCCAGGTCGGGCAGGAATTAATGCTCAGTTTTCACACTACTGTTTCTCTTCGTCTTGTGTTTTTTGTTTTGTTTTGTTTTTTTGTTTTTTTTTTTTGAGCAGTGCTGTTCCACTTCTTTCAAGACTGCCCCTTCTTTTCCACACTCACTACTGGGGCTAGTGTGTGCTGAAGTTCATTTCCACACTGTGGGTATGTGAAATCTCCAAGCAATATACGCGAATTCATTTCCTTCCTCTTGAATTATGAAAGGCAGTTTCCTTTGCAATTTAAACATGTAGTCTAATTAAAGATACAAATCTTGAAATGCTGTTTTTTTTTTTCCCTCTCACCACTCTAGCCTTGTTTTTACACACACACACACACACACACACACACACACACAGATTTTTTTTTTTTTTTTTAGGTCAAGCACACAGTGTTCTACCAAAAAGGAATAATGTGAAATAAAAATAATAGCAGGGATAAAGAAAAATAATCACTCCGTCTACATGGAGCCAAGAGGAAGACTTAGAAAACAAAGAATAAGAACGCGTCCCCCCCTTTTTTTTTTTTTTAAACTTGTCACTATCTCATAAACATGTTCCTGTTTTAAAGAACTTCAGCAGGGTAACGTGGAGAAAGAAAACCAAATAGGAAACTCCCAGAAGAGGAAATAGGAAGGGCTAATAAATGCATGAAAAAATACTTGACCTAATTAGTAATCAGGAAAATGCAAATTTCAAGCAGTGGGAAATATCATTTCACACCCATTAGATTCAAAAAATATGTCTGAAGATGCTAAGTGTTTAAGAGGAGGTTGGGTAACGTGTGAGTGGAAGGGTCGACGGCTGAACTGGACACATTTGAGTAACTGGAGAACAAGCTGAAATAACCACGCACGGTGGAAGCTGTTCACCTTCAAAAAACTTCCACTCCTGTGTCCGTCTGTCCTCCACCCTCCAGCTCAGTCCTCCCTGCATGATGGACAGATGCCGTGCTAGGCGGTACAAGAGGCACTAGTTTCATGTGGCTTTGCACACTTCAAACAACAGGCTAGTGTGACTACAGAACTGAATTTATTTTTTTTTACATTAATTATGTAAGTATACATTTCTATGCCACTAGCAACATCTAAGTATCCCAAGTTTACCACAAAACTAATAGCACCAGCTGTAATCACTCTTTGACATTTTGCTAACTCATGGTGTGGACAACTCTATATTTTGTTTTAACATGTGGGGTTTTTCTCACCTCTTAAAAGAGTTGCCTGTTTTCTCTCCTGTTTGCTTATTCCAACTGTCCGTCCATACCCTTTACCTATTTTCCAGCCAAGAAGTCCCAGGTGGTATTTTCTTTTCCTTCTGGCACTGGTTCCTATCAATTTTAATTAATTAATTAATTAATTAATTAATTTTTGGTTCCTACCAATTTTAGACACCCCTTCATTTCTTTTCTGTTTGTAGCCTCTGAAACTTTAGCACATTTTTTTTTATCATTGCATTTTTCTTTTTCTTTTTTTTTTAAATACTTTTATTTATTTATTCATGACAGACAGAGAGAGAAAGAGAGAGGGGGAGACACAGGCAGAGGGAGAAGCAGGCTCCAAGCAGGGAGCTTGACATGGGACTCTATCCCGGGTCTCCAAGATCACACCCTGGGCTGAAGGCGGTGCTAAACTGCTGGGCCACCGGGGCTGCCCTCCACTGCATTTTTCAATAAGCACTAAAATATTTCTGCATTTTTACCTCCAGCTCCTTGTTGGAAGGGTAAAGCAGATTACCTTAAGACAAACAGGTTCACCCAGATAAAAGCTAGGCTACTACTGCAGTGCCCAGGTGTCTCAGTTGGTTGACCGTCTGCCTTCAGCTCAGGTCATGATTCCCGGGTCCTGGGATCAAGCCCCACATCGGGCTCCCCGCTCAGTGGGGAGTCTGCTTCTCCTGCTTCTCCCTCTCCCTCTGCTGCTCCCCCTGCTTGTGCTCTCTCCCTCCCTGTCTCTCTCTCAAGTAAATAAATAAAATCTTAAAAAAACAACAACCCTAAACTACTATTAAAAGAAATATGCCAACCCTGGATTGCAATGAGTGGCACAGACACAAATATGTTTGTGTAGCGTATGAAGAGGAAGCTGTCAACTGAGAGGTGCAGCAAGGGTTCTTGCCCATTTACTGAGTGCTGGTTACCGGCTACACATTTTATTGCATTGCCCAGCTACCTTCAGTTTTCATCGTGGAGGAAACTGCTTCCACTTTAATTGCAGTTCTTCTGTAGGTAATGGCTTTTCTTTGTGGTTGCATTCCTTCGTTCGTTCATTCATTTATCCTGGTTGCTTTTAAGATCTTCATCCCCCCTCCCTCCCAGTGTCCCTTGGTATCCTTTTTCTATTTTCTCTTTCAGAAACTCTGGTTAGCAACATATTGGACCTTTGCATTCTAGTCTTCATCTTAACCCCCTTTTTCTATTTCCAGCATCTAAATCCTTCGCAGTTGAATTCTTGGCATTTCCCCCCCATCCACCTTCCTTTTTACTCTTTTTTTGTATGATCTGCCCATTTGGTTTGATTTTTAATGATGATACGTTTTTCCTTTCTGGAACGTCATCGAGTTCTCCTCCAGGTGTGCTTGGCCTTTTTACATCCTCTCTTTGGTCTCAGGTCTTCAAGTCTTCATCAGTGTCTTTAATAATTGAAGACACACTTCCTCTAAGTCATTATCAGGGAACGCTTCTAACTAAGGCCCTTGGAGAGTTAAATCCTGTCTGTTTTGCGGGTCTCACCTTTGCGAGACTCTTTCCTGGTGTGGTTTATCATTTAACATTGTGATCTCATATTTGGCGGGACTTTCTCTGTACATACTGGAGATGTGCTGCCTTTGGACTACAGTGGCAGTGTAAAGCATGGTTACAACTTCTTACAAGGCTGAGTCATGCAGGTATTCTCTTTGTGCTGGTTGTATATTTTCCCTGGATTCTCTCTTTTTTTTATTTTTTTAATTTTTTTAATTTTTTTAAAATGTTTTTTATTTATTTATGATAGTCACAGAGAGAGAGAGAGAGAGAGGCAGAGACACAGGCAGAGGGAGAAGCAGGCTCCATGCACAGGGAGCCCGACGTGGGATTCGATCCCGGGTCTCCAGGATCGCGCCCTGGGCCAAAGGCAGGCGCCAAACCGCTGCGTCACCCAGGGATCCCTGGATTCTCTTTTCACTAAGCATGTCGTTCTTTGAGAGACTTGGTTTGTATCAGAATTAGCTAGAAAAGGTTTGAGGAGCATTTCTTCACACATGGATCGGTTACCAAGGTATAGGGGGCACATGGGAGTCACAGCAACTGCAAACTGATCACCTGTGCTGTGATCACTCATAGGTGCTGAGGAATGAGAGGAGAGAGAGGTTCCCGGGAGCCAAGGCAGAGAGCTGTATAGGGCAAGCCTCCGGGCCTGGGGTGATGGGACACGGCCACTTCAAAGGGATGGCATAGGGAGGGAAACAGGAGAATAAATATCCTGACCTCATTCTTTCCTTCCTTCCCAACTTCTTCCTCTTTGGCTGAGGCCTGCTGGAAGCCAGAGGAGAAGGGAGCCCAGTGATACGGGGTGGAGATGTGTGAAAAGTGGATCTGCGGGGGCAAAGAACAGCCAGCCAGTACATGACTTTATGAAGCTGTCTGGCTTCTAAGTCCTGTCCCCACATGACCTTCCCACTGCCAGCTCCTCGGAAGCCAGCAAACTCCCTCAGGGAAGCCGTCGGATCAGTCCACCACTCTACTCTTTATTCCTTCTTCGTTTTCGACTTTAGGGATTTCTCTTTCCCACAAGCTCAGTTATACATTTAAAGTGGTGTTTACTTGTCCCGTTTTACACAAGGTAGTTGTGTTGTGTGTCCTGGAGTCACCTAGCCAACTGTACTGCCAGAAATAAAAGGTACAAATTATCCTGCCCAATCTTACACAGACTCTCTGATATCATGAAAAATGTTAATGACGGGTTACTTTCTGATGGATCACAGAATTAGTAGGCTGGGACTGGAATCCTGCCTCCAAAGTCCAGGCTCTTTATACTACATTATACACTCCATGCAGGCAGGCTGTGTGCCTGACATTTTGGGGGGGGGGAAAGGAGGGAAGGAAGGAAGAGGAACAGAGAGGAAGGAAGGAAGGAAGGAAGGAAGGAAGGAAGGAAGGAAGGTAGGAAGGAAGGAAGGTAGGTAGGAAGGGAGGGGAGAGGGAGGAAATCTAACAAATTCAAGCAATATGAAGTCAGCTATGAAATTAACTATGAAGCTCCAAAAGGAAAAGAGAAGATAAATTAGGCTAAAACACAAGAACACCAGAAATTCTGTAAGAAAAGAACTAGCATGAAAGGATTACAGGTTGCAGGTGTGACTCTGACATTACTTCTTCCACAGAAGTCATCATTAAGGGAGAAAAAAAAGGTAAATCTTAATCATTTATTTTCCTTTGGCTCATACAAGACCATGAAATTAAAAATCCTGATTTCAGAGGATCTAAGCACTTACAGCTGCACCGTGATCATGTTGTTTCAAAACAGAATCAAAGGCCCTCAAATAGATGAAATGGTTAACACACTCCATGGAAAGGAGAAAGGAACATTGACAAGTCCAGGAAACCCTCGATTTAAATTCAGAGCCAGATGTTAGGAACAAATAGAAGTTCTATTTCCAGATTATGTCAAATCAGGTCAAATAATTGCTTGAATATGTAGAAGAAGTTAAAAATGAATATATGTTAGGCATATTGGGTCATTTGTATTCCAAAACTTTTGTTTCACAAAAAAAACAAGGAAATCTGCCTTTTGAGAAATCAGTGCAAAGATGAAGGGGAAAAAAAGATATGCAGTAACACATATCCTACTTCAAAGGCTAAATAATCAAACGAAACGTGAGATGTAGCTAATATAGTCCAAAAACTGGGTAATTTTGGAGAGGTGGCTCAGTTTCTTAAAATTCTGTTGATTTTGGCTGAGGTCATGATCTCAGGGTGGTGAGACTGAGTCCTACAGTGGGCTCCATGCTGAGTGTGGAGTCTGCTTAAGAGTCTCTCTTTCCCTCTCCTTCTGCCCCTCGTCCCACCCTTCCCCCTCGCACCCCTTCTGCTTGTGTGCACACACTCTCTTTCTCAAAATAAAATATAGTAAAAATAAAGAAAGTACATTTGAACCAGGTGATACCTTATTGGAACAATTGAAAAATTGTCTTAAATTTTTTTTAAAGATTTCATTTATTTATTCATGAGACACACACACAGAGAGGCAGAGACACAGGCAGAGGGAAAAGCAGGCTGCCTGCAGGGAGGCCGATGTGGGACTCGATCCCAGGACCCTGGGATCACGCCCTGAGCCAAAGGCAGACGCTCAACCACTGAGCCACCCGGGCGTCCCAATTGTCTTAAAATTTAAAAAGTAAAGGATTTTAGATTAACAGTAAAGAAAAGCAAATACTATACTAACACGAAATATACAAATTAATTCAATATTAATAACTGCATCACACATAGTAAAAGGAAATAAAGATGCACTATTTCAACAAAGTACGGAAAAAACATACTGTATTATAATGACTTAAAAAAGATCATCCGGTGCCGGGTGGTGCAGTTGGGTAAGCGACAGACTCTTGGTTTCAGCTCAGGTCTAATTCCAGGGTTGTGGGATCCAGCCCTGTGAGGGCTCCATGCTCAGCATGGAGTCTGCTTGGGTTTCTCTCTCCCTCTGCCTTTCCCTGTTACCCCCAACCCTGTGCTCTCTCTCTTTTTCTCCCTCTAAACAAACAAATAAATGAAAGATCGGGAGTTGCATAAAAAAAAAAAATGACTTTGTTCTTATTAGCCAAAGTGCTGATCTGAAATACTTTTTCTGAATACTTGATGTCTAAAAATGAAGTACATTATGGTTCTGATATAGGCTGACTTCCATAAAAATCCTTGAGACACAGTGTGTTTCAGTAGAGAGTAATCTTTTTCTATTTTAATACTGTGTTGGCAGAAGGGGGCACATTCTTGAATGAGGGTGCCACATAAATAGAAAGCCCAATACAGAGACTAGCTGGTAACGACTGGGGTTTCAACACAATGAAATATCAGCTCAGTGAGCACTCTGTTTGGGAAAGGGCTATGATTTTATTCTGGTGTAATGGCTTTAGAAAATTTTATTGCATAGGTTTAGACCATTTCATTTCCAATCTATCTAAAAATGCCTTTGTTTTACAAGATGAGGCATGTTCTTTATTAGGGACTTCAGGTTTGCGTCCCTTTAGAATTGGTATGTTGAAGCCCTAACTAAGCCCCAGCGTGATGGTGTTTGAAGACGTGGCCTCTGGGAAATGAGTCAAATTAGATGAGGCCAGGAGGGCAGTGCCTTGGTCTGATGTTCATGCCCTTAAGTGAAAAGCCAGCAGAGAACTTGCTCTCTCTTGCTCTCTGCCGTGTAAGGACGCAGTGAGAAGGGAGCCACATGCTAGCCAGGGAAAGGACCAGAACCCGTCCATTCTGGCACTTTGATCTTGAACTTCCAGTGTCCAGGACCATGAGAAGATCAATTTCTTGTTTCAGCACTCTAGCTATGACACTTTGTTAAGGCAGCCAGAGCAGCCTGAGAGTTCTGTTAAAAAGGGAGGGCTCTTGGGATGTCTGGGTGGCTCAGAGGTTTACACCTGCCTTCGGTCCAGGGCATGATCCTGGATTCCTGGGATCGAGTCCCACGTCGGGCTCCCTGCATGGAGCCTGCTTCTCCCTCTGCCTGTGCCTCTGCCTCTCTCTCTCTGTCTCTCATGAATAAATAAATAAAATCTTAAAAAAAAAAAAGGGAGGGCTCTTTTCTTCAAAACTGTGATAAAAGATAAACAAATAAAAAAGTCTTTAGAAATGGCCCAGGCTAATGGGAGCTAATGAGTCATAACACCTAAATGCAATACCTGATCTAAAGTAAAGCCTGTATCAGAAATTTGGGGGGAAAATGCTATAAACAACAGATATTAAGGTCAACTGACAACTATGGAAGATGGCCAGTAGATTATATATTTATTATTTCAGTGTACATTTATGGTGTTGTTGACCGTACTGTGGTTATAGAAGACAATATCCCCATTCTTAGGAAATATCCACTGAAATATTGAAGTGTCAAGAGCCGTGATAATATTCAACTTACCCTTTAATTCTGAAAATGAATGTATTTAATGATACATATAGATAGCAAATGATGAAAGAAATAGGGTGAAGTATTTGCAATAAGTGAATAAGATATTTGCGATAGGCATGCAGGTACATGCACAGTCTTTATTTCTGCAACTGTTTTGTAAGTCTGAAATTATTTTTAAAGAAAAATATATTGTATTTGGAAATTCACTTAAGAAGCAAGGTTTCGGTTTGATTCGGGGTGGTATGGTATAAATGGTGTCAATCCCTGAGAACAACAAATCAGGCACAATTGGACCTGGTAAGCATGAGGTACTTTGTGGACAAGTGCTTAAGAAATGGCTCCTGAGGGTCTATGGAAACAGGAGCCTGGTTCCCCACCCACACTACCTTTCCACTGAAGGGAAAGATCCAGCTCATCCCTGTGACCTTCTCTTTGCTTAATTATAAAAGCAAGAGATCAGACTTAGTTCAAATGCCTTCATAGGGTTTTGTGTGGGTAAAATGTGGGAAAGTACTTCATATTTCTAGATACAGATTTAAATCAGACAAAAATATAGCAGGGGCTCCAATCAGGTTGGTTCTGAACACTTTTCTGTGTGGCAAAAGGAACTAGGGGGGAGAAATCTTCTCAAGACTGGCTGAGCTCCAAATGGATTACTTTCTTTTAAAGGTAACATTTTTCCCCCTTAATAAGAAATGAATACATGCTCATCATAGAATCTTTGGCAAGCAGCTTCAGAATAAAGAAGGCAAAAAAGCTACCCCAAAATTCCCAGTAATAATTGACTTCCATTGTATTTTTCAGATGTTTTCTTGAGTAAATATGCACTATGTAAGCCCAATAAGTTTAGAAGGAGTGGAATCATGTCATAAATGGTATTTTGTAAACTGCTTTTAGAATAATGCCACATTGTGAATTTTTCCATGTTAGTACAGCCACATTTTTATGAAAAACTTATTCATTCATACTTGGAAAATGTTGGACTATTTCCTCAGGATAAATGAGTACAATGAAGGTTTCTAATCCAAGGGTCAGAATATTTTTAATAAGCTTTAATGAGATATAATTGACAAGATTTGTGTATATTTAAGGTGTCCATTGTGGTGTCTTGATATATGTATACAGTTGTGAAATGATTGCCACAGTCAAGCTAATTAACATATCCATTACCCCACAGTTACTATTTGTGTGCGTGTGTGTGTGTGTGTGTGTGTGTGATGGGAAGGTCTACTCTTTTAGTAAATTTCAAGTATATAATACAGCATTATTAACGGTAGTCACCATGCTGTACGTTAGGTCTCCTGAACTTATTCATTGTGCATGAAACCTCATACCCTTTGATCAACATATCCTCATTTCCCCTACCTCAACCCCTGGTAAGCACCATTCTATTTTCTCCTTCTATGAATCTGACTGTTTTAGATTCCATATGTAAATGAGATCACGTGAGTATTCATCTTTCTGTGTGAGGCTTATTTTACTTAGCATAATGTCCTCTAGGTTCATCCATGTTGTTGCAAATGACATGATTTTCTTCTTTCTTAAACTGAATAATATTCCTTTTTATATGTATGCCAAATTTTCTTTATCTGTTCACCCATCCAAGGGCACTTCACTTGTTTCTATAACTCAGCTATTATGAGTAATGCTGCAGTGAAATTTCTTTGAGATACTGATTTCATCTCTTTTGGATATGTACCCAGAAGTGGGGCTGCTGGATCATATGGTAGGTCTATTTTTAGTTTTTTGCGGAACCTCCATATTGTTTTCCATAACGAAACACCTATTTACATCCCCACCAATGGTGCAGAGGGGTTTCCTTCTCCACAGCCTCATCAACACTTGTTACCTTTTGTTAATAGACACCCTAACAGGTGTGATGTAATACCTTATAGTGATTTGGATTTGCATTTCCCTGATGACTAATAATGTTGAGACATTTCTCAAAAGAAGACATACAAACGGCCAATAGGCACATGAAAGGGGGGAATCAATAACAGGATTTCGATGTAAATGTTGCTAAGGAGTTACCCATCAAGTTTAAGCTAATTTATGTCCCATACCAGCCATTTCTGAGAAAATATAGATTTCCTAACATTTTTTCAATCCTTGACAATCTAATTTGCATTTCTTTGCTTACCAGCAAACTAGGAAAAATTTCCATAAGCTTTCTGTTCGTGTATGTCTTTTTTCATGATTTGGGATTTTATGTCCTTGGCTTCTCTTACTTGTCTTCTACTAAAGTATAAACATTTTAAAGGTACGTTATTAACTTCTTTCTGAAACACTTGTTGAAATATTTTTCTTCGTATCTTTGCCCTTCAATTGCTAAATAAATAGCTATAGAAATTAACTGATAAATACATCACATATGTAATGAGTTAATATAGAAAACATTTAATACTGTTTTCAAAATTTCTTGATAGTGCCGAATTATTTTTTAAAATTTATCTTTTTTTTCTTTTCTTTTATTTATTTTTTATTTAAAAAATTTTTTCAAACCCAAAGTCAATGAAGGCTCACACAAGGTGTGAGGTCTCTTTCATCTCTTCTTAATCTGAGATAGTCTGTCACGTTTTTTTCCCCCATGGCATGGGCTTTTTTTTTTTTTTTTTTTTTGAAGAAACTGGATCAGTTGTCCAGTAAGATGGTTCACATTCTGAATTTATCTGTTTCGATGTGGTGGTAATTTATTTGCATATACAGACTTAAAAGTTTTACATAGTCAAATGTATCCAACATTTTATTTATGGCCACTGGCTTGGGTTCATTTTTAGAAAGGCCTTTCCAAAACTTAATTATATAAATGTGTATCTCTAATCTCTATTATTTTGCAGTACTTTTATCACTTCAGGTTTTTTTCTTTTTTAAAAAAGATTTTATTTATTTATTCATGAGAGACACAGAGATAGGCAGAGACACAGGCAGAGGGAGAAGCACGGAGCCTGATGCGGGACTCCATCCCAGGACCCCGGGATCACGCCTTGAGCTAAAGGCAGATGCTTAGCCACTGAGGTACTCAGGTGTCCCTCACTTTAGGTTTTGAACCTAAATCTGTAACCCATTCTTTTATGGCAAATATGTGAATGGATTTTGTAACAGATTTACCATGATATATGTGAGAATTAAATAAATTATTAGCTGATGGTGTTGACTACCAATTTTGCATCTAATATTAACATGAATAAATATTTAATGCAACAACCAATTGTAGAGATAACAGTATTTGAGTGTCCTATACTTGCTTTCTTTATCAAGTTTCGGATATTGCATCAAACAGAAACTGCATCAAAGAAAGGGAAAAGCTGTGAGTCAAATACAAAATAATCAATATTTAATTGTGAGTAGTTTATTCTATTTCATCATTTTCCCCCAAAAAACTCACTAGCACTTTTCAAAATAGTAGTTTATAATTCTGATCATAGTGAACGATGATTTCAAATATAGTTCATTAAAATGAAAATGAGAAGAGGAAACAAAACAATTATCTCCAAACTCACTGCTTATATAGAATCAAATTGGAATAGATGTATCAATGAAGAATTTCCACCACCATGTAAGTAACTTGATTCTTACTAGTACATTTGATGATTATACTTCCTACATCTTCACATTTCGTGGTGAGACTCTTTCTGAAAGGATCATTAGGTTAAATTTAGCTAACTTTAAAGGATAATTAAATTATTTCTTTGTCATGAAATATCTTGAATTATGTTTACACGTTTTTAATATTAGATTTGGTTTACTGAAGGGCAATTGCCAGTGATGGGAAGTGTTTAAGGTAGAAAGCTTTGAAATTTGTAGTTGGGCCAACTGAGAAGCTGTGGTTTATTATCTCAGAAAACCTGACTTTCAAAATGTCTGCTTACGGGAAAGCTAAAATGAAAAAGAAAAACAATATCAAACTTTGGTGAGAAGAATTTATTTACATTGATTTGGGGAGGGTAACAGGTACTGCCCTTAAAAAAAAAACTGTGGATATATTTACTCAAGCTAAATTCATACCTATCCTGTGATCCAGAATTTTACTCTTATAAAATTAAAAACCTATATTCACCTTTATATCTGTTAATATTTGCCTTATGGACTTAGATGCTCCAACATTGGGTGCCTAGATATTTACAATTGTTATGTCCTCTTGTTGGATTGATCTCTTTATCATTATGTAATGTCCTTTTTGTCTCCTGTTATAGTCTTTGTTTTAATGTCTACTTTGTCTGATAAGTATTGCTAACCCCCCCTTTTTTAAAAACTTCCATTGACACGGAAAATCTTTTTCCATCTCTTCATTTGGTTCTCTATGTGTCTTTACTTCCGAAGTGGGTCTCTTTTAGGTAGCATATAGTAGCGATCAATAAAACCAAGAGTTGGTTCTTTGAAAAGATAAACAAAATTGAGAAACCTTTAGCTAGATTCATCAAGAGAAAAATAAAGAGGACTTAAATAAATCAAATCAGAAACAAAAAAAAAAAAGAGAGAAGTAACAATTGATACCACAGAAATATAAAAAGATTATAAGAGACTTCTATGAAAATTTCATGCTAACAAATTGGACAACCTAGAATAAATGAATAAATTCCTACAAAAATACAGTCTGCCAAATCTGAATCATGAAGAAATAAAAAATATGATCAGATCAATTACCAGTAACAAAATTCGTTTGGTAATAAAAAAAAGTCCCAACAAAGCAAAATCCAGGGCAGATGGATTCACAGGTGAATTCTACCAAACATTAAAGTAAGAGTTAATACTTATTCTCCTTAAGATTTTCAAAAAAAATAGAAGAGACGTAAAGCTTCTATGAAGCCAGCATTACTCTGATGCTGAAATCAGACAAAAATACCACAAAAAAAGAAAACTACAAGCTAATGATCCCTGATGAATAGAGGCAAAAATTCTCAACAAAATATTAGCGAGCTGCATTCAACCATACATTAAACAGGTCATTTTTATTCTGGAGATGCAAGAATGTTTCAGTATGTGCAAATCAGTCAATGTGATACACCACACGAACAAAACGAAGGTGAAAAGTCATATAATCATCTCAGTAGATGCAGAGAAGGCATTTGACAAAGTTCCACATCCATTCATGATAAAATCTCTCAAAAAAGTGGGTTTAGAGGGAACCTATTTAACCATAATAAAGGCCATATGTAACCAACCTACAGCTAACATCATACTTAGTGGGGACAAACTGAGAGCTTTGCTCCTAAGATCAGAAACAAGACAAGGATGTCCCCTCTCCCCACTTCCATTCAACATAGTAGTGGAAGTCCTAGCCATAGCAGTCAGGAAGAAGTTAAACTGTCAGGATATGCAGATGGCATAATATTGTAGATAGAAAAGTGTAAGACTCCACCCAAAAAGTATATAAAGTAATGAATTCAGTGAAGTTGCAGGATACAAAGTTAATATAAAAAATCAATTGCATTTCTATACACTAATAATGCAGAAAGAAATTAAGAAAACAATTCCATTTGTAATTGCAGCAAAATGAAAAAATACCCAGGAATAAACTTAATCAAGCAGGTGAAAGATCTGTACTCTAAAAAGTATAAAACACTGATGAAAGAAATTAAAGATGACACAAAGAAATGGAAATATATCCCATGCTCGTGGATTGGAAGAATTAATATTGTAGAAATGTCCATACTACCCAACGCAATCTACGGATTTAATGCAATCCCTATCAAAATACCAATATTATTGTTCACAGAATTAGAACAAATAAGCTAAAAATTTACGTAGAACAATAATAGACCCCAAATCACCTGAGCAATCTTGAGAAAAAAGTATAAAGCTGCAGGTATCACAACTCTGGATTTCAAAATATGTTACAAAGCTACAGGAATCAAAATAAGGTGGTACTGGCACAGAAATGGACACATAGATCAATAGAACAGAATAGAAAGCCCAGAAATAAACCCATGCTTATATAGTCAATTAGTCTATGACAAAGGTGGCTAGAAAATACAATGGGGAAAAATAGTCTTTTCAATAAACGGTGTTAGGAAAATTATACAGCTACATGGAAAAGAGAGGAACTGGATCACTTCTCACACCATAGACAAAAATAAACAGAAACTGCATTAAAGACCTAAATGTGAGACCCGAAGTCATATAACTTCTAGAAGAAAACATAGGCAGTAATCTCTGGCATTGGCCTTAGCAAGTTTTCTAGATACATCTGCTGAGGCAAGGGAAACAAAAGCAAAAATAAACTACTGGATACAGCAAAATAAAAAAGCTTTTACACAGCCAAGGAAACCTTCAACAAGATGAAAAGGGAACCTAATGAATGGGAGAAGATATTTGCAAATGATATATCTGCTATGGGGTTAATATCCAAAATATATAAAGAGCTTATACAACTCAACACTAAAAAAAATAATCCAATTGAAAATGTGCAGAGAAAATGAATATACATTTTCCCAGAGAAGACCAACAGATGGCCAAAAACACATGAAAGGATGCACAACACCACTAACCCCATCAGGGAAATGCAAATCAAAACCACAATGGCATATCATTTACACCTGCCAGAATGGCTATTATCAAAAATAAGAAATAACGAGTTTTGGCAAAGGATGTGGAAAAAAGGAAACCTTCGTGCACTGTTTGGTGGGAAAGTAAATTGGTGCAGTCACTGTGGACAGCACCATGGAGGTTCCTCAAAATATTAAAAATAGACATGCCATCCAATCCAGTAATTCCACTATTGGGCATTTACCCCCCAAAAACACTAATTCGAAAAGATATATGCACCCCTACATTATTGCAGCATTAGTTACAATATCAAGAAGTGGAAGCAACCTATGTGTCCATCAATAAATAAATGGATAAAGATGTGATATCAATATATATTGATATATATATAGATATAGATGTATTGATACATATATCAATAAATGGATAAAGAAGATGTATACACACAATAGAATATTACTCAGCCATAAAAAAGAATGAGATCTTGCCATTTGTGACAACATGGATGGGGCTAGAGGGTATTATGCTAGTGAAATAAGACAGAGGAAGACAAATACCATGTGGTTTCACTTAGTATGTGGAATCTAAAAGACAAGACACATGAACAGACGAAGCAAGAACAGACTCATAAACACAGAACGAACTGGTGGTTGCCAGAGGGAAGGAAATGGGGAGATGGGGGTGTGGGCAGAGCGAAGTCAGTGAGAGATCCAGGCTTCCAAGGTACTAGGGAATATAGTCAATGGTATTGTAAGAGTGTTGTGATGGTGTCGTATGGTGACAGATGGTAGCTATGCTTCTGGTGAGCACAGCATAACACGCAGACTTGCCAAGTCATTATATTGTACACCTGAAACCAATGTAATATCAAGTAATATAATATAATGTCAGTAATACTTCAATAAAAAAAGGCAGAGAGAAAGAATTAACTATATGTACGGTTTAGGTTAAGTAGGTAAAATAATGCAGTTATTAGGTTTATCAACTTTTAAAATTCATAAATCCACAAGAAAACATGCTAAAGGAGAAGGAGAAAGGAGCTTTGTAATTAATTAGTTGAGTCAGTTACAGGTAGGACTGTGATTTCTCTCCTATTTCTTTCTTCTTTCCCACTCTTCCCACATGGATGCTTCCAGACGTGAAGTTTATCATGTGATTCTTCATGTATGTATCAAGCTTTTTTTTTTTTAAATTTTTTTTTTTTTATTCAGGATAGTCACAGAGAGAGAGAGAGAGAGAGAGGCAGAGACATAGGCAGAGGGAGAAGCAGGCTCCATGCACCGAGAGCCCGATGTGGGATTCGATCCCGGGTCTGCCAGGATCGCGCCCTGAGCCAAAGGCAGGCGCTAAACCGCTGCGCCACCCAGGGATCCCTGTATCAAGCTTTGAATGGTGTATTAGAAAGCTTAGATGTCAGTTTGATAAACCAGGCAGAGATATTCTTCCCATGGGTCCTCCATGAAAGTCAAGAGTCTAACACTAAGATCATATTTTTTGTGAAGGAATATGCATCATCATCTAGAGAAAAATGGTCTGCAATATAATGTTTTGGGACTCTGACCTGATCCAGGGATACAGCTTAGAGAAACTCATGGCTAACACATTTATAGGATATTTCTCTTGAATATAAATGATCTTAGCCAAGCTTCTATTGAGAAGGAAAGCTCAGAGGCTCCAAACTGTCCATCCCTACAGGTACAGTAGAGACTCACCCAGTGTCATTTAGAAGATGGGCAATTCGGTGGTTAATTGGTTGGCTATAACTCTGTATCTTAAACTGTTATTTTAAGCTGAGACGCAATTACGTACTCCTCCCCCAGTCTTCTAGTGAAGAGCTAAGGACTTTGAGGTTGGAGCTCTCCATCTGGCAAAAACCACACTCACAATACGTCATCTCCAATTTCCCATTTCTGTTTTTTAAGTGTACCAGAACTTAAAGATACTCATGATGCACCGCGAGTGTAGACTCTTCCTAGAATTTTGTGATTACTTTTCATAGCCTTGTATCATCATCCTTTCCACACCTAATTTGGTTATACGTTTTTTTCTTATCAGTTCACTTTCATAGTTACTTTCTAAAGTTATTCAACTACTTAGTTTTTATACTGGCAGCTCTCTCTCTCTTTTGAAAAAGATTTATTTATTTATTTATTTATTTATTTATTTATTTATTTGAGAAAGAAACAGCATGAGCCAGATGGGCAGAGAAAGAGGGAGAGAGAATCTCAAGAAGACTCTGCGCTGAGGTTGGAGCTTGATGCAGGCCCCCATTTCATGACCCTGAGATCATGACCTGAGTGGAAACCAAGAGTGGGATGCTTAACGGACTGTGCCACCCAAGCGCCCCTATGCTCTCTTTTTGCCCCTCCCGTCTTATATTATCTAATTGAAATTACAGCATAAATATAAATAGGTTTGGAGACTAATATAAATTGACTCTTGATGATGAGCATACAACTTGGCTGGTGGGACACAAGTTCAAGGTAGGTGGAGAAGATCTTGCTACCATGAGCATGAATCAATTAGTTTTATGGGGGGTAGGGGGGAGTGAGGAGCTTCCCTTAATCCTTCCCTTAACCTTCAAGTAAGTGAAGGTCAGTTAAAATAATGCCCATGGGACTTGAAATACAGATATTCTGTGTTGTTGTTTAACAGACTACATGTGGGCTTTATGCATATTTTATTTTGAAAAGTAAAGTGTATGGTATGTATTCCTTGCCTTGATTAGAAATCAACCCCCCTCTGCACAAAGATGCATTGCAGAAGTGCAAATAGAATCAAGATTTTCATCCTACAACCACTACTACTGCTACTACTTCTACTGCTACTTCTGAACACATTTGGATTTCTTTTATTGTGAATGTACATGGCAATAAACACCAGAAGGAACATAATCACCCCGGTTAGAACACATTTCCTTTTTCTCCACTCTCTCCCTGACGCCGACCAGATTCCTCGCATGGTTTCTCTCAGAATTTTCTATACTTCTTTAATTTTTCACCATAATCACCACTTGCTCCCAATCGAGGTCTGCCCATAAAAATCAGAATTGTCTTCCTTTTACTGCTACAGCTGCAGGCTTCTGTCTTCAAACTTGACCCCGCTCCGAGATTATGGGCCACTATTGAGCTGTTCCTTGATGTCTACTGAAGACATTACCTATCTAAAGGGACTTGTGGACCCCAGCTCACAGAGCCCTGTTGTACAGAGCAACACAATGTTGACTTGGAAAGTTACAAACTATCCTTCTCCAATGAACAAAGACTTAAGTTGACACCCCTACTAATAATGTAGGTTCAGTCATGACCGCACCCCAAGGGCTTGTCTGCGTGGACACCCCAGGCAACTAAATCTCTGAATCTTTTTTGTGTTATATCCATTTTGATTTCCAGGTCTTGCTTCCAAAAGACTAGATTTTTGCCTTTAACATCCCCCCCCTCCGCCCCCATATTAAGCTGTTCCACTGACAGGTACTTCCAAACACATGCAACTACTTCTTGAGGCCTAAATGGTGATGGCAGGTCCATTTCATCTCTGTAAAGGAGGATGTACAGCTTCCTATCTGCTGTGGAAAGAAGGTGAAAATCTAGTTCACCTAAAAGCCATATGAATTTATTCAAGTTTTAAGTGAAAATGAATAGGAATGTGAGGAAGTGTTATTTTATGTGATTTAAGGTTGAAGTTATATTAGCTTTCTCTGTCATTTGATAATCAGCTTCCATTTATAGCTTTTTCAGCTGACCATATAGTTTGCTCTTTGATCATGATGGTTAACTGGAGAGGTGGGCCTCGTAGGGAGCATCTTCCTAGAAGGAAAATGCACAGGTTAAGGGCAGAATCAATCCTACCCCAAACATTTATTCAGTATTTCCCCCTTTTTTTTTTTTTTTCCATTCAGTGTTTCTTGCAGCCATTAGTCCAAGCAGGGGATCCGCTGAATGTATGGCATGCAAACTGGGGGCAGGCATCTAAGGTATCCACTTCTGTCCTGACAAGAGAAGTGTGCACATTTCTAATGTGTCCTTCTACTCAGGGTGGAAGTCCAGACCCGGGGGAACACATGCTTCCAGGCACAGCAAAACTTGTTGGTCCATGTGTCAACGGCCACTCCCCACCGCCACCTCTCCTACCACCGTTTCTTCACCCCTCCTGTCTGGACTTCTGTCCCCATTGCCTTACAGGCTGCTCATGTCAAGGTCGCCAAGAACATCTCACAGAATCACTGGTCCCTCTGTCTTCCTCTTGTTAGACATTTCTGACATTGCAACAGCCTTTGGCACAATGATCATACCTTCCATTTTGAGACCCTTTTTCTTTGGGCTTCCAGGGCCCTATAACTCTAAATCCCCAGCCCCTCTTCAGTCTCAACTGGCTCTCTCTTCTTCCTAAAGGTGAAGAGTAACTCAGTGCTCAGTCCTTAGCGCTCTTCTGTTTTCAGTCTACAATTTTCTCCCTAAGCGAACTCTTGTAGCCCCAAAGTTTTAAATACCACTTCCATGTCGATGACCTTCAGGTTTAAATGTACAGCCCTGACCTTTCCTCTGAGCTCCAGACTTGTCCTAATGGACACTGGCTTCTAATGGATATTAATGAATGCCTAAAGGAATCTCAAAGTTTTTATGTCCAGGGAAAGCCGTTGATTTTTGCTCTCTCAGCTCCCAAAATGCTCCTCGCCGAGACCTTCCTGCTTCATGACATGGCAGTGCCGTGCAGTCAGTTGCTCAGGCCAAAGGCAGAGGACTCATTTTTGAGTCTTCCCTTTCCCTCATCCCTCGCTACCCCACCCCCCTCCAGCCCTCAGTCCATCTGGAAGTCCTTCTGGCTTCGTCTCCAAAACAATACAATGAGCCACTATCACCAGAGCAACTGATTTCTCTCTTGCCCTCCATAATCATTCCCCACACATTTAAGAAACGTGAAGCTCATCCTCTAGTGGCTTCTTACCACATTTTGAATCATATCCACTCTTCCCTGTGACTTAACAAGGCTGGGTAGCTTCTAACTCCTTCCTTGACCTTGTCTTGTCCTTCTCTCCCACCCGGTCACCACATTCCACTCTGTCAGAAACTGGAACTTGCCAAGTTTGCTCCTGCCTCAGGGTCTTGGCACTCACCCCTCCTTCTGCCTGGAATGCTCTGCCCCTGATCTCCACATGGCTAGTTCTTCACCATTCAGGTCTCATCTCAAATGTCACTCCTTCAGAGAGGACTTACCTGGCACCTACACCAGCTGCCCTCTCCCTGTCCCTGGAAGTGACACGCTTGCTGCCACATTATCCTTGTAAATGATATTCTTGGTCTATATATCACATTGGTGATAGTCCTGTTTTTTTTTTTTAATTTCATTTATTTATTTGAGAGAGAGAGAGAAGTAGAAAAAAATATCAGGTGATGATATTTATGTTACATTCCTCCACCTGACACTTTTGAGGGCAGTGGTTCTGAACTTCGGTTGACCGGTTGACCTTTGGAATCACCTGAGTAGCTTGGGTCTCACCTCCAGGGATGCTAATGTAATTGATGTGGGTTGTGGCCTGGGCACGAGGAGTTGTAAAAGCTTTCTGGGTGATTCTAGATGCACCCAAAGTTGAGAACACCTGTCCTAGAGGATATTTTTTGAATCTCATGAAATCTACTTCCCGGAGCCCATAAATTCTGGAAAGTAGAGCCATTTGTCTTAGAATCTAGTATTAGAGTTTTCTACAGGGTTTTCTGTTTTTTATTTTTTATTTAGTAATACAACCAGGGTTGGTCTGAAAAGGCCTCCTTATCTTGGCTGAGTTTGAGTATCACCAACCAACTCAGTCCCTCTAAAGCTGGGAAGACAACACAAAGACTAAAATGTTTGCAGAAGTCATGCTAAGAGAATTGAATGCAGGTAAGGAATGATGTTTCACTCAAGAGGAAAGAAAAGAAGGGGCTACCTGTGTGGTTGAGTGGAGAAACTGGTATGGTTCTCACCGGATCATATCAAGACACAGAGGAATTCTCAGGGATGGCACCCGGGGGAGGCTTACACAGGGGGAGAGGTTAATTGGTAACAACAGCCTTATGGTAGCATTGCCTTGGGAAATCACGCACAAGAGTGGTAAGCCAGATTCCCACCAGTGTGTGGATGGGATGAGGCGGTGAGGAGGGAGCCAGACACACAAAAGGCGAGAGCAATACCAAGGGGGTGGTGTGCTAACATGGGTGATTCAGGGGGCAGCCAATGCAGGACGAGCCCCCAGCTACCCGGAGCATCAGAGCAGAACAGCCTTGCCCAGGAGTGCGAGGAGGGTGGGGAGCACCAACTAAAGGTAAGAGTAGTCCCTCACGGACTCAAGAATGTAGAGACACTTTCTTTTATTATTTATAGATGTATTTGAACAGCTGCTTTTACTTTCTCTGTGAAGCGGAAGACTAGATCCTCCTCATGTTTTACTTAATGTTTTAAAATGGAAATGGCCTTCCAAATACTTAGAAAAGCAAACATGGGTGCTCTCACATTCAACTTCCAGAAATAAAAAGTTATTATTTTGACACTCGAATAGGTATTTACACAATTTCTCCTAGGAGTAAATGCTTTTTGGAAAGCCCATTCCGCCTCTCTGTGTTTTTGCAGATTAAGCCTCATTGTTCTAGGGCGCTCTTTCTGTTTTGGTTTATGAAAACAGGCCCTGCGCTGATACAGCCCAGGTACAGCTTCAGGAAAGAAAGGATATTACCAGAAATTGTGGTGGTGCTTGCACGGTTTTGAAAAAGATTTAAACACCGATAACACGAAGTCCTTGTCAGCTCTTCCCATATATGGCTCCAGCTCCGTCTTTATCACTTAAATTAGCCTGACTGTAAGTATAAACCTGTCTTTGGTGAACTCCCTTCTTTTTATTTTTCTGAAAGACAGCATGCTGAACAGATTTATGGAACAAAATCTTTCAAGACCTAAGATTCTCTCTAAAAATAGCACTTAGCAATAAGGACTTCTTATTTCTTAGTCGAGTATGGATGCACATAGCCAAGAAGGGGGAAAATCTGGCAGGTAGGAGACTTGAGGATACAGCAGGAGGTGAATTTCCAAGATGATAAATTTTGATAAGGTCTAAACATTTTAGTCTCTCTGCTACTCCAGTAGCAGGTTACCTACATACCCTACGTGGTTTGAAAAATTAGATTATCTCTTATTCTTGCATTGCAACATACACAAACTCAGGTTCATACCTGCAAACACAGGCCCACCACACACAGGAACAAACAAGATGTTTTTCTAGGGTCTATGTATTTTTATCTCTGTATTCTAGTACCACGTACTGAAAACCTCAGTGCCCAGCACATAGAAAAATGCACAATAAATATCAGCTGAATGAATGAATGAATGAACAAGCAGTGTGTCTACAGACTGGCCTACAGCTGATGTGACCCTGTTGCATGGGGCATTTTTTTCATGGACTGAAGTTGGGTTATTAGAAGGCTACTGAGAGTAATAACCCCACAGATCTCCTAGGACACTCCCCAGGGGCAGAGTTTTGTTTTCTCAGTGTGCAAGCTGACTAATGTCACCAATGACTTTGAGTTATTAGCCACAGATTTTCTTTTTATAATGAAAAGAATGAATAAAGATCCTTTTTATAGTGGCTTATAATTTTCCTTAGAAACTTTGCTTAAGGGTCTCCTAATACTGGGGCGC
Source organism: Canis lupus dingo (assembly GCF_003254725.2). Classification (NCBI taxonomy): domain Eukaryota; kingdom Metazoa; phylum Chordata; class Mammalia; order Carnivora; family Canidae; genus Canis; species Canis lupus. Next base: position 49,072,974 of record NC_064244.1, on the reverse strand, counting down.
CTGGGTGGTTTCATCGGTGAAACATCTGCCTTTGGCTCAGGTCATGATCCTGGGGTCCCAGGATCGAGTCCCAAGTCGGGCTCCCTGCTCAGCGGGGAATCTCTTTCTCCTTCTCTGTCTGCCCCTCCTCCTGCTCATGTTCTCTCTTTCAAATAAATCTTAAGAAGGTCTTCTAACATTGCGGCAAAATAAAAAAGTATAGATACGTCCTTTTAAATCAGTGTTGTTCTGCAGGAGATAATTGTCATTTCTTTGGCTCTCCCAACACACACCCCTTCATTCTGTTGGAAGATTCCCAATTACCTGTGGTGTTGAGGGGTCTCCCACTGCAGAAGCTGAGAGCAAGACAGCCTCTCTCCCGGCACCTGTAGGCAGGACACCGTGCCTGACCAACTAGAGTTTTGACTCTGTAGTGTGTGACCTAAGAGGAAAGGATGGTTCTGACTTCTGTGGGGCAGCAGCGTCGAGCAGTGACATTGGCTAGGACAACATGTTAGCCAGCCTTTTTCTGTTTTGTAATCTGTGCAATCTCCTTGGTTCACATCCATTTCCCAAGCCCTCCCTCATGCTGCCCTTTTGATTGGGTGATCCCCACAAAACTACATAACCTCCCAATAAATCCTCTTCCTTAAGGTAGAGGAACCTGCTCTTCCTTGCAAAATATCCTAATACATCTCCTCAATTACTGATCAGTAACAGAGCCAAGCTTATCACTGGCATTTATAAAGAAAATGAGGGGAAAAGCAAAAAATTAGAGATTACCTAATAAATTTGAGTCTTGGTCAGCCATACTTGTATTCTTGTTGTGGCACAGTGGAAAGTCAAGCGGCCTTTGAACGAAGAAGTCCTGAGTTTGAGTACTGACCCTATTTATTGACCAGGTGACCTTGGGCAAGACACTTAATCTGTGTGAGCCTCCATTTCCTTAAGTGGAACAGAAGAATAAAAATATCACACAGGTATATTCTCAGGACAAGTTGAGATTATTTTTATCATGAAAGCGCTTTTAAAACTTAAAGCTATTTTAATCATTCCAGGCCAACAAAATTTCTTCTATATAATTTCATTTTGTACATAATCCACATCTGTTACATATTTCCTAGTTTCCTTTTTGGATATAGCCTGGGAGATAAAATGCTTGGGGCCTTCAAAGTTTAGTTTTGAAAGTACCTTATATCATTACTTCACATGTAAGCAGTAGAGCTTAAACTATGTTAAAAGGGTGAGAGGACTTCCTCCTTTCTCAATTCACAAGTTAAGTTTATATTTGACACAATTTAGCTCAATCCCATACAGACAGACAGACAGACAGACACACAGACACACATATAAAGCAGGGTTCAAACCACCAGGGCACGTGCCTGTGGATCACCAGATCCTTCAAAGCTACTGTCTGAACTTTGGCTTCTACCTAAAATGAGTGATTGAAACATGTTTTCTTAATTTCTTGATATCTTTTAGTACAGAATTAAAGTCCATGGAGGCTCGTAGGTGGCTATCCACAAAAGTGTTCTGGTTCGGTGACACAGCGAGAGGAAAGGTGTCAAAGCTGAGACAGAGATGCAGAGAAAGGGAGGTGGCATGATGCTGGCACAGCATGAATTACCGTCTGAAATCTGATGGTTGGACTTGGATCATGTAACTCATATTGTTTCTGGGCAGCTGATGTAAGTCTGCCAGCACTGGGCAGAGAAAAAGGGGAAGCAAAGAGGGTCCCAAGTGGCTCCTGCTTTCCATTGTCATGCCCTGGGGACATCCCTCTTGAGGAAAGAGGATGGGAGACACCTGGGGGCCATTTGCTCAGATGGACCCTTTGTCTATGGCAGGGTTCTCAAGCTTGTTCGTGCATCAGAATCACCTGGAGACACTTAGTAAATTCTGGAGCCTCGATCATGTCCCACACCACGTAAATCAGAATCTCTAAGAGCAAGGCCCTGGCACTAGCATTTTTTGAAGCTCCCCAAATGATTTCTATGACACCGTAAGTTTGGGAACCACTGGTCTGTGTTGTTCTTCAACGTGTTTATTTCAATAAAGCTTGTGAATTGGAACCATCAATGTCCAAGTTTCTTTTCCCCCATTCTTCTATCAAGTCCTGGTCCTCTTGAACCCCGAGCCTGACAACGAGAGTCATTACACATTCATCATATTATATGCATACACCGTGTTGTTTTGAAAACATTTCTAAAGGCCTAATCACTTTTATAACATAAAAATACTTGCTTTGAGCCCAAAGTCATTTTGTAGTGTAATAACCTTTATCGGTGGCTCATCATTTCTCTTAGGCATTCTTTCTGAAATGAAATATTCTATTCTTGGTGTTAAACCACAGAGGGATTATTCTTGAGCACTTGAAATAATAATCTTTTTTTAGTACCGAAATGGTGAAAAAAAGTACATTTTTCTAATCAAAATATAATCTTCCAAACTATTTTTATCATTCTTATCCCAAACTGTTAGAGCTATACACTTGTATAAATTCTCTCTCAGAATTACAGTGAAAGTCTTATCCAATGCTGCAAGGTGTTTTTGCTTAGGGAATACTGGACTAAATCGTAATATTAATAACAACTGGCATGTATTGAGTGCTTACTAAGTGTTCAGAGCAACCCAGGAGGGTGGGTGCTGCTATTTTTCTTACTTCTTTAAGGATAGAAACAGATGTGAAGGAGATGAGAATGCCTTGAGGTCACACTCTTGGGGGAAGTAGCTAGCTTATTTCCCCTCACAGAAACATGCATGAACGAACAGGAATTTGTTGAGCAGTTGTGTGTCTAGAGGTGTGCTCAGTCCTTTCACTGATGTTCTCATTTTATCTTCATAACCACTGACACACCAGGCAAAAAATGTGACTGAATGTTCTAGAAAAGAAAAACAGATCAAAAGCCTTCTCCCCTGGCTCTCTGGCCTCCTGACTTTTTCACTCCAGCTTCCTGTCTAATCATTCTCTCCAAGGAAATGGGGGCAGCCCCACCAGTACCCAGAACAAATACCGTAGGAAAATTCAATTGTCTCATTTTTTCCCCCCTCTGGAGCTTTAGTTCCTAATAAGGAAGATGAATGAATTTAAGGCAAGTACCTTTTTATAAGTAACTTAGAAGCAGAGTGTCAGGGTTTTGCATCTATCTGCTTTATAAATACAAGAAGTAGAATTTTACCTATGTAAATAATTATTTTTGATATTTTCTCCACTTGTACTTAAGCCTGATAGTCAAGGCTTGACGTGTGTGATTTCTGCCTCTTAACATTTTATAGAGAATATTTAGACAATACAGATGCGTAAGAAGTAGATGGAAGTCATGCATCTAGAAAGGAAACACCGTAAAGATTTTGGTGTCTATCCTTGCAGTTATATCCAGTTATATAATTTTCATTTTGTTTCAAAAATGGGGTCATTATGTAAAACTGTTTTATAATACGCTTTTTTTTCACTTAATGTCATTTTAAATGTTTGCACAGTATCTTAGCACCTGGGTATATTAGTCAATCCTCTATTGGATATTTAGATCATTTTTTTTTTCTGTTACAAGTCATGCTGTGATGTGTACACACATTGGTGCAGCTTCAAGGAAATGTAGGAATAATATCTATCACCCAGAGTAGTCAAGGGGATTGATCACGCCCTATTGAAAGTATGGCCGTAGCTCCAAATAGGGTCCTCTGGTTATCAGTCTGGTCTTCTTTCCTCTCAACTTCTTGGTTCTCAGACCCTGATTAGGTCTGTACTTGTAGTTTTGTTTGTTTGTTTGTTTGTTTTTTAATAAATCCCAGTTCCAGGCCTCACCCTTGGACATTCTGATTTAATGGATCTGGGAGTAGAGCCCCAACAAGAGTGTGTTAAAAAAAACTGTTCTGGAAGCTAGAATGTGCAGCAGGGTTAGGAACCTGCTTATGCCATGGGGCTTCCTGGAACTAGGAGCTCACAGATGTGACCTGGGATCCTCTTGGCACTCGCTCGAGTAAATTAACGGGGGAACTAAAAATATCTTCCAGTTGTTCTTTCTTGAGCTACTAGCACCCGGGTACATTATTTGAGTGACTTCTGAATTTTCAGGGGGTCTTTGGTCTTGAAAGTGGAATATCTGTTCTTGCAACTAAGTTGTTAGAGAGCTTTGAATGTTTGCTTTAGAGCTGGGACAGGAGGACAATAAGGAGCTGTGGCTGGAGAGCAGCTACCACCTGCACCCACAATTATAAGGCCCCTTAGCATTAGCCCTCAGATCACCACAGCTTTCAGCTCCCACCGGCTTGGTGGCAGCCAGCCTCCTGTAGGCATCTCCAAGAACCCTGAGGTTATTTCTGTAAAATATTGGTGGGTGTCTAAACAATGCCTTTCGTTGCTCACTGCCACAGTCTGCTAGCCTGAGCCTCTGTAGCCTCAGGGCCCAACTGTCCCACAGAGGTGCCAACTGGACTAGAACTGTCCATCACTGCCATTGCCCCTTCCTGGCTACAGTGGAGCTGGAAATTGTACCCTGAGGCTGAGCAAAGTAGAGCTTACCCACCACTCCTCTTGGGCAGAGACTGTAAGTTGGAAAGACTGCTATGTTATCCATTTATTTGGAGAAGTATCTAGAAGCAAAGTTAATTGGGCTGCAGAGCTCTAGCACTTAGTGATTCAGCTTTTCAGTTCAAAACCACAGATTCCATCCCAGGGCCCAGGCTAGGGAGAGTTGAGGGACAGGATTCCTCAGGATGTTTGGGGGTTCTGGGGGCAGAGGGCATAGGCTGAGCAGGACAGAGGGAGCAGGGTTGAAAGAGCACAATGCCTGTGATAACTGACAGATTGGTGGGCTCCTGTGTGTTCTCTCTGCAGGGATTCGTATAATGATGACAAAAATTTTTAAAGCACTTTGAAAGGTCAGAAACTGGGGACCTTACCTCAAAACCCCAGAAGGTATAATGTTATGAACAATATAACATTGGTGTTTGAAATGTCGATGCCGGATCATAGATACAGGCGCTGAATCTGTAACTAGAACAAACTATGAAGAAAAAGTTAAATTGTCATAGAAGCCCAGCATCTTCGAATTATTATGACTTTACAGGTCAGCCACTTGATCTGGCTTCTCTCCAAATGCTTAAGCTCCTCCTGCAAGCCTCTGTCCCTCTGCAGGGGCCACCTGTGCCTTTCAAGCCCCGATCCCCTGTACCTTCACCTTCACCTTACTTCACCTGCATGCAGATGGTCCCTGCCTCCGGATGGTCTGGACTTAGGATTTTTCAAGTTGATGATGGTGAGAAAGCAAGACACATTCATTAGAAATTGTCCTTTGAATTCTGGATTTTGACCTTTTTCCAGACTAGCAGTATACGGTATGATGTGCTCTTATGACCTGGGTGTGGACAGTGAGCCGGGTCATGCTTTAGGGCAAACGTGCCACAACACTGGCAACCACTCTGTTTCTCACTTTCAGGACAGTTAAATGACATGAGCTATTCACCACTTGATTATAAAACAGATTTGGTGTTAGGTGATTTCACCCACCTATTGGCTTGAAGGCAGGCCAGGTTAAGCTATGGATGGTCAGTAGGTTAGGTGTACTAAATGCATTTTCCTCCTGGAATTTTTTAAAAAAGTTTTCATTTACTTATTCATGAGAGATCCAGAGAGAGAGGCAGAGACACAGGCAGAGGGAGAAGCAGGCTCCATGCAGGGAGCCCAATATGGGACTGGATCCCAGGACCCCAGGATCACGCCCTGACCCAAAAGCAGATGCTCAGGCACTGAGCCACCCAGGCGCCCCTTTTCCTCCTAGACTATTTTCGATTTACAGTGGGTTTATCAGGATGCAACCCTACTGTAGGCTGAGGAAGATCTATGGGTTATTGAGTGACTGGGGGTGTGGTAAGCAGGGGGAAGGGCAAGAGAAGAATGGATAAACCACGGGGCTACATGAAGTCTTGAATCTTAGACGAGGACACCTTGAGTATTGAAAGGAAAGATTTGATGTAGGCTCCACACTTGTAAGCAGAAAAAAGAAAAAGAAAAAAAAACGGGTCAAAGAATGAATACCTTGTGCTAGGATTTCAGAAATAGCTGTTTAGAAATGGTCATGATTCTTGGGCGAATGGGCATTTGTCAGTACTCTGTATATAGTACCTTCTCTCAGTGAAGTCCTGTCAGCTGCCAAGTGATAAAAATAACAGAAATCAGGTTGATTCTTGCCATCCCCCCCCCCCCAGGATTTCATTTAGTTAAAAAAAATTGCTCCCTATTCAGCATTCATGTGGACCTCAGACTCTGTTACATATCTGACAGGCTATTTGTCTTGATCTTGATCATAATAAGATCAATGGCTCCTGTTTGATATGAGAAAGTAATGTGTCAGCTGTATGATGATTTAAATAATTGCCCTCTTATCAAAGGAGAAAGGGTCTTTTAAGGAATTTGACTTCAGGGCAAATGTACAAATATTCTATTTTCTCTCCTTAGGTTCAATTCCGGAAATGTTTAACATGTTCCTAAGGCTGATTAAGTATTTTTGGCCTTGCTTCCCTAACAATTCAAGGCTTCAAATAGAAATATATATATTTCTGTATTTGGTTATTATTTTGCTTAATAAGGTGATGGCTACTGACAGATTTTAACATTCCCAAGGGACCATTCTGAAAGCCATGAAGGAATTGAGAAGGTACTATAGGTTGGAGTTACTAATATGAACCCAAGATGAGAAGGCCTCCTGCTATTTCTTATTGTTCACATCCAACAGTCTGCAAATACTCTGGGCAAGAAGCAGGTGATAATTAAAGAGGTAGCAATAATAGCTGAGGGCCACTTGAAGTCTGTAGAATTCTTCTCTTGGCCAACACTTTAAAATCGGGTTGACACACAAGCATGAATTCATGGATCCTCTTAAATGAAAAAGCCAGAAATATAGCCCATTCGGCCCCCCTCTTCACATGGGAACCAGCAAGCAATGAAGCTTGGTGGCAGCCACCTGCTTCAGGCGTAGGCCACCTCCTACACCACCTCGCCTGGCCCACTTCACTTCTTCACGTTGGCTTCTGGACCTGCGATGGACCTGGGTTTGGAAAGCTTGACCTTCGTCTGACCACTAACCCCGTGGCTGCATATTTCCCTTCATTTTCTCTTCACTTCTTTCCTTTATCCCTTGGCAGCACCAGCTCCTTGATCAGCCCATCTCCCAAAGAACAAATTTGTTCTTCCTCCCCCACTTTCTTTCCTTCCTCTTTTCCAGATAAACCGTTCCCCTTCCCTGTATCTTTCCCCTATGTGCCCCACAGAATTTTCCTTGTCTGAACTTGGACAATGCCTGCATGAAGAAAAGCCCATCCCAGAATGACTGTGATGACCTTTCTTTTGCAAAGATTACACCTGAATAGATCCCTGAAATCATTTCCCATTTTCATGTCCGATCTATGATGATGCTCATACCGTTAACCTAATGCTGAAATTCAGAGCATAATTTGAAGGCACTCTGAGTCTGAACAGACTTGGTAACTTAAAACATATTTCACCCTCAGAAAACAAAAGGTTGAACCTCTGAATATAAAAATGGTTGATAAGGCTTGTTTTGTGGAGAGAACATTTGCCGAGTGATTTTGCATTATGGTGCATGCTGTGGCCTAAAATAATCTGAGCAGTTTCCTCATTATTCAGTGATGGTACAGTACTAAAACAGATGCAGCCATTTGAGCTCAAAATTCAGATAGTACGAAAACATGACTTTTGGTGAAAGATGTTCATGGTAGTCACCCAGTTGGGAAGATCCAGCAATCTCCTCTGGAACCTACTGTTTGCCATGTAGTTACTCCCTGGTGAGAGGTGAATGATGTCCTGATTCCTGACCATGTGCCGACTGGCTGGGGCTCCTTCCAGTCTCTCGTCTCACTGTGCACATACAGAAGGCTTCTCAAATGTCCACAGGTGATCTCCCCACAGCTATGCACTGAGAATTATGAGTTATGGGGCATTTAGCCATCTGCTGTGATCAAGGGAACGGACCCAGTGTGATGGTTAATTTTATGTGTCAGTTTGATTGAGCCACAGGATGCCCAGATACTTGGTTAAATATTATTTCTGTATTTGTCTGTGAGGGTGTTTCTGGAAGAGATAGTGTTTGAATTGGTAGACGGAGTAAAGCAGATGGCTCTCCCTAGTATGTGTGGGCATTGTTCAATCCACTGAGGGCCTGAATAGAACAAAAAAGTTAAGGAAGGTTGAATTCTTTCTGCCTGGCCATGGAGCTGGGCCATCAGCCTCCCCCTGCTCCTTGGACCAAGACTTACACCACTAACTCCCCTGGTTCTCAGGCCTTTGAACTCTAAACTATACCACCTGCTTTCTTGAGTCTCCAGCTTAAAGAGAGCAAATTGTGGGATTGCTCAGCATCCAAAACTAGGTGAGCTATTTCCCCATTTATACACACACACACACACACACACACACACACACACACACACCCCATATACCCTATTGGTTTTCCTCTGAGGAACTCTAGCACACCCAGTTTAGAAGATACCTTCCACTCCCCTCTAAGTAGAGTATTTCTTTGCTCCGTGGAGGGGACAGCTATACCTACTCAAACTAACATTCCCAAATAACAACCACAAAAAGGTTCTGATCCTTTACATTTTGCCTTATCTAGCTCATTTGGGGGTGAAAATTCTGTAGTTGTCCTCATAGGGAAGGTCTTTGTACACAAGCCCATGTTTTTGAGCAGCACCCAGAAGAGGATTATTATGAAATCAAAATGAATAGATTTTTATGAAAGTTAATAACATGCTAGTAAGGACAATAGTTTTAAGATTAAGATTTATCCTTGACTAGATTTCCTATTATTCGTTTTTTTTACTCCACCTGCTGCCTGTTATAGTAGAATAAGTACAAATAAGCATGGAATACCATAAAAAAAATCCCCATTTGAACAAAAATAATGACACAAAACCCAAAACGTTTTAGCTACAGAATTCAAGAAGCATGAAGTCGTTCCTATACACCAGTAACAATTTTAGGAACTCTATTTCTACCTAATAAATTGGCGTATCAGAAACATGAATCAGAAACAGGTCAGTGTAGGTGAAGGGGAGTGGTTTATCCTTTAATTCTGAGGTAAATTGGAATTGCCACACTGATGAAATGATAGGAATGATACTAAAATATGAAAAATCAGAAATGATCTGTTGATGGACCTTGAATATCTGAGAAAGGAAAAAAAAATCAGCTTCACCTAATTCCTCAGCTCAGTGAGTAGATGGCAAGAATGGAAATAGGAATTCCAAGTCAAATTGAAATATTTCAAAATTAGACCCACTAAGGGAATAAAGGAGTCCAAGATTCAAAGCCTGAAGCTCTAACAAGCATCATTCTGGCTAAAAACTGGAATTATGTTGAGGGGGGCAATGTAGACAATAACTGCGATGATTTTAAACTCCATCTGCTTGGCAAACAGGAGCCCTTGGGGGTTGGTTCATTGAAGAAGGATTTGAGTATTTTAAGAAGTGGTGTTTGGAGATTGGGCAGATTGGGCTGATGATCTCTTCCCATTCTTGTTCCTTAGGAGGCCCTCTCATATTTTTCCCCAGCTCCAGTGTTAGTTTCTGGGGTGTCCCCACCACTGCAGTAGGGATTTTTCTTTGCTTTGAGTCTGTGCATGCTTGGGACCACTCCTCCCTTCCATTTCACTCTTCACCCTTATGCTCCTTGATGCCTTAGGTGGCCAATGTCACTGTGGCAAGGGGGTGTCACACTCCTACTGTCATGTCTCTTGCTGGGAAGAAGCACATTGGTTCCTAAAACACAGAATTCAGCCTACCCAGAGCTGGGTCAGAATCTGAGGGCTCCTGCTCATTGTTGGGACTTGCCTGGGCAAACCAGAAAGATGATGCCTATGAATGGAACAACTGGAGTAGACCTAACATGGAGGAAGAGAGTCTGAAATAGTCGGGGCTTGGAGAGAAGTGCTGAGGCCTCCAGAATGCAGAGCCAAAGTCCATTCACATTCTACTAGCAGCTTCTGAAAGACCATAATTGTGTTATTTTTTTCCCCCTTCCTGCTGTTTTCTTCTTACTAGCTGAGGAAACCTTAAAAGCCTTCACATCAGCTGTGTGGCAGCTGAAGAGGTCCTTGTCCTGAAGTGTGTCCAGAGAAGGTGAGAGACTTCGAGTGGAAACAGTATTTAGTGGCAGTGAAAGGGGAAGGAAAGCAGGTAGGCCAATTTTGGGGCCATTCCAAGAAAGGGACCATCTGAGGAATAGCCCAGCATGGCCAAGAATATAGACTCAGCTACTACAGAGACCAGTGTTCAAACCCCAGTCCCACCAGTTAACCAAATAGCTCAACTTTCTCAACCTAGATATACTAAAAAATGAAAATTAAAAAAAAAACCTAGGATTCTGGGTGCTCTGGAAAGCTTCCAGGTGTGCCTCATCTGGATTCAAGAGAGAGCCCTGAAACCTCACTGGCTCTTCATGGGGCCATTAGAGTGGAAACATGAGGGAGAAGTATAAAGAATCCTAAGATTGGGGGTACCTGGCTGGCACAATCAGTCAAGTGTCCAACTCTTGGTTTTGGCTCAGGGTCGTGAGATCAAGCCCCACATGGGGCTCGGTGCTCAGCAGGGAGTCTGCTTGGGACTCCTTCTCCCTCTTCCCTTCTCCCCCCATGCATGTGTGCACATGTTCTCTCCTTCTCTCTGAAATAAATCTTTGAAAAAAACCTGAAAAATTAAAAAAGAAGAATCCCAAAGACCATAGTCCTGACGTGATTGAACTACTGAGGTAACCCCGACTACCTACGTAGTTGGTTCTATGATTAGGGTCCTGTGGTCTAATCTCTGCTACTTTGAGGTAAATGCATTTCTTAACCAAAATATCTGACTTGAAAACATCTCACTGGGTTCTAAGTAGGTATTTTTTTCAGATGAACTCATGTACTCATGAAGTAATACGTGTAAAGCAATACATGAATTTTGTGAAGTAGTATGTGCAAAGGGTGTGTATAGCATACAGTTGGTGCTCAGCACACTGACATTGCTGTTTCTCTTTTCCCTTGGTTCATGTTTACTCATGTCAGTAAGCCTGAGGCCACACAAATTGAAGAGAAAGGACATTGGCACTTGTTCTTCAAAGTTTGGTCCAAGGCCATTATCCCCTTTATGAAGTCTTGTTTCTTGGCTAAGGTCCCTCCAGCAAAGCTGATAGCTGCCTCCTTTATGTCTGTCCTGTATCCCCTGCATATTGTTTTTAAAAATATTTTATTTATTCATGATAGAGGCAGAGACACAGGCAGAGGGAGAAGCAGGCTCCATGCAGGGAGCCCCATGTGGGACTTGATCCCGGGACTCCAGGATCACAACTTGAGCCAAAGGCAGATGCTCAACTACTGAGCCACCCAGGCATCCCTACCTGCATGTTTCTATAGCAGTGCTGATGACCCCGTTCTGCAAGGATTTGTCTCTACAGATGCTAGCCTGTAAGTTCCACAAGGACAGAGGCTGTGTTTTATTTATCTTTACATTCCCAGAACCTAGCATAGCACCTGATCCAGAGTAGGTGTTCAGTGTTTCATGGATCCACGAATGAACCAGCAACTCAAGAAGAAAATGGGCAGAAAGGGGCAGGAGGACATTGAGGGATCCCCTTCCACTTCTTTCTCCCCACTGTAGCACCCCTTTCCCACGTCTCACGTCCAGGCTCCCTCCCCATCCCTTGTCTTGCTAAAGATCATGTCCTGGCCCTCAGGAAGTGTCACTTTGGCTTATAGCTTGGGAACGTTTTGTCCTCACTGGACAGTATGGTGAGAAGTGTATGTGAGTCAGATCATGAACCTGTGGTCAGGAGATCCTCATGACCGGATCCTGGCCAGTGACACGTTCATAGACGTTCTTGCAAGGCTTCTGAGAAAGTTCTTCAGAAAGGGATGCACTTAATTATCTTATGTTCCTGCCTTCTGCTCTCTGCTGGGAACATAGACACAATTTCTAGAGCTGGAGCAGCATTCTTGGGACCTTGGGGCCTCTCATATCTCATACCTGATATCCTTGAATCATGAACCAATGTTTGTCATCCTGTAACCTTGAGTTATTAATTACATGAGAAAAGAAACTCTTCTGTATTTAAGTCGCTGAAATTCAGTCTATGTTACCTGCAGCCAAAGACAATTGTTTTTTCTCCTTAAACATGGTGAGGTCAGTTTATTTTTGAACGTTTACATGTGGTCTTCCCTCTAGGTGAGGTGCTTTTCTCACAGATCATCACGTGACTGGCCCCTTGTCAAGGTCAAATAGTAGGTTAGAATGTCACCTTCCAGGAGGGGCCTTTCTGAAAACCCCATCTGAAAATAACTTCCCACACTCCTCCATCATTCTTTAATCATAATCTGTTTTCTTCACTGCAATTATCACTCTCTGCGCTCTCTTTTGCCTGCTTTCTCTCAGTGCATTCAGGCTGCTATAAAAAACATGATGGACTGGGTAGCTTACAACAACAGGAATTTAGTGCTCATCAGTCAGGAAGCTGTGCAGTCCAAGGCCTAGGCACCACATGGTCGGTCTGGCGAGGGCTCCCTTTGCGGTTCAGAACTCTTGCTTTCTGGCTGTGACCTCACATGGTGGAAGGTGCGAGGGATCCTTTTGGAGCCCCTTTTATAAGCATCCCATTCCCATTCATGAGCCCCCTTGTGGCTTGGGCTCCACCCAAAGGCCTACCCACCAATACTAGAACTTTGGGCATTAGGATTTCAACATAGAAATCGTGTGGGGAAGCAGACATTCAGACCCATCGCACTTCTTGATCATCCTCACTAGGAATGCAAGAACCTTCTTTATTTTGTTCAGAACTGCTCTATCTCCAGCACCTGGAAAAGCACGTGGCATATGGTGGATACTCTATAAATAGTTTCGCAGAAAAGGAGGAAACTTCCCCAAGTGCAAAAGAATATTTTTCAGCATAGAATACACCGTCATGTGTTGCCCAGGTTTATAGTTTAGGAAACAATGGGTCAAATGCATCTTATGACCTAACTGCTGTATGTAACACAGTTTATATGAGATGAGTTTCAAGTTCAGTTTTTCTTAATGACCTTATTATAATCTTGATCACAGGTCCTCTTGCAGCTTATCCCTATATCCAGAAAACACTGCCTCTCTCTATTCTTAATAGCTCATCAGATTTTAACACCTTGATGAAATTCTTTCTTTGTTGTACTAAAGGAAGTTCTAAAATTGTTCCAACAAGAATCTCACCCAATCTCAGGTAGATATTTTCGAATTGATTTCTTGAGTGCCACTGCTTAGACTCTTTGCAGGCCCTATCCCATCCCACATCCTGTCTGGAGATTAAACTCAACCCCTTTCAGAGGTACCTTGCCTGACTTCCTGCCCTCCCAAGGGGTTCCTGCACCACTTATCTTCTCCGTGGGTCCATTTAAAAGCAGCAGAGACTTGTTAGTCCCTTTGGGACGACTCCTTCTCTTTTGGATTTCTGTATGGGGAGCATGGTGGGCTCTGATGAGACTGTACGTAAGACCTTGACCTCCAGGAGAGGAAATGATCTCTTTTAGTGGCTACAGGATCAGCTTTTATAGAAAGAACCCACAGACTGAACTAATAGGATAGGACCATCTTTTATATACTTTTAGGGAATAAGGGGTCAACCGGTTTGAGCAAACAAAGAGTTTACAAGTCAGATGGTAAGAGAAGAGCCCAGGAATATAGGTTGGGTGCTGTGGCAGAGATAGCTGTAGGCCAGTGTCCATCTTTCCCCTTCCCCTTCCATTTAAGGTGCCAAACAGAGGAAAACACTTCGCAATCTCTTCTGTAGTTAGGTGTGACCATGTGACGCAGTTCTGGAGGTTTTGTTTGGATTTACTTAAGGGACACCCCTGGTGGCTCAGTGGTTGAGCATCAGGTCGTAATCCCAGGGCCCTGGGATCTACTCCCACATCGGGTTCCTTGCAGGGAGCCTGCTTCTCTCTCTGCCTGTGTCTCTGCCTCTCTCTCTGAGTCTCTTATGAATAAATAAATAAAATCATTTTTTTTTTAAGAGCTGACCCACTTGGGAAATGTGCCCCCCCCCCCCTTCCTCCTTTCCTCTGGCCTGGAATTTGTGCTGCCGGCTGGAGCTCCTGTCATAATCTTGCATCATAAAGGCAGGTTGAGGGTGGAAGGCATATGCTAAGAACGGGCAACAGAGCAATGATTTCATAGAGCAACCTCGCCAGTTCTGAATTCCCATTCCACGGTTCCTTCTCCGTGAGAGGATAAACCCTGGTGGCTTTAAGCAACTGCTTTGAATTTTTTTGTTCAGTGGAGCCAAGTATAAGCCAGTTTGATACAGATGCCCACTTGGGGAGCTTTAAAAAAATCTCAGCGTCCAGGCCACATCCCAGATAGTTCAAATCAAAAACTCGAGGGATGAGCTTCACGCATCAGCAATTTTTTAAAGCCTCCCAGGTGATTCCAGCGTGCAGCCCGAGTTGAGAATCACTGCTTTAGGCCATGGGGCCTCATGTTTAGCATGTTCAAGAATCCCCTGGGGGATGGGGTGGTGCTTGCTAAAAATTCGAATTTCCACCTCTCACTCTCCAGAGATGTTGCTTCTTTAGGTGTGAGGGTTCGCCAGGTGATTCTGAGAGAGGCAATCCGGGGAGAATCACGTTTGAAGAGACACTGCTTTAGGGAGTGGGGAATGGCTTGAAGTTTTAAGGCAAAGAAATGGCAAGATCGGAGGAAAATTATAAGAGGATTAGTCTAGAACTAGTGAATAAGTTGAGAAGAGGTGAAGGAAAACTGGTACAGAGACCAGCTGGGAGATAGTGCAGTGGTTGATGCCTTGGGGGGGCGTTGGGGTGGGGGGGTGGCTGTGAGCCAAGAGGGTGACCTCAGAAATGGGGAATTAAGGAGAGAGACAAAAAAAAAAATAAGGAGAGAGACAATAGACACCAAATAAGATAAAACATCACAGAGTTTGCTCACTGACCGAGTAGGGGTGAGGGGATTTATTATTTACCGACTCACTGACCCTTAGTAACTAAAGCATACACAGGGGGTTTGACTTCTGGGTTAGGACGCATTTCCCCCTTGTGCTCAAACTCCATTAAATCGGTGTGGATGATTAGTGTCCTTACTGCTGCAAGTGTGAAGTTGATTTTTGTTAACCTGACTGGGGAACCTTTATTTGCTAAACCAGCAATTCCAGTGTAAAGGCTCAGACACTTTATGCTAACAAGAGTCTATTTCACGAATTTTAGTATTTGTTTATGTATAAATACATGCATAGATAGACAAGCAATATACATATATGCATGTATGTATATAGACAAGCAGTTAAATATTCTTCGTGCCAGTTTTGCTTTTTTTAAAGTCGTGTCTTGCAGAGCAGAGGAAATAAATGGATATAGTTGCTGCTCTCGAGCTGTACTTTATGTAGATAGCCTTTTAGAAGAGACGCAATTAAACTTTCAAGGGCTGAATATTTAAAGGACGGCTTTTAAAGGTGATCCTAATGGAAAATCATTATTTAACTATTCAGGATCCGTGGAGCAGATAGATGTTAGGGTGATATTTTATCAAGTGACTTTAATGAAACAGAATTGTAGTAATCCTAAAATACACCTTGCCTGGTGATCCCTGTGATAATGAACGCCCATGCCAATAAAATTGATCTTAGGTGTGTGTTTTTTGTTTTTTTTTTAGGATTTTATTTATTTATTTGAGAGAGAGCAAGAGAGTGAGAGAGCTTGAGGTGGGGGAGAAAGGGAGAAGCAGACTTCTCACTGAGCAAGAAGCCCAATGCGGGGCTCGATCCCAGGACCCCGGGATCATGCCCTGAGCTGAAGGCAGACGCTTCCCTGATGGAGCCACCCAGGTGCCCCTTAGGTGTGTTTTTTAAGTCTTCAATTGTTGATAAACAACATACTGGTGTCACAGTTACAAATCAGAAAGAAATAAGGTCCAAAGTAATAGATAAGTCATGAAATGTTGGCTAATTTAACTCATGAGTTCTTACCAAAGCCTTTGCCCGAGTAGGTTTTACAATACCAAGTAAAGTTAACGAATGCACAAAATGGACACATCCTCACTGACTTGCCGCTCCAAGTGCAAGCATGAATGAAACACCGCCTTGCTTTCTCCTAGTTCACCATCTAAATAAAGCGACAATAAATTTCCCTCAGGGTCATCTTAGTTTAATTTTCTCTCAGCTGGGAAACATTTGTTAAGAAGGCCCTAGCAGGGTGAAGGTCATTGGGTCTGTTCAAAGCATAAAAAGGCTAAGTTCAACAGGCAACGGGAGAGCCTTTGTCTAGATCCCATACCACCTGGCATTTTGGGGCTAATATGAGACTGTTATTTAATCTGGTGTGAGTCAGTACTGTGTCAGTTGTTTATGGTCCTTACGCAACAGTGTTAGTACCACCAAAGGACCACCAGCACCTACCCAGTTCTGGCCACACAGACCAGAGAAAATGAACACCATGTATGTGGACTGTCATGTGGCCCCCCCTTGCCAGCCACCCAACATTATTTCCTGTAGTTGGATTTTTGGTCCCTCTTTTCTCTTCCATGTTTACTCACTGGTAATTCAATGGGTTAGAGCCAAGTGCTGACACTTTGGGGATTCTGTACCTTTGGGACCCCATGCATTTCATACAGAAAGCGATCTAGTCCATGGTCACAACCCTCACCTCTAACATGAGCTAAACGAAGTTTCTAAAGCATGGGGCACTGGGAAGTCTTTACTTCCCAGCAAAGACTTGGAAGTGTTGAGAAAAGGTACAAAGTGCTGGGTAGAGCTCTACCTCTATTCCCACTGGGCCCAACAACCCAAAGTAGGCATTCTCCTACAGATGGGTCAAAGGAATCTGCTCTGGGTTGAGTTATGTCTCCTCAGCCCCAAATCCATCTGTGAAGTCCTAGTTCTCAGTACCTCACAAGGAGATCTTATTTGGAAATACGTTGTTGCAGGTGTAACAGGTATAACTAGTTCAGTTAGTATGAGGTCCTACTGAAATAGGTTAGGCCCCCGAATCCAGTTTGACTGGTTTCCTTATAAAAAGAGAAAATTGAGGGCAGCCCGGGTGGTTCAGTGGTTCAGTGCCGCCTTCAGCCCAGGGTGTGATCCTGGAGACCTGGGATCGAGTCCCGTATCGGGCTCCCTACAGGGAGCCTGCGTCTCCCTCTGCCTGTGTCTCTGCCTCTCTCTCTCTTTCATGAATAAATAAATAA
The DNA here is from genome assembly GCF_003254725.2 of Canis lupus dingo. Classification (NCBI taxonomy): domain Eukaryota; kingdom Metazoa; phylum Chordata; class Mammalia; order Carnivora; family Canidae; genus Canis; species Canis lupus. The sequence goes on along the minus strand of NC_064244.1, from coordinate 49,055,784 downwards.
AATTCTTAAAAAAAAAGAGAGAGAGAGAAAATTGAGACCCACACACAAACACGGGGAGGAGGACACGTGAAGATAAAGACAGAGATGGATCAACAGGGAACAACCACCAGGAACCAACAACCAGGATTGTCAGCAAACCACCAGCAGCTAGGAGAAAGGAACAGATTTTTGCTCCCAAACCTCAGAAGGCACCAAGCCTCCCTACACCTTGATCTTGGATGTGTAGCCTTCAGAACTGTGAGACAAGAACTTGGTGATGTTTAAAAGCCACCCAGCGTATGGTACTTGGTTACTGCAACCCTAGCACACTAAAATAGAATTGTTCGCTCATCCTTTCCTTTGATGGACAGCATATTCTTTTGGCACACACATGGCTCCCCTTTGATTATTTGACCAGTGAGAGTTAAAATTTTTAAAGCAAAAACACCTGTAATAGAAAGAGAACATATAGGACAGAGTGGGTGGCTTGGCATGCCTGCCAACCAGGCCTCTTGTACTAATAAGGCCTCCTCCATCGTGTGGATTAAGAAAGCTGTGAGGGCTGCCTCCATGCTCACCAAGCACTTTCATACTCTCCCACCCCACGTACTGGCTGCTATCTCAGCCCCAGTGTGAAAAGGAAGCATTACTGAGTGAGCTGCGAAACTGAATTCTCTCTCTCCCTGCTCTCCCAACTTCCTAGCAAACAGAACAAGGAACACACAAGAACCAGCTAAAAGTGGGACTGGAGAAAAAAGAGTGGAAAAAAAAAAAAAAAAACAACCATGAGAGATAGATAGAAGCTGAAAAGGAGAGTGAACTAGGCATGGTTGGTCAGAAAACTAATTGCTGGAAGAAAAATCTGAAATCTCTGGCTATGAATATCCATGATATTCAATATATTGTTCTCCGAAGCCATTAGGAAATTAAGATTCTTCTTGTGGCTGTAGTATGTTCATATCTCAACAAATTATCTCTGGAATTCAAACTTCATGCATAATACTTATTTTATTTTTTATATCTTAGTTCTGTAACCATAGTCTGTGTGATTCCGCCTGAATTAACACAGAACACTGGAATGATGAAGCCAGAAGACAGGTCATTTGGTTCAGCGCTCTCCCTGAGGTGGACCGAGAATGTAACAGGCCTGTCCTCTGTCACACAGCCTGTTTCAGAGCTAGGCCAAAAAATTTTACAAATATGACATAATTTAGGGATCCCTGGGTGGCGCAGCGGTTTAGCGCCTGTCTTTGGCCCAGGGCGCGATCCTGGAGACCCGGGATCGAATCCCACATCAGGCTCCCGGTGCATGGAACCTGCTTCTCCCTCTGCCTGTGTCTCTGCCTCTCTTTCTCTCTCTGTGTGACTATCATAAATAAATAAAAAAAATTAAAAAAAAATGACATAATTTATGAGGAATATGGTTTGATTTATACAAATACTTTTTTAAAGATTTTATTTATTCATGAGAGACAGAGAGAGAGGCAGAGACACAGGCAGAGGGAGAAGGCTCGATGCAGGGAGCCCGATGCAGGACTTGATCCTGGGATCATACCTTGAGCCAAAGGCAGATGCTCAAACACTGAGCCACCCAGGCATTGCATGAAGAACATCTTTCTAAACCACTTTGGAACCCTCACTTACCCATATTAAAGTATTAAAGAAAAAGCCTTGGGGCGCCTGGGTGGCTCATTTGGTTGAGCATCTACTTCTTGATTTTGGCTCAGGTCATGATCTCAGGGTCGTGAGATCGAGCCCCACATTGGGTTCTGTGCTGGGAGGAACCTGCTTGGATTTCTCTCTCCCTCTCCCCCTCCCCCTTATGCTCTCAAAAAGGAAGAAAAAAAAGTCTTTTGATAGTCATCTGGGAAGCCTCAACCTAGAAAATTCTTCCAAATGTAATATAAAGACCTACGATAAGCATAAATTAATTTCAACCCAAGTCTTTGAAAAATACTTGATGGATAAATTTATTTTTCATATTAAGTATATCAAGATGTCCTGAATTTTGCAAGTCTTGTGAATAATTATGTGAACGCTAATCTGAATTCATAATAGTGTAACGGTGTGCTAGTCAGTCTCAGTGCTTAGTGTCTGTCCACTTACTTGGTCCTTACGACACCGTATGGTTCAGTCCCATCTGCTATTCACCCCATTGTCTGACGAGAAAACTGAGGCAGAGAGGGTGACACCATTTGTAAAAGGGCTGGGCTGAGATCTGGGCACAGGCCAAGTCTGCGTACCCACGCCAGTGCACCTGCCTCACCTTTGCCGCCCTGGGAAGCCGTGTGTAGCTCAACATGCACGGGTTCCTAGCAAGTGGTAAAGCTGGGATTTGATCCCAGTCTCAGCTGATGCTAGAGGGTCCTGGCTCCTCGGGGTTGCTCCTTAGCCCAGAGGGGGTACTCCTCTCTTTGTCCTCAAGATGTGCGTGCTTCATGGACCTAGCACCAGGCCAGGGAGCCACAAGCATGGGTTCCAGGCTTAGAACAGCCTTGGACTGGAGAGTTGTGCTCTAGACACTGGGAGCCATGGCCCTGGCCCCACAAACCCTCTCAACCACCCCGCGGGGAGCAGCACACTGAGACTACAGGGGAGGAGAGTGAGATTCACACAGTGAAGTGGTTCCGTCAAGGTCACGGAATGGGGTTCTCTGCCTCAATGCTCAGTCTCCACATGTCCTGAACCACCTTGCCTCTGAAGTCACTCGGAATCCTCTGAATCTCTTCCAATACAAAACAAGACAATGGTGCTAAGTCCTAGGGATTCTTCAAAGGTGTCTCAGAAGTCATTTTAGAAAGGGAGTCCAAGGACACTGAGCCTGGCAGCCGCCTATCCCTGAGGTGTGCACACATGCATGCACGTGGGCGCACACACACACACACACACACCCCAAGCAGGGCACAGCACTGCCACTTTTGATATGCATTTTAAGTCTGATTTTGCACGTTTAGTTGGAAAGAAGATTCTGCTGCTAAAACACAAGTCAAGAGACCATTCTAGGAAGTGACCTTTGAGGCCTTTCTTAGTTTGAATAGTAAGGAGAGGATCAGCCCCATAAGGGGACAGTTACTGTGGTTCCTCAAACCAGGTAGGAGAGACTTGGGATCCACCTGGCTGGCTGTGTCCAGAAGACATCAGCTGCCTTCAAAAGAAAAGGAGGTGCTGCAACTTTAGCTGATGTAGACACAGTTTGGGAAGGGGGTTTTGATGACGTCTGTGACAATGGCCCTCTGACCTGGGGCCAGCTGATGAGAAACACGGTGGGAGTTTTCATCTCTCCTGGCCACCATCCCTTGAGGGCGTCACTTAGGGATGAAGGGGTGTAAGCAACTCTGGCTTAATCCCAACTGTCTGGTTTTCCTCCTCTTTTTCCCCTGGCTACCTGCAACCCAGACTCCCTCCTCTGGCCCCAAAGCCAGGTGATAAACAGGAAAGGAGTGGTCTGTGCTGGTTGGGAAATAAGTCAATTCATTTACTCCTTCAGGTCTTGCCATTGCCCCACCTATGTTCCTACTCAGAGCAAAGTACTGGTGTGTAGGTGATAGCTGTCAGGCTGGCGTCTTGATGAATGCATGGAGAGCTGGGGGTTCTGTTTGCCCAGCCCTAGAGTTCACACCCCTTTCACTGAAAGCTGTGTGTGTAGAAAATAAGGCCAAGTGTCCTTATTCACGGTGATGGTGATCATAACTTTTTACAAGATACTGAGCTATATTTTACCCACCATAAACTTCATCATTCCGAATGTGCCATTCAATGATTTTTTTTTTTAGTAACTATATAGTTGTACAATCATCATCACCCCATTTCAATTTTGGAACACTTCAGCACCCCAAAAAGTCACCCCAAGGCTCATTGGTAGTGACCCTTTGTTCCCGCTCGCAGATCTAGGTAATCACCAATCTACTTTCTGGTGCATATAGATGTGCTTTTTTGTGAGCATTTCATGTAAAAGGAATCACATGACACGTGGCATTTTGTGACTGGTATCTTTGAGTAAACTCTTCTTGCAATTCATCCATATGTTAGTGTGTTTTAGTATTTCATTCCTTTTTACATAATACCTTTTTAAATGGCAGCATTATGTAGAGGAAGGATCATGAATTTCAGAAGCACACAATGTGGGGCCGAATCAGAGGCCTTAGTTGTGCAACTTTGGGCAAGTTTCTTAACCTTTTTGAGACCTAACAGTAAGAAGAAGGATAATAATTCTCCGTCTGAGGGTTAGTCTATGAATTAAGTGGCAAGGGATGAGTGCTCAAGAAATCCAGTCTTTGTGTCTCCATTCCCCAGGAACCTTTGCTTTTTTTAACCCTGCTTCAGATTTTAAAGTGAATGCTACAGGTCCCCTACTAGCTTTCACGTCAAGCTTGACATGAGAGCCAACATAACTAGCAATGTCAGGAACGGAGTTCCACCAAGGAGAATCACATCCTTCATTAATGAAAACTAGATGGAAAGAAGCTAAAGGGATTTCCTTTAGTTATAATGCTGTCATTTTTTTTTTTCCAGAAAGAAGGTTGAATTGTGTTCATTATTTTAAGGAGGAAATACTTCAGATTCTATTCTAGAACATTGTACGGAGTTGGCCTTACATTTTCAAGGCTCAAAGAACAACACTTTTTCCCACTAAGACTTACAGAACTGTTCCCAATAACATCAACCTTCAGGAAACACAAAACTAAGTAGCAAATGGCTACCAACCCCTGAGTATATAAAATCCATCTCAAATCCTCAAAACTCAAGTTTGAGCCAGTAGTTTCAGACTCCTTCTTTCCCAAAACTTTGGAAGAACCAAATTTTGTGTGTGTAGTAAAATAGACTAAATTGAACTCCTTGTTTCTTTCTCTGGTCTATCTTCTGTGATTAGAACATGTCATCAATTTGCATTTCCCCTTAGAGGGATCCTCAATATACATCATACTGCCTTGGACACAAGATTGACAAAGCTGCTACTATTTAGCTCTGCGCATAAAATTTCCTGTTCTAAATCTGTTTTCCCTTCTGAATCATTGTTTCCCTACAGTTTTTATTCCACCACTATCCCCCTTTGTGTTTCTGATTGTTTTACCTCCCTTATTGTCTGGGATTTATCACAGCTGCATTTCTTCCGTACGTTCCTTAAACACTGACTCCCTTTCCACCTCCTTAAACACTGAATCCCTTTCCACCTCCTAGATGGAATCGCAGATTCACTTCCTGTTAGGCACAGTGTGACAGTTAAAACAGAAAAGGATAAAGCTTCTAAATATTTCTACCAAATGAGATAGGTTTGTAATACACTTTATGTCTCATATCAAGGGCATTAGATACTATATCTTTTCTCATGATATAAGACGCCACTTGTTAAGTGTAGTTATTGAGAAAGGCAACATAGGGCTTTCTACTCTATATATACCAATAGTGGTCACCATACATATTATTGGCATTATATATATTGTTGGCATTAAAGATGGCAAAGAGTGATTCTTTCAAATGCATACGTGAGATATAATTCCTATATGTGATCAATCTGCAACATTTTCAGTTTAGCCTATAAGACTTGCACTTTGATTGTAATCCAGACATACACAGATAAACAGATAAAGGTTGTATCCAAATGGAATCAAACACTTAACGTATTTCCATAAGGATTCCTGTGTTTTCTCGTTCTACATTCTTATTTGAGTATAGTGACTATTGACAAAAACCCATGACTAACTTCTTTCCTGATATTGAGAGAGCAGGAAAAAGTAGAGGGGGATCTCAGAAGAGAAGTTTTTGCTCACTACATCAGCATCTAAATTAGGACAGGGAATCCATGAGGGTGATAAAATAAATACAAAATAATGGGGAGGAGCACATCAACAGCCTAGGTTTAGTTGGGTTTGTGAATTTCCCCAATCTTCACAAAAATGTTCTTCTGTTAAAACTTTCCTCTTATACAGTACAATGAGGAGAGTAATTTATATCCAAGACTTTATTTTAGGGATTTTATTTTAAATGGTATCACAGGAATTTATCTCACGGTATAAATAGTTGAGTACATCTAGGATTTAGCAAAGATTTTCTCTCTACTGAACTAGCCTTTCGTGCAGGAGATGTTTAGCAGCAGATGACAAATAATCTTGAGGTGTGATGACTTAACTTCATTTTGACAGCCAAACATTCCGCAGAAAAATCTGAAGCACAGAGTTTCAATATGTGGACGGCATATTGAAAGTCAATTTTTAAAAAATCACTTAATGACCCCAAACTTGAATCTACATATATATTCAAGGATCACACAACCTTCAGATTGTAATTTGGCATGAGATTAGTCTTTCTATGGCTCTCAAAAGAATCCTGATCTCAGGGTGATGAGTTTAAAACTTCAGATTTGCAGAGATCACCTCTGAGGTCTCTGCCACCATAAAGAACTGTCAGCCTCCATGCATCATGTGTCTGAATTACCAAATAATGCCAAAGAGTCTCCTACCCCGAGATGGCAGCAAGTTTTTGGTGTGCCTGCCGGGCCATTTCACAGCCTTTGGTTCTTGTCTTGTGCATTTCCGCCCGGAGTGAGGGGCAGCTGACAGAGACGTCCCCGATAGAAATGACCAACTCCCGATACAGGGCCACTTGCGTGTTGAACTCCTGGACAAGCTGGAAAAGAAGTGAATGGCTTTCACCAACGTGTCGTATTCTGCTGTACACAAACAGGGGTGTTCTGTGACCCTGTGGCCAACTAAATAAGTCTCCAGCTCAGGAGCCCACACTCCACTGCTCAAAGATCAAGGCACAAAGGTGGGAAGTTTCTCTTTGTCCAAGGCAAGTGTTTATTTTTCATCGTGCAGTCCGAGCGTGGAAGCTCTATTTCCGGATCCACCCCCACCCCCTCCACCGGTCCCTTAGACTCAGTTTCCCCTAGACAGCGAGAGCATATGCCACTCCCAGGTCCCTAGAGCTCGAGGATGGGAACTCTCACGCAGAAGGCTCCCTGGCACCACAGCTAAGAGAGGGATCTGAAGTTGCGAGGGGATAGAGGCCCAAGACAGGTTGTCACAGGGAAACTGGGCACCTCCTGCCAGGCCACTGAAGCCCAGACTCTGGCTCCGGAGCCTGCCGGGAAGCCCGGCCACAGCCTCTGCGCTGCAACCTTCGTCCCCTCTGCAGCGCCCCGTGTGCTCTGTTTGGGTTTATTTGCTGCCGTCTCCCCACAAATCAGCACCTCCACCTTCCCATCCCTTCCCTCCCTGGTGGAGCAAGCCACTTCACCGTGTCTTTCGCATCCCCCGTCCCCCCACCCCCCCACCTCCGAGGGGGTAGAGGCATGACTTACAGCCGCTGACCCCAAGACCCTGGCCGTGGCACTTCTTTGCGGGGCCATCGCGACCCGGGTTGTCACCCCGCATCTGGGGACTGCAGATTTAAAAATAGTGCCTGTGCACGTGATCGGCATGGAGGAGCCGAGGGTGGGGGAGTGGCTGGCAGTCAAGCAAACGACTCACAGACAAGATTTCCCCCACCTTCCTCTCAAAAAAAAAAAAAAAAAAAAAAAAAAAGGCGCAGTTTTCACCTACCATCTTGCAGTCGTCCAGGGCTCGCTGGGTTTTGTGGGCGCTCTCGGAGCCGCTGCCCCTGCGCTCCCAATCTCCGCTCTGCAGCGGCGGCTTGCTGATCTGGAAGATCGAGGAGCGGGTGGACCGGCCGGGGCGCTTTTTGCGCCCATTCGGTGCAGAACTCATGCATACACATCCACCAAGCCGAAGCCGCTGGTGCAGTGCGCCCCGGCGCGGGCGGCCCGGTCGTTGCCCTGCGCGCCGCCGCCGAGCAGCCGCCGAGCAGCCTCCGAGCAGCCGCCGAGCAACCACCGAGCAGCCGCCGAGCAGCCACCGAGCAGCCGCCGAGCAGCCACCGAGCAGCCGGAGCAGCCGGAGCCGGGAGGCGAGGCGCGGCGCTCACAGGCTCGGGGCGCGCTGCGCAGGCGGGTAACCTTGAGCCTGCGGGAGAGCCGGGGGAGCGGCGGCGGCGCCGTGCAGCATCGCCTCCACCGGCGGCGGCGGACGGGCTCGGTCAAGTTCTGCTCAGCAGCATCGCCCGGCCTGTCCCGGGAGCTGGGCGCCGGCGCGGGCTCGCACTACCTCCCCCTCGGCATGGACCGCGAGGCTGGGCGAGGAGGAACGCGCCGCCAGGCGGTTCTGAGTTTCCATTCAGATGGGCGAGCAGCTTTCAAAGCCTGCGCTGCAAGGTGGGGGTGGGGGGTGGGGGGTGGGGTGGGGGGACGAGTGTCGCTCTGGCTCCGGTGTCCTCCCGCAGCAGCGCAGCGCCGCTCCGTCGTCTTTCCCCTCCCTCCCCGCGTCGCCAGGCCTGGAAGGGCTGGCGGTACCCCCCCACCCACCCGAAGCAGGCACCCGGCTCTAATAGGCTGCCTTGATCCCCCGTCTCTACGGGCTCGTCTGCTCCAGGATCCCAAATGAATCCGTGGCGGGACTGGCGGACGCAGGGAGTCGGGCCGCCTGACGTTGTGCGCTGCCCCGCACATTGATAGGACGGGAATACTAATGTGATCCGGCCGGAGAACCCCCCCTCCTGCTCCCTCCACAGTTTATGCACTTATCCAATCAAATCCCCGGGAACGTCAGTTGCAATATTACTTCATCGGCTCTATTCTTAGAAACGAAAAGTGTCATCAGAGTGGAGCACATTGCCACATGCTGGGACCTAAACACGGATCAACCTGTGTGCGTCTAAGGCCCCGGGGCCGTCGGAGAGCCTCTGGGGGCCGCGGATAAGCAAGGCCCAAAGGGAGGGGGCAGCGAGGTTTTTGAGTCCAAAGGAAGACCTCTTGATGACCTAAAAGGAAAGCTTTGTTGCCCTCAGTGGGTTGTTGCTGTAGTTCTGCTTTTTTATTTTGTGGGGCACATGCGGGGAAGGGGACTGGGAGCCAGTAGGGCAGAGCGCACAGAGGGATTCAAACTAGCCCTCCTCCCATTTTAACCAGTAAAGTTGCTGGCCTTGCGTTCCAGGGTGTCCAGACCGGCGCGCTGAGGGTTTCCCATGAGAGCCAGCAGGCCTCCCTCAGGCATTCAGAATGACCAGTTCTTTCTGGGCTCTCAGTGAGCCAGAGGCCAGGGTGGGGGGTTGGGGCCCAGGAGAGTGGAGGGGATGCCTGAGTGAAGGGTGATGGCAGTGAGCTCGGGCCATTGAAGTCCACTTTTACCACTGACACCCTAAGGTCCTTAGGGGAAGGAGAGTTGGCCCTCTGCCCTGTGATGGGAGAATACTTGTTCCCATGAATAATTTACTTGGAGGCATCGGATAAAGAGGTCTACCACCGAGGAACCGATGATGGGTGGCAAGGCCTCAGGAAGAACAAATCAGAGGTTCCTGGTCAGTGTCTTAAGGGGACATGGAGAGTGCACAGACAGGGAGAGCCAGAAATAGGAAGGCTGAAACCCATAAGGGCAGGGGGTGTCCCTAGGATATGTGTGTGTGTGTGTGTATACACACACTTATATATATATATATATATACATATATATATATATATATACACTTTTTTTTTTTTTTACAAGGCTGGTAAACACAACAGAGTGGTATAAGAAAGATATTTGGTCTTTGTCCCCAGTTCCCGTCGTAGAGCTCCTAATACCCTTGGCATCTCCTGAGTGATAAGGGTGATTGGAGTCTTTGGTCACCAGAAAGACTAAGAGCTGGCTAGAGGTTTGGAGCTGTCAGCCCCACCTCCGACTTCCCTGCAGAGGAGATTGATGTAATTGTGAGCAGCCAGTGACTTTATCAATCGTGACTACATCATGAAACCTCCATAGGAACCGCTACACAGTGGGATGCAGGTTGTCGAAGGTGTGGAGGGGCTGAGGAGGTGGCAAGCGCAGGGAGGGCACAGAAGCTCCGCACGCCCCCCCCCCCCCAATACCTTGCCCTGGGCATCTCTTCCTTCATCGCATTCTTTACAGTCAACTAGTAACGAAGGCTCTACCCAAGTTCAAGTGAAGGGGGGTTTGTGGGAACCCCTGAATGGATGTCAGATCTGATAAGAGTGGGAGCAATCTGAGGACTTGGTACTTGTGACTGGTCTCTGAAGTGTGGACAGTGTTGTGGGACAGAGTCCTTAACCCGGGGCTGGGTGGGGAGCAATGCTGACTCCAGGTAGTTAGTTGCAAAATGGATATAAACTGTAGACCACCTGTTGGTGCCGCAGAGTTGAGGAAATAGTGGTGAAGTAGAAAACCCTAACAGGTGGACATCTGGATGGATGTTCGGTGGTATTTGTGTAGCATTTTTACAAAAGATTGAGAATCAGTTTTCCCGAGGAGTGGGAAGCAGGAGGCATTAGTGTCCACATTGACCTTGGGGTGCTACCCTCACCCCAGGTGTTTGGATGACTTGGAGATCGGGGTGGGGAGACCTCGTGTTGGCAGAGTCTCCCCAACGGAGGAAGATCGCTGCAGAGAAGATGCAGACAGGCTAAGGGGACCTTCAGGAAGAATGGGCAATGCTCATTTGTAAGCTGTTAAGTCTTGTGATATAAACCTCCCCCTTTTTTATTTCTTTTAAAGATTTTGATTTATTTATTCATGAGAGACCCAGAGAAAGAGAGAGAGGCAGAGACACAGGCAGAGGGAGCAGCAGGCTCCCTGCAGGGAGCCTGATGTGGGACTCAATCCCAGGACCCCGGGGTCATGACCTGAGCCAAAGGCAGACTCTCAACCACTGAGCCACTCAGGTGCCCTCCTGGGTAACTAACCCAGCACCCACAAGAGTTAAAGTCTGCTTTAACCCAAGGTTGGTAGGACTTTGGAGAATTAAAGGAGGCTTCGTTTTACATGTGTGTGGTCGGAGGAGGATAAAGGAAACAGGATGCTGGCGATCAGTCTTTGGGAAATCTTTGCCACCTATTCTGTTATTTCATCCCTTTCCCTGCAGGGCCCTAGTGGCTGCCACCAGATTTGAGTGTCTCAGCGCCCCTCAGTAGTAGGCTTCTACTCCAACTACAACCATCTGGTCTCTACTCCCCCCTTCTTCTGCCTAGAGACAATTTCAACAAACGAGAAGAAAAAAGGCAACCTAACTGCTGCCCAGTTTCTAGCCATATTTCTTGGAGGAGGTGGGGGGAGGGGGACAAATGGATCCAAATTCCATACCCCATCGGAGGGACTGCAGACTTGGCCACCTGCTAGGGGATGAAGTGGACATTGTCATTTGTGGGTGCCCCTGGGCCTTCCCTGTACACAGCCCAAGCCATTTTCCCGAGAGGGGAGAAGAGGAGCATTGGTGCCAGAGCTGTCTCTCCCGGGGACAAATGCTGTAATCAGAGTAGCAGCAGGCAGGCTGAGCTCCCTCACCTTCCCCCACACTCAGAACAGCATGAATTTACATTCCTGGGGCTGTCTGACTGCCAAATAGAAGGGTAAAGTGCAGTTGGAAATCCCAACAACAAGGGCACATTTTCTGGTTGTCCGGACCCAGTTTTGGCACAACCCTACTAATGGGTCCTCTGTAGGTTTATTTGCATTGACCCATCTCCTACGCTAGATTCTTGCCAATGTGAGATCCACTCAACGTCTCCCATTTTCTCTTTGGTACTCTTAGAGAATTCATTTTGATTTGCAATTTTTAAAAATAAATGTTAGAGTGAATAATGAGTGTCTGTTAAGTTTCTTCAAGTTGGTGCTAGAAGGAACCACGGGGAGACCCAGAGATGCCATCTCACAACCCAGGTAGGCCTCTTGCGGGAACCAGAGATACTGGGAGGCAGGTTCCCCATGAGAGTGAAGTTCGTGGTGGAACAAGAATGAAAAAGGACCTTATTTGTGTTGGTCTGTGACACAGGCAAAGACCTATTCATGAGGATGCTGAGTTCTGAGAAGTTGGGGAGATCTGAAGGGAATGGTCAGGTTTATTTCCTGTGAGCATCAAAGGAGCCTGAGTAATCGAGAAGGATCTAGTGAATCAACTACCTACAAAATGGTTTATTTCCACTAAAAGCAAAAGGAAGTGCAATATGCTGGGCAGGCATACTTACTAGTTTCAAAAATATGTTTGAGTATTTTTACCAGTTGCACTTCCATGTTTTGTTGGTTCTAAAGCTTACATAATTTGGAGGCCTCCGTTGAAAGAAGAAGAATCCTGCCCCCTTGTTTTGTGTGTGAAATAAAGCGCATGCTGCGCTCGTTACCGTTGCCATCATGCCAATGAGAAGTCTTTTTTTTTTTAAGATTTTATTTATTTATTCATGAGAGAGAGAGTGAGTGAGAGAGAGAGAGAGCCAGAGGCACAGGCAGAGGGAGAAGCAGGCTCCATGCAAGGAGCCTGATGTGGGACTCGATCCTGGGACTCCAGGATCAGGCCCTGGGCCGAAGGCAGGTGCTAAACTGCTGAGCCACCCAGGGATCCCCCCGATGAGAAATCTGTAGGTGGGATCTGTGCTTGGGTCAGGGTGCCAATAAAACTCACTTGTAAGAAAAAAAAAATTGAAAAGTCGGAAAATGTAAATAAAACATTAGGTATATGGTTTTGGAAAAAGCTGTGCAGGTGAGGCTCCCTGAAGCAAGTCTCAGTTACCTTCTCGGAAAATTGACACATTTTTCATCTGTTCTTTGCCTAGAAGGCATCTGATGGTTCACCTCCTCTGGTTTTATTCCCCTTTTACTGATAATAGCACCCAAAATTTTCTTTGAGGAATCAATCTTAACGTCATTTCTTGTGACCTGGCCCATGCGTGGGCATGTGTCTCTCAGACGTGGTCAGAAAGCATGGTCTGTTCTAGTGGTCACAGTGATTGGATTAATAGAGGGATTAATAGTGGGCATGACACTGAAGCTGAGCCAATGAACTTTAGGCCTCGGAGACTCTGGAACTATTAGGTTGAAACTTATGAAATGGCCAGGTGCCATTAGTCAACCATTTTGACCTATAGCAATGGTGATTTCCTATGTCTCCACCTGGTATTGTCTCTTTCTGTTGGGTGTCTAGGGTGATAAGCTGAAAGCCTGGAGTTTCTTTTTTTTAATTAAAAAATTTAAAAAAAATATTTTTATTGAAGTTCATTTTGCCAACATATAGTATAACACCCAGTGTTCATCCTGTCAAGTACCCCCCAGTGCCCGTCACCCAGTCACCCCGTCCTCCCACCCACCTCCTCTTCCACTATCCCTTGTTCGTTTCCCAGAGTTAGGAGACTCTCATGTTTTGTCTCCCTCTCCGATTTTTCCCACTCATTTTCACTCCTTTCCCCTATAATCCCTTTCACTATTTTTTTTATATTCCCCGTATGAGTGAAACCATACAACGTTTCTCCATCTCTGATTGAGTTACTTCACTCAGTATAATATATTAAGCCTGGAGTTTCTGGGGGCAGTCTTTTTTTTCTTTTTTACTCATGGTCAGCAGACTGCCTGAGAACCAACTCAGAAGAAACCAAAATGGAGAGAAAGCCTTTTTAAAAAATTTTTTTGAGGGATAATTGACATGCAACTTTGTATTAGTTTCAGGTATACAACTTATTCCATTTTTGTATAAACAATTGACACGATGGAGCACCTGTCGACTCAGTGGTTGAGCATCTGCCTTTGGCTCAGGTGGTGATCCCAAGGTCCTGGGATTGAGTCCCAAATTGGGCTTCTTGTGGGGAGCCTGATTTTCCCCCCACCTGTGTCTCTGTGTCTCTCATGAATAAATAAATAAATATAAAAAAAAAACAATTGACACGAGTCTGAACTGCAAAGGTCCACTTAAACATTCATTTTTTTTTTGATAAATGCCGTGTAGTACTGTAAACGTATTTTCTCTTCTGACTTAATATTTTCTTTTCCCTAGCTTACTTGATAAGAATACAGTAAATAGTACAACTTTCAAAAATATAGTCATTATTTTGTTTTTGGTCACCATGAGGCTATTACTAGCTATTTTGGGGTGGTCAGGAGTTACATATGGCCGTTTGACTGCATGGGGGTAGGCGCCCCTTTTCTCCAAGTGGTTCAAGGGTCAACTGTATTGCAAAGCGATCACCACAGTAAGTAGAGTTAATATTGTCAGCATATGTATTTGCAGAATTATTTTTCTTCTGAGAATTATTGAACTTCTGAGATTGACTTTCATCAAGTTTCACACATGCAATACCATTATTTTAAATAAGATTGTATTTCTTTATTTGACAGAAAGAGAGAGAGAGCACAGGCAAGGGGAGCAGCAGGCAGAGGGAGGGGGAGAAGCAGGCTCCCGGCTGAGTGAGGAGCCCAATGGTGGGGCTCGATCCCAGGACCCCCCCTGGGATCATAACCCAAGCCAAAGGCAGATGCTGAACTGACTGAGCCACCCAGGTGCCCATGCAATTTGGTTGTAACTATATATGCCATGCTAGACATAATGTCACCATAACGTATTTATTTTATAACTGGAATTTTGCAGCTTTTGACTCCTATCACCCATTTTGCCCACTCCTGCCCCATACCTCTGGCAACCACCAATCTGTTCTCTATATCTTTGAGCTCAGTTTTTTTTTCTTTATCTCTTTTTGGATTCCACATGTACGTGAGCTCAATGCAAGATTTGTCTTTCTGCTTCTGACTTATTTTATTTAGCATAATGCCCTTTTGGTCCATCCACACTGTGACAAATAGCACGATTTCCTTTTTTAAGGGTTGAATAATATTCCATTCTGTGTGTGTGTGTGTGTGTGTGTGTGTACACATTTTCTTTATTCATTCTTCTACTGATGGATACTTAGGTTGTTTGTATATTTTGATATTGTAAAGAATGCCATAGTGAATAAATGGGTGCATATATCCTTTTAATTTAATTTTTTAAATTTAAATTATCTTTTTTTTTTTAAAGTAGGCCCTATACCCAGTGTGGAGCTTGAACTCAAAACCCTGAGGTTAACAGTCTTATGCTATACTGGCTGAGCCAGCCAGGTGTCCTGTACATATGTTTTTGAGTTAGTGTTTTCATTTTCTTAAGAAAGTGAAATTCTCTGGAAGGGAATTGTTGGATTATATAGTGGTTTTATTTTTAATTTTTTAAGGAGTCTCCCCACTGTTTTCCACAGTGGCTGTACCAATTTACATTCCTACTCATTAGCACTTGAAGGTTCACTTTTCTCCACATCCTCACCAACACTTGTTATTTCTTGTCTTTTGAAAAGTACCCACTTTAACAGGTGTGAGAAGACATCTGTTTATGGTTTTGATTTGCATTTTCCCTGATGATTAGCGATGTTGAGCAGCTTTTCATGTATCTATTGGCCATCTGTCTTCTTTGGAAATATGTTGATTTAGATCCTCTGCCCATTTTTAATTTTTATTATTATTTTTCAAAGATTTTATTTACTTATTCATGAGAGACACACAGAGGCAGAGACATAGGCAGAGGGAGAAGCAGGCTCCTTACGTGGAGCCCAATGTGGGACTTGATCCCAGTACCCCCGGGGTCACACCCTGAGCTGAAGGCAGGTGCTCAACCGCTGAGCCACTCAGGCATCCCCCTCTGCCCATTTTTTAATTCAATTTATTTATTTATTTTTTTTGCTATTGAGCTGTAGGGGATTATATATATATATATATATATATATATATATATATATATAAAATATATAATAACCTCTTATCACATAGGTGATTTGCAAATATATATATAATATATATAAAATAACTTCTTATCATATAGATGATTTGCAAATATTTTCTCCTGTAGGTTGTCTTTTCATTTTGTTGATAATCTCCTTTGCTATGCTGGAGTTTTTTAATTTTAATTTTATTTTTTTTTATTTTTTAAAATTTTTTGCTGGAGCTTTTTAGTTTGATGTAGTCCTACTTGCTTGTTTTCACTTTTGGTGTCAGAGCCAAAATTTCCTTGAAAGACCAATATCAAGGAGCTTGTTGCCTATGTTTTCTAGAAGGCGTTTGATGATTTTAATTCTTACATTAAAGTTTATTTTGTTCCCAGAGAGAGAGGCAGAGACACAGGCAGAGGGAGAAGCAGGCTCCATGCAGGGAGCCTGACGTGGGACTTGATATATATAGTTTGAAACCAGAGTGTGTGATGCTTCCCACCCTGTTTGTCTTTTCCAAGATTGCTTGGGCTTTTGGGGGTCTCTTTGTTTGCTCTATTTCTGTGGGAAATGCCATTGGAATTTTTATAGAGATTGCATTTATTCTGTAGATTGCTTTGGGGGAGTATAGACGTTGTAACAGTATTAATTCTTCTAATATATGAGCACAATGTCTTTCCATTTGTGTCTTCAGTTTTTAAAATTAATTTCTCAAAGTTTTCAGTGTATAGGTCTTTCACCTCCTTGGTTAAATTTATTCCTAGGTATTTTATTCTTTTTGGTGTCATTGTAGAAAGATCCATTTTTAATATTCCTTGAGCATGTGGATTTAGATTGGCCTTAAATTAATTTACACCTATAATTTCAGTTAGGTGAACCAAATTCCTTTTAAAGTAAGTTGGTTTGATCGGGGTTGCCACAACATGAAGCCAAAAGAGTTCTGACTAATACACAAAGGATAATTGTGCTCAAGCCTATGATGCGTCAAATTATGGTATCATAGTAGTTATCCCCTGGGAACAAGCCACCATGTTGAGTACGGAGAATACAACAAAATCAAAGATACAAGTTTTCCTTCTCAGGTACTTAAATTGAGGAGATGAATGTAGGCACACATGAAATAATGAAGAGCAGTAAAATCTATATTAGACTTATTTTCTGCTGTATATGAATACCTGCAGGAATTTAGTGAAGGGATCAACCTCCATAGGGTGAAGTTACTACAACAGGCTACATGGTAGAGATGCAGCCTGCTGGAGGTATGTGTAGGAGGATCTGGTTAGATGAAGGAGTGGGGAGGGCTCTCCATGAGTTGGCTAATAGCAGGAGCAAAGGCACAAGGGTGGAGTGTGTGAAAAGCCTGACCTGAATTGAAGAGAAGGAAGACAGGCTAGCTTGAAAGTGATATGGTGCAGGTCATGGAGGCAGGATAAATGGCTCAGGTCCTTTCGTCCATGAAAGGAAAGAAGACAGTAGGTGAGAAGCAGAGAAAATAATTTCCTTTGAATGACAATAACATGAATGATTTTAGTAGATATGAGGGGATAACTTTGAGGTCTCCCACTGACTTTGTAGACTATGGAAGGAGTGGACTTGGGGGCTCTACTCTGGTGTTCTCAGGAAGCAATGATGCAGGTTATGGGCAGAGAGGGAGTCAATGGTGGCTAAGCATGGCATGTTTCACAGTCCTAAGAACTTGTAGAGCAAAGCAGAGGAGTTTGATCCTGATGCTGTGTTGGGATAGACTGTGGGCAATAGAGAATTACCGCTGTTTCTTGATTAAGCGAATTGATAAGAGGCAAGTGATACTTTAAAAAAATTAATTTGGTTGTGGTAGGTAGGATGCATTGTAATGAAGAGAGAGTGAAGTCTATTATGATAGGCTATTTGTTGAGCTATTTGTTAGGCTGTTAGGATAATCTAAGTGGCCCAGGAATCTGATGGTGCCACTAAGACTGGGGGAGAAATTTCAGATGTTTTTAGGGTGAGAGCATTACCTTACAACAAGACTGACTAGAAAACAGTGTAAACTATCTAAGGTAAAAAGCAACAGGCATTTCAGCCTTCCATAGAAAAAAAACCCAAAACTCATTGACAATTAGCCCTGAAATGGGTCTCTAACTTTCACTCTGCAGAGCTGTTACTGTCTTCTGTGTACATGGGACACGTACCCATTGGCCAGAGTTCAGCCTGGCCTATCTTTGGATTCTTCTGGAACTTTTTGCCCATTGACAAGACCTCTTTTTAGCCAACCATGGCTCTGGTCTAAACCTGATCTGCACCATGTCATACCAAGACACTACACAGCCACTACGTTGCTGGCCCCACCAGCCGTGTCTGCAGTGGCCACTCCTTCCCATGCAACTCGGTTCCTTTGAGGACACTTCTGGGCCTGCCAAGTGTGCTGAAGCACACGTCGGAAGAACACTGCAGTGGACAGGCTGTGTCTGCAGAAGCACTTCCCTAACTGTCCTTTGATTCATCTGTGCCCTGGCTCATTTCTGGCTATACTGTTTTCTATCCTTGCCTCATTCCCTGGTTCCTGTTTGCTGTCTCTCATTCTCTCTTTCTCTCTCTCTCACTCTCTCCCTCTCTCTGATCACTTCCCTCTGTCCTTATCTCTCCAATAAGTACATAACTAACATAAACATAACTTCTTATTATAAAAAAAGATAGTGGAGATAAGGATAAGGTCCCCTTTGACATCCTTCCCAGTCTTTGGTCCTGCCCTGTTTGTCTAGAAATAATCCGTCCTATCAGTTTGCTGTGTAGATCTTCTGTTACACAGTTGCGTACAAAAAGAAGGTAGTCTTTTAGTGTTGTTTCATATGTGTATGTTTTTTATAGAAATGTCATGTTGTGTGTGTTACTCTGCAACATGCCTTTCTTCTTCTCAACACCATGTCTTTGGAAAAAGCTCAGTCTTGTGGCACCACAATGTATTGGAGAGTAATGGATAGATACAACCCAGTTTACTAAACCATTCCCTAGTTGGGACATTTAGATTATTTCCAATGTTTTTATATTAACAATATTGCAAGGAAATTCTTAAGCATGCCCCTTTCTTCAGATGAAGGCATGTATTTCACAAGAATACATAAAGAAGTGAAATTACTGGGTCATAGAGTACGTGCATTTACATTTGTAAGAGGCACTCTGAAATTTTTATCTCAAGTAGCTGTTTCAAATTACATGCATGCTGGCTTCTTATGAAAGCACCTGTTTCCCCACATACCAGTTTGATATCATTAAACTTTTAAATGTGTGCCAATTTGACTTTCTATATTGATCATATATTCTCACCTCTCAGCCTTGTTTCTCTTCCTAGGCTTCTACTTACTCTCTGTTAGCAACAAATCTTTGGAGACTGTCTGGATTGGTTAATGATCCCCCACATATGTAAACACACACTCACACTCACTAACTTTCCACTCATCATGGTTCCAGGACTCTTGTCCACATGAGTAGCCCTGATAGGTGCAGCCCATCTCTGAAAGAGTAGGCTTCCAGGTGGAAGGGGAAAGAAAAGGTGGGGATGAGAGAAAAGAGTAAAAAAGATGAATTCAGATCTCCTAGCCTTAGAAATTATAAAATGGAGCTTTCCCTGATAGAATTGAGCAATTGAAAATGTTAGACTTGGTAATAAGGTTAGGGCTGGAGATGTAAATTTAGAAGTCAGAAGCAAAAAGTGGTTGGTGAAGCCTTGAGAATGGCTGTGTCTCCAGGAAGGAATAAGTGAAGAGAGGAAAGAAGGCAGAGGGATGTCATCTGGAGGCATGTCAACAGATAAGAGGTATGATGAGGCGCAGAGCCAGCAGAGGGATGGGGAAGGGACTGCCAGAAAAACAGAAGAACCACTGAACGCAGTGTCAGAGAGCATAAGGTGGAGTTCCTATCAAGGAGGGAGCTGTAAGTTGCCCTGGAGATATTAAGGAGAAAAGGGACATAGAAAGATACCTTTTGGCAAGAAGAGGTCATGGTGGAAAGATGTGCATATCTAGTAAAGGAAGGAAAAAAATCCAAATGGTAAGTTAGCAATTAGGGTGAGAAGCAGAAGTAGTTAGGGACAATGAGTATGAGGGCAAGAACAGAGATAGCACAGTTGATACAGACTCAGAAATTCTAGTGTTTGCCTTTCAAAGCACATTTTTTAAATAAAGGGAAGAACCAGTGGGTAAGCAAAGTTATATGTTGTTTTAATAAAAACACATAATTATGGAAAAAAAAGGCATCAGAGAAGAGGAGAAAGGATGTGGTCCAATGTGCAAATGAATGGAAATCTACTGATGATTTTGGAAACGAGAAGAGTGTGGACGATAGTTCCAAGAGTTCTTCATCGGAAATCAGTGTTGTTGATCTCCATTCAACACTAAAATAAATAAATAAATAAATAAATAAATAAATAAATAAATAAATAATTCAGATTTAAAGTATCTAGGTCCTTAGAATGTGCTAATAAAATAATCTATTGAATAAATAAAGGACCACAAAATAACACCACTCGCTGGCTTTGGGGATTCAGGATTTGAACTCTTGAATTTGCAGTCTGATGAGTGACATTCCTCTCTGACTAGAGAGCCGAGCTGAGAACCTGGCTTGTGTTTCCACTCCAAGTTTGGTTCTGGGGGATTTTATAGTATCTCTCAATACCTTGCTCTAGACCCAGAAAACTGCAGTCGGGACATTGTTCTTTATGCATATTCTAAAATTCTCCCCGAAGCAATTGCATTCCATTTCCTTAGCAAATATAGGAAATTCATAGCATTTGTGGCCAGAAGAGAAGTGAGACGGATGAGTTAAAATCAAAAGGGGCTCTTCAAAGTGATGATGTAGTGAAGTCTTTTAGACTCTGGTAGAAATAGGGACAGAAATGAGGCTGAGCAAGTGTCCCTTAACTCCTAGGTGTGGAGGATTGGGGATGTTTTCCTCCACGGAGGAATCAGGGAGTGAGAGGGCCATTCTGGGGCAGTGCGAGATGGAGGTTTCAGCATCAGCCTAGGATGGATTCCAGCCCCTCGTGTCTGGCTCACTCTGTCCTCTCTCCATTTCTCTGGAAGTTGGAAAGACTTATCTGATGTCTGTGTTCTGGCAGAAGGACAGTGTGTCTGACTTCCAGTTTGGCAGTAAATGCAGCTGCAGTACCTCTGGCTTTTTCAAAACTGCCAGTGCCGAGTCCATCACCAACTCCCCGAGTTGTTGAACGACTGTGGGTAAAATGAGGCCACCGGTCCCTCCACAGTAGCTCTTACATCCTTAAAGAATGATAGCAAGTCACCTTTCAGGTTTTTTTTCCCTTTCAGACAAAAAAAATTCACTTGCTTCATCATTCCCTCAAAGAGGCACACATTCATTTTTGTTATTTTGTAATAATCTAACTCTGTAGTAAGGTCTCTGCTAACCCGATGAAAGTAAAAGCAACTTTATTGTACCTTCATAGTATATCCCACAAATACAGTAAGGCTGTAATTACTGCTTTTACAATGAAATGACTGCTTTAATAATCTCTGTTGACGTTATGCTCCAAATGACATAAAATAATACTCACCTTATTTGATAATGTGAGTTAAGAGCAAAGATGTGACAATAGGCTTCTAGATCAGGCCTAAAAAAGATAAAATAAATAAGACAAAAAGGTTGATTGATTCAGAAATTTCAAAAGGAGAGGACCTAATTTTATTATTTGTCAGCATTAAATTGAGCTATCGACTCCCTCTTTTTTTTGTAAATAAAATAGTTCTTACTACTCTATAGTCATAATTGCAATGCAAATTATTAAAATTCTTAGGCAAGGAGACTGGGAAGCACTGTACATCAGAAGTATCCGGGTCTGGCACAGTCTGGGATATATTGAGGAATAAGAAACCAATATTGAGTCATTGGTAGGTAATTCTTCATTATAAGACTAAAAGACAACAGAGCACTTCAGTTTTATTTAAAAAAACTCAGATCATGATCAACAAAACTTTATCGAGTGTCTGGTATTTTTGGGGCACTAGGCTATGCCATACGGAGTCCAAGAAATTAAATGACAGTGTCTACCCTCAGAGTCATCCAAACAGATGCCAGTCTAAAGAGGATGGCAAATGCTAAATGCCATAACTCATGCCTGATTCAGGCATCCTGGGAGGCTAGTAGTATGGGCATATAAGGAAGGGAAAGAAAAGAATCTGGGCAGCACTGAAACAAGGAGAACTGCTCCTTGGTAGATAACTATTATGTCCTGTGCAAAAGGAAAGGACAAAATTGGCATGATGCAAATGAGCACAAAAATTCATGGCCATTTGATTTAGTGGAAAAAATTTTTTGGATTCAAAAGCATGACTCATGTACCTACTGGGTGCTAGTTGCTGAGGAACTTGGAGTAACAAGTAGAAAAAATGGCCATCAATCTATAGGGTGGCAGTGTCACCTGTGAGACTAGTCCATTGGGAATGCATCTCCCAGAAGACAGGGTAATATGAAAGCAAGCTGACTAGAGCTCAAAAAGATTTTGGAGTCACAGAGAGTGGGCTGCAATACAAAGCTAAATCCTAGTCTCCAGAAGGTATCGGAGAGCTAAAGAAAATTTTAAAACAGAAGTTTGGTGCTACAGACCATGCCAACACTCTGGGACAGAGAGAGTTTGCAGTTCAGTGACCACAATGGTATGCAGACTCATCTACATCAGGCATCTTGCCTTTACCAACAAGACTGACTTTAGATCTGGAGGTTCTGGTGCATGACCTGTCTTGGGAGTGTCTTGGGGGCTGGCAGCAAGACTGAGGTGGCTTGTGGCACGCAGAGTGACTTACTTAATTACAAAAAAGGTGGTCTCACATGCTGTTACTAAATGAGTAGTGGGCCAGGTTGCCCATAGAGGAGGGAGCCAGCACATTGCCTCAGTTGGAAAGAAAGGTTTCAGGAAGAAATGAAATTTGAGGTGAGTCTTAAAAGAGGCCTGAGATAAGGAGAAAAGAACAACAAAAGCTTTCAAGGCAGGGGACTCACTGTGAACAAAAGCATAAGAGGAAGGTTCTGATACACATAGTATGCGTGGGGAATGCTAAGTACCTCAATTTGGCTGGATCAGAGGGTCTGCATAAGCAAATGATAATCAAGTAGATTGGAAAAGTGGGTTGGAGCCAGATTAAAGCAGATACTGAAATAACAGGCCAAGTGTTTTGGACCATATCCTATAAACAATAGAGAAAATTGATTTTATTATTTTATTATTATTGTTGTTGTTTTTTTAAAATTTTGAAGCTTAAAAGTCTGGCAATATTTTGAGACAATTAATCTGGTATCAGTATATAGAATGCAGGAGGTACAGGTTAGAATGAGAAAGACAAATGCCATAAAGCAAGGGAAGCTGGAATTCAAAAGCAGTGGTAGGGAAAGAAGGGGGTGGTTGCAAGGGACATTACGTAGGAATGCCCAGCTGGGGAGGGTGGTGTGGGGCATGTCTCCAGTGTCTTACATTGAGGAAGCCCAATAAATGATGCAACCATTGCCCGGAACATGAAAATGCAGAGAAGCAGCTAGTTTGGTGGGGGAAATAATTAGATTGCATCCAGGTGTGTTAAGTTGGGGTGGTAATAAGACTTCTGCAGGAAGAAGACTTGCAGGTCTAATAAATGCCGCGTCTGAAATTCAGTGAAGAGATGAGGACTCTGGATGTCTGCCTGTGAATTCCCCTGGTAGAAGTGAAAGTGGAAGGCCCGAGAATATATAAGTCTCTGAGAGAGAGGGTGGAACAGTGATTCTCCACCCAGCCCATAAATCAAAGTCACTGGTGCAGGGGCAGCTGTCGTTTCTGCCTGCCCCCCTTCTTCTGCTAACAGAAGACCTCTTCATTTTAGGAGCTGCTTCTCTCCCTCTTCTTGTGATTTTGGTGACAAGGGCATACAGTTATGGGGTCCCACTCCTCCACTACAAAGGAGGGTCCCAGCTGTATGTGGACAATCAAAACATCCATCTCCTAGATGTAGTGACTAGTGCAAGGGTAGGGACAGGACTCTCTAACCTGTTAGTATTGAGCCTGGAGATCAAGGTAAAGAGGGCCTCACTCTTTGCAATCACTCACCATGTAGATTAATGGAAGCCAGAAGCTTCCTTGTGGTCTTCTTTTCTACCACACATAGAAAGCCTACCTGATAATGCAGCCGCCCCAGGGGGAGGCAGAGGCAGAGCCTTAATGACAGCATTTGAATACTCAGAACCAGACATTGCTGAATATAATTTTAACCACATGTCTGCAATATGCCACTTCATTTAGAGGCCACCAAACCACATGGCAGGTGGGAGGGAACACTGACAGAGGCTACCTAACATCAGTTGGCTAAGTCATCTTGTTTATTCGGCTGTTTAGGTCCTTGTGATAGCAGGATAGTTCTGTTTCTTGAGTACAGTGGGAGTTATGCAAAACTAGATAAAATGACCTAGATCTCCACACACATGTCCTGATGTCAGCTTCCTGGTTTTAATATTGTACTATGGTTATGTAAGATGTAACCATTGGGGGAAACTGAGTGAAGGTGATATCTTTTAAACTTCCTATAAATCTGTAATTCTGGGCAGCCTGGATTGCTCAGCAGTTTAGTGTTGCCTTCAGCCCAGGGCGTGATCCTGGAGACTCGGGATCAAGTCCCACGTCGGGCTCCCTGCATGGAGCCTGCTTCTCCCTCTGCCTGTGTCTCTGCCCTCCTCTCTCTCTCTGTGTGTGTGTCTCTCATGAATAAATAAATATTTTTTAAAAATCTGTAATTCTTCCTGCAATATCTTTTCAACTTCTTGTAAACTCATAATTGTTCTAAAATAAGAATCATAAAAAAAAAATGCTGTTGGTAAGAGACATATTTAAATGTAAAGATGCAGAAAGATAGAACAGTAGAAAATACATCCCAGGCAAGCAATAACCAAATTCAAGTTAATGGTTGTATTAATATCAGAAAAAAATATACTTTAAGAGGCATTAGGGTGCTTAGGTGGCTCAGTTGGTTAAGCATCCGACTCTTGATTTAGGCTCAGGTCATGATCTCAGGATCCTGAGATCGGGCCCCAAGTCAGGCTCTGTGCTCAGCAGGGAATCTGCTTGAGATTTTCTCTCCCACTCTCTCTGCCCCTCCCTCCCAATAAATAAATAAATCTTAAAAAATATAAGGGGCAGGCAGCCTGGGTGGCTCAGTGGTTTAGCACTGCCTTTGGCCCAGGGTGTGAGCCTGGAGACCTGGGATCGAGTCCCACGTGGGGCTCCCAGCATGGAGTCTGCTTCTCCCTCTGCCTGTGTCTCTGTCTCTGTCTCTCTCTCTCTCATGAGTAAATAAATAAAATCTTTAAAAAAATATAAGGGGCATTAGCAGGAGATAATCACTCTGTGGTGGTAAAAGCTTTGCTAGGAACCATCTGAATAACATAACTTCAAAATATATAAAGCAAAAAATGACTTAATTAAAAGGAATAGACAAACTCAATCATAATGGGAGATTGTAGCATACCTTTCTCAGTAATTAATAGATATAAAATCAGTAATAATGTAGATCTGTATAGGACAATGAATTGATATATGCCCAGGATTGTTATTTCCTTTCAGAGGAGTTGGGAAACATTAGAATAAAATACTAGACATACAAAAAACTACAGGACCTGGAAGAAGGAAAAGGAAGTAGTTTCAGAACAAAGAAAAGTCACAAATGGTTCAGGAGTCCCAGCTAAAAGTCTAGGTGATGATGGGTTTACTTATTCATTGATTATTTAAAGGGTATCAGAAAGTGCTCACCATATGTCTAGCTTTGTGCATACCACATGCACTCTGAAGAAGAGAGATTATATGAAGAGGAAAACTTCTATTTGCTGCCATCTAATCTTTAGAAGACCATGGGAGTATAAGAGAGATGGCAAAGGATTAAGTACTAGCCAGTTCTGAATTCTTCAGAGTCTTGGGAGGAAGAAAGTCTAAAAAAGGCAGAGAGAGAGAGAGAGAGAGAGAGAGAGAGAGAGAGGAAGTGAAGGCTGGCTGAGCCAGCACAATCCTTTTAAATATTCCATTTACATGGTAGTATGAAAGATGATAAAAGTGTCCATATCTCTTTCTACCCTTTTAACCACATATAGTGATCACTAGCAAGCAGAAGTGGCCAATGAAATGTCCCTGTCTGGTCAATGGTAACAGCCTTTTTTTGAGGGTGGCATGAAATGTGTGTGTGTGTGTGTGTGTGTATGTGTGTGTGTGTGTGTGTGTGTGTGTGTGTGTCTTTTGGAGAACGAAATGGAGAAGAGCAGTTTCTTCTTTCTAGAGGCCAACATTCCTATGCATTAAAATTTTTTAAAAAGGTTTTTGTCTCTACTAATAAGCTTGAAATTTGACCATTGGTTTACCAAAGGTATAATTTATTTGCTTTGAGAAAAAGAAATCAAAGAGAATTCTTTTTCATAACTTCGTATGGTTGTTCTTTCAGTTTTTGTCACTATTCCTTCCTATTAGGGTTGTCCTCTGAAATTTCTAAAATAATCAAAACTAATAAGTGATTTGAGGCTTCCTTAAACACTAGGCCAGGGATGCCTGGGTGGCTCAGCGGTTGAACGTCTGCCTTTGGCTCAGGGCATGATCCTGCAATCCTGGGATTGAGTCCCACATCAGGCTCCCTGCATGGAGCCTGCTTCTCCGTCTGCCTCTGTCTCTGCCTTTTTTTCTGTGTTTCTCACAAATACATACATACATACATACATACATACATACATACATACATACAAACAAACAAAAAGCACTAGGCCAAGAATTCACCTCTAGTTCTATTTCTTATTTGAACTTATGGTTGGTAACATCGTCTAGCTGAATTTACAGAACAAAGATACTGACGTAGGAAACAAAGGCAAAAAAAAAAAAATTTCTTTACAACTTAAAGCCCATTGACAAATCCTTGAGGGAGGCAGAATGACCTTCTTCTAGGAACTCAACTGACTAAATGTTGACACATGGCTAAGGGCAAAAGGCAAACTTAGCTTAATGTTACCCTGACTTCCAGGATCCTGTATGTCTCCTTTAACATATAAAAATTCCTTTGGCAACTTCCTCTATCTCTACCCAAGATATATTTTGTCAATCATCCTCCATAAATATGGTCCACGGATATACATCTGAAGGGTCCATGACTAAGGTTTTATTAGACAGTAGTACTTGACCTTCCCCTAACAATAACTAGCCCTCTCAAGGTCATGGAAACCTTGCTTCCAAAATTCCTTAGAGACTTACCCTATTCCTGACTTCCTTGAAGGTGAGTAGTCCTCATGACCCTAGTGCAGCTTTTTCTGCTCATGGATCCTGTCCCCATGCTTTAATAAAACCACCTTTTTGCACCGAAGACATCTCGGGAATTCTTTCTTGACTGTTCACTCCCAACCCCACGTCAGATACCACCAGATAATAATATAGTACAAATAATATGAAATTAGCAAGTGTAAATTTCCTGAAGTTTAAAATTAAAAAATATGAATCCTTCACCTACTATCAGATTCCCTTGGAGAAGCAAATTCCTCTTCTAAGTAAATTCCCTCTTCTAGTTTTCACTCTGCCACTGAAATTTTAGTAGTTTCTTTAGCACTCCCTAAGCTAATCTTAAATCTCTCATCTAAGTATACAGATTGAAGAAATTGCATTCCAATAAAAATAAATAAGAGATCTACCCCAAAACATATGCTTGTAAAACATTTCTAACATTAGACTAAAAAATCCTATAAGCACAGAGGTAAAAGGATACCTTAATTACAAAGTAAAACAAAGAAAATCAGGCTGACCTCAGAATGCTTTTGCAATATTATGTATTAGAGAATACTGAATAAGTTCTGTAGTTATAATGAGGAAAGATTGTATTTTCCAAATTTTATTCCCAACTGGTTTCTATATTTGAGAATGAAATAAAGATATTTTATTGTATGTAATGACCTATTTTTCCTTGTAAAAAGCAGAAAAGCCCAAGAGTGGGAAAGTATATATAAAACAAACAAACAAACAAACAAACAAAAAAACAAAGCTAAATATGATGCGTTGCCATTGATCTAGTTATATAACTAATCTTGAAAGAGGCAATGTGTGGTGTCAATATAACACCATGGTAATAATCCAGACCTCAAGTCTCACACTTTGTTAACCAAAACTGAGAAATATGCATGCATGAAAAAAAAAAGAGGGTGAGCAGTAAAAGCAGCTCAAACCAAGCTGTTTGTAAGCAGTTGTGATATACCTTGATATTAATTTATGTTGAAGATGTTATATGATATGTAGTAACACAATAATAATCTAGATCTCAAATCTCAGACCTTATTAGGAAAAACTAAGAACTAGAGGGGAGGAGGATGGAGTTAAAATGTGCTTATTACAATAGTGGCATACTTCCTACCAAAAGAGAGGGGAGTTGTATTTAATCAGTGATATTGTTTAGAATTACTAGTGCTTGGCAATACTAAAAAGGAGACCAACTTTAAGTTCATTTTATTCTTTTCAAATTTCCTAAGTCATTTAAATGTCCTGAGTCCATTCAGACTGTTCCCAATGACCACCCTCTCCTATGCAATGGTCTCAAACAGGGACAAGTAAATATATTGTGTAGTGTTGACTTTATTTAACAGAAATGAGTATAAGTTTCATAATGTCTTTAAAGATGAGCTCTGATAGCATTTAAAAGAACTTGCAAAACCTGAGAAATTTAAAGTAAAAGAGAGGAGGGGAACCTTCTAGTAAATGGCTGTGGTGTGATGTTATTATGCAAATCGCACTACACATAATAATTACAATAGCTGGATAAAATATTTTAAAATGCAGTGGATTTAAGGTACTGTGAACATCTGAAATAGAAGCTGGAGGAAAGGTTTCTCTTGAGAAGAACAAAACAAAACAAAACTCCGGCTGGAAGAGTTAAGAATTTCAAAGTTGTGATTTGACCTGAGAAGGGTTGACCTTATTCCTAACCCCCACGGCTACAGAGTTAGGAAACCACAGATGTAAGGTACCATCTTACCAGCTCCAGGTGCCAGATCACACTTCATCATGGCAAAACTAGGTGGAAGTATAAGAAGAAATTCTGGCTGGGACAGTAATGAAGAGTAAGACCACAATCTGATATAAACTCTACCTAAATTCCTGGCTGACAGCCAAATTACCCACATGTGGGGCCTCGGGGGGAGACAGCAAAAAAGAAACTTGAAAGAGCCTAAACAAGCACCCATGAATTTACCGCCTTGTTATAATTTTATTTATTTTGTTTTATTTATTTTATTTATTTTATTTTATTTTATTTTATTTTATTTTATTTTATTTTATTTATTTATTATTTTTTTAAGCAAGTACATTTTCCAGTTGTGTGCAGTTTGGTCAAGAGAAAGCTGAAGATTTAAGAATCAAACCAACTGGAGGACAAAGCCTGAGATTGATCAGTTTATCTTGAAATTGATTGGAGGGTGGGTGGCCCAGAAACAAAGCAACTTTAGGGTGATCTCTCAGATACGAGTGTAATGTGAGTCCGAGTCCTTGGATGACTGTGAGATGACACAGGCGCAGAGTGTGCCCTGGGCTAACACAGCAATTACAAACTGTAAGATTGGAACAGATACATTAGCAGGAGCACAACCCAGGAAAGACTAAGTTTGCAGTTTCAATGCAGGCAAATGAACTACTGAGAGGAACAAAAAGGCAACAATCTGCAGATGAACACAACACAATTCTAAATCACTACAACATTATTATATAATGTCTAGTTTCCAACCAAATATTACTAGACATGCAAAGAAACAGGAAGGTTTGACTCATACTCAGGAAAAATGGGATTCAGTACAAAATGACTTCAAATGGGTCCAGATGTTGACTTAGCAGACCAAGACTTCAAAGCAACTATTAAAAATGTATTCATAGAATTAAAGGAAAATGTGTTCGATGAACTAAAAATAAATGTTCTTGTTTGTCAAAAATTTTTTGGCAGTTTAGATCCTTTCCTGTTCCGTATAAATTTCAGAATCAGCTTGTCAGTTTCTGCAAAAGAGCCTGCAGGAATTTTGATACGGATTATACTGAATCTATGGATCACTTTGGAAAGAAATGATGTTTTAATAATATTGAGTCCTCAAATCTATGAACATAAAATGTCCCTCTCCATTTGTTTAGATCTTCTCTAATTTTCCTCAGTGCTTTATGATTTTTGGCATACAAGTCTTCTATTTTTTAAAAACGTATTTCTAAGTATTTTAATCCTTTTTAAAATTTCAATTCTTTAAAAAACTTTCTTTTTTTGAGTTATTTAAAAAATTCTTATCTATTGGGATGCCTGGGTGGCTCAGTGGTTAAGCATCTGTCTTTGACTCAGGGCATGACCCCAGGGTCCGGGGATCAAGTCCCACATTGGGCTCCCTAGAAGGAGCCTCTGCCTATGTCTCTGCCTCTCTGTGTATGTGTCTCTCACGAATAAATAAATAAAATCTTTAAAAAAATAAAAAATATTTCTCTTTCTTTCTTTCTTTCTTTCTTTCTTTCTTTCTTTCTTTCTTTCTTTCTTTTTCTTAGCACCACGCTCCATGTGGGGCTTGAACTCAAAACTCTGAGATTGAGTCACATGCTCTCAACAGACTGAGCCAAACAGGTGCCCCAAGATACATGCTTATTTTGAAGCTTTAATTAATTTTAAGTAATTTCTACACCCAACAAGGAGCTCGAACTCATGACCCCCAGATCAAGACTCAGATAATCTATCAACTCAATCAGCCAAGCACCTGATTTATTCTATATCTAGTTGAAATAGAGCTGACATATATTAATTTCAGGTGTACAACCTAGTGATTCAGCAATTATACACATTATGACATTCTCCCAGAATCTAGTTACTGTCTGTCCTAGACAAAGTTATTAAAAATTGATTATATTTCCTATGCTGACTTTTGATCCTGGGGTCTAAATGTTTATAACTGCAAGCTTACCTCTTAATCTCCTTAAACTATTTCACCCATCTCCCCACCTCCTCCTCTCTGACCCCTGCTCTTTGTTCTGTGTATGAGTCTGGCTTTGTTGTTGTTGATGTTTATTCTCTTTCTTTTTAAGATTCCACATATAAATAAAATCATGTGGCATTTGTCTTTCTCTGTGTGACTTATTTCGCTAGGCTAATACTTTCTAGGTCTACCAATATTGCCACAAATGCCAAGATTTCATTCTTTTTTATGGCTGAGTAGCATTCCGTTGTATATATAGTGCCATATATTCTTTTTTTAAATTTTTTTTATAAATTTATTTTTTATTGGTGTTCAATTTGCCAACATATAGAATAACACCCAGTGCTCATCCCGTCAAGTGCCCACCTCAGTGCCCGTCACCCAGTCACCCCCACCCCCCGCCCACCTCCCCTTCCACCACCCCTAGTTCGTTTCTCAGAGTTAGGAGTCTTTCATGTTCTGTCTCCATTTCTGATATTTCCCACTCATTTTTTTCTCCTTTCCCCTTTATTCCCTTTCACTATTTTTTATATTCCCCAAATGAATGAGACCATATAATGTTTGTCCTTCTCCGACTGACTTATTTCACTCAGCATAATACCCTCCAGTTCCATCCATGTCGAAGCAAATGGTGGGTATTTGTCTTTTCTAATGTAATGCCATATATTCTTTATCCATTCATCTATTGATGGACTTTCAGGTTGCTTCCACATCTTGGCTCTTACCAATAGTGCTGCACTAAACATAGAGGTGCATATATCTTTTTGAATTAGTTTTCAATTATTTTGGGCAAATACCCCAAAGTCAAATTATTGGGTTGTATGATATTTTAATTTTTAATTTTTTTGAGGAAACTCCATGCTGTTTTCCATGGTAGCTGCACCAGTTAACATTCCCTCCAGTAATGCTTGAGGATTTCTTTTTCTCTACATTCTCACCAACTCTTGTTTCTTTTACTGAGTCTAGCCATTCTGACAGGTCTGAAGTCATATCTCATTGTGGTTTTGATTTGCATTTTCCTGATTATTAGTGATGTTGAGCACCTGTTCATGTGTCTTTCGGCCATCTGCATGTTGTCTTTGGGAAAATGTTTATTCAGGTCGTCTTCTCATTTTTAATTGGATGGTATGGGTTTTTTTTGTTTTTCTGGCTTTGAGATGTATGAGTTCTTTAAATATTTTGGATATTAACCCCCTATGAGCTAGATGATTTGATAATATTTTCTTCCACTCAATAGGTTGCCTTTTCATTTTGGTTATAATTTCCTTTGCTCTGCAAGAGCTTTTTAGTTTGATGTAGTCCCAATTGTTTACTTTTGCTTTTGTTTTACTTTCCTAAGGAGACATATCCTGAAAAATATTGCAATGGCTAATGTCCAGGAGATGACAGCTTATGTTTTCTTTTAGGAGTTTTATGGATTCAGGTCTTACATTCGAGTCTTTAGCCCGTTTTAAGTTTATTTTCTGGTAAGGAAGTAGTCAGATTTCATTGTTTCGCAGGTAGGTAGCTGTTGAGTTTTCCAAGCACCATTTATGAAGAGATTATCTTTACCCCTACTGTATATTCTTGCCAACTTTGTCATAAATTAATTGATCATATAAGTGTGGACTGATTTCTGGGATCTCTGTTCTGTTCTATTGATCTATGTATTTGTTTTTGTGCCAATACCGTACTTTCTGATTACTATGTCTTTGCAATATAATTTAAAATATGATATTTGGATACCTCCAGCTTTGTTCTCTTTTCTCAAGATTTCTTTGGCTCTTCAGGGTCTTTCGTGGTTCCATATAAATTTTAGGATTATTTGTTTTAGTTTTGTGAAAAATACTATTGGTATTTTGATAGGGATTGCATTGAGTCTCTGGATTGCTTCGGGTAGTAAGAATATTTTAATTATTCAAATCAATAAGCACGCTCTATCTTTCCATTTGTGTCTTCCTCAATTTTTTTCATCAGTGTCTTAGAGTTTTCTGAGTACAGCTCTTTCACCACCTTGGTTAAATTTATTTCTAGGTATTTTACTCTTTTTGATGCTGTTATAAATAGGATTATTTTCCTCATTCTCATATTTAATTATTAGTATATAAAATTGTGAAAGATTTCTGCATATTGATCTTGTATCCAGCAACTTTACTGAATTTATTTATTAGCTTTAATAGTTTTTGGTGGAGTCTTTAGAGTTTTCTATACATAGCGTGATGCAATCTATAAGTAGTGACAATTTTACTTCTTTCTTATCAATTTGGATGATTTATTTCTTTTCTGATTCTTGTGGTTAGGACCTACAGTAATATGTTGTGAATAAAAGTGGTGAAAGAGGACATTCTTATCTTGTTCCTTACCTTAGAAGAAAACCTGCAGCTTTACTATTGAGTTGGATTGTAGCTGTGAATTTTTCATATATGACATTTATTATGTTGAGTTATGTTCCCTATATATCCACTTTGTTGAGAGCTTTTCTCACGAACAGAGGTTGAATTTTGTCAGGTGCTTTTTCTGCATCTATTGAGAGGATCATATGATTTTTATCCTTCATTTGATTAATGTGTATCACATTGATTTGCAGATGTTGAACTTTCCTTGAATCCCTAAGTAAATACCAATTGATCTTGTTGAATGATCCTATTAGTGTATTATTGCATGTGCTTTGCTAATATGTTAGGATTTTTGCATCTATGTTCATAGGTATATTGGTCTGTAATTTTTTTGGTAGTATTGTGTGGGTTTAGTACCAGGGTAAACTGGCCTTGAAGAATGAATTTGGAAGCATTCCTTCTTCTGTTTTTTGGAATAGTCTGAGAGGATGGGCATTAACTTTTTCTAAAATGTTTGATAAAATTCACTTATGAAGCTTTGTAGTCCTGGGCTTTTATTTGTTGGAACATTTTCCTAGTCATTGAATTTCAGGAGTAGGAATTAGTCTTCAGATTTTCTATTTCTTCCTGATTGAGGGTTGAAAGATTGTATGTTTCTAGAAATTTATTTGTTTCTTCTAGGTTGTCCAATATGTTGGCACATCATTTTTCACACTTGTCTCTCATAATTCTTTGTTTTCCTGTGGTGTCAGTTGTAAGTAACTTCTCTTTGATATGTAATTCTGAGTAATCTCTTTTTTCTTGATGAGTGTGCCTAAAGGTTTATCAATTTTGTTTATCTTTTTAAAGAACGAAACTCTTGGTTTCGTTGATCTTTTCTATTGTTTCTTAGTCTCTATGTCATTTATTCCTGTTTTGATCTTTATTGTTTACTTCCTTTTACAAACTTTGGCCTTTACACGTTCTTTTTTTAGTTCCTTATGTTCCTTATGTGTAAAGTTAGATTGTTTATTGTTGCTTAAGGGTAGCCTGTATACAGTTCCTTCTTAAAAGTACTTTTGCTATATCCCAGACTGTTTCGAACTGTTTCATTTATCATCAGGTATTTTTAAAATTTCTCTTTGATTTCTTCTTTGACCCATTGGTTGTTTAGTAGCATGTGCTTTAGCCTTCACATGTGTATTTTTTTTCCAGATGTTTTCTTGTAATTTATTTCTAGTTTCAGAACATTGTGTTGAGAGAAAATGCTTGATATAATTTAAATCTTCTCAAATTTTTTCAGACGTGTTTTTTGGCTTAACATGTGACCTATCATGCAGAATGTT
Organism: Canis lupus dingo; assembly: GCF_003254725.2. Lineage (NCBI taxonomy): Eukaryota > Metazoa > Chordata > Mammalia > Carnivora > Canidae > Canis > Canis lupus. Next base: position 49,021,687 of record NC_064244.1, on the reverse strand, counting down.
GTATTTGTACTTGAAAAGAATATGTTTTCTGCTCTTCTAAAACTTTTTTAAATTCAATTAATTAACATCTAATGTATTATTGGTTTCAGAGGTAGAGGTCAGTGATTCATCAGTCTTATATAACACCCAGTGCTCATTACACCCCATGACCTCCTTACTGCCATCACCCAGCTACTCCATTTCTCCATTCCTGTCCCCTCCAGCAATCCTGTTTGTTTCCTATGATTACGAGTCTCTTATGGTTTGTCTCCCTCTCTGATTTTGTCTTGTTTTATTTTTTCCCCTCTTCCTCTATGATCCCCTGTTTTGTTTCTTAAATTCCACATATGAGTGAGATCATATGATAATTGTCTTTCTCTGATTGACTTATTTTACTGTTCTTCAGGGATAATGCTCTGTAATTCTCCTTTTTTGGTGGGGCCTTTGTCTGGTCTTAGGATAAAGGTAATGCTAGACTCATAGAAAGAGTTTGGAAGTTTTCTCTTTCAATTTTTTGAAACAATTTCAGAAGAATAGGTATTAATTCTTCTTTCAATATTTGGTAGAATTTTCCTGGGAAGCCATCTGGCCCTGGGCTATTGTTTATTGGGAGATTTTTGATGACTGCTTCAATTTGCATCCTGGTTTTAGGTCTGTTCAGGTGTTCTATTTCTTCCTGTTTCAGTTTTTGTAGTTTATATGTTTCTAGGAATGCATCCATTTCTTCCAGATTGCCTAATTTGTTGGCATATAGTTGTTCATAATAGTTCTTATAATTGCTTGCATTTCTTTACTATTGGTAGTGATCTCTCCTCTTTCATTCATGATTTTATTTATTTGGATCCTTTCTCTTTTCTTTTTGATAAGTCTGGCCAGGGGTTTATCTATTTTATTAATTCTTTCAAATAACCAGCTCTTAGTTTCACTAATCTGTTCTATTGTTCTTTTGGTTTCTATTTCTGCTCTCATCTTTATTATTTCTCATCTACTGCTGGGTTTAGGCTTTATTTGCTGTTCTTTTTTGCAGCTGCTTTAGGTGTAAGGTTAGGTTATATATTTGAGAACTTTCCTGTTTCTTGAGAAAGGCCTGCATTGCTATATAATTCCCTCTTAGGACTGTCTTTCCTGCATCCCAAGGGTTTTGAACAGTTGTACTTTTATTTTCATGTTTCCATGAGTTTTTAAAATTCTTCTTTAATTTCCTTGTTGACCCATTCATTCTTTAGTAGGGAGCTCTTTAGCCTTCATGTATTTGAGTTCTTTCCAACTTTCCTCTTGTGGTTGAGTTCCAGATTCATGATCTCAGTCTTTCAGTACCAGTTGAGACCCGATTTATGACACATTATGTAATCTATTCTGGAGAATGTTCCATGTGGATTCGAGAAGAATGTGTATTCTTTTGCTTTAGGATGGAATGTTCTGAATATATCTGGGAAGTCCATCTGGTTCAGTGTGTCATTCAAAGCCCTTGTTTCCTTGTTGATCTTCTGCTTAGATGATCATGATCTGTCCATTGTAATGAGTGGGGGTGTTAAAGTCCCTTACTATTATTGTGTTATTATCAATGTATTTCTTCAATTTTGTTATTAATTGGCTTATATAATTGGCTGCTCCCATGTTAGGGGCATACATGTTTATAATTATTAGATCGTCATGATCTAATTGTGATATAGTGTTCTTTCTCATCTCTTATAACAGTCCTTGGTTTAAAATCTAATTTGTCTGATATAAGGATCACCACCCCAGCTTTCTCTTGATGTCCATTAGCTTGATAGATGGTTTTCCACACCCTCATTTTCAATCTGGAGGTGTCTTTGGGTCTAAAATGAATCTCTTGCAGACAGTATATCAGTGGTCTTACTTTTTTTTTTTTAAATCCAATCAGATACCTTGTGTCTTTTGATTGGGGCATTTAACTCATTAACATTCAGAGGAATTATTGAAAGATAAAAATGTTGTGCCATTGTGTTACCTATAAAGTCACTGTTTCTGTAGATTGTTCCTTTCTGGTTTGTTACTTTGGGGCTCTCTCTTTGCTTACAGGATCCCTTTTAATGTTTCTTGAAGAGCTGGTTTGGTGATCACAAATTCTTTTAGTTTCTGTTTGTTCTGGAGGCATTTTATCTCTCCTATTTTGCATGACATCCTAGTTGGATAAAGTATTCTTAGCCACATATTTTTCTCATTTAGCACCATGAATATATGATGCCAGTCCTTTCTGGCCTGCTAGGTCTCTCTGGATAGGTCTGCTGCCAGCCTAATATTTCTACCCTTGAAGGTTACAGACCTCTTGTCCTGAGCTTCTTTCAGGATTTTCTCCTTGTCTCTGAGATTTGCAAGTTTCACTATTATATGTTGGGGTATTGACCTATTTTTTATTGATTTTGAGAGGGGTTCTCTGTGCCTCCTGGACTTGGATGCCTCTGTCCTTCTCCAGACTAGGGAAGTTCTCCACTATAATTTGCTCCAGTATACCTTCTGCCCCCCCTTTTTTTCCTCTTCTTCTGCTCCACTGCTGTATCATTTTCTGGTAGCTGGTTGATCTCCTACATTTACTGTATGCTTGCTTTCACTAGTGAAGTCTTCTACTTTTATAATAGTCTGAGTTGTAGTTAGGATCATTTCTTTTCTGCTTAAGGGAGTCCCTTTAATTTCTTGTAAGGTCAGTATAGTGGTGATGAACACCCTTGATTTTTGGGAAATTCTTTGTTTTCTTCAATTCCAAATGATAATCTTGCCAAGTTAAATATTCTTGCTTGTAGGTTTTTTCCCTGGGGTATTTTGCATATATTAGGCCATTTCTTTGGGTCTGCCAAGTTTCTGCAGAAAAATCAGCGAATATACTTATAGGGTTTCCATTGTATGTAACTAGTTGCTGTTTTCCACATTTTTGCCTTATCTTTAATCTTTTGACAATTTTATTATATGAATTGTGGACTTCTTTGGGTTCATCTTGTTTGGGGTTTTCTGTGCTCCTTCAGCTTAGATGTCTTTTTCCTTATCCAGGTTAGGGAATTTTTCTGCTATTTTTCAGGTAAGGTTTTTTTGCCCTCTTCCTCTTTTCCTTCCTCCCTATAAAATGGATGTTAGTACATTTGATGGTGTTGCAGAGGTGCCTTTATCTATCCTTATTTTTTATTATTCTTTTTTTTCCCTCTCTTCAGCTTGGTTGCTTTTCACTACCCTGTCATTCAGCTCTCAGTTGTGTTCTTTTACATTCTCTAATCTGCTGTTGATTCCCTTTAGTGTAATTTTTTATATAAGTTATTGTATCCTTCAGTTCTCATTAGTTCTTTTTTTACATTTTCTGTCTCTTTGTAGTCGTTCTCACAGAGCTAATCCATTGTTTCAAGTCTAGTGAGTATCTTTATGATCATTATTTTGAGCTCTTTATCAGATTGATTGCTTACCTGTGTTTTGCTTATCTTTTTCTATGGCTTTGTCTTGTTCCTTTACTCAAATCCTATTCCTCTGTCTCATCATTTTGTCTAGCCATTTGTTTTTATTAGTGTCTGATCAGCTGTGTCTCCTGGTCTTCAAAGTAGTGAGTGGCCATATGACATCCAGCACCCAGTAATGTTGTCCCTCTGGTCACCAGAACTAGGTGCTCCAGCAGTGTATCCTTTGTGAGCTATGTGTACCTTCCTATTATGGCTCAGCCACCACTGTTAAGGATGCCCCACTTGGCAAGGCTGGCCCTCAGCCTGATTGTCTGTAAAGACCAGTGCAACTGCTGTGTGCTCACTGGTGGACAGGGTTAGCTCCTGGCACAGCTGAGTGAGAGGTCTGGCTGTAGCTACTGTGGAGGCTTCAGTGGATGGGATTCATTTCCCCAACCCCCAGGCAGGAACTGCTCTTGAAGGTGCTTGCTCTGGGTGGGCTGCCTGCAGAATGTGGTGGGGTTGGAGCTTCTTTGGAGGGATGCCTGGTAGGATGGTCATTTGGGTAGGGTGGGCTCAAAGGGGATTGCATGGTGGGGCAAGCAGTGCCAACAGGGTAGATGGACGGTGTCAGAATTGGTTCCACAAGCTTCCAGCTAGTCAGGCTGAAGGAGGCCAAAAAAATGGCACCCCCTAGCACTTTTCTTCCCAGAGACTGATCCTATAGATCCCTGTCCATCCAGCACATATCCTAAAATTAGTCAATACATTTCCTTCATGTATACCTTAGGTGTTTTTCAAACTGCTGCTTCTGTGTCGCACCTCTGGCTAAGTCATATAGCATGCTGGCCCTTTAAGAGCAGAGACTCAGTTTCCTATAGCCCTCTGATTCTCCCAGAGTTAAGCCACACTGATTTTCAAAGCCATATATTATGGGAGCTCCTCTTGCCACTGCAGATGCTCAGAGCCAGGGATACCCAACTGGGTTGGATTCCCCTTGTTTCTCAGGTTGTGCCCCCACACCTGGGATATCTCTCCTGCTTGTGGGTTGCCACCTGTGTGTGAGGAGTTGGTTCCCTACTGTGCCTCTTTCCTGCCTGCCATTCTCAATGGGGCTTTTTCTTTATCCTTTTAGCTTTGAAAGATCTGCTGTGCCAGTCTCAGGTTTTTTTCAGAGTGAGCTGCATTACCTGTAGCTGTTTCCTCTATGCATCCTTGGGAGGAGGTGAGCTCAGAATCTTCCCACCCCACCAACTGCCATATTACTGTCAGAATTTTGTTTATTTTTGATGTTATTAGGATTGGAATTGCTTTCTTAATAACATTTTCAATGTGATTATTTGTAATGTGTAGAATTAAAATTAATTTTTGTAAACTGATATTGTGTCCTTTGATTCTGCTGACCTTTATGAGTTCAAATAGCTATTTTATAATGTGTATTCATTAGGATTTTTTTTTTAAACAAACAGGACCAAATTGTATGCAAATAAAGAGTTTTACTTCTTTCTTACAATCTGGCTTTCTTTTATTTCTTTTCCTTGCCTGATTATATTGTCTAGAACATTTGTTTAAATGCTGAGTCAAAGTGATAGAAGCAATATCCATGCATTGTTCCTAATCCTAGGGGGTAAAAATTCAGACTCTTAACATTAAGTACAGTATTAACTTTAGATTTTACAGAGGTGCTCTTCATCAAGTTGAGAAAGTTCATTTCTGTTCCTCAGTTGTTGAGAAATGGGCATTGGATTTGGTCAAATGATTTTTTTGTGTCTATTGAGGGGCTCATAGGTTGATCTATGAGTTGTGTCACTTACTCTCCTAATCTGCTTATCGCATTAATTATTTTCTCCCTTGCATTCTTTCTTCTTTTACTCTCCCTGTCCTTTTTTTTTTTTTTTTTTAATATAGTGTTATACAGGACTTTCAATAATCTGTTAATCCATGTTGGTCATGGGGTCACCTTTGTCTTATTTCTGATCTTATCAGGAACACTTTTGGAGTTAGTATACTATGTAAAATTTTGTTGTTGGTTCACCAAGCTGAAAAAGATCCTTTTATTATTTAGATTTTTATGAATTTTTAATGATAGATGCCCTTAGTTTTAATAGAATTTTCCCCCCCTTTGTTTTGCCATAATCATTTCAGTTTTATATTTCAACATATTAATTTGGTGAATTACATTGATAGATTTTTCTGATGCTAAATAATATCTACATCCTTAGGGTAGACAAAAAATGTAATTTTGAAAAGTATTACTATATGTAGTTGTTTCTGAAATAATTTTATAACCTCGTTCATAAATCAAATGAGTATATATACATTTTTCTTCTTTTACTGTTATCTGATTTTAGAATTATAATTGCCCTGGCCTGTGCAATAAGCTGAGCAGCTTTGTATGGCACATCTGTTAAACATTCTTGGCTTTTTGGAAGGAGAGATCACTGGCCATCGTTTCAATTTCTCTAATGTTTACTTATTTATTCAAGTTTTATTTTGCTTATTTGATCAAATCTGGCACTTTGTATTCTTCTAGACGTGTCCATTTAATCCAGATTCAATTGAACAAATGACCACCTGGCAATATTCCAAGGCCTTGCAGTACTCTGAGAGTACTTACTGATTAACTGGGATTCCATCTATAAAATAGGATTCAGTACATGCATTAGTTTTCCCTCCAGAGGATGTCAGAGCCCGTGCCACAGGAAAATACAGTATTTCTGAGTTTCAATATTAGATGTGATAAAAAACTATACCTGAAGAAGCCTGTGGTGAATCAAAGAAAACTAACTAACTAACTAACTAACTAACTAACTAACTAACTAACTGTGGAGTGCCTAGATTTTAAGTTAAAGCAGAAAAAGGAAAGGCCTTTTAGAATTCCAGTAGAAGAAAAAAAGGGCTGCCAGGACTGTGGCAAAGCCTTGAAAATGGAATGGGGTGGGGGTGGGGAAGGCCTCCAGTGTGGTCTCCCTGAAGACCCTGTATTTAGTCTGTATTTACACCCCTCCCCAAGGCTGTATTTATTATGCTAGTTTTATCCTTAGCTCCACACCTGCATGAAATAACAGTATTTAATTATGTTGAACTAACTGACAAATTCAAGGACCCTTTTTTTTTTTCAAGGACCCTTTAGACAGAGGAATAACCAGGGAAATGGATGCCAGAAATGTCTTCTTTAAAGAGTTCTTGACTAACAGGATGTTTTCTTATAAGAGGGCAAAATCCTGACAGAGAAGAGCTGTGAGATTCCTAGAGAAAAATGTTTGCCCAGCAATGTCTTAACCCAGTGAATTTTGACCACACTGAGACCTGTTTCACGCATCCCAGGAAGAGGAGACTCGGGCATTGGGGTACCCTTAGGCCCTCAAGGACCCCACTGTCACTTGGGTCCAGTCCAGTTTTTTGAGAATGATCAAAAAAGTGTTTGTGATATGACAGTATGTTTTAGCAAAATGAAGGGTAGTTTTTTTGTATGTGTGTGTGTGGAAAAATGGATTTGGGGAAATAGGTGAAGAGGAGAATTCGATGAGGCCTTGTGTACTAGGATAGTTAGAAGTAACAGGTGGGGCAAGGAGAACCAAAGGAGCTCATGGATTTGAGAGACTGCGCAGATGCAGTGAACAAGATGTTGCTCAGTCAGTGCTGTGTGCATCAGTGTATATACAGATGCAGGAAAGGGAGGGATCTACAAGTGTGTTGTCTTATACTGGGTCGCAAGAACATCGAACTATTTCTGGCAGGGTAGCTGGTGGGATGGGAATTGGTGTTGGAAAGGTTGATTGAATTTGAGGTACCCACTTACCTTGTAGGTAGAAGTAAATAGCAAACAGATGGGCAAAATGCATCTCCCAACTATCCTTTTTCTTTTTTAGTATTTTAATTCTTTTTTTTTCCCTTCAAGCTCTTGTGTACATGTATAGTTCTCATGTATCTTGAAGAAAAAATTTAAATCTTTCAATTCTGTGGCTTCTGTAAGGAGAAGTCCATTTGTGGTGGTGCTGGCCACTTTGGGGGCCTCTATGTACCCCATATTAGGAGTAGGCTAATTTGCCTAAATGTTTTCACTGAAGACTGTCTAGCTCAGGATCCTCTGGGTTATGTACTTGGAATTCTATGTTGAGGATCACATAGGAACCAGCATATGTCTATGTGTTTAAGAATTGTAGTGTACTCACATCAGAATGTGAGCTGCTCTGAGGAGGGATTTGGTTTTTAGGCATCACTTGATTCTTAGCACCCATAAGAGTGTCTGCTATGTACATAGTGTGCACTGAATATTTTTTTGAATGGTAAAGTATAGGAACTGCGTGGTACAATCAGAACCAGAAAGCATGGCTCTGAATGATGACTCTAATTGGTGCTGGTTATAGTGGTGAGCTGAATTCTAGTAAATTCTTCTTGGCCATTGCTTTCTTTTTAATGAACTTTAAGATTTGTTCTATTTCTCTAGACTTAGTTTTTGATGATTGATTGGAGTAACGGTGAGGTATTTTGTAGAATGTCCTTGAAATCTATCGCATGGTTTTCTCATGAGTACGAGTGTCATGAGTTTTTGGAAGGAAGATCATCGAGGTAAAGTGCCATTTTCATCAAATCTTGTCATCGCTGCATAGTATCCACAGGACTTATCACTGTTGGTAACTGACCTTTGTTGGGTTTCTCCACTCTAAAGCTAATCTCCACAACACTGCTCTTTCATACGCTCCTCTTCATAGGGAAGTGACTGTGTGCAGCCTACACTTATGTGAGAGTGGGGGAATTCTTGCTCCACTTCCTTGAGGGTGAAGTAGTCACATAAATTATTTGGAGTACCTCTGTGTGAGTGATTTATGTCTTCTTCCTTAATTATTTATTCAAGCATTTATATCAGGGTTCGTTTCTCAGAACTTTTGTAACAAAAGTACCATCAACTTGGTGGCTGAACATGGTAGAAATTTATTCTCTTATAGTTCTGGGGGCTAGAAGTCTGAAATCATGGTGTTGGTAGTGTTGGCTCCTTCCAAGGGCTCTGAGGATGTGTCTCTTCCATGCCTCTCTCCTAGCTTCTGGTGATGGCTGGCAATCCCTGGAGTTCTTTGGTTTGTATGTGTATTATTATAATAACTGTCTCTTTTCACATGGCATCATCCCTTCGTATGTCTCATGCCAGAATTTCCCTTGGCTTTTAAGGGTACTGGTCACTGAATTAGGGCTTACCCTAATGACTTCACTTTAATTTGATTATATCTTCAAAGATCCTACTTCCAAGTAAGGTCACCTTTACAGATCTGAGAGAAATGAGGTTGTATGAGACATGTAACTTATGAGAGAAATTTCAGGCTGAGGAAGTTGTAAGAGCAAAGATTTCAAGGTAGAGATGTGCTGAGGGGGTTCCCTGAACATTGGGAGGTGACATTGGCTGGAGCAGAGGAAGCAGAGGGAAGTTTGGTAGAAGATGAGCTCGGAGAGGTAGCATGGGTCAGATTATACAAAGCTGTGTAAACCATGTTGTCAATTTTAGCTTTTACCAAATAGTCTCAAACAATGGTTTGGGGATCCTTGGAAGTCTCCGTGAGATCCTTTTGGAGGTCCTCAGAGCCAAAACTATTTTAATAACCATCTCAATAGATGTTATTTGCCTTGTTCACTCTAATTTTGTCATGTTTATAGAATTTGAAAAGTTTATTATTATGGTTTTAGATACCACATTCCAGCCAATTGTTAAGAAACTGTCTCTGGTTGAATTTTGAGGTAGATCAAAGAAAAATATTCATAATCATCTGCAAAGTTTGTTGAAATACCTTTCCAGGTATCTGTATGGGAGAGACCTGATTTGCCTCACATGCTTCTGCCAAAGCATTCTCTTCCAATAGATTAAATGCAACAACAGATATGAGACCTTGGCTATTCCTATTAAGCTAGACCTTAAAGAGATTTCCAGAAATCCATAGTACTGACTTTTTTGTTTTTGCTTTGAAAATAAATTCTTCATAAAAATACATGTGAAGGGTTTATTATTCTTATTTAAATAAATTAATAGGTATATATTTTAATTTCTCAATTTTAATTTTAATGTGGTAAATATTGATCAATATAACCCAGACAAAAAAGCCTTTTGGGGTCCTCAGTATCTTTTAAGAGTGAAAGGAGTCTTGAGATTGAAAGTAGAGATCCTCTGATGTAGCTTATGTCTTGTTGGGGACAATGGTAGGGTCTATTTCTGTTCATCTTTGTATCCCTTGGAACTAACAATGTATAGCAGTTTATAAATTGTTTTGGAATTAAGTACTTTGTATATTCTATTCCTTTATCAATGACCTAGCCCTGACCTCTTTTTTAAAAAGTTTTCACTTAAATTCCATTTAGTTAAAACACAATGTAATATTTGTTTCTGGTGTACAATATAGTGATTCAATACTTCCATTACAATACCCACTGCTCATCGCATCCTTCATCCGCACCACCTATTTTACTCATTCCCCTTACTGGATAGTTGGCTCCTATACTTACTCTTGGTGCTTATCTCATTCCTGTCTATGCAAGAGCCAGTCCAAATCTATAGGTTTACTTTCCTGAGAGTCCTCCGAACTCTCGTATCACTCACTTTTTGTATTCACATTTTCTTTTATTGCCATGCACAGTGTGTCTGTATTATTTTCAATTGGTTTTTGTTCATTTCTTTCAAGATTTTATTTATTTATTTGAGAGAGAAATAGAGAGCCCAAGTGGGGACAGGTGGCAGGGGAGGGCAGAGAGAGGGACAAGCAGACTCAGACTGCCTGTTAAGCAGGGAGCCTGGTGCAGGGCTCTGACTCAGGACCCCAGGATCATGACCTGAGCTGAAGGGAGACACTTAACTGGCTGAGCCACCCAGGTGCCCTGGTCTTCTTCTTCTTTCTTCTTTCTTCCTCCTTCTTCCTCTTTCTCTCTTTCTTCTTCTTCTTCTTCTTCTTCTTCTTCTTCTTCTTCTTCTTCTTCTTCTTCTTCTTCTTCTTCTTCTTCTTCTTCTTCTTCTTCTTCTTCTTCTTCTTCTTCTTTCTTCTTTTTCTTCTTCTTCTTCTTCTTCTTCTTCTTCTTCTTCTTCTTCTTTTCTTCTTCTTCTTTCTTTCTTCTTCTTCTTCTTCTCTTCTTCTTCTTCTTCTTCTTCTTCTTCTTCTTCTTCTTCTTCTTCTTCTTCTTTTCTCCTTCCTTCCTTTTAAAGTGGTGTATTAAATTGAAGTATACAAATCTTATGTGGGAAGCTCCATGATTTTTTTTTCTAATGTAATTATCACCCAAACAAAAATATGGTTCTAACACCCTACATGACTTCCTAATGCCCTTTCCGAGAACATACCACTATTTTTTAATTTATCACAATAGGGAGTACAAATTGTACTCTGTTGTGTATAGCTTCTTTTGCTCAACAATGTTTATTTGAGATTCACTTATATTGTTGCATGTGTTAGTAATTTGTTCTTTTTTTTAATTGTTGAGTTATATTCTAAAGTGTGAATGTATCATAATTTCTTTATCCGCTCTACTGTTGAAGGATATTTGGATGATTTCCAGTACTTGTAGTTATGAAATTATTACCCTCAACATGCTTGTATAATTTTTTTAGTGGACAGAAGCACCCATCTCTGTTGGGTGTATGCCCAGGATTGGAGCTTGTGTGTCAAATATAGGTATATGTATAGCTTCAATAGATGCCACCAAGCATTTTCCAAAAATAGTTTCACCAGCTATATTTTCATGAATAATGTTTGAGAATTTTAATCGCTCCACATTCTTGCCATTTGGTATTGCCTATTTAATTTTATCATTGTGGGATTAATTCGCATTTCCTATTAAATATTTATTATGTTTATTAGTTGTATTTGTTCCTTAAAGTTTTTTTTTAACCTATTAAAAATAGGATCGTCTTTTTTTTCTTATTGACAAGAACAGTCCTTAATATATTTTGGATATTTTTCCATCTTCAGGGATAAGCTTTGCAGATATATTAAACTAGTCAGCGGCTTGCCTTTTTACTCTTTTAATGGTGTACTTTGATCAACATAAACTCTTAATTTAAATGAAGTCCAATTTATCAATATTTTCTTTTATGATTAGTGCTTATTCTGGTTGACTTCAACGGTCTTAGCTCCAGGGTTATGAATAGATTGTCCTATGATCTCTTCTAGAAGATTTATTGCTTTGTTTGTATGTTAGATGTGATCTATCTTGATTTAACTTTTTAAGTGGTTGAGGTGGGGGGGGTCAACTTTTTTCTCCTCTTATCATTTGTATATGTTTATAATATTCACATTTATGTATTTTTATTTCATTGCTCCAGTACTTTTAACAAAAGAGCTGTCCTTTTCCACATTGAACTGATGTGGTGTCTTTATAGTTAATCAAGTGACAGTGTGTTTGTGCATGTGTGTGTACGTGTGCCAATTGCTGTATTGTATTCACTTTCATTGATTGAAGACTATACTGTCTTAATTACTGTAGCTTTATAATAGGTTTTCATGCCCAGGAGTGTAATTCCTCTGATTTTCTTGTATTGCAGTAGTTCCTTGGACTTTTATATTTCCATATAAATTTTATATGGAAGGTTATGTGAGTAATTTCTAACTATGAGGTTTTCTACTTCTAAATTCTTTTATTCCTAGTCAGCAGTTTAAAAATCATGAATGAGGATTAAAATTTATCACATTTTTTCTGCACCTCTTTAAATAGGTGTAGGAAATCATGGTTTTCATCCTTTATTCTGTTAACATGGTGAAGTTATATTAATTTATTTTCAAATGTTAAGCCATTCTTTAACTTTTGGAGCAAACCTTACTTGGTTATGATGTCTTATTTATTTTTATTATTGAATTCACTTTGCCTAAATCTTGTTTAAGAATTTTGGACTGTGTTCATGAAGGCTATTAAACTGGAACTTCTTTTTCTTAAAATGTCTTTCAGATTGTGGTATTAAGATAATGGTGTCCTTGTAAAAATGATGTTGGGAGTCTTTTTCTCTTTTCTGAAAGAGTTTCTGTAAGAATAGTAGTATTTTTAAAATGTTTGGAAGAATTTGCCAGTGAATTCTGAAACTAGAGTTTTTATTGTTTCTGTCGAAACGTTTTAAATAATGGTTTCAGCTTCTTCAATAAGCACAAGAAAATTCTGATTTTTATAACTTTTTATGCCAATTTTGTTAAATTGTATTTTTCAAAGAATTTGTTTTTTTTTTGAGATTTTTAAATTTATTGACAGAAATGTGTTTATAATATCTTTATCTCTGAAAAATCTAGAGAATCTGTAAGGGTGTTCTCTTTTTTATTTCTGTTATTGATAATTAGTGATTTCTCTGTTTTTTTTTCCCAGTCATTTTTACTAGGGTTTATTAATTTTATTTTTTCAACGAGTGAGCTCATAACTTCATTGCTTTTCTCTTTATTGAATATTTGGCTTTTTAATTTGTTTATTTTGCTCTTATTAGTGTTTTCTCTTTCAACATTTTTTGCCTTTTGTTTTCTAGTTCTTCTTGAGATGAAAGCTTGATTATATATTTTTCAATATTTCTATTTTTTATCCATTTTCACCTATAAATTATCGTCTAAGCATTGTACATTCCACAAGGTGTTTTTTTTTTTATTATTTAAATTCAAGTTAGGGGTGCCTGAATGGCTCAGTTGGTTAAGCATCTGACTCTTGATCTCAGTTTAGGTCTCAATTTCATGGTCATGAGTTCAAGCCCCACATTGGGCTTCACACTAGGTGTGGAGACTAGTTAAACAAAACAGAACAAAATAAATTCAAGTTAGTTAACATACAGTGCACCCCAAGTTCTAATATATTGTTTCTTCATTATTTTTCACATCAAAATTCCATTGTTATTTTTTTCTTTGACCTGTAACTCAGATTTTCCCCCCTAATTTCTAAACATTTTAGAGCTTCTTTAGTTATACTTTTGTTAGTTATCTTTTTTTAAAAAAGATTTATTTATTTTAAAGGGAGAGAGAACATGAGTTGGGGAGAGATTTCATATGGAAGAGGGAATCTGACACAAAGCTCCATCCCAGGACCCCAGATTCATGACCTAAGCTGATGGCAGATGCTTTAACAACTGAGCCACCCAGGCACCCCTCTAGCTGTCTTTTTATTAATGAGTGCCTGGTTAGTTTCATTATGGTCAGAGAGCATACTCTATACGTTACACTACTGTGAAATTTTTGATGCTTGTTTTCTGAGCCAGAATATAGTCTGCTTTGTTAAGTGATTCGTATCTCCTCAAGCACAAGTGTATTTTATCATTTAGTGTTTGATATGCCAGTATTGTCAAGTTGCTTAATCATATTCTTTGAGTATTTTATGTTTTTATTGACTTCTTGTTTGCTGGTCCTATCAGATACTGAGAGAGATCCTTAAAATATTTTAAAGTTAGATATGATTGAGATTTATAGTATATTTGTTTTAGTTGTACAACCTAATGATATCTATATGTATTGTAAAACAATTGCTGCACTTAGTCTTGTTGACCATATATAGTTACAGATTTTTTTCTCATGATGAAAACTTTCAAGATATATTTTCTTAGCAACTTTCACATGCACATATCATTATTATTATTATTGAATATTTATTCATTCATGAGAGACACAGGGAGAGAGGTAGAGTGAGAAGCAGGCTCCATGCAGAGAGCCCGATGAGGGACTCGATCCCAAGACCCTGGGATCACGCCCTGAGCCAAAGGCAGATGCTCAACACCTGAGCCACCCAGGTGCCCCACATATACAATAATGCTAACTATCGTCCCCATTCTGTACATTAAATCCCCATGGCTTATAAGTAGCAGTTTGTAGTTTTTAAACTCCTCCATCCATTCTGCCCAAACCTGAGCCTGCTTCAGGCAATCAGCTTGTATCCTCTGTATCCATGAACTTTATTTGTTGTTGTTTTGTTTAGTTTTTTGTTTTTAGATTCCAATACACAAGTGAGATCACACATAAATGAATATTTATGTTTCTTTGTCTGACTTAAGTTCACTTAGTATAATGTTGTCAAGGTCCAAAAAAAAACAAATGCTGTCAAGGTCCACCCATGTTGTCCAAATGGAAGGTTCTCCTTTTTTTTAATGGCTGAATAATACTCCATTTTTTGTGTGTGCATGTATCTCTGTATATGTGAGTATATATACATATATGTTGTGTATAGATGTATGTGCATTTGTGTATGTATATATATATATATATATTTGTGTATGTATATATGTGTGTGTCCATGTATCTCACATTTTCCTTATCCATTCATCCATCGATGGACAGTTAGATTGCTTCCGTATCTCAGCTCTTGTAAATAATGTTGCGGTGAACGTGGGGATGCATATAACTTTTGAGTTAGTGTTTCATTTTTATCAGATACATATCCAGAAGTGGAATTTCTGGATCCTATGGAAGTTTTAGTCTTAAATTTTTGAGAAGTCTTCCCACTGTTTTCCACAGTGGCTGCACCAATTTATATTCTCACCAAGCATACACAGTGGTTCCCTTTTTTCCACATCCTCACCAACACTAGTTATTTCTTGTTTTGTTTTTTTTTCATACTACTTATTCTGCTTAACTGACTGAGCCAATCAGGGGCCCAGAAATGTGTGGGATTAGATGAGAAATGAGAAGATAGTGGTCTGGGCATTATTTGCCTATGGTGAAGAGATTATTAGGGAATGTAGATAGAGGGTGACATAATAGGGATCAATATCTATCCAGCTATCTTATCTTAGAGATATAGAGTGGTTAGCAGTGGTTATAGCTGGATGATACAGAGGTTTTTAATTTTTTCTGTGAGCTTTTCTAAATTTTATACAATGAACCAATGAGATCATTGATTCCCTTTACTTAATGAGTGACTCCCATACTATATTAGTTCATCATATTATAGTATTTTCACTTAAAAAACTACAATAGCTTGTGAGCATTTCCTGTGTTATCAACTTACACTTTTTTATTATAGTAAAATCATATATTATAGATTTTGCTGTTTTAACAATTTTTACATGTGCAATTGGGTGACATTAAGTACATTCACTTTGTAGTACATGAGATGATCTTTTATAAAATTAATTTTAATAGTTGCATAGTATTCCATTCAATGGATGTTTTATTAATCTTTTATTAGATATTTAAAGTTTTTCTGATTTTTTTTTGTTATTACAAAAAATGGACATTAAAAGGCATTAGGAGAGGCAGAGGGTGGGGAACAAAAGGATGCTGAAGTATTTTATTTTATTTTATTTTATTTTATTATTTTATTTTTTAATTAAATTCAATTTGCCAACACATAGTGTAGCACCCAGTGCCCATCCCATTAAGTGCCCTCCTCAGTGCCCAACACCCAGTCACCCCATCCCCCCTTTATATTTTATATAGATATAAGGGAATGTCTACCCTAAGGCTGCTAGGGTGGCAAAGCCAAATAGTTAAAGAAGGAAATAATTACATATAAACAAATCATTTGTTCTCTCCTTTCCAACTCTGAATGGGCTTTGTTTCTTGGGAGTGACAAAGAAGATAATGACTGAAAGAGAAGACATAGAAATCAGTCCTGATATTTAGGTGCCCCTTTTTCACTTACTTGGCATGTTTTTTGTTTTGGCCTGACATAGACTAAGGAATATTTTTGTCATTACCATGTGGATTTAGAAGTTAAAATCTAGAAATGCTCCACATTTAAATCCAGCTTATATTTGATTACTAATGTTAGTTTAAACATTACACTGGACCATATGTGCTAACTTTGTGGTACGTCCCCATATTGTGCCAATAGGGAACCACGAATGTTGACAACTTAGTGTACTAGCAGCGTTCTCTGAGCTCAGGAGTGTTTGACTTCCCTTTCTGAGATATGTATAGATTTGCTGAAAATGATGTTATTTTCAGTTTGTTTGACATTCTGTTTATACCATAAATCTGTATTTGCATGACTTCAATTTTCTTTTGATAGGCCTTTTCGGGGTGGGTTCTGTTATTGTAAGAAGGTGAGAACAAATAATCTGAGTTGTATTCAGCTTTATCAATTTTGCTAAGTATTATGTTGAACTTTTGTTTTGACATTTAAAATTCTCTTTTATGAATTTCATACAATTTGAGGAATATAGAAAAGTACCAAAGAAAAGAAAATGCTGGTAATTTCATTATTTAGGTAAGATTCCTTGCAGTATCTTTTATGTGCATTTTTCATGTAGTTGAGACTGTGCTGTAATTGTATAATTTCAGACTCTACTTTTTCTTAGCCATTATATCAAGTATTTTCCCATGAATGTCATTCTAATTTTGGCAGGAAATAGATGATACACCCATGTGAGTAATTTGAGACTTTTTAAATTTTAAATTCAATTTGGTTAACATAACCTGTATTATTAGTTTCAGAGAGAGAATTTAGGGACTCAGCTGCATATAACAGCCAGTGCTCCTTACATCACATGCTGTCCTTAATGCCTATCACCCAGTTACCCCATCCTTCATGCACCTCCCTTCCAGATACCCTTAGTTTGTCCCATAGAGTTAAGGGTTTCTTATGTTTTTGTGTCTTTCTCTTAGTTTTATTGAATAGAGTTTAGTAAAAGGACTTTTTACAAAGTTATAGGAGAGAAAGGGAAACAGTAAGGAAAGGATAATTTAGTATTGAGGACTTAAAATGTAGCTACTTTGAATTCAGGAATTCTGCAAGTTTAATATGTACCCTGGATTCCTAAGAGTTAGTGTGGAAATAGAAGAAGGTAGATTACCTCATTAATCATTTTTTATATTGGATTCATGTTGCCACAAAATATTTTGGATGACTTGTGATAAATAAATGAAATATACTGCGATAAATTTTATCTCTTTCTTTAAAAAATGTGGCTAGTAGAAAAATGAGAATTATAAGCATTACTTGCATGTTTCTCTTAGACAATATTTGTATGGAGTATACTCTGAAGAGGCACCTCTGAGCTTTAATAGGTCAGGGAGGATTCCATGGAAAGATGAGCTGATAGAAACCATGACCTTCAGTAGAGGGTTGTAACCAGTGTACATTGGCCCAAAAAGGAGAGAGTCTGGGGAATAAATACTTTGCCCCTGTTCTCTTTTCCAACCCTTGTCTCTCAAATTCTTGTCTTGGTCTACCATTGGTTAAATCCAAAAGGAAGACAAGGGAGTTGATGCAGTCCACGGAGGTTGGCCTGTCTGAACCCAAAGCAGGGTAGAATGAGAGTGAATTTGCAAAAGCCTACTGAAGATATGAAATAAAATAACTCATTAAAATGCTTTGCAAATACAAGTTTCAAGGATTACATGTTCCACTTCATGTATTATATTATACTGTGAAAGTGTTGGGTAAAGTTATAATGTAACTGGATTACAGAAATTATTTTGGGTATGAAGTTTCATTTAATATAAATGACAGTTTTTGGTTAGAACAGCAATCATGCAGTTTATGGATATGAAGTTTTTATAGTGTACTCAAGAATTTGAAAATTGATTGAATTTTGACATTTCCTATTTTATTTCATTATTTAAAGTAACATTTTGTGTAGGATTAATCTTTTTTTACCTTTAAAGTGATAGTAGGGTGCACAATCTGGATTTGTTCCATTGACTTTCTTTGATTTGTTTACATTTATTGCTTTAGTTCTGAGAGATTAATTGGTAACAGTTCATTTTAATGAAACTTGGTGTTCCCAATATGATGAAATTAAGCAGCACATTTCATTTTGAAATGGGAGAGCATTTAAAAATGTAATTTTATTCATTAAAAGCATACCTACTATGAGGCATTTGTTGGTAAAGTTTTGATAAATGGGAGACTTACAAGGCTATCAAGGACCTTTTTTTTTACTTAACTAAATAAGAATTGAATGTCTGTTAAAAACAGTCTGAACATATTATGATATCTGACTTCAAGACATAGGTACTAGCAAGATCAACTTCCTTTAATTTTGTTCTCAAATAGTTTGAGCTATGCTTCTTACAGTATATTGTTTGCATGGTACTTTTATCACAGAGCTAAAACATAAACATCAGTTCAGTTCTTAAATCCAGTACACATTCAAAATTGTAGAATCAATCAGTTTTGTGGTAATGTATTTCAGAATTAAGCATAGCACATGAAGGTTTCACCGGGTGATTATTCTGATCACTGATAGGTGTAGAAAGACAAACACAACTGTAGTTCCTTTTAGGGTTAGTGGTGACTACTGAGGGTGCCTGGATGGCTCAGTTGGTTAAGTGTCTGCCTTTGGTTCAGGTCATGATCTCTGGGTCCTGGGATCCAGCCCGGTGTTGGGCTCCCTGCTTAGTGGAGAGTCTGCTTCTCCCTCTGCTCCTCCCTACTGCTTATGCCCTTTCTCTCTCTCTCTCTCTCAAATAAGTAAATTTAAAAACTTAAAAAAAAATGGTAACTACCTATAGTTTAATAAAAGGACTATTTACAAAGTTATGGGGAGAGAAAGACAAACATAAGGAAAGAGTGATACAGTATGGATAACTCAAAACATACTCTGAGTAAATACCAGTGGTGGAATTACTGGATTGTTTGGTATGTCTATTTTTAATTTTTTGAGGACCCTCCATACTGTTTTCCAGTGTGGCTGCACCACTTTGCATTCCTACCAGCAGTGCAAATGGGGCTCCTTTTTCTCCACACCCTTGCCAACAACTTGTTATTTCTTTTTGATTCTAGCCATTGTGACAGCTATAAGGTGATAACTCAAGTTTAAAAGCAACTTAGCAATGTTATCTTTCATCACAGTAAATAAATGATAGTGTTTACTTCATCGGATCTTAATTTTCATATAATCAGTTTATAAATTCATTTTGGTCTACAAGCAACAGAGATTTATGTCTAATTTAGTATTTGAACTTATTTTAACTATCATTGTGACAATATTTTTCAACACTCCAAATTCTGAAAGAATTTATTTTTCAAATTTAAGCAGCACTAAATTAATAAAAGAGCAGGTGAATTTCAATCAACTTGTAAGAAAAGTAGCTCCAACCTCTCTTTTTTTCCCCCATAGAAGTAGTTTATAATCAGGCCATATAAATTTTTATATGTTTGAAACCTTGAAGCCTGTCTTTTGTTCCAGATCCCCATTCACATTGCAAAATGGTGCCCTAGGAGATGTGCGTGTATGTTACGCTTGCAAGAGCTGATGGGAAAGTATAACCCAGGTTCTGTTTACATCTGTGCCTGCATTATCTCATATAACCTCTGGTACCTAAATTGCTTCAGTAGGAAAGGAGCTATCTGTTCTGATTTTGGTCTCAGTATTAATGGATGACTTTATGTTCAGATCAGCTTGGTGTCAGGGATATTAAATATTTTTATAACAGTTTTCTGGCTCTAGAAGTTACAGGAGCAGGCTCCTGTAATTTATAACTTGGCCCCTTAAATGGCTCTGAAAAGTTAATGATGGTTGAAATACATAGTAATTTCCTATGTCTTTCGTATTTGATATTTAGAGAGGAAAAGTTGCAATGAGTTACTTGATTTTGAGTTGGACGTAAAGAAGAAATAGGAGAAAAATTGATTTAAAAAGGAGAAATGTTAATTTTAAGTAGCTCTTTTTTTCTTCTTTTAATATAGGTTAGAAGAAATTCTCTGCCCATTATATCTTCTTGGTCTGTCCATATAGTTGCAGATGGCAAGATCTCTTTCTTTTTTATGGCTCAGTAATATTATATCTATCTATCTATCTCACATTATATATATATAATATAAACATATTACATATAATATATTTATATATATAAACACACACACATGCATATATATTTTATCTGTTGGTGGACATTTTCATTGCTTCCTCAAAAAAATTAAACATAAATACAATATAATCCAGTAACTCCACTACTATTTACCCAAAGAAAAGGAAAAAAATAAGTAATTTGAAAAGACATATAGAGCCTATGTTTTCTGCAGCATTATTTACAATGGCCAAGGTGCGGAGACATTCTTTTATCTACTTTAAACTCAGTGTTCATTCAAGCCTTATGAAATATTTCACTCAAGACCTTGCTCGTTTACCAATTTTCCCTTCTTACCTGTGCAATAAGGGGATGTGGAAAAAGAAATCTTGGAGGGTGAGTGGGGAAACTACTATCTAATCTACCCATTTTTGTTATGGGTCATAAGGCATTAAGAGTCTTTATAGGCAAAAACATAAGATTAATCCTTTTTTGAAACCCACCTTGATTCATATGCCATAATCCAGGACTTTAGACACTGTCACAGTGACTAGGTACCTGTTAATCATTTCAAAAGTTTAGAACGTAATATCATTCAACATCCCAACCTCTTATAATGACAGTTTTTACTGATCACACAAGTGATCTTAATCTTCCACATTAATAATATACATTAGTTTGTGGGAACATTTCCTAAGGATGAGATTTAGGAAACCTTCAAATCCTTTCCTTAGCAAATCTTTGGAGTGGCCCCCTGCGGAGATCTTCAGCAACGGAAGATCTGTGCTTTGAGGTGCCTTAGGCACCAACATGTTGGAAAGCATGGGGAGAGCCATTTGTTATTAAAGAGAAAACAGTGGCTGACAAGAAAGCAAATCTTCCAAAAATGAATATTCTAGGAATATTCTAGGAATTGCTATGTAATTAAGGCAAAAGTCAATGTGAAGAAGGGAATTAAAACATGGGGTAAGGAATGGAAAAAAACAAGGAGAAAATTTTTGTCCATGTGATGCCTAATTCTGAAGTTTTGAACGTAATATTGAGTTATAGAGGTGACACTTTATGGAAAAAATATATCAGTATGTATTTTCCCCCCTGAAATTATTACAGACACTCTGATTGTATGAATCCATCTAGCAGGGAATTTCACTGTGAAATTTCACCCTGTGGCTCTCCTTCCCATAGTGGACCCTACTTCAGTTATGAGAATAACAGGTACACAGCTGCCTGAAGCCCCTGAAAATGGGGTTTACAAATACCCAACACCACCTGGGTGGCGCAGATGGTTGAGAGTCTGACTCTTGGTTTCAGCTCAGGTCGATCGATTGAGCCCCATGCTGGGCTCTGTGCCCAGCACAGACTCTGCTTGAGATTCTCTGCCGCTCTCTCTCCACCCTTCCCACTTGTGCTCTCTCCCTCTCAAAAAATAAATCTTAAAAAAAAAAAAAAAACCAACAAAAAAAAAACCCAACAACAAACCAGTTGTGAATGGGAGGTTTGTGTCAGGAAAAGGAGGATGGAACAGTAGGCTTATCGGGTTGGAGTCTTTATCTCCCTTCCTCTTCCCCTTAAGCCCAAAATATATAATGTGCCTGAAGCTCAGTATTGTGATCTATACCATTATTTGCTGTACATATAATAGGGTAACTGGCAGCAGGAATTAATAAGAGGCTAAAAAAAAGAGTGAGATTGTCTATCTGGAGAGAAAGCTTAGAGAAAACTTTTTTTTTTCTCTTACAGAATGTTGCATCCATGAGGTTTTGTTTAAAAAGCTTTATTGAGGCATCATACACTTACCGTATGGCTCATCCATTTAAAGTGTACAATTTTCAATGTTTTTTTTTTTTTTTTTTTTAGTATGTTCACAGGGTGTGCAGCTATCACTACAATCGGTTTTTAGAACATTTTCATCCCCCTCAAAAAAAATCCTGCAGCCCCTAGCAGTTCCTGCCCACCCCCCAACCAGGCCTAGGCACCCACTAAGCTGGTTTTGGTCTCTATACATTTTCCTTTCTTGGAATTGACATATAAATGGGATCATACAAGATGTGACCTTCTTACCCTCTTCCTTCCCTTAGTGTGTCTTCAAGTTTTATCCATGTGGTAGTATGTATCTGTACTTCATTTATTTTTATTGCTGAACAATACTCCATCGTATGGGTGATGACATGTGTTCTCACTGGCTCATGAACTGATGGATTTTGAGTTGTTTCTACTTTGGGGCTACTATGAGTGGTGCTTTTTGAAAATTTATGTACAGGTGTTTGCATGGGGATATGTTTTCATTTCTCCTGGGTACATACCTAGGAATACAATTGCTGGGTCATGTGGTAATTGCACTGCAACCTTTGGAGAAACTGCCAGACTGTTTTCCAAAGTGGTTGTACCATTTTACTTTCCCAATTAAGGGTGTATGAGGGTTTCAATTTCTTCACTTTTTGTAACACTTGTCTTTTTTGATAGCAGCCATTCTAGAGGCTATGCAGTGGTATCTTGTTATGGTAGTGATTTGCATTTCCTTGGTGGCTACTCGTATTGAGCATTTGTTCCTGTGCTTATTGTCGTTTTGTAGATCTCCTTAGGAGAAATGTCAACCCATACCCTTTGTCCATTTAAACATTGGATAGTCTTTTTATTAATGAGTTATAGGAATTCCTCGTGCCTTTCAGATACAAGTCTCCTATCGTATATAAGATTTGTGAACATTTTCTCACATTTTGTGGTTTGTCTTTTTGCTCTCTTGATGGTGTTCTTTGAAGTCCAGAGGTTTCTAATTTTTTTATAATACATTTATTTTTTATTGGTGTTCAATTTATCAACATACAGAATAACACCCAGTGCTCATCCCGTCAAGTGCCCCCCTCAGTTCCCGTCACCCAGTCACCCCCACCCCCCGCCCTCATCCCCTTCCACCACCCCTAGTTCGTTTCCCAGAGTTAGGAGTCTTTATGTTCTGTCTCCCTTCTGATATTTCCCACACATTTCTTCTCCCTTCCCTTCTATTCCCTTTCACTATTATTTATATTCCCCAAATGAATGAGAACATACAATGTTTGTCCTTCTCCGATTGACTTACTTCACTCAGCATAATACCCTCCAGTTCCATCCACGTTGAAGAAAATGGTGGGTATTTGTCGTTTCTAATAGCTGAGTAATATTCCATTGTATACATAGACCACATCTTCTTTATCCATTCATCTTTCGATGGACACCGAGGCTCCTTCCACAGTTTGGCTATTGTGGCCATTGCTGCTATAAACATTGGGGTGCAGGTGTCCTGGCGTTTCATTGCATCTGTATCTTTGGGGTAAATCCCCCACAGTGCAATTGCTGGGTCGTAGGGCAGGTCTATTTTTAACTCTTTGAGGAACCTCCACACAGTTTTCCAGAGTGGCTGCACCAGTTCACATTCCCACCAACAGTGTAAGAGGGTTCCCTTTTCTCCGCATCCTCTCCAACATTTGTGGTTTCCTGCCTTGTTAATTTTCCCCATTCTCACTGGTGTGAGGTGGGATCTCATTGTGGTTTTGATTTCTATTTCCCTGATGGCAAATGATGCAGAGCATTTTCTCATGTGCATGTTGGGCATGTCTATGCCTTCCTCTGTGAGATTTCTCTTCATGTCTTTTGCCCATTTCATGATTGGATTGTTTGTTTCTTTGGTGTTGAGTTTAATAAGTTCTTTATAGATCTTGGAAACTATCCCTTTATCTGATACGTCATTTGCAAATATCTTCTCCCATTCTGTAGGTTGTCTTTTAGTTTTGTTGACTGTATCCTTTGCTGTGCAAAAGCTTCTTATCTTGATGAAGTCCTAATAGTTCATTTTTGCTTTTATTTCTTTTGCCTTCATGGATGTATCTTGCAAGAAGTTACTGTGGCTGAGTTCAAAAAGGGTGTTGCCTGTGTTCTCCTCTAGGATTTTGATGGAATCTTGTCTCACATTTAGATCTTTCATCCATTTTGAGTTTATCTTTGTGTCTGGTGAAAGAGAGTGGTCTAGTTTCATTCTTCTGCATGTGGATGTCCAATTTTCCCAGCACCATTTATTGAAGAGACTGTCTTTCTTCCAATGGATAGTCTTTCCTCCTTTATCGAATATTAGTTGACCATAAAGTTCAGGGTCCACTTCTGGGTTCTCTATTCTGTTCCATTGATCTATGTGTCTGTTTTTGTGCCAGCACCACACTGTCTTGATGACCACAGCTTTGTAGTACAACCTGAAATCTGGCATTGTGATGCCCCCAGATATGGTTTTCTTTTTTAAAAATCCCCTGGCTATTCGGGGTCTTTTCTGATTCCACACAAATCTTAAAATAATTTGTTCTAACTCTCTGAAGAAAGTCCATGGTATTTTGATAGGGATTGCATTAAATGTGTAAATTGCCCTGGGTAACATTGACATTTTCACAATATTAATTCTGCCAATCCATGAGCATGGAATATTTTTCCAACTCTTTGTGTCTTCATCAATTTCTTTCAGAAGTGTTCTATAGTTTTTAGGGTATAGATCCTTTACCTCTTTGGTTAGGTTTATTCCTAGGTATCTTATGCTTTTGGGTGCAATTGTAAATGGGATTGACTCCTTAATTTCTCTTTCTTCAGTCTCATTGTTAGTGTATAGAAATGCCACTGACTTCTGGACATTGATTTTGTATCCTGCCACGCTACCGAATTGCTGTATGAGTTATAGCAATCTTGGGGTGGAGGCTTTTGGGTTTTCTATGTAGAGTATCATGTCATCGGTGTAGGATCTATGTGCTGTTTTATCTCTAGCTCCTTTATGTGTAAGGTTAGCTTTTGTATTTGAGTTCTTTCCAGTTTTTGAATGGATGCTTGTATTGCGATGTATTTCCCCCTTAGGACTGCTTTTGCTGCATCCCAAAGATTTTGAACGGTTGTATCTTCATTCTCATTAGTTTCCATGAGTCTTTTTAATTCTTCCTTAATTTCCTGGTTGACCCTTTCATCTTTTAGCAGGATGGTCCTTAAGCTCCACGTGTTTGAGGTCCTTCCAAACTTCTTGTTGTGATTTAGTTCTAATTTCAAGGCATTATGGTCTGAGAATATGCAGGGGACGATCCCAATCTTTTGGTATCAGTTCAGACCCGATTTGTGACCCAGTATGTGGTCTATTCTGGAGAAAGTTCCATGTGCACTTGAGAAGAATGTGTATTCAGTTGAGTTTGGATGTAAAGTTCTGTAGATATCTGTGAAATCCATCTGGTCCAGTGTATCATTTAAAGCTCTTGTTTCTTTGGAGATGTTGTGCTTAGAAGACCTATCGAGTATAGAAAGAGCTAGATTGAAGTCACCAAGTATAAGTGTATTATTATCTAAGTATTTCTTCACTTTGGTTATTAATTGATTTAAATATTTGGGAGCTCCCACATTCGGGGCATATATATTGAGGATTGTTAAGTCCTCTTGTTGGATAGATCCTTTAAGTATGATATAGTGTCCCTCTTCATCTCTCACTACAGTCTTTGGGGTAAATTTTAGTTTATCTGATATAAGGATGGCTACCCCTGCTTTCTTTTGAGAACCATTCAAATGGTAAATGTTTCTCCAACCTTTTATTTTCAGGCTGTAGGTGTCCTTCTGTCTAAAATGAGTCTCTTGTAGACAGCAAATAGATGGGTCCTGCCTTTTTATCCAGTCTGAAACCCTGCGCCTTTTGATGGGGTCATTAAGCCCATTCACGTTCAGAGTTACTATTGAGAGATATGAGTTTAGTGTCATCATGATATCTATTCAGTCCTTGTTTTTGTGGATTGTTCCACTGAACTTCTTCTTAAAGGGGAATTTTAAGAGTCCCCCTTAAAATTTCTTGCAGAGCTGGTTTGGAGGTCACATATTCTTTCAGTTCCTGCCTGTCTTGGAAGCTCTTTATCTCTCCTTCCATTTTGAATGAGAGCCTTGCTGGATAAAGTATTCTTGGTTGCATGTTCTTCTCATTTAGGACCCTGAATATATCCTGCCAGCCCTTTCTGGCCGGCCTGGTCTCTGTGGAGAGGTCTGCTGTTACCCTAATACTCCTCCCCCATAAAAGTCAGGGATTTCTTGTCTCTTGCTGCTTTAAGGATCTTCTCTTTATCTTTGGAATTTGCAAGCTTCACTATTAAATGTCGAGGTGTTGAACGGTTTTTATTGATTTTAGGGGGGGGATCTCTCTATTTCCTGGATCTGAATGCCTGTTTCCCTTCCCAGATTAGGAAAGTTTTCAGCTATGATTTGTTCAAATACATATTCTGGCCCTCTGTCCCTTTTGGCGCCCTCGGGAACCCCAATGAAACATAGGTTTTTCTTCCTCAGGCTGTTGTTTATTTCCCTTAATCTATCTTCATGGTCTTTTAATTGTTTGTCTCTTTTTTCCTCAGTTTCCCTCTTTGCCATGAACTTGTGTTCTATGTCACTCACTCGTTCTTCCACCTCGTTAACCCTCGTCATTAGGGCTTCTAGTTTGGATTGCATCTCATTCAATTGATCTTTAATTTCTGCCTGATTGGATCTAAATTCTGCAGTCATGAAGTCTCTTGAGTCCTTTATGCTTTTTTCTAGAGCCACCAGTAGCTGTATAATAGTGCTTCTGAATTGGCTTTTTGACATTGAATTGTAATCCAGATTTTGTAACTCTGTGGGAGAGAGGACTGTTTCTGATTCTTTCTTTTGAGGTGAGGTTTTCCTTCTAGTCACTTTGCTCAGTGCAGAGTGGCCAAAAGCAAGTTGTATTGGGAAAAGGAGAAAAAGAGAGGATAGAAAGAAGGAAAGAAAAGAGAAAAAGAAAAAAGGAAGAAAAAAAGATTAAAAAAAAAGAGAAGAAAAAGAGAAAGAAAAAGAAAGAAAGGAAAAAAAGGGTGGGGGAAGCAAACAGAAATCAAAAAGAAAAAAAGAAAGAAATGAAAAGAAAAAACCACCGGGGAATATCTTCTGATTCTGTGTACTTTAAGTCCCTTGACTTCCCCTGGAAATTGTCCATCTAGCTGGTGTTCTGGGGGAGGGGCCTGTTGTGCTGATTTTCAGGTGTTAGCACTTGGGGGAGCTGCTCTGCCCCCTGCCTCGTGCAGGGCTCAGTGGGGGATGTTTACCCGGTGAGGCCCCAGGAGGAACAACCGCAGTGGCGGGGCCAGCTCTGGAGCCCTGGAGTCAGCCCCCGCAGTAACTCCGGAGGTCTCCGTCTGCAGGGCCTGGAGGCTCCGGGCGGGGCCGCTGATCTGCTCAGCTCGGGGCAGGAGCGTCCTCGCTGTCCTGGGCCCTCCCGGCCTCTGCCTGTCCCGGGGGGAGGCCGGATCCTGGGCTGTGTCCCGGCGCCCTGTGCTCCGGAGCCTGCGCTGTTGGGTTCGCGCTCCTGCCCCGCAGCCCCCTCCGCGGAGCCGCCGCCCGAGCCCCTCCGAGCTGCTCCGGGTCCGCCGTGCGCGCTGCAGCCCTTAGGGAGCTCGGCGCACTCTCCCGGGGCGCAGGTGTCTGTTAGTGTCCCAGGGAGCCCGAGGGCATCCCCGCCCTCCTGGGTCCTGCTCCAGCTCCCTGCGAGCCCCTTTCCGCCCGGGAAGGTTGGTGCAGCTCCTGCTCCTCCGGGACGGGGCTCTCCTGTCCTGGGGACACTCGCCCCGGCCTCAGCCCGGCTCCTCGCGGGCCCCTCCCCCTTGGAGGCCTTTTGTTCCTTTATTTCTTTTTCCCCCGTCTTCCTACCTTGATACAAGCCTGAACTCTTCTCACTGTTGCATTCCAGCTGTTCTCTCTTTAAATCTCAGGCCTAATTCGTACATTTTCAGGATGATTTGAAGGTTATCTAGGTAATTTGGTGGGGACAGGTGACTTGGGGACCCTACTCTTCCACCGTCTTGCCCCTCCCTCCAGGTTTTTAATTTTTAAGAAGGCCAATTATCAAAATGTTCTTGTTGCTTAAGCTTTTGTTGTCCTAAGAAACTGTGGCCTAAAATAAGATCACAGAGAGTTAGCGTTGTGTTCCTCACAAACTTTTTTTAAAAAATAGATTTAGCTCTTACTTTTGGTACGTTGATCCATTTTGAGTTATTTTTTGTGTGTGGTATAATAAATTGGTCCAACTTTATTTTTGTGTGTGTTTATGTCAATTTTTCCAGAAATAATTTGTTGAGAAGATTATTTTCCTCCATTAAAGTGTCTTGGCCCCCCTGTCAAAATCATTTACCCTAAATGTGAGTGTTTATCTGCTGACTCTCATGTGGGTTCCATTGATCTATGTGTCTGTCCTGATTTGGAAAAAACAGTCTTGATTACTGAAGCTCCATAGTATGTTCTGAAACTGGCAAGTGAGCATCTTTTCCTTCGTTCTTTTCTTTGAAGTTTCTTTAGGCTTCTCTGGGTCTCTTGTATTTGTGTATGAATTTTAGAATTGGCTTGTCAATTTTTGCCAAACAGGCAGCTGAGATTTTTATATGGATTGCTTTGAATCTGTAGACTAATTTAAGGAATATTGCTAGGTTAATGTTAATTCTTTCAGTCCATCAACACAGGGTGTCTTACCATATGTTTAGTTCTTCAAATGATGTTTTGTTGTTTCAGATTATACACATTATACTTCCTTTGTTACATTTATTCCTCAGCATTTCATTCTTTCGGATGCTCTTCTGAATGGAATTGTTTTCTTAATTTCATTTATTCTTTATTGATAGTGTATATAAACACAACAGGTTTTTGGCGTGTCAAATAAATTATGTTTTAACGTCAAACCATTCTGATGCTAATGTGGAGAATAAACTTGAGAAACTCAAGGTAATTTAACTGGCTCTGTGTACAGTTAAAGGTAAAGTGCTTAGAAAATGCTCTAAGTACCTTGTTTTCCAAAGGTAGAAATGCTTAGTTCCCATAGTACGTGCAGCTAAAATTGAGCTACAGTTAGTAGTGTTGTTGTTGTTTTTATAAGTAGTTCATCCTTGATATTAAGTGTTTTTATGTATATCTACACATTTTAATTGGGCCTCGATTTTACACTTACTTTATTTAGATTGTTGGTTTTTCTTCAACCTGTAGTTGTATTACTTGACCTTGTAGCTTCTTATCAAATGTTCTCCTTTTGTGTTGGTCATTTGCTCCGTGGAAAGAAGTAATACAGATGGGTGGAATCATACGGATGAGGCTCCCATGTATATTCTGATCTTTGAGGCAAATTTTCTTTCTTACAGAGTTCCCCTGGTAGCATTGGTGGTATAGTGGTGAGTTTAGCTGCCTTCCAGAGTTCTCCTGGTATAAAGTCACTCAGTGTCATTTCTCTTTTTGAGTATTCATAGACCCCAAATAGTATCTTGTACACAGTAAGACATTTTATGCATTCTTCACTAATTTTATAGGATAGTATGAAATTAGGAGTAGTCAGGAAATTAGGAGGGAGGAGATGTAACAGGAGCAGGATGAATTTTTGAAGTCAAAACCAAAAATGTTTTAAAAATTATAGTATGCTGGACTTCACCTTGGTTAACTGAATTTTAGCCAAATACTCATATGTTGATTTGGTAGGGTGAAGATGATATGAGGAAGGATGCAGGATGTAGAAAAGAGATAATGACAAATATAGACAGATGCTTTCCATTTCCTCCTTGGGGATCTGGTTAGTGGGTGTTGTAGCGGTGGAAGTAATCTGAAAGAGTTGACTGGTGCTGATGTTTGCCTGGAGGTCAGCTTTATTAAAAAGGTGTTCTGGCTGTCAGCGTTAATTGGGCTGGCAAGTAAGAAGACTGAGTCAAATGCCAAAATCAACCCAGCTTCAGGCTTACGGCAGTGCTTGGTCAGCTTTTTTCAATGAATAGCTATTGGACACACATTTACATGTGTCCTATCTCAGATAATGAAGAAATTTCTATGTACACAAATCCTGTATTCTTCAGTGTTAAATATTGTTAGTTTTTAGGGAAATCCTCAGTTATTCAGATCCCAGGTCTATTGTTAAGAAAAGCCAGATTTTTCCAGCTAAGAGTTACTTAATACCAAAACTGAAATTTTATCATTTTGGATAAAAACTTAGTAAAATGTACCAACAAGTACTCTGTACTTTTCTGCCTGCAGATGTATTACTAAAGTTAACCCTCTTACAGGACTCGACGCTATTCTCACTAACCTCGAGTAACGTATGAGAGCTATTATGTGCAAACACAAATACCAATGATAGAAACCCTCACAGAAAGAATTCACTTGAGTTGGGAAAGGACACCCCCTTAGGTTGAGTTTTCTTGATAAATTCCATACATCACTTAAAAAAAGTAATAGCTTTGCTGAGATAGAATTTATATAGCATACAATTCACCCACATATTTAGTGTTTGGTTGAGTGATTTTTAGTGTTTCAGGGCTGTGATCATCACAAGAGTCCATTTTAGAACCATTTTATCATCCCAGTAAGAAACCCTGTCCCCATTAGCAGTTGCTTCCAGTTTTCTCTCAAAACTCCCAGTCCTAGACAATTACCATTCTACTTCTCTATAGATTTACTTATTACAGAGCTTTTGTATAAATGGAATCATGTAAAGTGTGTCATTTATGATGGGCTTCTTTCACAGATCAAATATTTTCAAGATACATTCATGTCGTGGCACGCATCTGTATTTCATTCCTTTTTATTGATAAATAATGGTCCATTGTGTGTATGTATTACATTTTATTTATCTACCAGTTGATAAATATTTGATTATTCCCTCTTTTTGTCTGTTTTAAATGATGTGTAATAAGCATTCATGTACAAGTTTTTGTGTGGACCTAAATTATAATTTTTCTTGGGTGTGTGTTTCTTGGGTATGCGTCTTCCTTGGAAGCGAATAAATGTTTTGTTGTTGCTGCTTGTGTTTTTTCTCACCAAGCTGGAGTGAGGCAGGTATGGTGGTAAGACAACTTAGGCAATATAGCATTTCTGTAAAATTAATTAGCAGATCAAAGGCTGAAACTTTTCATAAGTGGTTTCTCCTCTAGAATTTTACCATCTTTTTTATGCTCTATATGTGGGTTTTTTTTTAATTGTCAACACCATTTCAGAATATTATCAAAACATAAGATTGAAAGTCCTGGATTGTACCTGCATGATGGGCCAGTTCTCTCATCGAGTATCTGTATTTTTTGAATAACACCATTTTCCACACATTGACTTAATGTAGTAACGTAGGGTACTAGGAAAATGGTAAAAATATTCCTAGCCACTAACAATAATTTAGAGTGAATTCTAGAATTTCATTCTTAAAAAAAGTCGCTTTGATATCCTGTGGATAAACCCATGATTCTGGAAAGATCGTTTAGTGATTATTAAAAAAGATAATAAAGTCATTGATAAAATATCAATTATTAAGTTATTTCTTTTATTTACTAAATATTTATTGAGTGCCTGGTAGGTCCTAGGCATTGTACTTGGGATTAAAGCATAGATTGGGCATGGTCTATACCCGGGAGATGCTTACTGTGTTGTAGACTGTATGTATTCCTGTTATGTAAGGAGTTCTAGTCAAGTGGTTCTTCCTATATGGGAGAGCAGGAGTATACGGCGCATGTGAGAAAGTGGTTTGAGTTTTGAAAGGCAAGGTCGGGCCCACCTTGGGAGCATATGTCCTGAATATTTGAGACCTTTCACTGTGGGTTAAGAGGAACTGTCATTTAATTTTAAGCAGGGGAAAGATGTCTGATTTATATTTTAGAAAAATAACTAGTGGTGTTGACAATGTAGAGAGTTAAGATGTGGAGGGACTGGAGAGGAATAGCTTGGAGCTATTTTGCAGGTATAATCAGCACCAGTTAAAACTTGATTTGACTTCTATGTAGAGATGTTGTCAGAAATTTGATTATTGATATTAAAATTGATAGTGTTAGTTACCTTTAAATTGCTCTGAGACAAGAAATACAATATTTGGGAGCCAACTAAATCTCTTAGTTATGGATTCAGTTGTTCTGCAGAATTGGCTAGTAGTCTTGAACTTCCTTTACACTTCTTTGTACTAACATTCATGGCATTTTCTGGATTAGGTACTGTGCTGTTTCCTTGTCCGTGTCCTTACTTTCTCAAAAAATAATTTCCCCATCTCCAATTATGTTTCTAAGTAGACTAAAAGTTAGCATCTGATGAGCGAATTTGCACACAAGTCTGTGCCATGCCAAATGTATGAGAGATGGTTGAGCCGAAGGTGAGAGTCTTTGTTTGGGTAAATTGTATTGCCTGTAACTGAGACGAGAGACTACTGAAAAAGGAGAAGAAAAAAGAAGAAGATAAAAAAGAAGAAAAAAATAAACACTGGACACTTCATGTAAAGTCTGGAGTTGGATGTGGCGAAATGTTTTAAACTTGAAGGATTTCAGTTTCCAGGTCTGCAAAGTACCAGCCCGAGGAAGGACAGCCAACCTGTTGCAAAGTGGGAAGGTCTTGATTTAGTGGTGCTGGCCAGATGAGGAGCTAGAGACCATCAAGAAAATAGATCGATTTCCTCAGGACCGTAAAGCCCTTGAAGGTGTCATCTGTGCTGAGGTTTCTTACAACATAGGTGAGATCATAGCATTTCTCTGCCTCAATGTCTCCAGTGTTTTCCCCTCTTATTCAGAGTAAAAAGCCAAAACCCTTCCATGCTCTTGCCTTTCTGACTCCATCTCTTACTCCCCTCCTCCTGATTATTTTGTTCTGGTGACACAGGTCTCTTTGTCAGCGGGATTCCATGAATCAGAAAGTCCTTTCACCTCAGAGCATTTGCACTTGGTGTACTTCTCTGTAGGGGACTCTGCTCCAGATAATCAGATGGCTTCTTCTCTGATTTTTTTTTCAAGTGTTTAGTCAAAATTTACCTTTTTAGTGAGTAAAATAAAATAAAAAAATACAAAATACAACTCTAACATTTCATAGCCCCTTGCTCCTCCCTACCATGTGTCATCATCCACAATCAGTATGTTTAATGAATTTATTTTATTGTCTGTCTCCTCCACTGTTGTGGAAACTCCATGAGGGCAAAGATTTTTACTTCTTTTATATTCCCGGCTCCTGGAATAACACTGGGTGTACACAATAGGTATCCTCAGATATTTGTGGAAGGAAGGAGGAGAAAATATTCTCCTGTATATTTTTCTGTAATGCCATTGAACTTACACCATTGTCCTTAGCTGTGAAGGCCTCTTCTTTTAATGGTCAGTCTCAGTTTAAAATGTCAAAGCCGAAAACCCAGAATGTAACACATGGCCCAAATAAATTACATTTGCTTATGTGTGTGTGTGGTGTTTTTCTTCTGATTTTTCAGTTATCTTTGAACTAGAGGTAAGGAACCGTTGCATGTTGAATTGTATTACTCTGCCAAAATTCATGTTAAAGTTTTAATGCCCCAAATCAGAATGGGATTTTATTTAGAAATAGGGTTATTGCTGAGATTATACTGGAGCAGAGTGGGCCTGTCCTCCAGTTTGACTGTGTCCTTATAAATAGGGAAAATCTGAACACAGACATACACATGAAGAGAATATCGCATGAAGAAACTAGGAGAGAGGCATGCGACATGGGGACATATTCTCAAACACTGCACTCAAAAGGACCCAAGACTATGGACACGTTAACCTTGGACTTGCAGCCTTTAGAACTGAGAGAGAATAGATTACTGTTGCTTAAGCCACTCAGTTTTTGGTATTTCATTATGGTCGCCCCAGCTCACGAATACAGGCATTCTCACATCTCTTCACTGAGAACCCTTTATAAAGAACAATAATTGATTAATATGAATTTAAATGTGTAATTTATGTAGTAGTTTTTCTCTTAGTTAGGTCTTTGAAAATGCGTTTGAAATACAGAAAAAGTACTAAAGGAGAACTAAGAATATTGCTATGTAACACCTCCAGTAGAAATGACCATTCTTTTTAAAAATATTTTACTTATAGTAGATTCACATGAAGTTGCAAAGGTAGTACAGGGATCTTTTCTATGTTTTTCTTTAATATTTCCCAAGGTTAGAGCTTACATAATTATAGCACATGATCAAATCTAGGAAATTGGTATTGGTATAGTATGTGCATAGGATTCTGTGCCATTTGATCATATACGTAAATTTGAGTAACCACCACCCCTTTGAGACATAGAATTAGTCTATCACTGGAGCACCTGGGTGGCTCAGTCAGTGAAGCATCGGACTCTTGGTTTCAGCTCAGGCTGTACACCTAAAGTGTATGAGAGGTCCCAGTGTCTCTGCATGCTCACCAACATTTGACATTTTCCTTTTATCTGTTCTAATAGGTATGCAGTAAAATTGTAGTTTTAATTTCTCCAATGGACAGTTGTGTTGAAACTCTTGTTTATCTACCATATGTTTATTTTCTTTGGTGAAATGTGTCTTCACAGGTTTTTGGGGGTTGGGATAGCCTAATTGTATTGTTTGTTCTTTTTACTGTTTTGAGAGTTCTTCATATATTCTAAAGATGAATCCTGTCAGCTGTGTGGTTTGCAAACATTTTCTCTCTTTGACCAACAGCTCCCTATTTTCCCCATACCCCAGTCCCTGGCAACCAGACTGCACTCTTTCCCTGAATTCAGTAACTTTCTATTATTTTTTTTGGTTTCTACATATAAATGATACCATGCAGTATTACTCTAGCTTATTTCCCTTGGTATAATGCCTCCTAGGTTCATATATATTGTTGTACATGGAAAGTGAACCCAAAACTGGGTGATCATCTTTTAATTAACAGGGAATGAATGGTAGTTAAGTCAGAGCAGTAGACTAATGGATAGTGAAAAGATTCTTTGATGGAGTGTTTGTTTTTGTTTTTTTTTTTAAGATTTTATTTATTCATGAGAGACACAGAGAGAGAGAGAGAGAGAGAGAGAGAGAGGGGCAGAGACACAGGCAGAGGGAGAAGCAGGCTCCATGCAGGGAGCCCAACATGGGACTCGATCCCGGGTCTCCAGGATCACACCCCAGGCCAAAGGTGGCGCTAAACTGCTGAGCCACCTGGGCTGCCCAAGTGCTTGTTTTTTAGTAGATGCTATGTTTACTATATTTTAATGTGCAGCAGACATATAGAAACAATGCATCAGGAAAGCACAGAGTAATTTATTTAATCCTTAACTTCGTTCTCACCTCTCAGAAAAGCTTGTCTCCTAGAAAAAGAAAGAATAATTGTCTATCTACTACCTAGCTATGTAATTACCTACTTAAGGCAGGACCTGGGAGGGAATGAAAAGATAAGGATTGAAATCTAAGTAGATATACAAAAATGCATGGAATGTTTAATGGCAAGTTGGAATCAGAGGGTATTATTTAAGAGTGGAACCAAAAAGGATTTAGATTTTTGAAAATAGATACAATAAAATAGAGATTACAAATAAAGAGTTCAGGAAATAAAGAGGAAACAAAAGGGATTGACTTTCCTTTTGGTCTTTGTGCCTTGAGGCTGTGAGATGTACTGTCACTGGAGCTGGTGTATGCTGGTAACAATTAGAGCTCATTTGTCATTTGTCCTACACAGAATGGAAACACCGATATAATCACCTATTCGGGACTCAGGCTTTGTAAATTGGGAAGAGCAATTTGATTATTTTGTATTATTCTAGATTCATCATAAATGTTCATTGAAGCATGGGGAGATATGAGCAGAAGTTAAGCCCCATGATAAATTCCTAAATAAAGTATTTACCTGTCATCTAACTATATATTTGTGCAGCATAGGCTTTATTCTCACATGATGGTTAGTGGAGATAAATGCTTAGATATTTTTTGAAGGAATCTGTGAGCCTCAGATAGGCAGCCGAAGGGCAAGAACACCGAATGGCAGGAGGCCGTGAGTAGCTTACAAGCCCAGCCCTCAGACCCTGCTTTCCTGGCTGTGCTGCTCTGTGCTCTGAGGCCAAGTCCTTTCCAGAGCCACATGCAGTGGGCAAGTCATAAGCCCTAAACAGGAGGTTTTAAGATATTCTTTGTTTTCCTTTTTTTCTCTACACAGAGTTTGCCTGGTGATGTGAAGGGAATCATTTTTACTTTCCCAGTGTAGCATAATAAAATGTGCTCATTTAAATGTTAAATATCTGATCTTATCTATTATATTACTAATATAAATTTTGTACAATTATCCCAGCGTATAGTTTTTCCATCAAGTTGATGGAATAGAATTTGAGTTTGATCCAAATGCAGAACCAGGACATCAAATCATAAAAATGTGTGGGAAATATCAGAAAGGGAGACAGAACATAAAGACTGCTAACTCTGGGAAACGAACTAGGGGTGGTAGAAGGGGAGGAGGGCGGGGGGTGGGAGTGAATGGGTGACGGGCACTGGGTGTTATTCTGTATGTTAGTAAATTGAACACCAATAAAAAAAAAATAAATAAAAAAAAAAAAAAAAAAAATGGAAAAAAAAAAAAAAAAAAAAAAATAAAAGAGACCGTCAAAGTCAAAGGACAATTCTTTGGGAGAAAAGTTTATCTTCTTGCTGTTGAAGAGTATGTTGCAAAAGTGAGACTGATTTCTTTTGAAAATCTTTTCCATAAATTCATTGTTTTATGTTAACAAATACATTCATGCACATGCCCACATCGCCACATAGATGTGGCTTAAATAAATATTTTCCATTCTATTCTTATAATTCATGAATTTATTTTATCTATTATATGCAGGTATGATTTCATTGTTGCTCTTTTTCATGGTATCAGATTTTAAGGTAT
Organism: Canis lupus dingo; assembly: GCF_003254725.2. NCBI lineage: Eukaryota > Metazoa > Chordata > Mammalia > Carnivora > Canidae > Canis > Canis lupus. The sequence goes on along the minus strand of NC_064244.1, from coordinate 48,985,036 downwards.
AGGACACCCCAAATTTATGCTTCTTAATACAGTTCTGTGAATGCTTGGCAAACATAGCCAGGGGTGGCTAAAGAACTACAAAATAAAATGCACTAGTGGACTTCTGAAAATTATATTTAGTGGTAAGTCAAAAGAACACATTTAATGTTAATTTTTAAAGTATATTTTCATTGTTAATGTCATTTTTAATTACGTACAATAAAGCTTGGGTCACTAAAATCTGTGAGGACTATTAAGTTTTGCCCAGTGGGTTCTGGAATATGCAAGTCGAGAGCTGTGTTAGGGTAGTGGCAGGAAGCTGGTTAAGAGCGCCCCAACACTGAGAGCTGTAGAGTAGGATTCAGATCATGTTCAGTCTAAACAGATCTCCAACCATTCTACTTCTGCAGTCATATTTAAGGATTGTTGATAGTCTGTTCCTAAAGCTAGAAGGCAGTAGAGCCAGGAACAAGATTCAAGGTTCAAAGTCAAGGTTACCATGTTTAAATCGAGAGAGAAGGACAGGAATTTAAAACGTTAGTTGACACATTTGGAAATGTATGTCTTTTCTGTATGCAATTGCATGTCAGTGCCTACTCTAAAATATGTATGTTTTTATTTTTTTCCTCATTTCTGCGTTAGAGAATTGAAATATGTTTTGGTTTTCCGGGGGAAGGATGGTTATATTATTCTTAAAAGTTGGCCTTGAATGTCAGATACAGAAACCAAACAAGTGCTTCCTACAATATCATGAATCATTTTGAATCTGGAACAATTTTGCAGGAAAGAAAAGAGCACCTTTCAGGCCATCAAATAGGTGTAATCACTAGCTACAACTAAGTCACCAACAGGTGATAATAGTTTTATTTCATTAAAAGTTTAGTTTTTGAATATTTTTGTGGCAAAATCTGGACATTGGATAAATGATACTTGGCACTCTAAGTTCTTATGTTTGAGGAAATAGAGTAAAAGATGAATAGACAAAGAGTGAGTCTGTTTGCCAAGGCGTAAGGCCACGTCTGAAGGAAATACTGCTAATGATAAGAGGGCATAAATAAAAATTTAAAGATAAAAAGTACATAGTAAGTTCTAAGAATATATGTATATATTTTTCAAAATCATCTACTTCACCATCTTACCTCAACTACCTTTTGAGGTTTTTTTCCCATGTCATTTCTACACTATAGGAGCCCTTCTAATGGGCTTAGTGACTGTCCTACAAAACATCTTATCTTTTCTTACCTAATAAGCACTGTACCTTAGCAGACAGATCTCATTTTGTTTTTGTTGAGAAATTTCATTTGTTTAAGGATTTCACAATAATTTAAAAACATATTGGACTAAACTCATAAGGGGGTTTTATAATCGGTTGTTTTATTAAAAAATTGTCTTCTTTTGATATACCCAATTTCTGAAAGTTATAGACATAAAAATTTGGAAGTGAAATGTATCATCTTTTAAATCAAGAAGAGTTAATATCCTCTTGATTAATTTTAAACTTAATAAACCATCTCTGTTGACATTTTATTTGTGATTCTACAGCTGATTATAGAGAATACCTACTCAGAAAAATTCTGTTTAAATGGTATTATTGATCTAAATTTCAAATCACTGATTCTAATAAACGTTTAGGTTTAATTTTAGAGCATTTATTTTGGTGCCATCATGTATTTTATCCAGCTTTACTGTACTTAAACCCTTTGAAGAAGAATTGGATAGACCATCGGTATTAGTAATTGCATCTCCTGGCATAGAAGGACAAACATGCCGTATTTCTCAGAAACCACCAACTTAGAACTGCAAGAAAACAGGGCTTAAGAATTGTTCTCATTATTAATGATAATGTATGTAAAAGTACTGATTCTGATTTAAATACTGTATAGATCATGTGTTTTGTTGTCAATGCTCAAATAGATCTGACAAAATTTTAGCACTGCTAAGCATATTATATAATTTTGATCATTTTGTATTTTTCTAGAATTAATTGTAATTCTAGGGATATTGCTCTAAAAGTTCTTTTCATTTGATTAACGAGTCATGTAGCTTTTGACTCTTCAGTGTGTTATGCAGAAAAACAGTACGTGTACATTTGTAAACATGGTGTTTGTATTTTAAGTATATGCACTGCATAATGTTTCCAGATTAAATGATTCCATGCTCACCTTTTTGCAGTATTTATTGACGTTAGTTTTTTTCCTCTTAGTCTTTCTTTGGTTATTTTTTCTGTCTGAATATATTACATATGTCCTTTTCCTTCTGTTGCTGCATCAAGACCACTCTAATTTCACTCTCCTTTATGAATCTGACTCCATTCAGAACAGGAAAAAATAGATAAATGTCTATAACTATGATCATTAATATATATTTTTCTAGAAAATTTGGTGATGAAATTGTAAGATATATAATAATGGGATTGGATACTAAATACTATATTTTTAGAGGACCTGAGGTTGTTAACTTTTTTTTTTTAAGATTTATTTGTTAGAGAGAGAGAGTGAGCGAGCGAGTGAGCTCTGGTGGAGGAGCAGAGGGAGAGGAAGAGGGAGAGAAGCAGACTCCCCAGTGAAATGAAGCCTGATACAAGGCTAGATCTCAGGATCCTGAGATCCTGCTTGATCTGAGCCCAAAAGAGTCAGATGCTTAACTGATGGAGCCATTCAGGCACCCAGTGAGTTTTACATCTTGATGAAATAGACAATGTATATTTTGTATGCAATTTGTTACCATTTTTTTCAGTTAAAACTTTTTATTTTTGGCACCAGAAAGGAGGGAATATTGCAGAATTTATCAGTAAACTATGACAAAAAATTCACCTTGCAGTAGTTCGAGATTGGGCCAAATTTCTAAAGGGCTTACAATTCATTAGCTGATAAAATCATTTTCCTAGCTATATCTCTGATAGTTTTAAGTTTATAATTTATGAAAGTAAAACGTACCTCCTCCTTTTTCTCACCTATAAGCTGTACCTATGCATGTAATTACAGCAAAGGAACATTTTTTTTCTGGGGAGATCATGTGTGTGCTTTCCTAGTTTGTAGAAGGAAAAAGACACACATGGTTAATGTCTGGATAAAGTAGTGAATAACAGTAACCATGAGCTCTGTACAATAGCATTGTTCCCCGAAGCATGGCTTTACAGGTGGTGCAACTTTCACTCAATTTCCTTCTATTTTTAGCCTCCCAAAGCCAAAATGCATGTGTTGATAAACATTTGTACTGATGATCTCAGATCAATCCATGATATAGAAAGCAGAGAGGAGTAGAAAACTTTGCGGCAGTAGTTTTAGCTTTCACATGAATAATCAGATACCAGATAGATTTCTGAACGATTTTTTTTAAAGATTTTATTTATTTATTCCTGAGAGACACAGAGAGGCAGAGACATAGGCAGAAGGAGAAGCAGGCTCCCTGCAGGATCACATTCTGAGCCAAAGGCTCAACCACTAAACTACCCAGGTGCCCCTCTGAACTCTTTTTTTTTTTTAATTAGAAGGAGTATATAGATTCCTAGGTAATAAGAATTTGTTCTGAAATCCTCAGGAAATGTGATTGGTGTTTAGGTGGAGTTTAGATCATGGTCAAAAGAGCATCTTTCACAGATCAAGTGGTCATTTATTCATTAAATTAAGTTGCGATTGATCACGTACTGTTTTTATCTCTTGAACAACTGATTGGGGAGACCTTATACCTAGGTGTTATTGCTGAGTTTTGCTGTGAGAATATGTACTGTTTTATATGAAAGCTTTAGGAGCTGGGGGAAATGAAATCCAGGAGCTCAAAAACAAAGGGAACTCATTCACAGAGAAAAACTAGAATGAGAGTATCAGAAAGGATAAAGACAAAAGGTAGCAGGTAATGAAAAATGGAATATTACCTGGCTACACTGTGGCTTCAGTGTTTTCCTTTAATAATTTATTGCTATGAACTCTGAACATCTACCTTATAGGTTACAGATCACATTATTTTACTTGGGAAACATGGTAAATGTAAAATGGTTTTTCAGATTGTGTCAATAAAATAGGTTTTTTACAGTTGAAGTTATTTACTTATAAAGGTAGCAAGTATAATGCTTTAAAAAGTATTTGTTTAAGTGCATATTAATTTAGACAGGGCTGAGTAAGAATGTATAAGTTTCTTTGGAAGCCCTTTATAAAATGAAAGTGTATAGTATAAACATATAAGAGTTTAAAATAGAACATTTTAAGCGAGCTTCTCAAGCCATTTATATATTGACAGGTTGATTATAAATCTTCAGTCTTTAAAACGGAATTCAGCTAACCGAGGCCTCTTAGGGTTCCCCCCAATTATCTTGAATTGATGAGGTTTATGGTAATTTGTCACTTTTATAGCCTTGGAACTTGGCACTCTACTTACCTCAAGGTTTTTGTGTTTTACTTTTTCCTCCCTAGCAACCTACTTACTTATTTTTTTTTAGGATTTTATTTATTTATTCATGAGTGCCTCAACGGAGGTGGTGTCTACAAAGGCACTCCTGACCATCCTCAGGACCTACAAGCCCACACTCCTTTTTGTTTCTGGATCTACAACTAGGTTCAAATCCACAGCAACTCTCAAAAGATGAGGTACTAGCTGTGACTCAGGAAGAGGTGTGATACACACCAGAAAGAACTGAATGATTTTAAAAAGTTAAATAGACGAAAAGCTAGAGGGTATATGTGAGAGTGGATATTAAAGGTGTATTATCAAGGTGGAAGGGATATAAAGTTAGATTGCGCTCACTCATCAGAGATTCTGGATTCAGTGTTTTAGCTGAAAGAGCTAGGAAGGGCTCTAAACGGTTGGTTGGTTGGTCAACTGGCTGGACCCAAAGTGTGACTATATTAAATGAAGTCAAAATGCCTTATTATATGGTAGAGGACGGTATCCAAAGGCTTAGTGAGATTGTAATGTTACTATATATATATATATATATATATATATATATATATATATATATATATATATATAGTAAGACTTGCTCTCCAACCATGGAAGGACACACTGTTAGAGTTCCTAAATTAAGAATTGGACTTCTTAGGTACAGTGAAAATTGTACATGAAGCCTCAAGAAGTAGGCACGTCTAGGTGTGACTTTTGGTTGTACCACTCAATAGTGGCTGTGTGACCTTAGAAAAGTCACCTAACCTCTTTGAGTTCTAATCTTGTTTATAAAGTGGACATGGTCATAGGAGTCTTCTAGGGTTGTTGTGAGAAATATGATACTAATACAAAGACCATATAGGATATACTGTATACAAATAGACTATATATGAAACACCTGGATGGTACCTGGTGTGCATTTATCATCGACCAGATGCTAGCTCCTCCTCCTGCTAAGCAGAACCACCCGTATGGATGTTTGGGTAACAGGTGTTTTTCAGCCCACAGCCGGCTCTGCCATCAGTTAGGCCTAGGGGGCTGTGGTGCTTTTTACTGTGTCAACTTGGCTAAGCTGCAATGATGTTTCTCGGAATCCTTTTTTCTGTATGGTTTCACTGTAGTGACTTCGTGTTATGCCTCTTTAGCTAAGTTCATGATACTTTTCACAGATCCCCTTCCTATATGATGTCAGGTATACCTGGCCGAAAGAGAGATGTGCATGAGATGTGAAAATTAGAAGCCACACACCTGCCATTAGGCCTGAAGGTCTTCGTGGTGTGAGGCAATGAGAGGCTGGTGTAGAGGGGCCAGCAGACTCCAAGTTGTCCTTGTTTTCTCCGGATTTGCATTTAGCTCTTCTTGACAGCTGGTTCTAGGACCAGGAGACTCCAGGCTCACCCCCTGTCCTTGGGCTACAGGTTAACAGCAATCCCTGAACAGAGGCAGTAGCTCTACAGAGACCAGCTCCTCTTTGTGGCCCCGCTGCAGCGGCTAGATGGCTTCGCCACCACCCTTGCCTGAAATTTCCCTTTTCTAACGTTTTAGGAAGATTTTTCTCTGATTTTGTTTTTTTCAGTTCTCCTTTTTAGACCTTTATTTTCCCAGATTTTTCCACAATTGTGTAAGGTCTAATTCCTAAACAGTGGTCCTTTTTCCGTAATGCAATGGACACCTTGATTTTTTTTCTTCCCTGGCTCAATGTTGATTGATGGCCTGATGAATGCCAGGCCAATGCAACAGCCAGCTATTAGCCAAACGTGCCTACTGAGCACTTGAAATGTGGCTGGTCTCATTTGAGACATGCCCTGTTGAATAAATACTGGATCTTGAAGACTTAAAACCGAAAACACACAATCTATCCCATTATTCTAAAACTGATGTTATATTAAGGATACGTTAAAATAACATGTTGAATGTAATTAGGTTAAGCACATTATTAAAATGTGTTTCTTTTTACTTTGACATGAGACTGGTAGAATATTCAATATTACATACATAGCTCACATTATACATTTCTCCGACAGTGCTCATCTAAGTCCTTTTATTATATAGAAATGCTTTTTATGTGCTGGTGGCTACAAGGAGGATTTTCCTTTCTTTACTCACCACCTTATTATGAGGGGGGGGGGTCGGTGTTGCTATTGAATGAAATAAACATATTCCCAGTGTCTAGAGCGAGACAGGGAAATAGGGCCTGGTGGTGGTTAGAATTGAAAAGCTGTGCGAGTGTTTTAGATGAGATTTTGTGGATTAAAGTAGGAATCCAAATATTACTATAACTCTTTTTTAAAATGAGGAAACATATTCTAATTTCCAAGAAAAATAAACTTAGAAGGAAGATTTTGTGAAAACAACTTGTTCTTAGTTGAAGACTGTTTCTATATTAGGAAACAAAACACCATGGAGTATGTTGTAAGGTATTTAGTGCTTGTAAAATATAAGCTTAGGATTGACTTCAAATTATTAAAAAATTGCCCTTATTATTACATTAAGGATTAATAGCCTATGTGAAGAAATATTTTAAGTGTAGTTGAAAATTATATAATTAGTCTGTAAATCCTTTATTGTCTTTACCAAGTATGTATAAAATCTTTTTGAAATAAATCTAGTAAGAGCTGTTTAAGGATAATTTGGTATGATATTCTCAGGTTTACGATCAGAGATCTAGCTCAGTGATGTACTCTGAGTAAATGTTATGATTTACTGGCTAGATTATTATGTTTATAGTACTATTATACAAAGTCATAACTAAGTAAAATGAAGCCCCGTTTTCTCTAGATTGGTATGGAATGGCTTGCTGCATCAAAAAGGTACAAGTGCAAAAAATGATTCAGAGCACTATTTGAGGACTGAGTTTATGAAACCAAGTGCTTTTTATGTTAGCTGCTACAAGAAAAAGAACACTGTGATTCAAATTTTGTAGGTAGGTATCATCAGTATCATTTTAAATGTTAAGAAAACAAATGCTGAACACAATGTTTTCTTATCCAACATAAAACTTCCTGGATAACATTAAAAATGGGAAATCCTATTCCTCAACCTTCTGAATAATTTTATAAATATAGCATTAAACATTTGCATCAGGTTCTCAGTAAAATGCTTTCTTTGGTGTGGCCATGTGCCAGTAGCCAAGTGCCATGATGCTACTCAATCTCTGGCTCAAAGAAAGTGAGACCCTGAAAGAATAGAAGCAACTCTTCATTCTGTTGGCTAGAAAACTTGATTTATAATCCAATTTTGCCTAATGGCCCACTTAATGACTCAATTTTTTGCTATACTATGGCTGTCAGCTTAAGGGAATGTAAGATTTAGTTGGTGGTAATTAAAGGCTCTAGTTGTGCATGAACAATAATAACGCATTTGTACCTTATTAATATCTTAAAAAAAGACCTTTCCTATAGGCTTTTTGAAAATAAGATTTTAAATAAGGGGAAGGATGGATGCCTGGGTGGCTCAGATGGTTAAATGTCTGCCTTTGGCTCAGGTCATGGTCCTGGGGTCCTGGGATCGAGCCCACATCGGGCTCCCTGCTCACAGGGGGTCTACTTCTCCTTCTCCCCTACTACTCCCGAACTTGTGCCCCCTCTCTTAAATTAATAAATAAATCTTTTAAAAATAAAAGAGAAACACATTTACTGACTGCTTTCTTTCACTGGCATTATCTCTTAATCCACAATACTATTTTTCCTTTACTTTTTTACAAATGAAGAAACAAAAGTAGAGAGGTTAAATAACCTGGCTATTTCTAAAAATTGGTAAATATTGCTTTGTCTTTGCATGAACTTTGTCTTTCTCAAAGAACTTTTAGTTCTGTTTCTTCCTTTTCTTGTGAACTGAATTTTACCTCAGAAGAACCCTGTGAAGGTCTGTTTTATGAAGCATAGTTTTTTATTTATTTATTTTTATTTTTTAATGAAGCATAGTTTTACAGGTGAGGAAAATGAGGAAAGAAAGGTTAAGCAAATTTTAGTGGTATAACTTGAGATGGTAAGGAGTTCTCTTGATTTTTGCAAATGTAATGGATAGTAAAAATTTGAGTAAGAAGAAAAGTCACAGTATATTTTATTATGTCTCTCCAGATATGCTATTAGTGATAAGGATAATCTCACATTTGTTCTCAATTAGATTCTAGATAAAGATAGAAGGCCAAAGGGTGGGTAATGGGAGAAGATAGGGAAAAGAGGAGAAGTAAGTTTTTTCCTTAAAAAAGGGGGAAAGTTGGATTTATGGATTTTAAATAAACAACACACTGCAGCCACCAAGTAATTTCAGAAGTTTATTCAATTGACTTATTTAAACTTGCTTATAGCACAACTCACTACAATTCCCAAATATTGGATAACTGGTATAGTATAATTCTCAAATGCCAAAATGAGTAACAGTTACTGTAATGACAGAAATGCCAGATTCATTTGAGGTTTTTTTTTTTTTTTTTTTCATTTGAGGTTTTTTTTTTAATTTTCTTGCTTTTCTATAAGTGTAGCTCCTGGGCCAGCAGAGCCATACCACCTGGTAGCTTATCAGCAATGTGGATACCCAAGCCTATCCCACCCCTTCTGAAAACTATGCATTTAATAAGATGTAATGTGAGCCTATGAAGGTTTAACAAGTAATGCTGAGGCTGACTTTTGATCTAGGTTGATTGTTAAACTATATACTTACCTTCAAATACTGGGATCAGAATAGATATTACCAGTAGCATCCATTTAGTCCTGTAGAACTTGTGAATCAGGACTGTATACTTTTTTTTTTTTAAATGACAGGTGAAAATTTTTCTAAAATGAGAAAATTAAATTACACTGTAACTACATCATCATGTCTTAAAAATCTCTGGAATGCACAAGTAGGTGCCTATTAATCTTCTGTTTTGAGGCAAAAAGAAAAAAAGTAAAGGACTGTAGTTTACAATTAGTTATATTTCATGCCTTAATTAGTATATAATATGTGTTGTCAATTATGGTCACCCAACTACACTTTTCTTTTTCCTCAACAGATGGTAAGACCTGCTTCCAAAACCCGAATGCCTTTCTGCACCCTTATCTAAATACCTGACGTGGATCGATTTTCCCTATCAGTCTCCTTCGCCCATATTTGAGGGACATCACCAATGGATCAGATCACTCTTCTTGGTGCCAAGATGGAGCCTCACAATCCTTATTAATAAAGGTACCCATGACAAATCGATCTAAGTTTGCACACAAGATGGAACCTCTTATCAAATGTAGTTTTGCGTATTAAATAGTGTCCTGCAAATGCTAAGTTTTTCATTGGTACAAGCAATGAAAATTGTTGCAGAGGAAGTGAGAGTAGTTCGCTCTTGATTCAGATCATCTCTCATATTCTCAAAGCTCCTTTAGCAGTATTATTACCAGAGAGTCTTTAGTGACTATCCAACTTCATCAAATTTTAATCTGATACTACTGACAGCACAGAGCACAGGTCTTCTAAGTCTTGAAATAGGTCAGATATGAAGATAAATCAATCACTTTTTAGCTCTGTGACTTTGGTCACGTTACTTCTCATCCTCAACTATAATATGAGGTTAACATCATCTTTATTCAAAGAGTATTGAGGAAACTAAATTAGTTAATATGTGAATGTGACCCACTAAGTATCTAAGTTAGAGAAATTTCATAAATAAATGTCATCCTCTCTCACTTCCCTTTTCCTCTTAATGGTTTTCTTTTTTTTTTTTTTTCTGTGGTTTTCTTGGTAGACAAGGTGACATGTGTAAAGCAATTAAAATATTGACCAGTTTCTTGCAAGAGCAATAGCATCTCTTGCTATGCTGTCAATAATAAAAATGCAATTTACTGGGCAGTCTATACTTACTAGATATTTTTTGGTTGAAGCTCTTAGGCTTATAAAGATGTGAAAGAGTAAGAGGAACTGAGGACTGTGTCTTAACAGTATTTAATTTACTGATAGTGACGTATGTAAAAAGGAGTAACCAAAAACTTGGTAATGGTCCAATAACTATTTTTAGAAGTGTTGTTATAAAAAAATGATTCTCAAAGTACATCTATTGCACGATGTGAGAGATTGTGAACGGCAAAGTATTTATTTTTCTGAACCTGTAATAGAAGCATGGTTATAAGATAAGTGAATGCACATTGCAGTGGACATGTGCTATTCTCATAGGATGTTGATACCAGGGCTTAAAGATACCTCTCAGTGATGTTTCTCATAAGATCTATATAAAAATGAAAATGTATCAAAGCAATGTTTATTATAGCGTTGTCTTCAGTAAAAAAGGGAAACAAAGGCTTTCCAGAGAAAGGTGTACACTGACAGAACTTAATGCCTACATTGAGAATTACTGAAAATCGGAAACTTTTCAAGAAAGTCAAAGTTGAGCATGTTGAAATATTCAGAACCTTAGGAACACTGCTTTTTGACAGTGTGCTCTGCATTCAACTGCAGAATCTATGAAGATTCAAAAACTGTCACTCCATTTAATCAGAGTGTTCTCTTCTCTAAGGCATTCCTTAACAAATGATCCAGATAAAAATCAAGTTTTAAAAAACTTCTATCTTCATTTAGCCACAGTGAAGGCATAAGTGATAATTCTATTTATTGGCTTTTTTTTTTTTTTTTTTGGTAGTACCATTCCAAGTGCTTTAAAATCAAGATTCCAAGGCAGAAACGGCTTTGCTGTTATATTTAGCATTTAATACTAGGGTGGCATTATTATATTAATAGCAGACTGAGAAATATTGTTTTTTTTATTCTTGAATTTGGTGATTCTTTGTACAAATTCTGATTCTTATGTTTGTCTAATTTAGATTACCCTAGCTTCTACTGACTATAAAATGAACTGATTTTAGTTTGTGAATTTGTTTTTTTTAAATCAAGAAATAATTACCTACTGAAAGAATTCAGAAATGTGACTTAAGTTTGGGCACTTATAAAATGCATATATGAGAGTATTTAAAATGAACCTTCACAGTAATTAAGCTCAGTAGAAACACAAATTGTTGATAGTGATAGCTTAGAAATTGAAATCTTATTAAATAATATTATTTAATAATTATTATTACTGTACTTGATTAGTTTTAGGATTTTTCTTTTTTTTCCCTTTGTTCTTTATTGGAAAATGTGTTTCTACATGATCAATACTTGTGAGAAATCACTACACAAGATCAACATATAATTTCTTGTTTCACTCTTAAGCTCATGCATATATTTATAATTTTATTTTCTTAAGTTTATTTTTCCTTATAAATTCATTAATCATCTATTGGATGGCTACTGTTTGACAGATACCAGGAGAAAATGGTTTCTTTTCGTCTCAGGTTTTAGCTGGCTTCTAATAAACTGGTGGCTCTAGGAAATGCTGCCCTTCTTAATATTTGGCAGCTTTTAGCTTCATCTGCATACAATTTAAATGTTTTAAAGTAAAATTAGCAATGTATAATTTTCTAAATTTACTTTTAATATGCCAAATGATGTTATTCTCAGACTAAGTTATGAAGATTTGTATAAGCCATTTAGAATGGTTCTCCAGACGATGCTTTCTTATTTTTAAAAGGTATTTATTTTATTTATTTAAGGGTATTATCTCTGTAGTTTGTGGATACAGATCTATAGACTGATGTTATCACTGAGCTAATACATTCATATTGGAAATGAAATTTGTTTTTTTGAGAAATCTATATTATACTAGTAACTTTGCTTCATGTATAACCTATAATTGACTTTTATTTTTATTTATTTATATTTAATTCGCTGAGATCAAGACCAGAGCTGAGTTCAAGAGTTGGATGCTTAACTGACTGAGCCATTCAGGCACCCCTATAATCAACTCTTAAATTTAGGAATGAACTGAAAGCATAGTTGATAGAGATGAAAGCCAGGTGTTGGTTGGAAATGGTTGCAGTTCATTTTAAAGTTCTTAAAATATTGCCCCTCTATATGTGTTTTGCTAATTTTTCAGTCGTGACATGTATTACTTCCACTTTGAGCAATAAACTGGTTACTATAAACACCAATTTTTATTTCCGTAAGGGAACATTGAGCTTTGTCAAAAACATCATTTTACCAATGTATTAGTTATATGTCACTAGATTATAAGCATAATTTATTTTGATATGTGAGCAAAAATTGACGTTTATAAACTGTGGTTTTCTGCTTTCTATCTTTGATAGTGTCTAATGTACACCACTTTCTTTCACAGATATAATTTTAAACACAATAATAACAGTGTAAGAATAAAAACCTGTATTATTCTATCATATTTCTTGGAATATCACGTACCATCAGATAGGTGCTTTTATTGAAATACAATTAGTAGTAATAAGGCTACATTTGGATGTCTCCTAGCCTGAACTCTTGAAGCCTCATCGGTCGCAATTTGTTTGGATGGTGCTATTTTTAGTGTGGTAGGCATATTTTAGCTTGTGTCAAAATACGCTTACCTGCATTATCAGATATGTGACGACACAGGGTAGGAATGTTGGATTAGTAGTTCATAATCAACACTTTGCTCATAGCTTACACAAAGACCACCTTCGTGATGGAAATAAAGAAGCTCACTTTTTTTTGCGCTTGAGTTCTCTCACTTCTGAAACTGGGATACTTGTGTTGTTTCTTTTACAGGAATAATTCAGATTTCCTTTTTTTTTTTTCAATTAAGGGAAAACCAATTCCAAGGCTTATAATACTATAATAATAAGTAAAAAGAAATGCCAGCTTCCTTCTATATATATCTATAAAGCCTATTTCCAACAATTCCTTATTCTAGATATTAAATTATATAATAACAAAGAAAAAAATTTAAAAGCCACTCTTTATTGCACATTTACAATATATTTGACAATCTCTGTGTTAAACAAATCACTAAATTAGTTACATTTTGGGCATGCATTGCTCTTTTGAACTACTGAAAATCAGTAAGTTTTTATTTCTTCAGGTGAGTAATCCTGCAAATAATGTATTTCTCTATTGGTGGGGATCGGTCTCAAGTTTTTTGCATTTACTATTCTGTTCATATAATAATTAAAAATGTTGCACTAATGCTATTATTAGGTCTGTATAAAGAATAGCCTGCTTTCTTCATAATAGAACAGGAAAGAAGTTGAGATAATTGGAAACCAAAACTGAATACACCCTGCTAGATTAGTTCCCAGAAAATGAAATTTATCTGTAATGCACATAATTTGCCTAAGAATAAGTGGTGATTGACTAATTATTTTTCAGCAAAGATACCATCTACCCAGATTATCATTTCATTCTGTATTTTTACTACTTTTAAGTGGAGGAAAAGCCTCAGTCTTTACAATTTCAGTACAAAAGTGGTATCATAACATTAGAGGCCATAAATCCTAAACCAGGAGGAATTGTGAAATTAATTATGAAATTAATAGTGCATTGTTGCTAAGTGCTAGACAGACCAGCTCCTGAATAAACTTTAGTTTGTTACATGAAAAACATTAATAAATAAGTCCAGTTATTCTCATACTTTCTATAAACACCAACAGTTTATATAATGCACCATTATAAAAACTTCAAAGCACATTTTATAAAGGTTTAATTGTAATTGTTATCTACATCATTTGTGATTGTTCAACTGTAGTAAGGTATGAAAATTCCTAAAACGGAAAGAAAAAATAGCAAAGAAAGCAGAACACAATGAATCCAATGACCCAGTTCACTGAATAAATATAGATGATCACCATATCCATGTCAAACCACCATCCACGGCTATCATCCTCAAAGTGCAGATAATCCATCCTATGTGCACCGTGTGGGAACTGCCTTCTTGTAACAGGAGCTGCATGTCTGTGGAAACCTAGAAAGATGCATGAACATATTATTTTAAAGCTCAGTGAATTAAGATACGTGCTCAAAAAGGAAGCTGCATTATGAACATTGGTACCATGAACCGAGCGTATCTTGATGTCACTGAGTGGTATGTTGTATTCCTGAGAGTTTTTTTCAATGATAACAAACTGTCAGAAGTCTCCTAGTTATGGGTTTCAAGGGCAGGAGCAGTAAAATTAACATAAAGTATGGGATATAGAGTCAGGAGACTATTTTTGTTCTGTCAGTTTCTTGGGCAAGTTATTGGATCTCTGGGTCTCTGATCGCTCATCGATGCCATCTAATAATCACATTCGATCCTTACAAATTTTTAAATTATTTTCACATGAGAGCAATTTCTAAATTTAAACTTGATTCAGGTTGTATTGTCACAACTGCTTTTTTTTCTTTTTAACTTCTGATCACCAACTTAACCTTTTATCTCATTCCTTGAGAATTTGTTATTTGAGCAAAGTTCTATGAGAAAAATGTCTCTCGTTTTTAGCATTGAGTAAACTGCATAGACAAAATGGTACACCTTTGAAGAAATTTACTTCTAATCTTTATAGATATTAAAGCATGGGCCTACTTGAGATTGGCGCATAAAAAGCAAATCTCAAAAGTAAAGTGATAATGTAGCCACACCCTTGAAAAAAATGCATGGGATTATTAGGGTGAATGTGGAATATTAGGGTAAGTAGAGATGCTGCCAATGGACTTTTGCAATGGACATAATTCTATTCCCAGTCTGATAATGATTCAGGTCTCCCTAGTTTTCACATACAGAAATAGTTTGTTCTCTGTTATATTCCATCACTTTGTGTATGAATTGGCTCTAGCTGATTTTTCATGCTCTTGACTGCTTTGCAGGGGATGTCAAGAGAGGCATGAGCTCTAAAACCAAAGCACTGCTTAAGAACATAGGGGAAGGAGAAGACCTTTCCAAGAACATGAGAGTACTGAAAGTGCCAATTAATATTTCATTAAAAGGTGGTTTTTTTTTTTTATAAAAACAAAAACAAAAAAGCCCTCTTCGCATAGTAAAAGTCACTTCAGTGGTTGAAAGGAAATGAAGAAATGCAACCAGTCAGCCATTTCATTGGATTCCAAGTGCCAGCAAATTATAAGACCAACCAACCAACCATTGAACAAAAAAAGTACAAACATACCAAAAATCCCCTACTGTATCCTTTCGCCACCCAGGGCTCTGAAACTGAACTATGTGTACTACACAAGCCAAATGGAGCTGATGAGAGGTTTTTGGTAAGGGGACTAATTATATCAGGAATTAAATGTAGTCAAGTAGTATTTAATAATGATAGGTGTGAGTTTGTGTCTCAGAGTATGTACTTGACAGTGCTTTATGTTTTGGTACCAGAAAAACCACTGGCCTCAGCTAAGGGATTACATCAACTATACAGATAAAGGAATATCTAGTGGAAACACGACCATGGGATTCTTTCCAGGCAGTTGGTGGCTCTCTGAACTCAGTTTTTAGCTGAGGTATAAGAGCTGCCTTACTGAGTAAGGAAAGGAATACTCAGGGGGACTCTACAAAGGGTGCAACAGATCTTTACTGGGGGTGGGGTCCTAAATGCAGAGCATTTCTGGAAACCATAGAGCTGCCAAGACAGTCCAAGTGCTGAGTCCTGATTTTAGCTGATCAGGCCAAATGGCCATTTGCACTGCTTTGTGCTTATTTTGTGGAATTTTTTTTGTCCCTATGGTGAAGGTAGTCACCAGTCAGTGCCTGAGGGTGAATATCACCAACTGGACACAGCCTACAAGTCCCAAAGAGGATGTCCTGTAGACATTAGGATCCTGGTTCCTAATTCCCAGGCCAGGGTGACCAGAGGGTGATAGGAATATTTTGTGGGACCCTGGTGGTTGTACAGTTGGGTGAGGATATCCTTGCAGATCAAAGCCCCTGGGGCTTCACCCTAAAATGCTACTATTAACAACCTCCTAGCCATAGTTCCCCCAGCTTCCACTTGGACACCTTCTCTGACAGATTATTTTCTAGAGTGGTAGCTACTGTTTGTACAGAAGCTAGTGCGCCCTGCTAGCTAGCAGATATGTATGGCACAGTCCACCCATTGACAGTACAGGTTCCTGGACTTGAGACTCCTCTGGGGCGGCTGGCCTTGGACTCCAGTGTGGCTGCAGCCCCACACGCAGCTCTATGTACTGTGTGCAGAGTGCCACCCCGAGGGTACAAAGGCCTTCCAAACACTCTGACACAGCCTACCTCCCGCCTTATTAAGGGAGCCATTCTTCCACATGGCTTCTCTAGACAAAGCTAAATCCCATTTGTCCTGAGGCCAACCTGGCTAGACATGTTTCGGACATTATAGCCCTCTATTTTCAGGCAGTGAAGTAAACCCTTCCACTCTCTCTCTACAGAAGCCATTGGTAGATTTATACATATAACAATCTGGAGGGACAGAGTAGGGCAGGAGACACATGGAGGGAATTTAGGACTAGATATATATATACCTACAGAGAGATAGAGACGATAGACCTATGGAGGTGAGTGTAAATAGAGATGGAGATACAGATGTATTTGTGTATATATATCTCACTGGCAAATATGGAATTTTTTTTCTTCCTTGCAAACTGTGAACACATATGCTTTGAAAACATACATACATGTGGACCTTAAGTGAGGAAATCCAAAATCTCTCATCTCCCAGGGTGCCTGCCCAGAAGTGAGCCGGCTGATATTTTGAAGCAGAATCTATATATATATATATATATAGGCATCCACCTTGAAAAAAAGTGATAATTCTTTTATGACTAATGGATATATTTCTAAGAAATATTACATCTCCTTGTGAAATACTGTTCTTTTGCTTTGTAATAAGTACATGTTTGTTATTTAGAGCTTGAGTATAAGCTTGCCCAATGGCAACCTCTTTTTGTTGGCTGACCAATATATAGTTTCAAAGGTTTCTAAAAATAATCAATTTTCAAAGGACTGATAATCTGGTCATAATCTTTGGTTTTGGCTTGCTAATGCCCACTTTAAGTACTTTTGTGCTTATTAGTGTTAGTGAGGGGGTACAATACAATAAACAATGGGAAAGCTATAATTTTGGTAGCTGCTAGTAACTCTGGTGATAAAGGTTCTGTGAGGCTCAAGCTTGAGGCAGATTCTGGTTCATCTATTGTAATAATAGAATATTATTAATTCTATTATTAATAATAGAATATTAAATATTAGGCTCTAAGATCAGGCTGCTTATTTTGATGGCAGGATGGTAGTCACTCACTTGGGTAGTATGGTTCCTTAAGGTCAAACTTCTTTGAACAAGGACAATTCTAGATGATTGTTTATGTATTTTATATTTTAAAATAAAAGTTATACATATTTAAGGGGTAAAACATTATAAATATATATATATATATATATATATATATATATTAGTTATAGTCAAGTTAATATATCCATTTCTCCACATAATTACCCTTTTGTTGTTGTGAGAGCACCTAAAATCTCTTGGCAGATTTCCAGTATCTCTTTTCAGGTGTACGGTCTGCAAATATTTTGTCCTCATATGTAGGTTGCCTTTTCGTATGGAGAAGCTTTTTAGTTTGAAATAATCTCACTAAATGTTTATTTTTTACCTTCTTGCTTGAGTTGTGGTCATATCCAAAAAATTGTTATCAAAGCTGAATGTCAGGGAATTTACCCTCAGTGTTTTCTGGCAGACTTCTATGGTTCTTAAATCTATTTTGCATAGATTTTTGTGTATAGTACAAGATAGGGGCCAGTTTCATTCCTTTGTTGCATATGGCAATGCAGTTTTCCCAGGAGCATTTATTAAAGAGACCATTGTTTCCTCATTGTGTATTCTTGGCACCCTTACTGAAAGTAAGTTGATGGTATATGTGTCTGTTTTTATGCCAGGACCATGTTGTTTTGATTACTACAGGTTTGCAATATAATCTGAAATCAGGAAATGTGATGCCTTTGTTTTTTGTCTCAAGATTCCTTTGCTGTTTGGGGTCCTTTGTGTCCATGTGAATTTTAGGATTGTTTTTTCTATTTTTGTAAAAATGCCATTGGTGTTTTAATAGGGATTATGTTGAATCTTTTATTGCTTTGGGTAGTATGGACATCTTATTAATTTTTGTAGTCAATGAAAATGCAATAGCTTTCCAATAGTTGTCTTTTTCAATTACTTTCATCAATATTTTATAATTCTCAGTCTTTGTAAATTATATTTACTTGTATTATGTAGATTTAAAACATGAAATTAAAAAGGATGAGATAAAGGGGAAATGATATTTTAGAAGAAATTAGAGGGCCATACTTCAAATAGGTTTTTAATAATTTAAATTGTTTTTGGCTGACTTCCTATCACATTTTATTTTTTAATTATTAATTTTTATAGCTTACATAATGTTTACACTAGGATGATGTTTCTTCCCTTCTTTTTTTTTTTGTTTGCCTTATTAGTATTCTCTCTCATGTGATTTCTTTACAGAATATTTAAGTCTCTTGTGTACTTTGTGCTGCTAGTTTATCTAAAACTAGAGAGTATAATGTAAAATCCATTTAACTGAGCATATGCCAACTTTCACATATTGTAACACATACAAAACACACAAATGAAGTCAGCCCTTCTATGTTATTAGACTCCCAGTTTTCCTCAGCCAAAATTGTGTGCCCTCATAACATGTAAGAATGCCACTGTTAGTCTTCACTCAATATTAGTAAAGCTTAGATAAACAGAATATACTTTTTTATGTTCTTTTCTCACATTCCAGTAGATTGCTTTGTATCCAACTTGGGGGTGTTCTTTTTTGGGGACTGTATTAAGGGGATTTCAATCCCAATAGCTTAAGATGATCGAAGCACCAAGTGCTTATTTTAAGAGAAAAAAAAGGCCTTTCTGTTGGTGTAGGAGAGAAGTGGGAAGAGTTTTTGTCACTTTCAAAAATTAACTTTACACATAAACACAAATATTCCCAAAATAGTTGATACTCCTTTTCAAATCTTCTTCACAAATCACAAATAGTGGCTGGAGAAAAGGTAACCTTGTTATTGGAAATTAGTATTATATAAAAAAGTGATTTTTCTGACCTAAAGGATTATTTATAAACCTTAGATTTTTCAGATTCAAGTTTCAGTTGCTTGGGTCAAAGGAATAATGGTATTGATGGAATAGCCATAGAAAAAAGTCGAGCAAAAGAAAAAAGAAAGAAAAAAAGTAGAGCTAAGAGAAGAAGGAATGGCACAAAAGATAAAGCATTATGAGTAGCAAGATCATATATGCTGGTTTCCTCAGGACAATCTCAGTTTACCTTTGTTAGCCTGGTATAATGACTAGTAGTGCCCTTCTAATTCTAAAAGTCTCCTCATTCTTGCTTATTTTCAGCTTTGAACACCAGAAAGTGATGGTGACCCAGGATGGCTCAGGCAACAAGTTTTTATAGGTAAGGTGGATAATGATCATTGCTTGTTTAATATTTATTAATTTTTTTTCTTTTGTGAGAGAGAGAGGGAGAGTGGAGTGTGGGGGGCGGTCAGAGGAAGAGAGAAAATCTTAAGCATGATCCATGCCCAGGGTGGATCCTCAGCTGCTTAACCAACTGAGCTACCCAGGTGGCTTAATTTTTTTCTAAGTGGGGAGTTAGTAGGTTTTTGTAACAATTTTGGAATTTCTAAAGCTATAAATTGGATGGGATGATTGCAATTTCTTAATCAAAATCTGACAAAAGGAAAATCACCTCTTAGATACTTTACTTGGTAAGTATTAGATAACTGACATGAGGAAAATTGCCAGAATACTAACCAGTGATTAATTCTAGTAATCGGTGACTGATTCCACTGTAAAATGATCACACTGAAAGGATCTAATTCATTGGGCTATCCTGAGGATTAGATGAATTAACACATACAAAGCACAGGCCTGGTCCATTATAAAGATTCAGTGAATGTTAGAGTTTTCTTCTTATATTATCATTAGTATTGTTGTTAATATGAGGAAGAAGCTACCTTTTCTTGCCAGAGCTTGTTCTTTGTATTATGTCTATATTTTCTGAACAAATCAATGAGTTGACCATTGATGATTCAAACAAAATGGTTTCTAAATGTTTATTTAAAGTGTGAGTTGATTTCTTCAAGGCAGTGGCTAGCTTTAAGTAGATGGTCAGGGTATCAGATACTGAATCTATGAGATCTATTCAATATTTACAGAGAATATATTTACTATCTGTTAGTGGCTGAGGATTTAAAGATATTCTAAGACATAGAATTTCTTGAAACAGGAACGGAGTCTGGAACAATATTTCTCAATGTTTTTTAAAAAATTAGTAACCCCATAAGGGGAAAATAAGGTAAATTTGAGTATTCTAATCAATAAATTAACTTAAACCTAGTTTCTTCCTAATGAGAAAAAATAAATAGGAAGGAATAAGATTTTGTCAGGTAGAGTTAAGCTTTTGAGGGCCACAAACCAACATACTATCTAGGATTTTTGGTGGCTCCCCAAACCAATCTTTGCCCTCATTTAAAACGCATGGCCTGGGAGATAGTATGCCTAAAACTATAATAGTCGATGTATATATTATAATATGGGCAACTACTTTATTCCAAGAGAATTTGGATTGGAATTAATGGAATGAAAGCTTCTGCACCAGGAATTCACTTTCATATGGACTTAACCTCAACCTATTATGGATGACAAACTAATAATAATTAGTCTGGCATTCAGATATGGTTTAAAAAGTATCTAATAATATTATAATATTAGTACCTTCTAACTATGCTATTTTAAAGTAAAGAACACAGTAAAGGGCAGCCCGGGTGGCTCAGCAGGTTTAGCACCAACTTCAGCCCAGGGTGTGATCCTGGAGACCCAGGATCGAGTCCCACGTCAGGCTCCCTGCATGGAACCTGCTTCTCTCTGCCTCTCTCTCTCTCTTCTCTCTCTCTCTCTCTCTCTCTGTGTCTCTCATAAATAAATAAAACATTTTAAAAAAGAACACAATAAAAACAAACTTCATACTCTTTTTTCCCCCAACATATTATGGTGGGGGAAAAAAAAGCACAGTGCAGGGAAAATCATTCTCATCAAGAGATCGGAAAATTTGGATTCTGTGCCAATATTAAACATAACCATTTGGTCAGTCAAAATAGTTTCTCTGTATCTTGCAAGATGTTCATATGGTTTTCTTCTTTAATCTGCTAATGTGGTGGATTCGCACAGATTTTTAAAAATGTTGGATAATTAAAATCTATTGAAGTGATGGATCAAAGTGATAGATTTTCCAATATTTTACCAAGCCTTCATACCTAGAATAAATTCCATGTGTTCATGATACTCGTTCTCATATACTGATGAATTCAGCTTTATAAATTTTACATGGAATTTTTATTCCTATGTTTGTAAGGAAGATTGGTGTATAATTTTCTGTTTAATGTTATTTTTTCCCTGGTTCACCATGATTTTATTGGCTTTATAAAATATGTTGGCAAATAGGTGACAGTTCTACATGGGTATCTGCGTATCTTGCAAACAAAAGTAATGACTGCCTCTGTTCTGTACTATTTTTTTTGAAAGATATTCTTATAGCACATAGTCTTAGTAGGCATGATGTCCCCTTCTGGGAAGGTTTGATTGTAGCCTTAGAACATAGTATATTTAAAGCTGTTATAAAAGAATGAATTTGGGGACCTGGATGGCTCAGATGTTGAGCATCTGACTCTTGATTTCAGATCAGGTCACGATCTCACTGTCATGAGATCAAGGCCTGCATTGGGCTCTGGGATGAGTATGTAGACTGGTTAGGATATTCTTTCTCCCTCTTGTCCCCACCCCCCACTTGTGTGCTCTCTCTCTCTCTAAAAAATAATAACAATAAAATATAATTGAATTTTATAAGCTCAGAGCTCTCCATGTAACATACCCCACTGTGTGTAGATATCACCTGGCCTATCTGTAACATCCTATGAGAAAGGCTCAGGTATCTATCACCAACTGGGCTGTTTTGGCTATTGCTCTAAGTAACAGACTGTCCTTTGTTTCTGGTCCAGGAAAATCTTACACTTTTTGCAAGCATCCAGGAAAGTGGAAGACTAATTTGTTAGCTTGCAAATAGGGTAAATCTCAGACCCTGTCCTTTTTACTCTCTGACACAATATGCATAAAATTAAAATCCCTTATGCTTTGCTAAATCTAGCCTGTAAAACTATTTGAGCCTGTTGTCTTTTTAGATATGGGGGTAAATTTTTAAATACCAACAACTATTTATGTTGTATCAATTTCTTTATTAATTGCTGGTCTATTCATGTTTTATAAGTTTTTCTTGAGTTGATTTTGGAATTTTTATACATTATTCATTCTATGAAGATTTTCAAACACATTGGACTAAAACTTGCATAATTGTGGTACATTTAGGGCTCTGCACAAATGATCTGATCTCCTGATTTATTTTGCACTTCCCTGTCCCTTAGAAATTTAAGCATGGCCATGAGACTTAACCTATGAAAATGATTGTTTGAAGAAAATATTGTCCGTTGCTTCTGGGTATAGCATTTATCAATTTGAGAGGCTATAGTAGTCTTTTTTCATCTTCCTCAGTAACCACCAATATACCAGACAGAGATTGCTCAGTCAGCTTCAGTCATAAAGCTTACGACAATGTGGAGCAGAGTACTCAGGAGTCAAAGGAAAATTATTTTAACATTACTTTGTGATTCTCAATCAGAATTCACAGTGATCTATATAACTATTAAAGGAAAGGGTGATAACTCCAAAAGTTGAATCTGACTTGTTTTTTCTTTTTTTTCTTTTTTCTTCATACAGGGAAGTGCTCTTGGAGAAATTTCATTGTGTGAAATTATAGTGAGAAAGGACTGTGAAGAAAATCTCCAAGTCACCATCAGGTTGAGAAAGGATATAAAGAAGAACCAGCATTTTAGAATCTCAAACAGGTACTTCTGCCACTTTATAAAATCTAATTTATAGAAACTATTTTACTTCAGAAGGATTTTTCTCATATCCTAGAAGATAAAGGCTCTCAATCCCTGCACCCTCCATATGGTTCAATTTTATGTTCACCATCAAAGACCATAAAGTAAGTTCCATATTTTTTTTAAAGATTTTATTTATTTATTCATGAGAGACACACAGAGAGGGAGAGAGAGAGAGGCAGAGACACAGGCAGACAGAGAAGCAGGCTCCATGCAGGGAGCCCAACGTGGGACTCAATCCCAGGACTCCAGGATCACACCCTGGGCCGAAGGCAGGCGCTAAACCTCTGAGCCACCCAGGGATCCCCAGGTTCCATTATTTTGAAGACTCTTTCAGAGCCATAAAGATTGTGAACAATTATCTCATACATTTTTTTCAATTGTAGCAACTTTCAGAGTGCTTATACTGGGTACTAAATGTGTTTGTTGAATGGATGGATGAGTGAGTGCCTGTATATAAGGAAAGATATTAGAAATATAATGAATAATTAGCCTTTGAGGATGTCTCAAATCAGGCCTCCCAAATATATTTTTAGCAGGAATGGATTATTATTATGAATGTATTTAAGATGCATTTTGTAGTTCTTAAGAAAAAATATTCTTTAGAGGTTAGCTTAGAGAACTTTGAAGTTTGTATTAAAAGGGAAAGAACTCTCAGTCATATGCTAAGCACTGGATAAAACCCTCAGGTATATCATTGAGCAAGATGGACATACTTACTATCTGCATGCTCAGGGCTTTAAAATGTGGTGGAATGAACAACAATGATAGAATACTATTAGTTGATTCTTATTTTACAGTCATGGCAGTAAGCATACAATTTATCAACATTTTATAAATAAGGGAATTCTGACTAAGGGAGGTAAAGTAACTTGTATTAATATTTGAACCTAGTTCCTTCTCTCTCACCAGGGGATGGTTTGATTCCCAGTTCTGCTAGTTGAACACTAGGTGATCCTGAGAAAGTTACTTCACCTTTCTTACTCAGTTTCTGGAGATGATGAATGAGGATAATAAGATACCTTCCAGCCTTACCCATCCTACATCTTACATGTAGCTAGATGCTTTAAAAAAAAAAAAAGGAGGCATGTGATATCCTTCATGTGTGATGGGACAGACAAAAGGTTGAAGCATGGTATTTTATTGCTGTCTTTTTCATATTACATAAGACATTTATAGTGCCAAGTTGATTGATATAAGTAGGCCTTAGCAGAGGTGGAGTGATATTTTTACAGTCTAAAGTAGGTATAGAGTCACCCTGTTAATAGACTTGAAAAGCTAATACAAAATGGATTTTAAATGTCATCTTTATCTCCTGTATTTTTAGGATACCAGAATCAATTGTATAAATCCTGCAAAATTAATTTTTTTCTAATGAATATGTTAAAATATGTGTGGATTACTTATAATTCTGTAACATCAGTTTAATTTTCAATATATAGTTGACCCATGAACAACATGGATTTGAGCTGTGCAGGCTCACTTAGAAGTGGATTTTTTTAAAAGATTTATTATTTGAGAGAGAGGGAGGGAGAGAGAGAACAGGGGGAGAGGCAGAGGGAGAGGGAAAGAATTTTAAGCAGACTCCCTGCTGAGCATGGAGCCTGATGTATGTAGGGCTTGATCTCATGACCCTGATCATGACCTGAGCTGCAATTAAGAGTTGGATGCTTAACCCACTGACCCACGCAGGTGCCCCACAAGTGGATTTATTTTTCAATGAATATATATACAGTAATGTAAATGTATTTTTTTTTTAAATTTTTTTTAAATGTATTTTCTTTTCCCTATGATTTTCTTAACATTTTCTCTTGCTTTCTTTATAGTAAAAATACAGTAGATAATACATATACAAAATATGTGTTAATAGACTGTACCTTATCAGCAAGCCTTCTGCTCAACAGTTGGTTTTTAGTAATCTTGGAGGAGTCAAAATTTAAGTATATATTTTCAACTATGTGGGGATGTTGGCAACCTTAACATCTGTGTTGTTCATGGGTCAACTGTAGTTTATAAAGTTATCAGACAAAATCATAAAAATTTATAATGTTTTGTTTTTGTTAATCAAATACCATGGTTTTTAAAAAGAAATGGTTTTCTTTAAAAAAATTTTTTTTTATCCTGGCAAAAAATACACAGCACAAAATTTGCCATTTTGGCCATTTTTTTAGTATACAATTCAATCGCATTAAAGTTGTGCCACCATCATCACAAAGAGAAACTCCGTAGCCATCAAAGAATAACTTCTCTATTTCCCACTCTTCTCAGTACCTGATAACCTCTAATCTACTTTCTGTTTCAATGAATTTTTCTACGTATCTCATATGAGTGAGATCATAAATTCATTTCTTTTCATGGCTAAATAATATTCCATTTATGTATGTACCACATTTACTTATTCATTGATTTGTATGGATACTTGGATTACTTCCATTTTTTGACTATGATGAATAATGCTGCAGTAAACAGTAGGCTACAAGTATCTCTTTGAATCCCTGTTTTCAGTTCTTTTGGATATATATTCAGGGGCAGATCTGCAAAATCATGGGAGTTCTAGATTTAGCATTTGAGAAAACTCCAAAGTGTTTTTGCAGTGGGATGCATCATTTTACATCCTTACCAGCAATTTTTGAGGATTCCTACTTTACCACAATTCTTGTCAACACGTTTTGTGCTCTGTTAAATTTTTTTTATTGTAGCTATTCTAATAGGTGTGATCTCATTATGGTTATCATTTGCATTCATTCCCTTAGTGACTAATGATGTGGAACTTCTTTTAATATACTTATGGCTATTTGTATAGTTTTGGAGAAATGTCTACTCAAGTCTGCAGCCCATTTTTAATTCAGTTGTCTTCTTATTGAGTTCTTGATATATTTTAGGTATTAACCTCTTATGAAATATGATTTGTAAATATTTTCTATTATGTAGGCTGCATTTAATGAAGTTCAACTAATTTTTTAGTGTTCGTGCTTTTGGTGTCATATCTAAGAATCCAGTGATCATGAAGATTTACCCCTATATTTTCTTCTAAGAGTTCTATGGTTTACTGTCAGAATGGCTAAACTTAACAACACAAGAAACAACAGGTGCTGGTGAAAATGCAGAGAAATGGGAACTCTCTTGCCCTGTTGGTGCGGATGCAAACCTGGGCAGCCACTCTGGAGGACAGTATGGAGGAAGAACAGAATAGAGGTTCCTCAAAAAGTTAAAAATAGGACTACCCTATGATCCAGCAATTGGACTACTAGGTATTTACCCAAAGGATACAAAAATACTGATTCAAAGCAGCACATGCACCTCAATGTTTATAGCAGCAATTCCCACAATAGCCAAACTATGGAAAGAGCCTATATGCCCATCGACAGATGAATGGATAGAGAAGATGTGGATGGATAAAGAAAACATTATATATAAAATGTTTCCATTATATATATATATATTCCATTATATATATTATATATATAATGGAAAATTAGCAATCAAAAAGAATCAAGTCTTGCCATTTGCAATGACATAGATGGAGCTAGAATGTATTATGTTAAGCAGAATAAGTCAGAGAAAGACAAATACCATATGATCTCACCCATATTTGGAATTTAAGAAAGAAAACAGTTGAACATATGGGAATGGGGAAAACAAAGGGAAGAGAGAATAAACTGAGGGTTGATAGTGGTGGGTGGGGGATGGGCTAGATGGGTAATGGGTATTAAAGAGGGTGTTGTGATGAGACTGGGTGTTGTAAGTGATAAATCACTGGATTTTCTTCCCGAAACCAACACTGCATGTATGTTAAGTATAATTTAATTAAGAACGATGAACTAGTAACCTCATTATTTTTTGTTCTTTGTGAACTCTTAGGACATACCACATAAGCAATGTAGAATAAAATAACTTGAAAGCATAATATGTATTACTGAGTGAACTCAAAATTTCTAATCATTTAGTCAGTCTCTTTCAATTCTGTTTGGTATATTTTGGGAAATTATCCTTATAGTCTTTCATCTTCCCAGACCAGAAACAAGTAATGAAAGAAAAAGCAGTCCTTGTGCTATATGTTGTTGTTTTCTCTCTTTTGTATTTTAGGAAAAAGGTTATTTAAATGTGATAATGAAAAAATAATGGGATAGAAGCTAAATGTTTTCAGATGATCAGATTCTACTATAAAATCTCCCTTTATATGTAACCTTGTATTGTATCTAGTATACCTATAAAATATATTCTGCTATTTCAATACCAGTACAGTTGTGAAGTTTTTCTGTTTTAAGTATCTCAAGCTGCTCTGGTTAACTGTAACACAAGCCTAATGCTCGTAAGGTAAAAATTTGAAGTTTTAATCTGTTCAGGCATTTGAAAGTTCTCAATGGCAAATTATAAATCTGGAAACATGAAAACGTTTTCACATTATCCTTAACATTAAATTACATAAAATTAACATAATTTTAATGAGCTCATACTTTAGTAGCTGTCAAAATTTGTTGGTATACATCTCATTTCATATTCATCTATTTTAAGCCATAATAAGTCCTTTTACTTCATGTGCACTGCAAAAATAAAAGACACAGCTACACCTATGGTACAGTAAATCATAGCAATATTTGTGCCAGAGGGTAAGAGCTGGAACTTCCAAGTGTATCTTCAGATTATTAGCATACTCTTCATGTCCCCTGAAACAAATTGGGACTTCCTTAGATACTTGTTACTTTTTATTTCTTTTTTAGAATTTGTTTGCTCTTTTGAGACTACCTTGATAGCCAATTCAATCCAATTTCCTCTTTTGACAGATACATTTTTTTACATTTTTTATATTTTACATATATAAAGTACAGATGAACAAATACTTAGTGCTTTGGATACAATATGGAAGTACTAAACCATTTCATGGCCTCCCCAAACGTCACAGCATTTTTCTTAAGGAAGTGTTCTCAAAATACTGGGCTAAACTCTTATTTGTGCAATTACTTGCAGATTTCTTAAATTTGCAGTATAGTTTCAGTGAAGTTTGTATATACTATCCAAAACAAATGGACAACTGCCATGCGCTATTAAACTATTACTACACTGTGCCAGAGTTCATTTCATTTCAGTAAAACAAACACCATCTCTGTTATTTATAGCATTGCATTCCATCTAATTAATCTACTCTTCATAATATTATGAATATGTTACTTCCCGGAAGTCAGAAAATTAAATAAAAGGAACTTTTTAGGTATCTTCCCATTCCGAATCCACAATTCTGTACTGCTATATAGCTACAAGTCCTAGTAGCTTCTAGAGTAACGTACCTCAACTTTGGTACTTTGCACATTGGAATCTCTAGGGGATCTTTAAATACTGATGTTTGATTCATCTCCAGAGATTCTGATTTAATTGATCTGGGATATGGCCAGGGCACCAGGCTTCATTTAAGGTCACAGTGTGAAATAACAGAAATTGACTCCTAGAAACTTTTGCTTCAAAAAACAAAATAAAACTTTAGCTCTTTTCTTCCTTCATCCAAAAAAAAATTATTTTTCATCTGTCAAAGTCAGTTGAGGACCTGGAAATTTTCTGAGATGAGAAGTTCTGTTTCATAATAATGGTCTTATTATGTAGTTGCTCTATTTTAGGAAGCCCAATTCCTGAAATTCTGGATTAAGATTATGAATACTGATGATTATCTCTCTCGGAAGTTCTTTATCTTTTTATTAGTATGATCAAGCTAAATGCTCACCTGACTGATTAGAATGAGTATGAGTAGACTACATTTTACTTTCTGGGATAGTGTATAGGATACATAATGTAAACCAAATTCCCTAGAAGCTGGTTATGTCACTTTGAAAACAGTATTTTTACTATGCAAATTAAAAAAATTTTATTTTAGACTAACAAAAATCCTGAAGATTTATATATACTTATATGAGGAAATGCAAACTGTTTATAATTTGTTCTGTTTTGCATCTGTCATGACAGGTGGTATGAATGCTTTTGGTTGGATATGCCCTATTTTAAACAGAAATTTTAGTTTTCAAATCTTTCACATCTGAGCACTCAGTGTAATTTCATTAAGAAATCATTGAGAATATAGATTCCAGCTCTTCAATCCATCTATAAAATATTTTATTTAAATGAGCACTTCCATGTTACTTTATTTTTCTCTTGTAATAATATTAAGGTTATTATGGTGCTTTCTAATAAAGTTATGTGTGGAGGCATAAGTATCCAAGAGGCATGAAATACTCCTGTGGATAATTATCTTTCTCATTGTAGAGATTGTCCTAAGGGTCAAGTAGCCACACCTGTACGTCTAAGCTCTATTTATCATGAAAAGAAACAAGATATGGAATGACTATATACATTCACTTATGCTGTGCACTGCAGAATTCCAGAAAGCACCCTTCTAAAACACAGCTATAGAAAAGGTGCGTCCTGGTGTTTTGAACTGTGGCATTCCTGGCTTCAAAGTCCTGACTGCTTTTACAAGACTCTAGGAGGTAAACTCAGGTAGATAATCCTCTGTGAATCCCTTCAGGGGGTACAAACTGAGGAAAAGTAAGCTATACCATGTAAACTATATTATCTAGATTCTGATGAACGGATCACTAACTAAACGAGATATAAAACACTGCTTCATTAATACAATCACCAGGTCATTTCATCAATCTGGGGTTATAGTAGACTGGTTTAAAGAATGGGGGCAGCCCGGGTGGCTCAGGGGTTTAGTGCCGCCTTCAGCCCAGGGCATGATCCTGGAGTCCCGGGATTGAGTCTCAATTCGGGCTCCCTGCATGGAGCCTGCTTCTCCCTTGCCTGTGTCTCTGCCTCTCTCTCTCTCTGTGTCCCTCATGAATACATAAATAAAGTCTTAAAAAAAAAAAAAGAATAATTGGCTGCTTGCTTCTTTCTCTGGTCTTCAATTTGGGATCTGTATGTAGAGTGAGAAGCAGAACTAAGGTGACAGACTGAACTCTCAGTTTACTTCATCAGCTCAGTTGCACGGATGAAGTAGATAGAACTCAGAGAAGTATAGCAGATTTGTATCACTCAACCTATGAAAGGTAGACAGAATAAGAATAGTGGATTGGCTGAGAAAGGTCCTTGTTGGTTTCAGAGATAGAATGCAAGGGCACCCCTTGTATTTGAGTTCAGAAAGTAGAAGCAGGAGGAAAACAAGGTGCCAGCCCAAGGCCATGACTGTGAACAGAGGCCTGAACCTCTAATAATATAGGACTCAGTGACTGACAATTCCCAGTTTTTTTTTTTTGTAACTTCCGTTTTTTATTGACATTGTCTACTCTTTTACCTATGTTGCCCATCTTTTTCTCTTTTCATTAGCATTTGTTTAAATAGTTATTTTATTTATTTATATTTTTAAAATTTTTTAAAGTTATTTTAAAGTCCTATCTGATAACTCCAACATCTAGATCACTGAGGATCTTCTATTTTTTGCTTCTTCTCTTGCTTATTGATCACATTTTCCTAACCTTCTCTTATCTGATAATTTTGTATTGTATCAATGATTCATGCAGATTGAAGTAGATATTATTTCCTCCCAAGATGGTTGACTCTTTCTTTTGTCAGGCAGAGAGGGTGAGAGGCTGATCACCTGAACCCAATAATTAATAAGCTGAGGTAGAGGTGAAGTTAGATTGCAGCTTTCACTAGACTCAATCTACCTCTGATTTCAAATGGCTTAAGGATGTGGCCTATTCCTGTGTTTTTTGCACTCCTTTAATGGGACGTTATCTCCTAAGCTCATGGATTTCACTGTGGGACCACAGGAAATTTGTACTCTTGTTTTCCAGGCCTTGATCTCTTGAACATGGTTCTTTGGGTTTTTAGTTAAGAGTTTTGTAAATGTTAAGAGGTTGTAAATGGAACTCTATCCTTTCATCCTACAAAGTTTAAAATAAGGGAAATGTCAGATTTCTGCAGAAGATGATGGAGTAGGAGGATCCTAAGCTCGCCTCATCCCACAAATGCAACTAGCTAACACCCACATTAGTGTAAATAACTCAGAAAATGACCTGAGGACTGGCAGCACAGGCTCTCCACAGCTAAATGTAAAGAAGAGGCCACATCAAAGAAGGTAGGAAGGGTGGAGACATGGTAGAAAGCTAAGTAGACCCATGGGGCTGTCTGTAGGAGGGATGGATGCTGCAGACTCAGAGAGTGAAGAGAAACAGATCCTCACACCAGATACCCCAGATATGGGGAACCTGTATTGGGAGAACAAATCCCTACAAAATTTTGCTTTGAAAACCAGAGGGGCATAATTTTGTGAATTTTTATAACCCGTGGTGGTTTAACACCTGGGACTTTAAAAATCAGTGGGCTCAGCTCTTGGAGATTGGGAGGGCTAGAGGAAAATGAATCCTCACCCTTAAAGAGACAGCAAAACAAACAGCCCCACTGAGATACAGCATAGAAGCAGCAGTTTGAAAAACACATGGGGTGTATGTGAAGGAGGTTTGTTTACTAAACTCAGAGAAGGTGGTGGAGGGGCAGGGATCTTTGGGAGACTTCTCCAAGAACAAAAGACCTGGTGGGTGCTGTTTCCCTTCCCCAGCCTAGATACACTGACACATTTGGGAACCCCACAATGCCAATATTCTCCACCTGCCTTACTTACAGGGTGGCCCGCTGCTAAGCATGTGTGCAGATCCACCCCCTCCAACCCAGCTGGCCTCAGCAGGAGGTCTGGGCAACTGCAGGTTCCCTCCTATAGCAAACTTTGCTGGGACTGTATACCCTTCCCCGCCCTCTCCTGGAGATTTTCCCCTCCAGCCTTGCCAGAGGAGTTTGCTAAAGCAACTCCAAATCCTGTCCCACAACAGACATGCACAAACCTCATTAACAGCATAGGCCCCATCCCTGTGTTCTCCTGAGGATTTGCCTCCTTTCATACTCCCATGGCCAGAGCACATCCAGGGCACATCTACAAACCTGGAAGTAAGAAAGCAGCCCTCCCAGAAGCCAGCACTACTCCAGTGACTCCTGCCATGAGGAAAAGGGAAGACAACCACACATACCAGTTTGTGGCTCCAGCAGGGTGTTGGGGGCAGACATCTGGTCAGATTGCAGGTCCCACCAACCAATGGAAGCTTCTTAGAGGACAATACAAGGAAAGCACTCTGCAGTTGGGTGCTACCCTATCTCTGGTAAACATGTGCTCTGACTCAGCTCAAGCCCAAAGTGGCCACCAGATTAGCTCACTAACAACACAAGGACCAAACACTGCCCAAAACAGGCAAAGAGAACTATTGCACATGAAAGGCAATGGCTCCTGACCCACAACACTGGGACACACCCAACACACACAGGAGACACTGCACTGTAGGACACTATAGGACTTCTTCTCCATAAGACCACTACTTATAAGAGCAGAAGTTGTAGTTGACTTTCCTAACACACACACAAAAAACAAATACAGATAATTAAAGTGAGAAGGCAGAGGAATATGTTGGAAATGAACGAACAGGACAAAACCATAGCAACAGAACTAAATAAAACAGAGATGCGTAATATGTCCGAGAATTTAAAGTAATGGTCATAAAGATACTCACTGGACTAAAGACAAGAGTGGAGAATGTCAGTGAGGCCCTAAGTAAAAAGAGAACAAAAGAGAACCAATCAGAGATGAAGAACTCAATAATTGAAATTAAAAACATACTAGATAAAATAGTGGATTAGAGGAAGCAGCAGAATGGTTAAGTGACCTCAAGGAAGAATAAAGGAAAGAAATCAAGCTGAATAGGAGACAACAACAAAAAAATAACATAGGGAACACAGTGTATCATCAAACATAATAACATTCACATTATAGCGATCTCCTAAGGAGAAGAGAGAGAAAAGGGGGCAGAAAATTCATCTGAAGACATGAATCTAGCGAAATAAACAGAAATTAACCCATGAAGTTCCACATCGGGACACATAGTAATTAAAGTAGCAATAAGTAGTGATCAGGAGAGATTCTTAAAGCAGCAAGAGAAAATACAATAGTTACATATAAGGGAAAGCCCAGAAGACACAGAGAAATTTTTCAGCAGAAACTCTCCAAGCCAAAAGAGAGTGGCATGATAAATTCAAAATTCTGAAAGAAAAAAAAACCCTGCAAACAAGAATACTCTATATAGCAAAGCTATGATTCAAAATATAAGGAGAGGGGGATCCCTGGGTGGCTCAGTGGTTTGGCACCTCCCTTTGGCCCAGGGCGCAATCCTGGGGTCCTGGGATCGAGTCCCACGTCAGGCTCCCTGCATGGAGCCTGCTTCTTCCTCCTCCTGTGTCTCTGCCTCTCTCTCTCTCTATGTCTAAAATAAATAAATAAATAAATAAATAAATAAATAAATAAATAAATAAATAAATCTTTTTTAAAAACCCACCAAAATATAAGGAGAGAGATGAAGAGTTTCCCAAAGAAAAGTTAAAGGAATTTATCACCACTAGTAGAAAGGAAAGACCATAAAAGTAGGAGTAAGAAGAGTAGGAAGCAGAAAAACACTAAAATTAAATGTATTTTAAAAAATCAGTCAAGGGAGACACAAAATAAAAAGATGTAGAGTATGACACCATATACCTAGAATGTGGGAGAGAAGTAAAGAATGAGTTCAAACTTAAGTGACCATCAACTTAATAATGTTATATACAAACTTAATGGTAACCATAAAAGAAAAACCAATAATAGACACAAAAAATAAAGAAAAAGGAATCCAAGTATATCACTAAAGAAAACCACCAAACCCGGAGAGAAGAGATATACATGGAGTCAAATGAAAATGAAAGTCTTTGGGATTCAGCCAAAATTGTTCTAAGAGGGAAGCTTATAGCAATACAGGCCTTCCACAAAAACAGTACAGAGGATAAAAACCATATGATCATTTTAAGAGACGCAGAAAAAGCATTTGACAAATTACAACATCCATTCATGAGAGAAACCCTTAACAAACTAGGTTTAGAGGGAACATACCTCGACATAATAAATCCCTTGTATGAAAAACCCACAGCTAACCTCATACTCAATGGTGAAAAACGGAGAACTTTTCCCCTATGATCAGGAACAAGACAAGGATTTCCATTCTAAATATTTCTATTCAAAATAGTACTGGGAATTGGAAAAAGTCTCTTCAACAAATGGTGTTAGGGAAAATGGACCACTCTCCTACACCATACACAAAAATAAATTCAAAATGGATGAAAGACCTAACTGTGAGATCAAATCATAAAAATGCTAGAAGTTTCTCTGACATGGCCATGGCAACATTTTTCTGGATATGTCTTCTCAGGCAAGGAAAACAAAAGCAAAAATTAACTACTTGGACCACATCAAAATAAAAAGCTTCTGCATAGGGGATCCCTGGGTGGCTCGAAGGTTTAGTGCCTGCCTTCAGCCCAGGGCATGATCCTGGAGTCCCGGGATTGAGTCCTGCTTCGGGCTCCCTGCATGGAGCCTGCTTCTCCCTCTGCCTGTGTCTCTGCCTCTCTTTCTCAGTCTGTGTCTCTCATGAATAAATAAATAAAATCTTAAAAAAAAAAAGCTTCTGCATAGCAAAGGAAATTGTTAATAAAACTAAAAAACATATTGAATGGGGAACGCTATTTGCAAATGACATCTGATAAGAGGTTAGTATCTATAATATATAAAGAACTGATACAACTCAACACCCACAATACAAACAATCCAATTTAAAAATGGGCAGAAGACACTTCTCCAAAGAAGACATATAAAAGATGTTATGGCTAACAGACAGATGAAAGATGCTCAACATCACTCATCATTAGGGAAATGCAAATCAAAAACACAGTAAGATATCACTTCACCTGTCAGAATGGCTTCAATCAAAAACAAGGAAAAAAGTGCTGGCAAGGATGTGGAGAATAAAGAACCTTTGTGCACCATTACTGGGAATGCAAATTGCGGTAGCCACTGTGGAAAACACTATGGAGGTTCCTCAAAAAATTAGAAATAAAATTACAATTTGATCCACTGATTCCACTACCGGTATATGCACCCCTATGTTTATTATTACCCCTAGATTTATTACAGAATTATGTAAGCAACCCAAGTGGCCACTGATAGATGAGTGGATAAAGATGTGACACATATATCTACAATGGAATATTACTCAGCCATAAAAAGAATGAAATCTTGCCATTTCCAACAACATAGATGGAACTAGAGAGTGTAAAACTAAGTGAAATAAGACAGAAAAGGAAAAATACCATATGATATCACTCATATAATTCATTAAGAATCAAAAACAAACGAAAAAGTGACAAAGCAAAAAACACACTTCTAACTATAGGGAACAAACTGATAGTTACCAAAGGGGAGGTGGGATGGGGTGGATGGAATAGGTGAAGGGGATCAAGAGTATACTTACTATGATGAGCACTGAATATTTGAGAGTATTGTAGAATTACCATATTGTTTACCTAAAACTAACACTGTATATTAACTATACTGAAATTAAGATGAAATGAAATTAAAATTAAGGGAAATTTCCTAAGGAGAATTCTTACTATATATTTATGGTAGGCCCCTTTCTATACTATAACTTGATTCTTCAACTCTGTAAGACTCAGGAAATAGCTTTTGGGGGCCAACTACTTAGTCCTTGGTACTGCCACAGCTCTTAGCAAATGTCTCATGGGGAAAATCTGCCATATGTTTGGACAGTTTTTCCAATCGGGCATGCCAGTCCATATGGTTATTGAAACTTCTGCTCATTTCTCTTACTCCTAGTAGAGTCCTCTGCCTATTGCAAGACTGATCCTGAGATAATCCCCAGACTTAGTAAATACTCCCAATGAAGCAAAGAGCCAGCAATATGAACTTTCCTGGAAGGCTTTCCCCACAATGGAATTTTAATTCAATTAGCCTTTTTAAAATTCTATAGCTCTCTGATTTATTAATATGATTTTTGTAATTTATCATCCCCCCAAGATAGTACCATTGATATTGATTACTCTTATAATTAATTATACTTTAATATATCTTATTATATCTTCTATATCCCAGAAGAAGAAATCTCTACTGCTGTTATTACCAGAAATAATAAGCTTGACTTATTATTTCTGCTATTTTTCAGGGTTCTTGGCTATTTTCTCATTTTTGTGCTCTGAATCAGGTGCCATGAACCCCCCCCCCCCTTTTTTTTGCTGGTGATCAAATGAGATTGTTATTCTTCCAATGCTAAACCAAGAGAGAACAGCCCTGCATTCCATTTTGTCACTATATCTCAAATATATAATAGGTCTACAATACAGTGGAGGTCTACTAAAATCTTTCACATTTCCTGATCATTTGGGATAAAAGGTGCAATACAATATAAACAATATTTGTGTTGCACAGCTATTGCACAGACCCAGAATCACCGTCAGGGTACCTTTACTCTCCCTATCTCTGTCATCACTCAAAAGAGTATACCACATGCCATGATCAGAGAATAGGTTAAAGTCATCACTAAGTCTCCCAGTGATGGATTAAGTTTTCTACTACTTCTCTTAAGGTCCACCTC
The DNA here is from genome assembly GCF_003254725.2 of Canis lupus dingo. Taxonomy (NCBI): domain Eukaryota; kingdom Metazoa; phylum Chordata; class Mammalia; order Carnivora; family Canidae; genus Canis; species Canis lupus. The sequence continues at coordinate 48,948,394 of NC_064244.1, read as the reverse complement.
CTTAATCTTAATTTTTTATTCCAAAATTGACCACAATTTCCCAGAATGATTCATAACCAATACGTGTACTTCTCATTGCCCCAACAAAGTCACCATAGAGTGGTCAGACATTAGAACACTTGAAAACTGCTGAAATCTTTTTTTTTTTTAATTAAATGACACCATTTGTTAGACATTGACAGTCCATTTGAATTGAGCTGTGCAGAGTTTCTTCACTTTCTTTCTAGCCTTTCTCAATCAGAGGTTCAAAAAACCCAGTGTCTGTCCAGTACCAGAATCATCTTTATTATGTTTCAATAGTTTAACTTTGTGTAGTTTATTGTGCAGGGTAGTTAGGGAAAGCAGTGGTATTAGGGAAAGCAATTAAAATTGTCAGCTCAGGGCCAAGGTCAGATGCAGCCACCCTCTCTTACCATGAGAATCTGTCTGTAGTGCTAATTTCAGATGCCTGGTGGTCAGTGGGTGGGTTTTAAATTTATGTGCATATGCATACATTTATGTTATATATCCAAGTGTTTGTAAATGAAGGTAGTATTTTTTTCCAACATCCAACTTCATATGGAATTAATAAAGCAATTTCTATACAAGCAAAACAATAAAGTGGATGACATTTGTGTGAGTATGTGTGCATATTGAGAGAAAGAGTGAGAATGAAAGTGCTGGTAGTTTTTAAAATAAGAGCTATGGAATGGTGATGGTTGAACAAAATGTATGATCTATATTACAATTCATTTGGATCATAACTCATTTCTTAAAACAGAAAAGATTTCTAATTTTGAATCCAATGCCTAACCAAACTATTCTGCCTTAGAGACCATGGATTCAGTGACCCAACACCAGAATAACACTGGGTCATGCGAAAAGGGATGGAAATTTTCTAAATAAATGTGAGCTAACAGTTTACACCTTTTATCGGGTACTAGTTGAAGACATGACTCTGTCAATTTTAGTCCTTTCCCCTTGGAAACTGCTTTTTCTAGACATTTCATCCTCAGTTTATTAGTATCCAGTTTCCAATTGGCATGGTTTCCAGTCTTCTTACTATCTCTGAAACAGGAGACTATCTCTGAAACTATCTCTGAAACTTACTTATCTCTGAAATAAGAACAAAAGCAACCTAGAAACCAGGTTCCATAAGGAATGTGAATACTTCGCCTGTGGAATGAAGACTTGCAAAGGACATCAAATGTGTCTTTGTATATTATAAGAACAGTCACATGAAGCAAGATTAAGACATACCTGAACCAATAAAAGAAAACTGTGAGAAGGGAGATTTTATTCAAAACAGAAATTTGCCTGATAGAGTTGTTAAAATGTACAAACTTGCTTTTTCAGGTAGTGAGCTCCCTGACATTGCATGTGATAAGAAAAACATAGAAGTCTGTCACTGAGTGTGATTGTTGATGCTATTTGTGTACTGTTTGGAGCAGTTATGTATCCTCTCTAGCTTCTTATAATCTATGCTTTACATTTTAGTGGGAATGCATGTAAATACTTGTTTTTAAAGTAGTCTATGATATTGTCAGGCTTTGATACTTGGTTGGCTTTTGCAATAAATTTAAAACTCCCGAGTAAATCCTACATCAGGAACAGGGTCTGATTTTGCCCCTGGAAAATCAATAAAAAGGAAAAGAATCACTGGAATTTGTAAGCCCTTTCAAAAAATTGTTAATAAAATTCTTCCAGTTTCAGAGGAAACATAAAGGTTAATGCACTTTCTGCTATAAGGCATCACCGAGTCTGGCATATTTGAAAATTTCCTTGACTTACCCCCAACTTTCTGAGAAGGCAGATTTCTGGGTTATATTCAAACTCCTGCTGTTCGAGCATGTACTGTTTTGTTTTCTATTATGGATAGGCATTCTTTTCCATGTGGGTATTCCTTATTTATATTGAACATGTATAAACTTGCAGAATTATTCTAACACCTTTGCATAAAATTATGAACAAATAAAATAATTCCCCAGGCTTTTACAAGAAATGAATGAATTGTCATAAATAGATCTCAGATGCCTGAAATTCACCTCCATGGTTTGTATCTGCCAGAAAAAATAAGACATAGATTTATAAATCATCACTTTTTTTTTTCATTTCTTTGACTCGAGTATATTCAGAAAAAAAATCTACATGGAACTTTTTCTTTTCTGCAAAAGATCTTGGTAAAACCTCTTCATTAGTTAGCTTTACATGTATATTTATGTAAAAGTGTTTTCTTAGGGAACCACCCATCATGGAATAGCTGGAAATCATGTTAACAGGATACTGATAAACTGAGGATACAATGCCTGGAAATGGTAGACACTTCAGATAAGAGAACAAAGACTGACTAGTTGCACTAGTTCCTGAGAAGAGACATAAAGTGCTAGCTCATATTTATCTAGAATATTTCCATTCCTTTCCACATTACCCATTTTATAATATAAAATATGAATTTGTAGGAAGAAAAACATTTAAAACATGTCTGCTTTGATCTGTCCACAGAAACTTGGCAGGCCAGAAAAAAGTGGCATGAAATATTCAATGTGCTGAACGGTAAAAATATGCAGCCAAGAATACTTTATTCAGCAAGGCTGTCATTCAGAATAGAAGGAGAGAGAAAGAGTTCCTCAGACAAACAAAAACTAACGGGGTTTGTAGCCCTGCAAGATATATTGAGTAGGGGAAAATAAGAACAAAAGCAACAAACTCTAGAAAGAAACAGAAAATATCACCAGAAACACCAACCTTACAGGTGACACAATAGTACTGATTCTTATCAATTCTTATCAATTCTATCAATTCTTATCTTATTCTTAAGAATCAGTACTATTGTGTACAATTACTCTGAATGCAAATGGGCTAAATGCTCTAATCAAAAGTACAAGGTATCAGAATGGATAAAAAACCAAGACCTATCTATACACTGTCTACAAGAGACTCATTTTAGAACAATGGACAGATTATCTAAATAGAAAATCAACAAGCTAATGGCTTGAATGGCTAAAATGGCTTTGAATGACACACTGGACCAGACAGATTTAACAGATATAATCAGAACATTTCATTCTAAAGTAGCAGAATATACATTCTTCTCAAGTGTACATGGAACATTTTTCCGGAAAAGATCACTTGGTGGGTCAAAACTCAGCCTTCAACAAGTACAAAAAAACTGAAGTCATACCATGCATATGTCCAGACCACAACACTATGAAACTTGAAGTCAACCATAAGAAAAAAATTGGAAAAGGATGCCTGGGTGGCTAAGCAGTTGAGCATCTACCTTTGGCTCAGGGCATGATCCCGGTTCCAGGATTGAGTTCCACATTGGGCTCCCTGTGAGGAGCCTGCTTCTCCCTCTGTCTGTGTCTCTGCCTCTCTGTGTCTCTCATGAATAAATAAATAAAATATTGAAAGAAAAAGAAAAAAAATTGGAAAGACCACAAATACATGAAGGTTAAAGCATATCCTACTAAAGAATGAATAGATTTAATCAGAAAATTAAAGAAGTGATTTTAAACAAATATATGGAAGCAAACACAAATGAAAATGATGCATGCAAAGGCAGTCCTGAGAGGGAAGTATGCTGCAATATAGGCCTACTTCAAAGGAGGAAGAAAAGTCTCAAATACACAAGCTAACCTTACACCTGAAGGAGCTAGAAGAATGGCAAATAAAGCCTAGTCAGCAGAAGAAGGGAAATAATGAAGAATAGAGCTGAAATAAAAAATATAAAAACAGAAAAAAACAGATCAATGAAACTAAGAGCTAGTTCTTGAAAGAATTAATATAATTGATAAACCCCTAGCCAGACTTAACAAAGAGAAAAGAGAAAGGACCCAAATAAAATCAGAAACAAAAGAGGAGAGATCACAACCAACACCATAGAAATACAAATAATTCTAGGAGAATATTATGAAAAATTATATGCCAACAAATTGGGCAATCTGGAAGAAATGGACAAAATCCTAGAAACATACACACTACCAAAGCTGAAACAGGAAGAAACAGAAAATTTGAACACACCCATAACCAGCAAAGAAATTGAATCAGTAATCAAAAATCTCCAACAAACTTAAAACAAGGGCTATATGGCTTTCCAGACACAGGAAATGTCTTTCCAGATGTTAAATGTCTTCTAGACATTTAAAGAAGAATACCTATTATTCTTAAATGTCCCCCTCCCCCCAAAAAATGGAAGAAACATTTCCAAACTCATTCTACAAAGCCAGCATTACCTTGATTCCAAAACCAGATAAGGACTTCACTAAAAAGGATAATGCTAGGGCAATATCCCTGATGAACATGGATGCAAAAATCCTCAACATGATACTAGCAAATCGAATCTAATGATACATTAAAAGAATTATTCACTACAATCAATTGGGACCTATTCCTGGGCTGCAGGATTGGTCCAGTATTTGCAAATCAATCAACATAATATACCACATTAAAAAAAGAAAGGGTAAGAACCATATCCTCTCAATCGATACAGAAGAAGCATTTGACAAAGTACAGCATCCACTCTTCATAAAAACCAACAAAGTAGAGATAGAGGGAACATACCTCGACCTTATAAAGGCCACATATGAAGGATCCACAACTAATATCCTCCTCAATGGAGAAAAACTGAGAGCTTTTCCCCTTACAATCATCAGGGACAAGATAGGGATGTCCACCCTCACCATTGCTATTTAACATACTTGAAGTCTTAGCCTCAGCAATCAGACAGTAAAAATAAATAAAAGGCATCCAAACTAGGTAGGAAGAAGTCACAGTTTCACTCTTTACAGATGAGATGATACTCTGTAAAAACCTAAAAGACTCCACCAAAAATTTGCAAGAACTAACACATGAATTTGGCAAAGTCACAGGATACAAAATCAACATACAGAAATACATCGCAATTCTATACACCAATAATGAAGCAGCAGAAAAAGAAACCAAGGAATCAATCCCATTTACAGTTGTACCAAAAACCATAAGATACCTGGGAATAAACCTAACCAAAGAGGTAGAAGATCTATACTCTGAAAACTACAGAACACTTATGAAAGAAATTGAAGAGGACACAAAGAAATGGAAAAACAGTCTATGCTTGAGGATTGGAAGAACAAATACTGTTAAAATATTTATACTACTCAAAGCAAACTAGACATGTAATGCAATCCCCATCAAAATACCACCAGTATTTTTCTCAGAGCAAGAACAAACAATCCTAAAATCCCTATGGAACTACAAAGACCCTGAATAGCCAAAGTAATCCTGAAAAAGAAGAGTGAAGCTGGGGACATCATGATTCTAAACTTCAAGCTATATTACAAAGCTATAGTTATCAAGATAGTATAGTACTGGCACAAAAACATATAGATCAATGAAACAGAATAGAAAACCCAGAAATGGACCCATAACTATATGATCAATTAATCTCTGATAAAGCAGGAAAGAATAGCCAATGGGAAAAAGTTTCTTCAACAAATGGTGATGGGAAAACTGGACAGCCACAGGCAGAAGAATGAAACAGAAACAGTTTCTTATATCATACACAAAAATAAATTTAAAATGGATGAAAGACCTAAATGTGAGACAGAAAACCATCAAAATCCCAGAGGAGAACACAGGTAGTGACCTCTTTAACCTTGGCATAGCAACTTCTTACTAGACACACTGCCAGAAGGAAAGGGAAACAAAAGCAAAAACGAAGTATCGGGACTTCATCAAGATGAAAAGTTTCTGTAGAGCAAAGGAAACAATCAACAAAACTAAAAGGCAGCCTATAGAATGAGAGAATATATTTGCAAATAACATTTGATAAAGGTTTAGTATCCAAAATCTATAAAGAACTTATAAAACTCAACCCTCAAAACCCAAATTATCCACTAGGAAATGGGCAGAAGACATGAAGAGACACTTTTCCAAAGAAGACATCCAGATGGTTAACAGATCCATGAAAAGATGCTGAACGTCACTCATCATCAGGGAAATACAAATCAAAACCTCTATGAGATACCACCTGACACCTATCAGAATGGCTAAAATTAACAACACAGGAAACAACAGATGTTGGTGAGGATGCAGAGAAAGGGGAACCCTCTTGCACTGTTCTTGGGAATACAAACTGTTGCAGCTGCTCTAGAAAACAGTATGGAGGTTCCTCAAAAAGTTAAAAATAAAACTACCCTACAACTCAGCAACTGCACTGCTAAGTACTTATCCAAGGTATACAAAAATACAGCTTTGAAGGGGTACATGCACCCTGATGTTTAATAGACCATTGTCAACATTAGCCAGACTATGAAAAGAGCCTAAATATCTATTGACTGATGAATGGATAAGGAAGATATAGTGCGTGTATGTATGTATATACAAAATGGAATATTACTCAGGCATCACAAAGAATGGAAATTTGCCATTTGCAATGACATGAATGGAGCAAGAGGGTATTATGCTAAGTGAAATAAGTCACTTAGAGAAAGATAAATACCATATGATTTGTGGAATTTAAGAAACAAAACATCTGAACACATGGGAAGGAAAACACAGAGGGAGGGAAGCAAACCACAAGAGACTCTTAATGACAGAGAACTAACTGAGGGTTGATGGAGGGAGGGAGGTGGGAGATAGGCTAAGTGAGTGATGGGTATTAAGGGGGGTGCTTGTTATGATGAGCACTGGGTATTACATGTAAGTGATGAATCACTAAATTCTACTCCTGAAATCAGTATTATAATATGTTTTAACTACCTAGAATTTAAATAAGAATTTGAAAAGAAAAAAAAATTCTGCTTGACTCATCAATATTTCCAATATACCACTTAATAGGATAAAGGGAATAGGTCTATTCTAGTAGACATGGCTGAATGAATTCTGTAAAAGTTTATATGAGCTTTATTCACTGATACTAAGAAAGCAATGAGGCTGAAAAGCAGAAAGAAAAAAGATTAATAAAAAAAAGTGAGAATGGGTTAAGGAAACTGTGACATTATTAAGAGTAATAACATCTACATTATAGGGATCCCAAAGGGAGAAGAGAGAGAGAAATGGGGTTATGAAACTTATCTAAAGAAAAAAAAATAGCTGAAAATTTCTTTGATATCCTGGTCTAGAGAGTACAGGGAGTCCCTAACAAGATGAGCTCATAACTATACCAAGACACATTAACAGTAAAAATGACAGAAAGTAATGATAAAGAGAATTTTAAAACCATTATGAGAAGTGTGCCTGGGTGGCCCAGTTGGTTTAGCATTCAACTCTTGGTTTCTGCTTAGATCATGATCTCATGGGTCATGAGATCACACCTCCCATTAGGCTCTATTCTCAGTAAGGGGTGTGCTTGAATTCTCTCCTCTGCCCCTCCCCCCATCATGTGGGTGCACTCTCACAAATAAATCTTAAAAAAAAAAAAAAAAGAGCAGTAAGAGAAAATAGTTACATACAAGGGAAACCCCATAAAGCTACTTTTTAGCAGAGACTTTGCAAGCCAGAAGGGAGTAGCATGATATATTCAAAGTGCTGAAGGAAAAAAAATATACAACCAAGAATCCTCTTGGTTAGAGCAGAACCGTCAAATCAATATGTTGTACACCTGAAACTAATAGAACATTGTAGTTCACCTATACTTAATTTTAAAAAGTACGGTTTTGGCAAAGAATTAGGACAAGAGAAACAAATAAGGACCTCAGAAACAGGCTCACATACATGGAAATATAAATTATGACAGACTTGTGTACATCAGTGGGGAAACGAATTATTTTCAATAAATCGTGAGTGAAAAAGATTAAATGGGAAGAAATCCCAAGGTAATTGGATCCCTACCTACAATATAGCAAAGCAAACAATAAAACCCTCACAAAATTCAAAAAACAACAACACAAGTCTATTCCAAATATTTTTAAACTATTTGAAAAATACCAGGAGGATATCTTTTTGATATTGGGGAAAGAGAAGAATTTCATAAGGCAGGTAATACAGACCAGAAAGATGGTGAAACAAACACAAAGCCATGATTTATTAAAATATACTGTAAAGACAAAAAACAAACCACAACTGGGAGATGGTAGCTACTATTTATACAACTAAGAGAAAAAGAAGTCACCAGAAAATATTTTAAAACTCTCAAAAATTAATAAGAAAAATATAATCAACAGGGAAATGAACAAATTTATATAGGGATTTCACAGATGAAGAAACTCAATTGTCAATATGCATATAAAGCTGTGTTTATTCCCCATTAGTGATTAGGAGATTGAAATTAAAAACCCAATGAGATACCATTTTATACCTATCAGACTGGAAAAATCTAAAGGCCTGAAAATATCAAATGTGATAGACAAAGGTGATGATAAATCAGTACGTTCAGGAAACTGGTTTGGTTTAGGTAATAAAGTTAAAAACGTACCTTTCTTATGACCTAGTAGTTTTCTATTGGCATTTATTCTAGAGGAATTTTACCTTATTTATTTATTTATTTATTTATTTATTTATTTATTTATTTATTTATTTTTATTAAAAAAAATTTTTTTTAAAGATTTATTTACTTATCTATGATAGAAAGAGAGAGAGGCAGAGACACAGGCAGAGGGAGAAGCAGGCTCCATGCAGGGAGCCCGACGCAGGACTTGATCCCAGGACTCCAGGATCACACCCTGGGCCAAAGGCAGGTGCTAAACCACTGAGCTACCCAAGGATCCCCAATTCTAGAGGAATTTTAAACGTGAAAAGAATGTTGATAGGAGCACTGTTTGTAGTAACAAAAAACGGAATAACTCTATTGTTCATCAACAGGAGAATGGATTAACTGTGCCATGGTCATATAATGGACTATAGTATAGCAATAAAAATAAATGACTATTGCCCATGCTTACTGAAATGGATGGATCCAAGAAACATAATGCTGAGCGACCAAGCAAATGCAGAGGAATATATATCCTGTTAGCACTACAGAAATTCAAGAACAAGCAAGATTAAATAATACTGATTAAATATACTTATATACTTGTATACTTGTACAGAGAGATGATAATGCAAAATTCAGGGGAACAGGATGGGAACAAAGAAGGACAGAAGGTGATTCAGGAATACCGATACATGAGAAGTCTGGTTAATGACTAAAATCCCATGTAGGGTTTTTCAGGCCTGACCTTAGGCAGTCACAGATGCTTTACCTGGCTGGCCTCACAGGACAAACTGCCCTGAGGTCTCCCTGGCCTGTGATGCTCCTTCACATATTACATACCTATGCCTAGCACCTGCATTCCTAGGTTCTTTATCTGAAGCCTTGGTCAAAGGACTTCTTCAGGTGCCTCTACTGTGGCCTCTTTAAAGAGGCAGAACAAGGAACCTTTTCCACCCACTCTGAATTCGTAATTAGTACTCAGGGCTATTCTGCTCATAGGCGTTTGTCATCCTGCCCACCTTTCCTCTCCATGCTCCCACCCTGCCCCGACCCTTGGTGCTCACAAAACTGCCAGTGCCTTTTGTTTGGGGATCCCTCAACAGTGAAATGACACCTACATCTGCGCCGATCCCCCAACCCTGGACTAGTGCACTGTTCCTAAAGGGAAAATGCAATGGGATTGAGGGGCATCAGCATTTCCTCCAGTTTTAGACTTCTGTTTATAGCACTGCACCAAGCGATCAAAGGCTTAACTCTTTCATTTCTGAGGCTCAGCTTTTGTTTAGCTCAGCAGACTCTTGACAGTAATATATTTCTTTCTGTTTTTTTTTTTTTTTTTTTTTGAAAGTAATGTATTTCTTAAGTTAGGCTGTGTAATAAAGCTACTTTGAACCTCCTCCGTAAAACTTATAACAACTTAAGTTCCGTGGAATCATTTGGGGAGGACAAATATGAAATCACAAAGAAGCAAGTGTCTAAATCATAGCTTTAGTATCTCAGGATACAGAAAGGTGAAGGAAGTTGTGAGGTTATCAGAAAGCTGCATCATTCTTTTTAAAATCTGGGTGTACAGTAGAAGGGCACAATGGAATCTTTTAAAGCATATAATTCTTTTTATAAATTTTCTCTTTTTTGTTACAAAAAATTTCAAGTAAGCTTGATTTTCTTGCATTTGCTTTCATATTCTGTTTAAATGTATCTATACCAAATCCGTGGATGAGTTTCTACAGTTAATTACTATTTCATAAAATAATACACATTTATAAAATGTCTTTAAACTATTTTCTTTATTCAAACTACTGTATAAAGTTATATTTGTCCTTAAAATACTTTCTTCATACCTCATGGGTTTCATAAATCATCTTATTTTTTTGCCTCAACCACATAGGCTCCATTTCTGTCTCTTTTCGGTTTATGTCATTGCAGTACTGATTTTTTTTTAGGTCTTATGTAGAAGCCTCCCCCCATCCTGGCTTCCTGAAGATCAGAGTTCCCCATATCTGAAGCTTTCCAGACTCTATAATATCACAAGTGGTAAATGCTAAAACTGCACAGTAATTCATGTTCTGGCCATGATTTTTATAAAAGGAGAAATTATATAGTATGTCCATATTGTGTGATTATCTTTTTACAGTAACAAATTCTCAAAAGTGAAAAAAGGTATTAGAGATTGCTTTGTCCTTATTTTGATAATTCCCTATATCCGTATAGTACAATTAGTTATATTTAGGATGTACTTTCACATTTGTTCATTTGATCCTTGCAACTATATTAATTAGGCTGCACATATATACATACTTTATATATGAGAAAACATAAACAGAACAATCGGTTCCTATGACACCTCTGAGGTCATTCATCTAGTCAGACCTGAACCCAGAAATTGGATTCCTATTCCAGTACCTCTAAAACACTCTGTACACCTAGGCTCTGCTATTTTCTACTTGTCTTAAACTTGTGGGACAACTATAAAATATTAAAACTAGATAAACTTACCTGTAATAATGAAATATTCAGAATCTTTATAAAGAACACTAGTGCTTTTGTCAAATCTGTCACTTTTGAGATGAATTTCATTATCTACATATTAAACATTATTGATCGCAAGGCAGAGTAAATTTAATCATGTGTTCCTCTCAAATTTTGTTCTTATTCTATACTTTCTATTTTCTTCATATACATATGGAAGCTTTTAGCAAGAAGATACTCAGCAAAATCTTCACTGAAAACTTACCGATGCAGAATTATGTTTCTACAAACATTTTAGTTAAAAAAAGAGACCCTGGACAAAGTTACCAGACTTTTTTTGCATTAGTTTCCTTACCTCCAAAAAGATGGAATGCTTTTCTGCAGCTTGGTAGGGGCCATTTTGCAGAGCTGGATTTCTGAAAGCTTTGTTTTATTTTCAAATATTCTTTAGGAAAGAATGTTTTTGTGGCATTGTTCAGTTCTAGAGTAAAGAAAACAGGAGATTTAAATGTTAATTTGAGTAAAAGGGCAAAACTATGAAAAATTACTATTGCAGTATTTCGATAATAAATTCAGACCTCTTTAAGAAAGAAGACAAAAGTGGAGTCAACTTTGTAATTTTAACTCAAGCAAACATAATTTCCCCCAAATTCACATTTGATGGGAACTTTGATGTACCTACACATAGAATATATATCTCCTAGTTTGTTCCTACATCATTTGCTATATCAGATACAGCCAAGAATGAGACACAGTCCCTGTCCTCAAGAAGACTAGAGATGAAAAGATGGAAACAAACAGGCAGACAAAGATGGGAAAAATGTGTTCTAGGTATAGCGACAGAACAACTTGAGTGCAATCATGGTTCAGGAGTGATGATGAAAAGGAAAAACTTTTTTGCACTTTTTCTTTCTTTTTTTTTTAACCCTTCAAGCCCAGGAGAAATCTGCTAGTATTATAAGACTTTCACAGGTTAAAGCCTTTACCCAAGATTTCACCTCAAGCAGTGGTGTTCGCTTTGTATTTACTGAGGTTCTTTAATGACTTTGGAGCACTGAACAAATCATTTTAGTAACTGTTTCATCAGCCAAGAGTAAATAGTTCACTCTCTGCTAGAAGAATAATAAAGTTAGGAGGAGATTCAGTAAATTAAGCCCAGTTTAACCATCACATTTACTGAGGTTTTATACTATGATAAAGACAAAACGTTAAGTACTTTATATTGTGATGATGCATACCATTATTATTTTGTATGTAAAGTCACATTTTAAGATTAAGAGGAAGGCTTCTGACAGGGGTATATTGCTGGATCCTCAAAAGGTTATCACAGCATCCATTCCTGGTTTCAAGAAACCATAATTCTGTGTTCTGTGTGAAAAGAAATCAGGTTCCATCTTCCCTGCCCACTACAGCACAGTCAGTACTATAGTCTGGTTTATAATTTTTAAAAACTGTCAAAGTCACACATATCTGTGGTTTAAAAAATCCAACAGGGCAAAAACAAAACAAAATGAAACAACAATGATCTGTTCCACTTCTTATTTCTGTCTCCACTTCCAATCCCTAGGGACTGTTTAAGTGTTTCTGTTTTCAGTTTTTTTCTGGAGACTAACCTCCTTAAGTGAAAGTCAGTGGTTTTCAAGACTTGGTTTGCAAAGCACAAGCAATATGTGAAATGATTTTGGGTGAGATTGCATAAAAAGTTTTAAACATGACAAAGTTACCTATTTAATGTGTATTAGATGAAATGTATAAACTAGATCAAACAAATTCACAAATAGATCGCTAAGGATGAGGCTAATGTAAGTAAGGAAACAAGTCTTGATACAAAGAAAATTCTTAAGAACAAATAATTCAGGTGGTACATGGATACAGTAAAAATTGTAAAAATGGTACCACATGGGTGCTTCACATGGGCACAAAAGGAGTTTCACCAGGAGAGTTAAGGTCTCTTGCAAATGGCACTTTCTTGCCCCTCTTACACAGATGCTAAGTAAGCATTGCTTATGAAGCCCTAAAGATTTTAAGACAGTTTGTGGATTTTCACTGAGTATGAGAAAAGCTGCTCTAAATATGCTTACTTTGATATTTCTTTTTTATAATAAAAAATTTATTTCCACATTTTAAAGCCTAAGGATGACTGCACCAGAAAACATGGCATAGTCAGATACTCTTACCGACAAAAAGAACGAGTTTGGATTTCTGGTTCCATGACTATTCTGTACAAGCCAAACGAACAAACAAAAAAGAGTGGAGGCATGGATGGACAGAAGAACAAAACCACTATTAGCATAAGAGTGAACAGACCAGACTTACTGGTGGAGAATAAGAGGAAGTGTGAAATGCTCTTAATGGAAATAGGGATAATAGACCAAGACCATAATAGACTGTCACAGTGGATAAAAAGAGAAGTGTGATATTCTTTTGGATGAGCTGCATGTCCTGGATAAAGCCCAGCAGGACATGAGAATGTCAGACAGAACACAGAATAATCCTTCACTGTGTAGGACTGGCCCAAACACTCTAGAATATCTGTCATCACTGCCCCCACTGACTAGATGCCAGGATCATCCTCCAATTATTGAGACAGCCAAAATATCCTGGTGAAAAATCATAGGTCTTTTCCACACTTAAAGTCCTAGATTAGCTTAAATGTCATTTCCTTATTTAGTTAGGGACTTCTATACACAAGGTAGAATTTAATTTTTTTTCCCCAATGGAGTTCACCAGTTTATCTGCTCATCAGCACCTACTTCTACTAAGTAAAGACACAAGAGTAGTGCATATGGCAGCAGGGGCATCAAAAGAGAGCCGGAGTTTGATGGGTGAAAATAGTGGAACAAGAGCAGGAGTCCTTCCAGCTGAGGTTTGGTGCATGTGAACAGGGACGAGGGATGGCGCTGAGTGATTTCACAGTTAGGGAATAGGTTATACTGATCCTGTGGCTCCCTTTGCAATACCTGAGACACTCCCATTGATGATATAACCATGGGTTAGGATCCCTGAACAATGGTTAGAGGTCTGTAGTAGGATTGCCTACAGGAGGATCCTCCAGTCAATCCACAATGGGGGAAGTGCCTGGCTTGGTTTGAAGGCTTCAGTCAGAAAGGCAATTCAAGAAAATATGATACCTTCCCTCACAATGAAACCATGATATCTTTGCCTGGGGTATTCCTCCTCTGTCACCTGGATGACTCCCACTCCACCTAATGCCTGTAAACCACAGCCTTTGCCTGTCCTTGGCCTGCTGATTTGAGGTGGCCTGTAGATACTGTTATGAAGCATACAGCACCTCCCTGAATAGACCTAGCATTGGGGTGCTGCTGCTGGGTCTGAAAGGATGTGGTGAGGTTGTCAGTCAATGAATGGGAAGGGTCTCACCTATTCAGACGTCTTATTCCTCAGACCTGCCTACACTGGTGTCCTTCCCATATTCAAAGATAAAAGCACTCTAATTAATTTAGGACACACTAGAACTTTTCCCAATCTCATAGGAAGCTTAGAGTCTGCCTTGTCCAAACTTATCCTTCTTTTTCCCAAAGTGACTTCACCATTTTATATTTTAACAAAAAACACACAAGTTCCAATTTCTCCATATCCTTGTCAATATCTGTTACTGTCTTTGTGATTGTAGCCATCCTAGTGAGTGTGAAGTGATATCAGAGTTTTGATTTGCAACTAACTAATGATGTTGAGCATTTTAAAATATGTGTATTGGCCATTTTTCATCTTCTCTGGAAAAGTGTCTATTCAAACTCTTTGCCCATTTTGAAATTGGGTTTTCTTTTTATTGTTGAGTTGTAAGAATTCCTCCTATATTCTGGATACTAAGTTCTTGTCACATATGTATTTTATAAATATTTTATTTCACTCTGTGATTATCTTTTCACTTTGTTGATAATATCCTTTGAAGCACACAAGTTTTCAACTTTGATAAAGTTTGATTTGTCTGTTTTTTCCCTTGGTTGTTTGTGTGATTTAGGTGTCACATTTAAGAAATTATTGCCTAATCCAATTTCAAAAATTTTTCACCTATGTTTTCATCTAAGAGTTTTATATCTTTAGCTCTTACATTTAGGTTTTTATTTCATTTTAATTAGTGTGTGTGCATGTGTGTGTGTGTAAATAGTGTAAGGTAAGGTTCCAAAGTCACATTTCTTTGTGTGTGGGTATCCAAATGCTACAGGGTCTTGGTGTTCTTCCTGAGAATAGTGGTATATATTAGATTAAAAAACTAAGTGCTTCTCTATTTTCTGTATCCTTAGAGAACCATTTCCAGAGGCCTTAATTTAAAAGCATCATTTTCATCAGTTAAATGGTGGTTTTGCTCGGGTGAGGATTGAGCCTCTCATACCACCCTTCCAGAAACCTCTTTACTATTTATTATCTTTAAATAATGTTGACTTCCATCTAAGAGGATTTAGGTCTTTTCATACTATCTTCTTTCCTTTTAACCTCTCAAGATTTTGTGAATCATACTATCATTTTTAGTTTCTTTGTTGACTACCTTTATTCATATGCTTTTATTGGTTAGGATACTCTTGGTTGAAATTAACAGAAAATTTACTCAAACTGTATTAGTTAATTCATAAAATTAATATTTAATGGAACTAGAAATCCGTAGGGTGGGCTTCAAAGCTGGCTGACTTAGCAGTTAAACAATGCCATTAAGACCCTACATTCTTTCCTTCCTCAGTTCTGCCATCCAAAATAAAGGCTTCATACTAAGCTGATTCCCCACTTACTCATAAGACCGTTGTCAATAGCTACGCCTGTTAGACACTTTCTTGTTTATGTCATGGGAGAGAGAGGGCTTCTTCTCCATCTCATCTCTTAAGAGTAGTAAAGACAAACTTTCTTTTCATCTCATTGGTCAGAACTGGACCACATGCTGAATTGTGAACCAATCACTGGCAAAGGGGATAGGTTAACAAGGAGTCAAGGGGGGGGGGGGCGATCTGCTACCCAGAAGCCACTTGGTCTATGTTGGGGGAGCTGAATAATACTCAGGCTAAAATCATTTTGATGAAGTATACTCTATGGAATAAATCTGGGGGAATCTCATTATCTCTACCCATTGAGCTACTATAACAGAATGGTCACAACCAACCCCTTATTCATTGGCCAAATATCTTCAGTACCTTTAGGAAATGATAGCTTTCCCACTCTGATCTTTGATAGTAACTATCCCCTGGTTTGTCCACAATCGGAATAGTGACTGAGATGATTCATTCACTTAATAATAACTATCAGGGTTCAGTAAGATTAATGGAATACTCTAAGACTGTAAACTAACTTCGCCAAAGTACTACCAAAAGCATATGAAAACAGAAAAGGAAAAAAATCTCATTTACAATAGCAACAACAAAAATACACAGGCAGAAAGCTAGTAAGAATTGTGGAGAGATATTAAGAAGGAAATTTCAGGGATCCCTGGGTGGCGCAGCGGTTTGGCGCCTGCCTTTGGCCCAGGGCGCGATCCTGGAGACCCGGGATCGAATCCCACGTTGGGCTCCCGGTGCATGGAGCCTGCTTCTCCCTCTGCCTGTGTCTCTGCCTCTCTCTCTCTCTCTCTCTCTCTCTGTGACTATCATAAATTAAAAAAAAAAAGAAAAAAAATAAAAAAAATAAGAAGGAAATTTCAGAACTTTATTGAGTGGTGATATGCCATAATAACAATCACTCAGTATTATATCAATGTCAATTAAAAATATGAACTAGCCCCACATAATTTATACTTTTAAGTCACTTTTGAATTACTAATCATACAACATAGAATAGTGTTCAGAGTAAACTAATAGGGGAGGTGCCTGCGTGGCTTAGTTGGTTAAGTGTCCAACTCTTGGTTTCTGCCCAAGTCATGATCTCAATGTCCTGGGATCCAGTCTGGCACTGGGCTCCACTCAGCAGACTCCTGCCCCACCCCCTGCACCTGGGCATGTGCGCGCGCGCGCACACACACACACACGTTCTCTCTCAAATAAATAAATAAATCTTTAAGAAAAAAAGAGTAAAGTAATGGGGGAGCGTGCCTGAGTGGCTAAGCATCTGATTCTTGGTTTTGTCTTAGGTCATAATCCAAGGTCCTGAGATCAAGCCCCTGGAAGGGCTCCATGCTCAGTGTGAAGTCTACTTGAGATTCTCTCTCTCTCCCTCTGACCCTTCCCTCACTTGCAGATGCATTCTCTTTCTCTCTCTCTAAAATGAATGAAGTCTTTTAAAAAAGAGTAAAGTAATGGTGTAGGGCAAGATAGAAATATGAATGGAAAATAACAGCTGCCAAGAAACACACATATTTTTGTAATTATTACTTTTTAAAGAATGGCAATTCAATTAGGATAGGAAAAATGGCTCATTCAACAAATGTTGAACAGAAAATGTTTACATACTTCTTTAGTGGGTATGACCTTTTAATACCTAGCTTTGAAATTAGAAATAATAAAGAGCAAGGCTGCTACATGAGACTACATAAAAATATAAAAGTTCTGTACATTCATAAAACACAATAAACATAACTAAAGTACAAATGACAAACAGGAAAATGATTTACCACATGTGACAAAAGCTGACACTAATTTTTAAAAATCTTATTGTTAATAAACAAGAAAAAGATGAATAAACCATAAGAAAAATCAGCAAAGGTCAGGGCCAGGGATTTAAAAAGAAAACAAAAGAAAACAAAAAAAAAATGCCCAGAGTTTAGAGAAAATAAGCCCTTGCATAATGCTGCTTACAGTAGTTTTGGAACACAATTTTGCAACATATATATAGCTGTAAAACATACAATGACTTTTTAACTGCCAGTTCTACTTCTGGAAATCCCTTGCAAAGAAATAGAGATTGTGCAATTATTTATCCCCATATGTCAGCAAATAATAACAAATAACTAAACTAACTGTTCCATATAGTAGATAGCTTAAGTAGATCATGATATAATCACAAAAGTTTTTAAGTAAAACTAAGCAGGTTAAAAACCTTATTTATAATATAATTATATTTCTTTTTCTGTAAGAAAGATAATTAAGTACACATATATAAAATATTCTGGAAGGATACTCATTCAAGGTGGTCTTTAAATGTTAGGACTATGTACGATCTTGAGTTTATAGTTTTATCTGGATGTTCTGATTTTTCTCTAATGAAATTCAATTATGTGTATAATTTAAAAAGTTATTTCTGTAAGAAAACTAGACCATAATGTTTTGGCTACTAGCAATGTCACTTTCCCTAATTTATACTCTGGTATTTCCTCAGCTTTTATCAGAGTATACCAGAAGACACAGTGTCAGGAAACCTGATACTGCATTTGCTCTGAGGATATTTTTGAGGACACTGACTACTCCGCTTTTCAATATGCCCTAGAAGAGAAATCACATAAAAAATTCCATTTCAACTGCCAGAAAAATGGTTGCTTATTCTTAGGAAGTGGGGTGTTTCTTTTACTGAATCATGAGAATCATATAATTGTGTACTTTTATTTTTCCTTAGGTGTCAGAATATTTAAAACCAAATACTTCATCTAATTATAGTTCCTATGTACAGTCATATGGTTTATGTATCCTGCCCATCCACATTCATCTGTAGAATGTGGAAATAGCATATTTCCCCCTAATTTTGGCACATAGTTGTGCACTCAGTAAGTATTGGCTCTGCTTACTTCTATTATTCTTCACTTTTTCTTAGCAATTCATTAGTTTTTCCTCTCTCCACTAATATGTTTTAGATAGTATGTTATATTCCATTTTTACTAATACTTAGGTAAACAAATCCTTGCTCTAGTTTTACTTTTCATTCAGGAAGACTTCAAGAACCATAAGGATGTTGAGAAGATGTGGAATGTGGAGGAAAGACAAGTTTTCCTCAGCTATTTACAGATTTACTCTCTAAGACTCCAGAGGAAATAGCAAGGGCCAAAGAATGAGTAGCAAAAAGGCAGCTATGAGGAATGAATCATCAACAGGGCTGCTTCAAATTTTAATGGAATGTCCTTGACATTGGAGATGTCTAAAACCCTTAGAATGTCTTAGAAAAGATCTCATCATAAAGTAGGAATTAGACATGAGAATCTCTTTTCATCGAGGATTCTATGATTTTCACATAGTTCTATGAATTGAGGAAGCACTGTTTTATAACATGGAGAGTAATAAATTATCCTGTATGGTTTGCAATAACGTTCTCAAAATAATTTATAATTTCTCATAATAATTTATAAAGTACCTTTAGAACTGGAACAAAACAGGAGTCAGAAAAATCAGGAAATTCTGTTAATGAAAGAGCAGAGTTACCTGTCTGGAAAAAGACTCTGGAAATAATTGTCCGACACAATGGGCAGGGAGTGCTTGCAGGATTGTCTTTGGCAAGAGTCCGTAAGCAGGGCTCACAGAAGATGTGGTGGCAAGGGTAACACATGTATGGGTTGAAATAAACATCCAGACACACTGCACAGATGTAACTTTCCTTTTCTTCTGCATATTCATTGTCATCATCTGTACTCATCTCATTATTCAAGGTCTGCAAAACAAGCAAAAATAATTTTTTCCTAGTTCAGTATGAGATTGGTTTCCTTGAGAAAGAGGACTGCCTTTATATTTTGTTAAAATGAATACAAATATTTATGAGAAGCATATAATATCTATTTCGGTGACATATTCTAAGTGACAGAAAGGCTATCTTGCAACATGAGAAGAAACTCAAAACATACATGAAAAATCCAAAAGTCTTAATTATTCTTTTTAATATTTTTATATAATGCTAAATGCTAAACCTTACCCAAACGTATTGAAGTATACCAGTATCTATTTAACCAGAACTAGTTAAGTAAGTGTCACATATGCTAGTCCCAGGATTATAGATTCCCCATCTATCCCACTTCCCATTCTCACCAAAGCAATAAAGTGATTGTCATGAGGTTATAGAGCTTTCTATGGGCATGTGTATATGATGAAAAGTAAAGGCAACAGGATATCATTGTTAATCCTCATACCATGCATGAATTCTCTATACTTTGTCCCTTTGTGGACCTAAAGGCCCAGAAATGGCCAAAGCCTAACATATGTCAGGAAGTAGACAAGGCAAAGGGAATTGTGGTAATTCTGGGATCAGGCTTGTAGTTGGAAAATAGGATGAGTCCCTTCCCATCTCCCAAAAAGATGAGGTAAGAAAGAGGAACGAAGGAAAGAGGTAGTTCAAACATTGGCAGTATGAGGTCTGGTAACCAAATTCTTTGACTTAGTCTAACAATTTCCCCATCTGTGAGGATGATGTGAGGATGACATGAGGTAATGAACTAGATAAAGAGCATTCCATGAGATTTCAGATAACATAAACAAAGTTCAATACAGAGAGGATATGAAATAAATGTCTCTCACCAACAGAAAGCTTGTGGCTATGATCTGAACAATAATAAAGAAAATCTGCAGGAAAGGCAACAAAATCCATAATTTTTGCACATTATTGATATACAAATATTCTCTCCTAGACTTATAAGATATTTACAAAACAAAAAGTATAGGTAAATAACTAGCACTGAACTGGGCATCACACATAAAAACATCTATGGACCTAGATGCTGACTGACTTAAATTTTATTCCATGATGCTAGCTTATTCTGCTTGCTTTAGACTCTCAGGACTGTGCCTTGAGATTTGAACTAATTAACCTTGAAGAAACCCATGGCATAAAAAAACATAATTTGTAGAACCTCTTAAAGCATTTCAAATTGTGACCTAAATATTTGTGCAGTATTTTATTTCTATGAAGTACTTAGCCTCTATGTATACCACAAAAGTAACTAGACTTCAGTAAAATATACAAAGAAATAATATCTTTGTTATTGAAAAACACAATATTTTGAAAATAAACTTAAGTTTGGAAATAGAAAGTGAGGTTGCAACTATTCATCTATTATTTAAGCTAAGTGAAGCAATCCTCACAATAGAAATAACATATACAAAGACCTGTAGGGTTCACTATGTTTTAAGGAGTTAAAAGGCTTAAGAGTTTTTATTAATCCAGAAAACTGCACATATCTGCTAATTAATACTGTTATACAAGAAGACAGCAAATTACCTCAAGGATAGAATTCTACTGAGTTTTTCTCCAAATTGCAGAGATGCAGGGTTGCATAATAGTAAATTTGCTGTTGGATGGATAGTTAATTTTTTTAAAAGATTTTATTTATTTATTTATGAGAGACAGAGAGGCAGAGACACAGGCAGAGGGAGAGCCAGGCCCCCTGCAGGGAGTCCGATGGGAGACTCGATCCCGAGATCACACCCGGAGCCCAAGACAGATGCTCTGCTGAGCCACCCAGGCATCCCTGGATAGTTACATTTTTTTAAAGTTTTTATTTAAATTCCCATTAGTTGGTCAATTATGTTTTAAAGATTAATTACTCATTAATGGAACAATGCCAACCTAGAAAGAGGTTTTTAATAGGTGTGTCTATGAACTCATCCTCTTCTCCTCAATATTTCAATTGTCATAGATGCAAACTCCAGAAATGTTTATCAGAAATGTAGGGGGAACGGATAGAAAGGAGAGCTGTCTAGTTAAGAGCCAAAATCTTTTCTGAAACAAGGTATGCCATTAGCAAATAATAGAAAATTGTAAATTACGCTAACCCAGTTGGCAGAGTCAAGATGAAAAAAATAACAGTCTCAATAGGTGGCTGGGCAGAAATCAAGATTGAATTTAACAGAGATACCTATAATTTCCGAATTGAAGACTCCAAAACAGGCTGCACACGTAGAAGATGAATAAAACTTAGCTAAAAGCAATTTATGTAAAAAGAGCTCGGGATTTTAACTGACTTAATGAAATTCAGTATATGATGTGGTTACTTAAAAAGCAAATTGAACACTTCAAGCACAGGACAGTGTGGGTTAATGTGTCTCTCATTGTATAAGGATCACAACACATCTGCAGTTCCTTTAAGGAACACAGACAAACTAAAGTCATCCATAGGAACACTGAGGGCCAGGGCAGCAGGACTTCTGAAACCACCTCCCTGGCAAGTGCTGTTAAAAGATAGAGGACACTCATTCAGAAAATGACATAAACAAGCGTTTGTATGAGAGTGATTCTAATTTTCCTTTGCGTAGTTTTCATGATTAGATCTAAAAACAAATGGATGTTAAAAGAAAATAGATCATAAAAGACATATCTATTTATAAACCAAAATGACATGAATCCAGCATAACCAGTTTCCTCTTACACAGCGCATGTGCCATGGAGCTAAACATTTATCTTGTATTCCCCATGAAATACGTTGGGACTTAGAAACAAGGCAATCAAAGTTGTCTTTTTCCTCAACACAAAACCCCTATGAGGTAGGTATTATTACTATCATCATTTTTTAGAACAAAGAAAAGTGAGAAACAGTGAGCTCCTCATTAACTCACACCACTCATGGTGAAGCTGGGATTTCAATCCAGCCAGTATGGATCTGGAGCAGCACTCTTCGTCACTACCACATTCTTAAGTGAGTTAATGGACTTTAAAATGTCCTACCAAATAATAAATGTTAACGGGTGATGGTTATGATGCAGGTTAAAAGAAAAAGACAAATTTAGGTAGGATCTATAGGGAAGTAAATTTTAAGGGATTGTTACTGAAATTAAAAGATGAATATAATAGGTGCCCAATGTACAACTACTCTTGGCTCCAGGGGAATTATTCTACAAAGAACCGAACACAGTCTCTCAAACTGCTTTCTAGGGGCTTCCAGTCTCAGACGAGGAGAAGATTAAACGGATAAATAATATAAAGCAATGTTTCAAAAAAAATCAGTAAAAATTAGCACAAAAATTAAGTCTATGAGTTATTAGTAATAATGACAACAAACAGCAGTGCCTTTAGTTCATTTACAATACTGTGATTACTGCTGTATTTGGCCTTATTCCTCCAACTTACTATTTTTTAAGAGTGATAGTAGGGCAGTGAATAAGAGCAAGACTCCAGAGCCTGTTTGGGCTGTGCCACTACTGTCTGTGTGACCTTATGCAAATTACTTAATTCCTTTTCCTTATTTGTAAGGTGGGGATACTAACACTACCTAACTCATAGTTGTTGAAAGGATTAAAAAAGTTAATATATATAAAGCATTCAGA
The DNA here is from genome assembly GCF_003254725.2 of Canis lupus dingo. Classification (NCBI taxonomy): domain Eukaryota; kingdom Metazoa; phylum Chordata; class Mammalia; order Carnivora; family Canidae; genus Canis; species Canis lupus. The sequence goes on along the minus strand of NC_064244.1, from coordinate 48,925,444 downwards.
ACAATAGTTGGAATATGTTTGCTCTGTCATTATACTTAAGAATACTGTATTTGAGAGTTTTATATTTTTGGAAAATCGTACAGAAAGTACAAAGAATTCCCACATACACCTTTCCAACACACACACACACACACACACACACAGTTTCACCTTCTGTCACCATTACTGATATATTACTATTAACTGAAGTCCTTGGATTATTATTTTAGTATACATGCTGCTGAGGCGAGCATGAGTCCATAGTTTGTTTACATTATGGTTCACTCTTGGTTTTGTACATTGTATGGGTTTTAACAAATGAATGTCATCTATCTGCAATTACAATATCCTATAGAATAGTTTCACTGCCCTAAAATCCCCTGTGCTCCACCTATTCATCCCTTTGACCTTGTCTCCAATCCCTTGTCAACTACTGATCTGTGTGTATATAGTGTTCTTTTCCCAGAAAGTGTTAAAAGAAGAATTACACAGGATGGAGCCTTTTCAGACTGGCTTCTTTCACTTAGCAATACACATTCAAAGTTCCTCCTAAATGATCCTGAAATTACTCCAGGTCTCAAATGAGAATTGCTCTTAATTCTACATCAATTTATGTCTTGGCCTTTGAAAAAAAAAAACAATTTCTTCATTTTCTATATTGATACAAACTGCCATCCACTCTTTAGATATTCCTGAAAGACTACAGTCCACTGATGGTATGTTGTCTTATTTTCCAGCTGTGGTATTTCTTTATTCTTTTCAAAAATATATTTTTTATAATTCTATTTTCTTTAAAAGTATGAGGTGAAATCAACATTATAATTGGATTTCACTTAAAACTGTCTCCAGAGAAGGTATTCTTCTTTTATTCTTTCTACCCCACATAAAGGGGAGAAAAAAAAGCCAAAGCCAGTTTCTGCTAAGAATGCCCTTGATGAAGGAAAAAGATTAATTTTTATTAATTGATGATTTATCTTTTACTACTCCATGTGAGAGAAACAAGAAGTACACAGAGAGCATTTCTGCTGCATACCAAAGCACAATGGTTATTTTAAGAAAAAGCATGCTTATTATTGTTTTCATTGTGAGCTGAACTAGCTGTTTTTTCCATTGAATACCATAGTTATGTAATAAACAATGGCCAGGGAAACTTATTATTCAGATCTGGTTATTTCTCAGGCATTTTCACAAAAATGAAGAAAGCAAATCTCTCACTTCAAGGGAAAAAAACCCTGATTGTATTTGTTGCCAAATAAAGTGATAAGATTTGGGCTTTCAAGCAAAAATCAAAATTTTGGAAAATTTCTACATGCTTATCGCTTCCCAATACTTCCAGACTTTTCTGAAGACAAGATAGTAACAATTTTTTTTATATTGCTTAAGAAATATGACATTAAGAGGACCTGTATAACTCAATGAACCAATAGTTTCCAGAGGTCTAATGCACGATAGTACAAAATTATGCTTAAGTAAATGAAGGGCTCAAAGAGTAAAGACAGACCAATGGAATTTAATATAATAGAATTCACATTGTCAGATTCCACACTGCAACTAGTCTTTAATAATCTAGCCCTCGTCAAGTTTTGGTGTAATATCAAAGACATCTATCCAAATCATTTGAAAAGCTATTGTAATACATTCTCTTTTTGGACTATGTGTCTGGCTGGATTTTCTTCATGTACTTCAATCAAAACAACATATGGCAGCAGACTGTATGCAGAAGCAGATGTGAGAATACAATATGCTGTTTATTAGGCCAAATACTAAAGAGATTTGCAAAAGTTAAAACAAATGGCATCCTTCTCAATCTTTGTTTTGAATAAATTATTTTTATAATATTGATGATATATTTATAATATTTATGATGCCATGTAATGGTTTATTATTATCTGTGTATGAATTTAAAAATATCTCAAAATTTTTCTGTTTTATCATATGGTAGATATTTATAACCCACATACACAAAAATTCTTTGGGGTTTTCAATAACCTTAAGATTTTAAAGGGATCTTGAGTCCAAAAAGTATGACAACAAATGCACTAGGAAGTAGAAAGCAAGGTGGTTTGGGCCATAAACCTGTATTAGATACTGTATTGAAGTATGTAAGTTTTAGTGAATTGGTAATATTGGCAATAATTTCATCTTACTAAACAAGATAATTTAGGGAAAAAATATAATGGGGTCTAAATTACTGATGAGTTCTCATCTATCTGAGAAATAAAGAAATAAAAGCTCTAAGGCATCCAAAAAAAAAAAAATGGTGGGACAGTGTAGGGAAGGAGAAGAAGAACGTATTTAGTGTTTACTTCAAAAAGCCACACCTAGATGCATCATGTTATCAAGAGAAAAACCAATCAGCTTAATGTTTAGAGTTCTATTAGATGATAAAATAACTTCATTTGGTTTTTATTTTAATCTTTTTAAAGATTTTATTTATTTATTTGAGAGACAGAGAGAGAGAGAGCAAGTGTATGTGCATGCAGCAGGAGGAACAAAGGGAGAGGGACAAGAGACTCCACACTGACTCTGGAGCTGGATGTAGGGCTTGTCTCATGACCCTGAGATCATGACCTGAGCTAAAATCAAGAGCAGACACTCAACTGACTGAGCCACTCATGCATCTCAATAAATAACGTCATTTAAAATGAAAAGCAAGATCTGCTATGCCTCTAAAGCATCAAGGAAAGATTAAGTGATCTTTGATACAGTTTTAGTTATACTTTCTACATTATAATTCTTTGATAATTGGCAATTCATATGGGGTTGCTTGATACAAATATTAAGAACACCTCATTAATAAGCTTTTCTAAATAGATTGAAAATTACTATATCTGAATCATTTTTTTATAGCAATCACTTTGCAAGACAGAAATAGAGCTTTAGGTTAGAGTTAACTCTAGGAATCTATGTCAAAATGATCTAGCTGTCCTGGCCTGAGTGCTTGTTTCACTTAAAAAAAAATCCAAAATAACATCCCAAGGTCTAGAGTGAATGTCAGTAGTTAGTAGCTTCGAAGGAAGAAACACACCAAATCCCTACAACCTGTAGTAAAGGAAAAACAGAATTTGTGGGGTCTCAAATGAACACTGGAGCTGCTATAATCCAAAATTCTGAGTGAAAATTTCCCACAATTTATTTATTTATTTTTTTTAATTTATTTTTTATTGGTGTTCAATTTACTAACATACAGAATAACACCCAGTGCCCGTCACCCATTCACTCCCACCCCCCGCCCTCCTCCCCTTCTACCACCCCTAGTTCGTTTCCCAGAGTTAGCAGTCTTTACGTTCTGTCTCCCTTTCTGATATTTCCCACACATTTCTTCTCCCTTCCCTTATATTCCCTTTCACTATTATTTATATTCCCCAAATGAATGAGAACATATAATGTTTGTCCTTCTCCGACTGACTTACTTCACTCAGCATAATACCCTCCAGTTCCATCCACGTTGAAGCAAATGGTGGGTATTTGTCATTTCTAATAGCTGAGTAATATTCCATTGTATACATAAACCACATCTTCTTTATCCATTCATCTTTCGTTGGACACCGAGGCTCCTTCCACAGTTTGGCTATCGTGGCCATCCCACAATTTATTCCTGTAATCTACCAGCATACCATAGAAAGGAAGAGACTAAATGAAGATTTTCCATGTCTCTAAGAGGAGACCAGTGATGGCTTAGAATATTTTTTCCCCACTCACCATCATACTTCTCTGTATGTTTGCAGATCAATACAATACTCAGTATCGCCCAGGCCATCAGATACAGAGGTATTCAGAGACCATTTATTCATTATGTTGCTTCGTAAATAAAGTCCCTTCAGGGCTCCACTCTATATACTGATGGAACTAGATTCATGTATAAAATAGAAAATTCCAGAGAAGTACATACTGTCATTTTCCCTCTACTGGCCATTTGAAGAATTCTATTTATCCCATTAAAAGCTCTCCAGAATGCAACTCTGTGCAGCTTACTTGCTCTCCCAAGAAATATGAATATTAAACCAAAATGATACTTGATTTACTTATAAAACAGAAAATCAAGTTAAATGAAGTAAAAAAAAAAAAAAAAAAAAACTAGAGAACAGTCCTAGCCTTGGAAGAAGTGAGAATGACCCACATTCACAGTAACCAACTGCAAATGCTCAGGCTAGGACTTATAAATTTCCCCAAATTACTTTGGTTTGGGGACTAAAAGCAATTCATTAGAATGGAAATCTTTCATTAGAATGGAAATCTTTCTTCAGCAAAACTCAAAGAGTATATATCTGCCATTTCTGGCTCTCTTTTTGAGAACATATGAGCTCTAAAATGTACTTTTTTTTTTTAAGAGAAAAACTTATATCAGTTGTATTGTTCACTACCCCCATTTTTGGCATTTGAAATAAAATGTTTGCAATATTTTGTAGTGCTGGTCACTTTTTGAAAGTATCTTCTGTTTTTGGTTTGAAAACCAACGCTATGCTAGTAGTTATTTTAAAAATACTACATGTTCTGTACAAGTTAATACATCTTTATTAAATGATAAATGATGCAGTATATATTCCATGCATATTTTCGTGGAAGCATTTAAATTTAATAATCACATACACTAAAAAAATTACTATCCTGTCTGAAATTAAAGGAAGGGTGTTTTGCTACATAACATTTCTAACATTTCTAATATTCTGGGATGTTTTCACCTCATTTACAAAGTCATGTTGACTTAAAGGAAGAAAAATGTGAATCCCAGGTTACTGATTAGCTCCAAAAGGAAAATAAATAGATATTATATCTTTATTCACACTTATAGTTGCTAATACACAACCACATAGTTAAAAGGCACTAGTTGCCATGTTCTTAAAGACTACAAAATGCAATCATTATTCTATGGAAGACATTTTACTTTGTTTCAATGTTGGAGAGAGAATGAGTTTACTTGGTCTTTTCTGGCTTCACTGTAATTGTCCATCTGCTTTATTTACCTTATTCTTTAAGTCTTTTTTTTTCTTTTTTTTTCTTTAAGTCTTATACACAATTTATTCCTCTTACAGACCTTTTTTTTAAAAAGAAAGATTTTATTTATTTATTCATGAGAGACACACAGAGAGAGGCAGAGGGAGAAGCAGGCTCCATGCAGGGAGCCCAATGTGGGACTAAATTCTGGGACTCCAGGATCACGACCTGAGCCAAAGGCAGATGCCAACCACTGAGCCACCCAAGTGTCCCTTTGCTGACCTTTTTTTGAAATGCAATTCACACACCCTAAAATTCATCATTTTAAAGTGTGCAATTCAGGGGCTTTGGTATATTCATAAGGTTGTGCAGTCATTACCAGTACCATCTAATATCAGAAAATTTTCCTCACTCCGAAAAGAAACTGCAATACCCATTATCAGTCATTTCCCATTTCCTTCTCTTCCCCCCTCGTGGTGCCCCACCCTTGGCAACCACAAATCTTTCTGTCTCTATAGATTTGACTATTCTGAACATTTCATATAAACAGAATCATACAAAACAAATCCTGTTGTATCTGGCTTTTTCACTCAAGGTTTCCAAAGTTTTCATTCTCTTTTATGATGGAATAATATTTCATTGTATTGATATCTCTCATTTTGTTTATTGTTACTGGCTTCTTATATATATATTTCTCTGTCAATGTCCTTGTAGTAATGGTCTTTACAAAGCTGGTGTTTTGCATTTTCTATTTCCCTAGATGAACTTACCCTTTCTTACTGTCCTCAGAATCTACTTCCTTAGTACTGATGTCAGCAAAATCTTTGTTCAATCTTATCCCTCTTCTAATCTCCAAATACAAATTTCTAACTGCCTTTTGTAAATGATCACGCTAGGACTCCAATCTTAATATATTCTTTTTTTTTTTTTTTTTTATTGGTGTTCAATTTACTAACATACAGAATAACACCCAGTGCCCGTCACCCATTCACTCCCACCCCCCGCCCTCCTCCCCTTCTACCACCCCTAGTTCGTTTCCCAGAGTTAGCAGTCTTTACGTTCTGTCTCCCTTTCTGATATTTCCCACACATTTCTTCTCCCTTCCCTTATTTTCCCTTTCACTATTATTTATATTCCCCAAATGAATGAGAACATATAATGTTTGTCCTTCTCCGACTGACTTACTTCACTCAGCATAATACCCTCCAGTTCCATCCACGTTGAAGCAAATGGTGGGTATTTGTCATTTCTAATAGCCGAGTAATATTCCATTGTATACATAAACCACATCTTCTTTATCCATTCATCTTTCGTTGGACACCGAGGCTCCTTCCACAGTTTGGCTATCGTGGCCATTGCTGCTAGAAACATCGGGGTGCAGGTGTCCCGGCGTTTCATTGCATTTGTATCTTTGGGGTAAATCCCCAACAGTGCAATTGCTGGGTCGTAGGGCAGGTCTATTTTTAACTGCTTTGAGGAACCTCCACACAGTTTTCCAGAGTGGCTGCACCAGTTCACATTCCCACCAACAGTGTAAGAGGGTTCCCTTTTCTCCGCATCCTCTCCAACATTTGTTGTTTCCTGCCTTGTTAATTTTCCCCATTCTCACTGGTGTGAGGTGGTATCTCATTGTAGTTTTGATTTGTATTTCCCTGATGGCAAGTGATGCAGAGCATTTTCTCATATGCATGTTGGCCATGTCTATGTCTTCCTCTGTGAGATTTCTGTTCATGTCTTTTGCCCATTTCATGATTGGATTGTTTGTTTCTTTGGTGTTGAGTTTAATAAGTTCTTTATAGATCTTGGAAACTAGCCCTTTATCTGATATGTCATTTGCAAATATCTTCTCCCATTCTGTAGGTTGTCTTTGAGTTTTGTTGACTGTATCCTTTGCTGTGCAAAAGCTTCTTATCTTGATGAAGTCCCAATAGTTCATTTTTGCTTTTGTTTCTTTTGCCTTCGTGGATGTATCTTGCAAGAAGTTACTATGGCCGAGTTCAAAAAGGGTGTTGCCTGTGTTCTTCTCTAGGATTTTGATGGAATCTTGTCTCACATTTAGATCTTTCATCCATTTTGAGTTTATCTTTGTGTATGAACATGGATGCAAAAATTCTCAACAAGATACTGGCCAATAGGATCCAACAGTACATTAAGAAAATTATTCACCATGTCCAAGTAGGATTTATCCCTGGGACACAAGGCTGGTTCAACACCCGTAAAACAATCAATGTGATTCATCATATCAGCAAGAGAAAAACCAAGAACCATATGATCCTCTCATTGGATGCAGAGAAAGCATTTGACAAAATACAGCATCCATTCCTGATCAAAACTCTTCAGAGTGTAGGGATAGAGGGAACATTCCTCGACATCTTAAAAGCCATCTATGAAAAGCCCACAGCAAATATCATTCTCAATGGGGAAGCACTGGGAGCCTTTCCCCTAAGATCAGGAACAAGACAGGGATGTCCACTCTCACCACTGCTATTCAACATAGTACTGGAAGTCCTAGCCTCAGCAATCAGACAACAAAAAGACATTAAAGGCATTCAAATTGGCAAAGAAGAAGTCAAACTCTCCCTCTTCGCCGATGACATGATACTCTACATAGAAAACCCAAAAGTCTCCACCCCAAGATTGCTAGAACTTATACAGCAATTCGGTAGCGTGGCAGGATACAAAATCAATGCCCAGAAGTCAGTGGCATTTCTATACACTAACAATGAGACTGAAGAAAGAGAAATTAAGGAGTCAATCCCATTTACAATTGCACCCAAAAGCATAAGATACCTAGGAATAAACCTAACCAAAGAGGTAAAGGATCTATACCCTCAAAACTATAGAACACTTCTGAAAGAAATTGAGGAAGACACAAAGAGATGGAAAAATATTCCATGCTCATGGATTGGCAGAATTAATATTGTGAAAATGTCAATGTTACCCAGGGCAATATACACGTTTAATGCAATCCCTATCAAAATACCATGGACTTTCTTCAGAGAGTTAGAACAAATTATTTTAAGATTTGTGTGGAATCAGAAAAGACCCCGAATAGCCAGGGGAATTTTAAAAAAGAAAACCATATCTGGGGGCATCACAATGCCAGATTTCAGGTTGTACTACAAAGCTGTGGTCATCAAGACAGTGTGGTACTGGCACAAAAACAGACACATAGATCAGTGGAACAGAATAGAGAATCCAGAAGCGGACCCTGAACTTTATGGGCAACTAATATTCGATAAAGGAGGAAAGACTATCCATTGGAAGAAAGACAGTCTCTTCAATAAATGGTGCTGGGAAAATTGGACATCCACATGCAGAAGAATGAAACTAGACCACTCTCTTTCACCATACACAATCTTAATATATTCTAAGTTGAAATCACTTCTTCCCCAGATTTGACTCTGTTCCTCACGTCCTACATCTGATCCTTGCCAGGTTTCATTCTTCAACTCTTTCAACGTTCCCCTGTACTCCCCTCAACCATGATTCCCTTTATTTTCATTGCTACTTTTTAAAAAATATATTTTATTTATTTATTCATAAGAGAGAGACAGAGAGAGAGAAAGAGAGAGAGAGAGAGAGAGAGAGAGAGAGAGAGAGAGAAGGTAGAGACATAGGCAGAGGGAGAAGCAGGTTCCCTGCAGGAAACCCAATGTGGGACTCAATCCCAGGACCCCAGGATTACGATCTGAGCTGAAGGCAGATGCTCAACTGCTGAGACACCCAGGTGTCCCTCATTGCCACTTTCTAATTCAGGTTTTTATCTCTATCTTCACTCAACAAATACTTATTGAGCACCTACTGTGTACTAGCCACTTTCCCAGGCCCATTATGGAGCTTTTGGTCTTGTGGCAGAGAATAAAAGGATGCTAAGAAAGCATAAAACAGAGGAACTCAAATTAGTCTGGGGTCCATAAAGGCTTCTTTGAGGTAGTGGCATTTAAGTCAAGATCTTGTTAGAAATATTTTTGTTACAAGTGACAGACAATCCAACTCCAAGTGGCTCAAAAGTTAAAATACGATCTGCTGGTACCAGTAACTGGAAAATCTAGAAGTACATCTAGCTTTAGGCAAGAATCAACTCAGCACCCCAAACGACATCTCTAAAAATTATCCTTTCATTTTTGAATTACACCAAATTCCTCACTGCTTTTGTGACTTTTGCACAAGCTTTTCCTTCTGTGTACTCTTTCATCTCTATTCTTCCCCTAATTCCTACACCATTCCTACCATTCAGATCTGACATGGTTTGGTTTCATGGACATTTTTGGGGAAACCTCTCCAGCATCCACTCCACCCATCTTCTGCCAACAATCTATTTATTTTTTTCAATTTGGAAATTCACCCTTCCCTATTTATAGCCCCATCTGTGCATTCCAATTGGCCTTAAGTGATTCAGGGGAAATAATATGGGATGAATACCAGGAGGCTAATCCTGATATAGCCCTACTCGAGAGACTATACTTTCTGTGAATCAAAAGTGTCCTCCAGATTCTCTATACAGGACATCTCTTATCCATTTGCAAGTCCCTGCCATAGGAATCTAAAATAGCCTGGTGTCACATTAAGAATAAAGGTCTTTGAATCTAAAATTATTAAAAATATACCAGTATTCATGTTTTTAAAGATACTATTATTTCTGCTATTATCAGGGCAAAGCTATGGGAGCAAGGCAATAGAAGTGACTAGAAATGGCTAATCAATAGCCTTCAAACCATTTCTTTTTTTTTTTTTCAAACCATTTCTATATAAATTCTGGCTCAAAAAGGAATAATGAATATTATGTTTAGGGTCCACTTCTGGATTCTCTATTCTGTTCCACTGATCTATGTGTCTGTTTTTGTGCCAGTACCACACTGTCTTGATGACCACAGCTTTGTAGTACAACCTGAAATCTGGCATTGTGATGCCCCCAGATATGGTTTTCTTTTTTAAAATTCCCCTGGCTATTCGGGGTCTTTTCTGATTCCACACAAATCTTAAAATAATTTGTTCTAACTCTCTGAAGAAAGTCCATGGTATTTTGATAGGGATTGCATTAAACGTGTATATTGCCCTGGGTAACATTGACATTTTCACAATATTAATTCTGCCAATCCATGAGCATGGAATATTTTTCCATCTCTTTGTGTCTTCCTCAATTTCTTTCAGAAGTGTTCTATAGTTTTGAGGGTATAGATCCTTTACCTCTTTGGTTAGGTTTATTCCTAGGTATCTTATGCTTTTGGGTGCAATTGTAAATGGGATTGACTCCTTAATTTCTCTTTCTTCAGTCTCATTGTTAGTGTATAGAAATGCCACTGACTTCTGGGACATTGATTTTGTATCCTGCCACGCTACCGAATTGCTGTATAAGTTCTAGCAATCTTGGGGTGGAGACTTTTGGGTTTTCTATGTAGAGTATCAGGTCATCGGCGAAGAGGGAGAGTCTGACTTCTTCTTTGCCAATTTGAATGCCTTTAATGTCTTTTTGTTGTCTGATTGCTGAGGCTAGGACTTCCAGTACTATGTTGAACAGCAGTGGTGAGAGTGGACATCCCTGTCTTGTTCCTGATCTTAGGGGAAAGGCTCCCAGTGCTTCCCCATTGAGAATGATATTTGCTGTGGGCTTTTCATAGATGGCTTTTAAGATGTCGAGGAATGTTCCCTCTATCCCTACACTCTGAAGAGTTTTGATCAGGAATGGATGCTGTATTTTGTCAAATGCTTTCTCTGCATCCAATGAGAGGATCATATGGGCAACTAATATTCGATAAAGGAGGAAAGACTATCCATTGGAAGAAAGACAGTCTCTTCAATAAATGGTGCTGGGAAAATTGGACATCCACATGCAGAAGAATGAAACTAGACCACTCTCTTTCACCATACACAAAGATAAACTCAAAATGGATGAAAGATCTAAATGTGAGACAAGATTCCATCAAAATCCTAGAGGAGGGGGATCCCTGGGTGGCGCAGCGGTTTGGCGCCTGCCTTTGGCCCAGGGCTCGATCCTGGAGACCCGGGATCGGATCCCACGTCGGGCTCCCGGTGCATGGAGCCTGCTTCTCCCTCTGCCTGTGTCTCTGCCTCTCTCTCTCTCTCTCTCTCTCTCTCTGTGTGTGTGTGTACTATCATAAATAAAGAAAAAAAAGTTTAAAAAAAAAAAATCCTAGAGGAGAACACAGGCAACACCCTTTTTGAACTCGGCCACGGTAACTTCTTGCAAGATACATCCACGAAGGCAAAAGAAACAAAAGCAAAAATGAACTATTGGGACTTCATCAAGATAAGAAGCTTCTGCACAGCAAAGGATACAGTCAACAAAACTCAAGGACAACCTACAGAATGGGAGAAGATATTTGCAAATGACATATCAGATAAAGGGCTAGTTTCCAAGATCTATAAAGAACTTATTAAACTCAACAGCAAAGAAACAAACAATCCAATCATGAAATGGGCAAAAGACATGAACAGAAATCTCACAGAGGAAGACATAGACATGGCCAACATGCACATGAGAAAATGCTCTGCATCACTTGCCATCAGGGAAATACAAATCAAAAGCACAATGAGATACCACCTCACACCAGTGAGAATGGGGAAAATTAACAAGGCAGGAAACAACAAATGTTGGAGAGGATGCGGAGAAAAGGGAACCCTCATACACTGTTGGTGGGAATGTGAACTGGTGCAGCCACTCTGGAAAACTGTGTGGAGGTTCCTCAAACAGTTAAAAATAGACCTGCCCTACGACCCAGCAATTGCACTGTTGGGGATTTACCCCAAAGATACAAATGCAATGAAACGCCAGGACACCTGCACCCCGATGTTTATAGCAGCAATGGCCACAATAGCCAAACTGTGGAAGGAGCCTCGGTGTCCAACGAAAGATGAATGGATAAAGAAGATGTGGTTTATGTATACAATGGAATATTACTCAGCTATTGGAAATGACAAATACCCACCATTTGCTTCAACGTCGATGGAACTGGAGGGTATTATGCTGAGTGAAGTAAGTCAGTCGGAGAAGGACAAACATTATATGTTCTCATTCATTTGGGGAATATAAATAATAGTGAAAGGGAATATAAGGGAAGGGAGAAGAAATGTGTGGGAAATATCAGAAAGGGAGACAGAACGTAAAGACTGCTAACTCTGGGAAACGAACTAGGGGTGGTGGAAGGGGAGGAGGGCGGGGGGTGGGAGTGAATGGGTGACGGGCACTGGGGGTTATTCTGTATGTTAGTAAATTGAACACCAATAAAAAATAAATTTAAAAAAATTATGTTTAATCACTGTATTCCTATTACTTAGAAGAATGTGTGGCATATAGAAGATGCTCAGTAAATATGACTTAAGTTAGAGAATAGGAAGATTGGTAAAAGAGAAGTATGTACTTGTCATACTGGAAAGACCCCAGAAAGACACTTCAGGTGAATACAAGGAAAAAAGATTAAAATAACATCAATTTCTACAGATAGGCTGCATTAGCTGGGGCTTTCCAGAACCCAAAGTATGGAAGAAATTTATATGCTATTACTTGATTAGGGAGTGCAGGCATGAGAGTAAAAGAGAATAAGTGAGGTAAAGAGGGAGAGAAAATATGAAAGGATAGATTTCTGAGTAGGCCTTTAATTGGTATCAAATACAGTCTTAGGAGAGGGTTATGAACTATTGTGCCCCAACTACATGTAATGGGGTCTATAGTCTGCTGAAGGATGAAGGGAGAAAAACGTATCTGCTGGTGCCCATCTCCTATTGATCTAAAATGTGTCAAATTGGGCATTAACACCCCCTCACTTCCAAGTTACATACACATAAGAACTAAGTGAGCCTCACTGCATCTAATGCTTCAGTGACAATAGAGAAGACCCACAAGGCAAAGGCTGTTAACTCACTTGCTGGAGTAGCTGCTGGACAGAGCCAAAGTTGAGTTCTCCAAGGCAGTAGCTAGGCCAGAACAAATATTGCAAAGGGGATTTATGGTGGCACGGATAAATACCCTTTAGTATACTCATATAGGGGAATATAATTCAGCAATAAAAAGAAATAAATTACTTATACACAAAACATCGTGAGTGAATTGCAAAAACACCGTGTAATGGAAGAAGCCTTACACCAAAGAGTACCTAGCACATAATTCTACTTTTGTAAAATTCTACAATAAGTGAGATTACTCTATGGTTGAAAAAAAAATCAGAAGAATAGTTGGCTCCAGGATATGAAACAGAAATTGGCTGGGAAGAAGAATAGGAAACTTTTTGGAATGATGTAAGGTTTTTATATCTTAGTGTATATATACACAGGTGTATTTGTTAAAACAGATGAACATCTAAGGTTTCTATATTTCACTGTATGTACTGAGAAGTATATGTATGTACGTATGTAAAAATATTTATAATAATGTTAGTATATGGTTTGCTTAAATAAGCTCCAATTATTAGCTATTTAGAGTACTTGCCTTTCTTTTTTTAACTGTTTCATGTAACTCTGTGCTTGCTATTTGTTCTGCCTCAAATGCTTCTTCTTATCTCTGTGAATGGCTTTTTGTTGTTGTTGTTGTTGTTTCTTTAGGTCTCAGCTCAAATATTATTTCAGAGTCCTATCCACAAGACGTTATCTAAATGAAAGCAGCACCACCATCTCCTAATGCACATACCAAACCTCACACTTACTTTATCACTGAGTTTAGAAAATAATGGACAGGAGTGTCTGGGTAGCTCAGCTGGTTAGGTATTTGCCTTCAGCTCAAGATCATGACTGAGCCTTGTGTCGCGTTCCCACTCAGTGGGGAGTCTGCTTGTCCCTCTCCTTCAGTTCCTCCCCCAATCATGCTCTCTCTCTAATAAAATCTTTAAAAAAATTTTAAAAACAGAAAATAATGGCCAAACCACTTAAGTTTCATCTTCTCCTAAGTAATAGCCTTTGCCTAATCTACTTCTCAGTATACTCACAGCTATTATAATATTATACATAATATATGAAAAGGTTATGTGATCTAAAATTGTTTATCAGCATAGCATTTTATTATGGTCTTTTTATGGAAGGCAACACATATATACATCATTTCTGTCCAGCAGGGCTGAGGACAAAATTATTTCTAACCCAGGTTTCCTTGTTCTTTATTTACTTTAGTTACTGAATAAATTCTTGCTCCTGGCAATCAAAACAGCCTGAGATTCTACTTTTAAAAGATATGAGGCCAACAGCTTGGTACAGCCTTTATCTCCATGCAAAGTCTGTACCAATATATAGAATGGATAAAAAAACAACAACACAAGACTCATCTACATGCTGCCTATAAGAAACTCACTTCAGATCTAAAGACACACAGAGATTGAAAGTGAAGGAATGACAAAAATGTTCATCATGGAAATGAAAGCAAAAAACCCCCAAAACCAAAAACCAAAAACAACCCAAAAAATAAAAAACAAAAAGCTGGGATAGCAATACTTTTGTCAGACAAAACAGATTTAAAAACAAAGACTAGGGACGCCTGAGTGGCTCAGTGGTTAAGCGTGTCTGCCTTCGGCCCAGGGCATGATCCTGGAGTCCCAGGCTCGAGTCCCACATCGGGCTCACTGCATGGAGCCTGCTTCTCCCTCTGCCTGTGCTTGTGCCTCTCCCTCTCTCTCTCTCTGTGTCTCTCATGAATAAATAAATAAAATCTTAAAAAATTTAAGTTAGAGAAAAAAAAAAAAAACCAAAGACTGTAACAAGAAGGAAAAAAAAGGGCATTATATAATGATAAAAGCATCAATTCAACAAGAGGATATAACAATTGTATGTATCTATGTACCCAACTCAGGTACACCTACATACATAAAGTAAATGTTAACAAATGGAGAAGTTGATAGTAGTATAACAATGGTAGGAAACTTTAACACCACACTTATAACAATGGATAGATCATCCACACAGAAAATCAACAAGGAAACAGTGGCTTTGAAAGACACATTGGACCAGATAAACTTAAGAAATATATTTAGAACATTCCATCCCAAAACAGTGGAATATACATTCTTTTCAAGTGCATATGGGGCATTTTCCAGAATAGATCACGTTAGATAACAAAGTATTAATAAATTCAAAAAGAATGAAATCGTATCACGTGTCTTTTCTGACCACAAAGGTATAAAACTAGAAATAAATCATAAGAAAAAAATATGGAAAAAACACAAATACATGGAGGCTAAATAATATGCTACTAAATAATGAATGGGTCAACCAAGAAATCGAAGAGGAAATAAAAAAGATACATGGAGACAAAAGAAAATGAAAACATTACAGTGCAAAATCTTTGGGTTGCAGCAAAAGCTGTACTAAGAAGGAAGATTATAGCAACACAGGCTTAGCTCAAGAAACAAGAAAAATAGACAATTTTATACTTAAAGCAGCTAGAAAAAGAAGAACAAAGCCCAAAGCCAGTAAAAGAAAATAATACTGATCAGAGCAGAAATACATAAAATAGAGACAAAAAACAATAGGATGGATCAAGAAAACCAGGAGCTCATTCCTTGAAAACATAAACAAAACTGATAAACCTTGAGCCTGACTCATCAGGAAAAAGAGCCAATCCAAATAAAATCAGAAATGAAGTAGAAGTAACAACTAACACTACAGAAATACAAATGATTATGAGACTAATATGAAAAATTAAATGCCAACAAAATGGACAACCTAGAAGAAATGTATAAATGCCTAGAAACATACAATCTTTTGAAACTGAATTAGGAAGACAAAGAGAATCTGAACAGACTGATTACTAGTAACAATATTGAATTGGTAATAAGAACACTCCCAACAAACCAAAGTTCAACCCAGATGGATTCACAGGTGAATTCTACCAAACATCTAAAGAAGAATTAGTACCTATTCTCAAACTATTCCAAAAAATCGAAGAGGAAGGGAAGCTTCCAAATGCATTCTACAAGGCTAACATTACTCTCATGCCAAAACCAGACGAATACACTACAAAAAAAGAAAATTACAGGCCACTATCCCTAACGAGCACAGATGCTCATGTCCTCAAAAAATATTAGCAAACCACATTCAACAATACATGAAAAGAATCATTCACCACAATCAAGGGGGATCTATTTCAAGGAAACAAGGATGGAAATTTGTTTCATTTCTAATACTAATAACAAAGAAGCAGAAAGAGATACTAAAAAAATGATTTCTCTTACAATTATGCCAAAAAGAAGAAAATACTTACGAATAAACTTAACTAAGGAGGTGAAAGACTCATACTCTGGAAATTGTAAAACAGGGAAAAAGAAACTAAAGACAATGGAAAAACATAGCATCCTTGTGGATTAGAAGAAAATCAGCAGCATTTTTTACAGAACTAGAATAATACTAATGTTAGTGTTGGACCACAGAAGACTCCAAACAGCTAAAGAAGTCTTGAGAAAGAACAAAGCTGGAGATATTACAATCCCAGATTTCAAGATATACTACAAAACTATAACAATCAAAGCAGTATGCTACTGGCACAAAAATAAACATGTAGATCAATGGAACAAAATAGAAACCCCAGAAATAATCTCATGATTATACCATCAATTAATTTATAACAAAGGAGAATACACAAAGAATACACAGTGGGGAAAAGACAATCTCTTCGATAAGTGGTGGTGGGAAAACTGGTCAGGTACATGCAAAAGAATGAAACTGGGCTACTTTCTTACACCACACACAAAAATAAACTCAAAATGCAGTAAGGACCTAACTGAGAGATATGAAACTATAAAACCCCAGAAGAAAACATATATAGTAATCTCTTAGACACTGACCTTATCAACATTTTTCTAGATATGTCTCTTGAGGCAAGGGAAATAAAAGCAAAAATAACCTATTGGGACTATACCAAAAAAAAAAAAAAAAGCATTTTCACAGTGAAGGAAACCATCAACATAGTGAAAAGGCAACCTACTTAATGGCAAAGATATTTGCAAATGATATGTCTGGTAGGGGTTAGTATCTAAAATACATAAATAACTTAGTTCAACAACAAAAAAAACCCAAAAATCAGATTAAAATGGGCAGAGGACCTGAATAGACATCCTTCCAAAGAAGATATTCGGATGGCCAACAGACACATGCAGAGATGCTTAACATCAGTAATCATCAAAGAAATGCAAATTAAAACCATAATGATGTATCACATCACACCGGCCAGGATGCCTACAATGAAAAACAAATGACAAGTGTCGGCGAGGATGTGGAGAAAAAGGAGTCCATATGCACTGTTGGCAGGAATGTAAACTGATATAGCCATTGCGGAAAAGAGATGGATGTTCCTTAAAAAAATTAAAAATAGTAATATTGTATGATCCGGTAATTCCACTATAGGGTATTTACCCAAGAAAGCAAAAAGATACATGTAACCCTATGTTCACTGTTGCATTATTTACAAGAGCCAGGATATGGAAGTGACCTAATTGTCCATTGACAGAGGAATGGATAAAGAAGATGTAGTATGTAATAGATGCACTTAATAGATGCACTGTATAGAATAAAAAAATAAAGCGATCTTGCCATTTGGGACAATACAGATGGACCTAGAGGATATCGTGCTAAGTGAAGTAAGTCAGACTGGGAAAGACAAATTCATATGATTTCGCTTATATGTAGAATCTAAAAAACAAATGAGCAAACAAACAAAAGAGGCAGAAAAAGATCCATAAATACAGAATACAAACTGATGGTTGCCAGAAGGGAGGGTGTTGAGGGGTGGGTAAAAAAGGTGACGGGGAGTGTGAGGTGCAAGCTTTCAGTTATGGAATGGGTAAGCCATGAGGATGAAAGGTGCTGTATTGAAATTGAAAATACAAGTTCAAATAGAACTGTAATAGCGTATGGTGACAGATGGTGGCTACATGTGGTAAAAACAACATAAGGTATAGGGTCGTGTAATCATTATGTTGTACACCTGAAATGATTTAACATCATGTGTCAAGTCTACTTCAATAAAAAAAAAATCTATACCAACAAAGACACTTTTGTATTACGATTTAGAAATCATATCTATGTACTCAATAGTTTGGCTGGTAATTAGCTTTATAGTGTAAGTATCATAGACCAAAAAATTACAATTTTATCACACATGAAATTAAATTTTCATATGGTTTCTGGAAAGTACTAAAAACTATACCTAGTTCACAAATGTGAAGTGCAAAATGTGGGATAAGAGCGAAGTGACATTTAAGCAATATTTGCATCCTGATATTTTAAGATTTAATGGTCTATTAGTGTCTCTGAATCTTATTTCATATAAAATTATGTTTAGGAAGCCATTTCAACACTTTAAAGACATGGTTAGCTAAGAGCATTTTTACATATATTGTAGTATTTTTAAAATTTTATGAATATAAGTCATTTCTTGGCTGTTTCCATCTCGCTTTCTTCTGGTGCACTTGTTTTTTGATGTTTGCAATCAGACTTCCTACCTGAAATTTCTATCATTCAATTTTATGTGGGTATCAAACATTTCTATAATTATTGACTATGTACAGAATGAATAATACACTTACTAGTCTCATTATTTCCATCTCTACTATCCAGGTGAAAAGAGGTTATCTCATTTTAATATCATTAGCGAGACTTTATATGGATCAGTGCAATGTAAATAAAATATTATAATTATTTCTAAATGAGACTGCCCTTTCAACAAACAGAGGGCATGTGTCTTACTTATGGAACTAGAAAATACGTGAATAGATTATGATGTTATGAAAATTTCCATAATTCGGCACATTTAATAAGTCCTTTATATCTAAATTCAAACGTTTAGTTTCTAAAGAAAAAAAGGTATTTCTAATTTAAAAAGGGGCAGTTGTGGCATTTCAGAGTTTCCATGTGTTTGAGGTAAGTAAGCCACTAGACAAGCAAAGTAGAGGAAAATGAAAGCATCTCACCCACAGGAAGAAGAAAAGATAGCCGCAAAGTTATTACAGCACCAGCTAAGTGAATCAGAGCTCTAGGACAAGCTGAAACATGAAGGAAGGAAGACCACAGGCCATACCTGGTAGCAGGACAATGTCTGACCCTGCCTCTGGTACCTCCTAAGTTAACAAGCTTGGGTAGAACTGGTTTAGATGAAATGTGAGACCGAGTTGGGCAATGCTGGGGCAGGCAATGATTTACATTGTCTATGTTTATACCCAATAGGATTCCAATCAAAATAGTCTGACTATATATCTCCATGATTGTGATTTGGTTTCTCTTGACATTTTAACATTTCTGAAATTCATAAACAATTTTAACCCAATACAGTTCTTTCATTCGAAAATCTTCCCATCTCTCTCCAATGGCTTCTTTTTTTTTTTTTTTAAAGATTTTATTTATTTATTCATGAGAGACACAGAGAGAGAGAGAAAGAGGCAGAGACATGGGCAGAGGGAGAAGCAGGCTCCCTGCAGGGAGTTTGATGCGGGACTTGATCCCAGGACCCCGGGGTCACGACCTGAACCGAAGGCAGGTGCTCAACCACTAAGCCACCCAGGTGCCCTTCCAAAGGCTTTATTAATTAAACTATCAATCCACAGTGTCTTAAAAATTCAAGGGAAAAGGCAAATCTTAAACTCTGTTTTCCTCTTCTTATAAGGACAATAATTCCATGAACAGCAAGAAGGTGGCAGTCTACAACCAAGGAAGTGGAAGCTCACCAGGAACAAATTAGCCGGCACCTTGATCCGGGACTTCCTAGCCACCAGAACTGAGAAATAAATGTCTTTTTTAAGCCATTCATTCAATGTATGGTATTTGGTCACAGCAGCCCATCTAAGGTAATCCCCGTTGCAGAAATTAGGAATCGGAGGCTCAGAGTGGTTGAGTAAGGTTAAGGTCAAGATAACTTATTTCAGCCACAGATCTGGTTAACCTAAAAACTCAAAACTCTGAACTCCTTCTTTGTAGTACATCCATGAAATTCAACATTGTGCTCTCAATCACAATTTTTTCTTGTTTTTCCTATACTTTTTCATATAATACACGCACCCTGGTCCAAGGCACAATCATCTTTTGCCTAGATTACTGCACGAGCCTCCTACTAGGTTTCCCTACTTCTACTTGGTACACGTATATATTTCTCTTTGCTCCCTCTGTATTCCCCACAGTTTATTCTTAACACAAACTAGGGGGGTCATTTTAAAATATCACATGTTTTAAGACTGCTTAAATCTACCAGGTTCATAAAACCACTCGGAAAAAAAAAAACAAAACAAAACAAAAAAAAACTATAGTCTTGACAACGGCCCATAGATCTTGCACGATCTTCCCAACCACTCTTACTTTTCTGACCTCATCTTCCACCACTATCTCCCTCTCACCACGCTCCAGCCACGATGATCTGCTTGTTGGTCCTACTATTATCTTAGATCAACACACACTTGTGTGCTGACTTTTACATTTACTGTTATGTCTAGAATGCTTTTTTTTTTCCAGATGGTTTTTTTCACCTCCTTCAAGTCTCTGATCAATTCTCGTGTTCTCAGTAAGCCCTACCTTAACTAACCCTATTTAGTACCACAGCTTGACCCCACCTTCTGACATTTCTGGTTTGCCCCACTTTTTTCCATATTTATCAACTTCCAATATATACGTAAATTTATTTATTATGTTAATTGTATGACCCTTATGATAGAATGGAAGATCCAAGAGAACAAGAACCTTTATCTGTTTTCCTTACTGATGTAATCCCAAGTGCCAAGAACAGTGCTTGACATGGGGCAGAAAACAATAAATATTGGTTGAATGAATGAGTGTAAAAGATAGATTACTTGTCACTGGAAGACAGACTATATTTTAGGTGAGATACTGAGAATAGAAGGACTTAGTCAACCCCTCATTAGCTTAACAACAGAATGTAGAAGTAGCTAACTCTAACTAGTCTCACATGTGTTTAAAGTCTCAATAAATATTTATTGTGGAAAATTAAGAAATGCAGACAAAAACACAGTGAAAATGAAAGCCACCCATTTGCCAGAACAATCACTAACGCTATATGCATGACTAGATTCTTCCTTTGTATAAACACACATTTAAATTTTTCTTAAAAAAAAATAAGATTTTGGGATGCCTGGGTGGCTCAGCAGTGGAGTGTCTGCCTTCAGCCCAGGGTGTGATCCTGGAGTCACAGGATCAAGTCCCACATCAGGCTCTCTGCATGGAGCCTGCTTCTCCCTCTGCCTATGTCTCGGCCTTTCTCTGTCTCTCATGAATAAATAAATAAAATAGTTTTAAAAATTAAGATTTCCTCTCTCAACATGTTCTTCTCTAAAGGAGATGCACATACAACAAATCTCTTCCACTAAACATAACAGAAACATCTCTCCTTTGATGCTACATTTTTATCTAGCTATAGTCACTTTTCTCTTTCCCTTCAGAGTCAAGTCCTTAGAAAGAAAAGAACACCAGTTCTGTCCATTCTTTCCTGCAACCCACTACTAGACCAGAACTGCTCTAACCAAAAGTCATCTATGACCCAATTGCCACATTTCACAGTTTATTTTCGGTTCTCATTATACATGATAATTCCACAGCATTTAACATTCTCAGCCAATTTCTTCTCTTAAAAACTGTCATTTTCAAGAATGCCACTGGAATGGAGTCTCCTTTTAACTTCCTACCCTGGTTCCTTTTCTGGCTTTTCTTCCATTGGCTACCCACGGGAATGTTGGTATTCTCGGGAGTGCTCAGTCTTGGACCTTTTCTTTTTCAACAGTACCTGTTCTCCTTAAGCAACCTCATCTTTCATTCTTATAGTTTTAGCTACTACCTGTTATACTGATGACTCAATAATCTCTAGCTTTAGCCCAGATTACTCTTCTGAACTCCAAATCCATTATTCTCTAGCTATCCACTCATCTATTAGATATCTATCTCCTTGTGCATTTGCCACCCAGGGACAGGAAAACAGTGTGTTCAAAGGTAATTTCACTTTTCCCTTAAATCTGCACCTCACTTAAAATCTTACTGTTACCATAATCCACTTTTTATTTATCCAAGAAAGAAATTTAGCAATCATTTTAGATTTTCCCTTTGTCTTCATTTTCTGTATCTTATCAGATATCTGATAAGATATCTATATATCTGTATCTATTTATAGATTGCTTAAAAGCTTCATATTTTATTATCCTTTTCTTTTCCCACTGTTAACACCTTAGTCCAGGCCATATAATCTCTTGCCTGTCTTTGGAGTCTACTCCTCCTCCATGATCACTTCAGTTTATGCCCTATACTGCTGCCAGACAGATCCTTCTTTTTTTTTTTTAAATTTAATTTTTTATTTGAGAAAGCAAGACTGAGGGAGAGAGAACATAGGCAGGGGGAGGGGCAGAGGGAGAGGGAGAACCAGACTCCCCGCTGAGCAGGGAGCCCCATGTAGGACTAGATCCCAGGACTCTGGGATCATGAACTGAGCTGAAAGCAGATGCTTAACTGACTGAGTCACCCAAGTCTGTCTGTCTGCCCTGGACAGACAGATCTTTCTAAAAGGAACATGGAATACATTGCTGTCTATGTTCCTTACAGGCAAGAGAAATTTTCACCATCCTGTTCAGTCCCAAGAAACTTACACCCAGCCTCAGACAGAGAATACACAATCAGGTCATATCAGTTTAGAAGTAACTGCTCAAACCATGATTACTAAATGGTGGCTGAAGGCACTAGGTCAAGGATACAAGCCCTGCCACCATCCTCCTTTTCTTTTTCACATGATACTATAATGCTTAGAAATGTGATGTTTTTAGGCTGAGAGGCCAGCTTGGTGACTGGGGGCAAGTTTAAATTTGGAGATTTTCTTATAATAAAAGGAATACATGCTTATGGTAACAAATGAAGCAATATAATAACTCATAAAGGCAAAGCACATTGTGGCAGACACTACTGGTTGTTTAGGTTCTCAACCCTTTTTTCCTTTATGAGAACTGTCCTCCATTGTAGGAGCCAGAAAGCTTAAATAGTTGTTTACCCTGGCTTTCTTACAGCTAGAGTTGGCCCAACTTTGACCAATGAGACATAAGTAAATATGCTGAAAATTCCTGGTAAAAGTCTGGATTTCTGTATGAAAAGGTTAGAAATAGCTGGTGCTATCCCTTCCTTTCCCTTGAACATGATGACTCCAAAATTTGGATCTTGTCAGCCCTCTTCCAACATGAGGCAACATGCATAAGAGCGGAAGTAGAGGCAAGATTAGAATCCATACCCTTGATCACAGAAACTGACGATCTCTAGATTTACAACATGACAAAAATAAACACTGACCTATCAAGCTGCTGTCAAGTTTATTTTATTTGTGGAGATAATCACAATACCCATCTCCGTGCTGCCTGCCCACTCCCTAGCTTCCAGATGCAACCAGATGCTTCCAGATGCTCCCTACCTCCCTGAGGCAACACTGGTGATTCCTTTCCTTCTTTTGGCTCATACCAAATATAAAAGCACATGTGTACATAAATACTCTGCTGCCACCTTTTTCACTTACCGACATACCATGTTAGTGGATAATGACTTTTCCTCTTATTTTTTAAACCTAGATACATACATATTTTACATACATAAACATTACAATCTCATAAATGCTTTTTATTTTTATTTTTAGATTTTATTTATTTATTCATGAGAGACACAGAATGTAGAGAGAGAGAGACACATACACACACAGGCAGAGGGAGAAGCAGGCTCTATGCAGGGAGCCCGACGTGGGACTCCATCCCAGGTCTCCAAGATCACGCCCTGGGCTGAAGTTGGCACTAAACCACTGAGCCTCATAAATGCTTTTTATATTTCAGATTTTCCCTTTTCCTCTCTTGATTGCCTTCCCCCTCCCTGCCCTCTGTGGTCTTGATCCTCTGCCCAGTGTCCCACCTCATTTCTTGTAGCATCCCATCTTATGCCTTTTCATTTCCTCTACAAAGCCTGATCATTCCCACTTTACTACTATACCCGCTGTAAAATGTTCCAATTCTTCCTTTGTGCCCTTAACTATTCTTTTCACACCTTCCGTAAGACCTACGTTGACTGTTTACGTGTCTCCGTCTGTGACATTTCTAAGACCCTTGTAGGTATGGGCTACTGCTACTGGAAAGGAATGGTCATACTATAGCCTAAGGGCCAAATACAGTCTGTTGCCTGTTTTTGTAAATAAAATTTCACTGGAACATAGCCATGGTCATTTGTCCATGTACTGTGTATGGCGATGAAGGCGTTGGGACAGAGACCCTTTTACTCAGCACAGTCTACAGTGTAGGCCATTACCTGCCAGCCTAAGAAGCCTCATCGGGTTTCTGAATGTAATATATTAATTTCCACCACAACCAACAAATATTTGTTGAGTCAGCCAAGAATTATTACAGGTTCTGGAGATTTTCTTAGCGGGCTTGGGCTATGATAAAATACCATGAACCAGGTAGCTTTAACAGGAGCCATTTATTTCTCAGTGTTCTGGAGGTGGGAATCCACAATCAGGGTACTAACATAGTTGGGTTCTGGTGAAGGCTCTCTGACTTGCACATGCTGCCTTCTTCCCTTATGCTCACATGACCTTCCCTTTGGAGGTCATGTGTACGTGGAACAAAATCTCTCTGTTCCTTTCCTTATAAGGCCACCAATCTGTTGGATCAGGACTCCACCTTTATAGCCACTTACCCTTACTTACCTCCAAAAAACCCTATCTCCAAATGCAGTTACATTGGGGATTAAGGCTTCAACATATGGAGGTGTGTGTGGGGGTTGCACAATTTAGCACAGAGCAGGGATACAAAGGGTACTAGGGATACTGCTGGTGAACATATCAAGCAACGTTTATAAAGTAATTAGAAGTGTCAAGAAAAAGAAGAAGTGTCAAGAAGAGGTGTTTTCAAGAATTGGACCACTAAGTAGTAGAGAGGGAATAATTACAGAATGGAGCACACCAAGGGTCTGACCTAGAGTTCTTAAACTGGGAATTGAAGACATTTTGAAACCAAAATCAGTAGAAGTTAATTTTTATTTGAGTGGAGGAGGATACATTGGTTTTATAATGAACCATTCTGGTTTTTTCCTTATAAGCCTTGAAATAATCATATCTCTTGAGTTCACATTTTTATTTGCATACCCCTATTTCTTTTGAAGATTTTTTTTTAAAAGAAGTCCAAGATATTATTTCCTGACTTCCAGGCAGGTAAAAGTCCCATGGGGCTACCACTGAGAGAGAACACAGCTCCATAACACAAGCCATTTTCAGCCTCCAGCAATAATCCTTGCACCTGACAGCTTTTCCAGAGGCAGGGAACTCAGCTACTGCTAAGCCACAGCATGTCACATTTTATTTTACAGAATAGAGAGATCTTTCATTCTTCTCTCAACCATTTGGGCTCTTTTTCTGCCTTATTCCTTTCTCCCTTATTTCTTTGTAGTAGAAAGCCATTTATATATTAACCAGTATCTTTGGTTCTCAGTTTGGGTATCCATGACGCTTCTCCATTCAGGCAGAAATAGGTATCATTTCCCTGTTTCAAGGAATGGATGACACAGCAGCAGGTAGATAACAAATACATTTAATTACTTTTTAAAAGATTTGATAGCGTGCGTGCACAGCAGGGAGTAGGGGGAGGCAGAGAGGAAGAGGGAGAAAGAGAGGACAATCTCCAGCAGAATCCCTGTGGAGCAGGAAGCATGAGGCAGGGCTTGGTCTCAGGATCCTGAGATCGTGACCTGAGCTGAAACCAAAGTCAGATATTTAACCAACTGAACCACTCAGTTGCCCTAAAATATATTTAGATTTTATTTATTTACTCATGAGAGACACTGAGAGAAGGGTGGGAGGAGAGAGAGAGAGAGAGGCAGAGACACAGGCAGAGAGTGAAGCAGGCCCCCTGTGGGAAACCCAATGTGCGACTTAATCCCAGGACCCAGGGGTCATGACCTGAGCCAAAGGCAGATGCTCAACCACTGAGCCACCCAGGTGCCCCCAAAATAAATTTCAGCATTAAATTTTTGGCATTTGATTTTCAAGAGACTAGGGTTCTGAGTATGAAATAGATTTGGGAGATTTTTTTTTTCTGCTCTTCCTATCCCTGTTTCCTTGTGCTCAAGATACCCTAGATGAAGATTCTATGGGACTGGGGCAAGAATCTGGTGGATCTCTGAGAAAGCACTTGGCAACATATTCACCCAGGCTTCATACCATCATCCCCAGGTGGGGGGATGATGGACAAGACAGAAAATCTCATCAGGTTTAGAGTTTTGATAACAGGGAAACCTACAACCTCCCATCTCAAGAACAGAATCTCAGGAGGAAGTCAGGTCTCAGAATTCTTTCATGCTTAGTGTAGTAAGGGAGCAGAGAGAGGTTGGCACTTATTTGGCAGAGTGGGTAGTAAGGATTTTTAAGACAATACAAAGAAAAGTAATGTGACTAGGTACATAGCTCAGGAGGCACCACTAGGCCAAATATCCATCCCATGTGCCAACATGCTGACACTTGGAAGGCTCTAGAAATTTCGGATACAGACCCAAGGGGAGAAAAGAAAGGGAGAAAGGCCTGTACCAATTAAGATTTAGTTTGCAGCCTCTAGTAGAAAAAGGCTCAAAATATTCATTCATTCATTCATTCATTCATTCATTCATATGTTCATTTATTCAAAAAATACATACTACATATTATAGACGAAGGAAAATTGCATTTCCTGAATATGTGACTTTGTGGACTATGATTCAATCCTTGAATAAATACCTCCCTGTCTCATCTTTTCATTATATCACTTAAACTCTTTTCATAAAATTGAAGTACATCTACCTTTCCCTAAATTTTATTCTCTTGTATTTTTTTAATGCCTAACAAAAAGTATGCCAGGTCATGGAAAAAGTTTAGATATTAAAGTTATCAGAAAGTATCAGTGATTAAGAAATGAAACATAGAGACTACTTTAAATATATAGACATATATATTATAGAACTTGTTTCATTTCTGATTCTTAAAGAAATACACATTTAAAAAATGTCATTGTTGTGTCATAAGAATCTGTATTTCTAGTCTCAAAATAATGACTTTACATTTGCATAAATACATATTCCAAATTTGACAGTTTTGAATTTCTAACATATGCTACCTTCCATATCGGTCATCAGAAATTTATTTTAAGAAACAACTGGAAAATATTTTTGTATTGCCAAAAAAGACTTTTGGTCAATATGGGGAAGCAAGGCAAGGCAGTAAGCCTCCCTCCAGTGCTAATTAAATATAAAAGCTAGGTAAAATGTTCAAAAACCTTAAAAATATGTTGAGGATATAGGTTAGGAGTCAAAACTCTAGGCTCTATATATAGCAAGCAAGCCAGGAAGACTATTTGGTCTGTGGAATGTGGTACAGAAATCAGCTACTCTGGACAAAGAGTCAACAGAAGGATACTAGGACTTCCAACCTGCACTATTTGTTGATGTGAGGTCGCAAGTAGCACTTCCAAAGAAGCTTGGAAACCTTGAATAGAGAAAATAATATAAAGTTAAGTCCTGTATCCTGAAAGTGTAAGATGACAACAAGGCCAAACACAAAATTGGCCTTAAGGGGTTTTTTCCATTCAAGGCACCTGATATTCAAAGAGAACCAATTCCTCCTGAAGGTAGTTTATAATCAAAAACTGCTATGGATGCCCTAAAACAAACTGCTAACTAAAAAAGTACAAGTAGATGTATTAATGGAGGAATTAACTTGAACATAACTGAGAAGTATATAAGAAACTTTAAGTGCATTTAAAAGAGATTTTAAAAGTAGAATATCAATAAGGCACGAACAAGATATAGTCAAAATATAATTAAAAAAGAGCAAATTTGAAACCTAAATGGAGACTATAAATATTAAAAAAGATTTATTATGAAAATGCTAAAACGGTACCAAAAGAAACATACAGAACAGCAAACCTTTAAGCTTTTCAGCTTAAAGAAGGTAGAGACATCCTTGAACCCTACCAAGCAGCAAATAGGGCTCTACGGAATTTTAGAAAATAACCTACTTCAGTACTACAATCAAGGCTTTTCTAAAAATTCCTTTTAAATAATACTTCATACATTTCTCAAATAATTAAATTGTAGTCTACTCTTCTAGTCTGCTGGTTTCCAACTTCACTGTCAAATCTGTGGGAACAGTTCTAATCTGTTTTGTTTGTTTGTTTTCTGGCTTACTAAGTCACTGACTGGCTCTCTCATGTGACTTTTCTAAAACCTGCACCATTCCTTTCAAATTCTTCCTGGATCTACAGTTTATCTTTCTCTGATGGCTTCTCACATTAAACACATAACACACAGAATTCTCTCAGTCTTGCATTTTGTTCCAGCTACCCTCCTCCTCCTTCTTATCACAGCAGAATTTTAAAGAACTGCCTCTACTTATTTTCCTAATTTTTTTCACTTCTGCAAATATTCTTCAACTCCTTTCTGTTGGGTTACCGTTATTAGATTCAAAAAATATTTTTCAGTTTTCATCTTTTTTGATCTCTTGAATTTGACACTACTGATTATTCCCTTCCTAAGCATTTTTAAATGTCTTGAAATAGGTGTCACTTCTCTTTGACTTCAATAATGCGACATTCTTACACCTGCAACTAATATAACACTGTATGTTAACCAACCAGAAGTAAAATGACAACAAAAATATAAAAAATATAATACAACATTCTTTTTCTTATCTTTCTCCTTGGTCCTCAAGGGCATCTCCCTCTTTCCTCCCACAAATTGAGGAGCTCCTTAATGTTTAGACCTAAACAGCCTTCTTGTGTTTTTCTTTCCTATCTTTACCATTTCCCTAGGCAATGGACCTACAGCCTCCACTAATACCTTATACAGATGACTTTGAGCTCTAAAACTATGTATCTAGTGTTTATTTGGTACTTTTGTTGTGATATCTTAAAGCACCTCAATTCAATATGCCTCCAATTGAATTCGTAACCTTCTCTCCATAACTGAGTCAATTCTAACTTACTGAATCCATCCAGCTGCATAAGCCAGTACTCTAGTTGTTATCCTTGATATTTCTTCTGAATTTATTAGTAAATCCTATTTATTCCAGTCCTTAAATTTCTCTTTAATCCATTTCTATCTTAGAAAGAAAAAGATAAAATTCTTTACAATCTTCAGCTGGACCACTTCAATAAACTACTAAATGGTTCTTATAATCATTTTGCATCTTAAAACAATTTTTGCATATTTTGCCAAAATAATTTTTCAAATTGCCATTCTTATCACACAACACCATGGTTTAAACACTTCTAACGGGGGCTCCTGGGTGGCTCAGTTGATAAAGGCTTCAACTCTTGATCTCAGCTCAGGTCTTGATCTCAGGGTTGTGAGTTCAAGCCCTGTGCTGGAGTTCATACTGGGCATGGCACCTACTTAAAACAAAGAAACAAACAAAAACACACGAAAGAAACCCTCTATGCTTTCCTTTTGCTCCCAGGCTAAAGAGCCAATATCTATACCATGGTCCTTCCTCTCTACTCCATCCTCACCAACTTCATTGCTCACCATCCGTGTTACTACTACTCTCTGAGGTCTATCTAGCCTGTCCTCCTTTTACTTCCTTAAGTGTACCATCCTCCTTCAAGATACAAATCTTGGCATGCAGTGGTTTATTTATCTGGGATGTTGGACCTTCATACCTCTTCATCCAGTTATCTCCTTCTCATTTATCAGATCTTGGCTAAAAAGACACTTTTTCAGGAAAGCTTTTTCTGACTCCTTAATCTAAAATAGATCCCCCATTTACATGCTCTCATAGCAACATATACTTCCCTTTCACAGCTTATACCATACTTTGAATTTCATGTATTTGTGTGTTGAGAGCTTGATTAAGGTGTGGCACATCCACTAAACTTTCAGTTCCGTGCCTGATACATTGCCTGTTATGTAGCAGCCATTCAACTGGTATCTGCGGAATGTGTTTAATAAATTACCATTGTTTTAAAAAAATAAATTACCATTGTTTCAAAATAAGTTAGTTATTTAAATTCCTTATTTCTAATCTATTCTATTTTATTATCCCTGCACTCTAAATCTTTTTGCATTCTGATTTTCTTTCTTGATTGGGGCAAAAGAGGAAGGATTATAGCTGGGGAGTTGAGAGCTATGTATAAACCTGGAGATGTTCTTGAGAATGTGTGTGAAATTCTCCTTCTTTTGTGTCACCATAAGGGAAAACACACACACACACACACACAGACACCTGATAACTGCTGCTCTAGACTGCCAATTAGTACATTGTTTATTTAAAAAAATAAAACCTAAAGGCCTAAGAAAAGAAATAATTTTAGGACACCTTAAGACATGCCTCTTTAGGATATCAGGAACATGTGACAAAAGGAAGTAATTTTATTCACTCTGTTGTATCCACTCTATGGTGTCCTAGTTTTAACCTCCCCTGTGGGAATAAGCAAGTTTTTTTGATAAGTAACTATAGCAGGCAGAAAGTAGAACAATCCAGTTTTCCAAAATAGTGTTTCAAGTTTACAGGATAGTATGTTCTATATACTGATGGTTACACAAAAGAAGAAATTATCAACTATGTTGATATTTTGCTTTATTCCAGTTTCAGGGACATCAATAAAAATTCAGTTCACATAATATTTACTTCAGCTCTTCAAACATGATGCTGTGTATAATATTCTAAGTTAAATTTTAAAATGTTGACCTATTTGTGATCTGTGGAAATCACTGTACATTATGGAGTGTTTGTATACTCCTCAAATGCATCGGTTGAATCCTAATCTATATGATGGCATGTGGAGGTGGGGCCTTTGGGAGGTGCTTAAACTATGAGAATTGAGCCCCCAGGAATGGGATTAGTGTCCCTATAAAAAGGCCCCAGGGAGCTTTTCCACATGTGAGGATACAATGAGAAGATGGCCTTCTATGAAGGAGGAAGCAGGCTTTCCACCAGGCACAGAACCTGCTTGTGCCTTGGTCTTGGACTTCCCAGCTTCCAGAACTGTGAGAAATAAATGTTTGTTTAATCCGCCTGTCTGATATTTTTATTATAGCAGCCAAAGCAGATGAAGACATCCGTATGATCCATTTAAAGGCTGAATATTGGGGGGGAGGAGCAAGATGGCGGAGGAGTAGGGTCTCCAAATCACCTGTCTCCACCAAACTACCTAGAAAACCTTCAAATTATCCTGAAAATCTATGAATTCGGCCTGAGATTCAAAGAGAGACCAGCTGGAATGCTACAGTGAGAAGAGTTCGCGCATCTATCAAGGTAGGAAGACGGGGAAAAAGAAATAAAGGAACAAAGGCCTCCAAGGGGGAGGGGCCCCGCGAGGAGCCGGGCTGAGGCCGGGGCGAGTGTCCCCAGGACAGGAGAGCCCCGTCCCGGAGGAGCAGGAGCTGCACCGACCTTCCCGGGCGGAAAGGGGCTCGCGGGGAGTTGGAGCAGGACCCAGGAGGGCGGGGATGCCCTCGGGCTCCCGGGGACAGTAACAGCAACTGCGCGCCCAGGAGAGTGCGCCGAGCTCCCTAAGGGCTGCAGCGCGCACGGCGGGACCCGGCGGGACCCGGAGCAGCTGAAGGGGCTCGGGCGGCGGCTCCGCGGAGGGGGCTGCGCGGCCCCGGGAGCAGCTCGGAGGGGCTCGGGCAGAAGAAGAGGCTCCGTGCGGAGGGGGCTGCGCGGTTCCAGGAGCAGCTCGGAGGGGCTCGGGCGGCGGCTCCGCGGAGGGGGTTGCGCGGCCCGGGAGCGCGAATCCACCAGCGCAGGCTCTAGAGCACAGGGCGCCGGGACACAGCCCAGGATCCCGCCTCCCCCGGGACAGGCAGAGGCCGGGAGGGCCCAGGACAGCAAGGACGCTCCTGCCCCAGCTGAGCAGATCAGCGGCCCCGCCCCGGAGCCTCCAGGCCCTGCAGACGGAGTTCCTGCCGGAGCTGAATCCAGGTTTCCAGAGCTGCCCCGCCACTGGGGCTGTTCCTCCTGCGGCCTCACGGGGTAAACAACCCCCACTGAGCCCGGCACCAGGCAGGGGCACAGCAGCTCCCCCAACTGCTAACACCTGAAAATCAGCACAACAGGCCCCTCCCCCAGAACACCAGCTAGACTGACAACTTCCAGGAGAAGCCAAGGGACTTAAAGAACACAGAATCAGAAGATACTCCCCGGTGGTTCTTTTTTTTGTTTGTTTGTTTTTGTTTTTGTTTTGTTTTGTTTTGTTTTGCTTTTTGATTTGTTTCCTTCCCCCACCCCCTTTTTTTCTCCTTTCTTTTTCTTTCTCTTTTTCTTCTTTTTTTTTTTTTTTTTTTTTTCGTTTTTTTTTTCTTTTTCTTCCCTTTTTTTTTTCTCTTTCTCTTTTCTTTCCTTCTTTCTCTCCTCTCTTTTTCTCTTTTTCCCAATACAACTTGCTTTTGGCCACTCTGCACTGAGCAAAATGACTAGAAGGAAAACCTCACCTCAAAAGAAAGAATCAGAAACAGTCCTCTCTCCCACAGAGTTACAAAATCTGGATTACAATTCAATGTCAGAAAGCCAATTCAGAAGCACTATTATACAGCTACTGGTGGCTCTAGAAAAAAGTATAAAGGACTCAAGAGACTTCATGACTGCAGAATTTAGAGCTAATCAGGCAGAAATTAAAAACCAATTGAATGAGATGCAATCCAAACTAGAAGTCCTAACGACGAGGGTTAACGAGGTGGAAGAACGAGTGAGTGACCTAGAAGACAAGTTGACAGCAAAGAGGGAAACTGAGGAAAAAAGAGACAAACAATTAAAAGACCATGAAGATAGATTAAGGGAAATAAATGACAGCCTGAGGAAGAAAAACCTACGTTTAATTGGGGTTCCCGAGGGCGCCGAAAGGGACAGAGGGCCAGAATATGTATTTGAACAAATTCTAGCTGAAAACTTTCCTAATCTGGGAAGGGAAACAGGCATTCAGATCCAGGAAATAGAGAGATCCCCCCCTAAAATCAATAAAAACCGTTCAACACCTCGACATTTAATTGTGAAGCTTGCAAATTCCAAAGATAAGGAGAAGATTCTTAAAGCAGCAAGAGACAAGAAATCCCTGACTTTTATGGGGAGGAGTATTAGGGTAACAGCAGACCTCTCCACAGAGACCTGGCAGGCCAGAAAGGGCTGGCAGGATATATTCAGGGTCCTAAATGAAAAGAACATGCAACCAAGAATACTTTATCCAGCAAGGCTCTCATTCAAAATGGAAGGAGAGATAAAGAGCTTCCAAGACAGGCAGCAACTAAAAGAATATGTGACCTCCAAACCAGCTCTGCAAGAAATTTTAAGGGGGCCTCTTAAAATTCCCCTTTAAGAAGAAGTTCAGTGGAACAGTCCACAAAAACAAAGACTGAATAGATATCATGATGACACTAAACTCATATCTCTCAATAGTAACTCTGAATGTGAACGGGCTTAATGACCCCATCAAAAGGCGCAGGGTTTCAGACTGGATAAAAAAGCAGGACCCATCTATTTGCTGTCTACAAGAGACTCATTTTAGACAGAAGGACACCTACAGCCTGAAAATAAAAGGTTGGAGAACCATTTACCATTCGAATGGTCCTCAAAAGAAAGCAGGGGTAGCCATCCTTATATCAGATAAACTAAAATTTACCCCAAAGACTGTAGTGAGAGATGAAGAGGGACACTATATCATACTTAAAGGATCTATTCAACAAGAGGACTTAACAATCCTCAATATATATGCTCCGAATGTGGGAGCTGCCAAATATATAAATCAATTATTAACCAAAGTGAAGAAATACTTAGATAATAATACACTTATACTTGGTGACTTCA
Organism: Canis lupus dingo; assembly: GCF_003254725.2. Lineage (NCBI taxonomy): Eukaryota > Metazoa > Chordata > Mammalia > Carnivora > Canidae > Canis > Canis lupus. The sequence continues at coordinate 48,891,768 of NC_064244.1, read as the reverse complement.
ATCTAGCTCTTTCTATACTTGATAGGTCTTCTAAGCAAAACATCTCCAAAGAAACGAGAGCTTTAAATGATACACTGGACCAGATGGATTTCACAGATATCTACAGAACTTTACATCCAAACTCAACTGAATACACATTCTTCTCAAGCGCACATGGAACTTTCTCCAGAATAGACCACATATTGGGTCACAAATCGGGTCTGAACCGATACCAAAAGATTGGGATTGTCCCCTGCATATTCTCGGACCATAATGCCTTGAAATTAGAACTAAATCACAACAAGAAGTTTGGAAGGACCTCAAACACATGGAGGTTAAGGACCATCCTGCTAAAAGATAAAAGGGTCAACCAGGAAATTAAGGAAGAATTAAAAAGATTCATGGAAACTAATGAGAATGAAGATACAACCGTTCAAAATCTTTGGGATGCAGCAAAAGCAGTCCTAAGGGGGAAATACATCGCAATACAAGCATCCATTCAAAAACTGGAAAGAACTCAAATACAAAAGCTAACCTTACACATAAAGGAGCTAGAGAAAAAACAGCAAATAGATCCTACACCCAAGAGAAGAAGGGAGCTAATAAAGATTCGAGCAGAACTCAACGAAATCGAGACCAGAAGAACTGTGGAACAGATCAACAGAACCAGGAGTTGGTTCTTTGAAAGAATTAATAAGATAGATAAACCATTAGCCAGCCTTATTAAAAAGAAGAGAGAGAAGACTCAAATTAATAAAATCATGAATGAGAAAGGAGAGATCACTACCAACACCAAGGAAATACAAACGATTTTAAAAACATATTATGAACAGCTATACGCCAATAAATTAGGCAATCTAGAAGAAATGGACGCATTCCTGGAAAGCCACAAACTACCAAAACTGGAACAGGAAGAAATAGAAAACCTGAACAGGCCAATAACCAGGGAGGAAATTGAAGCAGTCATCAAAAACCTCCCAAGACACAAGAGTCCAGGGCCAGATGGCTTCCCAGGAGAATTTTATCAAACGTTTAAAGAAGAAATCATACCTATTCTCCTAAAGCTGTTTGGAAAGATAGAAAGAGATGGAGTACTTCCAAATTCGTTCTATGAAGCCAGCATCACCTTAATTCCAAAGCCAGACAAAGACCCCGCCAAAAAGGAGAATTACAGACCAATATCCCTGATGAACATGGATGCAAAAATTCTCAACAAGATACTGGCCAATAGGATCCAACAGTACATTAAGAAAATTATTCACCATGACCAAGTAGGATTTATCCCTGGGACACAAGGCTGGTTCAACACCCGTAAAACAATCAATGTGATTCATCATATCAGCAAGAGAAAAACCAAGAACCATATGATCCTCTCATTGGATGCAGAGAAAGCATTTGACAAAATACAGCATCCATTCCTGATCAAAACTCTTCAGAGTGTAGGGATAGAGGGAACATTCCTCGACATCTTAAAAGCCATCTATGAAAAGCCCACAGCAAATATCATTCTCAATGGGGAAGCACTGGGAGCCTTTCCCCTAAGATCAGGAACAAGACAGGGATGTCCACTCTCACCACTGCTATTCAACATAGTACTGGAAGTCCTAGCCTCAGCAATCAGACAACAAAAAGACATTAAAGGCATTCAAATTGGCAAAGAAGAAGTCAAACTCTCCCTCTTCGCCGATGACATGATACTCTACATAGAAAACCCAAAAGTCTCCACCCCAAGATTGCTAGAACTCATACAGCAATTCGGTAGCGTGGCAGGATACAAAATCAATGCCCAGAAGTCAGTGGCATTTCTATACACTAACAATGAGACTGAAGAAAGAGAAATTAAGGAGTCAATCCCATTTACAATTGCACCCAAAAGCATAAGATACCTAGGAATAAACCTCACCAAAGATGTAAAGGATCTATACCCTCAAAACTATAGAACACTTCTGAAAGAAATTGAGGAAGACACAAAGAGATGGAAAAATATTCCATGCTCATGGATTGGCAGAATTAATATTGTGAAAATGTCAATGTTACCCAGGGCAATATACACGTTTAATGCAATCCCTATCAAAATACCATGGACTTTCTTCAGAGAGTTAGAACAAATTATTTTAAGATTTGTGTGGAATCAGAAAAGACCCCGAATAGCCAGGGGAATTTTAAAAAAGAAAACCATATCTGGGGGCATCACAATGCCAGATTTCAGGTTGTACTACAAAGCTGTGGTCATCAAGACAGTGTGGTACTGGCACAAAAACAGACACATAGATCAGTGGAACAGAATAGAGAATCCAGAAGTGGACCCTGAACTTTATGGGCAACTAATATTCGATAAAGGAGGAAAGACTATCCATTGGAAGAAAGACAGTCTCTTCAATAAATGGTGCTGGGAAAATTGGACATCCACATGCAGAAGAATGAAACTAGACCACTCTCTTTCACCATACACAAAGATAAACTCAAAATGGATGAAAGATCTAAATGTGAGACAAGATTCCATCAAAATCCTAGAGAAGAACACAGGCAACACCCTTTTTGAACTCGGCCATAGTAACTTCTTGCAAGATACATCCACGAAGGCAAAAGAAACAAAAGCAAAAATGAACTATTGGGACTTCATCAAGATAAGAAGCTTTTGCACAGCAAAGGATACAGTCAACAAAACTCAAAGACAACCTACAGAATGGGAGAAGATATTTGCAAATGACATATCAGATAAAGGGCTAGTTTCCAAGATCTATAAAGAACTTATTAAACTCAACACCAAAGAAACAAACAATCCAATCATGAAATGGGCAAAAGACATGAACAGAAATCTCACAGAAGAAGACATAGACATGGCCAACATGCACATGAGAAAATGCTCTGCATCACTTGCCATCAGGGAAATACAAATCAAAACCACAATGAGATACCACCTCACACCAGTGAGAATGGGAAAAATTAACAAGGCAGGAAACAACAAATGTTGGAGAGGATGTGGAGAAAAGGGAACCCTCTTACACTGTTGGTGGGAATGTGAACTGGTGCAGCCACTGTGGAAAACTGTGTGGAGGTTCCTCAAACAGTTAAAAATATACCTGCCCTACGACCCAGCAATTGCACTGTTGGGGATTTACCCCAAAGATACAAATGCAATGAAACGCTGGGACACCTGCACCCCGATGTTTCTAGCAGCAATGGCCACGATAGCCAAACTGTGGAAGGAGCCTCGGTGTCCAACGAAAGATGAATGGATAAAGAAGATGTGGTTTATGTATACAATGGAATATTACTCAGCTATTAGAAATGACAAATACCCACCATTTGCTTCAACGTGGATGGAACTGGAGGGTATTATGCTGAGTGAAGTAAGTCAGTCGGAGAAGGACAAACATTATATGTTCTCATTCATTTGGGGAATATAAATAATAGTGAAAGGGAAAATAAGGGAAGGGAGAAGAAATGTGTGGGAAATATCAGAAAGGGAGACAGAACATAAAGACTGCTAACTCTGGGAAACGAACTAGGGGTGGTAGAAGGGGAGGAGGGCGGGGGGTGGGAGTGAATGGGTGACGGGCACTGGGTGTTATTCTGTATGTTAGTAAATTGAACACCAATAAAAAATAAAAAAAAAAAAAAAAAAAAAAATAAAAAGAAAGTTTTAATTTGTTCAAAAAAAAAAAAAAAAATAAAGGCTGAATATTATATAAAGTACATTACTGTTCTAATTAAAGAGGAAATAAATGCAAAAAAAAGGAAATAAAATACCAAATAACACGTTTCCTTGATAACCAAGACAAATATGGTTAATGTTTTGTTATTTGAATTTTGGTTTTGGTGTGTGCATAATTTTTTTTTTTTTTACAAAAATAAGATCACAGCACACATGTTTTCCCAATGTGAATTTTGTAAACTTGTATTCTTTTCTAACCTCGTAACATGCAAAATTTTACAGAGCAGCGGCTGTTATAAAGTTTTGGGACACTGGCCAAGGTCTGCAAGTAATTTTTATTGACATAACTGGATGACTGGGGATGTAGGAAGGCTACTAGAACCTGTGGATCTGGTGTCTAGAGGCCAGGAATGTTGCTAATATCCTGTAATGCACAGGCAGTCCCCTTAACCAAATTATCCAGTCCAAAATGTCAATAATGACAAGGTTGAGAAATCCTATTTTACTGCACAGTGCATTTTAAGTGCTGTAATCAATGGAAAGTGAAATCAAATCTTACATTGCACTGTCATTAGTTTCTGAAGAAATATTACTGAATCTCCACTATACTTTGTCTGTGGGATATGTAGTCTCTTTTAATATTCCAAAAATCCTCTGTGATGTATTACCATTGGGTAGATTTTGAAACACAAAGGAAAATCCTTCACACAAAGCTTAAACATTCAGTCATAAAAATATAAATATCTCAACACAGCATATACAACTCTCACAGAGCTCTGAATCTCTCCTTCCTAGAATTTATCACAATGTAATTTCACAATGTTTTATGTATCTTCACAAAATTACAACTTCCACTCTGTCTAGCTTTCCTCATCATTATGTTATGTTTCCTAGCACAATGCCTTCCTTCCACATAGTAAACTTAAATCTTAATTGAATGAATGAGTAACAGTAGTAACTAGCGCAATGAAGTAATTACTTTTTATACTTTGGTTGCAAAAACAGAAGAAGTATAAATAAAAACTAAATGAAAGTCATGTATATTAACTGCATTTAATATTCAAAAGCAGCATACCCATTTACTACATCAAATGTTCACTATTAAAAGGAGGGTTATGCATAGTTAAAATGGCAGAAAACACCAACAGCATGTATTTGTACACCTTACAATTTGTGATTTTTTTCATGAATGACTTAACACAATAATGTGCTGCATACCCAGTAACAGTTCAGTTTCTCCATTTACTAATTCATCTGTTTATTCTTTATGTCAGATTAGTACACAGGTTTAGAAAGCCAAGCACATGAAATTCCAGATTCCTTCATATTAAGTATTTTATTACCCAATTTTGTTTTGCCTCTTTCAACCCTAGTAGGGATCAAAAGCCAGAAATTACATTTAAAGGAGTCAGTTGAAAGATCTGCAAGACCATTAGCTGATATCTCAATTATACAAGATCAATAAAAAGAAAAATACATCAGTTATTTTGTGGTCACACCTGAAGCTCTTCTTTATTTTCATCAAAATCACCTGAATTTACCTTCAGATAATTTTTTGGTATAAACAAAATTTCTATGTTATATCCTTTCCTCAGCAACTCAAAATCTAATTTGGGGCAGCAAAACAGACTAAGAGCTTAAAAAAAAAATTGATTACAGCTAATATACAAACACTTTAAAAAATCTTTAAAAATTCATGCTGGTGTTAAGTTCAATTCCCAGTTTTGCCACTTACTACATTTTGTGATCTTAGATAAATTACTCAACCTCTGAGTCAGTTTACTCATTTGCACAATGAGAATAATACCACTCACCTCACAGATTTCTTGTTAAGATTAATTGAGCTCTTACGCATAAAGCCCCCAACAAAGAAGCTGACACAAGACATATTAAATAAATGACCCCTATATAGCCGTGGGCATACCCAGCAAATATAATCCAGGCTCTAACCTCAAATTCTTACACAAGAAAAAAAAAGAATATTTTGCTGTAACTTGCTTACTAGTTAGACACGTGTACAGGGAAACGAATACTGCATTTACTCAGTTACATTCCCCTTTCCTTGCCTAGATACTTACTGTCAAATTGAAGAGAGAAGCATATACTGCTTTGGTGGTGTAAAACCATTTATTTTCTCCTCAGCTGGGCAGGGCTGGTTATCAATAATAATATTGGCTGGTTATCCTCTCTAAAATGTGATGAATGCAGGACAGACAAATGCAATAGTTTGCCTATTTATTTCAAAGACACCTTTTTAAGTCTTTCTGTGAAAATATATTAGTTCCTTAAAAACAAAAGGAAACAAAACAAAAACTACTAAAGTCTTTTGTTTTTGTGCCTGTGTTCAGAAGGGAGAGGGGAGAGGAGGAAACTCTTGTCAGCCTGCCACCGCACCGCCGGGGGCACGGTCTACCTGGCCCCTGGGTTTCAACCAGGCCCTGTTGCCTGCGCTGAATGCCCACACCATGGGAAAAGCAATGGGTGTCTCTAAGTTCTAAAAGTGGGTCATTACTTCACATATGTGACAAAACCATTCATGCTCCATTGGAAAATCAGCTTTATTTCAAAAATAGACTTAGAAAATAAGTCAAAGGTGAACAACTGTGACACTAATCCCAGTTTCTAAAGGCACATGTGATTTACTCGGGCACCCTGCAGCTCAGCTGAACAGTACTGTATTAGGAGAGCACTTTAGCTCAGAGGAATACATTAGGCCTTTAGTAAGAATTTTTGAAAATTGTTCTCCTTTTAGCTTGGAAAGGAACTATTAATTTTCAGGCTCTGATCTGGGCACACGAGGATATGGAAGAGAGGCTGCAGTACTCTAGGAGGCACAGGGAAGCACAGAGGAGATCACTCAAATTTGTTCCACGTGGGGTGCTGCCCTCCACGACAGACTATCACAGCAGAAATTTCAGGGAAAACAAAATGATCATGCATCTCCTCTTAAAAATTGTGAAAGAGAGAGATGATAGTTTTCAATAAGTGGTAGGGATTTATGAACAAAGACAGCGTAACAAAAGTAAAGCACATCCCAAGAGTGACTAGAGTAGGATGGAATGAATTTAACGATGTTTCACTGGATGGGTTGTCTGGAATCATCCCTCCAAGGAACTGAAAGATACCAACTACTTAGAAAGGGCACATGGTGCCTCAGAATAGTATGAACGGGGCTGTGGATTGGGGGAATCCAGGTATGCAACAAAAGGTAGAGATAATAGAGGAAGTAATAGATCACTGTGGGTTGGCAGAGGCCGGATGGAAGATTTTGATGCTGTGCTGTGACTCAGGACAGGCTTCAAGGGACGGTTCCTGTGACACAGGGGAGAGCTTAAGGAAGGGGGGGCCAGCTCTGCGTACGAATGACAGAAGTTAAGAGGGACTCAAGGCAGGACACATTTCTTCCAGGCTGTTGCCGCGGTCCAAATATAAGATAACAACGGGCTGGACCGAGTTTTTGGCTGTAGCATTTGTAGACAAATGGGCAACAGCAGATGATAAATTTTTCTTAGCCAGTAAATCAGAATATATTAGTTCTTTTGGAATTAATCAGATGCTTCTCAGAAGTTAAAAATCTCAAAAATCTTACTTTGGTGAGTTCTTCTCCTCCATGTAGAAGATGTACTTTGATTTAAAAGTAAAAAAAAAACAAAAAGTCACTTAGATGGTAGTATCAGAAATGTCAGTGTTGAAATGTCAGCAGAGGATATACAGAGAGCTTTTTGTCCCCTCCATGCAGATTCTCTCTACCTGAGACATTTGCAAGTTTATAATAGAAAAGAAAAATGTGGGAGGGCCTGGGGAGCTCAGTTGGTTAAATGCCTGTTTTCGGCTCTGGTCGTGACCCCAGGGTCCTGGGTTCGAGCCCTGTGTCGGGCTCCCTCTTCCATGGGGAGTCTGCTTCTCCCCCTGCCCCTCCCCCTGCTCTCTTTCTCTCTGTCAAATAAATAAATAAAATCTTTAAAAAAAAGTGGGAAGTCATGTATACCAGGAAAACAGAACAAAGATTTTAATACAAATATTGCATTGCTTCCTAATTTACAATGTGGCCAGAGGGAGAAAACCCTAAGAACTAGTAGCATAGTTAGAATTCAATCTCTAAGTAACAAACACTCTGATGCTTTGTCTATTGTGTGGGGAAAAAAAGCCCTCAAAATAAGGTAGGAACCTTAAAAATTAATTCTAGCTCAAAGTAAGGGCACGACGTGAATTCCAGCTTCATCGCCGCCTGAATCAAAACTAATCAACACTGAAAGCCAATAAGGAAGACAGAAAAATTAATGGTGAATAGCATTTGTAGCCAAGGTTTCTTAACCTATGATCCATGGATAGAATGAGGGGGGCAGGTAACACGAATCTGGGTGGAGGCATGAATATGTACCTATTTTTTTCTAACCTCTATTTGGAATTTATCAACTCCCTTCAAAAATAAAGTAGAAGACAAACCTCAGCAATTTAGCAGTCCCTGTGACACTGTCACCAACAGAAATCAAAGATATTTTGATACGACATGACGGTTACTACAGATATCCACAAATACCATTCAGACTTATTACTGTGATGACTTTAGAGTAACATTTAGACCCACCGCTAGATTCTGTTATTTAATGCCTTACCAAAGAAGCATATATATTACTAGATCAGAAATCTGCATCATTTTGATAAGTTTTTCATTATTTCTTTTATGCATCTAAAACATTTTTTAAAGAAAGTATCTTTAGTCTTTACCAGTTCACCAAAGAGGTCCATGGCACAAAAATGGTAAAGAACTCATGGTCTAAATATAAAATAAAAATAATTTACTTTACCATGGTTCACAATCTAGTAGTAGAACCCTTTGGGCCAGATGTATTTCAGAATTCAGAATTTTAAAAAATTCAGAGAGGTGGAGAAGCTGCATATAATGTAATTTGTCAGCACAGTCTGGGGCAGCATTTTGGAGTCAAACATACTATTTCTTCAGCAAAACATATGAAAATATACACCAAGTGGAACAAATAAAAGCAATAAACAGTTTCCCATTACCACGTCAGGTTTACTGCCAAATGCCTTCTAATCAGGATAGGTTTTGTGATCAAATGAATTATGAAACTTAAAAAAACTTTAGTTTTCAGCGTTCTTTGAATTTTGGAATTGTGATAAGGGGTTATGGTCCTATTTTTGTTGTGGATAAATAAATATTCATCTGCTCTTTCTCCCTATCTACATCTACTCCTCCACTCCATAATTGTGAATTAATAGCTTTTTTTCCTCTTAAGTTTTGAATGCTAGTAATAAGGTTTTCTTAGATATTCGGTTATAGCACTTCAACTTGTAGTAGAAAGCCATCAGGTCTTTTTCTACAATTCAGAGAAATCAGGTGATGAAATTTTGGCAATAGGTTCTTGTTCTGAGTGAGCAACATCCCTTTTAGTGAGGACTCTGGTATTTCTGGTACTAGTCACCTATAATATTCTGGCCTCATTCTCTCAGTAACAATTTATTCATCAGTTATATACCACACATATACATTTTAATCATAAGAATTTTATAATAGAGGAGGAGCTAGTATATTATAACTACTCTAGTTACAACAATCCTTAACCAACTTGAGGTTGAAATGTGAACTTCAAGTTTAGCTATTGATAAATCATCTTTAGTAACCATAATAGAATTTTTCCGAACATTTTCTTCTATGTGGCACTGACACATATTAAGATGTTCTATTGATGTATGACCCACTTGGGGGAAAACACATCTACCAAAAAATACAGATACTGGAAAGAAAATGCAAGAATAGAAAAGAGAAGACATTTTATAATCCATCAATTTGTGAAAAAAGGCATGTAAAATAAGTAAACAAAACAATACAGTTGCTCTGTTGGGAAATTAAACTAGTATACCAATAACGTTGTAAACCAAGCATGGCAAACACTGAGTAAAAGGTATGTAGATTTATACCATAAGAATGAATAAGCTACATTAGAAAAAAATGTAGATGAATCTTAGTAATGCAAGATTAAACCAAAATATTAATTTCAGAATGGTAGGCTTGCTCTATAAAATTCAAAATAAATAAAACTAAATAATATATTCATCATACGTTTGTGTGTGTGTGTGTGAGTGTGTGTGTTGTGATAAAACTAAAACAAACCAAGACATATATGTAACAGAGGATACTCTAGTTCTGGGTTGGACAGTGGGTTCATGAGAATTCATCAAATCATTAATACTTAAAAAAACTCCAAATAAGTAAATTAAGATAAAGTAAGTAAATGTTGTGCATAAATGAATGATGATATTTTGTCATGTTCTATAAAAAATCCAATTTTGAGCAACTGAGAAAAACAAGAAATGTTTTACATTAAAAAAAAAGATTTTAAAAAAGAAAGCTAACAGGTCTTCATGAAGCTACTCTGTCAGTTGATTTTTTACTTCATAGCTGTTAACCAAAATACAACAGAATAAATTAGGAAATGTCAGTGGTTAAAAGGTTCCTTACATATAGGAACCAGCTCAAATAGCTAAATGTGAACCCATCTTTTCAATTCTTCATTCACTGATTTCATATTGATTGCTTGAGATCAGCCATGGTGAGAGTATTTATACCATGTAAATTGGCAAGTGCTCCAAGTCAGGGCTCCTCACCACCTCCTACTTCCTGCCTAGAGAAGTATTTTACTCAAGTATAACTGGCATACAGAAAATTCATAAATGCACCATGAATTCTGACAAATTGAAAACACCAATGTAACCACTATCCATATGAAGAAATAGAACATTACTAATGCCCTGATGTACCTCTCATTCTTCTTCCCAGAAAACCCATTCTCAGGCAGGCAACTGATTCAAAGTCACAGAGAGAGTAAGTTTCAAAGCCAGGACTTAACTACAGTGCTCTTTTACCATGTCATTTTCATTGCCATCCTATTTCCCAGTTTTACATCTTGTTGGGACTCCCACAGCCCAGGATATTTGAACTAGCAGCTTATACAGAAGCCCTTAGCTTGTACTGGGAATTTTGTTTGGGCAGAGACATCATTGTCAGTGTATGACAAACACTCCTTTGGAGACCCTAAAGAAGGTTCGGGGGCTGGGGAGAAAGTATCTGCTGCTCACGTAAATGCTGGGAGGACCCTTTAAAAGGGCTTTACTCCTCAAAAAAAAATCATTCAAGGCTAAAATTAACTTTCTACGTGACAGGTATGAAAGAAACAAAAACCCTTTGTTACTCATAAAAAGGTGTCTGAAAAGAGGGTTTGTTTCTCAACGCCACTGTGTTTCTAAAAATTAATGCTACGTATTTCCCTATTTAAGAAATATGAAGCAATTAACTGAGACTTTGCTCATGATTAAATAGTTACTAGTAAACTATGTATTTAAAATTCACATTTATTGGTTGTTTGAACTTTTGGGCATGGTAACAGGAATGAGTCATCAATCTCTACAAATACCTTAGAGTAGGGGTGCTAATTCAGCTGTTAAGTTCTTTTTTTGAAACATGAAAAGGGCAGTATATAAGTAAGTTGGTTTCTGCAGGCATATAGCATAGTGCCCAGCACATAGGTGACAGTGAGTAAGCAACGGTCTTGTTCTACTTCCCCCAGATTGCTTTTACTTATTTATGTATATAGCAAAGGGAAAAAAGAATGGATATCTTAAAGAATGGATAATTCAACAATCTCATATTTAGCTTTGAAATAAATTCATCAATTTTCCCTTTACCTTTCTATTTATTTGATTAAAACAGTTTGTGTCAACTTAGTGACATTTACCACTCACTGTAAGTGAAGGAAGATCTATGGGTGGGGTTGGGTACTACCTGAGGTATATAAGCTGCTAAGGTAATCTAAAAGGAGAAAAATTTTTAAAGAATAATAATAAAGTGATAGTTCAAAAGATGTTCTTGAGTATACTGATAAGACTGGCTGTAACAATATAGTTTTGTTTTCTGGTCAATAAGACCCTCAAATTGCATCAACTAAGTAATGCAATCCTAGTGTCAAGCAGTATAAATAACCAAGATAAAAAGAGCCAAGCTTCCAAAGTTCAAATTTTTGGTTCCATCACTACCAGTTGAGTAACCCTGAACAATGATTTAACTACTTTATGCTTATGTTTTATCATCTGCAAAAGAAGAAGAATCAAAGTACATTCCTCATGGGATGGTGCTGCAGTTAAATTAGCTAATAATAATATGGTGTTTAGATGAGTGCCCAGAAGTCAGTAAAAGCTACATGTGTTATTATTTTCACTTTATCCTATTGCAATATTCATATTTATGGATAATGCCTTAAATTTTCCAAGAATATAAATATATGTTAATCATGATGTGCTTAAATCACAGTGCACTGTAATTTTTTATTGTTCACTCTTTGTACCTAACTACCAGTGTCTCTGGAAAATATGAAGAAGTTATTTGAATATTTAACATCGTGAATAATGGAATATATATTTTGTTAATTTATATTTTTACCACATTAAGTGATACATGTCTAAAAGTACTACCTATAGTATGAACTAACACTCATTATCTACAGTATCAGTCCTAGAGTTCAGACTACTATCTCTATCAACCAATCCAGAAAGCCAAGCAATAACCTTCAAAATAACTGGCCCCAAAAGGCCCCCGCTTTGTGGGTTTTTTGTTTGTTTGTTTTAAGATTTTATTTATTCATGAGACACACAGAGAGAGTCAGAGACGCAGGCAGAGGGAGAAGTAGGCTCCCTACAGGGGGACTCAATCCCAGGAGCCCAGGATCACAACCTGAGCCAAAGGCAGATGCTCAACCACTGAGCCACCCAGGTGCCCCCAAATGGGCAGGATTTGATTAATAACACCCTCTCTAATTTTTTCCCCACTTCCAACTTAGGACAAATATTCACTCCTAACCAATCACCTGGGATACCTTGCGTTTAGTTACAGCTTCTCTATGCCAACAATGTCTAATTGGGGTACAGCTGAAGCTTCCCTTTTTTCCACCATAACAATTTCCCATTTGGGGTGCCTGGGTGGCTCAGTCAGATAAATGTCCAAATCTTGATTTCGGCTCAGGTCTTGATTTTAGGGTCATGAGTTCAAGCCTGCACTGGAGCCTCTTAAAAAAAGAAAGTTCAAGCCCAGCGTGGAGCCTACTTAAAAAAAGAAAAAAAAAATCCCATTCATCTGCCTGCCTCTGAGTCTGCCAAATGCAAGTGATGGTGGCTAACTCCCATGCTGTAGCAAGTTTAAAATAAATAGCTTTTGCTTATTCGCATTTGGATGATCTTCGTTTATCTCCATGTGGTATTCATTAACAAGAGACGGAAAAGAAATAACCACTTAAAGCATATATTTGCAATATTTAATCAGATAATGGCATTTTCAGAGAGAAAAAGAACAGGGGAAGGGGCACTCAGTGAGGTTACTGTGCCTAAAAGGGTGTTTGTATTTTTGTTGTTGTTTGTTTTCAGAAAAAAGGAAAAAAAATCCTATAATCTAAGTATTATAATATCCTGAGAATGAGTGAGTAAAAAATATTGGTATTAGAAGTATGTAAAAAACCACAATTGATAAATAAAGTCACTTCTATCCAAGGTTGCTCTTGTGGGCAGAAGCATGATATGCTAGGTGATTAGTTAAATGACTTCTGAGCTTACAGCAGCATCACTAGAAAGCCAAACTGTTAAATCTGCTACTTCTGCATGTATTAAATAAATCCATTAGAAGCACGGAAATTTTTTTTTTTTTTTATGTATGAGGAAACAAAGGCTCAGAGAGGAGATGAAAAATAAACCTGACCTAGTCATACAGCTATTTATTATGTGGGATGAGTGCTCAATCCTTAAATGATAGAAATCCAAAGCAAGATATTGAGGAAATGGCTTTACTGAATCAATAGATAAATTTGCAAATGAGATAAGTCGGATACTATTAGTAGTAGAATCTAAAGCTTTTAACTAAAGATTGCAGAAATTATTTTTTTTCTTACTCAAATATGAAGTAACTCACTTCAAAAGAAAGACTAAGTAACTCTCTGATATCAAACCATACTGAGAAACACAAATACCATATGATCTCACTTATATATGGAATCTAATAAAACAAATGAGCAAACAAATAAAAACCACAATCAGACCTGTAAATACAGAGGAAGAAACTGATGGCTGCTAGAGGAAAGGAGGTTGGGAGGATGGACAAAAGGAGTGGAGAGGAGTGGGAGATACAGGCTTCTAGTTATGGAATGAATAGGAATAGAAGACACAGGGATCCCTGGGTGGCTCAGTGGTTGAGTGTCTGCCTTTGGCCCAGGGCGTGATCTTGGTGTCCGGGATCGAGGCTCCTGTGAGGAGCCCGCTTCTCCCTCTGCCTATGTCTCTGCCCCTCTCTCTCTCTCTCTGTGTCTCTCATGAATAAATAAATAAAATCTTTTAAAAAAAAAGGAATAGAAGGCACAGCTTAGGGAATATCATCAATCATATTTTAATAGTGTTGTCTGGTGACAGATGATGGTTACACTTGAGCATAGCGTAACATAGAGAGAAGCTGCATCACTATGTCGTACACCTCAAACTGATGTGACTTTATGCATCAGCTCTAACTTCCCCCCAAAAAAACCCACCTGAGTGGGTTATAATAAAACAGTGGAAAACAATGAAACTTCATTGATAGGGGAACGACTAAAGAAATGAGGGCATAACTATACAGTGGAATATTTCGTAGCCACTAAAAATGATGATGTAGGTCTCAGACCTGGAAAAATTGTCATGAGGTTAAGTGAGGGAAAAAACAGTTTATTAGAGTCTATGCAGAATTAGTCTTTTTGGCAAAATGTCCATATTTAGATATATATTTAGACATATATTAAGACATAAACTCTATGTGTGTAAATATATGCATTACATGATGTGCATATAGACACAATACTATATTCATGTATTTATTTACTTTTTGTGTTTATTTAATTGTATATATGTAAAGTCTAAAAGAGGTAAGGATAATCTCAAAATGTGATGAGTAATTGTTTTTTGGTTCTAGAAATAGGATTATCAGAGATGTTTATTCTTTTCAGTGTTTAATTTTTTATAATGAGCACAGAGAACCCTTATAATCATAAATAAAGCAAAATGGAAATTTAATTTTGAAGAAACAAATTCTGGCTATGTGAGAAGGTCAGACAACAGGACTAGGTCCCTATGATGCCTGGTCAGTAGATAGAGAGCAGAGGTGTGTATCTGTGATGTTAAACGTCACAAGGTTGATATCTGAATGGACTACTTTGAGTTTTCTTAGGACCAAGAAAATCTCTCTACATCGGAATAGGCTTCAGGAAAAGTTGTCTGCTCCTCCAGACACTGAGCGCTTGCAAACATGCTCGTCCTGTGCACTCTCTCTCCAACTCATTCTTTTATTGTGGCTCTCCCACAGGATTCTCCTCACTTGTCCTCGGGGTCACACAGTGACTAAGCTCTTCTCAGCCTCTTCATAGACTTACAGATACCTCCTTCCTTGCCTGAACACTTCTTCCTCAGCACATCACCTCTACAGCTTTCCTATAAGGACTGCTCCTCCTAAAGTGGTGCTGGTATTCTCCAGCCTCAGTTCCTCCGGCAGGTTAGTGCTTTTCCACTTTTATATTATATTATATTATATTATATATTATATTATATTATATTATATTATATTATATTATATTAATTTATTTATTTATTTTTAATAATAAATTTATTTTTTATTGGTGTTCAATTTGCCAACATACAGAATAACACCCAATGCTCATCCCATCAAGTGCCCCCCTCAGTGCCCGTCACCCATTCACCCCCACCCCCCACCCTCCTCCCCTTCCACCACCCCTAGTTCGTTTTCCAGAGTTAGGAGTCTTCATGTTCTGTCTCCCCAAACAAGTGTACAAAAATCCCACCAATAATGCTCATATGTGTCTATAGAAGCTTCTTCTCCTACTCACGGTTCTTCCCTTTGCTCCATCACTTAGAAGTATCCTACCTTTGTACTTTCACATTCAAAAAGCCCACTTTGACAGACCTAGATCCCTTAATGGCGGTGTTTCTCTAGTTGCACGTACAATGCTTCTCCCTGTCATTTTATCCATTATCTTGCCGTAGAACTAGTCTCCCATATCTAATCAATTACCAAAGAAGGGGTTTGTTCAAACTATATCTCAGCCCAAATAGATCTTTTTTTTAAAAAAAAAGAAAAAATTATTTATCTATTTGGGAGAGAGAGAAAGAGAGCATGAGTGGGAGGGGCAGCGGGAGAGAGAACCTCAAGCAGGTTCTATGCTGAGCACGGAGCCTGTTGCAAAGTTGATCTCCTAACCCCAAGATCATGACCTGAGCTGAAACCAAGAGTCTGACACCCAACAAACTATGCCACCCAGGTGGCCCCCCCATATGTATCTTTTAACTCAGATATATAAAGCCTTATATACAAAATCAACTATTGAATTCATCTGCCTATATATCCCACAGACCTGCCACTCTTGGCATGCCTACCTAATTCCTTACTTCTGTTGCCTCCCAAATTTGCTCCTTCACCTGCACTTATGATCAAGGAAATAACATGTTCAATTCATCCACCACCAAACCTTTATTCTTTCTCTCTTTCACCATCACATCTAATTAGTTCTCAAGTACTGCTGGCACTCAGTGTCTCTCAGATTTGTTGATATCCAATGTTATTTTAAGCTCCCTTACCAGGATTTCTGTAGCAGCCTCCTAACTAGTTTCTCTGATTATCCTTTCTAAATCTTATCTTCCTCCTTTCTCCCTCTATACTTCTGTTATGCTGACTTCTAAAACACAACCTGATGAGGTCATTCTTAATTTTGTTTTTAAAGTTCCTAGCAGGGCATAAAATTGTCTCTTTTAGTTCTGGCTTCTACATACTTTTCCACCTTGATTCTGGGTCAGAGTACCCCCCCGCCTTATACCCTACCTCCAACATTACCATTTTCTTGGTTAGTCTCTTTATAAGCCATGTGCTCTCTCCTTTCAGTCTTCTCTGCCTCAACTCCTATCTCATAAGACTTCATGCAAGGATTCCCAGGCAAAAATATCTTCTGACCCTTCAACTCTCCTGTGTAGATTGTCTGCTTTTCCAATATCCTGTCTGTATTTCTTTTATGGCACTTGCCAATATTATTATGTCATTACTGCCTTACATCCATCCATCTCAGCTATTAGACTGTGAGTTCCTAGAGGGCAAGCACTGTGCCTTTTCTTTATCTACTTTCCTAAGAGTACTGTTCAGTATTAGTAAATAAATGAAATTTATCAAAACATTTGGAACTTTACCCATTGTCAACCTGTTTTACTTTTTAGATGAATGGCTTAAGTATTTTTTTTAAAAATAAGGATCCATAACTCATCTAGAGGCTGGTTAACGTTTTTGAGGAACGTTTTTGAAAAATTTAGTTCAAAAGTTGTGATCCTCCTTTAGAAATATGGGAAATACGATTTGTTTATGGGAAAATTTAGTATAGAACAGTAGCAGCTGACTTCTGATAGTATGGGTTCTCCTTCCCTAAATAGCAAGGTATCAGGTATCATTTCAGATGGCTCAGATATACTTACCAAATGACTTTCAAAGGTCCCTTACATGAATCTAGGGTAGGGCATATATTAATGTCTAGGGAAAAACATGGTAATTAAATTTTCTAATTTAATGTTCTGTACATTTTCTTAGGCATTTTGTTTTATGCAATATGCTTGAAGTTTGCTATATTCTATAGTTAGCTAAGTCCATTACAGTGTACAATATCCAAACAAAAAGATTATATAAGAAGGATGGATAATCACAAGAGACTGTCCTATATTTTTACTATGGCGTGCTTTATGACTGCATCATTACAAAACCTAGTTTTATTTGATGAGTCTATTTATAAATTCATTTTCCTCCAGTTCAAACTCTCCTAAATGCTTTCTGTAACATGACACGTTACAAAAAGCATGTTGCAAAATGCCAAAGATTTTCTGATGTCCCCAAGGTATAAAATTCTTTATTGCTATTTAAACAGAAAGAAGAAATAAAGTAAACCATTCTGAAGAGCCATACATTACCAGAAACAAGACAACAATATGGTTCTGTCAATCCCTGAGGACAAGGAATCATTAGATGAAACAGTATCTCTACGGATTTCACCTTCATTTTGTCATCAGGCCCTATTCATCACCATTCTGACCCTTCTTAAATAGCTACTTCCTAGAAAAGAGCTAAGGATGGGCTTCAGATGAGTTTAGTTCTCCAAAGGTTTTAGCTGCCTAAGGAGTGATCTCTCTTTAATCTAGGAAGTGACAACCTTTCATAATCTTGATTTTAAAAGAAAATCAACATATATAATATCTATAGATCTAGAAATAGATCTAGAAATACATAATCTCTCTATATATCTTGTGTAGTTAAACAGTTTTAAAATATTTTCCACTTATCAAAGGGCCTAGTTTTCTTTTTTTCTTTTTTCCTAAAGATTTTATTTATTTATTCATGATAGACACAGATAGAGAGAAAGAGAGAGGCAGAGACACAGACAGAGGAGAAGCAGGCTCCATGCAGGAAGCCTGATGTGGGACTCGATTCCGGGTCTCCAGGATTGTGCCCCGGGCCAAAGGCAGGTGCCAAACCGCTGAGCCACCCAGGGATCCCCAAAGGGCCTAGTTTTCAAGTCAGAATACCTAAATGTTCAATTTTACCTTTTGGAATAACAGTCATATATAAGTATTAAGAAATGTTAAAGTCCAAGAAGAGAAGATACACACCTAATGGCAAGGGGACATTTAATACAGAAAATAACTTTAATAATAATACTTGACATTTATCAAATGCCTACCATATGCAAAGTACTGTCCTAAAATTAGAGCGTATTATCTCCTTTAATCCCCACAATAACCTGAGGAGGTGGGCATATTATCTCCAATTTATAGACCTGCACTAAAACCCAGAGACGTTGAGTTATTTGACAGCTATTAATAGGAAAAGCCAGGACTTAGCAAAATCGTTCTGATTCCAGGGCCCAGGTTCTGGGCTGACACTATGCTAAGCTGCTTAACCTCTTAGATTCTTAACCATGTGATATGTAATTAAAAAAAAAAAAAAAAAAACAATGAGTGAAGGTAGTCAAATGGTACAAACTTTCACTTATAAAATAAGTAAGTCCTGGGTACATAAGGTACAGCATTGAGTATAGTTAATGACACTGAATTGTGTATTTGAAAGTTATTGAGAGAATCTATCTTGAAAATTCTCATCACAAGAAAAGGGAAATTTTAAATATACATGGTGGTAAATAATGAGATAACTCCTCCAAAGGAAAGAAATACGATCATAGAAACAAATTACAAAGGAACCTGATCTGATTTGGTGTGTGCAGAAAGATTTCCAAGGAAGGGATCCTTTAGCTGACTTATGAAGGATGAGCAGGATTAAAAAGGTAAAATGAGGAAAGAGGTGGGAAGGGGCCCAGACAGAGGTTACAAAGTCCCAGTGGAAGGAACACAGATCTAGCAGAGAGTGCAGCAGGATGATGCTAGAGAGGCACATGGGCATTGACCAGGTTAGCCTTCTCCAGCCATGTTAGAATGTTGATATTCATCCTAAGAGCAAGACTTCTATGGAGGGTTCCTAAGACGGGAGAAGGTGTCTGGGTTTTTAAAGATCACTCTGACTGCAATATGGAGGAAAGACTGACAGGCCAAGAGGTTTCCCAGGTGACATTCTGTGCTCAGTAATGTCCTAGGCAATGCAGAAAAAGGAAAAGAGAGAGAGAGAGGTTTATAAAGTAAATAGCATTTTAAATGACCAAGAGACTTTACACTTAATGCTAGTAATACGATTTGACTTATAAGCAGTACTTTGCATATTTTTTTTCTTTCCAGTCACACACCCAGAACTTACTCATTCAACTAATATTTATTATCAGGTGCTATAATGTGTTAGGCACAGTTCTACACACTAGGGTTTCAGGAGCAAAAAGGTACAACACTCTCTGCCATAGAGCTTACCTCCTAAGGGAAATGAGAGATAATATACAAGCACACAAATGAAAAAATAAGATAGCTGCAAGTAAAGATAAGTACTGTCAAGAAAATAAAATAGATATCCTGAGACCTACGAGTGGTTAGAGAAGGCCTCTCTGAGAACATAGCATTTGACAAAAAAGCACAGCCAGCCATCTAGAGAACGAGCAAAGAGCAGAGGCAAAGCCTGAAGGTGGGACTGGGTTTGAATATAACTGGGAACCATCAAGAAGAACAGCTGAGTCAAAATGAAGTGAGCAAGGGCAAGAGTAGTAGAGGAATGGTCAAGAACTCAGGCAAATCATTAGAGTCCTGTCACTGTGATGAGGAATTCTTAGTTTCTTCTATGGCATATTCATTATACAGCAATGGGAAGTCATAGGACATTTTGATACAGAGGAGAAACATATTCTGAGTTACCTGGCTACTATGAGGCTGGGTGGGGAGTGGATGGTGAGGGGGCGAGCACAGTAGCAGGAAGATAAATTGAGTTGGTACCGTGGTCTAGGCGAGTGACAGTGATGATATGATTGTGGAAAATGGAAACAAATGGACTGAGGACATATAAAGACATTATACTTGGTTGATAGAAAGTGTCTATTTTTGTTGGATTACAGAAGTTTGCTATTTCAAGGAAACCTATGGGAAATACTTTTGCAAAAGAAAGAATTTGTCCTCATTTCAGCCATAACATAAATTCGGATTTTGAAGTATTAAAAAGTAGAATATGTTTAAAAGTAGAATATGTCTGTATTGTTTTAACTCAGGGTTTTTCCCTATCTTTATAGGGGAACTCTGTCCATAAAACTTCTAGGACTTCAATGAATTTACCATGTTGATGGAATAAAAACACATTAGAATCCTCAATCAGAAAGTATTTCTACAGACTGAAAAATTGCACTCTGAGTAATACTTTGGTAACAAAAATGTTAAACCCTATGCAATCAAATTTTACCTCATTTATTTCTTCAAAACTAGAAAAGCTTTCTCTGAAACTTTCTAGTTTTTAATTTTTTTCTTTGAAGAAGAAGAAATGTTAGTATTCCAGTAGTTTATAGAGAGTATTACTTTAGTTATGATGGTTAAATGACAGATATAAATGATGTGAAAAAATTCTAGAAATCAAAGGCTCAACTGACAAATTTACCATAACATATCTACAGGAAACATAAAATCCACTGACATACCTTAAACTCTTGACATTAAGAAAGAAAAATTTATAGAATGGAACCCTAGAGCTTCATGTTTATAGTTTAGCAAGCATAAATATCAAGGTTACCAAATTCATATGCGCAAGAGTGAGTGAATCTAACCTATTTAGCTCTCACTTCCTTTGTGTAGACGAGGACAGCAATCTTCAGGGAAAATCATCCGTCTCCAGTTTAAAGCTCAGTCTCTTATGGCCAACAGTCAAGATTCTACCCTTTTATCATTTCTTTCCCTCCATCCACCCTTTGTCCCTCACAGGACTTGGGGAGTCCCAGAGCTCACATGAACAGGGAGTCTTAGGTGGGAGGGAAGAGGGTGTCCTCTGTCAATACTGGCTCTGGCCTGGGGAGTGCAGGTCTCCTTCCCACAGCATAAGAAAGATTTTCATCTGCAACCTACCAGAGAAATAACCTTCTGTATCAGTTTTCTTCTCAATCAACTGTTTATGGCATAAAGTTCATGTTCAACACCTTTAAAACTCTATCTTTGGATTCTCTCTAACTCTTCTTCTGTCAAGAAGCCTAGTTCTTACAAATTAAGAACATTTGCTTTCAAAACAATTGTTTTTGCAGAGAATTAAAAACATTGTATCATCATCAACAACAAAACAAGTAAGGAAGCAAAAAAAAAAAAAAAAAAAAAAAAAAAAAACCCAAAAAACAAGAACAAAACACCTGGAAGCTCTACTTCATTGGTTCATTTTTTTTCTGAATTGTTTGCCCTCTAGTTGTGGACAATGCATGTATAGAAAGCAGCCAAGGGGAACAGTGGAGGAAAAACAAGGAGGGACACAAAGGAGGAGAGCCTCAGTTAATAGTTTGTAAGATTATCTGCTTCACTGAGACTTTTATAATTCTTAAATTATATAATGATAACCACAGCCCTAGGAAAGTTAAATTAATTTTTTTACATCCTTAATTTACAAAGTAAGATTGCACTGAAAATGAAGAATATCAAGTTCATTAGGCTGTTAAAAGTATTTAGAATGTGATCATTCCTCAACCTTAACATTCAAAGGCATAAATTAATATAATAGTTGCTGCAGAATCATCGTTGTGTGCTAGGCAAGGAGCTTCCTTATCTTTTCCTTGTGCAGAATTTTGTATGAGTTAAGAAACCTTTCAAATGCAATAAGCAGAATAACTTATTATATGTACTTTTAACAAAGAAGGCCTTATTTTCTCAGGCACTAAGGAGTCTGAAATTAGAGGCTGCAAAATGGCTTCCATAGCTCCAGGCATTGTGTTTTTAAGACAGGAAGGAGAAATGTCTACAGCAGACACATTGGACCCGTGTGCACACAATTAAAAGCTTTTCCTAGAAGGTCCTGGAAGATTCTGCTTATTTTCCATTCATCTCTGTCATGCCACACAGTCAGGATGGCATTTTTTTCCTAGGGTTTGTTTTATTTTGGGGGGTCCTCCAAAGTAAAGGCAGGCAAGGAAGAAGGAGGCTGGAAACAGATGCTAAATTACAGAACTAACAATGTCTGCCACAATTACACTTGGGATAGCTCAAAATTATATATTCTGATATTAAAAATATAACTGGGATAGGCTCAAATATAAATCTATTTCTATATACTTAATAAAATCTCATGCATTCACTCGTTTGCATTGAATTCCTACTTGTAGAGTAGCAAACACAACGTAAAGATTTTTTTCTTGTGGAGCTTACAGTCTGATGGTGATAGTGAAACAATAAGATAAATATATATTAGGCAGTTATAAGTACTGTGGGGAAAAAAACTTTAAGAAAATACAGAATGTAAGTGTGGGGTAGGCAGGGCACTTAGGGTAGTCAAATAGGGTCTCTCTAGGGAAGTGACATTTGAGTAGAATGTGAAAGAGATGAGAGGCTCATGTGGGCACCTGGGGGGCAGATCCTTCCAGATGGAGGTTCAAGCAGTTGGTGTGCATAAGAGACAATGACGTGACCAGTGTGGCTACAGCTGAGTGAATGACAGGATGAGCGCTGATGCCACCAGAGAGAAGGCCAAGCATCGGGGCAGGGTGTTACAGTGGATCTCACTTTTAGTGAATAATCACTGGTTGAAGCAGCCCTGTCAGCAAGGGATGTAAAACCAGGGGCGGTATACCAGGCACTCCAATACACATGAGCAGAAAATCCAGTTTACAAATGAGGGCTCTGAAGCTCACGGTGGTTAAGACACTTACAGCCTTTATTATGAACACAACATGGCCTCATCATTTTGGCATATGGTTTGCCGGTCCATTTGGTACGTTAGCAATGTCGGATTAAGCAAGATTTAAGAGACTTATTACATAGAGGATCCATCCAGACTGATCTGTATTTTGAGCATCCAAAAAGAGGGCACAATTTATGGAGTATTTCCATACTTAATATACTATAGAAACAGAAGTTAACTTTTTGTGGAAAGCTAACTATGGAATACTTTCTACATATTATAGTCCTGTGTGTCTTTATTATGCTGATAGTTAATGTGTAAGAAAAATATAGCATCACTTGCTATTCAAACCTATTTGGTTCCTGAGTTCAGATAGTGAGAAGCAACAATACACAAAGAAAATGAGCATCTCCCAAAATGTGCTCAAATCGATTTGCTTCCTGAGTTTAAAGAGTGATGGATATCTGTATATTTTGATGGATGAATATAGTACCTTAGCGGTTTCAGCTCTCATTTGAAAAGATAACATCTAAAAACTTATTTTGTTATATTCAGCAGAAAACTGTAATCTCAAGTAAAACTTTTATCATGTTTCTTATTTTAAATGTACATTTGTTGTCCTTGAAACAATTAAATCTGCAAGGTAAGTGTTTTCAGATAAATATAATGCTTGTATTTAAGATGATTGTTCTTTATTTATATCCAGGCAGACACATTATAAAATATTCATAAGCACTAGCATATCTTTAAGAGAAAGATAACAGTTCCATGACAGAGGGCACCATGTTTCATAAGATCACTGATTTTAAAATGTTTCTATTTGCCAAATGAAGCCAAATTAATAATTCAGTTTGCTCTAAAATGCCACAATCAATACAATAGCTTCTAACTCAAGTGAGCAACAATACTTTAAAAGACAATTGCTTTACAAAATAGATTCCATTCTTGTTTTGAGCCAGACCCATAAAAAAAGAAAGGGCAGTATTTTCTAGCAGACAGGAAAATGCAACATACAGCAAAAGCAATTAGTACAAGGAGCAAAGTGAGCTGTCTATGGATGACAAATGAGAGCTAGGTAAAAACAGCCTAAAGCAATGAATCTCGAACATTAAAGCACACATGAAGCACCTGGGGGAACTTATTAAAATGCAGATTCTGATTCAGTAGGGAGAGTGGGGCCTGGAATAGTATACTTCAAACAAGTTCTCGGGTGAGGCCGGTGCTACTTGTTCATGGACCCCACTTCCAAAGAAAACTCTAACACATACTGTTTTATAAATTCCCGACAACTGCAATGCTGTTGTGAGAACTACATTACAAGGGTCAAAATAATACTCAAAGGCTTTCCTTAAAACATATTATGTGTCACTGGCAAGAGAATGCAATGGTAAGTTCTTTAAAAACAAAATCAAACAAAATACCCAGAAAGCACCAATCACCATGGTAAAGTTAGTCTTCAAAATTATAAAGATTTCAACTGGTTGGTATTTGGGACTGGAAGAAAAGAGACTAATTTGAATATTAAGAACTCTGAGCTTTCTTACTGAGGAGATGCCAGTCTCCCAGCCGAAGGCTGGGGACTTTGGTTAAAAGGCCTGTTTGTCACTGAGAGGATAATGACAGTGTAGCACTTGGACAGGACTGAAGGTATGAAGTTAAGCAACACATACCTACCAACAGTCACTTCTCGGAATTTATCCTGAGGAAATAACAAGACTGGAGGTGTACGTCTAGATCAGTTTGTATCAGCCAAAAACTGTCCACTAACAAAGTTAGCAAAGAAGGGGATTAGTTAAATAAATTATGGTATATCCATAAAATGCAATATTAGGTGGCCAGTAGAATGTTTAGATAGATCTATGGTTAACTACATGGGAACATGTTAACACAACAGTTACCAAGAAGAAAAGCTAGAGCATATTATGTGCAAAATTACGCCACTTAACCAAATGCAAACTCTGGAGTAGTAGATCATGATATATTTGGGAGGTTTCTGCATGTTCGTTTGCTTATCTGAATATTCTTTTATCTCCCCAAACAAGGATTACTTTAATAAGAGCATATGAATAAATGCATTTTTTTCTGGTACAAATATTGGGGTTGTAGAGTTTTACCCCACAAATTCAGATCTTGAGTAAACTATTTAACCTCTTTGTATGTGAATCAGTTTCCTCACCTATAAAGGGGGCATAATAACATCACAAGCTTTACCTGGTGGCTTCAAGGATGAATGTGGGCCAATAGACGCAAGGAGCTTCAAGAGAACCTTGCACAGTAAGGACTATTTAAAATGTGGTTCTTTCTTTTTTTTTAATGTTTGGACTAGTCTCTTGCTGATGCCATGTTTGAGACGATGTTATCATTACTATTCTGCTTTGGCACCTGAGTCCATATACTAACTCTGAGACCTTCTGAGATAACTAGCAGAGCAAAGAGTGTTAATGAGAGAAAAAATATCCTGAAGTGGTTAAGCAGCAGGCAAAGCAGAACTGTGTACATAACTACCCAGTAATTTTAAACATGCAGAATGCCTATTCATAAACTGCCAATAAAAAGATAAACTCATTCGATCTTCCTAGGATATAATTCTGTAGTATGTTTTAAGCCAAAATCTTAACAATTCTGCTCCTAGGAATTTAGCTTAGGGAAGGTAGCAGTGATACCCAGAACGCAAAGAATTTAGATCTGAGGAGGCCAGTTTATATTAAAGAAAATTTGTAAAACAATCTAAGTTTTCAACAATGGGATATGGCTGAGAAAAACAATATATCTGAATACAGAATGCAAGATAAAACTAGAGACTCGGTGTTAATTTAAAGACTTTGAATATAATATGGATAGGAGAGCTTGGAGGAAGTTAATATTTTAAGAGAAAAATGAGGATTTAATACTTAAAAGAAAATTCCCTGTCAGACATATTTCCTTTATCTGAGTATTCAGGAGATAGTTTATACTCCCAAATAAAGGCATAAATGAAGCTGAATTTATTTGGGTCTTTACTCAGGCTCATTCAGCATGTAGGCAGCAACTGTAAGAATACATCTAAAGATCAAGCTGTGAGTTTCCTTACAGTAACGCATGCTGTACTATTTCTTATACTTGAAAACTAATAATGTACTTTTCTCAAAAGTGACATTCTAATGCTTTTCAAGTGTTTTTCTCCTTTACCAGATTTGCTCAATATTTATTTAGCTCCTAATAGAGGCCAGGTAAAGATTTAAATGAAAAAGAGGCACTGCCTGCAAGGAGCTGTAGTGAAAACTGACACAAAATGATAAGCGATGCCTCCCTAGGGTGGCTCAGACTGGGCATTTATATACAGAGAAGGGAGAAAATGTTACTCAATTCTATTTATTTTTATAAAAGAAAACCCAATTTTAAAAAAAATTTATTAATTTATTTTAGGCAGGGAAAAGAGAGAAAGAGAGTGTGAGAGAATGGTAGCATGGGAGGAGCAGAGGGAGAAGGAGAGAGAGAATCTCAAGCCTAAGCCCCTCGTGGGACTCAAGCTCAAGACTGGAGCCAAAAGCAAGAGTTTGACATTTAACCGACTAAGCCACCAAGAACCCCCCAAAACCAAATTTTTTTAGTGTATACCATAATAATACAAATTAACTGTACTGTTTACATGCAAACCTCAAAACATATATGTTAAATAATTTAAAAGTGAACGGTAGGCTTCATTATCTCAAATTAATTACTCTAATCACTGCATTTTTTTTTTTTCATGTGAAGGAAAAGATGTATATTTAGGCATTTCCTCTCTCAACAGTCTCTCTCTTGGTTAGGTTCCCTCAGAAGTATTATCACATTGTTCATGCCAGGGGTTAAAGATAGATTCCTTATTAATGCTTTCTCTCAGACAATCAAAGCAAACATTTACTTAAAAAGTAAAAAGCCTTAGAGAAAGAACATTGAGAGCTGCTTTTCATTAAGGATTATTGGTACACCTGGGTGGCTCAGCAGTTGAGCGTCTGCCTTCTGCCCAGGGAGTGATCCCGGGGCCCTAGGATCGAGTCCCACATGAGGATCCTTGTAGGGAGCCTGCTTCTCCCTCTGCCTGTGTATCTGCCTCTTCTCTCTCTGTCTCTCATGAATAAATAAATAAAATCTTTTTTAAAAAAAGGATTATTAATGGTTCTCCCTTATTATTATATCGATCATATTATATTGGTTATCTATTGCTATTATAGCTAACTTTTTAAAAGTGTTTTTTGGTAAGTGTTTACTCTGCTCTAGGTACTCAATATTTATTAGTCATTAAACCCTCACAGCGATTTTAGCAAAGAAAGGTGAGGTACAGAGACTTTAAATATATTTTAAGTTAGTTAAATAATAGATGAAAGACTAAGATTAAACCCCACAGACAGGGTCCAGGACCCAAGCTTACCACCATTACCGTATTCTCACCACCAAAAACAATAACTAGAGGTCATTCTTTAAAAAATCTGAGAATCACAAATTGAAATATGAATAGATTAATGTACTTCAAGTGTAACAAGCATATGGAACCATCAGGAGCTTAAAATATTTAGATAAATAATAGTTGTTCCATAATGAATTGTTAGGAAAACTAGGATGAACTGAACAAGGTACTGCTTCACTATGTTAGGAATAAACTAAAGACAGCCATCAACTCCTTTTCCTGGGGCCCAATACTGACCTTTAATGAATAAGCAGCCAGTGCCCTATGCACTGTAGTTTCCACAGGGTCTATTACCAGAAGACCGAAAGGCAGATCCATTTAAACAGTAGTCCTCTAAAACATCAGAGCAGGACCTGGCACAGAAGGGCCCAGGAGATGTAACAATTATCACCATCATAACGCCATTTAAATCTACTACTACTCTGGTGGCTCAGCGGTTTAGTGCTGCCTACAGCCCAGGGCGTGATCCTGGAGACCCGGGATCGAGTCCCACATCGGGCTCCCTGCATGGGGCCTGCTTCTCCCTCTGCCTGTGTCTCTGCTTCTCTCTCTCTCTCCTCTCTGTGTATTCTCATGAATAAATAAATAAAATCTTAAAAAAAAAATCTACTACCATCGTTACGGTATACATAAAGCATGTAACATCATTGCACAAGACCGTTTTTGTTACTTTAGGGAACCTATCATATACTCTTAGTTGTATTTCTGTGCAAATCACCTGAAAAAGATCTGTGAATTTTCCCCTTTGGTCTAGTGAATACTTCCAAAGGCTTCAAAGACTCTGGCAATGATAAAATTCGGAAACAACGTGTCCAGGTGCAAAGGTTGTAACTGCTTGGTGCTACTAGGGAGATGGAGAGGAAAGGGGGCAAAACAAAAGCAAGCTGGTAACACTTGCCTGTCACACTCAAGTCCCAATATTTTATACCCCTCTCAACTGTCAGGGGCTTACTCAATTTCTTACTTCGGCTCTCTTTTTCAACTGTAAGTACTGAAGGCCTCTATTGGGTAGGGCATGTATCATTTAATCACTTCAACAACCTTGTGAGGCAGTTACTTTGCACTTTTCTGTTGAAGAGACAGAGACCTTGAAATTGGACAAATTGGGTTTGGAATCACAGCATTGCCATATCGCAATTGTAGGACATTGGGTACATTTTAAGTCTCTTTGTATTCCAGTTGTTTCATATGTAAATGGAGAGTAAATGCAGAATACTACAAAATTAGAAATACCATTTATAGGATAGGCATTGTATAAACAAGCCGATGCCACACATTTTTTACACTTCCAAAAATACTACTGATTTCTGTAATGCCATTTTAATAATGTGTGATCATTTAATCCTATTTAGCTTTGCTTTCTATTATTACCTCAAAATGGCGATGCTTCACCAAGTTGGAAGACTTAAAATAGTTTAGTAGTTCATAGTCTATAAAGATACTTCATGCAGTTAGACAGCACATGACAATCTTTCCACAAGGCAGTTCCGTGTTAAGTATCAACAAGCCTTAAAATTCTGCAAAGTTTTGATGAATCATTTTACTTCTAGAATTTATTCTAAGGTAATAATCCTGGATAAGCACAACAACTTGAGGTATAAGTTTGTCATTTAAACATCTTCAAAAATTGCCCAACAATTAAATATATTTTGATATGTTCTGATAATTCATTTTAATACTATTCAGTTATTTAAAACTTTGTAGAGGTAAGTGAATGTACTAACATGGAAAGGTATCCTGGTATGATTACCAAAAGAAAAGCAGTTTTAAAAATAACATAAATTTGACTTCATCGTGTACAAAGGAGTGACAGAAAATGTACAAAAAGCTGAAATTGCAAGAAATTTATAAAGATTTTAACAGTAGTAGGATATGAGGCACATACCCTCACCCTAACGCTAGCTCTAAACCTAATTCTAACAGAAACCCTAACTCTAAACTTATCCTTCTGGAGATGTCCCTGAACTGCAGGATAATAGGCACATACCCTCACTGTAGCCCTAATCCTAACCCTCATTTTAGTGCTAAACTGAACCCTAATCCCAGATCTGAGAAAAAAAAAATTTGGTATATATATTTCACGTATAATATATATATATATATATATATATATATATATATATATATATATATACAATGGAATATTACCAAGCCATAAAAAGCAGATTGAAACCTTGCCATCTGCAATGAAATGCATGGACCTAGAGAGTATAATTCTAAGTGAAATAAGCCCGGCAGCAAAAGACAAATGCCATATGATTTCACGCTACTGTGGAATTTAAAAGATAACCAGGCAAAGTGGAAAGAAAGAAAAGAAACAGAGAGGCAAACCAAGAAAGAGACTCTTAACTACAGAGAACACACTGAGGGTTACCAGAGGGGGAGGTGGGTGGGCAGATGGGTGAAATAGGTGATGGCGATGAAGGAGTGTGCTGGTTGTGATGAGTGTCAGGTGACATACGGAAATGTTGAATCTCTAGATTATACACCATCATTTAATATTACACTGTATGTTACCTAATCGGCATTAAAATAAAAGCTTAGGGCAGCCTGGGTGGCTCAGCGGTTTAGCGCCGCCTTCAGCCCAGAGCGTGATCCTGGAGACCTGGGATCGAGTCCCATGTCGGGCTCCCTGCACGGAGCCTGCTTCTCCCTCTGCCTGTGTCTCTGCATCTGCATATTCTCTCCTCTCTGTATATTCTCATGAATAAATAAATAAAATCTTTAAAATAAAATAAAAGCATAAAAAATATGTTAACAGTAGTTATTACTGCTGATTTCTTTTTGCTTTAACAATGAGCCCATATTTTTGCTGTATTGTAATAAAAACTAGTTAACAGCTTATCTGTATAAATCTAGTTACAGAGAGATATTTAAATGAATTGATAGTTCTTGTAGAGGGAGAAAGAGTCCAAGGCAGAAAAAGGTATGCGTAGATTCTAAAAGCACCCTAGTAGGACACTTCGGCATAAACCGGTATAAGGAAGAATGGGAGGACAAAGCGTCCTCAAGGAGGAACGCAGTAACAGTAAACCAAGGCAGAAACACGTGATGAAGTAAACACTACATAACCGGTACCATCTGTGATGCTTCATGTTACCTGTTCCTGGCTAACTGGCATCTAGAGACGCCTGCCCATCCTCATATGTCCTTGAAGCAGTCGTGGCCATCAGAGCAAATGGAAAACAAGGCCCCGCATTCTGGCTTCAGGAGAGCCTCAAAGGTGAATTCCGTAAAACAAGGGCGTGTGGGGATGCATTCTGAGAATAAACTGAGACATCTAAAGGTACCTTGAAAGATGAGATTACTTGATTGAAAGTTACCATTATTATTTATGTTTTAAACTACTCTAAATTAATTAACCTATCGGGGTCCCATCTCCAGCTTGGCTGACTATTAAAGCCCACAGACTTATGTTTAACTGGTGCCTAGAGTATCAGCAGAAGACTATAATCTTGAACTCCCTGATTGCCACATTTTTTTTTTTTTTCTTCTCCACCGGTTAACACTGCCTCCTTCAGGGCAGCATCATTTCCTCAGGTCTCTGCCTGGGACCCATAAACTTCACTGCTGTATGTCAATAGGCACTGTGGCTCCCCTCCCACAACATTCTTCATAACCATATGGTATTTACCTGTTTACAGTCTTCAGTGCTAGACTGGGAGCTCCAGCAAGGGCGGGCCACATGGCTGCTTGGGGCTGTGCTGCAATCCCAGTGGTGGGCACACAGCCTGTTCCACGCAGGTCCTCAAACACTATGTGGATGAACGGATGAGAGCTACACATGCCGATGGTACGCTGGCGCCCTGTAGTCCTGGCATGAGGCTGTGGACTTACACCAAGGCTCATCAAAAAACATCTCTCCCAAATGTATTTTTTTACTCCCTGTAAGGAGAGCCATCGAGAACATGGCTCACCACTTCAAGTAATCCTCTTTGTGAGGAGTTTAAGAGAGACGTCTTTTCAGCAATACCAAAAATACTCATTTCCCAAATGGTTTTTACTTTATGGGCACTATTATCTATGTATCTAGTCTTTTCCCTCTTTGTCCTGGCTGTGTCGATTTTATGTACTAAGTATTTACTCAACGGCTTCATCTTATTTATTTGTGCTTGTCCTTCTCCACATTTCCTTGCTTAAAAATATAATCTTTTTTCTGCCTCCAACCTTTCTAGGAACGAATCAAAAGACCTAAACAGATGAATAATATCAAACTCAGGCAAAATCATCATGATCTGCAGCTGAGGAAATACCCTGGGTAATAGGTGGGTGAAGGGATTGCTAAAGGTGACCGATTGTCAGTCCCTCCTGCATTCAATTACTGTACTTTTTGGATAATTCATGTTTGAAACATTTTGTCTTCAGGAGGTCATTACTTAAATCCTACCTCGGCTTTTTTCCTCTGCCACTTCTTTTCTGGGTCTCCTCATACCTACAGATGCCGTCCTCTTTAAAGCCCTCACCAGATTATTTGATATTCCTCTTTCTGATCTCCTGATTTCCAGAGAACCTGCCTCAGTCTCCACAGTGTACCCTGAAGAGTAATCTCACTAAAATGCAAACCACCATCAGTGCCTCCTCAGCATTACCCTGAGTCCACTCCAGCCTCGCCCACAACCTTATCAAGTCTTTTGTCTAGTCATACTGAACTATCTAAGATTCCAAGAAAGAACTAGGTTAATCCCTGTCTCTGGACTTTTCTTTACATTACACTTAATGCCTAGGCTGTTCTTCACCACCCTGAATAACTGCAAAAACCTTTCATCTTTCAAGATAACTTACTAGACTGCTCAAGCACCATGTCTCCTATGAAATAGTTTGTCTTTCTCTGGTAGAACTGATTACTTTGCCCCCGTTGGTCTGATGAAATGCCCATGATTATTTTATTTCCATTTTCTCCCTTCAGTAACCTAGGTTCTCCAAGAAACAAGTCTTGCTTCATATATTCCCATATCTTCAGTGTCAAGTACGGTGCCTGACAGATGGCAGCGGGTTTGCTCCACAAATCTGTATTGAACTCAATTACTCCTTTCAGCCACTTATTTTTCTCTTCTTTGTTCTGTGAGATGATTCTACTGAGAAGTGTTGCTGTGCAAAGCTGAGGAAAAGCAGCAACAGTGGTAGACCAGTCAGTGGGCTCTCAACACTCAGAGACTGACTGACTCCTTTTGAACAGGAGATGTAGGGTTTGAGATGAAGAGGAACAGTCACTATCCATCAACAACCAACCATCAAAGCAGTGTTTTTTCAACTGTGGGTTTTGACCTATTAGGGAGTCAAGGAATGAATTTAGCAGGTCAAAAGAGTATAGAGAGCCCTGACAAACAATTCTGACAGTGACCATGTATCCTTGAGACATAAAAAAACCTCTTCCTTTTAACTATTTTTATGCATGTAGAATGAAAGAATACCTCCAAGCCCTGAGCAAAGAGCAATATTGATTTACGACTGCAATAAAAAATCACTTAAATCAGCAGGCTGGGCTCTTCTATATTCTCCGATTGTAACTGGGGCCATGATCCATTTCCCTCCCACCGCCATCTTCCAGAAGCACTCCTTGGAAATATTAGATGTTGCCTTGTTCTCCCCAGTTTTCTTTCCCAAGAGCTGAAACCTCAGTCCTTCCTGTGGTCTCCCATGTAATGCAGCTTTCCCCACTGTGTTCCACCCTTAGCCCCTTTTAACTATTTTTCTGGATTTATTTTCATTCATGACCACATGCTGGCTTGGCTTACTTCTGGCCTTCAACCCAGTCCGGCCTGTTGAAGAGTCTGTCTAAACAGCCTGCCACTTCATATGGATCGTGCCATGCCCTCATCTGGGCTATAGTGTTACGATCCCAGCTATGCAATCTATTCGCTGGATGCACTTTTCTTCAGGTGTGCTCTAATCTTATTCTATTAAATTCCACCAGTGTAAAGGATAAGCGTATTTACTAATTTTGGTTCTTTAGGAACTATCAGAAGCTCTGCAACTGTTTCAGATACTATAATTAATTTAGCTACAGTGCAAAAGAAAGCTCTATTATTTATTTATTTATTTTTAAAGATTTTATTTATTTATTTGAGATAGTGAGAGACAGCACGAGTGGGTTGGAGGGACAGAGGAAGAGGGGGAAGCAGGCTCCCCACTGAGCAGAGAGCCCAACATGGGGCTCTATCACAGGACTCTGGGATCATGAACCAAGCCAAAGGCAGATGCTTAATGACAGAGCCTCTAGTTCTACTTTAAAACCTACAATGAATTTGATTTTCTTTATAAAAGTGAGTGGTTGATTGTAAGTTGAATCCTACACTGTAGTCATAGCACCTGGTATACAATTCACAGAAAATGTTCCTAATTTGCTAACTTCATAAGAAGTACATTTATGCAGACATGCATACAATGTATATGTTTATATTCCTTTAGTTTTGTAAAGATTAGCTTTTGAGCTTTCATTTCTGAACAATTAATTTTTATGTAAACTCCACCTTCCTGAGACAGTCCTAATTTTATACATCACTGAATATTTTTGTTTTAATGAGTAGTCTAGTAGCCACTAGGGCTCCTGAGTTCCTGTTTTCTTTCAGCTCCCAATGCTATGTCTGAGCATACATACAATCTGATGGGGTGCTACAGGTTATAAGCAGGGTGCTTATAAACAGGCTAGGAGACAGGGAAGTAGCTAAATCTGCCTGGGGTAAGTTGACCAAAGATTAACATTTGAAACGAGGGTTGAAGGATGAGGAGGATGAGGAGAATGAACAAAGAGCTATAGAGTGGGAGTAAAATGTGGAGTGAGTGTGGACGTTAACTTCATAAACAAGGATTCATAGATTTTTAAGAAAGAGACTGTTGTGACCAGGTATGTGTTAGCTGTAATTCATGAAGAGGATAATAAGGGCTTAACACAGGGCCTCACACGATGGGAGCAGAGGGAAAGAGATCATTTAAAGATAGAAGGAATCAACTTTAATAACCAATTATGAGTCTGATAACAAATAATATGTGGGTAACAAAGGAAATGGAATCATGGAAAATTCCCAGGTTTCTAGTTTTGGCAACTGGTTCAATGATGCTATAAAGTTAGATAGAAAATCTGGAAAAAGTGGTAACAACTTTGGGGTCGTCTATTTTGGAAAACCTCAGAATTGTACCTGGATTTAGTCACTACAGTAATAGGTGTCTTTCACAAAATAAGTGCATAAACCTTTCTCAGAGTGTGGCTACCTTTGGCAAATATATATATGAAGATTAAGGAGGGGCTGGGTGTGCCATTTATTTCTTGTTGTATCAGCAATTCATAGGTATTTTTTTAAAAATATATTTGGAAGAAAAAAGAAAGATCTTTGTAAATATTGGTAAAATTTTAGTATGTTTTCTTCCAATGTTTTTCATAACTGTGATCAAATTATCTACATATTTTTTTATACCCTGCTTTGTTTCCATTTAATCTTATGACATAACCTTTTGAAGGATTAACTAAGCAAAAATCCTCTGAGAATTATGGTAAAATGACAAAGGGTTACTGCTATTTAGAAAGCCCAGGCATATAAGACCGTAAAGTTAGAAAGTTTAATATCATAGTAATGCCACTGACCACCCTATTAATCTTTAACTAAAAGGGAGAAAATTCCTTACTAGTTGAATAACAAATGGGGAGGAAGAGACATCAGTAGCATCGATCCATCAAATTCTGACTTTCTGTGAATGAGGCTCTACGCACAGAAGAAATCAAGGCTCCGGTGTACAAGTTCAAGGCTTGCACAAGAGCACACTGCTAAACTGTCAGTGGAGCCAGGATTTTAAATCTTAGTCTGTTAGGACTTCTGGTTCTGTTTCCAGTATGCTATGCTGCCCCCCTCAGTATAAACCACAAAGAATGACACATTTTCTGAAAAGGCCCCGGGTATTCATTTGGAATGCAAAGAGATCATTCAGGGCAGTAAGTCCCAATTCCAGTGGCCATGAAGAAGAACAGGGCAGGCGGAGTGGGAGACTACGTGATTCCAGGGGGCCTTCTCAGTTCTAACATCTGTGACTCTGCAATCTTCCCTACGGCTTCCCAACTCCTATTTTCTTTCAGCTCCCAATGTTATTAGTTTTTCTGCACAGATTTTGGTGCATGTCACCTAATACATACTGGATGAGAAACACGATGTGAGGTCTCTTCTCAGAGGCTTGCACGCAATTCTCCTATCAGCTCGTGGAGAGTATGCACAACGGCCCACAAGCAAAATGTGGCCCACTATGCCATTTACAACTATAATGCTTCTGAATGGTAATTATGGTTAATTTCTCATTGCATTAATTTTTTAATGTCTTTCGTTTCTAGTTTCCTTAAAAAATTATCTGTGTTGGCTATTTCCTATTTTAGTACTTCACGTCGCTTTAAACTAGAAGCAAAATTTGAAAAATCCGTAAGGCCGTGAACGGCCTTTATCAATTGTTTCACCTAATTTCTGATCTACCAGCACAGGTACTGCTCACTTAAAAAAAAAAAAATGAGATAATGAGCAGTATACAGTGAAAACTAAGATAGTGGTTCAAAACGCTGGCTGTACATTATTAAAACAACATAGAGAGCTTTTTACACGTTCTAATGACTAGGACAATTCTAGATGAATTTAATAGGATTCCCAGGGAGGGCAGTTGAATATAGGTATTATTTAAAAATCTAAATAAATAAATAAATAAATAAATAAATAAATAGAAATCTCCCCCACAAAAGTCCATTTAAGCCAAAGGGGGAAAAGTCATCAGAGGGTAAACACTTTGGATACAACCAGTTTCCCACGGAGTTTTTTGGATGAAACAAAAGACAACTGAGGATTAACTCTTAACATTCTAAAGTGCACGACACTTATAATATAGATTATCTGCAAAGATGGCCCTAATAACTCCTCCTAAGACTGTCTCCATGTTCCTTCTCAATGTGAGGAAGGAATGTTCCTCATCAAGAAGAAGAAGAATCTGCTTTTTCACCTGTGAATCTGCTCCACCCTCATGATCTGCTTTGACTAAGAGTATATAGTAAATGTCATGTTCAGTGACTTCCAAGACTAGGTTTCAAGTGGCCTACAGCTCTACTCTAGCCATCTTAGAAGGCAATGCTGCCATAGGAAAATCCTCAAGGATAAGAGATCACATGGAGAAAGAGGGATAACTCAAACACTGTCAACCTACTAATGAGTGAGTTAGGCCATCATGGACTTTTCAGGCCAAGTTAAGTGCCAGATTATGCGGGCAAGACAAGCTTTAGTAGTAACTGGCTGATCCTAGCCCAAACTGCTGGACAAAAGATTTGGGAACAGAAAAAATAGATGTTGCTTTAAGCCAGTACGTTTTAAGGGAGCATTATAGCAAGAGATAACTAATACAGTAGTCTTAATGCATAGTAAATATTTAAGAGAAAGTAATACAGTTTTTCCTACTTCACCAAAAGTAGTATTTATGTGCTCTAAATACCTGCTTGTGTATTTTAAAAAGGCAAGAGGGGAAAAAAAGCATAATTTTGCAAACTTAGTCTTCCTCTGTTTATAATTCAGTAGCATATATTTAGATTACAACTTGAAATATAAGATCAAAATGTAAGAAGAGACTTTTTATACCAGAGAACAAACTACTGTAAAAATAATTTCATATCATTTAATGCACATTCAACATTTAAAAGTGTGTGGATTTCTCACTTCCTATATGAGAAAACTCTTAAGCCTCAAAACTTTTTAATAGTCATCTAACACAAAGTATATATTTGGGTGAATCCACAAAATTACTCGGAATGTTGTCAGGTTTTCAATATATTGCCTTTTTTGCAAAAATTCACTAAATTCATTTAACAATTACTTATTGTCTATATACAAAGCAAGTCTTAGATGTTATCCAAAAAAGTTTGGTTTGGGTCATTTTTCACTGACTTTTAGGAACATTTAACATAATAGAGGATATTAGACAAATTTGGGGAGTTATAGCTATAGGGACCATCATTTCTGCCTAAATAAGTATGAAAGACTCCAAGAAACAAAAAAAAAGTTCTTTGAATTGTGCCTTAAGAGATGATCAGCATTTCAAAAGGATGCTCTGGTTCCAGGAAGACAGGCAATGTAAATAAAAGCACAGACTAAAACTAAGAGATGAAAAATTTCCAGAGGACAGTAAGCAGTCCAACTTGGCTGGAACATACAGTAGATTCATAGAAACTCTGGAACACAACTGACAGTAGATCTGCAAAGGCATGGAATGGTACCCTAGACAGATATTTTTCCTGTAGGCAATTGTAGTCAAAGAGGTTTGGGGAGATGACGGTAAAAGGAACAAATGTGGAGCTACAAACAAATTAATAGAGATTGAAAAGTAAGAGACGACAGCTGGGAGGCCACTGAAATCATCCAAATGCAAAGAATCTTATCTATTGCTGTAATAAACAGTAGTCCTGGGAGTAACAAGAGAGAGAAGCGATATAGGAGGTATATGAATAAAAGCAAAGGGAAAGTTCTAAGGACACGGAGGCTCTCCACAGGTAGTGGTGTGATGATGCTGGGCACAACTCCTCGGATGCACCAGCGTTCAGGAAAATAACTTTTAAGTTAAGCTGTCAAGTCCCGGCAGCTTTTTCTCCTCCTTACTGCTCAGCATCAAGGTGACTGCACGGAAAGGAAATAATGCAGCTTGTCACCAAGGGCGCCAAGAAATGCCCCAAGGCTGTATTTCTCAGTTAAATCCTCTGCTCCTTGGGAGCTCTATCCATTGGTTACTAAAATCTTCTTAGGAGACACAATATTGGTACCCCACTGAATTCCCCCAGGGCTTTTCGGTGCTCCCCTGAAGCAGAGTCCCTAGGCATACACCACCTGTACCCTGGTGCTTAGATCTTTGGTTTTAGCTTTCATGATACATCATCTATGTCTATTATCCAAGCCACAAGAGTCTTTAAAAATACGGATGCTTTAAATCGGTCTCTAGATTTTTTCTGCACAGCAAACTAGACTTTTTGTGTCTCTTTACTAGATTATCCATATACTGCTGTAACTGCTAAAATCTAACCAGCCAATAAATTCCAGAAAGTCATGTTAGCCAAAATATTTTACTTTTTAGGCTTGACTGACACCTCAGAACTTATAGTACAATAATGATAATAATATCAGCTACCAATTATTGGCTGCTCCTTATGTAAAATGCATGTGCTCAATATTGTACAAACATTTCCTTAGTCTTACCAATACCTTATAAAGAATATATTTTAACTTTTTGCATGGGAAAATCAAGGCCCAGAGAGGGTAAGTAAACTCACCTAAGTGATTACCTGGCC
Organism: Canis lupus dingo; assembly: GCF_003254725.2. Classification (NCBI taxonomy): domain Eukaryota; kingdom Metazoa; phylum Chordata; class Mammalia; order Carnivora; family Canidae; genus Canis; species Canis lupus. The sequence continues at coordinate 48,853,070 of NC_064244.1, read as the reverse complement.
AGTACCGTACAGAGTCTGCCCACAAGTCCATGGTTTCAAACCACCTTACTGCACTAGTTCCCATTCTACAAATGGGGCTCCAAGGCCTAAAAGAATCATGAGATAAAATGGAAAGTACTGGATAGAGCACAGTGATTGAGAGCAGAGATTCCTAAGCCTCACAGCCCCAGTTTGAATCCCAGTTCCACCACTTATTAGGTGGGCGACCCTGGACAAGATATCTGACTTTTCCTGGTAAAATGGCAATAATAAGGTAACTACCTCATGGGGTTGCTGTGAAGATTACATGAATAATATATTGAAAGGGAATGGGCCGGAACCTGGCACAGGGTAAGCGCTATGTGTTTTCTATTGTTGCTCATCATCATTACCATTGTTTGACTCCAAAGTAAATCTATTACCAACTAGAAATCAATCCTTTAAGTGTGACATACCATTTAAGAAGGTTTGTTAGCTTCTTTTCCATTAATATTGATCTTATGACTTTTGATAGATGTAGTCTAGTGACATCAAGGAGAGAGGTTTAAACTTCATCTTCATTTAACTTTAGAATGAGCATCTACAAGTTAGCAATTCTGTGTACTGGAATTAACTAGGGTGCTTAAAAAAAAAAAAAAAACTGTCTAGGGGCCTGTTCCAGACTTCTGACACCAGAATCTCTGAGGGATTATAAAAAGCTCCCCTGCTGATCCTGATGCAGCTGGTCCAGAGATGAGCATTTGACAACCACCATACTATGTAATTGTTTGAGGCATAAAGAAAAACCTATCTAGAGAGATTAAAATCTCTCTCTCTTCTCTAAACATGTTACTGAGATCAAAGTGTATCAAGAAGCCAAAAATATAAACCTTTATGCTTTGGGAACCTTGTGCAAAGGAAGTCATTATATCCTCAATATTTATTACTGCCTTGTGGAAAAGAGATTCTTGGCATTCGGTATGACAACAACCACCTACCAGGTGCCAGTCGAGCATTGTGTACAAGGATATTTTTCCTTTTCAAGTATGCAGCCCTGAACTTTGACAAAATCTAAGTTAAAAAGCAAAATATCCTAAAGCTGAAACCAGTCACTTTAAAATAAACGGATTGGTTCCTATAATTTTAAGTGTGCTAAAATGAGCACTATTCTTTGGCTCGCAACTACCTAACAGCAGCTACAAAGGCTATCTGCTCTCTTGGATGGGCTGGCACATTGTTTCCTTTTCTTTCCTCTTTAGGCTTAACCCAGGAGTAAATGCATTCACCTAATCTAGGTTAGATGATGGCATTGCATGAAAGTGAGGGACTGCAAGGAATGCTTCAGAACCTGCGAGAAGAACAAAATTCAGCAATTTACTTCCGAGTAAGCAGGGATTCTTTATCCTATCACAACGTACACTGTTCCCTCAACCTATTACTAGTTAGTTTAAAGGCTAACTCAAAGTTCTGGCTTCAATATCTAGCATAATGTTTAGAGACCTAGATAACTAATGGGTTAACTGAAAGAGAACTCTTACCAAACTAAGCATATTTGTGGCATCTCTTTCCCATTTACTTTACACCATCTGAGAAGAAATTATGAGTGTCTTTCTTTCACATGGCACTTAGTTGTTTCAAATAATATAAAAAACAACTTCAGGAAAACTGGTCTTTCAGGGTACTTGGGATGTCAGTAAGTACAAAAAACTAACATGGACATCCAAAATGAAAGCTATCGTTTCTATCATTGATACACCTGTAGTCTGTGACTACTGTTTCTATGGTCTGAAATGGATCCTAGTAGTCTGAGGCCTTGGTACAATCTTGTGCTACTTGGGAGTTATTTATGTGCCGAGAAGAAGCGCTTTGTTGTTCAAAGCTCCTTTAGTCAGGAACTTGCAGGCATGAGGTAAGGTAGACCAATACTACCTTCAGTACCATACCTTGACCCAACAAGTCCTTGCTCTCAAGCTGTTGTCTCTGTCCAGAGCCCACCAAACCTTTTTAAAAATGCATTGTGCCTCTTATTTTTCTTTTTTTTTTTCTGATTCAGCTCCTCCATACAAACTTTTTTTTTTTTTTTTTTTTTTTTTTTGCTCCTCCATCCAAACTTAGTTGCCCTTTCACCAACTTAGGAAAGACCTAAAGGACTAATATAATCGCTTCTATCAAATTATGATAGTAATGTCTAATATAGGATTAATTAATTATGCCCCTGGAACACATATTCATTTTCAGAAACACAAGGAAACTACAGAAATGAGCAATGTGGAAAATTCCAGGAAAGGTCAGAGAAAACACTCATTTTCCCCTAAGCTTTCACGATCTATGATCGCTATTTCTTCTCTCTCAAGATTTACTTAACTCATAAATTCCACTAAAACTGTATGGGGTAAGCAGAGTAATCTAATCTCCTCCTTCTACCAAAGATGTCAATATCCCAATCTCTGGATCCTGTGGGTATGTTTCAGATGGAGTTAAATTTGCTGATCAGATGACCTGAAAATAAAGAGATTAGCCAGGATTAATTAGGTGGCCCCAATGTAATTACGAGAGTCATTAAATGGAAAAAGGACAAAAGAAGAGTCAGTACCAAAGAGATGGCATTATAAGAAAGACTCAACAAGCCATTGTTGGTTTTGATGATGGAAGGTAGGCATGAGCCAAGAAATGTGGACTGCAGAAACTAGAAAAGGTGAATAAAAAGGTTTCTCTCCTACAGCCTCCAGAGAGTAATGCAACCCTAATAACACTTTTGCTTTTAGCCCAGTGAGACCCATTTCAGACTTTTGATCCCCAGAACTATAATAAATATGTGTTGTTCTAAGTAACTAAATATGTGTAAATTTGTTATAGTAACATCAGGAAATGAATACACCATCAAGCTACACAGAGGGAGCTAGCACTCTGATTTCCTTAAAATACATGCTTGGTATTTTTCCGACTGGATTATGCTGCTGCTTTAAAGAAGTTGCCTCATTTGTATTTGCTGGTAATTAGACAACATAGACAGATGATCAACAATTGTTGTGCCAGGAGACACAAGGGAAAAAAGAAAGATATAAACAACTATAAATAATGTCACTTACGCTGTAAAAGTATCTTTCAATGTTCAACTGGGCAAAAACATACAATTAGTGAAAAGAATTCATTGGCTGGTATGGCCTTTTTCTGGATATTTTTTTATTTGAGAATAAGGGAAGGATGGTTTATCAGACGGAAGTCAACAAAACTCTGCTAAACATCAAGGTATGAATGGTTTGTTGTGATCTACTAGCTTATATCATTGCACTCCCCTCTGCCAGTATCCCATGCCACTGATTTTATCCTGAATTTAGGGGACACGCCCATTTCCAGAAAAAACGATACCTGCCTCTGGAAACCTAAACCAAAGAGTATCTATAGCTTCTTTATCCCAAACATTATCACAGAGCAGCTGTTTTATTCCAACATAGTAAGTACCAGTGACAATGATCGATTTCTAGCTGGTGGCAGCAAGGGAAAGCATGCCTGTTATTTTGTAAACTCCTTCTCACGAGGCACAAATTCTCTTACTGCTGTGATCTGACAAGAGGCTAAAATATATACCATTCCATACTCTTAGCCAGCATATGAAATTCTTCGACGGAAAGAAATAGTTTTGATTGTTTCCCGCAAGAGGAAATTTGGTGCCCTCTGCTGTTGGAAGACTAGAGGATACACCGTCACCTTTACAAACTGGCACTGGAGAGGGTCATAAAAACACTCATGGACTGGACCAGCTTATCCCAATATAGACATACAGTTACTTTCCAGTGGAAGGGTATATAGATACGTAGTTATAAAGATCCAGAGTTATTTTTTTTTCAGAGTTATTTTTAATGGAAATTTTTGCTCTTGGTTTATCACTCAATGTTTATTCTGAGAGAGTATTAGACAAGTACTATTAAAAACCTGAGCCTCGTAGTTAGAAGACTCCTAGCCTGGAGCATCAAGCTTTACAAATAGGAGAACAAAGATGAATGGTTTAAGATTTTGCAGCACAAGTACTGGATTAAAAGGGTGATATTATTAGGGTGGTATGATCTATAATTGATAAATTTATGGTGGTATGATTTATAATTTATAATTGATTCTTCAGCTGCGTTACGAAATGTGAGAAACATAAGAAATAGGATAAAACCTAAGACAACATCTGTGGAAAATACTGGGCGTCTTCAGAACATAACGAACAGAGTTGTAGCCCCCTAGATAGCACCTCCAATCATAGTCTCCCTCCCTCTCAGAAGTACTGACTCTATTCAATTTGACATTTAAATGACTGGCATGTAAACGTATTTATTTTATTTTATTTTTTTAGTTTCCTGTACTTTCTCTAACACTGTTAATGCTGCTTCTAAAATTAAAAATTACCTTTAAATGATGACTTTGTTCCAGAAGGCCCAGGGGAGAGCAGTTACCACCGGTCATGCAGAGCCAGGGGGAGGATGCTAGCCACCTCCCCAGTTTGGGGGCACATGGAAGCTGCTGTTGTAAGGTTGTCATGCATGAGAAGAGTGGGTGAGATGGATGTCTCAACACTGGACAGTTTCAAGGAGGTTGGAGCAGGACAAGAAGGCCCTATGATTTTTTTTTAAACTAGTTAGTACAGAAATGGGATATTGAGGGACCACCAGTGGACAGTGTATATAACACAGTGGTTAATGTGGTCAATGAAGCCAAATGTGGAGTTTTAGAATGAAAACCGGGCAGTCTTCCCAGAGCACACAAGGCCCCAAGAGCTGAAAGCACAGTCTAGTCCTGTTCATCCAACACACCTAGCACTAAGCTCAGTCCTACGTGTTAAGCTCCAATTTTCTCTAAGTGTCACTCTGGGAATAGCTTACTGGTGATTCTGTTTTTTTTTTTTTTTTTTTCTCCCTTCCCCAAACAAATCAGGCTTTTACAAAATTTGGGAAAGGACAGCACACATCATTGCCACTCTCCTACATCTGCTGCTTCTTCAGTGTGTGAAGGAGTCACTGTCTCCATGCTCCCCTGTCCTGTCCAAGATCTTCCTTCCCCCAGTTCCCTCCTGCTCTAGCAAGCTAAGAGCTCATGGGGAATAGGTGATCCAAGAAAAACAGTGTCCTGCACCTAGCATAAACTTCCAACTGCTCTTACCATCACTGTCACCACTGCACACTCTCCATTCCATCCCCTCCCTCCAGCTTGCTTAGTCAAAACTCTCATCCTCTTAATACCAGACTAAGAAAAGCTACGTGAATATACCAAATGTTACTCGGACAGATGTATTTGTACTGTCTTTTTCTACGTGCCAGGGGTGATATTAGGTGTTAGAAGAGAAGATCAAAATAGCCTGTCTTTTCCAGCAGGGTTCTTATCTAATCCCTTCTTGGCCTGCTTCTAGGCAGCCGCCTTTCCTCTGTATTTCTGACCTACTTTTAATCTCCTTTTGTCGATTTCCCTTCTTTTCAACAGTTCTCAACTCTCGGTAGATGGGATCGCTTGAGAAGATATATTCTATGTATATATATATTAAATTTAAAAAAAAAACACAAACACAGGTGGTGATGTCCAGTCCAGACCAACTGAAGTATAAGCTGATAGAGGCCGGGCAATAGCAGTTTGAGAAGTTCCTCAGAGGATTCCAACCTGCGGCCAGGGTTAAGGAACCAATGTTAGCCAGGACCCTTAAATCACTTCTGTGCCTGAGGCATTGGCTATTTCATTTATTTGTTCAATTCATGTACTGTGTGTGCAACCACTTAAGGAGCTCCTACCCCACACCTAGCCTAAAACTACTCAGCAGCTACATGGCATCTTCAAAACCAAACATATGTTTCTGACCACTCCTTCGTAATTCTTCCTCAGCTTATTATTTCTCTTCTCTTTTCTGTCACCAATCTTCCCACTTCTGCACAAACTTCCTACCTTTTTCCAATCACGCTGGCTTCTTTGTGACCACTCTGGGATTCTCTGGTGCATCTCAATGTCTTGGCCAAAACAATGCTAGATTAAATAAGTGGTTGGCCAAAATTCACCAGGATATGACATTCCTGCAAACGCCTAATAAAAAAGATTACTGATGTTCCTATGTGTCTCTGCTTCACTCAAAGGTCCCTGAGTGGAGGAATCATATTTCATTCAGTGCTGTATCCTCAATATTTAGCAGTTATTGACCAAGAGTGACCTACCCAATGAACATTAAATGCAGAAAAGGAGGAAAGAAAAATAAAGGTATGTGATAATGTTTTCTTAATCATCTAAGAATGATAAAACATGAGGAAAATCCCTCCTGAGAGGTCATGGTATCATGGTTAACAGCATGGACACTGGGATCTAGATCACATACTATGTTTGTGGGCCTAGGGGACCCTCCAGTAAAAACTGTAGGCATTGAGTCTATAATAAGCTTTCCTGGTATATAACATTGAATGTGTTGTCACAACTTGTTGATGGAAGAAGTAAGTTCATTCTATGTAACTCAATGAGGAGAGGACCATAGAAGTTTGCATATGGTTTCTTCCAGAATTTGCCCTATGCATCTTTTCCTTTTGCTGATGTTGGTTTATATCCTTATACTGTAATAAAACATAGATGTGAGTATGACTATAGGGTGAGTCCTAGGAGTTCTCTTAGTGAATCATCGAATGTGGGGGTGGTCTTGGGGACCCAGGACACAATTTATAATCCCAGTTTAATCGTGAGAAAACTATCAGGCAATTGTAGTTGAAGGACATTTTACAAAATTGCTAATCAGCATTCCTCAAAACTGTCAAGGTCATCAAAAACAGGGCAAGTCTGAGAAACTGTTAAAGGCAAGAGGAGTCTAATGAGACATAATTACTAATTGTAATGTAATGTGGTACCCTGGATGAGATCCTGGAGTAGAAAAAAGAACTTTAGGTAAAACCTAAGAAATTGTGAATGAGGTATAAACCAGCTAATAATAATGTATCAATACTGATTCACTAATTGTAAATGTACCATAGTAAGTTATTCTTTTAAAATATTTATTTACTTATTTTATAGAGAGAGAAAGTGTAGGTGTGAGCAGGGGTAAGGGCACAGAGAGAGAGAGAGAGAGAGAGAGAGAATTCTCAACTTAACTCCCTGCTGAGCAGGGAGCCTGACTCGGGCTCAATCCCAGGATCTGAGATCATCACCTGAGCCAAAACCAAGAACCGGACACTTAACCACCTGATTCACCCAGGCGCCCCACTAACATAACTTACTAATAATAGGGTAAAGTAGGTGTGAGCATATGGGAAATCTCTGTACTAGCTTCACAACTTTTATATAAACCTAAAACTATTCTAAAATAAAAAGCTTTTATTAAAGAAAATTCTTTATCACTTACTGTGTTCAGAATATTGTGCTAAGCATTAGAAAATTTAGATCTTAGGGGATCCCTGGGTGGTGCAGCGATTTAGCGCCTGCCTTTGGCCCAGCGCGCGATCCTGGAGACCCAGGATCGAATCCCACATCGGGCTCCCGGTGCATGGAGCCTGCTTCTCCCTCTGCCTATGTCTCTGCCTCTCTCTCTCTCTCTCTCTCTCTGTGTGTGACTATCATAAATAAATTAAAAAATTTTTAAAAAAAGAAAATTTAGATCTTAAGGTAAGGGAATTATTAATTTAATGTAATTTTTCTCCACAGTTATTCATTAATCTATATTTTGAAATCAACTGAAATAGCAGGAAAACAAAGTTAAGGTATTTCTTTATGCCTACTTAAATTGACTGCTTATGTATATCCTATTATCTCACTAGATGATGACTTCCTAGAACACAGAAACTATTCAGAAGAATCAACTTACTGAGCAAGCACTAAATGTTATTTCATTAATAAAATGAAAAGAGTTGGCCAAGAGGCAACATAAAAACATGCCCAATATCATTAATCATTAGGGAAATGCAAATCAAAAATGCAATGAGATATCACTTCATACCTGTCAGAATGGCTAAAATGAAAAAGACACGAAATTACAAATGTTGATGAGAATATGTAGAAAAAGGAATCCTTATGGGCTGTTGGTGGGAATGCATATTGGTACAGCCACTGTGGGAGAACAGTATGGAGGTTTCCCAGAAAATCAAAAATAGAAGTAGCATTTTATCCTGTAATTCCACTAATGAATATTTGCCCAAAGAAAATAAAAACATTAATTTGAAAATATGTATATAACCTTAGGTTTACTGTAGCATTATTTACAAGAACCAAGTTAGAAAAGCAACCCAAGTGTCCATCTATCCATAAACAGATGGATAAGGAAAATGTGGTGTGTATGTATACGTACATGTATATGTACATGTATACGTGTGTATACATATACATACTTATGTATATGTATATATATGCACATAATATATATACATAATGTAATATTACTCAGTCATAAAAAACAATGAGATCTTGCCTTTTGCAACAACATGGATGGACAAGGTATAATACAAGTTATAATACTAAGTGAAACAAGTCAGTCAAAGAAAGGCAAACACTATTGATTTTACTTGTATGTGGAATTTTAGAAACAAAATAAATGAATAAACAAAGAAAAAAAAGAGATAAACAGAAAAATAACTCTTACATACAAAGAACAAATTGGTGGTTGCCCAGAGGGCAGGTGGGGGGGTGATGGGTAAAACAGGTGAAGAAGATTTAAAGTGTACTTATCTTGATGAGCACTGAGCAATGTACAGAATTGTTGAACTGTTATATTATACACCTGAAACTAAAATAACATTGTATGCTAATTATATTTCAATAAAATATAAGGAAGGTGATGAACTGAAATAAACTGACACAAAGCAGACTGAGAAATATCACTGTGTCTCCATATATGACTAAATGTCATGATATTCTTTCCTAAAAGACCATTTCATGACCAAGTTTTTGTGTTTAATGAAACCAGTAAAATCTGTGACATGTAGCTTTGTCAGATTTTCATCACTAAGGCATTTTTCTCTCGATAAACCATCAATTTTCTGCTGAAGGAAGAGAAAAAGAGGAATATCTGTTCAATATGTAGATTACTATTATAGTCCAGATACACAAAAATTCCTCCTTTAAGGGGACAATCAATTTGGAATATGATTTGTGCATAATTTGAAGATGATTAATCAAGTGATAAAAAATTAAATGCACTCCTTTAAAATCTATACAAAGTTCAAAATGATCACCATGTACAAAACCATGACAATGAAATTTAGTGCCTTTGTGGAAAATATGTTTCTTTTAGATAAATCCAAATAAGCAGGTCTTTAATATAATTTATCGGCTTCTATTCTTCCCAGTGCCTAAATCACACCTTTATAATAATACAAGTAGTCTTAATTCACTGGGAACAAAATAATATAGTCATTGTAGATAGTTCAATGATTTATTACAAGCTATGATATTGGGTCAATTATTTCATATTCTCATCCATAACACTCCAAAGAAGAATGAGGTAAACTCCCTGTTCATAATAATTTCCTGTGGGCTTTAAAGAGATATTTTCTTTGTATTAAATTTATTTGCATATTAAATAGATGTAATATTAAAAAATGAAAACACAATAGAATAAAACGCTGTTATAAAAGACGTTTTTAAAGATTTTATTTATTCATGAGAGAGAGAGAGAGGCAGAGACACAGACAGAGGGAGAAGCAGGCTCCATGCAGGGAGCCCGACTTGGGACTCAATCCCGGGTCTCCAGGATCACACCCCAGGCTGAAGGCGGTGCTAAACTGCTGAACCACCCGGGCTGCCCCTGGTTTAAAAGATTCTAAAAATATTATGCAACTATACTAGAAACACCTTTTCCCTCAATCCAGAGGAAGAAATATTCTCCCCAGAAAGCGATTTTTGATTAATTTCCTCAAAATGCTAGTATTTCAATCTTTTCATGATTATACTAACCACTTAGACAAACAAGGTTGGCCAAAAGAAAAAAGTCTCAAAGGAAATTAGAAAATAGTTTGAACTCAATTATAATAAAAGTACAACGTAAAAGTCATAGGATGTAGCTAATGCAGTAACTAAAGGGAATTTTACAGCATTGAATGCTTGGATGAGAAAAAAGGATTTCCACTCAACAAGTTTCTATCACAAAGTATTTTTACTAAGAGGAAAGAAAATGAAAGAAAGATAATATTAAAGGTTAAGAGCAGATGTTAAGTATTTAAAAGTAGCAAACAACAGAAAATATAGTTGAAACTCAGGGCTAGTTCTTTGAAAAGATCAATAAAAATTGATAAATTTCTAGCAAAGCTAAAAAAAAAAAAAGAGTGAGAGAGAAGATACAAACTGCCATTCGTTATAAGGATTTTCAAGGGGATATCACTGAAGACCCAAGAGACACTAAAACGATTTTAAAGGAATATTATGAACAATACTAACTACATACAATACTAACATACAATACATACAATACTAACATCATTTCAACAACTTAGATAATTCATTGAAAACAACAAACTACCAAAACTTACCCAAAATGAAACAGATACAAAATTGTCCTGTAACTACTGAAGAAATTGAATATATAGTTAAAAAAACTTCCCAGAAAAGAAATTCTCAGGCCCAGGAAGTTTCATGATCAAATATTTAAGAATAAATGACATGAATTCTTCAAAACATTTTCCAGAAAACTAAAGGGGAAAGATGACTTCCCAACTCCTTTTAGAGGCCTGCATTATTCTGATACCAAAACCAAACAAAAGCAGGAAAAAAATACAGAAAACCTCATGCCAATATCCCTCATGTACAGAGGCTGGGAAAAAACTCTCAAAAAAGTATTGCAAATAGTAGCCTGTAATATATAGGAAGAAAAACACAACATAATAAAGTGGTGTTTGCTGCGGTACTGAAAGAATGACTCGGTATTTGATAATCAGTATTAACACTGAAAACATATAATCTTATCAATTGATAAGAAAAATCATTTGACAAAATTCAACACCCATTCATAAGAAAACTTTCAACAAACTAGGAATATAAAGAAACTTCCTCAACCTGGAAAAGGGCAGCTACAAAACACCTATAACTAGCATCATACTTAATGGTGAGAGACTGAATGCTTTCTTCCTAATATCAGAAAAAAGACAAGGATATCTGTTCTCCTCATCTCCCCTCAATACTGTACTGGATGTTCTAGCTACTTCGATAACAACAACAACAACAAAAAAAAAAATAAAGAAAAGAAAAAGAAATTCCAGATCGGAAAGGAATAAATAATGCTGTATTTATCTGCAGATACCACCTAAGTAGAAAATACAATGGAATCTTTAAACAATTATTATTCTTACTATGTAAGATTTGAAAGGTTGTAAGCTATAAGATCAGTATACTAACTCAATTTTATTTCTACATGTTATCAATGAACAACTGGAAATTGAAACTTAGGAAAACAGTATGATTTTACAACAGTATAAAAATATGAATACTTGTGGATAAATCTGACAAAAGATGTCAAAGATTTACACTTTCAAATGACAAGATACAAAGTCAAAACAAAAAGCAATTGTGTTTCTGTACACTAGCAATATACAATTTTAAACAGTTTTTTAAAAATTAACAACATCATCAAAAAGTAAAAAGGTATAAATCTAACAAAACATGCACAGGTTCTGAATGCTAAAAAGTGCAAAAATATGGATGAAAGAAATCAAAGACCTAAACAAAAGGAGAGACATACCATTTTTGAGGATTAGGGAAATCAACATAGTAACAATTTCAGTTTTCCCTAAGTTGATCTATAGATTTCATATAATTACAATCAAAATCCCAACAGGATTTTTTAAGTAAATACAAACAGGCTGATCTAAATTTTACATGCAAAGGCAAAGAAACTATAATAAATAAAACAAGTTTGAAAAAGAACAATTAAGTTGGAAGAATCACAGAATCCTATTTTATGACTTATTAAAACTACAATAATTAAGAAAAAGGACTCCTGGCAATGAGAGAGACACAAAAATAAACCGAAGAGAATAGATAGTCCAGAAATAGACCCACACATAGACAGCCAATTGGTCTTCGACAAAGCTGCAAAAGCATTTCAATGAAGAAAGGTCAGTGTTTTCAACAAATGGTGCTAGAACAATCAAGCATCTCTATGTAAAACAATGAACCTCAACTGAAACTTCATACTTCGTTAAAAAAAATAAATAAACTCCAAATAACCATAATTCTTAATGTGGAACTTATAAAACTTTATAAAACTTTTAGATGAAACCACAGGAAAAAGCCTTTATAAACTTGAGTTAGGCAAAAGAGTTCTTTAGGTATGACACCAAAGGCAAAATCCATTTAAAAATTGGAAATTAGACTTCATCAAAACTCACTATGTTTGCTCTACAGGAGAAGAATTGTTAAGAGAATAAAAGGACAAGCTACAGAGAAAATCTTTACAAATCACCTATGTGATGAAAAACATATCCAAAATATATAAGAAACTCTCATAAAACACTAGGAATGCAGCCAAATTTAAAATGACCAAAATATTTAAACAGACACTTCACTAAACAACATATACAAATGGAAAAATAAGCATATGAAAAATGTTCAGCATCATTAGGAAAATGCCTCAGGAAAACGCAAACTAAAACCACAATATGATATGTCTACATACCTACTTATATAACAATTTTAAAAATACTGAGAATACCAGGTGTTAGGATTTACAGCAAAGGAAATTCTCATATAGTGTGTCTTGGAATACAAAATGGTATAACCACTTTCCAAACTGGAAAACAATTTGACAGTTTCCTATACAGTTAAGTATATATTTACCATATGGCCCAGTATTCTCACTCCTGAGTATTTACCCTAGAGAAATGAAAATTTAGGTCCACATAATAACCTGTGTGCGAATGTTTTTAACAGCTCTATTTACAATTGCCCAAACCTGGAACAACTCACCTATTTTCCTAAGGTGAATGAACAAACAGTGCTTTATTAATACGATAGAATACTACTGAGTCACAAAAAAGAACAAACCATAAGTATATTCAACAACTTGGATGAATCTCACAGGCAACTGTACTGAATAAAAGAAGCCAGTCTCTGGATGCTACATACTATATGAGTCTAATCTTATAACATTATATTATTATTTTATAACATCATCAAAAAGACAAGCTAAAATAATAGAGAACAGATCATTGGTTTGGGGAGATTAGAGACAGGACAAGGATATGATTATGAAGATATAATCAAAGAACAGTTATAGGCACAAGGGAGATTTGGGGGGTGATGGAAGTGTTCTGTATCCTCCCCCCGCCGCCCTGGTGGTTGTTATATGAATCTATCTGTGTGTTTAGGTCATAGAGCTATATGCCAAGAACAAAGGCATAATAATTACAAAAACTAAAGCATAAACCCAATAAGACTCTGGCGAATAAAAAAAGAGGGTTGCTCAGCACTGTCTTTCCCCAGAGTAGAAGCTTAATTAACATCTGTTGAATAAAACACTGAAAATCCGTTGTAGTTTCTGTTTTGATATTAAACTCATTTATACCCCTAAGCTTCAAAAATTTAAATACGTTTTCTAGTGTCATTAACATTTTCTATCACAGTACCTGCCATATAAAGGTGTCTAGTTTGTAAAAAAAACAAACAAAAAACCTATTAAATATACCAAATGAAAGTCAGAAATCTAGATATTTCAACTAATTATTTTAAACTTAAGAAAATTATCATTAATAAGAGGTAACCTTTCCTTTATTTCTTGTATGCTTATCTTCCTTTACTTAAAAAAGGGCAGGGAGTACCTGGGTGGCTCAGTTGGCTAAGTGTTGGACTCTTGCTTCAGTTCAGGTTATGATCTCTGGGTCCTGAGGTCGAGCCCTGCTTTGGGCTCTACATCAGTGGGTAGTCTGCTTCTCTCCCTCTCTCTCTCTCTCTCCCCCCGGCCTCACCCCCTGCCCCTCCTTCCACTTCTATGAGCACTCCCTCTCTAAAATAAATAAATAAATCTTTAAAAAAATACAATATAAAAGGGCAGGATCTGCACTGAAGTCATTACTCAAACGCATGGTATGTGAAACATGTATTTGATTAATATTTAAGGAGGTAACTACTCCTTACTAAACATGGAATGAGGGAAGCCTGGGTGGCTCAGCGGTTTAGCACCTGCCTTTGGCCCAGGACATGATCCCGGAGTCCCAGGATCGAGTCCCACCATTGGGCTCCCTGCACGAGGCCTGCTTCTCCCTCTGCCTCTCTCTCTCTGCGTCTCTCATGAATAAAAAAATAAAATGTTTAAATAAACAAACTAAACATGAAATGAGCTGAGGAGCTAAGCCATTAATTGATCTCAAATATTAAATCTTTCCAGGATTTATCTTCTTGCTTGAATTAGCAAAACTGTTAAAAATTCTGCTTTTGGGTTTTAACCGCGGTCTGCACTCACATCACTAACTCGTGTCATTTCCATGCTGCTACAGACTTTTAAATCTTCTTTGCTAATTTTCTTTGGCATTTGTTTGCCAGTATCTCCTGTGCAACCAACCAAACCTACCAGGTTCCTGCCATATGACTCCCTGATTGACCTGCCACAGATCTGACTAGAATTCCTTCTTTCTGATCCGTTAGCTCAGCAGATTGCCTAAATCACACGCATGTGAATGAATACAAGTAACTTTCTTTAAAAAAAAAAAAAAAAGATACCGGTCTTGCTTAGCTCTAAACTATATAAAATAGTGTTCCTATGCTGAAAAATAATAATATAGTTGAAGGTTTCAGAAGTACCCAGTTCAAGAATTAAACACATTTTTTAAATTGTAAAGATGTATTCTGCATATACTTAGAGTACAGAGCAAGTATTATTTTTATACTTTTTCAAATTTCTATTTGTTAGAGAATTATCTTATAGCCCTCCACATTGTTTTTAAATGAGTCTTTCTGAATATTCATTTAATGTATGATCATCTCCAATTTATCTGTGGATTTAAGCCAAATTTTCAATAAAAATATTGTATTTTACAGCTTTGATAAATTAACCATGAAGTATATTATAATGATGCTAAAATATATTCATTCTTTACATTCTAGAAGATATGCTTTGGTGCCACATTACACCATCACTTGCAAATAAACCAGACTACAATGCTCTTGTCAGCATCCAGTGAAAAATATAATAATTACCTATAATTATACTATCTAACCAAACGATGAAAAATAATTAACCTGATTGAAGCACTCGATGTAGTAATTTTATTCTATTCAGTCTATGACTAGGATCATAAGCAATGAGTTCACTTAATTGTTTAAAAAATGAACTATTATGCAAAGTTGCAGCTTTCTATATTTAAGCTCTGAAGACAATGTTAATATTCAGCGTACTGATTAATAAGGATTGCTATTTATTATAAACAAGTATGTAACAAAGGCGATTTGCAAAACTAGTTTACATAGAAATATACTGGTCCTCAAACTTCAAATTTTCACGAGCACCTCATTCATTGGCTTTAATTGGTCTCCAGAGCACCTGCAATTTATTGTTCAGTACCTTCACATAACCACTTTTGAACATATCATTATAGGTACAGGAATTTAAATCATAGAGAAGAACTCTTTCCTATAAAATTACAGTAAGGGTCAATTATTATTAAAACGAATTTCACAAATTAGTGGAGTTCACCATATCTGGATCATATGAGTACATAATTACATAATGCTCCTTGAAAATATTCACTTAAGCTAGAAGAGGTGATAGTCAATGAATTTCTCACTAGAATGAATCAGAAAAATTTCTTTGTTCCAACCTAACCTGAAAGAAAATCACTGCAAATCCTGCCACCGTGAATAAATTTAAAATGTATATGACAATCTCATCTCCCTATCATGCGATTAATATTCATGTAAAATGTTAGAATTGAGAAAAACTTCACAAAAGGACACTCTCTAAACAAATGTGAACACAGAGCCCGGTTTAGACTTGCCGCTGATAAGAGAGGTGATGATTATTAAGTTCACCCAGACAGAAATGTCATTTTAATGATCATGAAAGCCATGTTTTTGTAGTATAGGTATTCAGTTAGCTCCTCTCTCCAAACCCTGAGATTTATAAAACAGAATGTTTAATAAGCTCTTCAAAAAATTACCTGCTTCTGTAGCCATCTTTCATGTCTTCGTTGCTTCCTTCTCAGATTTTTCAACTTGCTCCTTTCTCTCTTACTGAGCCTCTGATTAATGGCACCCAATGAGAAGCTGCCCGAGCGCAGGAAGTCCAGTGGAGAGAGGTGCTCTTCCTGGTCCGGGGCCTCCAGCACGCTCCTGCCAGCTGAGGGCAGGTCCATCAGGAAAGTCAGGTTGTTAGAGCTAGCATGGTCAGAGTACCCTGCAGAAGCTTCTAGACCACACTGAAATTCTCCTCCTCTTTGTGTCTGGGTCTCATGGGGAGCCACTGAAAATCTTTGCAGCAGCATGCTAGGATCAAAATTGGATGAAATCTGAAAGGAACAGTTATTTTTACTAGATTCTACAGGCAAGCCCGAGAGGTGAATAGGCTGTGTTTCCTTTAGCCTGGGACAGGCAGTAGTCTTACTATGTATTTTATAAAAAGTGGGTAATAAAGTCAGTTTCTCACTGATGTTCAGATCCAAACTATGTGACTTCCTATGAAAAGCTCTTGTAGTGCATCTGCCCGTCACAAGCTGAGGAACAAAAAGCTGGTATTTTGGATCTGATGCTTTGAAGAGCAGTCTTTCATTCTTCATCTGAAAATATGTTGACCGTACCTCCAGGCAGAGTGCTTCTGTTAATCTTCCAGGGCCATTATTATTTTGGGCCATATTTAAAAACCCGTGATTTCTGTTTCTGGAGGCGCCACCTGTCAGCAGAGTTTCCTTGTCACAACCTGACTGAACTCTAGGATGTGACAAGTATTTCAGCGATGGTCTCATTAGTCGGCCTGCTCGTGTTGGCTGATAATCGGTCCAGCTCTTAGAGAGATGTACAGCTGCAAGCTGGCCACAGGAACATTTTGGAGTGCTGACAAAATTAAAGCCCCCTAAACGGGCCCCACAGAAAGGGCAATTCAGTTTTCCAACTGTCCACTGGGCCTACAGGTAATAAAGGAAAGTAAGACAATGATTTCATTGTAAAGTAATCAAAGAGCATGTGGGTTGTATTTTTTTTTTAAAGCCAACCACATGAAAGTTTTCTATGCCACAGAAAAGGCTGGCTTTCGGTTTTCTGATTGGTAGACAGAACAGTAAAGGGAAACAAGTTTCCTAATAAATAGAGATAAGCAACTCCGAAGTTCTAGAATGATAACATATTGCACATCACGCCCAACTCAACAATACGCCTAAGCGTTCTAAAAGAGCCTCTTAAACAATAGGTTGAATATGGATACAGTGTGAACTAATGAAAAGAAAAATACACGATGGAACCAGGAAGCAAATCAGTCTACAGAGCTTAATTTGCAAGTAAAATCTCACAGAAAAGTGTCTGTTTTGATACCCTTCTTGCATACCAAACACTGTGGGAGGGAACTTTACCCAACCAACAGAATAAAGCTCTTCCTGCCTTTTTACATACAACCAAAGATATTGGTTGCATACATAAGAGTGTACTTTCTATATTCAAGTGGGAAATTAATAATGAACTGGTTTAAAATTATTTTTTTCAAGAGAGGTAGTGAAATATCTGCAGCCTCCTAATACATTTTGTAAAGTTCTGGACACTTTAAAACCAGCGCATTGGCGTGTTCCCAGGAGGTCATTACAATGTGAGAATGAATGCAAAGGGTATCTATCAAATGTTATTTTTTAACAACAACAAAAAAGTCAGTGGAGAATAGCAACTACATTTCTTTCAAAAATCATTTAGTTTTACTTTTCTAATACATGAAGTTGCTTTGAATTGTGAGAAATAATAATACCATACTGTTAACAAGGTGGGTTCCGGCTCTTATAATATTTCATTATGGAGCCTAAAAAAACATGGTAATTTGGTGTTGACTGTACACCGGAAATCATTAATCATCCATTTATTTTATAGGTGTATGCGCACATGAGTAATATAGGCTATTTTGTTTACTCAGTAGTATTTTGTTTACAATGCCTCATTGTATTGTTCTCGGTGCTGGAGGTACAGTAATAAACAAAAGAGAAAACCGTCTGACTTCATGGAGTTTTTATTCTAGTAGGGGAGCTAGGCAATTAATAAGAACAGCTAGCCGTATACGTATGTGGGTAAGTGTATATGTGTGTGTGTATTTATGTCTGTAATTATATATGTCATATATGCCTGTGCATTTTTTACAAGTACTATATATAATTTATTGTATGTATATGTATGTAAAATTAAAATAGCTATATAAACCAGAGAAGAGAGAAAGGAAGTGTGAAGAATAGGAATACTGGGGAAGGGCATAGGCAATGCCTCATTGTGAATAAAGACCTATGGAAATAAGGGAAGTGGTAAATAACTGTGGGAAGAGCAATCAGGGAAGGGGAAATAGCATGATTTAAAGTCTGAGATAGAAAAATACCTGGAACACTTCAGTAATAATGAAGAAGCCATAGGTGTAATCAAGAGTTACAGACCCTTTCTTATCTCTTGAAAGAGTGTATTGAAGAAAAATAGCTCTAGAATGAGGACAAAAAATCCTGAAAGTAGCAAATTCCTAATTTTACTCAGAAACCAAGGAACTTACTTTTTGTATTAGGCAGTTTATCCATTCTGGAAGAGCTTCTATGTCCATGTGCCACACATGACAAATACTTTGATCATCAGCAGAATGATGTCTATCCTGTTGTATCAAGATGCATGGTATTAGTACCAGTTCCAGATTTATTGGAGTAAAATACAAAAATATAAATTCAGTTTTACCTAGGATGAAAATATACACTGGGCTCCCCTTATTCCCATCCCCAAAACAAACCCACAAAAGCAAAAAAAAAAAAAAAAAAAAAAAAAATCAGGAAATAACTGCTCTTGAATTAAAAAAAAAAAAGTCCTGCATTTCATTGATTTCATCAAATTAAATTTAAAATTTAGCAACAAGTCACTCAATAGACAAATTTGGCACCCTATTCTTTTTCCTGTGAGAAAAAAAAAAATAATGCCATTCATGACAACTTTCCCAGGCTTTTAATCTCTGATTCCATGTGGACTCTACTAATGATAGAATAAAGAAATTGCTATATAATCTATCAAGAAACTCAAGAAAAGCACAAGAGGATTGGGGAGAAGGATAATTGTATAGATTACTGGAAAAGCCCCAACTAAATATCAGCTGTATTAAAACAAAGAAATTTCAGAGCAAGACACTTTTGGCTTTCTGCAACAGATGTGTAGAAATCAAGGTGATATAAAGGCAAAACTGCATACATATCAGTAAAATGCAGGGCAGGCCAGTATGGAGATAGAAGACTCTTTATCACCTTAGTAAACCTTAGGCCAATTTATCTTTACTTCTCTGAGTCTCAGTTTCTTCACCTGTAAAACACTTCCAGATAATTCTAAGATCTCTTATGAGTATACAAAATTTCATTTTATGATGACAGAAAAGAGTTTCTCATGAAACACAGGGAAAAATAAGGCTTCTTATTCCCAGGATCAGATTTTACATAAAAGCAGCTCTTCCAAGTTGCCAAAGTACAACATTTTTTAGACTTCCCCAGCAGAGGCTATAATTACATTAATAAAATAAACAAGGAAATTACTAAACATACCTACTAAATCTATATTCACAGTGATTAGAATGAAATAAGACTGAACTTCTTTAAGAACAATTTGCTGAATGATCTACATTAGATTATGACTTGGAACCAAGATCACCCAGGATTTCTAGGTTTAATTTCCCAAATTGATTCCTCTGGGCACTATATCACTTTTCTCTTCCGTGAATACATCTTAAGATACTAAATGGTAGTCAAGTATACAAGAAAAGTTTCAGTAAGATTTATTTTTTAAGATTTCTTTATTCATGGGAGACACAGAGAGAGAGGCAGAGACGCAGGCAGAGGGAGAAGCAGGCTCCATGCAGGTAGCCTGATGCAGGACTCGATCCCAGGACCCTGGGAACATAACCTGAGCCCAAGGAAGACGCTCAAACACTGAGCCACCCAGGTGTCCCTAAGTATGATTTATTTACATGTCAGAAAGATCTATAAAGAAACCATCTTAATCTAATTTCTGTCATGCACCCCCCCAAATCACAAACTAATTAAAAGGGGAAAGGGACATGAGCTCTTATTACATGTTAGACCACATTTCATTATTTTGTATACTAGACACAACTGTATTTTATATACTATAAACAACATCACTGAACCTAATTCAAGAGTGTAACAGAGGAAAAAAAGTACTTTTGTTAAAAGGTCTGAAAATTTTCCATTTCTGAGGTTTTAAAAATTTACAA
Organism: Canis lupus dingo; assembly: GCF_003254725.2. Lineage (NCBI taxonomy): Eukaryota > Metazoa > Chordata > Mammalia > Carnivora > Canidae > Canis > Canis lupus. The sequence goes on along the minus strand of NC_064244.1, from coordinate 48,832,768 downwards.
CATAGGTTGAAAATATTTCAAGGGCAAACACAAAGTCCGCTGAGAAAGATTTATAGTGGACCAAAGAGAAACTTTATAGTCATATTAATGACGTCCGAACTCTAAATCTGATCAACAGAATACAACTTATCAAGTCAACAGTAGGAATGATAACAAAGGACAAGGCAAGTCCATGTCAAAATGAAAAAGGTATTATTGAATGGAAGCAAAGTTGGGAAGAAAGGAGGAGATACTAGGATCAGTCTCTGGCTCACTTGTCTTACTGCTCCCTAATACATGTGTCCTCACAAGAGTGTCAGGCAGACATTTTATTCTAGATTCTCATAAAATAAAAGAAGAAAAAATTCAGGCAGAGGGAAGTAATTACTGGTTTCAACATAGTAAAGTGAGTACATAATCTAGTCTATTCTCCCTTTCAAAACAATGAGCCTATAAGAGACATTTACAAAAAGGAACCAATAGCTGAACTAGAAAATACAAGAGATTTTACTGAACCAGAAATTATGAGGACCCTCTGGAAGATCAACGAGCAAACAGCAGTACAAGGTATCCAAGTTCCAAGTTCAAGATAGATGAGAGCACCACAAAGAATGGTCCACGTCAAAGCAGTGAAAACCAGAAACAAAAAAGGCCCTGGTTTACTATCAGGGGTGGAAGGGAAGTCTGTCCGTCTCCAGGCAAGAGGTGCACTTGGGCAAGAGAGAAGTAGGGCGACATCCCAGGATACGTGGAAATTCCTAGAAAAAATGGAAAGCATTTGCGGCAAGTCTAGAAGATGCGCTATTTAGGACCAATCTCTATTCTTGCTGAAAATAGCAGCACGACATGTAAAGAATGTGAACTAGATCTGTTTTTACCAATAAGATTTCACCAAATTCAATTTAAAATTTAGCAACAACAAAAAAATAAACAAATAATTAAAAAAATAAAATAAATTTAGCAACAAGTCACTCAACTAATAGAGATACATCTCTATTACATACTGTTTGTTCTTTTAAAAAAGTCAAGTGAAAGAGAAATAAATGCACTCTGAGCTATGCTATAAAAGCATATACAACCTAAAAATAAGCAGTATTACAACTTTGCTATAGAAACAACAACAAAAAAAAGAAACAAATAAATAGAAATAATACCTAAAATGCCATGTACCAAGGTGATAACTCGGTTAGATTTGAAGGAAGAAAGACCAAGATTAGGAGTTACTAAAAGGGAACTTTAACTTTCTCATTATTGCTTTAATGGGAGAATATATTAAATTATATAATTAAAATTGTATTTAAAAATTGATTTCAAGTCAAAATAAAATAAACGGATTTCTTCTGATTCTGGCAATGCTGAAGTGATATCAGACATGCTCTCAGCAGTACAATAGATAACACTAGGTAAAACATACTTAAAAATTGTTTTAAGACACTGAACAAAAGAACTGGAGGACTGTGATCCCTGAGAGAAAAAACCTAATAAGATAAGCCTAAAAATCACCCTTGATTTCTGCCCTAGGGAACTTTCAGAATCTTGCTGTAGGGAGAAGGAACCCAAGAACACAGCACCCTTGCTGATAAAATAAGATAGAAGTGTATAGAGGGCTAAATAGAGTTTATAGGATACTGTATAGACAAGGATAAACCTACTAAGAAAAAGTTCCAGATAATTGCATAGATATTCCTCTAAATCTTTGGTTGAATACCAGTAAGAACACATGCTGGGTGAGATATAAGAGAACTGTCCACTACACTCTGTTGTGACTCTTTTTTTGATTGATTGATTGATTCATTCATTCATTCATTCATTTAAGCTAGAGACAGGGAAAGAATCTTTTTTGTTTGTTTGTTTTAAGACTTTATTTCTGGGGTCGCCTGGGTGGCTCAGTGGTTGAGTGTCTGCCTTTGGCTCAGGGCGTGATCCCAGAGTCCAGGGATCGAGTCCCATATCGGGCTCCCTGCGAGGAGCCAGCTTCTCCCTCTGCCTGTGTCTCTGCCTCTCTGTGTCTCTCATGAATGTATTAGAGATATAGCATGTGACCAACAGCATGGGGGTGGGGGAGCTGAAACAGCAAGAAGGAGAAGACGTGCCAGGACCCCGGGATCATGGCCTGAGCCAAAGGTAGACACTTAACTGACTGAGCTACCAAGGTGCCCAGAAAGACAGGATCTTTTTTTTTTAATAAAGATTTTACTTATTTATTCATGAAAGACACAGAGAGAGAGAGAGACAGACAGACAGAGACACAGGCAGAGGGAGAAGCCGACATCCTATAAGGAGCCCAATGTGGGACTTGATCCCAGGACCCTGGGATCACGACCTGAGCCAAAAGCAGACGCTCAACCACTGACCCACCCAGGCGCCCCAGAAATCCAGTATCTTAAGCAGGCTTCTCACTCAGTGTGCAGCCTGACTTTGGGGTTCAGTCTCACAACCCAGAGATCATGACCTGACCCAAAATCAAGAGTCGGATGCTTAACTGACTGAGCCACCCAGGTTCCCCTGTTATTATTCTTTTAATGTCACTACCTCTGTAATGATATCTCTTCTTTTCCCTAAAATTGGTCATTTGTGTTTTATCTCTATTTTCCTTTTCACTCTACTTTGTGACATGTTAATTTCATTGATGTTTAAGAAAATTATTTTTCAATTTCATTCTAATTTCCTTTTTTACCTTGTGTTACTTTCTTCCTTTTGCTTACTTTAGATTTCATTTGCTCTTCTTGCTTCCTTCCCAAGTAGGAAGCTTACAGTATTGATTTTAAACCTTTCTTTTTTCAAATATAAGTGTTTACACTCCAAAGTTTCTTGTGAGCATTGCCTTTACTTGTATCCCACAAAATTTCTTACGTGCGTTTTCCTTTTCACTCAATTTCAAGTATTTTCTAACTTCTCCTGTGATTTCTTCTTTGACCTTAAGTTCTATAGAAGTATATCTTTTTAATCTGCAAATATTTGGGGATTTTCAGATAACTTTCTGCAATTGTTTCCTAATTCAATGTCATTGAAGTCAGAAAATACATTTGATATTATTTCATTTCTTTCAAAACTATATAACGATCCAACAAATGATATATCCTGAAGAATATTACATGTACACTTTAAACAAATACCTTTTCTGCTGTTGTTGGGTAATAACATTTCACACATGTCAGTGGTGTTGCCTAAATGTCCTGTATTCTTACTGAGTTTCTCTCTTTCTGTTCTACAGACTTATGAAACAAATCCTGAAATTTCCAATTATAATTATGGATGTATCATTTCCTATTTTAAAATTTTTTTATTTTTTGTAAATTTATTTAAGATTTAAATTCAATTAGTCAACAGATAGTACATTATTAGTTTCAAATGTGGTATTCAATAAATCATCAGTTGTGTAGAACACCCACTGCTCATCACATCACGTGCCATCCTTAATGCCCATTACCTAATTACCCCATCCCCTACCTCCCCTCCAGGAGCCCTCAGTTTGTTTCCTACCATTAAGAATCTCATGGTTTTTCTCCCTCTCTGATGACTTCCCATTCAGTGTTTCCTCCTCCATTTCTTCTTTAAATTCTATTTTGCATCAAGTATTTTGAAGTTCAGCTATTTGGTGCACACATACTTACAGTTGTTATGTTTTTCTGATGAATCAATTCTTTTATAATTATTAAAATGTTCTTTTTTCATTCTTAATAGTATTTGTTGTTCTGAAATTTACTTTGATAATAACATAGCAATTTCAGCTCTCCTTTATGTTTTCATGATAAAAACTTTTATCCTTTCATTTTAACCTGTGTCTTTGCAATGTATTTCTTATAAACAACATATAGTTTGATCTTTGTCTAGCTTGATATTCTTGAATTTGTAATTGGAGTATTTATGCCACTTAATGTAATATATCAAAATGTAAATATCAATATGTTTGAATTTTTTTTAATATGTTTGAATTTAAATCCAAGATCCTATTTCTTATTTGTCTCATCATTTTTCTTTGTTTTTCTTCTTTTACTATCTATATGGGTTAAGTTTTTTTTTTTGGAATTTTTTTTGTGTGTGTGTTTTCTGTTGGCTTTCTATGGTACATTTTTTGCCCTCAGTGGTTATTCTTTTGTTTATAATATGCATCTTTAATTTATCATAGTCTTCCTTTAAATCATATTATACCATGGTCTGTACAGAGTAAGAAGCTTACTCAGGATACTTCCCTTTCTTGCTGCCTATTCTTTGTATTATTGCTTTCATGTATTTTATTTTTGAACTTATCAATCCCATGATACACTGCTAACATTCTGCTTTAACAAGTAAATTGTCCTTTAAAGAAAATGAAAAGGAAAAATAGATGTTTTACATTTACCAACACATTTACCATTTCAAGATCACTTTATTCAGTTGTGTCCAAATTCCATTTGATGAAATTTTCCTAGTATCTGAAGAACTTTCTTTTATAGTAAAAATTTACTGATAAGTTCTTTTAGAGTTTATTTGTGTGAAATAGTCTTTAATGCACCTTCATTTAAAACATTTTATGTACAGTAAAATTACTCTGTAGTATGCGGTCCCTTGGGTTTTGAGAAATGCATTGGATTGATTATACATAACCACAATCAAGAGACAAAACAGTTCTATTATTTTCCTCAAATTCTTCCATGCTGGCTCTACCTAGTAAATATCTTCCTCCCCACTTTCTGATCTGTTCTCCATCTGCATAGTTTTATTCTGACTCACCTTGTTCAACTGGGACAGTCAGTTCAACAAGCCTGTAACTTCAACTTTCCCTGAATCCCAGGTAAGCTTCTCCATTTCCTGGACCAGAGAGATGTGGATCTAACTCTATGATCAAAGGCCTAGTTTCTCTGACAGATATTCACGGTATCAAGTTCAGAGACAATGAAAAGTGGCTTAGGTTTCAATTCATCCTCTTGGTTGTCAGCTTTTCCTTGCTCTGCTCTACTTTATATTTGTCTTCCTTTCCTGTCTCCATCAGCACACACTGTGTCCCTTGGGTCTTAGTGGGTCTTTAGCCATCTCAGTGTTCCTCCTCTTTCTGGGTATAGTTCTGGGTCTAGAATTTTTTTCATGCTTTTATTTGATTATAGTTGACATTATAATTATATTTGATTATAGTTGATTATTTTATTATTGTGTGTCAACAGTGTTATGCTAGGCATACAATACAGTGATTTGACAAGTTTATATGTTATGCCAGGCTCACCATAAGTGTAGTTACCGTCTGTCACCATATAACATATTCCCTATGTTGTCCCTTTTATCCCTATGACTTACTCATTCCAGAATTGGAAGCCTGTATCTTCCACTCCCCTTCACTCATTTTGCCCATCCTGTCAAACACTTCCCTCTGGAAAAATCAGTTTGTTCTCTGTATTTATGGGTATGGTTCTTTTTGTTTATTCATTTTTTAAAAATTCCACAAACGAGAGAAATCATATGGTATTAGTCTTTCTCAGTCTGACTTATTTTACATAGCATAATACTCACTAGGTGCATCCATGTTGTGGTAAATGGCAAGATCTCACCAGTCTCCTCAAAAAATAATGTTGGGAAAACTGGACAGCTACATGCCAAAGAATAAAACCTGACCACATTGTAACACCATACACACACACACACACACACACACACACACACACAAACCTCAAAATGGATTAAAGACCTAAATATGTTGCCTAAAACACAAAAATCCTAGAAGAGAACAGGGGCAGTAATTTCTTTGTCATTGACCATAGCAATGTTTTCAAGATAGGTCTCCTAAAGCAAGAGAAACAAAAGCAAAAAATAAACTATTGGGACTACATCAAAATAAAAAGCTTTTGTACAAAGGAAAGCATCAACAAAACCAAAAGGCAACCTACTGAATGGGAGAAATCTGCAAATGATACAACCAATAAGGGCTTAATATAAAAAATATATAAAGAGCTTACCTAATTCTATACACACACAAAAAAAACCAACACAATCCAATGAAAAACTGAGCAGAAGTCATGAAAACACATTTTTCTAGATGCCAACAGACATCTGAAAAGATGCTCAACATCAGTAATCCTCAGGAAAACACAAATCAAAACCACAATGAAGTATTACATTATACCCTGTCAGAATGGCTAAAATAAAAAGCTCAAGAAATAACAGGTGTTGACAGGAGGTGGAGAAAAAAGAACTCAGCAGGCACTGTTGGTGGGAATATAAATTGTACCACAGAAAACAGTATGGAGGCTCTTAAAAAATAAAAATAGAAATACCATATGATCCAATAAATCCTCTAATGGATAATTTACCTCCCCTCTCCGAAAAACAATGAACACTACTTCAAAAAAACAGATACACTAATTTATGTTTATTGCAGCCTCACTTATAATAGCCAAGATATGGAAGCAACCTAAGTGTTGATTTATAGATGACTGGATAAAGACATGGTACACAGACAATTCATTCTCACTGTTTCTATACCACATTGTATTGATGGTCCAAGTCAGCAGAGTATGGCAAGAAAACAAAAGGAGACACATGGGTTAAAGATTAAGTAACAAGATACAACTTCTCATCCATTAAGATGACTAATAAAAAAAGAAAAAAATAGTAAAATAAAGAGAACATAAGTAGAAAAGGGAAAGAAAGAAAATAGTGATACATGCTATAATATTGATAAATCTTGAAAACATTATGCAGGGTAAAAGAAGCCAGACACAGAGGGCTACGTAATGCATGACTACATTTAAATAAAATATTCAGAATCCAGCCAGCCCATCTACAGACATAAAGGAGATGGGCAAATGTCTGGGCTTTGGGGGAAGGGTAAATGGAGAGGGTTAGCTTAATGAGCATGAGCTTTTCTCTTGGGAGGATGAAAATGTTCTGGAATTAGACAGTGATGATGGCTGTGCAACATTGTAAATGCACTAAATATCACTAGTAGTACATTTTATATTATGCATATTTTCACACATTTTTATTTATTTATTTATTTATTTATTTATTTCACACATTTTTAAACAAGTACAATGTAACCTTTTAATTCACATTTAACATAATATGAAGAAAAACTATGGAATTCACCAGAAAGGTTTTTAAATTAATAAATCTGCATAATTTCAGCATAGAAGGTCAATATATAAATTTCTACGTATCACATTTCTGTAAATTAACAGAAAATAATGGGAAAGCAAAAATATTTAAAATATCACTTAGAAGAGAATCCAAAGATATGACCTAGTTAGGTATAAATTTAATGCAATATATTTAAGACTTGTCCACTGAAAACTACAGAACACTATATAAAAAAGACCTAATTAAACCAAGGAATATATCATGTTTTTACAATATCAATTTTTCCCAGACTAATTTACAGATTTACCACAATCCCACTCAAAATCCCAGCAGGCTTCTTTGTAGAAACTGATAAAGTACAAAGTTTATATGAAAATGTAAAATTACCTAAAACAGTCCAAGAAATTCTAAAACAGAAGAAGAAAGGTGGAGGCCATATACTATCTAATTACAACACTTACCAGATCACTGGAACAGAGTAGAGCCCAAAAGTAGACCTGTATATATGGTCAATTAATTCTTGGTAAATATGCTAAGGTAATGAGAAAAGATATACTTCCCAATAATTGGTGGTGGAACAACTGGATCACTGTACGAGGTTAAAAGAAAACCAAAAAAGCCAAAGCAAAAAACCCTGATGCCTACCATATACCATACTCAAAAATAACTCAAAAAATGGATTCAGTCCTAAAAAGTAAAAGCTCTAAGTACAAAGCATCTAGAAGAAAATACAAGAGAAAACCTTGTAAACCCTGGAATAGGAAATGTATTCTCAGAACACAAAAAAACACAATCCACAAAGAACAATAAAGTCGATTTCATAAAAATTAAAACAATCAATTGTTCAAAAGTATCATTAACGAAGTAAAAGCACAAACCACAGGCTGGAAGAAAATTTAAAAAACCTGTATCTAACAAGAACTTTTTAGCCATATATATATATATATATATATATATATATATATATATACACACACACACACACACACACACACAAAAACAAAATCTCTTACAACTAAATAAGAAGAAAATACAATTTTTAAAATGAGCACAAGATTTTAACAGACGCTTTACAGAAGGAGACAATATTAATGTTGAAAACCACATTTTAAAAAGGCAAAACAGTAGTCACTGGAGAAATGCAAATTCAAACCACAATGGATTCTTCCAATGTACATTTATTTAAAAGCTTCATAAGGAAGAAAGAGAGGAGGATGATAAAGAGGAGAAGGAAAAGGGAAAAGAAAAGAACTAGCAACATCAGTACCGACAAAGAGCAACCAAAAATCTCATATGTCACCAGCACAAAAGCAAAATGGTATAGTCATTTTCGAAAACCGTTTGTTAGTTTCTTAAAAAATTATGCCTACACTTACCATAAGACCTAGCAGTTCCTAGAGAATATGGAAATATATGTCCACATAAAGATTTGTATACATATGTTCTTAACAACTTTATTATAGCTCAAAACTGCAAATACCCTAAACGTCCAAAACAATTATGGCATCCCTCCAATGGATAAACAACTATAGGATCCATATAATGGAGTAATATTCAGTAATAAAAACATAACTACTGATACATGCAACAACTTGAATCAATCTCAGAAACATCATCCTGAACATAAAAAACCACACATGAAAGAATACACTTGGGCAGCCTGGGTGGTTCAGCTGTTTGGCACCTGCCTTAGGCCCAGGGCGTGATCCTGGAGACCTGGGATCGAGTCCCGCATCGGGCTCCCTGCATGGAGCCTGCTTCTCCCTCTGCCTGTGTTGTGTCTCTGCCTCTCTCCCTCTGTGTCTCTCATAAATAAATAAATAAAACCTTTTTTTTTTAAAAAAAAGAGAATACATTTATATTCTCTCACTCTAAATATATACATTTACATATATAACTTCTACATTTGTATATAGTTTCTACATATACATATATTTTCTATATATATATAGTTTCTATGTATAGAAACTGCAGAAAAGGATGCCTGGGTGGCTTAGTCAGTTAAGTATCTGCCTTTAGCTCAGGTCATGATCGTGGGTCTTGGGATCGAGTCCTGCATTGGGCTCCCTGCTCAGCGGGGAGACTGCTTCTCCCTTTACCCACCCTCCTGCTCATGCTCTCTCTATTCTCTGTCTCTCTCTCAAATAAACAAAACCTTTAAAAAAAACAACCCAAACTAGAAAAGAATGAATTTGTACATTTTGAAAATGGTGGCAAGTACATGAGTATGTGTATGTTTGCCAAAACTCATTGAAATGTGCATTTTACTACATGTAAATTATACCTAAATAAAATTGATTTTAAAAATATTAAATAATAGTGTCCTTAAGAAAAGTTACCGGAGATCCCTGGGTGGCTCAGTGGTTTAGCGCCTGCCTTAGGCCCAGGGCATGATCCTGGAGACCTGGGATCGAGTCCCACTTCAGGCTCCCTGCCTGTGTCTCTGCTTCTCCCTCTGCCTGTGTCTCTGCCTCTCTCTCATAAATAAATAAATAAAATCTTAAAAAAAAAGAAAAGTTACCAATATTGCTTGTGAATCATAAAATTTGGTTGGTAAGCTTCATAAGACATATACTACTTTAGTCCTCTCTGTATCTTCAGAAAAAGACAGCGTGTGAAATACAGTAGGCACTTATTAAACATTTGATGAATGAAAGAAAGCTTATTGTGTGAGTTTTAATAGATTTTTCATTGCAATCATTACCTTTACCTTTCCCAGCCCCTGTAGTTTTTAAAGTATTTCTTTAAGCTACTGAAGACTGCCCCTACGGTGCACTGGTACTCTAGAATGGATAAACAACTATAGGATCCATATAATGGAGTAATATTCAGTAATAAAAAGATATCAACTACTGATATATGAAACAACATGAATCAACCTCAAGTGTGCTTGTTTTTACTTTCTGTATTCTTAGAAAAAATTTCTTTAAAAATCTGAATTCTTAACAATTTGGTCATATATGAGCCAAAGCTCATCATAACAAATTTAAACGGACTATACAAATCTTTTTTGTTAAAGAACCTTGGGAAACTCACTGAAAATGATTCAATAAACAGTCTAGCTTTACCTAAATGCTTTGCCTTAGAAACAAAATGAAGGTATGGATGACATTTTTGCAGAATAGAATTGATCTCACAAACATTTGGCTTCATACACATTAGCCCCTTACACTAGGAGCTGACAGTTATTCAGATTAGTCTAGCAGTGATGAATTCTTTAAAAGACTGTTACCGAGAATACAAAGTGGAATGCACAAATAAAATCACCTTTACTTTGTTATTAGACTTGCTCTGACTTTTCAAGATTCTATCGATATATAAACTTAGTATTTCTACATTGGTACAAAGAACATTAATTTGACTTAATGTTAAATTAAGTTAATGGCAATCAACCTATCAATATTTACTGAATGATTACTAGACACAGTATTAACCATATAAAGGGAGTGAAAAATTGTATATATATGTGTATGTGTGTGTATACACACACAATGAGGTAATAAATATATGTGTGTATATATATGTGTATGTGTAGACATAAAAATATAAGTGTGTATATATATATACACACACACATATATGCATGCCAGGGACTACTGCCAGGTACCTTACATTTGTTATTTTGTTATTTCAGTGTGCATATTCCATTATTTTATCATATAAAGTGATTATATTTAATCTCATAAGATTGATCATAATAAGTAAGAAACCACTACAAATTATAGAGATGCCTTTTGAACATTCTTGTGAGAATAAATTGGAGTTATAGTTCTAGGTAGGTGAAGGATATTTTAGGAAGTATTTACTTTTACTAGCTCACCAACATTTGTACTATGCTTACTATTCCCAGGCACTGTTTTCCAGACAAGGAAACTAAGACAAGAGAAATTAAGTAACTTTTATGTAACTTGTCCACGGTCATATAAGCATTAAAAAAGGATTTCCATCAGGCCACCAGGCTTCAAAACTTCTGTCCTCGGTCACTGAGCTTTCGCTGTTACTTCCTGTATCAAAGGAATATTCTCATTTTCAGGCCATCAACTTTCTGATATCTTTGGCATGAGTATGTTTTAAGCCATGACACTATTTTTCCCTAGGCTTAAAAAAACAAAACAAAACGAAACTCTGAGGCTTGCCTTATATTTAAATTAACAAAAAATGATATTCTAACTTGTACAAGAGGAAAGGTAGAATTTGGAAAACATTCTACAGTTGCTTCTGATATGGGACCCCAACGTGATCTTTGAGAACTACTAACACAAAGTAAGCACACATTTTTCTCTAAATAGTTAAGAGTTAGAGCAGAGTTTCACATCAACAGAAGAGGAGGAAAATCAATTACGGCAATTGATACAGGTGAGAGGAATGCAAAAGGCTGGGTGAAGAAGGTACAGTGTTCTGTTTCCTCTTCAGAAAAGTTAGATATGGCAAACAAAGACAGCCAGGGTAAACAAAGAAGTCTCAATTATAAATGAGACTGCCGACTAACTACTTCAGTTGTATTTACACACAGTCTTAGAAAATATATATAACATTCATGATATTTACTTCCAATATAGTTTAAAAGGTAAAGTAGGACATACCACACTATTAAGTTTATAAGTCTACCGGCCCCTTATTTTTAAAAATCAGAAATATATGTGATAAGACAAGTTTTAACAGATTTATTTTAAGATGAGTGACTAAAATGGAAGCAATCTGATTTTAAGGATTTAAAGCCTTTAAAGTAATGGCACGAGAGGTTATCTCCTCTGGAAAAAAAATTAAACTGAGAATTAGAAAAACTATTATTAAGGGCTTCAAAAAAACCTTACTAAACAGTTTTTTTAAGATTATTTATTTATTTATTCATGAGAGGCAGAGACACAGGCTGAGGGGGAAGCAGGCTCCCCACAAGGAGCCCCATGTGGGATTTGATCCCAGGATCTCAGGATCACCAAAGGCAGACGCTCAACCACTGAGCCACCCAGGCGTCCCCCTAGACAGTTTTTTCATGTCTCAAATTTATCAGTGGGGAAAGAAGGAAGGGAAGAAGGAGAAAGTAACTAACAGCCAATTTCACTTAATGCTGTCAGAGAAATGTTGCCAAAATATTTTGTAAATGAAATAATTTGTTTAAGCAGCAGGGGGAGCTCAGGCATTGTTATTTTGTTTGTTCCTCAAGGGTAGTGAATGTTTCTGGTTGCTGCGTACAGGGAGAACTTCATTTAATTTTAAAATTACAAATTTTATGCATTCTCTTTCTGTTATTTAATGATCTTTAAAATTCTTAACTAAGGTTTAATGTTAAAAGCTGACTTAGACAATTTAATATACGATATCTTGAAGGATGTTTAACATTTGGCATTTCCCATGTTAGCATTAATACACCCTCAGCTAATTCATTAAAAGTGAGCCAACAATTCATGTAACTACATGGCTATAAACACAAAGAAAAGACTGGGTAACAAATATATCATTTACATTATTTTTTTGTCATTTACATTATTTTTATTTTATTTTTTTATTTTATTTTTTTTATTTATGATAGTCACACAGAGAGAGAGAGAGGCAGAGACATAGGCAGAGGGAGAAGCAGGCTCCATTCCCTGGGAGCCCGACATGGGATTCGATCCTGGGTCTCCAGGATCGCGCCCTGGGCCAAAGGCAGGCACTAAACCGCTGCGCCACCCAGGGTTCCCTGTCATTTACATTATTAATTAAATGTTTGAAGTGTCACAAATGTAAAGGAACCAAATTCTATTATACTGCCTTTTTTTTTTTTTTTTTTTGTCTATTTGTACTCTAAGAAGATACTTCACGGTAGAAACTTTTCTTTTTACTCAAAGGGTCAGAATGAATGCAAAAATTATTGACAGTCTCTTACATCCAATCTTGTCAACTTTCTAAAAATTCACTCTTCACACAACAGCCAAAATAGTCTTTTTAAAATTCAATGGTCATTATCACTCCTTTTCAGTAATTCCTCAGCTCTCAGAATAAAGATCAAAGTCCTTAATTTGGCTTACAAGACCATAAATGATCTAACTAATCCTTTTCTTTCTAGCTTCAGATCTTGCCAAACTATCCGTTTGATCTCTGAACTCCAGTCATGGACATCTAGTTCCATAAACAGTCCACATTCTCTCCACCACAGAGCCTTTCAACATGCTGGTCCCAAAGCTGAGAATGTTCTATGTCATGTACTGCTGACACTATTCATCCACCATATCCTCATGCAAGTCACTTTGTCAGACAAGCCTTCCTGATACAGGTAGGTTCAATCCTCTCTAAATTCTGTTCTTGGCAACCCTGGGTGGCGCAGCGGTTTAGTGCCTGCCTTTGGCCCAGGGCGCGATCCTGGAGACCCGGGATCAAATCTCACGTCGGGCTCCCAGTGCATGGAGCCTGCTTCTCCCTCTGCCTCTGTCTCTGCCTCTCTCTCTCTCTCTCCCTCTCTTTCTCTCTCTCTCTCTGTGACTATCATAAATAAATAAAAATTTAAAAAATAAATAAATTCTGTTCTTATGGCTCCCTATACTTTTCCTTTTTGCCATTTGCATGGCCAGTAAATTAATATTTATAACTGACCACTATATCAGAAGCTTCACAAGGACAGGGCATCTCTCTTCTGCTCTGGTTTCGATTTGCAGAGTCTATTACAGGAATTGTTTGTTGTGTCCTAGTCGGCTGGGGCTGCCATAACAAAATACCATAGCCTGTGTGGCTTCAACAGAAGACATTTATTCCTCATAGTTCTGGAGGCTAGAAATCTGAGGTCAAAGTGGCAGTATGCTCAGGTACTGGTAAGACCTCTCTTCTTAGCTTGCAGATGGCTGCCTTCTCACTGAGATCTCACATGGTGGACAAAAAGAATGATATCTCTCTTTTGCTTAGAAGGCCACACTATTTACAAGTTAGGACCCTATCCTTAAGATTTCATTTAACCTAAATTACCTCCTAAAGACGTATCTCTAGATACAGGCACACTGGGGAATAAGACTTTACCATGAACTTGTAGAGGCAATACCATTACGTCTATATAGCATGTGAAAAGATTAAGCATGAAATAAATATATGCTAATATTAACAAAAGGGAACATAAAAGTATTTAAAAATAAGCAATATAAATATGATTTATTTCCATATTATAGCCATTGAAAAAAGGTCATCAGGTTAATAAAGTCAGAGAGAAAATGAGCAAAATATGTAGCCAAAAAAGGTATATAATCCAAAACTCAATGCAACATTCGGTGATCATATAATGGCAAATGGTACGGGCAATGAAGTTTTAAAGCTGAAACACTTGATAGTCTATAACTGAAAAAGAGTCATAGCCAAATAATTATAATCCTTTAAAATAAGTGTCGGACCATTCCGCAGTCCCCATTTTCCTCAACTCACTAGAACCTGGTACTTGCCCCTCTTACCCCCTCAACTACAATGAACGCTGACCAATGATCTCCTCTTTGCTAAAGCCAATGCACACTATTAATTGTCATGCAGGGTCTCTATATATGGCCAGTCTGTGTGGCAATTCTACCCAAATCAAGGAGACACCCTTCCCAGGCCGGCACCCTACAGAACTGTGCAGTGTACAGCCTATACATTGAAGCCAGTGTCTGGTCTTTGACCACTCCCCACAATACCCAATGCTATTAACTAATCCCTCTTCCTAGAAAATACCCATCCATTGAATTGTGTAACACTGTATCCAGATTCTCAGTCTTACCTTTCTTGTTCCTCTCTTTTTCTACTGTGTGAGCTTTGATCCTTTAAATGCTCCTAGGCCCCCTTCTCAGTCCATTCACACTCTGCATGGTGATCTCGTGCACTGTCATAGTGGCACTCTCCATTTGAATGCTGATGACTCCCAAATCCACACTTTTAGTTCACATCTCTGTTCTTAATTCCACATCCTTAGAATCAGCATCCCCCCAGATATCTGTTGGAATGTTCTACAGGCCACAAAAACTTGACATGTCCAATGGTATAACAAAACGGACTAAAAAACTAAAACTGAGAACAACATTCCTAGCCATTAGCCAAGACTCCACAATGGGAGAGCATTTCTGTCAATTCATTTTTATGTTTTTAGGGTTTTTGTTATTTTTATTTTTATTTTCATTTTTGCTGTTATTTTTATTTGATTTTCGTTTTTGCTCCTACTTCATGTGTCTCAGGCCTGAAGAATGGGTAGGAAACCTCTTTTCTCCCTATGAACATTGTAAACTGTCTCAACATTCCATTCCAAATTCTCTCTTGCATGCCTTACTACCTGCCAGTGGCTAGAAAACTAAAGTTCAAATATCCCACATTCCCTTACAGCTCAAGTTTCACACATGAGAGCTTCCACCAAGCTGATATACCTCCTCAGTCTTATGAAAGCAGAAATGATGACTGTATTTGTGCTGGTTCTTCTAGCAAGCTTTGTTTTGCAGGTATTTGGTTATTTTTCATTGAAAGTTACTGTGATCCCAGTATCCAGTTTGGTGGGACTGAGAAGCAGAGTGTGAGACCTTCATTTCTTGGCATTTGACAGGGCTCAAGAAATGTGGTCCTTGAGCCTAAAGCTATGGATGCTGTCTCCCCAGTTTCCTGATCCTCTATGTTGTTCTGAGGGCCATTTCAAGTCTGCATGGGGTGTTGAAGACAGGACACATAGTCCGAGGTTCACTCATGGTGAGGAGATTCTAAGGGGGACTTCCTACATAAATCTGGGTTTTAATTTCAGTATAAGGGTGAACGAACAATAAATCTGTTGCTCAGAGGAATACAGAAGGAAACTTGCTAATGTCAACTCTGGTATTCAGTAAAAGGAAAGGAAAAAAATCCTCCCCTAGGGCACAGAAGAATTTTTTACACAAAGAGTACAAGACATGAAGGAGATGATTAATAAATTCAACTACAGTACATGATGAACTTCTGTTCATTAAAAACTACCACAAAGAGCAAAATACCAGTTACACAAAGTGGCAAAAGATATTTGCATTAGAAAAACCAATCAAGGATTAGTATTTAGAATACATTAAAAAAAAAAAAAACTTTAAAAAAACCAAAGCAAAACCACCTACCAAAAAACAGGCAAGAAAAAAAAGACATCTTACAGAAAACACAAACAGTCTCAGAGATGAGATGTTGAATGCTGGTGACGATGTAGGATGACAGCAATGCTCAACCACCACTCATAGCCTTGTCATTTGAAAACAGTTTAGTGCTGCCCGATGAGGTTGCATACGTACATGCCCTAGGATGCTCTTACCTTTACTCTTAGAAATACACTCCTACCCGTGTGTGCCAAAGTATGTACAAAAGAGCTCATAATAGCACTGTTTATATGAGCAAAACAAGATCAAACCCAAATGCCTATCAAGGGTGGAATGAATTATACACCGTGATATATTAATATACCAGAACACCACACCAAAGTGAGAATAAGTGGGGATTATACTAAATAGGGCGATTTAAGTGAAAGCACCAATTTCTGGAAGAAGACCCACTTACAGTGTGATTTCATTTACAGAAATTAAAACAACACAACCCTTTCAGAAACAAACTTATTTTATACACGGTGTTTTTAATTGTATAGTTAATTTAATCAGAAATAAAGATCATTTGATAGGTGATAAAAGTAGCATTCTTTTAGCATAGCATCTGATAAAATCCATCTGTAAAAATGTAAAGCATTTCTATAGTTTATTTTCTTTGCATTTCTATAGTTTAAATAAAGATTGAAAGAGAATCAAATATCACTATACCCATTATCCAGTTTAACAAATACACGACCATTACTTTATAATTTTTTTTTAAGATTTTATTTATTTATTCATGAGAGACACATACACACACACAGAGATAGAGAGAGAGAGAGGGAGAGAGAGAGGGGCAGAGACACAGGCAGAGGGAGAAGCAGGCTCCATGCAGGGAGCCCAATGTGGGGCTTGATCCTGGGTCTCCAGGATCACACCCTGGGCTGCAGGCAGCGTTAGACCACTACTTTAAAAGCACCCTCAAAATGCTCCATTACAGACTTCTCCTTCCTCCCAGACATAATGATATTGATTTATTCTTAAACCTAGTTTTATATATGTATGTGTTATTTTACATGCATATTATATATTTTAATATTTTATAGAAATACAAACATTGAATATCTATTCATTTCTATAAGTATATATTTAACATAAGTTTTCTTATATGTATTTTATTTTGTAAGACAGTTTCAATAGTTATATATACGTATATTCTTATTTAAGAATACGAAGTTATGGAGACAAATGCAGATTAGTGGTTACCTGGGGCCAGGCATGGGTGCGGGGCAAATGGGCCTGAGGAATCTTTCTGTAGTAATGGCAAGCTTTAAAACTGTATTATAGTGGTGTTTGCCCAACTCAAATATTTACTAAAAGCCATTTAACTGCATTTTTATAATGAGTAAATTTCATGGTTTACAAATTATACTTAAAAAGTGTGTGTGTGTGTTTGGTCCTCCTGAGAGGTCTTCCTTGACTAGCCTAGGCAACAGTTTGTTCACATCCCTCTGTTACTATACCTATCAAATCAGGATACACTGCTTGGCCTGTTTTCAACTACAGTTTAAAGTTCTTAAAAAATAATAATAATAAATAAAAACAAAATAAAGCTCCTAGAGAGCAAGAATTTTTTTTTGTATTCTGCATCACTCTTCCGCAACCCATCCCAATACATCCCAAAGTAGCACTTAAAATTTTCTCACTCACTATTAAATGAATTAATGACTGGGAGTTCTGCTGGTAAATGAGAGTATCAGCCACTCTATTGAGAAGGTGTATGGTGAAAGAGAGTGGTCTAGTTTCATTCTTCTGCATGTGGATGTCCAATTTTCCCAGCACCATTTATTGAAGAGACTGTCTTTCTTCCAATGGATAGTCTTTCCTCCTTTGTTGAATATTAGTTGACCATAGAGTTCAGGATCCACTTCTGGATTTTCTATTCTGTTCCATTGATCTTTGTGTCTGTTTTTGCGCCAGTACCACACTGTCTTGATGACCACAGCTTTGTAGTACAACCTGAAATCTGGCATTGTGATGCCCCCAGCTATGGTTTTCTTTTTTAAAATTCCCCTGGCTATTCGGGGTCTTTTCTGATTCCACACAAATCTTAAAATAATTTGTTCTAATTCTCTGAAGAAAGTCCATGGTATTTTGATAGGGATTGCATTAAACATGTAAATTGCCCTGGGTAACATTGACATTTTCACAATATTAATTCTGCCAATCCATGAGCATGGAATATTTTTCCATCTCTTTGTGTCTTCCTCAATTTCTTTCAGAAGTGTTCTATAGTTTTTAGGGTATAGATCCTTTACCTCTTTGGTGAGGTTTATTCCTAGGTATCTTATGCTTTTGGGTGCAATTGTAAATGGGATTGACTCCTTAATTTCTCTTTCTTCAGTCTCATTGTTAGTGTATAGAAATGCCACTGACTTCTTGGGCATTGATCTAAATGTGAGACAAGATTCCATCAAAATCCTAGAGAAGAACACAGTCAACACCCTTTTTGAACTCGGCCACGGTAACTTCTTGCAAGATACATCCACGAAGGCAAAAGAAACAAAAGCAAAAATGAACTATTGGGACTTCATCAAGATAAGAAGCTTTTGCACAGCAAAGGATACAGTCAACAAAACTAAAAGACAACCTACAGAATGAGAGAAGATATTTGCAAATGACGTATCAGATAAAGGGCTAGTTTCCAAGATCTATAAAGAACTTCTTAAACTCAACACCAAAGAAACAAACAATCCAATCATGAAATGGGCAAAAGACATGAAGAAAAATCTCACAGAGGAAGACATAGACATGGCCAACACACACATGAGAAAATGCTCTGCATCACTTGCCATCAGGGAAATACAAATCAAAACCACAATGAGATACCACCTCACACCAGTGAGAATGGGGAAAATTAACAAGGCAGGAAACCACAAATGTTGGAGAGGATGCAGAGAAAAGGGAACCCTCTTACACTGTTGGTGGGAATGTGAACTGGTGCAGCCACTCTGGAAAACTGTGTGGAGGTTCCTCAAAGAGTTAAAAATAGACCTGCCCTACGACCCAGCAATTGCACTGTTGGGGATTTACCCCAAAGATACAGATGCAATGAAACCCAGGGACACCTGCACCCCGATGTTTATAGCAGCAATGTCCACAATAGCCAAACTGTGGAAGGAGCCTCGGTGTCCAACGAAAGATGAATGGATAAAGAAGATGTGGTTTATGTATACAATGGAATATTACTCAGCCATTAGAAACGACAAATACCCACCATTTGCTTCAACGTGGATGGAACTGGAGGGTATTATGCTGAGTGAAGTAAGTCAATCGGAGAAGGACAAACATTATATGTTCTCATTCATTTGGGGAATATAAATAATAGTGAAAGGGAATATTAGGGAAGGGAGAAGAAATGTGTGGGAAATATCAGAAAGGGAGACAGAACATAAAGACTCCTAACTCTGGGAAACGAACTAGGAGTGTGGAAGGAGAGGAGGGCGGGGGGTGGGGGTGAATGGGTGACGGGCACTGAGGGGGACACTTGACAGGATGAGCACTGGGTGTTATTCTGTATGTTGGCAAATTGAACACCAATAAAAGATAAATTTATTATTAAAATTAATTAATTAATTTAAAAAAGAGGTGTGAAATTGCATCATATTCTGAGGGAGGAACAAAGGCAGCAAAGAGAGAGAGGAGTTTAGAGTACTTGCTCTGGACCCTGGACGTTAAGTCCAATTCTAACTGTACTGCTTAGAAAAAGTATAATCTGGGGCAAACTGTTTAATTGTCTGTGCCTCAGTTTCCTTATGTATGAAGTGGAGATTATCTTCCTCAAGACAATCTATTCTTATACTATAAGGAATAATATAAAACATTTAAAACAATGCCTAACCAATAAACCTAGCAAAAGGTACTTGACATCATTAATCAGTAGGGAAATGCAAATTAAAACTACAATGACATACCAATATACATTTACCAGAATGGCTAAAATTACAAAGTCTGAAAATACCAAGCATGGACAAAGATGGAGAGCAAGTGAAATTCTCATCATTACTGTTGGAAATAAACATTCACTTTGGAAAACTGGTAGTGTTTCTAAAGAAATTAAAATCTACCTATTTTAATGACCCAGGAAGGAATACTGACCAATGACGTTTAGAAAGATGCAGTTTAGGACTTGAATGAAGGGGGCTGTGACTAACTTCCCAACAGAACCCTGGAAAGCTCCCTAATTTAGATTTTGCATGATGGACAAAGGCAGGAAAGGCCTCAAAAGGCCTCGTTGCCTCCTTTTAGGATTGCAGTTGAGATTTACAAGCCTATAAAGTGAAGTAATATTTGTAAAGCATTTAGAAACAATGCCTGGCATAGCATGTTGTACTAATATTTGATAAAGAGATTTTTTAAAAATACCTACTCTGTGGGCCCCCAGAATTCATTCTTACATATATACCAAAAAAGAAAACACAAAACGTAAACACAGAAGGTCTTTTACAAGAATATTGATAGCAGTTTTATTCATAACCCAAAACCAGAAATTCAAATGTCCACCCAGAGGAGAAAAATGATAAACTGTAGTAGATCCATAAATGATAAGTGGCATATTCCCTAGTAAAAACAAACAAACAAAAAACCCCAAAAACTATAAATACAAAACATAAATGTATCTCTAAAACATTACGCTGAGCAGAATAAGTCAGGTACAAAAGAGTAGACGCTATATATTTCTATGTGAACAAAGGCAAAACTATTGTACAGTGACAGACATCAGTATAGTGAGGTGCTATGAGAGGGAGAGAAGTGGCTAGAACAGGGCAACACAACTTTCCGGAGTGATGGGAATTTATACCTTGATCTGATTCACAGCAGGAAGGACTGAAAACATTTACCAAGTTGTACACTTACTTTTTTTTTTTTTCATTAACTCTATGTATTATTTACAAAGCAAAATACTCCTAACATTACAAGGTTTTTTCCCCCAATTACAATGTTTTATCCATTTTTAAAAAGTATCTTTGGGCAGTAAGTATGCAACCAAATTATCTACTACTATCAATTCCAGGAAATAATCACAATTACTCATGGCTGAGACCAAAAAAAAAAAAAAAAAAAAAACCCAAAAAACAAAAAACAACTAATAAGAATGTTTTAAAACCCAAGTGTCTCTCAAAGAAGGGGAAGCAAACAATGACAGGTGATTATAGCCTCTCTGCTGGAAGGAGAACTCCTTATAAAATCTATGGATCACTATCTAGTATGTACTTCTCTCATCCTACCTCTTTCATAATACTCTTAGAGAAGTTTCATAATACTCTTAGAGATCTTACTTTTGCTGTTTGAAAAGCATTACCAGGATGCTCAATTAAATGCTTTTAAATATTATTCAGGTTTTCCTATTGACTTTCAAATCACCCATGAACTTCCTCTTCTAGGCCCACATTAAATACTAAATATATATGTTCATACACACAGAAATATGTTTATACATACATAATACATATACACACATGCAAATATATATGTATTTATACATATATATAAAAAATAGGTTCTCCATTTCCTACTAGGATATTGAACTTAATTGTGTGCTGACTACCAAGGTTCATTCATGGTGGGGATAAGAAAAACACTGACCATTATCTTCAACTTACATCTATGATATTCCACTTAAAACTTTAAGGGCAAAAAAAAAAAAAAAAAAAACTTTAAGGGCATGTTAATGTCAGCAGCTAAAGGTAAAATTAATTTTAACCGTGGAAGATGGGATGTCTTCTGAATACCACTTTGAAATGTTTTCAGTGGTAAAGTCAAATAAGGTAAAAGAACCTAAGCCAAGTGTGAAGGGATAGGTGTGCACCTGTGTGCATGCTCACAGCATTCAGATACGAGAAAATTGTTTGAAGACCAGAGTTCACACTACTTACCGTAAAGATCTGATCCTCAAGGTGTTTCATGAAACAACCAGAACTTGCTATACATTTTCTGCATTTCCAACAACGAAGAAAACTTAGGTCTTCTTGATTATGATTTCTAGTGATCAATTCTTCACTTCTTTTCATCTGTGGAAAAAATAATACACTTTTAAAATGTTGAACTGTGTCAGATTAAATTTGATTTTTCTAAACCCTCACCACAATACTAGCTACATGGGGAACAGAAGAAAGAGAATTATCATTTATTGAGGTACCTACTAGTTACCAGGTCTTAGGCTAGCAGCCCTCTATAAACTATGCCCTGGATTGAAAGTTCCATTTAATTATGATGATGATGCATTTTGTTACTGACTACCAACTTTTTTTTTTAATTTTTTTTAAATTTATTTATGATAGTCATACAGAGAGAGAGGGAGAGAGAGGCAGAGACATAGGCAGAGGGAGAAGCAGGCTCCATGCACCGGGAGCCTGACGTGGGATTCGATCCCGGGTCTCCAGGATCGCGCCCTGGGCCAAAGGCAGGTGCCAAACCGCTGTGCCACCCAGGGATCCCCTTATTTCACTTTTGTAGAGATTTTTACATCTATTTCTTTCCATCTTTCTCTCACTAAAAGTCATAAAAGGCAATTGATGAAGGCTCAATTAAATAAGTTAGTACAGTGGCATTAATAGAGTCATAACAAAGAACTAGACATGTTCTTTTCAATAGATTTTAAATACCACAGCATTAAAATTTAAATATAATACAATTTATTGAGTTGTAGTTAATTATGTAAAAATGGGAATTACTTACTTAAAATTTATGGCAAAAATTCTTTATCCTGAACGCAGTAATTTCTCTTGTATATTATACTCAGTGGAACCGTTACTATTCTACATCTTGAGGTGGATGTAGTCAAACAAAAAGACTTAGAGAACACTCCTATCAATTTTGTAGTCTATTTTTACACTGGAGATTTTATGTAAATAATGTAAATTAAACCAGTCTGGCAGAAGAGTTTCACACTAATAAGGAACCCAAAATAGGTGGAGTATTTTTAATAACCTGCATGATAACTATTTATTAGGAAGAAACGAAATGTTTATTAAGCTATCCAGAAGGGACTGACAGGTTCCCCGGCCACACTTCTTCATTTTTCATTCATTCATTGAACATTTACTGACAGCTAACCAAATGCCACACAGTGGGCCAAACTCTGGGGGCGATAGGCTGAGTAACACTCACTTTCTCTCGTGGAAGTGCTCACTGTGCTATAGCTCAACAGTTTTCTACCCCCAGCTCATCACAACCTCTTGGGAAACTTTAAAAACTGATGCCGAGGCCCCACTCCTAGAAATTTTGGCTTATGTGGATGTGGGGAGGGAGTGAGGAGTGGGGACTTTTAAAGAAGTTCCCCAGGTGATCCTGTAGTATGGTCAGGGTGAAGACAGTGATGTACTACACAGCTATTGACTAAACTGCAACAGATGTAAGGGTTGTAAAAGAGGGAACACAGATGAACCTTAACCAAATTGAAAGGATTTAAGGAACCCTGCCTGGGAGAGCATGGCATGCCCCTCCTGCAGCCTGTCTAGCTCTGACCTTCAGGTAGCTAATCCCAATTTTGTCTCCATGGACATCCTTAGAGCCCATCTCAGTCCAGCTGACTACTCTGTTTAAACTATGTGCTCAGGGTGCTTGGGTGGCTCAGATGATTAGGCGTCCACCTGCGGGTCAGGTCATGATCTCTGGGTCCTGGGATGGAGCCCTGTGTCATTGGGTTCCTTGCTCAGCAGGGAGTCTGTTTCTCCCTCTGCCTCTCCCCCTGCTCATGCTCTCTCTCTCTCTCTCTTTCTCTCTCTCTCTCTGTCTCCAATGAATAAATAAAATCTTAAAAAAAAAATGATGTCCTCAACAATCGCAATATCTTAATTTGTAAATGTCCTATCTCCTCTTGCTTGATGTGCCCTTCTTCATTGTTGAAACCCTCTTTTACTTAACTCCTTTGGCACTCCTTCCTTCTCTCTATATCCTTTTTAGTGTCTTATGCTCTCATGTCCCTCTTAACCACAAGTGGTTCTCAGCCAGGAATGTGGACTACAAGGAGGGGTCCTATCAGAATCAGGGATGGAGAAACTCCCAATCTGCCTATGCTCCCTCACTCCTTAAGATCCACACACATCCCCTTGTTTCTCCACCCCTCCCCCACGTATCCAGATTTTTCCATGCTTTCTTGGGGTGCAAGTATGTACTTAGAAAAAACTCCGTAGATGAGTCTACTAAGTCTTCACTGAAAATTACACTTTGTGACAAGTCCTATATCGATGATTTCTAAAATCTATATATCTAATTTTTAGCTTATTCCAAAGCTCTAGAGAAATAATTTTAAATTCCAGATGGCAACTGCATATCTCCAAATGGATCTCTTTCAAGGGCCTTTGTACTACTGGCTGTTTGCTGTCTAGATCTATGCTACCCTATATGGTAGCCACTAGTCAGATATATTCGGAGCCCTTCAAATGTGGCTAATTTCAACTGAGATGTGCAGAAAATGTAAAGTACACACTGGATTTTGAATACTAATAGGAGAAAAAGAATGCCAAATATCAATAGTTTTACATTGAGTTCATGTTGAAATATTTTCAATATACTGAGTCAAGTAAACTATTGTGTAAATGTCAATTTCACATTGATTTTAAATTACATATGCGACTTGTGTCATGCTACATTTGGATAAGATTTGTCCAGACCTCCTCCTCGAAGGTGTTTGCATCCTCCTTCTCACTCAGATCTCGGCTCAAAGTCATCCCCCTTCAGCATAGTATACTGAGCACCTGGGGGAGCTTATTTAAATGTAGGTCCCGGGGCCACATTCCCAGAGATTCTAGTTCAGTGTTTCTACAGTAGGAATTGGCATATTTAACAAGCACACTAGGTTATTATTAGAGTGATCCAAAGACCACACTTTGAGAGATACCATCCTACAGAATACAGTCTGTGCTCCATATTTTGTCAAACACGGTCCCCTGGGTAGCTCAAGGGATTTATGTGATGGGACTGTTGTGAACCTGACTGCAGTGGCGTTCATATGAATCTATACATGTGATAAACTGCCCAGAGGTAAATACACACACACACACAAATACACAAAAGAGCACACGTAACTGGTGAGATCTGAATAAAGTAAACAGTATGAAGGGGTATGCAGATCTTCCCACGAACCTACAATTCACAATTCACAGACCTACAACTATCTCAAAATAAAAAGTCAGAAAAAACTTTTACTATATACATTAATAACTCAAAATTTTACAAGGTCATAGTATTTTTTACCAATTCAATGTCCTGACATACTTATGTAATCCTCCATAATGCCTCTTCTCTGCATACTTTTTGATTGCCTCTTCGTACAAGGAATATTTTCTACAAGGAGAATGAGAGTATCATATAGCCTTTCCTCTTCAAAAAAAATCCAAAAACCAAAAAACAAAGCCTTTTTACACCCTTAAGATCTGACTCCAACCTGTTTCTCAAGCCTTGGCATCCCCTCCATGAGTACCCTACCGCCAACACTAATACAGATATTTGTGCAGTTCCCTAAAATTATTTTTTCCACTCTCATACTTTCAAATTTGTTTTTCTTTCTGTAATATCATTTCTCTTTCCTCTGACTTTAGGTTAATAAGTACTTTTTACCCTTGAAGGCTGAACTCAAATTTTTCTTTCACAGACACTTCCCAGGAAAACACAATTACCCCCTTTTCCATGCTCTCATAGTACCTTGCAGCACCTCTGCAGCAGCACTAGTCATGCTGTACTACACTTACCTCTGTGTATGTGTGTCCTATCAGTAACTACAAGTTCCTAAAAAGCACAGTATTCTATTCAACTCTATATCTTTCCAATCAAACATGGTACCTGGTACCAAAAAAAGACACTCAACAAACATTTGTTGAAATCAAATCAACAAGATCTGGGAGACAGTTCAGCTTACAAAATGTCTTTTTCCATTATCATGGGTTAAGATGTCTGGCCAACTGTTAGTGGGACAAACCAAATAGAAATCCTTTTGCAAGGATGTGAGGAGTACAAGAAATAAAGCTATGTTTATATATATCTGAGCTTAAAAGGAAAACTGGAGGTTACCCAAAAGTGATATAAAAGAGCTGAGGTAGCTTCTGTCAAAGAATTTATGCTACAAGAAAGAGTCAAATATGGTAAATGAACCTATTTAACAGAATGGTGGTCTTTGGATAAATCTGAACACAGCGTGTTTATTGGCTCATCCGACCTCAGCACCCTAGATATTAGTATTGGTTTTAGGAAGAGGGAACTGTATAAGCCAATAGCTGAAAACTGGTTTCTGAACTCTGTGACACACTGAAGTCTTAACAATTTTGGGCAGCAGACATCTACACCACATGGCTTTAATCTCTGAGGACTTGGGGGTAGCAACTAGAATACTACTGAAACAAACAGAATAGACACCGGTGATCTTGGGAAACAGTATAACACAAAAATAAACTTACTGCTGAGTACATATGGCTGTCTCACAATGCTCAGAAATACACGCAGGGAGTGTGCAGGGGGGCTGGGTTCTGAGTCAACAGATGCAGATACAAACTGTAGAATTCTCTCTTTTTTTTTTTTAGATTTTATTTTCATTTATTCATAAGAGACACACAGAGAGAGGCAGAGATATAGGTAGAGGGAGAAGCAGGCTCCCCCCAAGGAGCCTGATGTGGGACTGGATCCCGGGACTCCAGGATCACACCCTGAGCCAAAGACAGATGCTCAACCTCTGAGCCACCCAGGCATCCCCAAATTGTAGAATTCTAATACTATTGTTCATATGACTGCAGTGCAACTTACAAGTGGGTAAGGCCTTAGGAATTCAGGGCTACGGGCACCTGGATGGCTCAGTCAGTTAAGCTTCAGACTCTTGATGTCTGCTCAGGTCATGATCTCAGGGTCATGGGAACAAGCCCTGCATGGGGCTCTACACTCAGTGGGGATCCTGTTTGAGGATTCTCTCTCTCTCCACCTACCCCACTCCCTGCTCATGCTCTCGCGCTCTCTCTCTTGCTCTCTCTCTCTCTCTCTTTCCCTCTTTAGCTCTCTAAAATAAATAAGTAAACCAAAAAAAAAAAAAAAAAAGGAATTCAGGTATAATACTTTCTGTTTGCTTTTTCTCACAAATTCCTCATTTCTTACTCCAGTTCTCATCAGATACACACATTTTTCTAACATGGAGTGCTTCCCTAATTCTTCCCACCTATGACACAGGCTTTGTCATGCTAATCTTCTTAATCTCCTACCCCACTTGTGTCTCTTGGACCAAGCTAGCTGCTAATATCTGCTTGATTTTCTCCATGTTACCTGTTCAGAGATTTCCCCTTGGCTACCTTCACCACCTAACCTGATACTCTTGCTACTTTCTGGTATTTCTTCAATAAACTTGGAAATTTGGAAAATAATGTTTTCCTGAGTTATGCATATCTCCCAAATATCAATACATTTCATTACAGAATATCAAAGACAGCTGCATGAGTTAACATCACCACGATCCCCAGCAAAAAATAGTTATTTAACTATTGGGCCATAGTCAAGTTCATAGTGGTGGATACAAGTTTTCCAAAAGGCTCATTTCTCTTTAAAGCTAAAATTCTATCACCTGGAGCAAATACTGCCAAATATGCAAGTCCATGGTCTGTCAATCATTTAAGTAAAAACGGAATGTCATGGAAAAGTGTATGGTTCAGCTCTCAACTAAAACATCCAAAAGCGTTTTTCCTCAAGACCACCATCAGCCTCCAGCATACTACAGAAGTGCTTTATGCATTCTTTTTTTATTATTCACAGAGAGTATTAGAAAGGTATTTCAGAAGAAAGATTTAATAAGATCAATGATATGTACTGCTTCAGTAAACAGTTTTTTAACTGCATCTGAGAGCAGTAAAAATAAAATGAGTACTAGTATAATTTGTCACCAAAGCCTTGATTCTGCCAAGGGACCAGCAGTTTTATTTGCTATTGCTTTTGCATTAATAAAAAGGTTAGCACATTAAAAAAGGCACATGACATCTTAATATTACCAAGAAAACAGTTTGGCCAGATTCTCTGAAAAGTCTTAGAGACACAAGGGACTGTGGACCACATTTTGAGAACTGTTACTTTATGTAAAGCTACTGTCCCCAAAATGTTGCCTATTAAAATTTTATTTCTTACCAATAACCTTTAAAATATTTAAGAAGGGGATCCCTGGGTGGCGCAGCGGTTTGGCTCCTGCCTTTGGCCCAGGGCACGATCCTGGAGACCCGGGATTGAATCCCACGTTGGGCTCCCGGTGCATGGAGCCTGCTTCTCCCTCTGCCTATGTCTCTGCCTCTCTCTCTCTCTCTCTGCCCCCCTCTCTCTCTCTCTCTGTCATAAATAAATAAAAAAATAAATAAATAAAAAATTAAAATATTTAAGAAGGATTTATGAGTCCTGATGGGGAATTATATTAGTAAAGAATTAAGGTGAAATTTTCTGTAAAGCTAAATTATAAACTCCATAAAAAAGCTTTATTCCTTTTTCTACCTTTTGCCATTTACCCCTTTTCAGAGAAAAATATCAGCATTTGGCACAGAAATAATTCCACATTCCTGGGTCTTCAAGATTCCCCACCTTCTCAGTTGTTCTTAAGTTTAAACTGGACCTGAAGTAAACCAAATTATCCATTTTTAAAATTAATCTAAATCTAGAAAACATGAAAAACCACAAAACAACTTTAAAAATTAAAACAGAACTCAAAATATCTTCTCTAAAAACCATAAAGAGTAGGAAGGGAGGTCCACACAAACTTTATCAATCCTTTAAGAAATAGTCCTTATAACTTATGTAACTATATAACTTATTATAAAAGAATAGCTGTAAAAAGACTAGCTCCAAAAATATAATGTAACCTTGATGTACCAAGTAGACAAAGATACATAAAATGAGTGTAAGAAAATTATATACCATTTTTTTTTACAAACATAGATGCTAGAAGCCTAAATAAAACATTAGTCAATAGAACCCACTAATTAAAAGAACAAAGTATTTTGACCAAATAAGATTATTTTCAGAAATTCAAGGAAGGTACAAATGGAAAATGAATCTATTCAATATATTCAACAAGCTAAAAGATTCAAAGAAAAAAAATGCACACAACCACCTTAAAAGATGCAAAATGAAACTTGGGGTAAAATTCCACACTTAGTCATCATTAAAAAATGAAAATACTTAGCATTGTAGAAATGCTTAACTTGACAAGTTTATTGAAAACTTTAGCAATTATAATACTTGATCATGAAACTTTAAAAGCATTCCCTGAAAATCAAGAAAAGAAGACAATGATGCTCACTATTTACCATATAATTCAACTTCATAACAGAACTACTAGTTAACATAGTAGAAGGAAAGTAAATAAAAGGTTTAAGGACTGAAGAGTTAGTAAGTGAAAAGTAAACTAAATTTCTCTTCATGACATCATTTTTTTCTTTTTTGGGCTGCAGAAGTTTCCATCTTCTTAGGACTACATGAGTCACAGTGGTTAGCAGGTTCCTTGTTGCTTGATACTGAGGAGAATATGTATGGATAAACATTTGTATCATGTTCACACACACACACACACACACACACATACACACACACTTCTTTGTTCTCTTACCACGTTGCTCATTCTCTTGATTTTCATCTCAACTACATCACTTTCATTTACTTGGTATTGTATATAAAATTTTCATATGTTGGTATATGTATTTGGTTTATAATGTTTAAATTCAACTTTTTAAGACGATATTTACTTATTTACTTTTTTATTTGAGAGAAACAGAAAGAGAGCATGAACTCATGGGCAGGGGGAGGGGCAGAGAAAGAGGGAGAGAGAAAATCCCAAGCTGACTCCACCCTGAGCACCGAGCCTGACCCAGGGCTTGATCTCAGGACCCTGAGATCATGACCTGAGCTAAAATCAAGAGTGGACTCTTAACAGACTGAGCTACCCAGGCACCCCTAAATTCGACTTTTTGATTTACATTCAGTACTCCCAGTATTACTAATGAGCAGAAAGACACCCTCCCCAATTACATTTCTTACCAGTTTATACGGTGAGAATAAAATCATGGAAAATATTTTCCCACACTGTTCCCTTATTTGAAGGACATAGCGTGCTGCTGAAAGAAATCTGCTGGGACACCATGTTACATTTTAAAATAAGATAATGCAGTACTAGTAAATGTACTAATTCTAACGTAGTATTGGATTCTCAGTCTGGGCACCTATTTATGGGTACATGCACTCACTGTGAAAACTCACCAGGGTGTACACTTATGGTTCATTTATTCTTCTCTATGTAACAACTTTCAATATAAAAATTCCTTGAAAAGCTTGCAGTGATTTCAAAGTCAGTCCGTGCTTCCCCCTCCCCTATCATATAATCCCATGGTTGCTCCTATTTGAGAACAGTGGTGAAGAATGCTTGATATGGAGCAATGTCTACAGTGGAAACTTTCATCTAGTCCTGGTTACAAGGTCAGTTTTTGTGATACGTAGAAGTCAAGCAATTCCAATGGGAATGGGACAAGGAATCAAAGACGTGTTCTCCTACCTCTGCTTAGAGGGGGACTACCTATCTATTACCAAGGGAATAATTGGAGAGTGCGGAAAATGCAGGAGTGTGCCCCTGTTGCTCTCTCATTATAAAACTGAGATGTCGAAAATCAATTTATACATGGATAAATGCTCCTAGCCCCTTTCACCACCAAAGAATTTGTTAAATGCTAAAGAAGCCTTTTGTAATCCAAACCCTGAACAAATTGGAACGGGTCAAGATAGAAAGATCTAATGTAAAGACCTCTCACATAAGCATAAGAGTTCACAATGTGCAAACTCTTCACACTCACTTTCTTTTAACACATCAGACAACAACAAAAATTTTTTGTACTTCATGCATAGAACTATATATTCTCATTTTTGTACCAAAATGGTAAAGAATATTTTAAAGTAGTGACTTCCAGTAGTTTAATTATCTTTATATATTCTCATCTAATATTTGAGCAGAGGGAGGGAGAGATGAGTCAGTGGAACACAGGAGAATTTTAGGGCAGTGAAACTACAGTTTAGAATATTGTAATAGTGGATGCATGACGTTATATGTGTGTTAAAATCTATAAAACTATATACAACACAAAGTGCAGACCCTGATGTAAACAATGAAGTTAATTAAAAATATTTTATCTGGGCAGCCCAGGTGGCTCAGCGGTTTAGTGCCGCCTTCAGCCCAGGGTGTGATCCTGGAGACCCGGGATCGAGTCCCACGTCGGGCTCCCTGCATGGAGCCTGCTTCTCCCTCTGCCTGTGTCTCTGCCTCTCTCTCTCTGTCTCTCATGAATAAATAAATAAAATCTTTAAAAATAATAATATATCAACATCCGTTCAATTATGACATGTGCACACATCAACAAAAGATGTCAATAGGAGAAACTGCAGGTGGAGAGGGAATACATAGGAGCTTTCTTTATTTTCTGATCAATTTTTTTTGTAAGGCTATAACTGCTATAAAATTAAGTGCCTTAATTAAAAACATATAATTATTTTGATATCAAATAATAGCATTATTTACTCAAAGTTATTAGTACTAACAAAATAAGGTCAATTTACTTTTGCCTTGGTTATTTAAATAATTCAAAATAGCTCTCCCTCTGCTATTTGATATAAATATTGTTTTTTTATTTTTTATTTTATTTTTTTAATATTTTTTTTAAATATGAGAAAAATGTCTACATTGTCAGCATGATACCTGTTTTGGTTTACTTGAGATACTGTACCAGAATACCACAGACTGGGTGGCTTAAACAACAGAAATGTATTTGTTCACAGGTCTGGAGGCTAGAAATCCACTATCAGGATGCCGGAAATTTGGATTTCTCTTTCTAGCTTCCAGACAGCTGCTTTTCCCCCCCATATCTTCACATGGCCTTTTGGCTGTGCATGTACATTTCTGGAGCCTCTTCCCATTCTTATAAGGGTACCAGTCCTCTTAGATTATGGCCTTACCCTTATGACCTCATTCAACCTTAGTTACATCTTTAAAGGCCCTATCTCCAAATACTATCATATTGGGGGTTAGCATTTGAACACATGGATTTGATGGGGTGTTGGACACCAGGGTTCAGTCCATAACATTTCTTCTTCTGGTGCCCAAAATGCACAATCTTCTCACAAGGAAAACACATTCACTCTATCCTAACAGGTCCAAAAATCTTAACCCAATCCAGATTCAATTCCAATTCTCAAGTAGCATCTAAATCAAGTATGAGTGACACTTGAAGTATTCCTGGGGCAAAATTCTTCTACAGGTGTGAATCTGTGAAACCAGAAAAATAATGTGCTTCTAAAATAAAGTGGTGGGATAGTCAGGGGATAGACACAGTTCTATGCACAAAATACAAAAATGTTTTTTGTTGTTGGACTGATGTGTTAAGCTGTTAAAAAAAAAAAAAATCAATGCAAAGAGAAAAATTTGAAAGAAAAGACCAAAGCCCAGGGAAGTACAAAACCTAGCAAGTTAAATTTCTTGGATATTAAGGCTCAACAACAATTCTCTTGGGCTCAATGCTCGGCCCTTAAGGAACCACCAAGGTGGTGGTTTTGTGTTCTGTCCACTGCACAGGCAGCCGGGCACCCTTAGCCGTGGGAGGCAGTCTTGCCCCCGAGGCTATGAGCAATGACAGTCTGGCTGGATGAAACTGCAGAGGTGGGGATAGCCTTGCCCTCTGGGCCTGTGTCCTTGGGGCCTGGGCAAGCAGTGCCAATCCTGCTGATCTCTCAATTACCCTCACAGTCATTCTGCCTTTTCTGTGAAGGATAAGAGATGTTCGCAGCTGGGTAGCTCTCTTGTCCTATTTTGTAGGATCCCATAAATTTAAGAGTCTTTCTTTCCTCTATCCCCTTTCGTTCAAACTGGCAGTGTCTCTGCTGGGATAATCTCATCTCTATTCTTTGTATGTGTAGAGAAGGCTAATGAGATCCAAAGGTAATCTCTTTTTGGAGAAATTAGGACAATATTCCTACTGGTTTAGGGCCTGATGCTATGACCTCATTTAGCCTTAATTACCTCCTTAAAGTCTCTACCTCCAAACACAGTTATGTTAGGGCTTCAACATATGGATATGGGGTGGAAGGGAAACAATTCAATCCATAACAGTACCTAGAGAACCCAAGCCAGTCTTCTCAAATTTGACATTATTAGAGTGCTCAAGTTTTAATGTGTTTACTGTTAAAGAACATATAAAAGTTATGGCATACAAGAGAAAAATATTTAGTTCTTAATTCCTCAAAAGGTAAAAGTTATGTTACTGAATAAGAAAGAAATATCAAAAAGTCAGACAGCCAAAGAATTTAGAGATCTCCTATCAATTATTTATGAATTTCTTAACAATTAGCACCAAAGGATGTAACACTGGTAAAAATGTTGTGTGAGTAACACAAACCAAATGAGAAAACACTAAACTGATTTAGCCAATTCAGACCATCTCAGAGTGAATAATATTCTAACCTTTTTTTTTAAATTATTTTTTAAGAAAAAGCTAATGAAACTACAATAAGGGTTGATGTCAACCTCAAGTCTCAATAATACTATGTCAACTCAGTACCATATTACTATTATGTTATCTAAATGAAAAAGGATCTATATTCCTCTTGTCTGCTGAAGACTGGCTTGAAAGCAGTAGGTCTATAGATAAATACGCCAAAGGGAGTATATTTTCTGCGGAAGAGATAGGATTCCTCTTTAATGTACAACCTAAACAGACATCAGCTCTTATAAAGGAATGACACCTTGGAGAAAAATAAATAAATCCAGATGGACTGACAGTCTTATTCTGTTGCAATGATGACAGTAGTAAAAAATTGAAACTATTAAAAGAAATTTGAAAAGGTTTTTCTTTTAAGATTTTATTTATTTATTTGAAAGACAGACAGAGCATGATCAGAGGGAGGGACAGACTTCCCATTAAACACGAATCTAATGTGGGTCTCAATGCCAGGACCCTGAGATCGTGCCCTGAGCTGAAGGCAGATGTTTAACTGACTGAGCCACCCAGGTGCTGAGTTTCTTTTATATATGTGACTTTCCTGTATATATAAGGTTAATCAAAATATACTGATGTCTGGAAGGATTTTTTAGAGAATGACTACTAAAATCAGAGGCAAAATGACTTGCAAAATAGGTATATTCCACTACTGGTTAAGAAATTCACTGGTCATATCCTCTGGGGACTTAAATATGTGTATATGATTTTTTTTTCCTTAAAAGACTCATGGTATATTTTTAGCTTTTAGCCTAAGGCGTAGTTTGTCACCTAAAGGTTGTCTGCTGGAAATGTTTGGAACATTCTGTCTCCATAAAATGAGGAGGATTATTCTCCTTTTGTAATATAAGAGAATAGAATCTTCTTAATGAAAGAGAAATCTTATTGTTATATAGGACACAGTAACCCCAGAAATGAGCCACCATTATTTTGCTTTGGAACCATGATTGTGAACATGGATAGAACACCATATGTAGTAATGAGAGTAACCTGCACAGGTATCATTTTCTATGCTGATGCCATGACAGCTCCCCTTGCTGATGGTTGATCTAATGTGTGTTGTGAACAGAGAAGAATAAAAGGCCAAAGAAGAAAGTATTAATACACTGCAATCAATTGTCAGTGAAAACTTACATAAACAAATGACCTAGTGTTCAGAGCAGTAAACGGTCACTACATTTGTTTGTGACCTCTACAGTAACACATCAGGACCCAGGAAGCAACCCTATGTTAAAGCAGAAATTTAAAAGTGGTCCTCCAGCTATGACTGGATTCCTATGGAGTGTATATCCCCTATGTGGCTCAACAGCTATTTCTAGAACACACATTATTTAGTGAAGGCTAGCTTATGCAGCAATGCAGCATTCCTCTTCTGTTAGTTTTCAGTCTTTCTCAAGGGTCTCAGATCCTGTACAAGTACAAATAAGAGACTGAATTTCTAAACTGTCAATTCTGCAGTTCTAGACTTGGTAGCTACAGTGACTAAAATGGCAATTAGAGCCAGCAAATTATTAATTCTAAAAATATCTAAGTGATCAATCAGAAAGAGAGACCTCAGTCTTCTTCAGTAGCTGTTGATGTTATACATTTCAGGTTTGGAACACGATAAAACCGACTTCAGCAACTTTATTGAAATAGTGCTACATATACTATGGTATTCACATCCAGGAACATCCTACTTGAAAAGCATCCAGCTTCTGTTGCTAACCAAGTATTGAGTAGTTCAAACTACCTAACCTCCGTCTAGTTACCTCTTACCCATCTTCTCTTCTGCCTCTCTGGGAAATGCTCAAGTCTTAGCCATGATGCAAAGATATTCAACCTCGAGGAGAAAAGCTAAAAGGAATTTGATGCTGTAATAGCTACCAGTGACTTCCTACCCTCTCCTATAGCTTCTTAAGCTACATACTTCAATGCAACACTACCTCTTTATTCTTTTAAATTTCTCCTTTTTCCCTTTCTCTTGCAAACGTACCTCAGACATTCAGTTTTGAATGGCCACTGCAGTTTATCAAATATAAGTGACACTTTTGAGATTTGTAAAAAAAAATCATTGAAGTACATTTTGTTAACTTTTCCATTTTGATTAATTCTTTCCATTTTAACTGCTACCATTCTCTGGTAAAAGAACGAATGAATTTGGGGCACTTGGGTGGCTCAGTCAGTTAAGCATCTGACTCTTGATTGCAGCTCAGGTGGTGATCTCAGAGTCGTGAGGTTGAGCCCCACAATTGGCTCCGTGCTGGGCGTGGAGCCTGCTGAAGATTCTCTCTCTCCCTCTCTCTCTGCCCCCAATCCTCCTGCTCTTGCTCATGCATGTGCTCTCTCTCTCTCTCTCTCTCAAAATATAAATATAAACAAAAATTTATTTTTTTATTTTTTATTTTTTAAAAAATATTTTATTTATTTATTTATGAGAAACACAGAAAGAGAGGCAGAGACACAGGCAGAGGAAGAAGAAGCAGCCTCCTGGCAGGGAGCCCATGTGGGACTCGATCCTGGGACTCTGGAATCAGGCCCCAAGCTGAAGACAGACGCTCAACCGCTGAGCCACCCAGGCATCCCAGAAATAAAATTTTAAAAAGAAGAAATTAATTTTAAAGAGGAATGAAAATAACAGTGTATAAGACCTATATAGTCACGTATTTATCACAGGCTACTTTCTAGGGAGAGAATCTAAGAAAAGGTAAAATTACATACAGAATGAACAGAACCGTAAGGAAAACAAAATAAACTTTACAAATAAATGGTGTGTGTATATTGGTATTCATATGTAAATATTAGAAATCACTGTATAATAAGTCTGCCATTTTTGTTGCAAGGAATAGGCTTGTGCATTTTGGGGATGGTGGGAGGGGCATCTAAAATATGTCTAAGTGTATTTTCAATAAAAGTGCCAATAATATTCCTGACTGGACCAAGACGAGACAGTAGGAGGAAGAAAATAAAATTAAGGGATTGTTTAAGATTAATTGTAATTTGTGCTTTGAAGCCACAGATATTCATTCATTCATTCATTCATTCATTCATCCACTCAGTATTTGCCAAGCCCCTACTACTTTGTCAGGGAACACAAAGAATAACAAATACTGTGAAGACAGATGAGAAGGTGAGAGGGTTCTAAGCCAGCTGGGTAGGAGACAGTACACAAAATTATCAGGATTCTAAAAGGGAAACATCTCAATAAAGAATTGATCCTGAGGTTAAATGGAGTCTTACTTCCCCAAATGCTTCTCAGACTGATTTCTTAGGAAGGTAAGTAAGGGCTCTAAGGTATTTACTCTATGTGGAATATGTTAATGTGATATGAACCGTGGTCTTAATCAAAAGGTGGTACTAAGGGATCCCTGGGTGGCGCAGCGGTTTAGTGCCTGCCTTTGGCCCAGGGCGCGATCCTGGAGACCCCCGGGATCGAATCTCACGTCGGGCTCCCGGTGCATGGAGCCTGCTTCTCCCTCTGCCTATGTCTCTGCCTCTCTCTCTCTCTCTCTCTCTCTGTGACTATCATAAATTAAAAAAAAAAAAAAAAAAGGTGGTACTAAGTAGTTGTCTAACTTGCCATGCTTTTTTATTGGATGGCTATATTCTTTTTGATGGGTCAAATATCAACAACCAAGAAGTGATTCACATGACAAAGTGGAGGCAAAGGTAAGCACACTGACCTGGTTTCAAAATCCATTTTTCTTCTGGGCAAAAGGAATGGTTACACAGAGAGGCTTTTTGTTGGTCACAGAGGCAGCTATATACTAGGTTACTGCTAAAGATTGCTAGATAACTGAGACAAAAAGAAAAAAAGAAAAAAGAAAAAAGGTAGGTATGTCCCAAAGGATAAAGCACTGACCTAGAAGCCAAAAACCCTGGGCTTGCTTATTTTACTTAATTATCCCATCATCTTCCCTCCAAGAGGGTTTCTGGTATTTTACTGCTTGTTCTTTCCTGAGCAGCCTTTACCTCTGAATAGTTCATGTGTTACTTAAGCCTCTGATTAGTATTCAAGTCACTGCACCACCAAGTATTATGCTAATGCATACATTTGTTTCCTCCTATAAGCTGTAAGCTCCCCAGAAAAAGGCGTAACATTTAGTTTTAGATAAAATTCTTTTTTTCTTAAGGACTTTATCTAATTGAGAGAGAGAGAAAGCATGAGTGGGGAGGGAGAGGGAGAAGCAGACTCCCTGCTGATCAGGGACCCCCCCCCCCCCCCCCCGCCCCGTGGACCCAGGACCCAAGGATCATGACCTCAGCCAAAGGCAGATGCTTAACTGTCTGAGCCACCCAGGCGCCTCAAGTTTTAAATAAAAATCTATGTATAAAGCAGAAATATGGTTATTAAAACTATTACCTTTTCTAACAGATAAACTCCATTATAATGGAAAAACACTGGTGCCGTAATCTAGCCAAAAGACAAGACTGTGATCAGAGTGGTAGCAGTGGTGGTAGTAAAGAAGCATCAAATTCTGGATATCTATTGTAGATAGAGCAAACAGGACTTCCAGACAGATCTGAATACAAGGTCTAAGAGAAGAATCAAGCATAGCTCCAAATTTTTTTTAGCATGAGTGACTATAAGGATGGAACTGCCATCAACCGATATGTGAAAGGCTGCAGGTGCAAGAGAGGGGCAGATGAGTTCAGTTCGGATCAAATCTGAGATGCCTATTTGACTTTCAAATGTAACTATTAAGTACACAGCTGGATTCAAGAAAACTGCCCTTGTAAAGAGCATCTGAGCAGGAGATTGCAGTGTGGGATGGTCCTCTAAATGGGTAAGATCTACAAGGTTTTAAGTATGGAAAATAACCAAATACTGACCTCTGGGCTCACTTTAACTTTCTGGAGATCTGAATTTCTTCTTAGTCACGTCTATTAATTCTCACCTCATTTCCTCCTGAGTTTTATAATCTTCCAATATAAACTCCACCATGAGACAAGTCCCGGATGCTGTTTGAGGACCTGTCCCCCCAAGGAGAAACGGCTTCACACTGAACAGGTGCTGAAGGGACGTTGTCAGCACAAGAACATTCTTTAGGTAGGTTTCTCAGTTTGGGGGTCCCTGACTCAGCCTGCTAGTATAAACTCAAGACCTAAAATATGAAGTTAAGGATTCTCAGGTCAATTAGGGGACATGAGAATCTGAAAATGGAAAAAGGGAAAGAATCCAATTAAGCACTTACTCCACCTTCGTGATACAGACTATTTTAGAGTAACCAAATAGTTAATGAGGGAAAAGCTCAGGAGGCATCATGCTAATAAATGTAGGATGATTAATACAATCATCATCCTCAAACCCTAATAACATGATAGATTTAGGGGAGAAAGGCCACCAGTAGATACTAAGAACATTAGGAAAAAGGATGATGAACGTTTTATAATATATGTGCAAGGCTGAACCACATGAACTCAAAGATCAACCTTAACATCGTAACTAAACAATCATAAGCAAACAGAGGACAACTGTACTCATCTGCCAGGGCTACCATAACAAAGCACCATAGACTGGATGACTTGAACAACAGAAATTTTTCTCACAGTTCTGGAAGCTAGAAGTCTAAAACCAAGGGACCACCGGGATTGGTTTCTTCTGGGGTCTTCCTCTTTGGGTTTTAAATGGGTGCCTTCTCATATATCCTCACATGGCCTTTCCTCTGGAGGCACCCATCCTGACACCTCTTTGTGTATTCAAATTTCCTCTGCTAGGACACTGGGAAGACCGGATAAAGGCCTACCCAAACAGCCTCATTCTAACGTAAGCCCCTCTTTTGAGGCTTTATCTCCAAACACAGTCACATTCTGAGGTACTGGGAATTAGCTCTTTAAGATATATATTTGTAAGGACACATTTCAGCCCACAACAACAACCAAACATGAGCCTCCCGATATAATGACGTGATCAAAAGTAGTCAGTGCTATCTACACTCTTTAAAAAAAAATAAGAAGCAGAACCAAATCAAGTAAGCACCTAAATCTAAGAACTATTTTACTTACTAAAGAATAAGGGAACATGTTAAATGACACCATAAGGACACAATTGGTCACATACAGAATGTGGAAAATTCTACAAATAACTTGGGTTTTCAACAAACAAATGAATTCTTAAGAGGGAAGACAAACTCAAGAGGTATAAGATAATCAGTTAGGGATGCCTGGGTGGCTCAGTGGTTTAGCACCTGCCTTTGGCCCAGACTCCAAATCCTGGGGTCTCGGGATTGAGTCCCACATTGGCTCCCTTCATGGAGCCTACTTCTCTCTCTGCCTGAGTCTCTGCCTTTCTCTCTCTCCCCATGTCTCTCATGAATAAATAAACAAAATCTTTAAAAAAAAAAACAGATATCAATCAAATGCAATATGTAACTGATGTTTGAATTTTGATTCAAAGAAATCAACTCCAAAAAAATGTTTTTCAGACAAATGAAGAAAATTACACATTAGGTATTGGATGTTATTTAAAAAATGGTTAACTTTGTGGACATGATAATAAAATGCTGTTGTTACATTTTTTAAAGGTACTCAGGCT
Organism: Canis lupus dingo; assembly: GCF_003254725.2. NCBI lineage: Eukaryota > Metazoa > Chordata > Mammalia > Carnivora > Canidae > Canis > Canis lupus. The sequence goes on along the minus strand of NC_064244.1, from coordinate 48,792,677 downwards.
AGACATAAATATTTTAACTTTGGCTATTCACAGGAAAACTATATAATGTAAAAACAAATTACACAATGTAGAAAATAGAAGAATGGAAGAATAATACCTATTGAAGCTGCCTGATAGATACATGAGGATTCACTATGCCATTCCTCTACTTTTGTGTATGTTTGAAATTTTTCATAAATTAAAAAAAAAATCTAAGAGCATTTTTAGATGAGACTCCTCCATGTTCTGCTCACAGATGAGGTCAATGTAGACTTGACTATAATCTCTCTGTGTCAGTGGAACATGATGTTGGTTTTTTTTTTTTTTTTTTTTTTTTTTTCTGAGCCATTATACTGAGAATGTTCTGGCTTTCCTGGGAAGTTTCTACTGCTGATTCCCTGCCCTCATGTGTCCCCAACTGGGGTTCTGGATGACTACGAGTATTGAAACCCACGCTCCTAGGACAAAACAAAACAAACAACAAGCCCCCATGTCAGTGAGCCTAGGTGTCCTCACCCTAACAGCAAGGACAGTTTCTCTCATGTGCCCACTTTCCAAGCTCTTTGCACCCTTGTTCTTTTTGGCTCCTCCGCTTTCTTTTACTTTGCTACAATTTCATCTATGAATCTACACGACACATAATCGAACATTTCCAGACAACTTCTAGGTTTTCAGGTTATCATAACTGGAAGCCTCTTCTTCTGTTAACTATTCCAAGGAAAACTTCTTATTCCTGTTATCTGGCAATGTCACTCAGAGTTATAGTCGTGATTCTTAGAATTTGCTCTGAAAACTTCAAAATTCTGAAAGGAAGGGGAGGGAAAAGGATTAAGGTGGATTGAGGACAAAAGCTCCCTTGCCAGTTCTTTCAAAAAGGTAAAATGGAGGGGCACCTGGGTGGCTCAGTCAGTTAAGTGTCTGGCTCTTCATTTCTGCTCATACCATTATTTCAAGGTCCTGGGATCGAGCCCAGCACTGGGTTCTGTGCTCAGTGAGGAGTCTGCTTGTCCTTCTCCCTCTCCTTCTGCCCCTCCCCTACTAGCACATGCTCTTTTCTCTCTCAAATCTTAAAAAAAAAAAAAAGGTAGAATGGAACAGAATCTCTCTAACAGAGCAAGGAAGAACTGTGGGGAAAGGAAGACATTTCATCCCATATATTCTATAAACAGTAAGTTAATATGTGGCCTCAAAAACTCTAGGCCAGAAATGATGGTTCTAGTCACCAAAATTTTATGAAAATCGGAAACATTTTATTCTCTACATGGAAGGAAGAGTCTGTTGAAAAGGCAAAACAAATCATTACTCTCCTGTTTCTTTCAGAGGCTTCCTAGTGTTTTGCTGATCCAGCTGCTGCCCACACTCTGCCCTAATCTGCTCGACAGGCCTGCAGTCTGGCCTCTTCAGATCCTCCACTGCACTGGCTCCCTCATCCTATTCCTATTGCTGGATCCCTGGAAAGTTTACCTCCAGCCTCTAGGGAGCACCTCCACATCCTTCAAGTCTCAGTCTTAAACACCCCTTTCTGAAGGGGTAGAGATAATAAAATATTATTTTCCATCAAAGACCTTTCCAGTTCTCCTTCAGAACATTCATCACACTTCTAATTACTTGTTCCATGTCTGTTTTCCCTGCTGAGTTGCAAGCTCCTTGACGGTTCTGTAGTGCTGACACCATGTTGGGGACCAGTCAGTTGACTAAATGAGTGAATACGCAAGTAAGCAAAGGCAAGACCAAAATCAATCAATCAATCAATCAATCAGTCACTTCCTTCCCTTGTTTAAAGTCAAGGCACAATTTACTGGCATCACCAGGCAACTCTGGCCAACACACCAAAGGAAGCTGGTCTCAGCCTCATAAAGCTGCTATGGAGATTGACTTTTTTAGAGGCTCCATCTTAGAACATAGTCTGAGCTTCATGATATCATATGTGGTTTGATGACTAGGTGTTACTGGATGTATTCAAATTATTTATAACCTCTCTGGAGCAATCCACCAGAAAGTTGTATTTTTTCTCTTTTCAATTAGCAAAGGCTCAGAAAGAGATAGGCTCTGGATATTCTTAAAGCAAAATCTCTGCATATACAACATGAAGTCAAAGAGTTGGTATTATTTTAAATACTAGCTAGTATTTTTGAGTATGGTACTTATTAAATTGCATTAGCTCCTTTAATCATCAGGACACTCCTGTGCAGTAAGAACTATTCATTTCATTTTATAGATAAGGGAGGTGAGGCCTAGAGAACTTAAGTAACTTCCTCAGCTATTCTCACCGCTTTGTGAGGACAAAGTTCTTATTTTCTTGAGTCTTAAGATGTATAGGGATGAGAGGAGTGAAGTGGATTGAAGTCCTCACAGACAGTTCAAAGTTGGGATGGGGCAAAGGTTTCTCTGTTAAGCCATTTACTGGGACGGTGGAGGCAGAAACTTCACTGGCTGCCCACTCCTGCTCCCCCTCCCCACTGGCATCTTACATGACTACAGTTAAGAAATGCAGAAGGGGAGGCATGGAAACAGTAACTAGTTAGAAGCGTCAAGGTCTACTTTCAGTCTTGATCAGCTTTTGGGCAGCATCAGAAGTATTCTCCTTTGACCATCCACACAATGAAACAGGGTCCAATAAGTCAACAGAGTCTACAAAAACTGCACACACTCCTAGCTTACCAGATGGATGTTAGTACCTTTTCGCTTTTAACATTTGCATTGACCTTGTGTACTTCACATCATGACACACCTAAGTGACTATCACTTATTATCCAGTTTACCACTGCCTGGCAAGCAAATGCTTGTCTACATAGAACTACATGCTTGTCTACCTGGACAGTCCTTTGGCATGCACCTTTCTGAAATTCAGCGATGCTTTTAACCAAGAAGATGTGGCTTATGACAATCCCAAATCGCCAAGCTGCACTAGTTGTTTTTTCTGGCTTCCCCTTCACTGGCACCCTTAGAGGCTACTGAAGAACATATGGTTTAGCTTGCCTTCTTTAAATGTTTCCGCACCTGTGATGCACTAATTTATCCTACATTCTGTGCAGTTACTCGTGATTCAGTGTCTTGAACAGCCATAATTTCACAACGAAATGTTTAATGGTGATTAGTAAATTGTCTAACGAAACTAATTCAGTTTATGAAATTTCTTTTGAGAATACCAGTACTTAAGAAAGCAGCAGCAGCACTTTTTCTCCTCGTACAAAACCTTGGGAGGTATTCCAAGATATCAGCTTGACAAAAGAAGAGAAGAGCTTAATATTTCATTATTACTGGAACCCTTGAAGCATAGAGAGAGAACTCTGGATACAAAACAGTATTCGTGCACCTACTACCTAGTAAGCCTTTGAAATTAATGTTACATCACAATCCCTCTTAATAATAAACCTTCCTTTGTTCCACAGTTTCAGAGGTTTCATTTTAGGTTGCTTTATTTCTTTTTCTTCTTATATAGTGCGATCACAAGAAGACCTGACTAGACTTGCTGTGAAACAAAGTAAAAAAATGACCATGGTCACTCCTCTGCCCACCTACTCAGATCTACGGTGCCAGAGCTTGCTAATACACACAGCATTCATTCTGGTTTCCCCATCTCTAGCAGGTGTTCACAAACTGGATCCCTGTTCTCTATTCTGCTCCTCGGAGGGGGCATCAAGTACTACCCTTTATCCATTTCCCTGGGAGAGAAAGTGACAGGACCCATGAAAACAGGTACAAATGCACCTGCTGCCATATAGTATCAGCAGGGTTGTGTTTCAGATCTCCCAATGCTGTGCACCCATCACAAACTGCCTACATTTTGCTGATGCACTTGCTGAAATGTGCGTGGAGCACAGAAAGTGAACGAACACCCAGGAGTTTCAGAGCAGTATCTGAGAAGTTGAGACGGATGTCTTCCCAGTTTGCTAGTTGGTAGAGGACCTACCTACCTGAGGGAATTGACTGAAACACAGTGTATTCCTCAGGCAGTCAGTATCAACAGGCAAGGTCAGGATCAACTGCACAGAGTGAAGGTGCTAATGTAGAGAAATTCTTCTTAGCAGAGGACAGCCTGCTTTTTAAGGTCACTTCCTCCTGGCTTTTGTGTTTTATGGGGTTTTTGTTTATGTTGTGTTTTCATTTTTATTCTATGTCTTCATAGGAACTCGATGAAAAATGAGAAAACTACATTGGAGGCAGCTATTCAGATGCCACTTTTGAACTGGGAAACTTTTGTACAACTTGTTAAAAGACTAATAATTTTATGGATGTTCCAGTGTTAAACTACATGGCATGTTTACTTCTTCACTTATAACCTTCCTTATCTGGAAATAATTTATATCAGTAAGGTAAAAAGCTGCAAAACCTAGGAGAACACTATTTCTAGAAGAGGAAATCCAAATGTCTAGCAACCATATGAAAAGTGTTCCATTTCACCAGAAATTGAGAAAATTAAAATTAAAATAAATACCATTTCATGACCATTACACGGGGGAAAGTTTAAACATCTGACAATACCACACGTAAAAACAATACAGAGAAACATCAGGAATCTCTTAAACTGCTATGTGTTAGTACAACTAGGCACAACTATTTTGGAAAGCAATTTGGCAAAATCTGGTAAGAGAGAATGTGCATCTACTGATTTATAGTTTTACATATAGGTTTTTATGTACATAAAAAAAATATATATATATATATGGGAACACTCATTTCAGCAACACTTTGCAACAGTAGCAAAACACTAGAAACAACCAAGTGGTCATCAATAAATTTGACAAATAAGTGTTTGTTCTTTGATACCATTTAACACTGCATAGCAATAAAAGCAAAAGAAAGGTACATTTATCTAGAAAAAAATTCCAAATTATGTTAAACAAGGAAAAAAGCTGTGGAAATATGCCCATTTTAGAATGACACACACATAGCATAGTAAAAGTTACAAAAGAATTGTTAAGGTATGTGCAACAATGTTATATTTGTTTACAGATACATGCTTAGGTAAGCCTAAATTTAAAAATAAGGATGGAAATAAAAGACACCAAGTCTAGGATAATGGTAGCCCATAAAAAGGAATCTGAAGGGGCTTAAATCTTATCTTTAAAAAAAAATCAGACAAAATAGTGAAATATTAATTTTTCTAAGTAATGAGAATATGAGTGTTCATTGCATTGTTCTCTATATTGGTTATTTGAACTGTTCTATGATTTTTCTAAACTTCAAATTTTTTATTAATAACATGGAAACCACATATCTTGCATTCTGTATCATAAGCATTTCTCAAGGTGAAATATCTAAAATATTTATTTTGCTTTCAAAAGTACATAAATCAACCTTAGAATTGCATTTGAGCCTTAATTATAGTGCTAATAATGCAAAACCACAGCCTTTGGGTCAAAGTGATTACCTTTGCTAGGGCTTCTTATATATTGTGTATCTGAAATATATGAATACTTTTTAAAAGAACCAATGCTCAAAAAAATACACAAATAAAAGAACAGATGCTCAAGCCTTATCCTAAACCTGCTTTAATCAGAATCATTGTCTTGAGAACCAGATCCACTAAGACTGAAAAGTCACTGACCTATCGAAATGCCACCAAGAGAACAGTGAGCAACTTTGGTTGATTCAGATAAATCACGTCACTGAAATGGTAAAGGGACAGTTTTGCCAATGACCATGCAGATAATTTTACATCCCTACCTATACGCTGTAAGGGTAAAACACAAAATATGATCAGATAAACAAATAATTGAGAAGGCATTCATAATAATACCATACCAGCTAACATCACAGGGAAAAAAAGAGGAGAGTGGTTCAAATGAAATGCATCATTCATAAAGTGTTCTTGCATCTTAGTAACTAAATCAGACTAGGAAAAAAAAAAAAAACCCACAAAACCACAGGACATCAGAGGACTGCAAGAGAGTATTTATTTCCCCACTCCTTCCCTGTCTGATCACAGAGAGGCCAGAGCTGTAGCTGGACAGCCTTTTCCACATAGCTCCCTTCTTTGTGTTTTAGGAATGGTTCCCTTCTCTTAGCCCTTCAGAAGAGCTCCCCAACATTGCTAGTCCTGGGATGCTTCACCATCCATCGTTGGTTGATTTTAATCCAGGCACACTTTTAAGTTAAACTCTTCTCCATTACCCCCTTCGAGACTGCAATCCATTTTCTACTAGAACACTAAGCAATTTTTAATTATGAAGCCTGAAGAAATTTTACCTGAGCATCTGATTAATAAATTTATTTTGTAGATATAATGTTATAAGCTGATACATCCTGCTAACATCAGATCTTCTAGTTGCTGTATATGATTCAGGAAAAAATATATATCTAAGATATGACTTGTGCCTTTGAGGAAAAGTCTAGGCAGAGAACAAGTTCAAGGACAAAGTAAATCAAACAATAAAAAATACAGAAAGTAACCAACAAATCTACATGGTAAACTAAAAACAAGGGCAGCCCAGGTGGCTCAGCGGTTTAGGGCCGCCTTTGGCCCAGGGCGTGATCCTGGAGACGCGGGATCAAGTCTCACTTCGGGCTCCCTGCGTGAAGCCTGCTTCTCCCTCTGCCTGTGTGTCTGCCTCTCTCTCGCTCTGTGTCTCTCATGAATAAATAAATAAAATCTTATAAAATCTTATAAAATCTTATAAAATAAAATAAAATAAAATAAAATAAAATAAAATAAAATAAAATAAAAACAAGAACCAGGTAGTCAGGGAAAACTTTGTGGAAAACAGCAGCATTACAGGTAAGTCTTAAAGGAGAGAGAGGATTTTGAGAGCATTAGTCAAGTAAGAGTAGAGAAAAATGGTAAGTATTTTCCTTTGAGTAAGGAAGACAAAATACTGAGTTGGAAAGTATATGGTTGTTTGGTGATCAAACAGTATAATGCCTGACTAGAAGAAAACTTTATTTAGGACTATACAGCTTGGCTGGTTTTAAGTCAGACAAGTGTAGTTCTATAAATATTTATTATATAATTTATATATTCTCTAAAATACAAGTATAGTTTTTTCCTTAAAACCAAAAATTCGAGGAGAATATGGTCAGAAAAGTACACTTCCATTTTAATTTCTATCTCTATTAAATAAACTTTAAGTAAACAGTCCTCAATTTACTCCTTGTATTATTGGCACACATATCTATCCTATTCATGAAAATCTGCCTACACTGGTGTCCATACTTCAATTCTGGCCCCTTGGATAAATTTTTTTTAATAGGCTTCTGAATAGGTCAAGCGATTCTCATTCAGAATAAATCTCATGCTTATCTCAGCAGTTTTATGAAGGATGTTTTGAAGCTGCTTTAAAAATGTGTGCTAATGATCTCCTGATTGTTTTCTGAAGTTTTCCAGCTATCAAACCATCAGTGAACTAATCAGATAAAGTGATTACAGAATTCTATTATTAATATAACCATCTCTAATATTTCTGCTTGCTACAGAGAAACCTATCAGGATAAGGATATGCAATGGATTTAATTTCCTTAGCTAGCTTTTCTAAGAGATTTGCCATTCATTTCCTTAGATTGCTTCAAAATCTAAGAAAGCAATAAAACACCTTGTTAATTAAGTGGTTGCTATTTACAGATTACCAAGAATACTTAGCTTTCATCAATATGATTCTTCAGGTTTTATCATATACTAGGGCGAAAATAAGGTATTTTTTAAAAAGATTTATTTGAAAGAGAAGGTGCATGTGCTGGAGTGTAGGGGAAGGAGCAGAGACAGAGAATCTCAAGCAGACTCTGTGCTGGGCGGGGTCTGGGGGGGACAAGATGGGGCCCCATCTCATGGCCCTTGAGGTCATGACCTGAGCCAAAACCAAGAGTCGTATGCTTAACTGACTGAGCCACTCAGGTGCCCCAAAACAAGATATTTTAATATGGATATTTTTATGTCTCCATTTTATTGTGGACTACTATAAACTGTTAGAGTACGATATGAATCATTAGTTTTAAAATATTTTACAAACCCGCAAATGTACACACAGAAATAAATATATCTGTGTACAAATATACACACAGATAGAGAACTTTAGCCTTGTGCCCTGCAGAGTAGTCACTCTGGGAAGGATGCAAAGTCATTCTAACGATGTTGCCATTATTTAAAACTATTTCTAAATCACCCTTTGGAAATTACTTTCATAGCCTTTCACATAATCTTTTAAACAGCCTTAATAGTGGTAAAATCTTGAAGGTAGAAAAAATGAGTTTCACAATCATGCAGAAATCATTTTGTTAAGCTGAGCAATAAAATACAAATTCAAGCTGAGTTATATAGTTTTTTTTATTAAAAGAATACCAGCAAAAGCCAGTATTTATAAAAGCGATCCTAAAAGCATGTTTTTGTTACTTGTAAATTCACTACAAATTTCAAAAGATTCAAAGTAAGTGTGACTAGCAGCAGTGATGATTTGGAATGACCACTGTATTAAAAAATAACTAACAGCATGTTCGGGGTGTGGGGGCGGGGGGCTGGCAGGACAGGGTTTCATGACTCTGTAGTCACACTTTGCAGTAACAGGGCATCTTTACTTAACAGTTAACAGTATTTAATTCAATGATTCTCCAAATATCCCTTATAAGAGAAAGGCCAGATTATCACTTTTTCAGGTGGCTGAATGAAGATAAGAGTAAGGAAGGAATTGTGTCTACTTCATGAGTCGATAATTGAGCCTAGGCATGTTGTGCCCTAACATTTGTGCTATGTATTTAGCAAAATTTAAATGAAATGTTTTAGCTTTATGCTGCTTGATAAAAAGGCATTAAACGGGGTAGATGTGTCATAAAATATTACAGACATCTATAAAATGATCATTAATTCATTGCATACTTGCCAGAAAGGCTTCTTAGTTGATGTATGACAGATGCTTATTAAAGAGGCTGGTGTCTACCTTAAAATACACTCAAAAATGTCCTACTGGAGTCTACTTTATCAAAAAAAAAAAAAAAAAAAAAAGAATGCTTGTTTTTTTTTAATACCTGATTTTTAAAGATTTTATTTATTTATTCATGAGAGACCCAGAGAGATACAAAGACACAGGCAGAGAGAGAAGCAGGCTCCCTGCGGGGAGCCCAACACAGGACTCCATCCCAAGATCCGGGGATCACGGCCACAGCCAAAGGCAGATGCTCAATCACTGAGCCATCCAGGTGCCCCTAAATACCTGATTTTAGAAGAAAAAAAACCTTCACTTTGAAAAACTAAATATATAAGTAAAAGAGAGAAAGAAAAATGGGCAGTAAAATCTGTCAACAAACTTAAGAGCAAATCCTAGTGAAACTGGTGAGCTGTTGATGGTTCTGGTGAGTTAATTAAGTACAACAACCTCAATGCACATGATTACAAGTTAAATTTCACTGAAATTATTAAAATGGCGATTCTCCTAAATGTTTGATTCTTCTGTTTGAGTAAAGAAAACTTGCTGCTCAATATTCCAGAACACCTATGAGTCCACTTCTCCCAATCAACTTATTTATTAAATAAACATTGAGGGCCTCCACTGGTATCATATTTATATAGACTATTCAAGATCTGACAAGCAAATTTAGGCCTTAGGACTACTCTCCTGATCCTATTCGACAACTGAAACTTTAACAGCACTCCAGCTGGTCTTAAGGGTTAACTTGCTTCAAGTTAGCACACTCCTTGCTTGCTGATGTAAGGCCCTTGAGCTTTAACAGAACTTGCTCGTTTTGAGATCTGCAGACTGCTGGCCTCGGGGAGTAAGAGACTAGAACTTTCCCAGGCCACAGAGGCCAGCAAGTACGCTTGAAGCCATCTTGACTTTCTCATTCGTCCAGCAATCTTTCAGAAAAAAAAAATTTTTTTTTCATTTTTAAGGTCACATGAAAGACTTTACTGACTTCCCTTTGTGCATCTGTCAATGTTGCCCTCCACTGCAGAAAGAAGAGAGTACTCTTGTACAAACACCCTGGGTACCAAGGAACCACATCTTCTTGCACAGCCTCCAAGTACCAAGATAACTCTGTGGCTGGTATTACCGGGTCTGGATGTAATCAAGAAATGTCACAGGCCACTGTACTCCCTTCACTGATTAAAAACCCCTTTTAAAATCTCTGGGCCAGGCAGCAGCCTGAGAATTGGCCTTCTCCCCCAGGTGGCTGGTCTCCTGAATAAAGCTCATATTCCTTTCCAAACAAAAGTCCTCTCTCGACTGTTGGTCTCTCCAGCCACAGGCAGCTGTGCTTGGGTTTCCACAACAAGATGGTTCTGGTCTTTTCAGTATCACTTTTTAGGGGTGCTAGTCCAGGAGTCTAAAAGGATCCGACTCTTTTTAATGAGGGGTGTTAGTACCTAATGACTTACAAAGACATAAAGAGTATCTGACGGGCACTTGTAAGCCCCACATTTTGGATGAGCCTGAGTGAGAATAACTCTCAACCAGACAAGTGCTAATCACAGCCTCCACAAGGGCTGACTGCTTAGGTGTGATAAAATCATGTTTCCGCGTGGGTGCCTCAGCTGTCTGGTCTATAAAATGGGGTAATAGGAACCTAACCACACAACTCTCCTTTGAAGTTCACTAATGAACGCCGTCTGGGATGGCCTCAAACTATCAGATGCTGCCAAAGTATTGAGTACTGCCTGGAAGAGGACACGCCGATGCGGCCACGTTCATGCTAAACAGGGCTTGGTGTCCCGCCCCCCCTCCCCCCCCCCCCCCGCCTCCCCAAAGCACCCTCCTAACCTCTAACCTCGGCCTACCCGGGTCTGACGCCCCGGATTCAAGGCGGCAACGGAAGCAGCTGAAAGGCCAATACCTACTGGACCAGACAAAAGACAGCGGCTCTGTGCAGGGCCAACGGGCCACGGAAGGGGGTGTGTGCCCCCACCAGCCCCCGGGGACGGGGCTCAGCTCCTCCTCCCCTGGAGGGCACCCGACCACCCCGGCGCCGCCTCCCGCTCCCTGCCCTCCCGGGCCCTGCTCCTCCCCAGCCTGGCCCCGAGCCTCGCGGCCCTGGCTCCCCTTCCAGGCCCGGTGTAATTCCACCCGGCGGCTCTCGGGTCGCGCCCCGGGGACTCCGGCCACGGCTGCAAGTGCCAAAGGGAGGCCGCGGCCGCCACGTCGCCTGGGACGCGGGGAGGGGGTGGCGCAGCCCCGGCCCAGCCCCGGCCCAGCTCAGTCCAGCTCCGGCTCCGGCCCAATCCCGGGCCCAGCTCTGGCCCAACCCAGCTCAGCCCAGCCCAGCCCCAGCCCTGGCCTGGCCCAGCCCTGCTCAGCTCAGCTCAGCTCAGCTCTGGCCAGCTCCGGCCCGGCCCAGCTCCAGCACAGTCCAGCACAGCTTCAACTCCAGCACAGCGTAGCGCAGCCCAGCCCTGGCCCGGCCCAGCCCTGGCCCAGCCCAGCCCCGGCCCAGCCCCGGCCCGGCCCAGCCCCGGCCCGGCCCTGGCCCAGCCCAGCTCCAGCCCAGCTCCAGCTCCAGCTTCAGCCCCAGCACAGCCCCAGCACAGCCTCAGCTCAGCCCCAGCCCAGCTCCAGCCCAGCTCCAGCTCCAGCCCAGCTCCGGCACCAGCCCCAGCCCAGTCCCAGCACAGCGTCAGCTCAGCCCCAGCTCAGCCCCGGCCCAGTCCCGGCCCAGCTCCAGCTCCAGCTCCAGCTTCAGCCCTAGCTCAGCCCCGGCCCAGCTCCAGCTCCAGCCCAGGTCCAGCTTCAGCCCCGGCTCAGCCCCGGCCCAGCCCCGGCCCAGCCCCGACCCAGCCCCAGCACCCCCAGCACAGCCCAGGGGCAGCCCCAGCCCAGCCCAGCCCCCGCCCAGCCCAGTCCCAGCACAGCACGGCCCAGCCCCGGCCCAGCCCCAGCCCAGCACATCCAGCCCCAGCCCCAGCCCAGGCCCCGGCCCCGGCCCAGCCCCGGGCCCGGGCCCCAGCCCCAGCCCGCCCGGCGCTCCTGCAGCCCCAGCCCTGCGAGCAGCAGCGCGGCCGCGGGCCCACGGGCGGGGAGGCGCGCCCGGCCGCGCAGGGAGCCTCCGGCCCTTACCTGCGTGTGCGTCCGCGGCCCGCGCCCCCTCCCGACTCCGGGCTGCGGGCTGCGGGCTGCGGGCTGCGGGCTCGGGGCTCTCGGGACTCGCGGCGCCGCGCTGCCGGTCCGGGGAGCCGGGGAGCGACAGGAGGCAAGCCCCGCGGCAGGCGCTCGGGCCCCGCCAGGTCCCGCTCCCGCCGCGCGCGCCCCGCCCGCTCACCTCCGTGGGTTCCGCCCCGGCCGCGCGTGGGCGACGCCCCGCCCCGGGCCGCCCCGAGCAGCGCCCAGCGCCCAGCGCCCGCCCCGGGCCGCCCCGAGCAGCGCCCCGGGGCCACCTGCCGGGGCCGCGCCCAGGGCGCCCGGGCCTCTCCGCGCCGCCGGCCTGAGCCGCTGAGCCCACTCCCGGCCACACCTGGCAGGTGAGCTGACGGCCCGAGGCGAGTCAAAAGTGCTTAATCGGGGAGGGGAGGGGGCCCCTTGGGGAAAATCTTGACCTGTCACCAGGGCATGAAAGCAAGGAAAAGAGATGATCCAAAGACTATACATACGCTCAGAAACTTGAAAAGTTAAGTTGTACTAGTTGGCTGGAGGAAGGGGAAGGAAGCTCTAAGCGGAGAACCTCTGAAGACTGTATGGCCGTTCTGCGAGTTGGAAATCTCCATTTGCTTCCAAATAAGCTGAAGTGGCTTATTTGGATTCTTGTCCAAGACCGGGGTTGCATGTGATGATTTCCCGCCGGAGAAGCCAAGGCAGTCGATAACAAAACCAGAGACGTCAAAGAAAGAACAGAAGAAGAAGAAGAAGAAAAAGAAAAAAAAAAAAAAAAAAAAGAAGACTACGAGACCAATATACCTTCTGAATATTAATACAAAAATCCACCATAAAAAGCTGGCAATCTAAATCCAACGTAGAAGAAACATTTTACAACATGACCAAGAGGGATTTATCTGAGGAATGCAAGTTGGTTTAGTCAAGAACTACTCTTAGAATAAAAGGTAAAGGCCACAGGATCATCTCAGTAAATCAAGAAGAAGCACTCGATAAAATTTAACACGTTTTCATGATAAAACATTCAATCAAGGGAACATCCTCAACCGGATAAAAGACATCCATAAAAAGCCCAAGACTAAGATCATACTTAAGGGTGAAAAAATGAATACTTTCCCCTAAAGTCAAGAATAAGACAAGAACGTCCTCTCTCTCTACTTCTTTTCAACTTTGTACTGCAGGTTTTAGCTAGGACAATTAGGCCGGAAAGGTCAAATACCTTAATAGTGAATACAACAAATAGAAGACAAAGAATCACTGAGGAAAACCAAGAGCCTAGTCCTCAGAACTGAAGGGCAATAGGACACCAGGTTTCAGCTCAATGGACAAAAATGATCTATACCAAGATGCCTTACTGTGAAATTTCAAAGCCTATGAGTCAGAGAAAAGATTTTAATAAATTCCAGGGAGGAAAAATATAGGTCATTTATGAAGATTCAGAAATTAAAATGGCATTGGACTTTTGGACAGAAACACAAAAGACCATTTCTGAGGGAAAATGATTTCCAACCTAGAAAATAACACGAAGTTAAAAACAGGTATTTCAGATATGCAAAATTTTAAATAGTTTTTTCATGCATCTTTTCTCAGAAAACAATTGGAGAATGTGCTCTGTCACAACCAAGGGATGATGTGAGGGTTTGCTAGAAGAGAGAAATGAAATGTGCACTCATGCCAACCGTGGGAGGCACAGTGGCCCTCAAAAGATGTCCACATCCTAATCCCTGGAACCTGTAAATATGTTACATTACATAGCAAAAAGGACTGTAATTAGATGTTACGAACATTAAATTAAAGGATGTAATTAGAGTTACGAACTCAAATAGGAAGATCATCCTGGATTATCCAGGTAGGCCCAATCTAATCACACAATTCTTTAGAAGCAGAAAACCTTCTCCAGCTGAAGTCAGAAAGATGAGACAAAATGGAATGTCATAGAGATTTAAGGCCAGAGATACTGTAGCGTTATTAGGAGGTTTCAATGATTTTATGTATGTAAAGTCCTTAAAGTGATATCTGACTCATAGTAAGGACTCAACAAATACCAGCTGTTATGGCTAGTATTATTGACAACCTTTAAGAAAACAGTTTCTGTATAATAGTACTTTAGTTAGGACTTGTTTTGGTCATGAAATGACAAACCCGGTTCAAGCTGACCCAAGGAAAATATTCAGTAGTTCATAGGAATAAGTCCATTATGGTTTTACGCATATTTGGATCTAAGTGCTCAAATGTTGCCATCAGCAGGATATCTCAATCTTCTGGCATTATTTTTTCTGTGTTGGCTTTATTTTTAGGGAAGATCAGCCTATGCAGTGGCAGATTTGGCCTCCAGTAGCGCCAGGCTGAAATTCAAGCTGTTTAGAAATTGCGATGCAAAAAGAATACCTCTTTCCCAAGAGTTGTGGCAACGTTTTAGAACTGAGGCACAGCTTACAGACTTGGATTGCATGCCCGTTCTCATCAATCACTATGACTAGATGGAGAGAACTAATAAGTTGGCTGAGTGTTGTTTTTCTCACCCATAACACTCATGTATGAGTGTATTGAGATGTGGGTGTTGGGTGGAATTAGCCTCCTTAGTTAGACCAAAAAGGATGAAAGTGGAAGGGGCATATCCCCCCCAAAGGAATATTGGGGACTTTTATCAGAATATGGAAGTGGATATTTAGGCAGGCAAAAATAAAGAAAATGTCTATTTTAAGTGGTGTGTAGTTAACTGAGCACAGAATAAAAGATCACTGGACATCAAAGCAAGAGTCAGGCTGAAGCTTGAATGATGGTAGAAATCTGAATGTAAGTTTTGAGACTGTCTTCAAAATGTTCATCATCTTAGGAAGAAAAACAAAACCGGTCCAATGGTATGATGTACACAAGGCTCAGGCTTGGCCAAAGCACAAAGATCGAAGGAATAGATGTTTCAGATTGGACAGGGATGTAACAAGGCCAAAAAGACATTGGCAGAGTAATCTCTACATATCTGAATGTTCCTCAGTAGAAATATTATACAACTAATGCTGAATTTATTGAGCAAAGCAATGCTCCTAGAGATTTATGGGTAACAGGAATGGAGATGAGAAAAGCTCTCAGGAAAAGGTAGTTGTGTGTTTTTACTTTTACTCTCTACCTTTGTGATGTGTAAGACTATGGACATACTACAGATTGAACTGACATCAAATGAAATCTGAAAAAGTGGAATAGGTCTGATTTTGTATTTACAAAAAATCAATACACACTAATTTGCATTTTATTACTGATGGAATGAAATGTGACTCTGTTCAAAACATTTCGTGACACTAGATCAGAGACTTAGTTATTATATCCAATTATAACTATACGTAATATAGTTATAGATACTAATTAAAATATGCAATATGTATTTATCATAAATATAGGTTGAATAAATTATTATTAAAGTTACAACAATTGTTTTTACCAGGCATGTTCATTTCCTAATCTTTAAAACACTAATAGGAAAAGCCTTCTTTCTAAGAAAAGCATGATATTGTGAAAATATCAAAGAAGACTTGAGATTTGTGATTTATTAGCTATATAATCTTGTGCAAGACACATAACTTACTTATCAAACTGACTTATCTTAAATCATGTCTTAGTCCTGTTGTGATTATCAAATGCGAACAGCATGTGATGGTGTCTTGTTAACAACAAAATCATTTAAATAGGTCATTTTTTATTAGGAACATTTTACAATTTAGGTAGCTATTACAATAATCTTTAGGTAGACTTAACATTAATCCCTAGCCTACTCATAAAGAATATACATTTTCAAACTAACTCTTCATTTAAGTAGTTCTTTCCAGATTATTGAGGTAACTTCCCAAAGTTTGCTGCCCCACACCTGAGCTGGGTTTTCTAAGTTAATAATTCAAAGCAATTTTTCAATCAATAGGTTTATCAGAATCAGTACACCTAATTCATTTATTGAAATGGACTATTACTAGTTTCAAAGAAGTTACAAGTCCCTTCCATCTTCAAATGTTATAAGATCCATTCCAAATGTTAGTTGTTAGGCTTCAGAATGTATTCATTTTTAAAGATTCATTCATTTATTTTAAGGAAAGAGAGAGAGTGAGAGAGAGAGCCCATGTGCAGAGGGGCATAATGAGAGGGAGAGAGAGAATTTCCACCAGACTCCCTACTGATCATGGAGCCTGATGTGGGACTCCATCCCAGGACCCTGAGATCATGACCTGAATTGACGTCAAGAGTGGAAAGCTCAACCCAGTGAGCCACCCAGGTACCCCTGATTTCAGGATTTAAATGAAATTGGCAGGATGCCTGGGTAGCTCAGCGGTTTCGCGCCTGCCTTCGGCCCAGAGTGTGATCCTAAAGATACAGGATCGAGTCCCACATCAGGCTCCCTGCATGGAGCCTGCTTCTCCCTCTTCCTTTGCCTCTGCCTCTCTGTGTCTCTCATGAATAAATAAATAAAATCTTTAAAAAAAAATAAACGAAATTGGCTTGCGGAAGCAATTGTTACTCGTCAGGGAGTAAGAAAGAGGAAGAAAGAGAAGAAGAAAAAAAAGGTGTTGCCTTGCCAAAATAATTCAAGCAAATATAACCATTTAAATAGCATGACAGTTTTTATTCTAGCTCACTCTAGCAACAGTGAGTCTGAATGTATCAGACTTTCCCTGCAAAAGATTCAACTTGCAATGTGTCCTAATATTTAAGTTTATGGTCTTGGGATAAACTGAGGATATGAAATTCACAAATTTACCAAAATGGCATCATATATGCTGGTGCGTATGATTTCATATAGCTCTGTGTTCCCATAAATTGCAAATTTGTGAATCTTTCATCAAAGGACAAAAGTGGCATCCGCTCTGAATATTAATAGGCTAATAGTTTCATTTGCAGACTTACTGTAAGTAAAGATGCCCATGTCAGTGATTCTTAAAAAAAAAAAAAAAAAAAAGATCATGGATAGAGACTTGCTCTGAGAGTATTACCTAGAGATCGAAGTTCTAGACACAGTGCCTTCATGAAACTGGGCCATTTAATTAGCTATTTCACAGTTTTATCCTTTGAAATAATGCACCATGCAAGAGAATGAATGCCACTGTGATGCAAGAGCTAAGCCTGGCTCGTTCACTGTCTGTGCTGCTTCTGGCCAAACCACTTAATCTGCCTGAACCTCAGTTTCCTTATCTATAAAATAACAGAATCCTAGAATTGTAGGACTGGAAGGCACTCTGAATACTAAGGATAGTTTAGCCCTGCCTTCTCCAGTCAGGGTCATGAGGCGGAAATTACTTCTGTGGGGTTTATCCATATGCAGCGAGTGGCATTAGCTATGGCACAAACCCCTCCTTGGCCTTAGCTTCAGCCTTAGTCTTCCGAGGGCCCAAAAAGCCAAATGCTGACTAGAGTGTCATTTGTGTAACACAGACATCATCTTTATGTTAAAAACCAATTACATTACTGTTTTGCTATGTTACTATATCCAAAATTTAATGGAAAAAAATCCTCTGAAGTGATTTTGTGAAGCAATGAGTACATGAAAGAGAAAACAAAACAAAAGTTAATAGAGTTGCCCCCAGGAAGCATTTTATTCAGTCAGGGAATGAGGCTTCCATGTTTGGGAATGTCAGCATAAGCGCATCCAAGAATCTTTGGGTCCAGAGCATTAACAGGGCACAGGTTAGGAGACTTAAGAATGGATAACTTTGGTTGCTTATTGTCAGAGAAAAAGGAAAGATTAATGACATAATGGCAGTATCTGGTACTGACAGCGCTAGCTGAAACATGTCTGGCATCTTTACCAATCTCGAGCACTCAGAATCACAAATGTGTACTGTAATGAGCACCTAGCAGCTGAGAACTAAGCCATGATGATTTTAATACTAAACTTTTAAAGTTATTAATATAATTTGAAACCAACATTGCAGGAATATTTTTAAATACTTTTTAAGCTTTATTCTGTTACTCAAGAAGTCATTCTATGATGGTGATTTTGAGGTTTGGCCTTGACTTTGGCCAAATATTGATATGTTTATATCAGTTCAGCTGTTCAACCAGAATGTATATCTGGTGCACTGCAATGGGAAATTTAGTTAAATTTTCCATTCAATTCAGCCATTGCTTCCATTATATCCTGGATGAAAGCCATTCAGTTCTGTTAGGCTCTTCCAATGATGAGCAATCTACTTGTGAACAAAACAAAACTGTCCTTATCTTTTTAGTAGATAGTTCTAATGAATCAAATATTCTTTATCATCTGACATCCTCTTGTATGAGTTCTAGCAATCTTGGGGAGGAGGCTTTTGGGTTTTCTATGTAGAGTATCATGTCATCGGCGAAGAGGGAGAGTTTGACTTCTTCTTTGCCAATTTGAATGCCTTTAATGTCTTTTTGTTGTCTGATTGCTGAGGCTAGGACTTCCAGTACTATGTTGAACAGCAGTGGTGAGAGTGGACATCCCTGTCTTGTTCCTGATCTTAGGGGAAAGGCTCCCAGTGCTTCCCCATTGAGAATGATATTTGCTGTGGGCTTTTCATAGATGGCTTTTAAGATGTCGAGGAATGTTCCCTCTATCCCTACACTCTGAAGAGTTTTGATCAGGAATGGATGCTGTATTTTGTCAAATGCTTTCTCTGCATCCAATGAGAGGATCATATGGTTCTTGGTTTTTCTCTTGCTAATATGATGAATCACATTGATTGTTTTACGACTGTTGAACCAGCCTTGTGTCCCGGGGATAAATCCTACTTGGTCATGGTGAATAATTTTCTTAATGTACTTTTGGATCCGATTGGCTAGTATCTTGTTGAGAATTTTTGCATCCATGTTCATCAGGGATATTGGTCTGTAATTCTCCCTTTTGGTGAGGTCTTTGTCTGGTTTTGGAATTAAACCAAAATTTAATGATGCTGGTGATGCTGGCCTCATAGAACGAATTTGGAAGTACTCCATCTCTTTCTATCTTTCCAAACAGCTTTAGGAGAATAGGTATGGTTTCTTCTTTAAACGTTTGATAAAATTCCCCTGGGAAGCCATCTGGCCCTGGACTCTTGTGTCTTGGGAGGTTTTTGATGACTGCTTCAATTTCCTCCCTGGTTATTGGCCTGTTCAGGTTTTCTATTTCTTTCTGTTCCAGTTTTGGTAATTTGTGGCTTTCCAGGAATGCGTCCATTTCTTCTAGATTGCCTAATTTATTGGCATATAGCTGTTCATAATATGTTTTTAAAATCGTTTGTATTTCCTTGGTGTTGGTAGTGATCTCTCCTTTCTCATTCATGATTTTATTAATTTGAGTCTTCTCTCTCTTCTTTTTAATAAGGCTGGCTAATGGTTTATCTATCTTATTAATTCTTTCAAAGAACCAACACCTGGTTCTGTTAATCTGTTCCACAGTTCTTCTGGTCTCAATTTCGTTGAGTTCTGCTCGAATTTTAATTAACTCTTTTCTTCTGCTGGGTGTAGGATCTATCTGCTGTTTTTTCTCTAGCTCCTTTATGTGTAAGGTTAGCTTTTGTATTTGAGTTCTTTCCAGTTTTTGAATGGATGCTTGTATTGCGATGTATTTCCCCCTTAGGACTGCTTTTGCTGCATCCCAAAGATTTTGAATGGTTGTATCTTCATTCTCATTAGTTTCCATGAATCTCTTTAATTCTTTCTTAATTTCCTGGTTGACCCTTTCATCTTTTAGCAGGATGGTCCTTAACCTCCACGTGTTTGAGGTCCTTCCAAACTCCTTGTTGTGATTTAGTTCTAATTTCAAGGCATTATGGTCTGAGAATATGCAGGGGACGATCCCAATCTTTTGGTATCAGTTCAGACCCGATTTGTGACCCAGTATGTGGTCTATTCTGGAGAAAGTTCCATGTGCACTTGAGAAGAATGTGTATTCAGTTGAGTTTGGATATAAAGTTCTGTAGATATCTGTGAAATCCATCTGGTCCAGTGTATCATTTAAAGCTCTTGTTTCTTTGGAGATGTTGTGCTTAGAAGACCTATCAAGGGTAGAAAGAGCTAGATTGAAGTCACCAAGTATAAGTGTATTATTATCTAAGTATTTCTTACTTTGGTTATTAATTCGGGGCATATATATTGAGGATTGTTAAGTCCTCTTGTTGGATAGATCCTCTAAGTATGATATAGTGTCCCTCTTCATCTCTCACTACAGTCTTCGGGGTAAATTTTAGTTTATCAGATATAAGGATGGCTACCCCTGCTTTCTTTTGAGGACCATTTGAATGGTAAATGGTTCTCCAACCTTTTATTTTCAGGCTGTAGGTGTCCTTCTGTCTAAAATGAGTCTCTTGTAGACAGCAAATAGATGGGTCCTGTTTTTTTATCCAGTATGAAACCCTGTGCCTTTTGATGGGGTCATTAAGCCCATTCACATTCAGAGTTACTATTGACAGATATGAGTTTAGGGTCATCATGATATCTATTCAGTCCTTGTTTTTGTGGAATGTTCCACTGAACTTCTTCTTAAAGGGGAATTTTAAGAGTCCCCCTTAAAATTTCTTGCAGAGCTGGTTTGGAGGTCACATATTCCTTCAGTTCCTGCCTGTCTTGGAAGCTCTTTATCTCTCCTTCCATTTTGAATGAGAGCCTTGCTGGATAAAGTATTCTTGGTTGCATGTTCTTCTCATTTAGGACCCTGAATATATCCTGCCAGCCCTTTCTGGCCTTCCAGGTCTCTGTGGAGAGGTCTGCTGTTACCCTAATACTCCTCCCCATAAAAGTCAGGGATTTCTTGTCTCTTGCTGCTTTAAGGATCTTCTCTTTATCTTTGGAATTTGCAAGCTTCACTATTAAATGTCGAGGTGTTGAACGGTTTTTATTGATTTTAGGGGGGGGAATCTCTCTATTTCCTGGATCTGAATGCCTGTTTCCCTTCCCAGATTAAGAAAGTTTTCAGCTATGATTTGTTCAAATACATATTCTGGCCCTCTGTCCCTTTTGGCACCCTCGGGAACCCCAATTAAACGTAGGTTTTTCTTCCTCAGGCTCTCGTTAATTTCCCTTAATCTATCTTCATGGTCTTTTGTCTGTCTCTTTTTTCCTCAGTTTCCCTCTTTGCCATCAACTTGTCTTCTATGTCACTCACCCGTTCTTCCACCTCGTTAACCCTCATCGTTAGGACTTCTAGTTTGGATTGCATCTCATTCAATTGATTTTTAATTTCTGCCTGATTGGATCTAAATTCTGCAGTCATGAAGTCTCTTGAGTCCTTTATGCTTTTTTCTAGAGTCACCAGTAGCTGTATAATAGTGCTTCTGAATTGGCTTTCTGACATTGAATTGTAATCCAGATTTTGTAACTCTGTGGGAGAGAGGACTGTTTCTTTCTTTTGAGATGAGGTTTTCCTTCTAGTCATTTTGCTCAGTGCAGAGTGGCCAAAAACAAGTTGTATTGGGAAAAGGAGAAAAAGAGAGAGAGAGAAGGAAAGAAAAGAGAAAAAGAAAAAAGAAAAAAGGAAGAAAAAAAGGAAAAAAGAGAAAGAAAAAGAAAGAAAGGAAAAAAGGGTGGGGGAAGCAATCAGAAATCAAAAAGAAAAAAAAAAAAAAAACCACGGGGGAGTGGGGGAGTATCTTCTGATTCTGTGTACTTTAAGTCCCTTGACTTGCCCTGGACCTTGTCCGTCTAGCTGGTCTTCTGGGGGAGGGGCCTGTTGTGCTGATTTTCAGGTGTTAGCAGTTGGGGGAGCTGCTGTGCCCCTGCCTGGTGCAGGGCTCAGTGGGGGTTGTTTACCCCGTGAGGCCGCAGGAGGAACAGCCCCAGTGGCGGGGCAGCTCTGGAGCCCTGGATTCAGCCCCCGCAGGAACTGCGGAGCTCTCCGTCTGCAGGGCCTGGAGGCTCCGGGGCGGGGCCGCTGATCCGCTCAGCTTGGGGCAGGAGCGTCCTCGCTGTCCTGGGCCCTCCCGGCCTCTGCCTGTCCCGGGGGGAGGCCGGATCCTGGGCTCTGTCTCGGCGCCCTGTGCTCCCGGTCTGCGCTGTTGGATTCGCGCTCCCGCCCCGCAGCCCCCTCCGCGGAGCCGCCCCCGAGCCCCTCCGAGCTGCTCCGGGACCCGCCGTGCGCGCTGCAGCCCTTAGGGAGCTCGGCGCACTCTCCCCGGGGCGCAGGTGTCTGTTAGTGTCCCCGGGAGCCCGAGGGCATCCCCGCCCTCCTGGGTCCTGCTCCACCTCCCTGCGAGCCCCTTTCCGCCCGGGAAGGTCGGTGCAGCTCCTGCTCCTCCGGGTCGGGGCTCTCCTGTCCTGGGGACACTCGCCCCGGCCTCAGCCCGGCTCCTCGCGGGGCCCCTCCCCCTTGGAGGCCTTTTGTTTCTTTATCCCCGCCCCCCCCCCCCCCCCCCCGTCTTCCTACCTTGATAGACGCTCGAACTCTTCTCACTGTAGCATTCCAGGTGTTCTCTCTTTAAACCTCAGGCCGAATGCGTAGATTTTCAGGATGATTTGAAGGTTATCTAGGTAATTCGGTGGGGACAGGTGACTTGGGGACCCTACTCTTCCACCGTCTTGCCCCTCCCTCCCCTGACATCCTCTTAATACCATTTGCTCTACTGCCTTTAATTCTATCTGTTGCTGGAACATAGTAACAGCGTGTCTGTTTCAAAGGGTTAACCTTTAAAAACTCAAGGCAATCCATTGCTTTTTCATTTTTAGGCTAAGTGTGATCAGGCCCTTCAGCTACTTATGGCACATGCAGGCTGGACACTTCATTATCCTAGTGCTCTCCTCTAATATTTGATGCCCTTCTTAAAAATGTTGAGCCCAGAATTTAGAGCATTCATTCACTTCAGAGATTTTTTTTTTTTAATTGAGAATCTCTCCTGTGTATACCTATAGCGAGAAGAAATAGCAAGCCAACCAAACAGATAAAATGTCCTTCCCCTGGGGAGCTTCCAATCTCACAAGGAACAACAACATATAAGTAAGTAAAACCTACTAGTATGTCAGAAAGTAAGATGCCCTATGGAGAAAAATAAAGCAGGGAAGGCAAACAAAACGTTCTGGGGGGGGGGGGGGTTACAGGTCATACACCTCCCTTGAAGTATCTTGTTTCCAAGTAGCTGCTTCCTGTAGGGACCTTGACTGATGCAGGGATAACTGAGCAGATGTGAAAGAGATAAAGGTGAGCCATGTGCCTACACGAGGGCACACATACTCCAGGAACAGCCAGTACAAAGGCCCGTTACTACACACGTAGCCTGGGCGTGCAGAGTACAGAGACCCTCTTATCTTCCTTTACCACTGCGGTATATGCCCATCAGTGTAGTCAAAGGTCGTAGCCATACTCTTTCTTAATAACTCATGTTTGTTGTAAACTCAAATTCAATCTTTTAAGACTTTAGAACAGAACACAGGGTTATACATTTATAACTATCAACTTTTATCCTTTTTTTTCATTCACTGTATATTTAATAGGCACCTACTGTGTTAAATATCATGCTACTTACTGGGAATCCAATGGTCAATACAATGAAGAATGGTTTCTTCTCCTCTGGGAGTTTTAGCCAAATGTAGGAAACAAATAGTCACAGAAATAAAAATCAAATTATTATGCTGAGTGCTATGTAAGGAAGGTACAAGGTAGTATGAGAGACTGTACCTGGAGAATTTGGCTAAGTGTGGTGCTCATGGCAGCTTCTCTGAGAAAATGATAAATAAGATAAATGTGGCGGGGGGGGGGGGGCGTGGGGAGGGGCGTGGGCAATTTGGTGAAATGGGAAATTTAAAACATTCCAGAAGAAGGAAAGAGTGTGTAAAGGCTCTGGGGATGAACCATGAATTGTTATTTCAAGAAACTGGAAAGAAGCCCTTAAGGCTGATACAGAGCCAAAGAATAAAAGTGCAAGGTATAACGAGGCTATCAAAATGAAAAACAACTAGATCATGCACGGCTTCTTCACTGGCTATGGTCAAAGTTTTGTTCTTTATTTTCAAAGCAGTGAGAATCCACTGAGGAGTTCAAGCAGCTGTGTGAATGGTCAGGTAATGTGTTTTGAAAATGCCAGTTTGGTGACAGTGTGCAGAATAAATTGGAGGGAATTAAGAATAGACTCAAGAAAACCAGTTAGGGGTCTACTGTAGTATCCCTGAGTAGAGATGTTGGGATTATGGAAGAAATAGAGTGACTTTCCTCTTTGAAAGATCTTGAGGTGAAATTGTCACAAAAGAGAGAGTTGGTGCCTATGGCAGTGCACTCTATTTCTGGTTTGCATACTTGGCTCATTGGTAGTAGCATTCAAATTAAATGTAGAATCCTTTAAGAGAAACATGTTTTAGAAAGAAAGATCATGAATTTGGTTCTATGAAACCCTGAGATTTCCCATAAAGATATCAAAGAAGAGAAGTCAAGAAGACAGATGGAAGTGTGGATCTAGAGCTCAAAAGACAGGTCTCCATTTAATGAGCAAACTATATAGCTTCTCATCATCACATTGTTTTGTTCTAGGACACGTATCTCCCAAAGTTCCAAAAATTGTGATGCTATTCTAGGGGTTTTATTTCTGAGCCCTCTGAAATTTGGTAATGTGCTTTCCATGTATTTCTCCAATTTGGTGCCTATTAAACCAGACAGTGCTAAATCCTCACCAAGAGCTCAGTTTAGAAACCTTGGATCCTAAGTGGATACTGACTGTAACTTGAATTAGCACTCTCCAAGCTGTGACTGTTCTCTGGGCTATTAGCATATATTTTACATTTTTGGCCGCCCCTGTGTCTTCTTATTTTCTTCCTTCTTGGTATATGTGTCTTTCCTATTTCTGCTG
Organism: Canis lupus dingo; assembly: GCF_003254725.2. NCBI lineage: Eukaryota > Metazoa > Chordata > Mammalia > Carnivora > Canidae > Canis > Canis lupus. Next base: position 48,767,947 of record NC_064244.1, on the reverse strand, counting down.
TGTACTTTTGATATGGTCGACTGAAAAGTTAGAATTGGGTAGCTAAAAAAGTAGAGAAAAATGAATACATTAAGGTACTGAATGCTTTGAGTGTTTACCTGAAAAATGACTAAATGAAGAATGTTACATGGTAACCATGCATGTTGAGTGCTTTTTGGTAAATCTAGGCTCTTTCTTTTATTGATTCCTTGTGTGTCTGCTCTGGTATTTAGTATAAAGTTATCAGAACGTGGCGCCATCTCTTCCATTGTCCTACATGATATTCCCAATTCCAATCCTTCACACACACAGCCGAATTCAAAGGCATTTTATGCATCTCTACATAACCCAGAGGTCAGCTGTCCACCTTCTTCTCAGTCAGCTCTTTCCTCTATTTCCACAAGAAATCAAATCTCACCAAGCATATTGCAATCTTTGCAGTTTTGTGGATCCCAGCAGGATCACACTGCACCCCACTCCCACCCAGAATACCTCTTTCAAAATCTCACTCTGCTGTCCCTTGCCAAGTCCCTGCTTCTGGCCACACCCTCACTAGACTCATCTTTGTATACTCGCATCTTACAGGTCTCTGAGCTCAGACCTCCTGGTTTCTGTGCTCTTAGCCCTTTTGTCCTCAGGAATTTCTATCTCTGCTTCTTGATGTTTCTTCTATAGAGCAATTTAGTGTTTTTCTAGTTTCTAGCTCTAACTTTTCACACCTCACAGAGCTCACCAGCAAAGAACCCTGCAGGTTCTAGGGCCCATTCTCCTAGGGTAGTGGGAGACTGTGAATTATAATGAGTATTTTTATGTGAGATACTTACAACATGTTCTCATTCCTATTATATAGAAGGAAAATAAGGCTCTTAATGTCTCAATGCCACCCCTGGGAAGAGGATAGTATTGAGAGGAACATAAGATTGGATTTGATGCAGAGGCTATTCACTAAAATACTCACAGATTAGACTGGAGGGGAACATAAGAAATCTGGGAAATTAAAGAGGGGTGGAGGGGTTGAATTATTTGGAGAGGTTGTAAGGAATTTAGACAATTTATGCCCAGAAAATGCTTCGCTACATCACAACCTATTTTATTTGAAAAGAGTTAATGAAGGGCAATCAAGTGACTAGTAAGGCTATTAATCTCCAAGTAGAGAAACAGTGTGATAAATATGCATACTATTTTTAATCTATACTCCAGGACAATTGGTTAATGGCTGAGAAAATTAATAAGGAATCCATATCCATGAGATGTTTGAAAAATCAATCAGAAGGACTAGCTTTATCAGTGACCCACACCAAAAATTTTGATAATTAGTACACGAATGTTAGAAATGATTCTTTATTCATGTTGTCAAAATGGTGTTCCCAGTATACAGACTGGCAAAACAACAACAACAACAAAACAAGAAACAAAGAAACCCCTTCACAGTTTCTCCCATGCTTGCATGAATAGGTAATAAAAATCTTCCAATCCCAGAAGACTATGCTGTTGAGAGTAGCTTAAGCCGAAACCTCTGGACTCCACTGGGTCAGGTGCATAGACACTTCTGGAGATGTATGTTATCTGAGCTTACCAGAAAGTTGACAGAATCCTATAACTAGAATATTACTGCCTCTGCCGTGGGTGAATCTTTCTTACGAAGTGCTTTAAAGGACAGAGGACAAGGATGTCAGTGAGTTTACACAATAGGTTAGTCACCTTTTTTTCTTTCTCACTTTTTTTTTTTTTGTATTCTTGTAAATTACACACAACAAACCTTACCACCTGAATGATTTTTAAGTGGACAGTTCAGTGTCAGTAAATACATTCATAATAGTGTGCTACCATCATCACCATCCATTTCCAGAACTTTCTCATTTTCCCAAACTGAACCCATTGAATAACTCCCTATTATCCCCTTTCTTGCCCAGTCCCTTGCAATCACCATTCAATTTTTTATCTCTATAATTTTGACTACTCTGAGAATCTTGTGTAAGTGGAGTAATACAGTATTTTTCTCTTTATGACTGGCTCATTTCACTTAACATAATGTCCTCAAGCTTTATCCATGTTATAGCATATATCATAATTTCCTTCCTTTATAAGGCTATTATTCCATTGTCACTTTTTTTTTTTTTTTTTTTTTGGTGGGGGGCTACTTTTTCTCAAGGATTTAGAGCTGGGGCAAATTTTGTCTGGAGACTTACGTTTATTGTAATATTCCATCTGGCAGCAAGACTTTATTATTATCTCTTTTGAATGAGATTATTGCTATTTATCAAAAGTGTCTAATAATTAAAATTTGCTTAAGTCAATTATCAGTGTTTACTATATAATCAACATCTTTAAGTGCTTATTTATTAAATCTCAGGATTATAAACCAATTCCAAGAAAAAAAACATAGTGGTATTTAGTAAATAGTTGCATTTAGTGAAGTAGGCATATTTTTAGGATTAAAAAAATGCTTATTTTTATTTTTTAGTTATTTATTTGAAAGTTGTTTACAAAAAAAAATCATTCTAAATAATTCTTTAGAGCTAGACTTTTGATTTCTAAATGGATTCAGAGTTTGGATTCAGTCTTTTAGAAATAGGACTGGCAGAGATTTTTTAGTTTCAAGTTAATTTTTTGCAGGTGTTCTCATTGCTTAAGGCAGAGGGCAGTAAGGAGAAATTCCCTTATAAATACCGTGCCTGTCCTTAGGACAGAAACTTTTCATTTCTGCATTTTTATTTGCAATTGAGAAAGAGCCCAAGGAGGAATTAAGGTGAACAAAAACAGGGAATTTGAAGAAATCAAACAGAAAATGTTGCAAACGCAACAAGAATTAAAGACAAAAGAAATTATCAGGTTCAGACTAATGAAATAAATTATATTCAATTGTTTTCTAGTATTGGACAAAATAAATGCTTTTCTGTGCTGGGAGATAAAAGAACATACATTGAGTGTATTCCTTAAATATTACTATCTGCTAGGTCCTTTCAAAAAACGGTAGGGCAGGCTTGAGGTGTGTAAGGATACAAACGACAAGAAGAGTCAAGTGTGTATGAATAATATGCATGCAAATATACTGTATTTATAGGTAGCCAAAGCTTGTAATTTTAAATGCTAGCACTAGAACTATTTTTCCTTGGGTCTCAACCACCCTTCTGAAACTACAACCGTCACCTCTTCTCAAATCCATATTACCTATTAAAAATAGGTAATTATTTACCTTGAGGTCAAATATCACACTAGAAATGTTAAGATCCTGAAGAGCTCAATTTGTCAGTCAAATTTAGCCATATTTTAGGAATATAATGTTTTTTCTTTATCTTCCCTTTTTCACTCCCAAAGTAGCAAACTAACACCCGAAAGCCATTTGTAAAGGACCAGTCAATAGCCTTTCATTATTAAAAAAAAAAAAAAAAAAAAAAAAAAGTCTAACACAGAATAAAACCTGTTTTAAAAGTTCTTTAAAAAAGCTTCCTTGGAGCATTTGATTTTGGCTCAGGTCAATGATCTCAAGGTGGTGAGATCAAGTCCTGTGTTGGGTTCTGTGTTAGGGTTAAGCCTACCTTAAAAATAAATTAATAAAAACCAAAGCTTCCTTGTCTTATAACAGTACTTACATTTTAACATTCTAGAACACCACTGATGAGAAAACAGGAAATACAATAAAACTTACAGGCATTCTTAAAATACCTGAGCCCATAAACTTTAATTCTTACTTTAGGTATTAATGAAGATGAAAGCAAAAAACATTAACATTTGTGCTTTTTATAAAAACAAGGCACTTTAGAGCCCTGATTATACTTTAATTTTTATCCTTTCCACTAATCCCATTAGTACAACACCCCTCCTTCTACATAAATCCTTCTGATTGTTTTAAAGGTACAACAGCAACATTTAAATACAAAAAACTGAGGATCTTGTGTAGGACTAAACATATCTGTGAACTTATGCAATAGGTAGCTTTTCAGTTATCTTGCTGCTTTAATACCTCAGTTATGTACAATGCATCATACACATTTTTTCATGAAAAAGTTTTGGTGCTTACAACTTTGGTTGTCTGGCCATCTCATTCTGCTCTAACTTGCAGCATAAATTCTGGGTGAGTCATATAAATTCTTTGAGTCTTATCTGTCAACCTCCTTTCAGTATATGCAAGTATGAGAATGTGTGTATATTTTTCCATGAGGTGGATTCACAACATACAATGGCTTCTTAAAGTAGCATATGATATAAAAGAGGGAACAATTTTAAAAATCAGTGAGTTAGGTACTTTTTAAGGCCTTGTAGTAGATGCTGTTGGTGCCTGCCCAGATCACCTTTACTGGCTGGTCCACTCACCTGTCAGCTGTTCTCAGTGTCTGTTAATAGAACTCACAATGCCTTCTTCACTAAAGGAAAATCCTCAGGGAAATGGAAGCCACCTTGCCTGGGAGGCTATGTAAACCACCACCCCCCAATCCCTGACCCACAGCAGAGCATACCCTTCACCAATGACTAATTGGCATATGGCAGACAGGCAAACCTCAGGGGAGGATCAATTCTCTGGTGCAATTTGTACAAGCCTTATCTTCTTTCCCTCCTTCTCCTCAAAGTACTCATTAAGAATCACTTGAACAGGGCAGCCCGGGTGGCTCAGCAGTTTAGCGCCACCTTTGGCCTAGGGCTTGATACTGGAGACCTGGGATCAAGTCCCATGTTGGTCTCCCAGCATGGAACTTGGTTCTCCCTTTGCCTGTGCCTCTGCTCCTCTCTCTCTCTCTCTCTCTGTGTGTGTGTCTCATGACTAAATAAATAAAATCTTAAAAAAAAAAAAAAAAAAAAAAAAAAGAATCACTTGAACAGAAATCCCTGCCCTCAGGCTCTACTTCCAAGGAAATGGTATAAGACAAGCATCTTGGAGCTCTTACATTTTATGAGTCTAGGAAGTGGTTTTAGGAATCCAGACTCTAAGAATGGATTTCAATCTTTCCCTCATTCATTCTGGATTATTTTGTAGCTAGATAATAATGAGGATGTGATCACTGACATAGGTAGAGTTTGACAGTCCCTAGCATGAGGCAGTGGAGTGATTGCTAAGACTTTACTTAGTTCAACATGGTGAAGTGGGATGGGATACAGCTGAAACAGGATCTATTACCTGGTGCAGTGTTCACTGGATTGAGCAAAGTTCTCTCTCTAGGGAGAGAACTATAAGGACTGACACTGGGTTGCTCTTACTGAGGCGATCAATGTCTGAGAGATAACAAAATGTATTTATTAATCAACAACATAAAACAAAGAATGAGGATCAGTGGGCCTCCTCAGCACCATTGAAAGAGGCTCTTAAAGTCCATAGCCACAGGACATGTCATGCTGACATGGCTCAGAACCTAATTCTAAGAGTAGTAGAAATCCAGAGAAGATTGAATTATTACCCCTTTTAAGTGTTTTATATTAAAGTCAGTACCCTGATAGGCATGTGATCGTGAGGCATGGGAAGCAGGTATTGGGGTAGATGTACATGAGAACCTTTGAGAAACGTGAACTCCTGAATTCTCTTAAAAAATGTCTGAATCTGCAGGATTGGCTTAGTCCTTTTTTGTTTGAAGATAAAGGCCCACTTGTTGAAGACAATGCAGAGGCTTCAAAGGAGACAGATGCCTTACAGAACCTTGTCCTTCTGAGAATCTGCCCTATATTTTTTTCCTGGCCACCAGAAACTAAAATATCATCATATTCTAAGTGGGCAAGTGTTAGTTATGGTCAAGAAACCAGAGAAATTATGTGTCAAAAGTGCTGCAGCTCCTAGCACCAACATATGCTAACCCAAACCAGGAGATTATGCCTTAGAATGGATCCCAATGTTGAATTTCGAGGGCAAGACTCCAAAACCGGGTAAAAGACAGTTTGATGATATGAGAGCACTCTGCTGTCATTAGAATTTAAACGCTTTGCAATATTGGTAAGTGATGGTTCTAATACATTTCTGGAATGACATGCATGAGATAATGTAGAGATGCTGAGCTGTAGTGGCAAACTGTAGAAGAAGGGATCAAATGGCTTAAAGAAGCGGGACTGCTTGGAAGGTTCCATTATTTTTAAAAATGGAAAAGCCATCTAATGAACACATCCTTTGGGAGGGCCCACATCAGAAGTAGGACCAGAAGCTATTTGCATTCACATGAGGCAGAGAACAGAATACAGATGTGGTCTCGTCCCAGGCCTATGGTCTCTTGCTAATAGAGTTTGAAGAGACCTCCATCCCCTGATCACTCTGCTGAATTTTACATTAGTCCACTATCTTGATATGTTCATTAGATCTGATAAACATGAGGCAAGCACATTAAGATTCCTATCTTACCATGGAGATAAACTACACAAAGATTCAGGGATCTCCCACATATGTAATATTTTTTAGGAATTTCACACCTTCTGACCCAGGGTAAAGCAAAGAAATGGCTTCTTGAAGATACAACTGAGTTACCAGCTTGAGAATCACCATGGCAGGAAGACCTACTGTCCTCAGAATGCAGTTTCTATCTTCAATCATTGGTGTCACCAGTAGACAGAAAACATGGATTCAGAAACCAAGAGGTTCAAGTGAAAGCCACTCCAGTGACTCACTTAGGGTATAATCTTTGGGCTTTGTGGGGTTTTAGTGGTCCTAGTTCCTAGGAGGCACAGATTCTAGGAGACACGTAAACTTCAATTTATAGCTTCTGACACAATGGGATCCCCATGATAGTTGACAAGTGAAGAAAGGACATGCTATGCTGGTAAGTATAATTGATCATGACCATCATGAGGAAGTAGAGATGCTACTATAAAATGAGAACATGATGGGGTATGTTTATATTCAGGTGATCTACTGGGGCTTCTTTTGACACCCCTATGCCCAGTTGTAATTGGAAATGAGCACTGTAGCCATCACGGCCTGACAGCTTCTTGGAAGCCAGGATCTCTCCCCGTTCAAGGACAAAGGTCTGGGCCAACTTCCTAGGCAAGCCACCAGGACCAGCCAAAGTGCTCCCTGAAAGGAAGGGATTTTAGAATGGTGATGGTGGTGGCAGAAGGTATGAGTATTAGCCTCAAGACCAAGCAACAGCTGGGAATGTATTTCATTGTTTCCTCCCAGAATCCTAGAGCAGCTAGGCTCAGATGGAGTAAACGAAATGTGAAAAGCAAGTAAATCTGCCACCCAATGGGTTTGACCACAACTGGTACTGTCAGTTCTCAACCCAATTCCATTTAGTGTATCCTTCCCCCAAATGCTGTGAGTAAGCTGGTAACAGCTCATAGCTGCCCTCTTCCAGAGAACATTTCAGCTAAAAGGAGCCACCTAACCTAGAGGCTGTGCATTGAGCCACGGCTTCAGCCAATGACTGACTCACCTGAAGATAGAAAAGCATCACCCTTGCCTGAAGCTGAGAACAGTGCTATAGGACAATTTGGGTTCCAGACCATCCATAAAGGATCAGGATTACTCTTGTCTCCTTTCTTAGTGTTGGTTCTAAACAAAAGATTCGTGGCAGCCGTACTCTGTTTCAAAGGGAAAAACCACTTTATTGATATTATAAAAATCTAATAGACACAGAAAGAAAAAGGCACCTGGGTGGCTCAGTAGTTGAACGTCTACCTTTGGCTCAGGTCGTGATCCTGGGGTCTTGGATCGAGTCCCATATTAGGCTCCCTGTGAGGAGCCAGCTTCTCCCTCTGCCTATGTTTCTGCCTCTCTGTGTCTCTCGTGAATGAATAAATGAATGAATGAATGAACAAACATACATACATTAAAAAGAAACTGAAAGAAAAAAAGGAAATCTGCACATAGATGAGGGCAATGGTAAGCAGTAAAGTAAAATAAGACAGACTTAGATCATCAGCTGAGGAAGTGGCCTGGGTGGAGCAGCCTCCACTCAGGTGAGACTTCTCTGACCATCGCCATGAGGGCTGTATTTATAGAGCAAGGGATGGGGTCTGAAATTAAACATTTGTTTGCCTATGTGCAGTTTGGAGCCAGCTGCATTCCTGTTACCAGGCCTTTGCATTTTCCAAGGAGACTGGACTAGGTGTGTTTGCATCCCCTCCGGACAGCCCAGGCTGGAGCTGGAGGGGATATAAGGCAGAACTTACAGATCTAGGCATCCAGATCAGAAGGGCAAATTCTCACCTGGAAGCCAGCTAATGTCAACTAATCAAGCTCCCAAGGCCACTTAGGCAGCACAAGTCTCACAAACTACATTCTTTAGCCTGTGTGCATTCCTGAAAGTCAAGGTGGCCTGTTATGCAAGACAAATCACAGAAAGCTCCATTCATACAAGACAGTGTATTTTCCACCCTGTCCTATTCTACTTCTCATACTCAACTTTTATCTGAGCTCACTCTGTGAATGAATCACTTGACCAGAAATCCCTGTCTCAGGCTCTGCTTTAAGGGCTATGAACCTTTGACAGTCCTCACATAGTTCCAGCATGATAGGCTTCTATGATTAGAGTAGGTGGAGGGAATAGAGAGTAGTGGAAGGGCAGAGAAGGCCAAGGAAGGTAGGGGCAACAATTTCTTGAGACCAGTGCTGTTTGACAGATAGCTTGACCAGGGTCTGGTACATCGGCCATTTGAAGGAAGAAATGGCCAGAGTGTAAGGAGAAGCTGCAAAATTGTCTTAAAATTAAGTAGTACTGATTGAGCAGCTTCCGTGGGCCAGAGATGAGGAGGAAGAGTGGATGAGTGATGGGTGGTGGCTGCAGTCTAGATCAATGCATCTCAAGTTTTAATGGGTAAGTCACTTGGGAATTTTTTTTAAATTCAGATTTTCATCCTGCTGTTCTTAGAAGTTCAAAGAGGACAACTTTATTGCTGATATGCAGACCACAGTTCCAGCACTATGACTTTATACTGGAGTGGTGTGATAAAAATCTAAGACCTAGGTGCAATTTAAGTTTTTTCTAGCATCCACACTAAGAAAAGTGGAGGAAATGAATTTTATAATATATTTTAATTGACCCAAGATATTTAAAATACTATCATTTCACCAATCAGTATGAAAATCACTAATACAATACTTTATATATATTTGCACTAGGTCTTCCAACTTCAGTTTATGTTTTATACTTGCAGAACCTCTCAGTTCAGATGTTAAGTTTTCATCGGAAATATGTATATTTTTGAATTCCATATCACCTTCAGTCAAAAGTAGATTCACGTAACTCAAGTTATTCCAAACTTAAGTATGTTAAAAGTTCCCCAATAACTGAATCAAGTATGAGCTTTTAAATGTAGTTTGATTAAAAGGGAATACGATTTAAAATTCAGTTCCTCAGTCACACTAGGCACATTTCAAATGCTCAAGTTACCATATTAAACAGAGTCACTCATGCAAAACAAACAAGAAGAATGCTGAATGGAAAATGAGGACAAAGGAACTTGGGAAAGGGCTTGAAGAGAATAGACACAGAGGGTTGACAGAAGTATGGTAGATTTTTTTTCCCCTGCTTCAAGAAATGGTGATTTATCGGGCGGGGGTGGGGGTGGGGCAAATGAAGAGTCTGAGTGAACAATGGGAAAAGCCCCCATATATTTCTGACCATGTGTGGCTACAATTATTTTAAGTTGCTTTGATAGTGCAAAGCCACCTGTATCTGGTTTTCTTCTGCAGCAATGTGGACCCAAACACTTGGCATTATTGTTTTTATTTACCAAAATATTAGATGTCAAACATTTCAAAGACTCAAAAGAAACATGGCCCTCAGGGGAGAGGTACCACAGGTGTTGGGACCTGCACAATTCTCCATCTGTCTTTTGATCAGTACGTACATTTTGACTCTAGGTTCTGGCTACGAAGATAAATTGGCACGTGTTTCAGAGGGGTACCCCTTGGGGCCACTACCCACAGGTTTGCATGACTTTTCTGGGCTAGTCTGCCTAATTCTCTGACCCCTGATCTGGTTCCCTATCATCCCAGCCATTCATGCCATAGAGCCCTAGTGTGTGGGGGGGTCTCATTCCTTAGAAAAATTCTTTCTCTCTTCTTACCTTTCTCCCTACTTCCTGGTAAGGACATAGTCCCAACCAGCCCTCTGACCTCTGTTCAACTCTGACTCTCACTATGATCTGGGTCTACCGTTCTGCTGTCCCTTCTGAATTGCTGACCCCATATGGTGGCCACCTATTGAACTGGTGACGCTTTGCTGCCCCCTGCTGGTTTCAAGCCTCCATAAATATTTGTTTAATGAATTCTGGAATTGTATTTTAATCGTGTACTTTTCCGAAGGCTAGTGTGTCATGAAAAGCTGCATAAAATTTTTTTGAAGTTAAGTAATGTTTGTTAAGTGGCTTCTGTACGTCAGAGGCATGAGCACTGGAGATACAGCAGTGAATAAAAGAGATCTATGCCCTTATATACTAGCTGGGGGTGGTTGTGGTGGTCGGGAGACCAACAAGAAATATATAAATAAAGTATGTGGTAAGTCAGGAATTTCACAAAAATAAATAAAGCCAAGAAGGGAGATAAGGAGTGAGCAAAACATTTAAATTTTCGACAAGGCCAAGAAAGTTCCCTTTGAGACACAAGGGAAGAAGGGAAGGACCAAAAAAACCCAGTAAGGTGGAAAGATGTTTAGCATGTTGGAGTAACATTAAGAAGACTGTGTGGCTGAAGCTTTAGAGCAGAGTGAATGATGGGGAGCAGGAGGCCATAGTTCAGAGAGCTAAGTGAAGTAGACAGAGGGGAGCAGACTGCATAGGGGGGACCTTTGGTCAACTACACATGTATAGGGTATAATTTCTATATATATAAAATATACACACTACTCTGAATCATGGAAGCTAATGGAGAGTTTTGACTTGAAGAGAGACATGACATGGCATATTGAAATAGATCACACTGAGGATGATCTGATGAATACACTGCAGGGGTGGCAAGGGACAAGGAGGTATGGAGCAACACTGACTTGGCCCAGTACGGTAGAGTGGAGGCAGTGAGATGTGGCCAAATTCTGGGTATATGCTGAAGGTAGAAAATTTGCTCAAAGAAAATTAGAAGGCTCAATGGCGACCAGATGGCTGAGCAAACAAATGGCTGAGGTTGCAGTTTATGGAGACAGAGACGTCTTGGGAAGGGCAGGTCGGAGGGATGCAGGTAGAGAAGAAAACCAAAGTAGTTCTTTGAGAGCGTTCTGTTTGAGATGCCTATTGGACATATACCAAATTGGAGATCAGAATAGAAATCTAAGGTAGTGATATAATTTTGGAAGATACAGCCTATAGATAGATGGTATTTAGAGCTGTAACTCTGTATGGGATCAAATTAAGAACATTAATTCACTGTGGCAGAAGTTGATGCTAAAACTGAATTGTCGCTTGCAATGTGAACATGGTTCTGACTTCAAGGGTGCAACTTCATTTGAGATTTAAATGCCCATTTTGCTATGGGATGTACGACTTTATTCTCCTATTATTTTTCTTTATTTGAACGTTTACGAAACCAGAGTTCACATAACTCACTTTGTCTGGTCTTCACCTGGCACGACTCTATTCTTTTTGAATTAATTCTACCTCTGACTTTTTCCTCTTAGTTCATTGTAATTCAAGTATTGGCTAGCAGTTATAGGATGTGAAGACAGGTGCAAACACTGGCAGTGTTATGCAGTGCCTGCCATGCTTGGCCCATTCCCACATCTTGTTCAACTAGAAAATTTCTGCACATCCTTTATGACTCACTTTGTTTGTCAGGCCCTCTGGAAGTCCTTGATGTCCCTGGTGAGTGCCTAGTGCTCCTTTTTTGTTGTTGTTTTCATCCTGTATCCTTTTACAGCCCTTGCCATATACATCGAAGCTCACACCTCATTGGTGAGAGAATATTAAGAAGTCTTGAACAAATGGAGAGTCATACTGTGTTCATGAGATGGAAGAAATGGGCCATCTCCCTCCCAATCCCAATCTCCCAATACAGTTTTATGCAATCTGTCAAAATATTCTATAAATTTACAATCAGATTCTAAAATCTGTATGGAAATACAAACGTACTAGAATAGCCCAAACAATTTTGAAAAAGATGAACAAATTTGAAGATTAATACTGCCTGACTTCGAGATTTACTACAAAGGTACCATAAGCAAGCCTGTGTGATACTGCCAGAAAGAGAAACCCGTCAATAAAGCAGAACAGGGAGTCCAGAATAGGTCTACCCAAGAACGAAGTACTAATTTTTAGTGGTGCAGAGGCAATTCAGTGGAGGAAAGATTATATTTTCAACAGTTGTTACTAGAAGAATTGGAAAGCCATATGCAAGAAATGAGCTTTGATTCTTACTTTGCATCATATACATGAATAGACTGGAACTTGTAAAATGAAACAGGCAAAAAGCTTTGTGACCTGGGGTTAGGCAATGCTTTCTCATGTCCACCACTAAAAGTATGATCAATATGAAAATATAATTTAATTAAAGTTAAGAACTTCTCTTCAAAGGCACTGTTAAGAGGGTGAAAATACAAGTCATGGACTGGGAGAAAATATTTTAAGTTCCATATCTGATGAAAGACTTGTATCCTTGATAACTCAGGAACTCTCAAAACTCAGTAATAATAAAAAGATGCAACAAAAAATTGAACAAAACATATGAACAGATGCTTTGGCAAAGAAGACATACAAATGCCAAACAAATGAAAAGATGTTCAACATTACTCATCATGGGAGAAATACAATCACAACTACAATGAGATAGCACTAGTGTTGTATTCCTTCTTAATGAAGGAGCACCAAATAAGCATAAAAATCAGAGCACTTTTTGAAACTTTATTAAAGGTGGGTAATATATCAAAGGAGCACTAGAGGATAAAAGATTAAGATGGATTATTCAAAAATAAAAAGGATAGTAATGGTGAACCCTTTTAACATTATAGAGTATTAATGACAATATCTAACTGCTGTTAATAAAAGAACAAGTCTTTAGCAGGCCAAGATGCATTCTTCACACTGCATCATTAAAGGGTGGATTGAAAAGATTTGCCTCTTTATAGGATGATCTATCTATTATCATCAATTTTGCAAGCTAGAAATAAAATTATATTCAAAGAGGCACTTGGAGAAAGTTTCCTCCATCATGTTGATCAAGAAATTCTTTAGAAATTCATGGATATTTGGCGTATCCAGAATAGTAATAGTAGGTCAGAAGCAATCAACACAAAATCAACTTGAGATAACAGGACGCCAAATAAAACTTAATAACCATAAAGAAATTTTAAGGCCTTTTGTCTCAGCACTACTGCTAATAATTGACTATCTGATCTCATTGCTGAATACGTCAAAGAAATGAATGTATAGTTGGCCTTCATTGTCCTTGGGTTAAGCACAGTCTGTCACCATCTCCTAAGGTAGCCATCAGTTTTCCCAGTGTCTTTCTCTCTATTGTTTTGTTGTTATTATTATTAATAGCAGAAAGGCACCTTTTGTAGTTTTTATTTAAAAATACTTTGGCTATAAATTGAAAGTACTCATACTGCCTTCAGTGTTTATTAAATATATTTACATTTTAAAGGATATAGAATGTTTAAAAATATCCTCAAGTTCAGAACGTCATTAATTTCTAATATGCTCTTCCGGATATGTATCACATGTACTAATCTTGGGCTGGGAAAATAGAATCTGCAAGCCTATGTGGAGACAAATGAAACCTAAATTTGGCTTTTGGAGAGTCTTCTGGAAACTTGGATGCAGATATCATTCTTTTTGTGGAGTATGGCTTCCAACACTGCAGCCTTTGGGTGCATTTAAGGATTTGAAGAAGCTGAATCTGTACCTTTCTCAGGGCACAGTAAGAGAATGCTATAGAGGCAGCTAAGTTGTGACACCAGGTGTATTTCATGGGCAGGCTTTCCTAACCCAATCCTGGGGCACTTTGAACAAATCCATCAAAAGAGTTCTGGAGCATTGTTATTGCCAGCCCAGCCCAGTTCTAGGGTGAACTACCTGTGAAGTTCCCTTTGGGAGAAGAATTTCACTGAGCAATGTGCCTGTTTGGAGAGAAGTAGAAGCTGTTGAGGGAAAGGAGAGAGTCAGAACTGTTGTTTCTGGAAGCTGCTGCACCTTTACGTTACCATCATGGAGTCAGTACCCAGAGGAGCTGCTGCCCAGAGTTTCTCACAGGTCTCCACAGGACATGATCTGCTTGGAATAAGGCTTGTTATTCTATCATTACAGACTAAATATGGAGAGAATAATTGCTCATGGCCAAAATCTACTGTTTGGCTAGTCATCCTGGGGATGTCTTGTTACATTGCAGTAGTAATAGAATAGTAGTGGACACATTGTTTTATGTATTTGAGAAAATATCCTGTTTCTTTGACTTCTCTAGTGTAACAAGGATGCTATCAACCAAGGTATTTCCTCTTTGGACACTTTAACCAGTTTAAGTGTGGTACATGACCTAAAATGGGCTAATCATAATCCTATGTTACCTTTGCTAAAGTGATTGGACCAAGAGATGGCATGTGAGCTAACCAAGGACAGTCTGGGTCCCTTCCTACACATTTGATTAAAGCTGGAGGAGAAAACTCTTTTTCCTATTGAGTTAGTAAGTAGCCTGAGGCCATGTTCCTACAGTATGGAGAAAGCCTTCCTGCAGTAGGCCAGCATGAAGTTGCACAAAGAATAGCACAGATCAGAGAGGAAGGGAGAGAACTCATTATTCTTGGGCCTCTGGTTCCAGTCTCCTAGGTCATCTGAGATTCTCTGGTCCTGCCTCTTTTTTTTTTTTTTTTTTTTTTCAAATTTTAGAGCTATAATAAGGTTACTATCATTTGTTTACAATCTAGCTGAAAATGTTAATGTAATTAACACATAATTATGTAGAGGACAGAAAAATCAAAACTGACAGTGATAACACTGGATACAACTTAATTCCCAATACATAATCAGTAAGAAATAAAAATTTAACAAAGTATGAAGGTCTTAATCAATTTCAAGGTAGTGAAACTGAACAACAACAAAAAAAAAAAAAAAAAAAAAAAAAGAAAAAGAAAATTGGGCAGCCTGGTGGCTTAGTGGTTTAGCACTGCCTTCAGCCCAGAGACCTGGGATCGAGTCCCATGTCAGGCTCCCTGTATGTATGGAGCCTGCTTCTCCCTCTGTCTGTGTCTCTACCTCTCTGTCTCTCTCTACTCTGTGTCTCTCATGAATAAATAAATAAAATCTTTAAAAAAATAAGAAAATTGCTATTATATAGTCTTATTACAACATTTTTTTGATGTTGCTTTTGGAAAGAAAATGACCCAATAATACTACACAGATTCTGGACGTTGTTTAGGATTTGCATAGTACTTAAAAATTTGTCTCACCATGGGAATCTTAGCTAATAAGACAGTGAAGAAGTCTATTGAGATCTTTGGTTAAGGGAAGATAACATTTGGATTCTGTTTCAGGTGAAGAATCATTTAGAATGATGCCTCAAAAGATTGAATTTTTAAATATTTCAAAATTCAAGAATTTTAGCAAATCACAATTTTGTCTTGGTATTTCACTGATGACCATCCTTGATAATATGTGTGTTTAATATGATGGTCCAGCCTCTTTTCGTCAGTCATGAATAATATCCCAGTCTTAACTCTAATCCACTTTCCAGGAATCTCTTAGACTGTTGTCACCTTATTTGTACTTACATATATATTTAAGGAGTAACAAGTAATCTAACAAAAACCTTAGCAAAATACAATTTAAAAACTTGATTTGTGGGATTATAGAAGTTTATAACTGGAGGAGATGTTAGAACTCATCTGGTTCCATATTTTATAAGTAAGGGAATGAAATGCAAGGACTAAGGTCATGTTTGCTGCAAAGAAAAAAAATGCTCCCCAACTAAATATAAAGGATTCTTATGTTACCCATTGTTTTGCTGTTACTGTGGCTGAGGTTTCTTTCTTTTTACATCCAAACCTCTTTGAACTGCCCTATATTTAATTTATTAAGTGATAGGATTTAATACACTGATTCTCAAAGCATAGACCTTGGACCAACAGTATCAATAGCACCTGAAAACTTAATATGAAATAAAAATTATTTTTTTATTATTTATTTATTCATGACAGAGAGAGAGACCGAGAGAGAGAGAGAGGCAGAGACACAGGCAGAGGGAGAAGCAGGCTCCATACAGGGAGCCCAATGTGGGACTCGAACCTGGGTCTCCAGGATCACACCCTGGGCCAAAGGCAGGCGCTAAACTGCTAAGCCACCCAAGAATCCCCTGAAATACAAATTCTTGAGCCCAACCCAGACCCATTCCAGCTCTGGTGGTAGGGTCTGGCAATCTGTGTGTCAACAAGCCCTCAGGTTACACTGATACTCTAGGTTTGTGGAATGACAAAGATCTGAGTGTTACTAAACTGAGGCTTTAAGTCGAGCTTCTTTAACTAAGTAGTGCCCATTGGTAGCTCACCAAACTTAAGGCAAATCTATTATACTTTCCCCTTCTTGAAACCCTTTAAGAACCCCTCCTCATAGGCTACAGAACACAGTTTAACCCCTTTAGCCCCATGTAAAGTGAGCCCCTCTAAGTCTGCAACTTCTTTCAACCCCTACCTTAACTTGTGGCCCTAACAGCACCACTGCCTCTGTTCCATTACCTGTATTCCTCTCTCGCCAGGAATACTTGTTCTTACCTCTTCACCTGACTCAGCTACTTTGTGTATCAGACTGGAGGCCTAGGACTTTTTGGAAGTCTTGGGTTTCCTCCCAGGATAGGTTCTATGTTTCCTCTATTGTCTTTGCAATAGTCTATGCACATGACTATCACTGAGAGATAAAAACATGTAGGTATTAAGTACTTAGATGAAGACAAAAGAGCTTCCTGGGACAAAAGAATGGCTAGTACAAAGGTCCTGTGTTAAGAATGAGCATGGCACAAACAACGAAATGACAAATGTGGTTGGAATGGAAAGGGTGAGAGGAAACAGAGTTGTATAAATGGAGGTTGGAGAGATGGGTAAGGGTCAAATCAGGCAGCACTGTAGGTAATAGGGGGATTTGTTTGTGTCTTAAGACGAATAGGAAAATGTGGTCATACTTAAAGAAAAATGAGTGTAGTAAGACTTGCATTTTAAGAGGACATTTTGGCCTTTTGTTTGAGGATATTGAGAGCAGTATTAGGTACCTATTAGGAAACCACTGCAGTAGTACAAGGAAGAGACAATAGTAGCTAAGACTTCTAATGTTATGATAGTGAAAATAAAGAGAAAGGAACGATTCATAAAATTTTTAGGATTTAGCGATGGCTGGTTAGGAGGGCTGAGGCAGAGTGAAAAGAATGCCTCTAAGGCTTTTGGTTTGTGTAACTTGTGCATTTAGCCATTTATTTGGATAATACAGGAAGAAGATAAACTGGAAGATTTTGGACATCAGAATTTGAGACAATGTCACATCAGTCGTCAAACGTGGAGGTCAAGGATGAATACAAAAATTTGGGGTCAACTGCTCAAAGATAGTCTTTATGTGAAAGGTTTTATTGGATCAGTGGGGATAGAGGCCAGATTGTTATGGGTTGAATAATGAGTGGTTGCCAGAGAGATGAGTAGGGGGTTGGGAGAAATGGGTGAAGAGGGGAGGAAGATACAGGCCTCCAGTTATGAGCGAGTCACAAAAATAAAAAGCAGAGCATAAGAAATAAAGCCAAAGGTATTGTAATAGAGATATAATGGGACAGATGTGTCTATACTTGAGATAAACATAGTGAATTGACAAGTTGATACATTATGCTAAGTTGTACACCTGAACTTATGTAACACTTTATGTACAATATTTCTTTTAAATGAGTGGAAAGTAAGTCAACAGAATTGGTACATTTTGTTAAGTGTCTTGAGAAGTGAAAATGTGAAATAAAGGACAATGATAGGATTGCCACTGAAATGGGGAGTGTAAACAAACTTGGGTTTTACATAAAAAATAAGGTTGGGGGGAGTTTCCATCCATGAGTATGTATTCTCACAGAAAAGTTACAGTCTTGATCATACACAGAGTCTGAAGGGTTAGCTAACCCTCCTTCCATTGGTTAGCATTTTTAGGGATCACTTCAGGGCTTTGAAATTGTATCCTGTATTATTATTGAGATGCCAGGTATGCAGAGTGAGGTATTGAGAAGTACATGCGATTTGACATCATTGGTTTTGAGTTTGAGTCCTATCTTTACAATTATAAACCCTTGGACCCTGGCCACCTTCTTCCTTAATTTATTTTCCTCAGTTGCATTTACTCATTAATAGAGAGGAGAGGGTAACTCTTGTCTCATATGATTATTGTAAGGAGTCAGTGTGTAAGTGACAAAACCCTGAAGAAATATTAGTTATTTTAGTACAGCAGTGTCTATGGCCATGGGATTTTAAAGCCTGAAGTTTCTTTGTAGATCCTTAGTCTAACAACAACTCCAGTAAAGGTCATGAAGAAACAGGCCCAGAGCAGCAGGGGTAGGATGGGAAATAAGAATCCCCTTCATTGTGTACTGTCCGTTATTTCATGTTGTTCAATCACCTTTGGAAGAATTGATTTAGGTGGTTACTTTGTTATGGCTGGCTAACTTGTTTTTAATTTATGTCTATTATATCTATTTCCAAAACAAGATTTAATGCAACTTATGATAAACATGCTTGTCTTCGTGTATTCTGGGTAAGTGTAGGTTTGAAGTTAGTATCTAGTTAACTCAGCAGTGGCAATTGTTGGCCATGCTGGGATATCTGTACTACCCAATAGGGGAACACTACAGTTTAAATAATCTGAGCAAAATTAACAGGTATCTCAGTCCCTGTGCCTTCTCAAAGTGTGGCCTATTTATTATAAGCAGTCAATGTCCTAGTACTTCTTTAAGACTGTTTTTGAGAATATGGTAAGTAAAGCTAGATTTACTGTTACTATCCTTCACTTGCCACTATATAGCTATAGACAGCAATGAAGAACGTTCAGTTAAACTCTCCTGAAATTACTTCTACATATTTTTTCCAGGTATTGCCTCTCATCATCATTTGTTCTCAGTCAATGCTTCTTGTAGTGTTTATGAAAATTTCATAAATCTTATCTTTTGCTTCATGTTCAAGTTTAGTGATCTTCTTTCACTTTTACTGTCCTTTTGATATATCATTCTCATTACAGTGGAAGGGGAAGGCTTGAATAGATTTTGAGCCCAGCATAAGATTTGTAAAACTTTCACAATTGTCCATTTTATCAGAATTTGTGATTTTAAGAAAACTGGCTAAGAATCTTAAGATATATTTATAAGACTGGTATTGATTTGAGGTTAATAACTTTAATGTCTGGGTAGTATATAAAAATGAAACATCATTGATTTTGAAAAACACTTGGACTCTATATGAAATAATTACTTAGTTAACTGAAATGGGCCTTCCAGTTTCAACAATTTTAGAAGAGTGACAAAAACCAAGATGAACAGTTTCTTAAGAAACCAAGTCACTAGGTGAAACCTGAGCAGGTCTATGTATCTTCTACCTCTTCATCTTGTGTAAGAAACAGAGTTATCCTCAACACTTACTGAATAAATTATTGGTCCTTTGAACACACCAAAGCAATATTATAGTTGAAGCTTGTCTAGAAAGTGAGTCAACTGAATGTTGTGAAATAGGGACTGGTTATCTGTTAAAAAACCATTTTCTCTTTTCAAAGAACTTAACAAAGTAGTGACTCTATTTACATGAGTAAGGTGTTTTCAGTGCAGGCACACAGTGTCATCATCCTGGAGTTGTGTGTGCCATAGAATGCTTAATAGATAAGAACCTCTTATAATGTAGTCCTTTGATTTATCAGTATTGACACACTCTTTGGATGGGATCTAAAAAGGGCTGGCTTCTTTATGAAACGGATACTGAAGTGAATGGTTTTGGAAAGAGGTTTTACTCTATTTGCATTTGACAAATGAACAAATTAGTTGGCAATTGTTTTTTATGAAATAAAAGCAAACTGTTAAAAGAATGCAGGACAGGACAAATCTTCTTATCAAGGTCTGGGATCTAATTTTAAGTATATACTCTGGCCTTTAGTAAAAGATGAAATCATCCATAGTTAATAAGAATTGCTTCTGTTTCCACAATTCTCTGGCAGCCCATTTAAATGTGTAACAATATATACTCTGAATCTATTACATTATACTCTAAAGCCTTTTCCTGAATTCTTTCATCTAGAAAAAGACCAGCTGGTCACCATTTTCTTTTTACTTACTGATGTTAAAAATATTCATTGCCATCTATTTTCTCAGCTTGAACAATCCAAATTTATGTAACCTTTTCACACAGGATCTGATTTTTCTCTTTTCTGAACTTATAATCTCCCTGAAACTCTCTCCAGGTTATTCCTACACTTGGATGTAAAACTTAATGAAGTTGTCCTGATACTACAGAAGCCCTGGCTCTTTAGTCTCCATCATTCACCCCACCCCTTATCTTGCACACTATCCTATTGCTCACCTTCCTGGTATTGCTATCTTCTGCTCTTGTAGTTCTAGGTTTATTTTTATTTTATTTTTTTTGTAATTCTAGGTTTAATAAGAAAGCCCTCCATCTCTAATTTCCTCCCTAGGGTCTGTTATTTCCTTCATTGGAGGCAATGCTTTAAATCCACAATTGTATAAAGTTTGTAATACAAATATACTCCAAAAGAGATAATATAACATTATTTCCATAAAATTAATAATGCCTAATAAAAGTTTCAGAGATTATGTAATGATTGCATTTAAATGCCCAATTTTACTTTGTTTACTCCTTTGAATTATCACTTTTGTTTAGAAGTGGTAATGGTTCTTCCCTGGAAATTACTAGGTAGTGATGGGACACCTTACTGGGCTCTTAATAAAAAGTGGACTATCCAATGCTTAGACCTAGCTCTGAGTGTATTACTCCTTGACCTATCTTCAAGCATACTGATTCTATTTTTCTTTTTTAAAAAAGTTTTTATTTAAATTCTAGTTAGTTTACAGTGTAATATTAGTTTCAAGTGTACAATACGGTGATTCAACACTTCCATACTGATTCATCCATTCTTTTTTTTTTAAGATTTTATTTATTTATTCATGAAAGACACAGAGAGAGAGAGAGAGGCAGTGACACAGGCAGAGGGAGAAGCAGGCTCCTAGCAGGGACCCCAATGTGGGACTTGATCCTCGGACTGGGATCACGCCCTGAGTCAAAGGCAGACACTCAACAACTGAGCCACCGAGGTGTCCCATACTGATACTTTCTATGGCGATTTCCAGTCCACTAATGATACCATCAAAGGCATTTTTTATGTATATTCTTTATTCTTCAATTGTGTGAAAGAATAATTGCAGATGACTAGATTGAAGAAAAAGTGGCTTGGCTCCAACAGCAGGGTACAAGCAACACACATAGGAGACATTCTTGAAATGCCAGATTCCAGTAAACAGGAAACACTGTACTGCATGGCACTATGGGACCTCATCCTCACAAGGCCGCTACTTTGAAGAGCAGGAGATGTAGCTGACTCTCCTAACACAGAGAAATAAATGCAAAAGTTGGACAAAATGAAGAAACAGAGGCATATGTTCCAAATGAAAGAACAGAACAAAACCACAAGAGACTTAAGTGAAACAGAAGTAAGTAATATGCTTGATAGAGATCTAAAAATAATAGTAAAAAAGATACTCACCAAACTTAAGAGTGGAGGACATCAGTGAGACCCTTAACAGATAAAAAAGAAGTAATCAGAAATGAAGAACACAATAAATGAAACAAAAAAATAAATTAGATGAAATAAATAGACTAGGGAAGCAGAAGAATGAATCGATGACCTGGAGGACAGAAAAATGGAAAGTGATCAAGCTAAGCAGGTGAGAGAGAGAGAGAGAGAGAGAGAGAGAAACTATGCAAAATGAGAATAGACTTAGAGAACTCCGTGACTCCATCAGTATAATAACATTCACATTATAAGGATCCTAAAAGAATAGAGAGAAAAGGGGTTAGAAAAATTATGTGCAGAAATAATCACTGAAAACTTCCCAAATCTGGAAAAGAAAACAAAAGTTCACAGCCAGGAGGCAGAGATTCCCCAACAAAAATCAATCCAAGGAGGTCCAAACCAAGACACATAGTTATTAAAATGGCAAAAATTAGTGATCAAGACAGAATTTAAAAGCAGCGAGAGTAAAGAAGATGGTTATAGTTATTACCCCATAAGGTTATCAGCAGATTTTTCAGCACAAACTTTGCACACCAGAAGGGAATGGCATGATATACTCAAAATGCTTAAAGAAAAATACATGCAACCAAGAATACTCTATTCAGTAAAGCTATCCTTCAGAAAAAGAGAGATTATAAAATTAACAATCAAAAGTTAAAGGAATTCATCACCACTAAACCAACTCTGTAAGGATTGTGAAAGGGGACACTCTGAGTGGGAAGAAAATACCTTAAGTCAGAGTAAGAAAAGTAGGAAACACAAAAGCAGTAAAAATCAGTGTCTATAAAAAAAAAATATCAAGGGACTCACAAAACAAAAGGATGTAAAGTAAGACACAATATACCTAAAACATTGGGAGAAGAGTAAAGAATGAATTCAAGCTTAAGTGACAATCAACTTTAATATAGACTGCTACATGCAGAAGATATTGTATAGAAACCTAATGGTAACCACAAATCAAAAACCAGTAACAGATACACAAAGAATAAAGAGAAAGGAATCCACATATATCATTAAATAAAGTCAGAAAACCATGAGAGAAGAGAGCAAGAAAGGAACAGAAAAGAACTATAAAAACAACCATAAAACCACTAACAAAATGGCAATAAATACATACCTATTAGTAATTACTTTGAATGTAAATGGACTAAAAGCTCCAATCAAAAGACATAGGGTGACAAAATGGAATACAAAAATGAAGACCCATCTAAATGCTCCCTACAATAATTTATTTCAGACCTAAAGACATGCAGATGCAAAGTGAGGATATCGAAAAGCATTTACCATTCAAATGGAAGGGAAGGGATCCCTGCATGGCTCAGTAGTTTAGCGCCTGCCTTCGGTCCAGGGCATGATCCTGAGTCCCAGGATCGAGTCCCACGTCGGGCTCCCTGCATGGAGCCTGCTTCTCCCTCTGTCTGTGTCTCTGCCTCTCTCTCTCTGTCTCTCAGGAATAAATAAATAAAATACTTAAGACAAAACAAAACAAAACAAAAAAATGAAAGTGAAAAGAAAGCCAGGGTAGCAATACTTATATTAGACACAATGGACTTTAAAACAAAAACTGTAACAAGAAACAAAGAAGGACACTATATAATAATAAAGGGCACAATCCAACATGAAGATATAACAATTGTAAATATTTATGTACACAATGTGGAAGTACTCAAGTACATAAAGTAGCTAATAACAAGCATAAAGGAAGTAATCGGTAGGAATACAGTAATAGTAGGGGACTTTAACACCCCACTTACATTGATAGGTCATCCAAACAGAGAATCAACAAGGAAAGAGTGGCCTTCAATGACACACTGGAAAAGGTGGATTTAACAGATATATTTAGAACATTCCTTCCTAAAACAGCTGAATTCTCATTCTTTTCAAGTGTGCATGGAACATTCTCCAGAATAGATCACTTATTAGGCTATAAAACAAGTCTCAACAAGTTAAAAAAAAGATCAAAGTCATACCATGCATCTTTTCTGACCACAATGTTATGAAACTAGAAATCAGCCACAAGAAAAAAATCTGGGAAGAACACAAATATACACAAACGAAATAACATACTACTAAACAATGAATGAGTCAAACAAAACAACAACAACAACAACAACAACAAAAAACAAATAAGAAATAAAAAATTGCATGGAAACAATATAAAATGAAAAATAAATGGTCCAAAATATCTGGGATTCAGCAAAAGTGGCTCTAAGTGGGAAGTTTATAACCATACAGGCCTACCTCAAGAAGCAAAAATCTCAAGCAACCTAACCTTACCCATAAAGGAGCTAGAAAAAGGACAGCTAGCAGAAGGAAGGAAATAATTAATAGTAGAACAGAAATAAATCATATAGAAATTTAAGAAAACAAACAATAGAACAGTGAAATCAGTAGTTGGTTCTTTGAAGAGATCAACCAAAATGATAACTCTTTAGCCAGACTCATTAAAAAAATTAAAGAGGCCTCAAACAAAATCAGAAATGAAAGAGAAACAGCAACAGACACCAAAGAAATACAAAGAATTATAAGAGAACATTATGAAAATTAAACCCCAGCATATCGGACACCTAGAAGGAATGAATAAATTCCTAGAAACATATACCAACATTGAAGCGGGAAAAAAGAGAAAATTTGAAAATCATGACTGCTAGCAATAACATTGAATCAATAATAAGAAAACTCCCAGTGAAAAAAAATTCCAGGACCAGAGGGCTTGACAGACAAATTCTATCAAACATTTAATGAAGAGTTAAAACCTATTCTCAAAATATTCCAAAAAACAGAAGAGGAAGGAAAGCTTCCAAATTAATTGTGAAGCCAGCATTACCCTGACAGCAAAACCAGATAAAGATGTCACAAAAAAGAAAACTACAGGCCAGAATCTCTGATGATCATCCATGTGAAAATCCTCAACAAAATCTTATCACATCAAATTGAACAATACTTTAAAAAATCATCTATTACAAACAAGTAAGATTATTTCCACAATGTGAGGGTGGTTCAATATTCACAATGTAATACATCGCATCAATAATAAAAAGGATAAAAATCATATGATTATTTCAATAGATCCAGAAAAAGCATTTGACAAAGCACACCCATTCACGATAAAAACATTTGCTGAAGTAGATTTAGAGAGAACCTACCTCAACATGATATAGGCCTTATATAAAACCCAACTTC
This sequence comes from Canis lupus dingo, assembly GCF_003254725.2. Classification (NCBI taxonomy): domain Eukaryota; kingdom Metazoa; phylum Chordata; class Mammalia; order Carnivora; family Canidae; genus Canis; species Canis lupus. The sequence continues at coordinate 48,743,155 of NC_064244.1, read as the reverse complement.
GATGGGGAAAAACAGAAAACTTTTCCCCTAAGGCCAGAAACAAAACAAGAATGTCCACCCTCACTGCTTTTATTCATCATAGTACTGGAAGTTCTAGCCACATGCAATGAGACAAGAGAAATGAATAAAAGGCACCCAAAGTGGTAAGGAAGAAGTAAAACTCTACTTGCTGATGATATAATAATATATATAAGAACACCCCCCAAGTCTCCATCAAAATGCACTAGAATTAATGAATGAATTCAGTAAGGTCACAGGATACAAAATCAACTTACTGAAATCTGTTGCATTTCTATACAATAATAACGAAGCAGCACAAAGAGAAATTAAGAAAGCCATCTCATTTACAACTGCACCAAAAAGAATAAAATATCTAGGAGGGGAAAGAGGGAAACAGCCCAAGTGTCCCATTGACTGATTATGTATAAATTATATGTATAATGAAATGACACTTAGCCATAAAAAATATATAAATTATATATATAATGAAATAACAGCTGTAAAAAATAATAAAGTTTTGTCATTGCAACTATATAAATGGAGCTAGAGAGTATTAAGTCAGACAGAGAAAGACAAATGCCATATATGATTTCACTCATATGTGAAATTTAAGATACAAAACAAATGAACAAAGGGAAAAAGAGAGAGAGAGAGACAAACCAAGAAACAGACTCTTAACTATAGAGAACAAACTGATGGTTACCAGAGGGGAGGTAGGCGGGTGAGGGGTGGGATGGGGGAAATAGGTGATTGGAATTAGATATTACACTTAACATCATGCAAAAAGTCTTCAAAAAGATGCTAATTCTCTGGGATCCCTGGGCGGCGCAGCGGTTTGGTGCCTGCCTTTGGCCCAGGGCGTGATCCTGGAGACCCAGGATCGAGTCCCACGTCGGGCTCCCGGTGCATGGAGCCTGCTTCTCCCTCTGCCTGTGTCTCTGCCTCTCTCTCTCTCTCTCTCTGTGACTATCATAAATAAATAAAAATTAAAAAAAAAAGATGCTAATTCTCAAAGATATAAAAAATATTTTATTTCTTTTAGACACTGGGATAAATTTTGAGTCGGAAAATAGGATGACATACGGAATTAACAAATCATTTATATTGTACACCTTCAATTAATATAACACTGTATGTTTGCTACACTGGAATTAAAAAAAAAATTAAATACCTTTCTGAGAATTGTAACACCTATGCCATATCTGAGTAGGTTTTTATGATTTCCTTGTTTCTTGTGCTTTTGCCTTATCTTTCGGAATGGCATGTGACCTCTTTGTTGAAAGCCAGACATCTTTACATCAGATAACAGGCTTTGAATTAAATAAGACTTTTGTGTGAGTTGTTGTGATTATCTGGCTAGGAATTGTGCTGTTTAATGTTTACTATAGGTAAAAGTGCCAGTGTCTTGAAATTCCTCTAGGGTCCTTGTGTTATCTCCCCTCCTCACTTTGGGTTTCCCTAAAGTACACCTCCTCAGATTGTGTCTTGCAGCTCTTTGAGCTTCAATTCACTGTAGCTACAGTCAGCTTTATGTAGTGGCAAACTAGGGGAGAGGCAATGCATTCTATGATATTATTTGTGGTCCTGTGTTTTAAGTATGTGACCTTCACAATTCTTGTCCCATAATGTAGTTTTTACTTCCCCCTTAACTAAGACAGAAAGCTAGAGTACGCAAGAGGGTAAGGAATGCCCTTCTCTCAATTTGGATAAGGCTTTGGGATCCTTTCCTTTTACTTCATAGGCCCTTGGTATAGAGAACTCTTTGGGTTTATTTATTTTTTATTATTATTTTTAAAGATTTTATTTACTTATTCATGAGAGACACAGAGAGAAAGAGAGAGAGAGAGAGAGGCAGAGACACAGGCAGAGGGAGAAGCAGGCTCCATGTAGGGAGCCCGATGTGGGTCCAAGGCAGGCACTAAACCGCCGAGCCACCTGGGCAGCCCACTCTTTGGGTTTATTGCACAGTGCTTGCTCTTTGTCAGGTACCTACTGTGAGAACATAGTGGGGAAGCTGGAGGTAAATTGGCGCAACATCGGTTCACCTTAAAAATGTGACCCCCAGGAGTTTCTCTTTTTCTTACTAATCCACATTCAGCAAGTCATTAAAATTACCACTTAAGTATTCCTACTAGTTAATGGATCTAAGCCACTTTTGCTCCAGGTAACCACATACCGGCTATGACTTTCTGGACTTTTTTCTCTCTCTCCAGATTTTGGGATGATGGTTTGTCCTATAACCACTATTTCCTAACGGAGATCCAAGAAAAGCAATTGCTTTTCAGCTTATTCAATTATTTCTTGTTTTAAGGACAGTAATTATGACTTCAAAACTCTTTGTAGGTCAGAGATGAAAGTGGAATTCTATGACTCCTTTATGCTAATTTTATCTTAATGTTATTTCTCCCAGGTCACTTCTCTTGAGGAAACTGGACTTTTTTTTTTTTTTTTTTTTTTTTAATGGAAAGGCCTGTAGTTACATTCACACATAAATCAGGTCTGACATGAACAAGTTGAAATAATAAAACAAGGAGATTTTAGAAGATGAAGGAAGTGTTGGAATGATTTCACAATTCTACTGATGGGACCTTCAGAATCAAAAATTCATCTCCCCCACTATAACCATTCCTCCCCAAAAATGTTACATCAAGGCTACCTTGATATAGGGCTTTAAAAGATATATCCTAAACATTTCAGACCAAAGTATCCTGTAATAGCTCCTTTTTCCTGTTTGAGATAAAGTAAATCTCTGTTTTTTAATTCTACTGCACATACAATGAACTTGCAAATATTCTGTGGATCTTTTCAAGGTTGGATCATATACTACATCGATATTAAGCCACCTCTGACTACCTCAAATGAAAATCCTACCTATTCTTTAATAATTATAGTGGTGTACTATTAATAGGTCATACTGGATCATAAGAGCCAAGGGTGAAAATGCATCTCTTTCCAATTCCAGAATCAGGGACATCATATTGATAGGCTGAAATCACCTATGGTAGGAACACGTACACCTCTGATTTGGCAAACACTACAAATCAGGGATTTTGTTTTTCCCTTAGAAAGCTAGTTAGACATTTACCATCACATCATCGTGATGTGATGTAAGTACATGATGTGATGTAAGTACAGATGTAAGTACAGCTGTTTATGTACTTTATATCTTATTGTACTCTGTAGTTTCTTGAGATTGGATGTAGCAGGTCAGTGTTCTTTTCATTCCTGGGTATCTAGTCCCTCTTTTTAATTGGAGAACAACGAGGACCTTATTTAATTCTTGGTCATTTGGGTGGGGCTTAGTTTTTTTCTTGGTGTCAAGAGCAGAGCTGAACTGGACGAATCAGTATATTGGTTCTCTCTGGCCACAGTGATGATTCAAAGGTAATCACATGACATAAACTCACTTTATCAAAGCCAATAAACAGTGGCCCAGAAACTTTAGTCGGTGCTCTTGGAAAAGCACTCCCATTTCACTGAGGTCCTAAGCTGATAGACATTAAGTTTAAAACTTCTGTTTTAAGTTTAAAACTAGCCAATGAATGGTAGACCTATCTATGAACAAAGTTAACAAAGAGAAACGAAGAACCAAAAGATGAAGAAAAATCAATAATAATGAACTGGAACTATCCTAATGTTGCATGATATTTCAGGTTGTGAGCCAGGAGTTTTTAGTTTTGTTTTGTTTTGTTTTAAATACTAACTAGTTTGGATTGGGTTTCTGTTACTAGCAACCAAACAACAACAACAACAACAACAACAAAACCAACAAAAACGACAGTAACAAAAACACACCCTGAGTAATGTAGTAATTAAGATAGGTAACTCTACATCAGCATAATGTCCTATTTCTAAGGAGGCTCAATGATTATTCATTGAATTAAAGAGAAATTATTGGGACTACACCAGAATAAGAAGCTTTTGCATAGCAAAAGAAAGCATCAGTGAAAGAAAAAGCAACCTACAGAAAGGGAGAAGATATTCATGAATGATATATTTGATATGATATGAAGTATATGAAGAACGTAATTGTCTGAATAACTTAACTCAACAATAAAAAAAGAAAACCCAAACAACCCAATTAAAAAATGGGCAGAGGATCTGAGTAGACATTTTTTTCCCCAAAGGGGTTATATAGATGGCCAGTACTAGCATATACAACTATGAGAAAATAAATTCGTTATTTCCACCACTCAGGCAGTGGTATTTTGTCATGGCAACACTGGCAAACTAATATAGTGGTTTTCTAATTAAGAGAGGTCCTAAGAGAACTTCTTGTAAGGAGTAGGAATGTAGGGAAGAGTAAGATGGTATGACCAACATCTCTTCTCCTGATATTTATTGGTTTAAAATTATAAAATTAGAGACCATGTACAAAGTTCGTTTTCATTTTGATTAATGGTACTTTTCACACCTAAAATGGAACTGTACTCACTAAAATGGGAATGAGAGGTCATTAGGGAGCATGGAAGGTAGATCTCATAAATTATGTTTGAAAGGAGTAGCGGTGGAAAATAAAACTGTCTTGTTCAGATTGTTCAGTAAGCTGATTATACATGCAATATTGGGACCCCCTGTATTATACATATCTACATGTGTCACTAATCTCATTGAATATGCTCCAAGACAAGTGATGGCTTCCTTTCATAGCATTGGTATTTTTAAAAAACTGCTTAGGTCTTGACTGAGATCATAGTTCCCGATAATGAGATTTGTAGACTAGAAGATGAATGTAGTATAACAAATGCCTAAATTTCCATTTGCCTTTATTTTCTAAAATTAGATAAAAGCAGGAATTTCAAAATTCTGACATTTTTTTATTTTCTGCATTGCTTTTTTCCTCAAAGATCATATCATGACCATTGCTTCTCCATCAGTGTGGGTGTGTGTATAAAAGAGACAGAGATGGATAGAGAGGCGGAGGGAATTAGTGTATTTAAACATTCTCTATTTCAAAATCAACTTTGACCAGTAGAAGTATTTAATGGATTACATGGATAGCTCAGCAGAGGAATTTAATTATCTGTTTAATCTTGGCTCAGATACCGCACAATTTCAATCAATAGTAATTGCATTTACAAATCATAAACATCTGATAAAGCAAATGCCAACATTAACTGACTTGGATGTTTCATGCTTTTGCCACCAGGCATCATACCACCTGCCAATACTACTGGCATGTTTAGTTGGCATTTCACTTAACTAGTTCTTATGCTTTTTAGTGTGAGAATATGAGCTATGAGTTTTTCCTATGAGATCTTGTCCTTTAGGGAATGTAAGATGAATAAGAAGCTTAGATAAGTAAGTAGCAGTATATGTCTGGAACAGTGCCAAGGAAAATAATCAGACTTTAAGTAAAGAAGATAAGCAATATATCTATGGTAATTATAGAAGGGGGGATAAAAGAGGAAGATGACTAAGAAAGCAGCTAAATGCCAATGAAAATGGGATCAGTATAAAGCATTTTGCAGGGGGATCCCAATGGGGTGTAACAAAAGCTATCCCTTATTGTTTGATGAAGTTAACCTTGTTAGTATCCATGTAACCCTTAACTGAGCTTCGTTTAAATACGTTTACAAATACTCATTCAGCTTACATTTATCTCACACTAATATATGTAGTGTCAGTGATCATAACAACTGAACAGAAGGCAAACACAGTATCCCACACTTGGTCATCAATTTTGCAGAAAGAACTCACACTGCAGCATAAACTACCATCTGTTTTTGAAACTCTAGGCAATGAACTCATCCACTTGCTTGATAATTATAAGCTTTATTTACTTTCCCTTAGGGTTGTAGGGACTTGCTTGCATTAGTTGCTTCCCATACCAATTGTTGGCCTAAATATGCCCCCCCCCCCCCAAGATAACCATATCAAATCCCTGGAACCTGTGAACAGCATCTTATTTGAGAAGAGGATCTTTGCAAATATATTTTAGTAAAGGGTCTTGAGATGATATAATCCTGGCTTATCTAGGTAGGAAAAGAGGCGAGCATGCAGAGAAGACACACACATAGAAGAGAAAGTGACATGAAGATAGAGGTAGAGACTGGAGTGATGTAGCCACAAACCAAGGAAGCCAAGGAATGTTAAGTGGCACCAGAAGCTGGAAAAGCAAGGAAGGATTCTCTGCTAGAAGTATCAGAGGAAGCATGTCCCTGTCAGCACAGACCTTGATTTCATACTTAGAGACTCCAGGCTTGTGAAATAAATTTGTTTTAATCCACTAACTTGTTTTGTGGTGATTTTTTTTTTTTTTTAACAGCAGCCCTAGTGAACTAGTATGTCAACCAATACATACATATACATACCAACAAACGTTTATACACTATTTGGACCATTATCATATTATTAGTTCAATTTATCCTTAGTCTTAAAATTACTTAGACTCACCTTCTGCTTTCCAAAAAATACTATTGAAAGCTCAAGATCAGCTTCAGGAGAGTAAAAGAAACAACGATTTACAGGATCTGTTTCCATTTGAGATAGTATTCTTTTTTAAAAAAAATTCTTTTTAAGATAATATTCCAATGATCTCTTACTGCTTAACGGATTACCTTAAACTTAGTGGCTTAAAACAAAAGTATCTTTTTTCTTTCACAGTTCTATGGATAAGCTCAGCTGGGTCGTTTTTACATTGAGGCTCTCATATTGAATGAAATCATCACATAGCTGCTGGGGCATGCATAATCTCAAAGCTCTACTGGGCTAGATATTTCATATGACTCATTCTCATGGTGACAAGTGATCCTAGTTGTCCCCTGGGAGGTCAGTTGGGGTTTGGCCTTGGAGCACCTTACATGTATCCATCCTCTTGGTAGCATAGGCTTCTCCTAAGATGGCAGCTAACTTTCCAGAATGAGCTTCCGGAGAGAATGTTTTCCAAAAAACAAGATGGGAAAGTGCCAGGCCCATTCTTCTATACTTTATTGCTCAAGAGGTACAGGTCTTACCCAGATTCAAGGACGTGGAGAAATCAACTCCACTTCTTGATGAGGGAATATCATCAAGGTCACATTGCAGAAATGCATGTGAAATGCGAAATATTTTTTTGACCATCTTTGCAAAAATACAACCTGCTATGCATAGTAATCAGGTTCAAGAAAAACACCAAATTTAGAAAAAATTATTTGTGCTTGAGTAAAAAGGATTAAAATTCAAAGGCGCTTTGAGAAGATAAGCTCCCACAAGAGACTCCTTGTTTAATATAGCATTTATCTAGAAGCCTCAATTATGGCCTCTATTTCTCCCACTTTCCACTAAAAGAAACAAGTTAAATGTTCATCCCCTCCAAAAACTGAGGGCAATGAGCAGTATGTTTTTTTTTTTTTTTTTTTGCAATGAGCAATATTATACTGAGTTCTTTTTCATGACTTATCTAGGCTCACCTTTATGAAAAAGAGTATACCTAAAAATATCTGCATCAAGACCCTTCCTACCATTACTACAGCCTGTTCGTAGACCCAGGGTCACAGGATCTAAGTCACTTAGAAAATTAGGGATCCCTCAGTGGTGCAGCGGTTTGGCGCCTGCATTTGATCCAGGGCGCGATCCTGGAGACCCGGGATCGAATCCCACGTCGGGTTCCCGGTGCATGGAGCCTGCTTCTCCCTCTGCCTGTGTCTCTGCCTCTCTCTCTCTCTCTCTCTCTCTCTAAAAAAAAAAAAAAAGAAAAAAAAAAGAAAATTAGGCAGTTGTTTCTCTGTCCCTAGGGGACTCAACTGTCTCTCTGTCCCACTACCAAATCTTCAAGTATTATTTCTCCCTACCAAGTTACTACTCTTATTAAAGGTATTTCTACCAGGAAATAACTGGGTAAGAATTGGGGAGGTGAAGAGGTTCAGAACTGTGGCACTACATAGCCTTTGGGGGAGTGTGATGCTAAAAAGTAAAATTCTTTTTTTAAAAAGATGTTATTTATTTATTCATGAGAGAGAAAGAGAGGGAGAGAGAGATAAAGAGACAGAGACATAGGCAGAGAGAGAAGCAGGCTCCATGCAGGGAGCCCAATGTGGGACTCGATCCCGAGACTCCAGGACCACACCCTGGGCTGAAGGCAGGCACTAAGCCGCTGAGCCATCCAGGGATTCCAAAAGTAAAATTCTTTTGGTAAGCATAGAGACAGGAAGGGCTTGTTTTGGAGTGAAGGTTCAGAGTAACACAGTTCTAGGCAGTAAAGGTAGGCAATACCGCTACTTCCAGAGAACAGAGGTAAATTTTAAAAACCCTGCAAGAAGCTGAGCATTCTTCTTGGTGTACATCATTCTGCCTTTCAGCTGTACATTTGAGACTAGAAAGGAAACATCACTTGAGTAGACCAAGAACAGGCTACATCAAAGGTCTATGAACAACATTACTGCCAAACAGAACTTGTCTTGTTCAGAAAACACTGTTTTAAGGATCATCACTAAAAATAGTATATGACAAAGTATAAGAGACATTTTAAGAAGTTGTATGATATTCTCATCAGAGTCCAAAAATATCCAGCTACCATAACATGGGAGTAGAAAAAAGAGAGATACATGGAGAAATAGATTTAAAAAAAAAAATATATATATATATAGATAATAATATATATATAGATACTATATATATAGGTAAAAATATATTTTTATATATTTATTTTTACAAATATATTATTAAATTATTTTTAATATTTTTAATATTTATAAATATTTATTAAATATTTATATATATTTTATATATATATAGGGCAAGAAAACATTTTGTTCTCCCCCCCTCAGATTTTTAGGCCAAAGGAAGATGTTAAGTATACTCTCCTTAAGTTTAAGACACTGATTTATTCCTTTAAGAAAAAAAAAGTGCTCAGCTACAAGATGAGAAACAACTGCTAGGTCTAATAATGGTATAAAAAGGCTAGTACCCTTGGATAGTTCTAAGTGTTTTAATTACTAAATCAAGTATGTCAGTAATGGTGTAAATTTAAGGACATGAAAACTCATTCTGCCATATGTTTTTATTGATCTGGCTTAGCTAATTTTTAATATTTTAAGATATTTTAGAAAAAGTAGCAAGAAAGAATAACAAAGGCAGAAAGTAGTTGGAGATCTTTAGTCCCTAGAATATGATGGTACACATTAGTTGAATGATCACAGAGGGGTCCTGGAGCAGAGACAGAGGGATTTCCTATTTTACATGGCAATCAGGCCTGGGAAGAAGTATGGCGGTCTCAGTTAAAGGGGCAAGAAAGTGCAGCCTCATCTGCCTTGGGGTTGAAGTCTCCAGGTGTCAATTGCAATCATTCACTGGTGCATTGTGGGGTCTCAGAGACTTTGGGCAGCTGCAGCATGCCAGAACTTTAGGGCTTGGATAACAGGAAGAGCAAAGAAGGCCTCAGAGCAAAAGAAAAGGACTTGTTACTGTGGAAATCGAGTTTGGAATTTCAGCAATATACATACATCTAGACTGGGATTAAATTCAGTCATGGCTGAAGCCATGAGGGCAATTCATAGTCAATAATGCACAGAAAAATGTTTTGGTGAAGGAAATTTTATGACATACAGGAAACATGCGGGTTCATAGGTTACTTTTTAAAAATGGCATCTGTGTGGCAAGGCCATGCAGAAATGGATATTATCAGAAGCATGTGTGTTCAGTATCCACATGCATCAGGAACATTTTTTTCCTGTCATATTTTTATTATTTTCCTTAATGACACAAAGATTTTATTTATTTATTTATTTTTATTTATTTAAAGATTTTATTTATTTATTCATGAGAGACAGAGAGAGAGAGAGGCAGAGACACAGGCAGAGGGAGAAGCAGGCTCCATGCCGGAAGCCCGACGTGGGACTGGATCCCAGGACTCCAGGATCACACCCTGGGCCAAAGGCAGGCGCTAAACTGCTGAGCCACCCAGGGATCCCCTAGATTTATTTTAATTACAGCCATTTGCCTAACCAGAAGTATTAATGTGATTTAAAAGAAAAAACAAATGCAATTTTAGCTTTTGGAAAACTTAAAAGTCTAAAGTTTTTTAACAATCTATGAAATGAAAAAAAAAATCTATGAAATGTTTATATTTTCTGATTTTCAGTGTTGTAGATAATACTGCCTTGAATTGTAGCTTACCTACTTGATTTTCTGAAAGCCTGTGTGCTGAATAAACCTGCAGAAAAAAATACTGAGAAATATATTCTACAATGTTTTTATTAATAAATTCATAGAGAGCCTCCTCTGTTATCTAAGAGAGAAGTCTAAGAGTCTAAGACTGGCTGTTCCAATCTTTCTATGCCAGCTATAGTATGTGAAAACATCTTGTGATAATCTGTGCATTAGAGATGCACTTCATTGAAGCCATTAGCTTTATCTTTTCCCCCTTTTTATAAGTTTTAGAGCAATATTGGAGTTATCACAGGATTCATTGTACATGTTTCCCAAGCTAATTTTGTGTCGAACGATCACTTAGTGCTCTTGGTCATAGTTCTTTGTGCAAATCTGGTGAGGACTATGGAGCATCTTCTCTGAGCAAAAGCTGAGACATCAGCTTTGTATACAATTGTACAAAGTTCAGAGATCACCGTGCCTTGTCATGGAATAGTTTCAAATGTAGTCCAGTCCTTATTATTGTGGAGGCCAAGAAAAATCAAGGCCATTCCACCTCAAGTTTAGCGTTATCACAAGTACAGCCATCCCAGGCCCCTGTGAATAAGAGCTGAACTTTACCTTACTTCAGTTACAGGAAGAAAACAGCTTACAGCTTAACATCCTAGAAAGCCTCATGTTAGAATAAAAACAGCCCAAGCCAAGGGCAGGAAGCCCCTATTAGAATGAGAACAGAGCTCAATGCCCTTGAAAGCCCCATATCAAAATGTAAACAGAACTTGAGAAATTCCTCCACCCCTTCTGAAGATCCCCTAGACCAGTCTATAAAAAACTAAGCTGAAACCCACCTAGAGCTTGTAAATAAACCCTCGTGTGTTTGCATTGGTGTCGGCTCCTTGGTGGTTTCTCGGATTCGCGATCTTGGGCACAACAATTATGTGTTTGCAAAACAGTGAAACATATGGGAAAAGATTTATTCAAAGCAGAGGTTATTAACAATTATGCTGAAATAAGCTTAATTTCAATTTCCACTAAATTAAAATTATTTATTTCTCATGCACTTTTGACCCATTAAGACAATTGATCAGACTTAGCTGTGTTTTGTCAGGTCAGTAGGTATGTTTGACTGACACAGAAGGACCACCCGTCTCTTCTCCCCCAGTTGGATGGAGACATTGCGTACACAGGAAAGAGTCAATTTCTATTCACGTGGCACCAACATATTTCCAAATGGTTCTTGAGTTTACAACTAAATCCTGATTTAAATAGAAATGCTCTTTCTGAATTGGTATGTTAAAGAATACCATGCTTTCTTATTCAAAGCAACTTCCTCTTATGAACTCTAACCCTGATCTTGTACCAGTACCTACTCAGAGCTCTTTTATCTTCTTTCCTTTTCATCCAGGTTTTTCTATTTGAAATTTCTGTCATGCTTTATGGTTGTATATCTCATCTGGAATTTTTTCTCTTAAAGGGATGGGTCATCTGCAGTGCTCTTCTGGCCTTACCACATATATCAACTCTCTATTTGTGGCAATGGCTATTTAAAAACTCTCTCATCACAAGCTAATCCTTTTTGTGATGTCTTTCTCTAGTTACTATAACAACAGAAGACCTGGTCAAAATTCATTATCCAGTGTTCTGATAAGCCGAAGAACTTCCAGAAATGCCAGTTTATAGGAGTTATTTAAAGGAACAAAACGAACAACAGATGATTTTTAGAACATTTATAGACTATTATCACATATATTTTATATTATAGATATAATATAGAGCATAAATTATATTTATTATAGATATATAGACTATATCATAAAATATATAGGTTTAGAGTTGTAAGGGGCCTTCGATTTCTTCTGTTCCTCCTCCCTACCAGGAAATATTTTGTATTGTAGCATTCACAGGTGGCCGCCTAACCTTGGCCTGCAAACTTCCTATGATAGGACATCCTCCCCTTTTGGTACAACCTATTCATTATTAATGATCATACAGTTCTTTGTGTTGCTTAGAAATACATTCCCAGCAACTTCTACACATTAATTCTTATGTCAGGTTACTCTTCACTAAATAAGGGGGTTATATTTTTAATCTGTAGAGAACCAAATATTTGAGTAGAGGTATTTTTTAAGTCATCATCTCTATTTTTGCCTACCTAGGAACCACTTCTAGTTTTCCAATGGGAAACTTTCTTCATCCTATTCTCCATTGATATGGTTTACCATGGGGTGAAATGTTTCTTTCTCCCAAATCTCTAGGATGTGCAAATAACAGGGCTACTCTCATTCAACATATTCAGCATTCCTCTGGCCACAGTGATTATTTTGGTCACAGGCTAGTGATCCAAGTTGCTCCAGTGGAATTCTATACCAGCACTTCTATGAAAAATATCCATCTTTTGGAGTTGCTAAAATGCTGGAATATGAGCTTGGAACTGTGGGGACAGCCCACATGACTAAACGATGGTGACACAAAGAAAGCAGAGCCTTAAGACAGAAACAGAGCTCTGACCACGTTGTTAAAACCCTTAGAGCTAGCCTGTTGGTTAAGCTATGTTGCTTCTTGACCTTTTAGGAGGTGAACCAGAAAATTATGCTTAAGCCAGTCTGTGTTTCTACTGGTTGCCCCTAAAGAGTCTTGAGCAATACAATTATATTTTTCTGAGTCATTTTTTTCTTATCTAAAACTTTATGGCATGACTATCAGACCTTTTCATCTGAGTCACACTATGCTATACATGCTCTCAATTTTCAATGTCTTCATGAAAATGGAGTACCTAGAATGGGCCACACAGTGCAGTAGATGAGAACAGAATACACTCAAGTGGAATACAGTTAAACATTTTCCTTCCTGCTTTATGCTCCACGTCATCACTGACAAAGAACTAGATTGCCTTAAACTTTTATCCACCATTTTATTGCTGCTTGCCATCCTGTTGACTTATATGACACTTGAATTTCTTAGGCCTTCTTCACACAAACTTCTATTAAGCTATTCCTTATCTCTTCATCTTTGCTTCCAGTCCTTTCCCAAGCTACCCAGATGTGTATATCCATGTATCTGATCTTCTGAAATAGTTTTGAATTTTGAGCTTACACAAGTAACTCAATGTCTCAGAGCTTCAGTTTGCCTTATTATAGAATTATAAGGTATTGCTTAGGATGCTTTTGATGACAGATGCTAGAAACTCCAAATTAAAATGGCCAATCAACAAGAGGACATATTATCCCTAACAAAAAGTCTGCAGCTTTCAGGAAGATAACAGGGTAGGAGGATCCTGAGCTCATTTTGTCCTCACTGCTCCCCTCCACCTCTATTGTCCATGCAGCTGACTCTGTAAATGGCCTGAAGATTGGTAAAATTGATCTTCCACAGCTAGTTGTAGAGAGAAGGAAGCATTGTAAAGGGTTTGAGGGGCAGAGAAACAGTTGGGAACCAAGCCACCATGGCAACCAAACACAACTGGAAAGGTTATCAATAGCACTGAGAAGTGAGAGAACCATATTGCATGCTGGGTACCTGCATTACTGGGGATCCCCCCTTAGAAGATGAATGCCTATAATATGTTATAGACTTATTATAACATATTGATTATATGAGTCAGACTCAATGTTCTGACTTTGAACACCAGCAAGACTTAACTCAGGGAGACAGGGTATGAGAAGAAACAGAGACCTTGCTCTTTAAGGGCCACTAGACTAAATAACTCAGCCTCAGACACAGCACAGAATCCACAGTTTGTAAAGCTTCAGAGTTTATGTATAAGAGATTTACTGACTGAACTTAGAACATGTGCTGGAAGGGAAGGGATCTTCAGGAGATTTCTTCAGGAACAAAAGGGCTGTGGGCACTTTTTCTTCCCCTCCTGCAATTTAGATAGCCAGATGCTTATAGGAATGAGTTCTAAGATTCTTTGTCTCCCTTGCTAGGACTATGTGCCCTTATGCCATGCTTCCCTAACAACTACCCATCCCACCTGCCCACCTTAATAGGCTTCCCTCCAGCAGCTCCAGCCCCATCACACTCATCAGGCAGTCCCAGCTGGGACACCACCACTCAAAAGTGAGTCCCACCTCTGGAGGAGGTGGAGGGAGGTAATTGAATAATCCAGGCTAAAAGTGTTGCCTCTAGTCAGCCTCTTAGCTGGTTGCACAAGGAGGAAGTTCTGCTCTTCAATGAAGTTGCAGTGTGGCTGAGAAGCTTATTGCTGGCACACAGGCTGTTGGGTGGGCCCTGTCCACAAATGAAACCATAGCACCACATTCTGGGCTCTTAACAGCAAAGGGAGCAAACCTTGCCCAGTAGACCCACAGAAGGCAAAGCAGATCATTGCAGCTAGTGGGGCTAAAGGTAATCATGGGGCCACTATAACAAGAGCCCACAGGAAGCTCACACAAGGATACCACTGGAGCACCTGGTCCTGGTGACTAGGAAAGATTGGGCTATAGGACCTCTTTCATACAAAGCCACTACTTTCAAGACTAGGAGACCTACTTAATTCATAGAAACAAACACAGAGAGTTCATTAAATGAGTAGACAGAGGAATAAGTCCCAATAAAAAGAAGACAAAAAACTAAAGTAAAATGCCTAAATAAAATAAAGATAAAATATGCCTGACAGAGACTTCAAAATAATGGTCATTAAGATACTCATTGGACTTGAGAAAAGAGTTTATGCATTCCGTGAAAACTTCCACAAAGGTAAAAAAATAACCACCGGTCAGAGCTGAAGAATCTAATGTTTCAAATGAAAAATACACTAGAGGAAATCAACAGGATGCAGAATGGTCAGTGATCTGGAAGACAGGGTAATGGAAAACAACTAAATTTAACAGCAAAAAGAAAAAGTTAAGGGAACTCTGCAACATCAAGCATAGTAGCATTCATGTTACAAGGATTCTAGAAGGAGAAAAGAGAAGGGGATAGACAACTTATTTGAAGACATAGTACCTGAAAACTTCCAGAATCATAGGAATTAACAAACACAGGTCTAGTAAGCACAGAGAGTCCTTAACAAAATCAATCCCCGGAACACAACAAGAAACATAATAAAATTGCAAAAAGAAGTAAAAAAGAAAAATTTTAAAGCACTGTAAGACAAGGAAACTGTTTCACACAAGGGAAACCCTATAAGGCTACTGACTAATTCTTCAGCAAAAACTGCAGGCTAGAATTAGTGGCACGATATATTTAAGTGCTAAAATGAAAAACCCTTCAACCATAATACTCTATCCAGCAAGGTTATCCAGAATAGAAGGAGAGAAAAAGACTTTCCCAGACAAACAAAAGTTAAGGGAGCTCATCACCACTAAAACAGCCTTACAAGATATGTTAAAGGGAATTCTTTAAGTGGCAAGAAAATGCCAAAACCAGAAGAAGATTATTAAAACATTTCACAAGTAAAAGCAAACAGAGTAAAGGTAACAATCACTTATAAAGCCAGTATGGAGGTTAAAACAAAGTTGTAAAATCAATTCTACCTACAAAAATGAGTCAAAGGATACACAAAATATATGTAAAATATGACATCATATCTATAAAATGTTAGGGGGGATGGGAGCAAAAATATAATGCTTTTAGAATGTGTTTTAACTCATGCAACCATCAATTTAATACAGACTGCTATATATGTAAGATGTTACATATGAACTCAATGGTAACCAGAAATCAAAACCTTGCAATAGATACAAAACAAAATAAAGACAAAGGAATCCAAGCCTAATAACTGAGAGAGCTATCAACCACAAAGAAAAAGAGCAAGAGAAGAAAAAAAAAAGGGAAGAACTACAAAACAGTTAACAAACAATGAGCAAAATGGCAATAACTGACATATCAATTACTTTAAGTATAAATGGACTGAGCAGCCTGGGTGGCTCAACGGTTTAGCATCTGCCTTCAGTCCAGGGCCTGATCCTGGAAACCCGGGATCGAGTCTCACATCAGGCTCCCTGCATGGAGCCTGCTTCTCCCTCTGCCTGTGTCTCTGCCTTTCTCTCTCTCTCTCTGTGTGTCTCTCATGAATAAATAAATAAAATCTTTAAAACAATAAATATAAATGGACTAAATGCTACAATTAAAAGACTGAATGGATAAACAGAACGTAAGACCATCTCTATGATGCCTGTAAGAGACTTACTTCAGACCTAAAGACACATATAAATTGTAAGTGAAGGAATAGAAAGATGTTCCATGCAAATGGAAGCACACACACACAAAAAGCTAGAATATAAAACAAATACTATAGGGACACTTGGGTGGCTCAGTCAGTTAAGGATCCGTTCAGGTCATGATCTCAGGGTTGTAAGATCCAGCCCCATGTCAGGCTCCATGCTTGGCATGGATCCTGCTTAGGATTCTCTCTCACTCTGACCCTTCCTACCATCAATCAATCAACCAATCAATCAGTTGATCAAATACTATAGCCAGAGACAAGAAGGGCATTACATAATGATAAAGGGATCAATCTAACAAGAGGATTTAATTGTGACTATCTATGTACCCAACATAGGAGAACCTGAATACATAAAGTAATTATTAATATACATAAAGAAAGAACTTGACAGTAATGCAATAATACTAGGGACTTTGACACCTCACTTGCAGCAATGGATACATCAGCCAGACAGAAAATCATCAATGAAACAGTGCCTTGAAGGATACACTGGACCATATGGCCCCAAAAGATAGGTAGCATTCTAGTCATAAACAGCAGAATATACATTTTTTTCAAGTACATGAGGAATATTCTCCAGGATAGATCACATGTTAAGCCACAAAACAAGTCTCAATAAATTTTAGAAAGCTGAAATGACATCTTTTCTGATACAGTGATATGAAACTAGAAATCAATTACAAGAAAAAACTGAAAAGAGAAACCCACATTCACATGGAAGCTGAACAACATGTTACTAAATAACCAATAGGTCACTGAAGATATCAAATAGGAAATATAAAAACACATGGAGATGAATAAAAATGCAAACTAGGGTCCCATATCTTTGGGATACAGTAAAAGCAGTTCTGAGTGAGAAGTTTATAGTGTTATAGGTCTATCTCAAGAGAGGAGAAAAATCTCCAATAACTTAAGTTTACAACCAAAAAAGCTAGAAAAAGAACAAACAAGGCCCAAAGCTAGTGGAAAGAAGGAAATAATAAAGATTAGAGCAGAAATAAATGCAATAGGAACTAAGAAATATAGAAAACCTCAAGGAAACCAAGAACTAGTTCTTTGAAAAGATAAACAAAATTGATGAACGTTCAACCAAACTTATAAAAAATAAAGTAAAATCAAAAATGAATGAGGAGAAATAATGGACACCACAGAAACACAAAGAATTCTAATATTATGATAAATCATATGTCAATAAATTAGATAACCTTGAAGAAATGGGTATATTTCTAGAAACATGCAATTTTTGAAACTGAACAGACCAATTACTGGTAATGAAATTGAACTAGTAATCACAATACTCCCAACAAATGTCCAGGACTATATGGGTTCACAGATAAATTCTACTATGTACCTAACAAAGAGTTAATACATATTCTTCTCAAACTATTACAAAATAGAAGAGGAAGGAAAACTTCCAAAATCATTCTACAAGGTCACTATTTTTAAATAAGATTTTATTTATTTATTCATGAGAGACACAGAGAGAGGCAGAGACATAGGCAGAGGGAGAAGCAGGCTCATGGTAGGGGAGCCTGATGTGGGACTGGATCCCAGGACCCTTGGGATCATGACCTGAGCCAAAAGCAGATGCTCAACCACTGAGCCACCCAGGTGCTCCTACAACATCAGTATTGTGGACACCAAAACCAGATAAAGACAATAACAAAAAAGGTACATGTCAATATATCTGATGAATACAGATACAAAATCCTCAACAAAATATTAGCAAACTGATTTCAACAATACATTAAAAGGATCATTCACCATAATCAAGTGATATTTATTCCCGGGATATAAGTTTGGTTCAATAGTTAGGAATCAATCTATGTGATACATTTCATCAATAAGAGGAAAGATAAAAACTAGTATCTCAATAGATGCAAAAAAATCATTTGACAAAAATCCAACAGCTGTTCATGACAAAAACACTCAGCATATGCCCTCTATGTAGGCATATGTACTTAAAGACAATATATGAAAAACCCACAACTATTATCATAGTCAATGGTTGAAAACCGACAGCTTTTCCTCCACAATCAGGAACAAGACAAGGATGTCCACTCTTGCCACTTTTATTCAACATAGTACTGGGAGTCCTAGAGGTAGTAATCACATACAAAAAAGAAATAAAAGGCCTCCAACTTGATAAATCACAAGCAAAACTGTGACTCTTTGCACACAACATGCTTCTGTATGTAGAAAACCCTGAAGAGTCTACCAAAAAACTATCAATCAATAAATTCAGTAAAGTTTCAGGATACAAAATTAACATACAGATATCTGTTGCCTTTCCATGCACTAATAATGAACTAGCAGAATAAGAGATTAGGAAAACAATCTTGTTTATAATTACACCAAAAATAATAAAATACCTACAAATACATGTAACTAAAGAGGTTAAAGACTTATACTCTGAAAACTATAAAATATATATTATAGAAATTGTAGCACACACAATGGAAAGATATGCCATGCTCATAGATTTGGACAACCAGTATTGTTAAAATGCCCATACTACCCAAAACACTCTAAAGATTTAATGTCAAATTTGTCCTATCAAAAAACAAATAGCATTTTTCACAGAACTAGAAAATCCTAAAATTTATATGGAACCAGAAAAAAACCTGGATCGTCAAAGCAATCTGAAAAAGAACAAACCTGGAAGTATAACAATCCCAGATTTTAAACTATACCACAAAGCTAAAGTAATCAAAACAGTATGATACTGGCACAAAAACAGACACATATCAATAGGACAGGACAGAGAACCCATATATAGACTCGTGTCTATATGGTCAATTAATCTATGACTAAGGAAGCGATAGTATTACAATTGTGAAAAGATAGTCTCTTCCACACATGGCGTTGGGGAAACCGGACAGCTACATACAAAAGGATAAAACTGGACCATTTTCTTACACCACACACAAAAATAAATTCAAAATGGATTAAAGGACTAAATGTAAGACCAAAAAACCATGAACATCATAGAAGAAAATATAAACAGTAATGTAGACAGTAATCTCTTGAACAGCATTGTTAGCAATATTTTTTTTTCTAAATACGTTTCCTCAGGCAAGAGAAACAAAAGCAAAAATAAACCAGTGGAATTACACCAAAACAAATGGTTTTGCACAGCAAAGGAACCATTCACAAAACAAAAAGGCACCCTAAGTAGGAGAAGATATTTTCAAATGGTATATTTTGCAAGGGGTCAAGAGCTAAAATACATAAAAAAAACTTGCACAACTCAACACCAAAAATAAAAAGTACTCAGAATAAAAAACGGACAGCAGACCCGAATAGCCATTTTTCCAAAGATGACACATATAGGGCCAGCAGACACAAGGAATGATGCTCAACATCACTAATCACCAGGAAAATACAAATCAAAACAACAAGATACCAACTTAAACCAGAGGCAATGACTAATATCAACGGGCCAAGAAATTCCAGGTGTTGGGGAAGATGTGGAGAAAAAGGAGTCTTTGTATGCCATTGGTGAGAAAGCATATTAAACAGGCCAGGAGCAGACAGCGAATACTGAGAAGTAGCATAGAGATTTCTCTGATCGGTGACATCGAGCCACTCATCAAATTGCTTACGATTTGGTTTTTTAGTGACTTCATTTCATTAAAATGTCATTTAGCCTTATTTTTCCATCTTATCCAAAAGCATGTCTTAAGAGACTATAAAAAAATTGGCTTCAAAGTGGCTTATATACACCTCTCTAGAAAAAAAAAATATAGAGGAAATTATATGTCCTGGTATTTTATTGACAATACCCAACATTCTAATGGAGTGCCTACCTTGTGTCACATACTGTTCAAACTATTTCACCTGAACAGGTGCTACTACCATTATTGCTGTTTTACAGAGAGGGTCACTAAGTGCAAAGAACTCAAAAGGCTTGCTCAGGGCCATGCAACTGGTAAATGGAGGTAAGGCAGATTCTAAAATAAATGGAATCTCTACTAATGGGCACCACCATATAAACAGCACAATCACAGAAAATGGCCATGATTCTAATACCAGTACTCTACTGGGATACCAGTAATCACGCTGGTACCTGAAATGCTCTCTCTCTCTCTCACACACATACACATACATTCATTACAGCCTTTAAATGTTACACATTGCAGGAAGTTCTAGTTCTTTGAAAATGGTTAAACAAGCCAAGGTGCATAGAACAAGGTCTATCAGTGTCTAGTGAACCAACGTACGGAAGAGGGCCGTCATGAAGGCCACCAGAAGCGTTTTATGTAGAAAAAGCTCATTTTAATACTGTATTGCCTCTTTAATATTTTAGTAACCATTTCATGTAGAAACAATTGCAAATGTTTGCAATGACTTTTGTAATTACACAACGGATTGGAACTGGAGTGAGACAGTGAGGGATGACAACTGGGAGAACAGGAATTGGCATTATACTAATTAAATTCAGTATCTAAGCACTCTGTCATTATTCTGTCCTAGTTGTTATAATCAAGTTGCCACATTTTCATCTATGGGTATTTCTTTATTAGAAAAGAAATTTACCATTCACACTAGAGACTGCAGAAGGAAATTAACTTAATCTTGTAATTCTAGGACAAATTTCACAATAAAGGATGCTTAAATTTTCAGAGAGTGCATGTGTGTGGGGGGAAGCAAAGAAAATCATTCAGAGTGGTGTTTTTCGAATTTAGCTACTTTCACAGACATTCCTGTGGGAGAGGCTTCCAAATTTTCTGTAATAATGCTTTAAATGATTTTACTTTTGTTTATAATCTAAACAAATTAATACACACTTGTTCAAGATTACCTGGAAGACCACGCTACCCAACAGAGTTGCCCGCTGATCACAGCATCTGCTCTTCTACATCTGATCTCTGTCAAGCGAAGGCCAACCATGCTAGACTTCTCCTGGGGTGCTTCTCAGACTCCATCCTCAAGACCCCCTGGTGACTAATGTCTATGTGACCAAAACATACCGAGTAAATAAAATCCTCTTTGCTTGAAGTTAAGGACTGTCTTCAAAGTATCTTGGGTCCCTTGCCTCTGGTTTTGAGGACTTTTCAGGGTCTGGCCTCTCACTGAACTTATTTTATCTCCTGCTCACTTGTTTGTTCTTTGCAACTTAGCCAGGAGCCTTGCATCGCAAGAGCAAATTCATCAGTACTTCACGAATGCTCCAGATCTACCTGGCCATGAATCTTAGCCAGCCTAGGGCAGCTTGGCAGAGGAGTTAGGCATGGGTCTTTGGCTGTCATTTGTTTCTCTGACACTATGTGTTAGGTCTACTGCACCAACAGGTGTTCTAATGGGCTCCTCTTTCCCACAGAAATACATCAGGTAAAAACTCAAAAATCATTTTTTAAGCCCTGAAAATAGGACACTAGCCTCAAGCATTCTACAACACAGAAGCAGCAAGTTATGCTACCTTAATTATGAATGCATCAGGTATGAAGGCCATCCCATCCTTCTGGATCTCTCATGTAAAGTACATAAAGGCCACTTGCCAGCCTTTCATAAGGGGGTCAAGAAACCTCAGTATTTCCTGAGGCTCCCTTTGCTGTGCTAGGGCTGAGGCTGCCTTCCCCAAGGGAGCATGCATTTAACTCAGTGGTTCTATTTTGAACATACATCGGATTCACTAGGGAGGTTTGGCTATACCAGAGATTACTGGCCCCCGTTCGTTTCATTCTGACAAGTTTCCAGGTGATTCTGGGAGCTCACATTGGGAAGGCTTCTTAAAAATAAAGGCATGGGTTGCCTGGGTGGCTCAGCAGTTGAGAGTTTGCCTTTGGCTCAGGGCTTGATCCCAGGGTCCTGGGATCGAGTCCCACATCAGCGCCCACCCCTCCCCTGCAGGGAGCCTGCTTCTCCCTCTGCCTGTGTCTCTGCCTCTCTCTCTGTGTCTCTCATAAATAAATAAAATATTAAAAAAAATAAGGGCAGGAGATAAAAAGCCACATTTCAGATATTCTGTTACATCTTAGGATTTTTGGATTCAAGGAACAGAAATGATTTTAATTAACTTAGGGTAGTAGACACCATGTGGCTCCCAAGCAGACCTCCTTTTTCAGCCAACACACCTATTCCCTAACAGCTCCAAGTCCTGTGGTATTGGCTTCTATTTCTTTTCAGCGAATTGCCTTTGACTCCTGAGAGCCACTTCTGCAAGCAACATGTAAGGATGTTGGATGTCTCACACCTACTTCCCCTTACTTCCTCCCAACTGACAAATGTAGAGGTACCCAAGTGCCCTTGACTCAAGGTAGGGCAACTCTGTGGTACAATTTTGCTCGAAAGTTGTTCTGTCCCATGTATTCCAGTCACATGTGGGCTATTGAGCCCTTGAACATGGCCAGCTGGAACTGAGATGTGTTGGAAGTAAAAGATACAGAGATTTCAAAAAATTACTAAGAAAGAAGGAATGTAAAATGTGACATGCATTATTTTTAAAGTACTGATTACACATTGAAATGACAATACTGTGTATATTTGAGATTAAATAAAAATAAAATAAAATAAAATAAAATAAAATAAAATATGCTAAAAATGAATTTCACCTGTTTCTTTTTACACATTATGTTTTTATTGGATTATACTGGTCCAGAGCCTGCGCCGTTGTATGGGTCAGACCAAGGCTAGACTTGACACCACATATACTCATCTCTGGAAGATCACATGAGTAGAAGACTGAGGTCAGCTAGCCAGTGGCAAGTCATGATCTCTTAAACAGTTTCCTCTCTGAACCATTTCTTGAATCCAGAATCCACCAACTAAAGGAGAGACTGGGTCTTCATGAGGAAAGATCCTACAATGCTATGAAAAAAATATATAGTACTGTATATACTTGATTCTTCCAGCACTCCCCCAAAAGACACTTGCAGCCATTTATTAAAGGTAAAAATAAACCAGGGAAAAGGGAACACCTATACCGTTTGAAGGCTGTTGGGTACACGATCCATACTATCAACCACACCAGGGAACCGTCATTGACCCCGTTAGAATAGGGGCATACCAAGGTCCAGTAATAAATGGAGCTGTCATCACATTCATCTCACAGTGGGTTCTTTAGGTCCATGTCCCCAGTTCCTAAGTATATATTCAAAACGGAACTCACATATTTGTTCTTTGACTCCTTAAACCCAAGCTCGAGAGCCCAACTAGATCCCCTGAAGATATGCCCTTCCTCCTCCTGCCAATCCAGTAAGTAATAACTTATCTCAGGGAAAATTACAGACATTACCACCACACTAAAAGGCTTAAAGAATGCAAGGAGAGCTTTCTCAATCAGACCTCCATTCAGTTTACTGGTCCATCACTTGCAAAACCTGGATGGATCATGACCTGTGTCAGTGTATTATCACACGCTTAACCAAGTAGCAGCGCCAATTGAAGTCCCTAGTACATAGTTTGGATCTACTCATTTGTAAATGTATTTTTTCCCATACTCACCAGGAAGAATAAGAAGGAAGTTGTCTTTCTACTTAACAGCCAACAGCATACTTCACGGTCTATCTCCAGGTCAGTGTTAACTCTTCCATGCGCTGTAGAATGCAATTGAATGCGAACTGGGCAGGTCGGACATTCTGTAAGACATTACTTTCATTCAGAGTTTTTATGGCCTACTGTAACTCTTCAGAATGCCCTGGTAAAGCACACATATAAAATCTCACAGTAACTCAGAAGGCTGCTACACTGGTAAAGATGTTAGATGCCCAGTGAGCTAATGTATGCCGAGACATCCTCTGCAATGTGAAGGACAAGATGCTAGCTACAACCTGATCTCCTACTATTAAGAGATCAACAAAATGCCTGGTAATCATCTAGGGCTTTTTGATGTTGCACTTTCGAGTCCTGTTAGGACCATTTATTAGGTAAAGTCAACCTCTGCTAGTTTTCAGTGAGGTCCAGAACAAGCAAAGGCTCTAGTAGGCTGAGGCTGAAGTACAAGCAGCTCTGCTACTCGAGTCCTATGTTATTAGAGATATCTGTGGCAGGCACTAAACCACTGAGCCACTTAGGGACTCCCAAAAGATTTCATTTATTTATTCATGAGAGAGACAGAGATAGAGAGAGAGAGGCAGAGACACAGGCAGAGGGAGAAGCAGGCTCCATGCAGGGAACCTGATACAGGACTCGATCCTGGGACTCCAGGATCACGTCCTGGGACAAAAGCAGGCACTAAACTGCTGAGCCACCCAAGGATCCCCCAACTACTGTAATTTTTGAGCTCGAGAGGAAACCCCAGGGACGTGCATTAGCCTTCCCTGAACATAGTAGACAGAATAATGGCCCCTCCAAAAATTTCCATGTCCTAATCCCAGAGCCCATGTGAACATCCATGCTTTAATCCTGAAAGCTCTATCTTACATCTCACAGGGGACTTTGAAGATGTGACTAAGCTTAAAGATCTTGGGATGGGAAGAGTTGCCTGGATTATCCAGGTAACTGGATTAACTGGATAACCTAAAATGGCACTTAAAATCAGAAATACATCCACACTGTGGTTACAGAGACAATAGACAAAGGGGGAGGGAGCACCAGTGTGAAAGCATAGTGACTGGCATTGATGAGGTCTAAGGAAAACCACGAGCCAAGGTATGTGCTTGGCCTCTACAAACCAGGAAAGGCCCTCAGCTGGCAGCCAGCGGGAGTCAGAGCAGCTCAGTATTAAAAGGAACTGAATTCTGCCAAAAACCTACAGAAAAAAAAAAGATAATGGTCTTTGACGCTCCAGAAAGGAATGCAGCCCTGGCAACATTTTCATTTTAGCCCAGTAAGACTGTGTTAGATTAACCAGCTACACAAATGGTAAAGTTATACATTTGTGTTATTTAGACCATTTTATTGTGGTAATTTGGGGCTGCTGCCCACAGGTAACTAGACTTCTCTGGTCTTTAGCTCTTCATCTGCAAAACAGTCTACTACTGAGGACGAAATGAGATGCAGGGGACAGCACCCGAAACACTTTAAAATGCTGTATAAACAAGAGATAATATTCGATTTAGAACTAGTTGATGTGGTAATCTCAGGGGAGGTACTTTTGATACAAATAGCCAATTACACTGATTATTTCTAATGCTTGAAAGTTTAGTAAGGTAAAGGAAATAAATAATTTCCAATTCTGTTTTGGTACATTAATGTTTAGCAAAATCTAAACTTAATAGAGTCATGAGGATACACATAAAAAGCCCTGTTAGTGAAGATTATATACATGTCACAGTAAGAATAAGAGACAGAATTATTGCTATTTTAATATAACTTGTGTGGACAGGTAATTAACAAGTGCTACCAGAAACCAAAGGGCAGATTCCATTTCCATTTTAGTGTATTGAGTTTGATTTGATTATGCTGATTCTCAAGCACCAACAGCTACTTAGTATTATCAGTCTCTTGGTCCTGATTTCTTAATCACCCCAGTAATACAAAATAGCTGCTTATTTCTTGAACATGGTTCATTAGCTTGGCTCATTAATTTTCAAAGGCGCCACAGATCTTAAATAGGTAAGTGGATGGGCCACCCTTTGCTTTGGGAGATAATCATTTCCAAAGAGACTTTTAAAATTTAGGCCAGTTCATTCTAATTTTTTTTTTTTTTTAAGGAAAATTGGACCTTGGCAGTTAAGCATCTTAAGCCAGGGAGTATTTGTTACAAGAAATCTAGCTATCCAAGCTAGTTTCAGTGAAGGGAGATAACTTCAGGGATCCCACAGGCAACTTCAAAGGTATAAAGACTGAAATACAATTATATTTATAAAACCAGGACTTGAGAAATGAGAAAATTTTATCCACCTTTTACGGAGCTTTTGGTCTTTACCTTCTGCTTGTCTCTAAGTGCTTTCTCCACCTATATGCAGAACTCTTTTTTCTACTGAGAGGCAGGCATACACATAACTAAAGTCACTGTCTCAGGCCAATTTCTGTGCCACTGAAATCAATTGTACATATTATTTCTTCCCTGATAGCACTTTTTAGTTTAAGTGTAGAGAATGTGATTGATTGCTAGCTGGTTAGAGAATTAGATACTGTAAGTCGGATGGTTACTCCTAGTTCAAGGAACTGTCGTGTTGAGGTCACACAGTCCATATTTGGCTGTAGTGGTCTCCAGCTTCTAAGTGGGGTCCTCCAAGCTCCCAGTGAAGAGTGTATGGGGAGGCAGACACCTTCTTTATATTTAATCTCACTTAAAGGTTTAGTTTTTTGCACTTGAAGAAGGAGTCAATTTCCTATTAGTAAAAAACCTTAGTCAAGGGCATAAAGCTAACTTCAAAGCATTATATATTGCCTTCTTTCATAAGGAACTAATGAATTAAGCTAGCAAAAGATCTCATCACCAACATACATGTCATAAATATTGTTGCAAGTAATAATTTTTGTCCTTTCTTAGTTTATAATTCTAATCATTCTACAGTCATTTCTGTTAAAAATATGAATAATATGTGTTCAGAGTTGGGATTATACCAAGGTTGCTGTTTTTTCCCTTAAGAAAGAACTGATATAATGCATATCACCTTGGATGGTTGTAAAGACCATATGGAAGTATTTTTCTGCTTTCTGAGGGAAGCTTCTGGGACATCTAGTATCAAATATATATTGATTTATAACTATTAAATCAAAATCAAGTAAAATTCAAGTTAGTAATAAAAACCTGAGCTCACAGAGTCTAAAAACAAAGCCAAAGCCAAAATCTAAATTTCTCCTTATAGGAGAAACTCTGTCCTGTTTTATCTATGGTGCTTCATTACAAGAAACAAAAATGTTATTATGAGCAATGCTACTAGAAATTTTTATGAGCCTGGTAATCTTGTGAGAAATATCTCTAAGGCTGCTTAAATTCTAGAACTCCAATTAATTTGAAGTTTATGGAGAAACTGATTACAAAAGGATTTTTTCTTTTTTATAGATTTATTTCTTTATTTGAGAGACAGAGCAAGTGAGAGTGAGCAAGAGTGCAAGTGAGGGGGAGGGGCAGAGGCAAAGAATCTCAAGCTGACTTCTCCCTGAACTAAGCACAGATGTAGGGTTTGATCGCAGGACTCCAAGATCATGACCTGAGCCAAAATCAGAGTAGGATGCCAAACCGACTGAGTCACCCAGGTGCCCCATGAAAGTATTTTCTGGTAAAATTTTGAGACTGGACCTATTAGCCAGGACAATAAAGGACTAGGATAAAAGACTAACAGAAAGGTCATCAACGTTCCTGAAGTTACCTTCACTAATGGTTTCTATTTTTTCTGATCCAATAAACAGGGTAAGGGACATCAAGGATACAAATGACTGAGCTGCTGCTCCTCAGTGTCTCCTGTTTTTCATGGAGGGGCCTCAGATCTTACGTACTTACGGTAAGTCTGCATGGACTGAATAAGCCACAAAGTCAGGAAAAAAACAAGACAAAACAAAACACCCAAACTATGTATTGTTGTCTTTTGTACTTTCTGCTGGAGAAGAGACTAAAGTAAGCTATTGCTTGCTGACATCATGGTAATATAACACCATGTTCTATTTCTTTGTCACTAGGCTTTTGGTATACCTGCCCATGACCTAGCACAGAACATTATTCTTATGAATTTCATTTCAGGAAATTGAAGCCCTGAAAAAATAAATCTCAAAACACTATTGTCAGGCTTTTCATTAGGACACAACTCTGGAGCCAGACAGACTGAACTTAGATCCTGGCTCTGTCAAGCTATAGGATGTTTGTCAAATTTTTAAACCTCTCTTTGTCTCAGTTTACTCAGCTTTGAAATCAAAATAAAATGACTTCTGATTCTAAATATAATCAGATCCTCTCAAACAATCCCATAATAATGGAAAAATGTATATAACATCTGTTTGGGGCATTGGACAACCAACAGCAGAATGCTGTGGTCTATGGGTAATGGAAAGACACATGAAATATTTCATCCCAGCTCTCTGCTTGAAGACACTTTCCCAACTAGTATTTTTAAGTGGAAAACAAACAGACATCAATAGTCTCATTGTGCAAAATAAAGAGATGGGTTTTGGGAATGCTAAGGTGAGTGAGATTTGTAGGACACAAGTTCAAAGTAGATGGAGCTGGGTACATAAACTCACTGAGGGATCCCCTAGAATATTTGGCTGAATACTCAACTATGTCAGGTCAGAACAAGATCCCATGAGATCTGGAAAAAAGCAGCTAATAGGGGACTGTGAGGTGAATATAGGTTCTAGATATTGTTCTGGGAAACATTGAGATTGGAATTAGTGCAGACTTCACTGAAAACCCTGGACATTTCACTGCTATCCCAGAAAAGCCTACCATTTGACTAGGGTTCATCTAGTCTTAGAGTCAGGGATACTTTAGATGCTCTAACAAGCTAAAAACCAAGTTTCCATACGGATAAAATGGATCCATCCATATATTAACTATATGACACAATAAGTCTCAGTACTCTCTTAAGTAAGATAAATTCGCTTTCAAAACTGTATCATTGAAAATGTTTGGCACAAATTAACAAGAATGTCATCTATAATGAGAATAAACAATCAATAGACATAGACACAGAGATGTCACAGATGTTGAAATTAGTACACAAGGACTTTAAAACTGCTACTACAATATCTAAGAATGTTTAAAAATGTGGGTATAATAGAGAATCTCAGAGAAATCAATACTATAAAGCAAATGATGTTATCCAAAGAAAAAAATACATTACTCGAAAATTTTCCTGAATATACTTTCATTGGTACATGAGATACCAGAGGATCAAGGATCAGGAAACTTGCCAACAGGTTAATAGAAAGCATTCAACCTGAAGCATGGACAAAAAATAACATAACACAACACACAACACAAAATACAATACAATACAATACAATACAATACAATACAATAAAAAGGAGACTCAGAGACCTGTGGGACATTATCAGGTGGCCTTACATATATGAATTTTGAGTCCCATAAAGGGAGGAGACAGGGACCAAAGGGAAGACAAATATTTGAAAAATAATGATCATAGTTCTCTGAATTTGTTGAGAATCATGAACCCAAAGATCCCAGACGTTTGACAAGTCCCAAGTAGATTACACATCATGAAAACCACACCCAGGTACATAGCAGTCAAACTGCTAAAAATCAAAGATAAAGGGGACATTTTCAGAAGCTAGAGAAAAAGACACATTTCATATAAGAGAAGAACACTAAGAATGAACTCTCTCATCAGAAATAATGTAAGCCAGAAGACAGTGGAACTACAGTGTTCAAGTTATGAAAGAAAAGGGCCAGTGTAGAATAAAGAAAGATGGAGCTCAGTGAAAGCGAAGAGAAAATCTACAAGGAGACCCATGCCATTGTTACAATGTCAGTTAACTTTTGACAAAGGCATTATGGCAATTAATTCCAATAGGGGAAGGTAAAGTCGTGCTTTTTATCCCCCTAAATTAAATGGTGCTAGAGCTGAATCTCTATGTGGGGAAAAAAAACAAAAACAAAACTTTAACACCCACTTGATACTATATTGAGAAAAGGAAAAGTTAAGATGGCTCATAAGCCAAAATATAAAAGTCACATCTATAAGGTTTCTAAAAGAA
This sequence comes from Canis lupus dingo, assembly GCF_003254725.2. NCBI lineage: Eukaryota > Metazoa > Chordata > Mammalia > Carnivora > Canidae > Canis > Canis lupus. The sequence continues at coordinate 48,713,373 of NC_064244.1, read as the reverse complement.
AACATAGGAGACTTTCTTCATTATCATGGTGTAGAAAAAAATTGTCTTATCTAGCACACTGAAAACATTCAAGCTGAAAGAAAAAAAAAATGACAATTTGGACCTCATCAAAATTTAAAGCTTCTGCTCAGTAAGATACTCTGTTAAATAATGAAAAGCAAAAAATAAAATAAATAAATATATAAATAAAAATAAAATAATGAAAAGCAAAGCCACAAGCAGGAAAAAAATATATATATCCTGTGTGTGTGTGTGTGTGTGTATATATACCTATTTCTGACAATGGATTTGTAACCACAATATACAAAGAGCCCTTACTAGTCAATAATAAGAATACAAACAGTTTCAGTTGCAAATAGGCAAAGGACTTTAAGAACAGATGATTTGCAGTAGAAGACAAACGGTCAGTAAGTGAACAAAAATATGGTCAACATCACTATTCATCAGGGACATTCAAATTCAAAGCAAAACAAGATATCACTATATACCCATAAGCATGGACATATTTAAAAAGGGTGAGGACACCAAATGTTGGCGAGAATGGGGAATGATTGGAATTCCCATACATTGTTGGTGGGAATATTAAATGATACAAGCACTTTGGGAAGAAGCCTGGTTGTCTCCTATAAAATGAAACAAGCACCCTACCTATGGCCTAATACTTCTAATCCAGAATAGCTCGAAACTGAAAAGAATACAAATGTCCATCAATAGAAAAAAGAGTTAAATGGATGGTGGAGTACACACACAATGGCTTGTTATGTTATGTTTATATTATTATGTTATGTGACATTTATGTTACAAAAATGCATGAATCTGAGTCAAAGAAGCCAGGCACAAAAGAACACACACTTTGGGATTTCACTTATATGTAGTTCTAGAACAGGGTAAACTATAGGGTGGTGATAGAAATCAGGAGAGTGGTGGTCTCTGGCCGTGGTTCAGGAAAGGGAGCTTTGCTACAAAGGGCATGAGGAAATGTCGTGAGAGTAAGGACAGTTCTGTATCTTATATGCATTTATCCAAACTCATTTTTCTATATGTACATTATATTTCAATTTCTTTAAAAAATTTTTTTTATTGATTTATTCACAAGAGACACACAGAGAGAGACAGAGACATAGGCAGAGGGAGAAGCAGGCTCCCTGCAGGGAGCCCAATGTAGGACTCGATTCTGGGACCCCAGATCACGACCTGATGCTCAACCACTGAGCCACCCAGGTGCCCATCATTATACTTCAATTAAAAAAAATGAGGTAACCTTAGCAACTACTTTGTGTTGTACAAGTTAAATAAGCTAAATATATATATAATGCTTACAACAGTGTGATATATTAGGAGTAATTTAGAAGCATTAGGAATTACTATTCTAATTAGTGTTATTATGTCTAACGCCCTATTCATTTAATGTACGACAAGGGGCTCTCACAGGTATTCCAACCAAGGAATATATTTCAGAATGTTAGAAATAATACCTCCCGTTGTATAGAGTAGGACTTTTCTGGTATTAGCTCTGCTGTGAAAAAGGCATCACAGCTGTTTCTCCTCATGAAACCTCTTGACACTGTGCAAATCTCCCATCTGCCAGCTGACTTCTAGATGGTTCAAGGTTTTCCTTTCCATTCAATTATCTGGAATTTTAAATACAAGTAATGAATCCCTTGATCAAATGCTATAGGATCAGACTGCTTTGATTGGGCCCTCCCCTCCAGAGATCCTAGGCTTCCACACAATGGAACATCTAAAGCACATTTGAACAGAACATGAGGTCGTTTAGAAGATGGGTTTTGTGGTAATCACCTCAAAACCCATAGCCTCAAGCATTCATCCAATGGAATCCAACAAGAAAGACCTTCCACCTGAACTCTCTAGGCCTGTGCTTCATGGACACAGGGCAGCCGCGCTAACATTTCAGCAAGATGCTGGGCTGTGAATACCAGACAATTACCTTCTTCAAGTGACAAAGAGAAACCAAATGTTACAGTGATGATGATACTAAACACCAGGGCTAATTTTTTTTTAATTTTTATTTTCTTAATTTTTATTTCTTTATTTTTTTTTAAGGAAACGTGTTTTTCAGGCCTCTGACTTGGCAAGAAAACAAACACGGGACACCTGCTGATGAGGCAATTGTGAAGAGTTGAAGAGGACTATTTCCCACCTGCCGTTGACAGTGTGAGCCAGCTGAAAATCATTTCTTGGGGGTCCTGTCTGTTTCTACAAAGGTTTCCAAGTTAAAAACATCCTATCCCCCTGGATGGTACAGGTTCCACTGCTGGTGAATGCTTATGAAGCAGGCAGGCGCTCAGCGGAAAGATCAGAGGAGACGAAGGGACCGAAAATATTTATTAAAGTAGCAAAAAATGGAACCATACTGTAAGCTCTAATCTGCTTTGGTAGAATTCTTTTGCTTTCTTTAAAAACCAGATGTAATAAATGTCCCCCAGTTGGCTGGTAGTAGCCTCATTACCCCATTTCCACATAATTGCCGGGTTTGATCAAGCAAAACTGAACAGCAGCTGGCCCAGATATCAGTTGGAGCTTCCGTTTTAGGTAAAGAAGTTTTCAGAGCACACGTTCTCCCCATTACACCCCACCTTTATTTCCTGTGACACGGACCCTCCAGACCAGACACGAATCCATAAAAGTAATTTTAATATTCTATACGTGCATTTTTATATTTACAACAAAACAAACAAAAAATCTTAGTTTTGTGTAAATTTGGTAAGTTTCTTTTCACACATAATATCATTTCAGGCACTCATTTACCAGACCCTTCTTATCATTCAACTAGAGTAGCTCTAGAAATGCATTTTCTCTGAAAATGCTACACAAAATTGGCTTGGGTGAGGTATCCCTGTAAACCTACAGACTGATTTCAGCAAAAGTCAACCTACAGGCCCCCAAACACCCACAAATCCAATCAAACCACACACCAAACTCTATTTAGAAACCTCAGCTTTTCACCTTTTTAGAAGGCCAGTATGCCCACCACTAAATTGTGCAAGATCTATTTAGGCAAGACAACAAAGAGCAGAACTAAACAGACACATGCACAAATCCCTCATCAACAAATACCCTATAACGTGAACACCTAACATTTAGCTTTTGATAATCAAGGCATCCATTCCAAAAACGTCCATCTGGAATCAACATATTGGCAACTATTAGGACACAGCTACTAATAAAACAATTAGATAAGAAACCAGGCGGCCCCAACCCATGAAGCTCCCCTCTTAGAAAGCTCTTGGGTAACCTTGCAAACAGACCACAGTAGTGACCACCAGCCCCCCCACCCCATCCTGCTTTTCCCTTCCCACATCTCAATCTGGGATTGGGATTAAGTTTTAAATTTTAAATTCAAAGAGTTTTAAAACTCCTAAGTTTTAAATTCAGCAAAGGCATCCCATCCTTGTACCCTAAAAAAGGAAGGCACCCCTCTGCTCTCCCTCACACCATGTGGCCCTTGGGTACCTGTAGAGAATAAATCTTTTTTTCACAGTTTCTGGGTGCATGTTGAAGCGCATCTTGCAATCCTAATAAGAACCACAAGAGGGATCCCTGGGTGGCTCAGCAGTTGAGTGTCTGCCTTCAGCTCAGGGTGTGACCCTGGGGTCTTGGGATCGAGTCCCATGTCGGGCTCCCTGAGTGGAGCCTGCTTCTCCCTCTGCCTGTGTCTCTGCCTCTGTCTGTGTCATAAATAAATAAATAAATAAATAAATAAATAAATAAATAAATAAATAAATAAATAAATTCTTAAAAAAAAAAATAAGAATCACAAGAGCTGATTCCCCTAAGACACGGGCTCGAGGAGTGGACTGTCTGCAGAGGCTAGCCATTAGTAAGTAGGTAGAGGCCCAGGTGCGTGCCCAGGAGGAAGCCGACACCCAACGAAATTCATTCCCACTTTTTTCAAAAATCAAATCAAAGGACATGCTTCTTAAACTACAACTTAGTTTTATACAAAAATCCAAAACAAAACGAAACAAAACTGCTTTGAGCATGCAAATATGTCTTCAGTGTCCCACTAATTGTGATAAAGTTTTTGCCAAATCTAAGTGAAGTAGCTTGCAAATGTATCGCACAAATGCTATACATGTCTACACACATCTTAATAGCACAGATCAGAAACACCAGCAGGACCACAATTTCTCTTAAAATGTATTTCAATTAATCTCTAGAGGTACAGTGTGTTGGGGAGGGGGTGCCTCATTGCATTTGCACCTTCTTTTTATTTATTTGTTATTAGTTATAAAAACAGAGTAACCACATTTTGACAATTGGGGATGAGGAGAAAAAAGCCAAAATATATTTGTAATTACTCAGTCTAATACAATCGGTGTTTTCTCTCTCTCTTTTTTCTTTTCTTTTTTTTTTTAAAGAAAAGGAACGCTCTTCCTGCTGGGAAAATATGGAACTCATTTCACACTTGTTAGCACACACTCACGTGGCACCATGTAGCTAATCTTTTAATATGTCACTCCCTTGGTTGGGGATGAAGACAAGCTAGCAGTCTGACCAGCACCTTCGTTTTTAGTATTGTCCCCACCTGCTGGCACTTTGGGATGTTTTTCCCCAAAGTCTCTGAAGGCAGAAAGCACCTCTTGGCCTTCTCACAACTATCAAATTGCTGTAGACCGTTTCTCCTTGATTCCAGGCAGCACCCCCTTTGCAGGTTCATTTTGCTTTCTCTCCTTTCTTAGCGTCACAACTCCTTATAAGAAAAGTTTTTCTTGTACTTATTGAATAATCTTGACTGACTCACTGGTCCAAATAATGTTTTAGGCATCAGAAAGGACCACTAATATTTCAATGCAACTTACTAATCATTGAGCCTTTTTTTTTAAAGGATTGTGTTTATTTATTCATGAGAGACACAGAGAGAGGCAGAGACACAGGCAGAGAGAGAAGCAGGCTCCACGCGGGGAGCCCGATGTGGGACTCCATCCCATATCCTGGGATCATGCCCTGAGCCAAAGGCAGATGCTCAATACTGAGCCACCCGGGCATCCCTTGTTTAGCCTCTTTAGAGCTGAATATTCCCTATCGCCTCCCTGTGACTTGGTTTCCTCGTGTACAAAGGCAGCGATCAACTGGATCTACCTGAAAAACTACAAGCTTTCAATCAGTACCTAGTGCCTTGCAAATCAGCGCCTCACCCTTTGCAAGTCAGGACCTAGCTCTTCGCAAATCAGTACCTCGCCCCTTGCAATCAGCAGCTCGCCCCTTGCAAATCAGCACCTAGCCCCTTGGAAATCAGCACCTAGCTCCTCGCAAATCAGTACCTCGCCCTTTGTAAATCAGCACCTAGCCCCTTGCAATCAGCACCTAGTCCCTTGCAAATTAGTACCTTGCCCCTTGCAATCAGCACCTAGCCCCTTGCAGATCAGTGCCTCTCTCCTTGCAAATCAGCACCTAGCCCCTTGCAAATCAGTACCTCACCCCTTGCAATCAGCACCTAGCCCCTTACAAATCAGCACCTCACCCCTTGCATTTAGCACCTAGCCACTTTTTCTCCTGGCTAAAAGTGACCTTGCTACTTAGAGCCCCCTCCCTCAGACGCCTCATCCCACAGCAAGCTGACTTCTATCCCCACTCACTCCATTGCACCTTCTCTTGCCAGTGTGACCCACCCACCCTGCTTGCTAAATCCATTAAGCACGATTCAATCATTATTTAATGTGAGCTCTTGGAAACATTCTGTACTGTGCGCTATTCTTCCTGGAACGCTTCCTCTCTGGCTTCCACGGTGCCCTCACCCCCAGGCCCTCCTCTGACCTTTCTAGCACTCTCTTCTTCAGGTCTTATAAGTCTTTGCCCCCCAAGATGTCCCGTCCTTACTGTTATCTCCTACTTCCAGCATCATCCTCTTTTTACCTGGGTTACAAATTTGCAGCCTTATTCCCTGTGATCCCTCCCAACATTGCCGATAGGGCCATCTTCTAAAATAAAAATAGGACTAAGTGTTTAATTAAGATCCCTTGAAGTTTTATGTTGCCCTCGGGATAAAGTTGAAAATTGTTTAACAGTTTGCAAAGTCCTGCTTACTTTCTGGCTTTAATTCACCATTCCTTCTAGGATCCTGTCTTCCCAGCACATGTGAAAGGGCGTTCTTGTGAGCGAGTTAGGCCTGTAACCCCCAGCAGCTGCACCCACTGACACCTGCCCCAGAATACACCTGCCCTCCTCACTGTGTCCCCATTCATTTGCTTATCGCTTCATTATTTAGTCTGGGGCGAGCTGTTACTTTCAGGACAGGGTCTGGGACTTGTTTACCATTACAGCCTAAGCACGGTGCCCGGCCCAGAGGGGCACATTTCATAACTGCATCCAGGTGAGCTAACCACAGAATGATCTTTGAGGTTATTTTAAATAATGACATTCGGTAATGCTGAGCAATAGGATCAGTATTATGGTCATGATTTTCTTGAAGATCTTCCATCCAAATGAGCGGTGCTCTGTGAGGGTTGCTGGGCGTGGTGAAGTGGGTAAAGTAAAACTATTTCTTACCCTCTTTGACGTATCCAATCTCAGATTTTTCTCTCCCGCTCCAACAGCAGGCTGGGACTTCTCCCACTGGGCTCCTGGATTTACACAAAGTCCCTCTGGTGTTTTTTTTTGGTGGGGGGAAAGATGGTAGAAAATGCTTATTTTGTCATATCGATGACATCATTCCCAGGGTTTCTAGTGCACTCTTGATGGCTATTTCTGGGGCGTCCAATTTCACAACATTACAGATGATGCTGCCAAGTGCATTGTTGCTCATGGGGTTTTTGTTTGTTTCTGCATAAGTATGAGCATTTCTTTAGGATATATTACTAGGAGTTGAATTGCTGGACTATTGGGATATACCTCTTCCGCTTTACTAGAAATGGCTAAATTGCTGTCAAAATTGCTGTTAAAAATATACATTCCCAGGGCACCTGGGTGGCTCAGTCAGTTAAGCATCTGATTCTTGGTTTTGGCTCAGGTTATAATCTCTGGATAGTGGGATCAAGCCCTGGGTCAGGCTCTGTGCTCAGTGGGGAGTCCACTCGAGATTCTCTCTCTCTCTCTGTCCCTCCACTTGTGCTTGCTCTCTCCTTAATAAGTAAATAAGTAAGTAAGTAAATAAATAAATGTGTGTGTTCCCATCAGTAGTATTTCAGTATATGAGTGACCCTGCTGCTCTACATCAGGTACTTTTAGCCCTTTTCATTGTTACCAGTCAGAAGTCACATCCCATGTTGGTTTTAAGTTGCATTTCCCTGAGGTTGCATTTAGTTTTTCCCTCCTCTGACTTCCCTATTCATTTCTACATGTTCTGTTGTATTGTCCCCTTCTTCTTGTTAATTTGAAAAAACTATTTTTTTGGGGGGGGAGTCTGGATAATATTTGTTTTATTTTTGATTGTGTACCAAGCAAATAGCTTCTAGTCCTTGGTGACTTGTCTTTTCATTTTGTTCATAGTGGCTTTTGATTGCAGAAGTTTTTGCTTTAATGTAGTCAATGTGCTACTCCTTTCCTTTGTTGCCTATGATTTTCCTGTCGTTTCAAACTCTGAATCAATAATCTTTATGTTCTTTAAAAATTTTTAAATATTGCTTTTCACAAATTATTAATCCATTTAGCATATGGTTGGGGTAATATATAATGATGATTGTTGTTAATGTTTGGATAACCTTTTCTTTTAGCACCATTATTTGTAGTTCTTTGAAATACTTAAACACATCATTTCTATATATGTGTGTGTCTTATTAATTACTTGTTAGTTTTTATTAATTGTTTATCTCTGTACTCATACCACCCTTCTAAAATCACTATTTCTTTATAATAAATTTTGATTGCTGGTAGGCATAGTCTATCTCACTATTCTTCAAATCTGTGTGGTCTATGCTTGGGTCTTTGCTGTTCTGTGAATATTTAGAATCAGCTTGCTAAGGGATGCTTGGGTGCCTCAGTGTTTGAGTGTCTGCCTTCGCTCAGGTCATGATCCTGGGGTCCTGGGATTAAGTCCCACATCAGGCTCTCCATGAGGAGCCTGCTTCTCCCTCTGCCTGTGTCTCTGCCTCTCTCTATGTGTCTCTCATGAATAAATAAAGTCTTTAAAAATCAACTTGCTAAATTCCATGAAAAAACCCAGTGCAAATTTGATTAGAATTCAATCTGAATTGAATATACATATTAATTAGGGGAAAAGTAATGATAATGAATCTTCCTGTATAGGAACCTAGTAAGGCCTTCAGATTATAAATATCTTTTATATTGTCTTTCAATAAGGTTAAAACATTTCTTTGTACATGTCTTAGAGATCTTTTGTTAATTCCATTCTTTATATAGTGAATGAACAGGTAAATGATACATGTTGCTATTTGTTACAAATATTATGTCTTTTAGAAATTACATTTTCCAAGTCTTTGTTAGTGTATAGGTATTTTAAAATTGATTTTATATCCAGAATCTTTGATGAACTCTCATTGATTCTAATAATTTGTCAGATTTCTTGATTTTTCTAATAAGACACATCTTTCTTTTTGATCGCAATTCTTTTATTTCCTTTTTGTTTTTCTTATCAGCTCTTTAAAAAAATTAGAATTCAACTGTACATCTATCTGGTCTTTATCATTTTTAGTGGGGAAATGGGTCAGTTCCACAAATGTAGCTCCAGGATGAGCCCAGAGCTTATAATATTTTGGGGGGAGTTCCTTTTCTGATTATCTTCTCATCATGACTACCTCTGACAATGTAACTCTCTATAGCCCCCTGTCCTGGTCCTCTGAACAAAAAAGTGGGGGTTTTAGCTTCATAGCAGCCGTTGTGCAATTTCTCTGGCTGTGTGTTGAGGTAAAGCTGCAGAAAAGAGAGGAAGGAAAATAATGATTTCCTTCTGTACACTCGCTGGACAATAGGGAATCCTTATCTTGTCTCTCAGATTTTTCTCTCAGGTATTTAGGTATTTGTGTGGTACTGGCTGCTGCATGTAGCTTCATGACTAAGACTTGCCTGAAGCAAAGATTGGATAAGAAAAATGTAGGGTCACCCCAGGGATTTCTCCCAGAGCCTCTGTCTTGCAGTGACCCCTACAACCTACTTCATAGTCCTCAGGCCAGAAAAATAATTTCAGAATTTTTCGTATCCCCCTCTCTGTTCCATAATTCTGGGTGCTCTAGGGTCTATGCCTAGAGGCATAGGAAGGGGAAAAGAAATCCAGGAAAATATCTGCCATATTGGTATTCTTGGTATTTTGATTTTTTCCCTAATCTCCTTATTTTTCTTTCAGATTTCCTGCTTTTCAGATTTTCTGATTCTCAGAGTTCTCAGATAGCTGTCTTGTGCATCCTATTCAAGGTTTTTTGTTGTAATCAGTGTGTGTGGGGGCGGGGGGAGGGTAGAGGGTAGACACAAGGATGCTGTCTTGTGCATCCTATTCAAGGTTTTTTGTTGTAATCAGTGTGTGTGTGGGTGGGGGGAGGGTAGAGATTGTTTATTCCATCCTAGGTGGAAGTAGACCTCCACACTGCAATATTTCATCCGGATGGAAAATGGACAGCACAACTTCAATGACTAAGTTGCCCTGATCTCAGTCCAACTCCAGACTGTTTATCTTTTTTTTAAATTTAATTATTACTTCCCATCTATTCTCTCTTCTATTATGGATCTTCTGTTACTCTTTCATCAGCCCTTCCCATATCTTATAATTTCCTTCATAATTTTCCTACCTTTGTGGCTTTTTTATATATTGGGACATTTTTTTCCACTTTCTTTCCTAGAATACAAATTTAGTTTCTATCAGCAAATATCCTCTTGCTTAATTATCTATCTACATGTAAAGTAAGAAATTTATTTTAATTTAGAAAATCTTTCTTTTTTTGTGAGGCACCTGGGTGGCTCAGTGGGTTAAGGGTCCTGGGATCGAGTCCCTCATCAGGCTCCCTGCTCAGCAGGGAGTCTATTCCTACTCTCCCTGCTTGTGCTATCTCTGTCAAATAAATAAATAAATAAAATCCTTTAAAAAAAGAAAAGCTCTCATATATCTTTTCTATCAATTCTTCAGTGGGATTCACCTTTTCTAGATGTTTAGCTTGGTTATAACAAAATAGTTATAACAAAATACTACAGACAGAGTATAAACAGTTATAAACAACAGAAACTTATCTCTCACAGTTCTGGGGGCTGGAAGTCTGTGATCCAGGTGCCAGCGTGGTTGTATTCTGGTGAGGTCCTCTTCCAAGGTTCTTGGCCAGAGCCTTCTGACTGTGTCCTAACATTGTGGAAGGAGGCAAGGGGTCTCTGTAGTGTCTCTTTTATAGGAACACTAATCCCATTCATGACCTAAGCACTTCCCAAAGGGCCAACCCCTAATGTCATCATAACCTTTGGGAGTTAGTATTCAACCTTTGAATTTGGGGGATATTCAAACAATAGCAGTCTTCCTCCATCAGATTATGTTTCCTTCAGTGAGTTTTAATTTTTATTTACCTGCCCATGGTTTTCTGAAAGCACCTTAGGCTGGTAGGCTCTCTAGAGCCAAGAAAATGACATCCGCGTTGAGGAGTAAATATGGTGGGAAGACAACCTTCAGCCTTTTCCACACACCTGATCCTGAGATCAATTCCACTACAATACAGGTGTCATTCAAGTCCACTGGGCTAAGGCTCCCAGAGCAATCCACAAGCAGCTGCAGGTAGATGTACAACTTCTATTTGTTGGGACTTACAGCCTTTCTGCCTCCTGAATAGCCCAAAGGAACCATATTCATATTCAGCTCCTTTCTCTCTCTCACCAATTTTCATGCCGGTTCACCCAGAAGTTATGGCTGACTAACCATAGCTGGTGACCTCTGAAGGCCCCTCACTGGTTCTACTATTCCAGCTTTTATGTTACATCACAGAGAATGTTGGGATGAAGAAAGTCAGGGGAGGGCACTGAGCACTCCTGAATGCCCCATACTTACATTCTCAATCTTCAATGCCCAGTTACAAACTACTAAATGACCCGTGAAGTTTGTGGACACTGACTTCAAGTTAATAATTTTGATTTGTTTCATTTGGCAGAAATTACCTCATTTCAATGACTTTCTTGATTTTGTCACAGTGTCCTATTAAGGAGTAATAAACTATCAGCTCTTTAACGTTTATTCTCCAATTCTCTGCCTACATTATGTAAAACATATAAATGGGAATGTGCTCGTTTTTATTTTCACATATGTCTTGCACTACTTTACTTCATAGAGTGCCTCAGGAAGATTTACAATGAGACAGATTTCTGAAAAATGATTTTCTAAATTTCCAGACTCATTCTTGTAAATCTGACAGTTTTCTATTCTAAGCAAGCAGGGTATAGAACAATTGGTTGTTTTTCTCTCTGGTAGGCTATGAAAGCAAAACTTTTACTTTATGGAAGAGAGACAGAACCCAGGGAAGGACAAATAACTTGTTTGGTTGTTGAGTTATACACAGGTGGGGCTGGGCATGAGGAGGGGACTCTCATGTTCTTTCTACATAGCCACACTGGAGCAATGAAATGATTGAGAGATGGTCACAGTTGATGGTTTCAGATAAAGAGAGGAAGGGACAGAAAGACAGGTAAGAGACAATGTAAGGTACCTCTCATGTTAGCAGTTTAGCCAACTCAATCCTTAATTCTGGTGATGTATAATGTCAAAGAGTACGGTGCTTCTCATATGTGGTTATCTTTTAAAAAAAATTTTTTTAAGAGACAGAAGTTAATTGACTACAGTGCCAGGGAGTGGCGGTCAGGACAAGGGAGAAACTGCTCTATGTGGTCATCTTGTTTGGGCATCTTTCTAGCAAACAGAATCTTAAGCTGAAATCTTAGCTGAAAGCATGTCCAAACAGGCCATTTTATCATTTCAGATACAGTCTACTGGCCATACAGGAAATAAAAAGTTTTAGGGCACTTAGACAAAGGGAATGATCTCATAAATTAAAAATAAATAAAATTAATGAAGTTTATCATTAGCTTCCCAAATCTCTTCTTTAATATTTAAAATATTAAAACATATAATATTTAATTATCTAATGTGTTTTAGAAACTCCCCCACATTTGTATTTATGCTTCACAAGGTATTCTTATATTTATGATCTTGTTCGACTTTCCCGTCTCTTATCTTCCATCAATTCATTTCCACCCGCAGCCAGGATCACATATCTGAAAGGTTCACAGTGGTTGATTTTATTCTTCAACTCCTTTTGACAACAGAACAAGCTGTATTTTTGTTTTCCTAACACCCACTACCAAGACATTAAAGGAGAGTAAAAGTAAGAAGAAAGAATGAAGAACTCCTTACATTCTCTATACTAGCAAAAGATTTTCTGAGGAAAAGAGTTGCTACCAGGCATTACTTTGGTGCACTTACATGTTACTCTTCTCAGGATATTTGCTTAGAAATTTGATGCTTAATTGTGCAAGAAAGGATTTGTCTCTATTAATGGAATTTATACCCAATATGTTGGCTTTAAAAGCCAATAAATGGAGCAGTTATTTGGGGGAACACCTGGTGGATTGATTGTATTCTTCTCTGCTTACACTAACCCAGAGGAAAGATCACTGATGGCTGGAAATATCATTGCATTTGTATTTTTTTTTTTTTTTTTTTGCATTTGTACTTTTTTAAGTGCACGGTCCTTATAACCTCAAGCAACTATTCTTAAACTAGCTACAAGGGAAGCCAAGCCCTAAATGGACATCGAACATTGAATGATAACACCTTTTTATTAGATATATGAGTCCATTCGAAAGTCATAGATTTATGTTTTCTATTTATGTGTTTGTTCATAACAGCGTAAATCAAATGTTTATAAGAATGGCTGTTGTTCCTGATGAAGCTGTGTGCTCGCAATAATTGCATCATCTTATTTCACTGAGAGGTGCCATAACTACCTTTGCTTTATAGCCAATTTAATGCTTCACTGCAAATGTGCTTTTTCCGCCTGGAATTGCTACTAAAAAATACCAACCCCCAGTGTGTGGAGCTCATTAGGATCTTAGGAGAGTTGCACTAGTTGGGTGATTTATATTTTATGCTAGTCATAATTGAAGGGCTATATAGAATAGTTTTATTTTGAACTGGTTGGACAAATATTCATGTTCTTACACAAATATCCTTCATAATAATGGGTTGTTTATTGGTGTAAACTGGACATAACATTACTCATATTCCAGACTGGCTTCAAAAAAAGGTTTATTAGCTGGCATGTTTGAAGAATACTGAGGAGGCCAGTAGTTCTTTATCAAGGAGGTGTTCACAGCTATTGAAACCATTATTTTCAGATGGTTTCACACTAAGCTGGAAGTGCTTTCACCATGGCCTTTTCCCAGCTGGAGCTGGCTATGGTATTTATTCATTCCCTCAACAAATATTTAATGAGTGTATGCTATGTGCCAAACTCTGTTCTGGCTCGTGAGGATACAGCAGTGAACAAAACAGGCAAAATCCCTGCCTTTGTAGAGCCTATTTTTAGCAGGGAGACTGATTATAAACAAGGTAAATAACATGTTAGATACTGATCAAGTGCTAAGGAGGAAAATAAAGCTGGAAAAGCTTGGGAAAGGGATTGCAGCTTATGTAATGGGACCAGCAAGGCCTCCCTGACAAGGTGACTTTTGCACAAAGGTCTGACAAATTGGAAAATAAGCCATGCGGATAGTTTGGGGAGGATAGTTCCAGGCAGGAGGAGTAGCAAGTGAAAAAAAGCCTGAGGCAGGAGCATGATTTGGTATATTTGAGGACAGTGAAGATGAGGCCTGGGGTGCTGAAATCAGGCAAACAAGAGAACAAGAATAGAGGGTGAGCTAACGATAAGCACTGGGGGTACACACTAGGTAGGGCCTTGTAGACAATACTTCAGTCTCTTCAATTCAAAAGAAATACTATCTAGGGCAAATAAGGCATTCAATTTCTACTTTCAACAGATATTACTGATGCTGGAACATTTCCTGGGTGTCAGGAGCAAACATATATCTTCCCATTAGCACGGTAGGATACCTTGCTCTGCTTTTCTTAATGAAAATGAAGAATAATGTTTACTTGGTGTTGTGTCTAAATTTCCTAATAGAGATAAATTCTTGAGGAGTTCTTGGCTCTCTGCTATTTCTTTATGGCCACAGAAAGCCTCTCTCCCTCTGCTCTCTTGGAAACAGGATGCAAGAAGTTATTACTTTTTCCATATTGTGTTATTTCCATGTCAAATAACTGCTTGAAATTCAATAATTGTGGCTTTGACCAACATAACCTCAGTTCCGTATTTGAGATCATTCACAGAGTGAGTGCTCAAAAAATTATATGACATTGAAGGGAATTAACTTAATCCTGAGTGTAGATGACTTGATTCTCTTTGACCTTGAACAGCAAATAGATGGGGACTTTTCAAGCAGTTCCTATAATATATGAATGCTTAGGGAGGGTGTTTCTGAAATGGAAAACTGAAGGTAGAAACACATTCTAACTGCTCAAGTTCTCTCAAGTTAGGATGGCCAACTCCTCCCCTTCGCTCCTTCCCATTATCATTTATTACTATATTGCCTTGGGATGTCATTTTTCTACCCAAACACAAGCACCACAAATAAAGAAATCATGACTGTTTTATAATTGTTCTATCCCCATTGTTTAATGTCATGCCAGGCCCATTTTAGGCACTCAGAATATTTATTGAATGGATTAATTCATGAATTTAAATATAATGTATTATTCTGACTTCCTTCCAAAATTCCAAAATTTTCACCCTAGGAACCTAGTTCAGGATGCTCTGCTTCTTGAAAGATTGCCTGAGTCTGACAACAGTATAAGCCTGGGATGGGTAAGGAATTGGCAAGCGGTCATGCTTTCAATATGTGGACTTTGGGGGTAGTTTCTTGAGAAATCCCATGGAGGGAGCGGATTCAGACACCTGACTCAGACTAATCTGAGTGGCTTGTGAAAACAATAACAACAACAACACCCCAGAAATCAAGAGGAACAGTAACTTAGTAAGGACCTTGTGACTAGGAAGGTCATGTACATGTAATTTTTACAGGCTAAATTGCTCTTTCCCACTGTCATTCTCACCAGAGTTCTCATCTTGCCCATCCTTTCTTCACTGCTTAGTACAGATGCGGTGGAAATAGCATGGATTGGTGACAAGTGGAGCAGGATGGGAATTCCTGGTTCCCAACACAACCACAGTTTATTCACCTGTAACAATGAAATTAAGACTCCCTACCTCATAGGCTTGTGCAGATTACGTGAAATAAGATATGTCAAGGGCCAGGGTAGATTTTGGTATATAGATGCTCCTTGAAACTCTGCTTCCTTCTCCCTTCAAACCCTGCACATGGTGGCCGAGGGGTTATTGGCAGCCTTTGTTCCTTCCTTCCTACCATTCCCTGGGCCTTGTGTGCCTACGGGATGTTTAGAGTTGAAAGGCTCCGAGTTATACGTAGAAGTAGGTGGGACATGGGGGTGGGGAGGAAAAAAGAGAGATGGAAGGAAGGAGGAAGAAAAGTCAAGAACAGAGAAAGGTAAGTGATGGTTCAGGTTTGATAGGATAATTAAATAGCTTGCTGATGTGACTTCTAGCTTCCAATATTTTCTCTTTCTAGTTCAATCTTCACACCACAATTAGAGTTATTTTCTCCATTGGCTCTTGCCACTTCCTAACCACTCACCCCCATCCCAAATCCATGTTTATATCCTGGTCACAATCCATATGCTCTCTAACTTTACCAGATTGCCCACTATTCCCTAAAAGTACCACAAATTTTTCTGCCCTCATCAATTTGGGAATGTCCTTGCCTTGTTTAAATCCTGCCCAATCTTTTAGTCTTAGCTTAATATACAGACTTCTTCAGGTACAGATTCACTTGTTCCAAGCTTCCTCCTATAGAACTCGGTGTATACTGTGGTTGTTATATTTGGTTTTTTTGGACTTACATTAATAAAGAAAGCAGGTTATTTACCACCTTACTCTCTGAAGTTCTGAGTCTGTAAGAGAAAATAGAAATAATAAAGAATGAGAATAGTCACTTATTAGCTGGAAACTTATAATAATAACTCCAGGGATCCCTGGGTGGCGCAGCGGTTTGGCGCCTGCCTTTGGCCCAGGGCGCGATCCTGGAGACCCGGGATCGAATCCCACATCAGGCTCCTGGTGCGTGGAGCCTGCTTCTCCCTCTGCCTGTGTCTCTGCCTCTCTCTCTCTCTCTCTGTGACTATCATAAATAAATAAAAAAAAAAATTAAAAAAAAAAAACTCCAGTGCTTCTCTCCTTTATTTATTTATTTATTTATTTATTTATTTATTTATTTACTAATAAATAAATAAATGATAGTCACACACAGA
The DNA here is from genome assembly GCF_003254725.2 of Canis lupus dingo. Classification (NCBI taxonomy): domain Eukaryota; kingdom Metazoa; phylum Chordata; class Mammalia; order Carnivora; family Canidae; genus Canis; species Canis lupus. The sequence continues at coordinate 48,697,055 of NC_064244.1, read as the reverse complement.
GAGAGAGAGAGAGAGGCAGAGACACAGGCAGAGGGAGAAGCAGGCTCCATGCACCGGAGCCCGACGTGGGATTCGATCCTGGGTCTCCAGGATCACACCCTGGGCCAAAGGCAGGCACTAAATCGCTGCGCCACCCAGGGATCCCTGCTTCTCTCCTTATATCATAAATGATCTCTATCTCTCACCATGATATCTTTATATTTTCCTTCTGGTTGGGAGATCCTGCAAACATTTAATACAATTCAGACACAATGTGAATACATTGCTGTGAAATTTCAAGAACTACAAAAAACCCCGTGGAAATCACAAAGTCCAGATAAATGCAAAAATCACTCACAAACTGTTGACAAGATGAAAGGCTGAGAGAAAACTGACAAAGATGATGACAAGAGTATTAAAAAAATAATTTGCAGTCATTAGGAAAATTTATGAAGCTGGCTAACATTTTTACAAAGGAGGTCTGCTTTATGATAGTGTTATAAGAATTTAAATAGAAAGCGAAACTATCGTACTGTACCTTCTGTAGGAAAAGTACAAAACACGTGATTTATTCTTTGTTGCAATTATATCCTCTATTTTGTTAAACAAACGATAAAATAAACATTTCTTTCATGTTTTGAGTTTCCTTTTTTATTTTTTTATTTTTTAAAATATTTTATTTATTTATTCATGAGAGACACAGAGTGAGAGAGAGGCAGAGACACAGGCAAGGGAGAAGCAGGCTCCACGCAGGGAGCCCGACGTGAGACTCGATCCTGGGTCTCCAGGATCACACCTTGGGTTGAAGGCGGCGCTAAACTGCTGGGCCACTGGAGCTGCCCAAGTTTCCTTTTATAAAGATTAAATCCAGGCCAAAACTTTAAAAAAAAAAAACAACTGTACTTACTCTGAATTTTTGTTCCTCACATTAAGAAGGTTTTCCTGGTACCATTTATCCTAGGAAAAGGGATTCCTCTGTAGTTAGTTATTTGTAGACCTTGGGAAGTCATCAGAATGTCAGCTCCATGAAAACAAGTCATGTTTTCACCAGCTGACATAATGTCTTCCACAGAAACATTAATGTACCATTTACTGTGAGCCAAACACTGATCTCAGCACTTTACAAATATGAGCCCATTTAACTATCAACATACTCTTTTAAGGTAAGAATTTCTTCATTTTCCAGATGAAGAAAACTAAGGCACAGTTGAGTTAAGTAAATTGCCTGTGGTCACACGTTTGGTAAGTGCTAGAGCTGGAAACCAAACCTGGACTGTCTGGTTCCAGAGTCCACACTCCTAGCCAAGACACTGCTGTCTCCACTATTTTAGGCTGATTCCAGATGTTTGTGGAATAAATTAAGATTTGAATAGTCCATGTGAGTAGGGTGATGTAGTCTGCAGACCAGCCACAAATGAGATGCTGAGAAAGAAGAGACCGTGAAGGAGGTTTATGGAATCTTAGATTATGATGAATGCTAGGAAAAAACCCACAAACACAAAGACAGAAAAGGACAAGACTCCCCAAACTCTTGCAATGAGTTTAAGACCACCTGGACTCTTTTAATATATTCTTTTGTCCCATTTGGACCATCATTATTTTTTATCATAAAACAGAAAACACAAAATATAAATATTACAGAAATATCTTTACATATTTCACCAACTATCTTTTCTACCACATATAGGTACATCTCACACTATAGTCTGAAGTGCTTTGCTTTGTGTGCTGTTTGGTTATGCAATGGGGATACCTGTAGGCTAAGGATCAAGACCTTCCTATAACTTTTGTATTGAGTACTTGGCATGGAACCAGCACTAGACAAATGCTGGCAACCCTTTTCCAGTCTTATTCCTCATCTGGGGTCCTGAAGTTTTCTCCTCCCCAGATTTCCCCCCAACAGCTCACCCTTGTCTTACTTTAGGGCATCCCATCGTCCTTTAGGTTTTTGTCCAGTCTTTACCTCTGTGCCTCCATCCCTTAAGGACTTGCTCTCTGCTGGGTGACAGAGGCTTAATATGATGGTCTACCCAGGACTTCTAGGCCTGCTGACTTGTTTCAGCAGCTGGGGATGAGGTGGCTTGGGTTAAGGTGTGCTCTGGGCCCTCCAGACCTCCCTCAAGGAGGAGACTTCACTGTTTGAATTTCCGCATGCACTGCAATGAAAACTACATTCTCAACAGCTGCCAGAATTCCTCTTAGGAAAGGAAATATAAAGGGGCTGCCTATGTTGGGAAAACACTTTGATATACTCCATGGAGACAGAAGATTAGGGATGGCAGGAGACCAGGTAACAAAAACAGACAGTTAAACTGTTTTACATGAGAATTTTTTCATTTCTCATTTACATGAAGAATGTTTTATTTGTTCATTATTCTTTTGTGTTGAGTGTTGAGGGGGGGAGGTGGTCAGGAGGTAAAGGAGAGAGAAAGGGGAGGGAGAAAAAAAAAGTCAACAAGATGGTATGAAATTGGAAACTCTGTTGGGGTAAAGGGTCAGTGGGACATTCCCTTGTAGAGGAGCAACAGAAAGAACTTTCTAGAGGGGAAATTTTTCAAATATGCACCTTTATGTTTTTGTTAGAAAATAATTTAACTCCAAATGGTTTGTGTGAACATGATGAATGTTGAAAATCTTGACGCAGATGTTTTCACATCAACACAGCACAGAACTAGAGCAGCGTTTACAGCAGAGAAAGCTCAAGAAAACCAGCCATGTTTGATCTAGCCCCAGGAAGTCATGGGTAGCCTGCATTGGGGTTTTGCATTGCCACAGGGCAGGGAATTTAAAAGTTCCTAACAACCTTACATCTCCTGCGAAGAATTTGGAGAAGCTTGTTGTTACTGGGTTATATATTTATTTTGTTTGAAAAAAAAAAAAAAGAGCTCCTCCTCCTCCTTTTGTTTGAAAAAAAGAAAAAGTGTGTGTGTGTGTGTGTGTGTGTGTGCTTGCACGTGCATGTCCATCAAGCACATGCTTGGCAAATAGTAGAGATGCCCAATTAGAAATCACTGAGTAAACAATAAATAAATAAAAATAAAAGTCACTGAGTAGAAACCATAAGACAGTACTTGATACCACATAAACCTCACCTGCCTGGTAAGGTCATAAACTCGTTCTTTCGTATAACCCTGGTTGATTTTTTTTTTTTTTTTACTCTTGGGAAAAATCTCCTTCTAGCACAGACCAAGTCTGCCCATAATAACGATCACAGTGGAAAATGAAATATTTGCTGTTGTTTTCTCCTACCGGCTCACGAGGAAACCTTCTTCCTTCTGATTTTATAGAGGTTTATGTGCGCAAAACATAAACACTGGTATTTAGTGCTATCACAGAAACTTGTAGGAAACACGTTTTCCAGGAACAGGATCTTCCCCAAAAAAGCTTTATTACAGTGTTTTTATCTATTTACATTCCATGTTTTATTTACTGAGGGGGGTTCTTTCTCTCGCAGAGCCTTGTGGGCACATAGTTGGGAATGAAAAGACAAAACCCCTCCTTTCCCCACCTGACCCCACGCCCCACAAATCACTGAGAACATAGAGTAACTTTTGGAATAAAGGCATCAAAGGAAGAGGAACAAAGATCATGCTTCTCCAGTGTTTCGGGTCTTACCAGGTTCCCTGCCCTCATTTTCTTCCTGTCACCACTACTGTGCTCTCAATTTCTTTCTCACTTGCCAAAGCAGCCCCAACCAGGGCCAACCTGGTCAACTCATGGCTGTGTGGGGTGGGAAGAAGTATCTCTAGATCAATGCTTATTTTTTCGCAAAACAACAACAACAACAAAAAATCACCCCTTCACTTCCTTTGTTATTGTTCTGAACCATGGATTGTTTTTAATCTGTTGTGCTATAATCATTACTTATAGCCTCGGCCTGTTTTAACAATATACCCCAAGGCTTGTTCAGAGACCATGGCTCTTTGTACTGCACGGATAGGAACTGAATCAATGTTCTGTTTCTTCTGGGCTTATTGTGGTTTTTACCATACATCTAGTTATTTAGGTCTTTCTCATTTAGCCATATACTGCACTCTCAGACTCATCTCCATGCCTCTCTCCCCTTCCCCACCCCAACAAGCGAGAGCTCCTCACTAGCTTTCTGCGGAGCTCTCATGATTCTGGTAGAGTTGGGGTAGGGTGGGTAATACAGGTCAAGTGTTACTCCAAGAATTGGTTTCTAGGAGTAAAACAGGCACTGAAGCTAAGCAGAATTCCTAAAGCATTTTTACTTGTTTTCTATATAAACAATTATATTGGATTTTGAATCTAAAAATTTCCTTGGATTAACACTATTATGGAATGGTCTTAAAAATTCAAAGTTCACCAATTGTTCCCAAAATATATTTTAAGATTTTTTTTTTAAATTCCATAATCTTCTTAAATTTTGCTCATTGTATTTAGTTGTTCTGTACCTTTGGTTTCTTTTCATCACATTTGTTGGTTTCTCAGGACATTTATTTTCTACTAATGCTCTTTGAAGTTCATTTTCTCCAGAAGACATTCCTGCCTCTTTGTTTTCTCCAGTCTCTGTTGTTCCTCCAGAGTCTTCATCATCATTCACCACTCATAATACTCATCTGGTCCTGTTCTAGTCCTTGGTAATATGGCTGTACAAATTATATATAATCTGTCATTCTCCAAAGGCAACATAGAGTAAAGGAAAAAGTTTGGGACATAGACACAAAAATACACAGACACAAACACACGGACATACACATGAGACCCTTCTCTGTCCTGGGTTTCTCTCTTACAATTGTGCATTATCAGATCAGGGACCAGGATGGGGTAAACTAAGAATTCTCTGTGGTTGTCAAGGGTTATGCTGATATCCCACTTTGAGCATTAAGTAGTAACTGCAACTCCTGGTTGATGGACAGAGACTGGCCTGACAAATGACTGGAAGATTCCACTGCAGCATCTTTCCAGAAGATCGTCTTCAAAAACAGAGATGGTTCAGAAAGGCCAAACGCATTTTTATTACAGAGAGAGGTTTTTAACTTGTCAGGAAATATTTCTCTTTAGGGGAAAGACAATAATTAACAGACGATAAAAACTTGTCAGAACACTTCCCGGTTCCTGGAGGAGACACTGTCACGCTACGCGCTGACAGGGAAGTGGGGAGTTGCCAAAGCTGTTGCAGGCCTCTTCTGGGTTGGTTCTTGATGTTATCTGGTGCTGGTTATTGTTATCTCAACCAGCTGGTGCTGGTTCCTGCCCCTGAGTTTGGGTCAAGCTCCCCAGGACAGCTGACCTACCCTCATGCTAGTTCTGTACCAGGTAGTGGCTTCACAAGTGATGTGAAGTCTCATCCTGTGTGTAGGTTTCGTCTTCCCTAGAAGAGCTTCAGTACTTCCTCCCTTCCTTTTTTTGGTCAGACAGGTTCTGGCTATGAATGTCCCAGGCATCACAGGCATGGTAAATGACAGAGTGTTGTCACCCAGTTTGTACTAAAGCAGAAGGGTAGGGCTATGCCTTCCAGAAATTTGCTCTAGTCTAGATCTCCTGCTTTGAAGAAGCACGGCCAATCTCATTTACTACTAGAGTTAGCCAAGCTTTTGTTTTTCTAATTGCCATACACTGAGCTGTTCAAGATATCCTTGAATTCTAAGGTGTCTTGAGTTGAGGGGCCAGGTGTGGCTGTTAAATCTCATGCAGCTTTTAATCCACACTGAGATAGTTGGAACTCCATGAGAGTGGCCTGGAATTCAACTCTGAAATCTGGTACCATGTCAGGTTTGCAGGTTCTGTGAGAGCCTTGGCTCTCCAAATCCTCACTTTGCCATTTTACCAGTCACATGACCTTGGGGACTTCAACCTCACCTCATCAATACAGTGAATAATGGTGATGGTAGTTACCTCATAAAACCTTTAGAGGTTTTTACCACAATGCATGAGAAGTGCTCAGCGTGTGGCCTGTTATGCAGACAGAGCTAAAAAAAAATGATAGCAATCATTACAGGGGTGGGGGGGGGTGGATTTCAGCAGCTACCCAAGCTCTCTATCCTAAGGTCAGATGTATAATAAAATTAAGTCTTTGGCATCTCTTGACAATTCTTTTGCTTACTAGCTGCAAGTTATTTCTACAAGGTTTTTCCCAAGTTATTAGAATTCTTCCTTAATTTATTTGGGTTTTTAAAATATTTTATTTATTTATTCACGAGAGACACACAGAGAGAGGCAGAGACATAGGCAGAGGGAGAAGCAGGCTCCATGTAAGGAGCCCAATGTGGGACTCGATCCCGGGTCTCCAGGATCACACCCTGAGCCCAAGGCAGATGCTCAACCGATGAGCCACCCCGGCATCCCTTCCTTAATTTATTTGAGTTCTCCCAAATAGTTAGATGATCAAGATCTCCAATATCGCATACAATGCAAGCGAGTAATATTGCACCTCATTACTTGACGGTAAAGACATCAGACCGTAGGGGAAAATGGTTAAAATACCTTTTTAACATGTTAATAAAAATTAACAAAATATATACAATTAAAAAAAAAGTTCTCCCATCTCTTATTTGATATCTTTAAAAGGTACTTACAAGATTGTGAATGAAATTTCATTTGATCTGATTCTATATTGAAAGTGTAAGATAAAAGAATGAAATAAAAAGCTATACTGCCCAACACTGTCCTGAGAAAAAAGCTCTTAATAGTGAAAAAACATGTCAGACAGAGTTGAAAGCCCAGCAGTTTTCTTTCTTTTCTTTTTTTTTTTTCTTCTGTGTGGTGGATATGCTATTTGGTCTTTGCCCCTCCTCAACATATCTTTATTTATTTAAGCAAAATGCATTATCTCTACATCTAGAGTTATTTATCAAGCTAATAGAAGGCAAGCCTTGCCTTAGTTGTTCTTGTAGGATAGCTACTAATGTTAAAAAGCAGGTAGATTTCTATGTTCCTTGTCAAATCTCTTGCTCCTGAGGTCTGCATAGCTTGATCCCTCATTTGGTTCAGATCACTGCTCAAAAAGTTAACCTTGGGGTGTCTGAGAGGCTCAGCCAGTGAAGCATCTGCCTTCGGCTTGGGTTATGATCCTGTTGTCTGCTTCTCCCTCTCCTCCTCTCTCCCTCTCTTTCAAATAAATATATAAAATCTTAAAAAAAAAAAGTTAACTTTATCTGAGAGAACTTCCTTGAGAGCATAATCTTAAATAGTATCTTTCATCCTTCTCTCTCCTCTAACCCTGATTCGTTTTCACAGCACTTACCTTTCCCTGAGATCTTACAAATTAATTTTGAATTACTGCTTTCCTGCCACCATTCCCTGCCCCTGCTATCACTCCAATGCTCACAAGTTGTGAAAGGATATGGCACATACTGATGCTCGGTACCTATTGAATAAATGAGTGAATGAACAACCAACCACCCGAGCTGAGAGCAGAATGGCATGGTAGCAAAATAGTGGACTTGAAATTAAGACACATCTTTGATGAATAGCTATGTTCATACCAGGGCTATATGTCAACTAATTTCTTGAGTTTTGGCTTCCTCTGGTATAAGATGAGAAAACCAAATCTATCCTGTATCAGTGTAATGACATTCAGATCAGATGGTATAAAATGCTTTAAACACTCCTTATAAACAATATTAATTTAAAGTATTTCTTATTATCACTCACAGAGTAATAATTATGACTATTGAACTATACACTGTGTTAAGTTCAGAAGCCAAGACAATACTTTATATATTTGGCAATTAGTTTAACCATGTCAGATTTCAGTTAAGTTTTTTTCTTCCCCCAGAAAATGTGGGAGGACTATATTAAGGCTCATAATTTTGATTTTGGTCATCTGGATCGCCACCCAGGGATCCCCGCGTCTCTGATTTTTAACCCAAGTATTCACGAAGTCCAACTATTACCCAAAGAGCCCCTGCTCATAGAAGAAAGACTTTTCTCTAGAGGTTTCTTGGTGAGAATATTTCACATAGATATTTAGTGTGGGTATCATTAAAACAATTTTACCTGAAAGCCTGGAAATTAAATAAATATGTGGTTGGTTTTTATTGTGAAGGTGGTGGTAGTTTGACTTGACGTGTTTCACTGTTTATAAAAGTTTTAAAATTTCACATTGGATATTTTCTACTAACTAAATGCTGTACAACACAATTTTGGGTATTTAGAATATCCTATTTTCAATTTTTACTTTTGGCAAATAAAATGCATATAAACTTTAGAAGATTCTGAGGAGTTACTGATATGATTTTAAGAAGATATATTCACCGAGGAGTTACTCATTTTGAAATTAGACAATATATGTCCAAAACTTCCAATACATGTATAATCATTGATCCAGTAATTCCACTTCCGAAGATATAGCCCACAGAACTCATCATGGTTATGGGCAAAGCTTTATAGGTAAAGTTATTTATTAATTTATTACAGCACTGGTTATAACATCAAATGTAGGCAAAATATCTAAATATTTAATAATAAGGAATCAGTTAAATAAATTATCATGTATTTATGAAATATTTATGAAATATTATAGAGCCAGAGAAAGGATATAAAAGAATATTAATGCCATGAGAAATATTCATGATAGTATTAAATGAAAACAGCAGCCCATATAATATGTGTAGGTCTGTGTGTATAGGTGGCTTTTTTAATGGAACGATTTGAAATCGATAGGGTTCAAAAAGGAAATGACCTACTTTTGGCCAACCAGTGCCTTCAAACATATTGTGTTAAATCTCCTTTCCCTGCCCCTATGATATTTTGGAAAGATGCCTTAGCTTTTCTGTAATTTTCTGTTATAATACAGTCTCCATAATTATAGCTCCTTTTCAGGCATTAAAAGGCCCTTCCTCTTATCCTTTTCCTGCTGCTTCTGGCTTCTGTAGGGCTAGGCTGGGGAAATGGGTATCAGAGGGACAAGCGTAACAGTATTATATCACTGACGCTATTATAATCTAGCATCTAAAGTCTAGTTCTTTAATTGGATCTGAACATGGATTCTTCAGAGAGTTTGAAAAAATAACCCTATTATATAAGTTCCTTGATATAAGCAATGTATTCACTTGAACTTTTATAATAACCCTTCTCGGTATGCCCTTGGTGATGCATTGTGTAACCCCTTACACTAGGGTCTCTTGCACTCATGAACAGAATAATTCCAAGAAAAAAATAAGGAGTCTTTCTAATTCCCAGGGCTGGAACTAAGGGAGTCCAAAAAGATGAAGAGATAATTACAGTGTCTGTGTATTTTCAACCAGAGAGAACTGAAGTTCAGGACTTTTAAAAATTATTCTTAATCCAACATGTAATAATTTATAGCTGACCATCAAATTTGAGATTTCCTGTCTTAAGGATGAAAAAGTATGTGAAAGCTCAACATCAAGAAATATTAAATATGTATTTGTGCCTCCAAGTAATTCATAATTCATCTGCTTTTTTCCCATCTGACAGGAATATGATATAATTTTAAGAGGATGCATTTTCTTTTGGAATAATATTGGTGAGACATTTGATTTGCAGGATCCAAAGTTTCATTGCCTTCTTTTCATTACACTGAATTTCATTACAAAAAAGTTAACAGCTCTTGGGTTATGGCACTTCAAATATTCAGAGTGATTGTCTCCTTTGTTTGACATTTACTGGGTAGCTGCTTGATCCCTTGTTTCATTTTGAAGAGAGTTTTTTTTTTTTCAAAAAGATTTTATTTATTTATTTGAGAGAGAGAGGATGAGAGAGAAACAGAGAGAGAAAGAGAGAGAGAGCAAGAAGAGAAGCAGAGGGAGAAAGAGATGCAGGCTTCCTGCCAAGCGGGGTGCCTTAGGCAGGGTTCCATCCTAGGAGCCCCCGATCATGACCTGAGCTGAAGGCAGACATTTTACTAACTGAGCCACCCTGGTGCCCCTTGAAAAGAGGTCTTTAAGCTAGCACGTGTATTGATGAAGAGAATGCAGATAGCAAAGTAAGACTCCCTAGAGAAAGGCCATCTGACTATTTAGATAGTATTCGTTATCTTCATGAAGGTACCAGTGGCTAAGTAAACATCAGTCTTGGGGGCTCTGTTTCTAAAATCATCAGCACGCTGGAAACAAATTTCTTTTTCAGATATTGTCTCATATTAATCAAATGAGCAAATAAACACATAAAGCAGAAGACCAATGTATTAATTTCCCACCAGAAATATAACTGTTCATAGCTAGTGAACAATTTTAATGGCTAACACAGCCACTCCGATGTCTAACTTTTTTGTATCAACTTGGCTGGGCCCTGGGGTGCTCAGATATTTGGGTAGCATTATTCTGGGTATGCCTGCAAGGGTGTTTTCCAAAGAGAAATAATAGTTAAATCTGTAGAGTGAGTAGAGCAGATGTCTTCCCCAGTGCAGTTGAGCCTCATCCAATGTGTCGAAGGCCTGAATAGAACACATTGGCTCCTGAGCATGGAATCAGAACAAGGGGGATGACTTATAGGATTTACCTATGACTGACATTAGACTATGATCACCTTAATTATCAGGTTATCCAAAAGAGCTCTCTCTCCCTGGAGCTGGAGAGGGCAGTCCTTGGGTCAGGGCTTTCCTCTCTTGGACAGTCGTAGGGCTCTGTGAGCACCAGTCATCTGTCTCCTTTTGGTTCCTTGTGTTTTTGTGACTGACTAGTCCTACTTTAGATGTGTGTCTTTCTTTAAATACATTAAGGTGTTTAATCTGAGCTAGTTATAAAAGGTTCCCTTGTCATTCCACACATAGAGTCCCCTTTAAAGAAGCACTGTCCGGTAACCAGAAGTAATTGAAAAATAAATTTCCTTCTCTTCCTGTATCTCTCAGAACAACAGTAAGTGGGATTCAACCCAAGAGTCACGTAACCTTCCTCAAAACCTTCCAGTTGCCTTCCCAGTTCTCTAGAATCCTACAGCAAATCCAGAGACTCCTATGAAACCCTCTTTCTCTCTGACCTTTTGCCCCATCCCCAGACCCTTACTTAATTTCCTTTTAAAAAAATGTCCAATATTTTAATCTATTACCCAGATTCTGCACAAGACAGGGAGCCTGGAAGCCTCGGTGTTCACTCAGAAAGCGAACAACTCTTCCTCCTCTCTCTGGATCTGCTTCTCTCACCTTCTTCTTTCTTTTCTGTGACACTCTAAGCCTGGGCAGTCGGCCTAAGAACTTCCTTACAGGATGGATGTGTGGGGACACCATGGGGAAGCTGAACCAGAAAGCGAAAAAATTCTTGTGCTTGAATGACTGAGAAGTCTACCAATTTTGATTCCAGCACAGTCAGATCCTACAGATCCTACAGATCCTACAGACCCGGAGACCATTCTCACTCAAAAAAAAAAAAAAAAACCTCAACATCTCCTTGCTCTGTGCTACTGTGTGTTAATATAGAGCTGAAATCTCCAAGGACAATGGAATTCCTTGTATTTCCAAATCTTGGGGGTGGCGTTGGGCTGAGGGTGAGGTCAGGGGTGAAGGGGTTGGTGGAGTCTCGCTGTGACCCCTAAGTACCATCCACGGCCTAAGCTCCATTTGTGCTTAGGTTGGCCTGTTTTGCATTGTTTCTTGGCCCATCAAATGAAAAATGCGTGCTGTCATCCACGGACAATCCACGAATCCATCACTGCCAGGGGGGCAAACTGGCCTTACGTGTGTGCCCTCCTAATTCTGGGTCAGCAGCAAGATGTTTAGAAACAAAGGGAAGCACACCCATTACCATATTTTTTAATGTTTATTTTTAGTCTAAAAGCACTTAGGGCAATTTGCATTCATTTAAGGATGGAAACATGACACTGGGTATGCGTATCAGCGACCTGGAGCTGTCTACAACATTGCCCTTCTCCCTTGCACACTTCCTGCACGGCTGCCTGCAAGGGGAGGGCAACTCCTAAACACACACCCTGTCTGGTAAGGGTGTGTAGCTGAGGCGAAATCACAGATTCAGAATCAACAGACATGTCCACGTTCCACATGAGACTAATCTTTATGTAACCAAAGCCACAATTTTGAGAGGTCGGTTGTCATTTATAATTCTGTGTTAAGATGCGGACGGAGTGAATGCCTTCCTTTTTCCCCCCCTGGAAGGAAAAACTGGTAATTTCAGATGCGGAGGTCACAGTTTGTGCCAAAAAGTCCTGAATACACATTCAGTGTTCTGGGCTCATCTATGAATTATTTGGTACCATGCATGGATGCCTTTGGCCTGAGATTGTCTTCCGCTCTCTGTGGGGACCACACACCATGGGATGCAGCTCTTCTCTAGGTACTAGTGCTCAGATCTGTTCATATACCTGATTTCTAGTGATGTCGTGCTGGTGTTTGGCTTATGGATTTCTGTAGGATTCATTTATGCCAGATAGTCTCAGATAGGGACAGGCTCTCAGAATCCCCCATTCCAGGTCCTTCCTGTAGGGATTCTGATACATCTCAAAGTCCTGGCCCAGAGCGGTTGATTTTAATGTTTCCATTTATACATTTTATCAGGGTGGGGAGCAGTTTTGAGAGGAGGAGGACCCCAGCTGGCACACCTGCTGGGGAGGGAAATTTGAAAGCTGATTGAGATGAGGTGAACGCCTCTGGAGGAAAGGAACTGACAACAAGATGGGGTATTGAAGCTTTCCAAGCTAAACTTTGGGTGAGCTGGGCAGCTCATTTCCTGTCCCGTGAGGACGAAGGGGCCAACTCCCAGCTCACAGTATTCCAATTGGTTCAGAAAAGGATACTCCTGTCCATCTACTTATCTAACCCTACCTGGGCATCGGGATCCTCCTTAGGCCCTATCTCGTCCCTGAAACCTTATAGGTCACTAGAATTTATGTTTTCCTTGATTTCTGTCATTTTGAACACTTAGCATTTGCATTCCTCACTTTTGCACAAATATTTGCTTATATTCTTTAGATGTCCCTGAATATGTCTCATCACTCTAACAGGATTACAAGTTCCACACTGGGCTTGGAGGCTGCTTGAGATTCTCTCTCTCCCTCTCCCTCTCCCTCCACTCCTCTCTTCCTCCCCTAAAAAAAAAAAAAAAAAAAAAAAAAAAAATATATATATATATATATATATATATATATATATGCCCAGTGTCCACTTCATTTAGGGATCTTACTATCTTCTCTTTTTAGTATGTAAAGTAGGTGATATATTTTTCTGCCTTACAATATGTATTCCATGCTAAGGCTTCATTGCCACTATAATTCATAATTGCAGATTAAATGATAATTATACAATGATATTATAATCAAGTGGTTGCCCCAAGGTCTTGATATAATTTATTTTGGGGGGGGGCACTGGGCTTATAATTATCTACATAATTATTGCTATCAAAATAATCTTTTCTGACCTATTACACAGATGCTTCTAGTAGTGGAAATAGCAATAATTTACCTTGAGAATGGGGTTTGTATTAATATTGATTTTTATTCATCCCAGGAAATAATTTTCACATACATAGAGTCAGAAAATCACCAAACCACACTTATATTCTTATTATCTAGTATTTCACCAAATTTCTTTTTCTCTAAATACCTGAGTACCAAGATTGTTAAATTTTCAGGTCTTTTTTTAATCGATTACTTGAAAGCACCAGGAAACAGCCTCACCAACTCTTCTGATTTTATAACACTAGTTAGAAAAGCTTATTAATTCTGACACTTTCCAATATGCCAGCTATTTTTATCAGTTTTACTTCAATTATTGAATTCTTGGGAAGATTTCACAGCCAGTACCACTTTTCAGGCACGTTTATTGTTTTTATTACTTTCTGACAGTCAAAATCATATCATTTCATTTTTTTTTTTCCGGTAAAAGATTTAAGTTTTGAAAACTGTGTCTAATAGTCTAGGACTGTTACAATTTTGACCACGTATATTTTTGGTACATGTCAGCTTTTATTTTTCTTAATCTCCCTGGGGTAAGCTTAAGATCTCCATCTTCTTTAGCACAATTCCTTCGCTCGCATTAACAATTTTAGGTCTAGAAAGACTTAAGGCTCCTTTAAACTTGAGATTTTCCCTGACCTCTGTCTGCAGCGTGCCACCTGGCTTTTGACTGAAGTCTCCTGGCAATTTATTTATTTATTTATTTATTTATTTATTTATTTATCTATCTATCTATCTATCTATCTATCTATCTATCTATCTATCTATCCTGGCAATTTAAATGTAGTTTCTGATTATTTGCACCAGGGATGATAGATCTCAGGCGAAGGAAGTGTTACGATGAGGCCACCTCTTCATCTGGTGTACTTGACACTATTTGTAGACATGTGGCCCATCAAGTGCGGGGCTCTGCATCTGGGAAGGGAAGCACATAGATGCGGTGGGGGATAAAGGGCTTGAGAGCATATTCTAGAATTTGAAACTTGGATCTGCCATTTGCTAGTAGCAACTTTGGGCAAATTATTTTAACCTTACTGTGCTTTTTAGTTGACTCATCAATAAAATGGGGTGCTAGTAATCACTACCATGTAGAGTGACAGGGGGGCATTAAACAAGTTAATACATTTACAGTGCTTATGACAGTGCATGCACATATACCAATTTGTGTGTTGTGTGTATGTCGGGGGGCAGTGTGTCTCTAGGGAGCATTCTCACAAGTGTCTCTTTAAAATTAATGTGTCTTGGGACGCCTGGGTGGCTCAGGGGTTGAACGTCTGCCTTCGGCTCAGGACCTGATCCCAGGGTCCCAGGATCGAGTCCCACATCAGGCTCCCCGTATGGAGCCTTCTTCTCCCTCTGCCTGTGTCTCTGCCTCTCTCTCTCTCTGTGTCTCTCATGAATAAATAAGTAAAATCTTAAAAAAAATAATTAAAAAAAAAGTAAAATTAAAGTGTCTGGGTTTCACTGTCACACATACAGAGAAACCCCATGGCACCCTCTCTCTCTCTTACCCCCAGGGTAGTAGTAAATTTGATGTTCCATAGGGGCATTATGGTAACACAGAAAAAGACACATTTTCCTTTGCTGTTTTTTTTCCCTCTTTGAGCAGCATAGCCTGATGTTTCTGCACAATGCTAGCAACGTCTTCCCTCCTTTCCCCCTTGTCTTCTTCATTGTCTGCCGAGAGATACCAGCATGTCTCTGCCCAGCCTGTACCTCTCTCAGGAGGGAAAATCAAGACAGTAAGTAATGGATATAAAGAGGTCTCAAAAAAAAAAAAAAAAAAAAAAGATGTCTCAGTCTATCTGTGATTGTCTCTGCTCTTTACTTTTCTTGTCTCAATATTAAGGTTTTCACAAATGGCCTTGGTAAATTGTTCAAATGCTCCCTGAATAAATCCATTGCCATATTCACATATAAAAATGGTCACCTGAACACAGGCCAGTGTTTGAACCAGAAGGAAATATATGACTTTGTTACGTGCGCTCACATAAAGTCACCTATGTGCTTTATAAACGTTTCTCCCCAAATCTGTTTCTCAGATAAAATCTCACCTCTCCTTAAAGATTGTTGAACTCAACCATCCTCTCCTCCAATGAAACCTTTCAAAGCCTCCACTACAGTGGATCAACTTACCCTCTATATTTTCTCAATGCTGCTTACATCACTTTGATGACACTTCATACACTGTATCATAGACATCTTGAGGCCAGAAACCCTGTCATTTCATCTAATTTTGCTTTAGATCACACAACAAGCATGGAAAAGGAAGGGGAAGGAGAAGAATTTTCTTGTGTTGGTCTACATTTTTAATTATAATGATTAAAATAGTCGTGATGCTGTTACCTGAGGATTGTAAATCTCTATCGCTTTGGCAGTTGGCATAGCAAATCAGGTGTTAGATCTAAATTGTAAATGGAATTCCTATTTAGCCAACTTGTGTCACTTGATAAACAGCTTTAATGAGAAACAGAAAAATTTTGTCTTGGGTTTTATTCAAATTTCATGCTATATTTGACTTGAAAATTGGTTTGGCTAATTGACTGCTCTCACTTACCAGCTCACGTTGGTGAAATGGAAACTGTTGAAAATTAGAGAGAGCAGGGAAGTATGTTTCCTCCCCTACAATGCTGCTACAACTTGTAGGGCGTTTCATTGTTAAAATGCAAATAAGTTTCTCCCACCAAATAACATATATATTTTTATCTAGCAGGCAATAAACATGGAAAAAGTTGTTTTAACTTTTTCCTATAAAATCACCAAAGGGTTTCTATTCTTTTTGGAAAGAACTACTTTTGTTCTTTTAGGAAATTTGACAAGGACCTTATGTGAATCATCCATATTATGGAAAATACAGCAAGATTCTGTTAGGGGTATTCAGCTAACCCAGTTGGATCAGGAACGAGAATCCGACATTAAATAGATAGACACAGGAGGAAATAGAGCTCCAGACCAGGCGTATCCTTTGAAGGTGGTAGCCTGCTGGGCTCCCAGAGTTTTAGACTTTGTTTGGACAAAGGCAGGGATGCCTTTATAGTTTTCCTACCCAAGCATAGGTCTTGAACAGTACTAATTTCACTAGTGAAAATTCATTTCTGAGCTTCCTTATAATAATAGACGAACTCATGGGGAAGATTCAGATGTTGCCATTTGAAGGCCTTGTCACTGCCCCAGGCCTGGAGTGTGGACTCCTGATAACTTCAAGTGTTAACAATACCCTAGGTTATGGCTTCAGGAAACACACACGCATTATAGAGTGGTATTTGGACAAGTTTGTACACTGCTTGTATTATTCTGAAGTATATTACAGATGTTATGGTCTGGATGCTCATCTGGGGATAAGAAGCTCTCAGGGGTTCATTCATATGATCTGGGAGCTACACCTTGTATTTTTTAAAGCTTAATGAAAATAGTATCTGTAAGGATTCACTAAAATGACATTTTCTTTGGGTTTGTTTTTAAGTTATTCCAGTATGGCAACACTACTCAGCCTCTGCATAATAGAAACTATTTTTGGCAATTATATAGGTTTTTAAAGTATTGCAATAAGGAAACGTTTTTTATAATTACAGTTTGCTTCAGGTATAAGATCTTCATATAGAGGGCACCCATAAAACAAAAGACCTGGGTGGTGCTGGGAATCAGTGATGGGTATAAGAAATAGTGTTTTCAGTGAGGTTTTGAACACTTGCCTTGGATTGGAACTCTAGGTTGTCTATATGAGTCTTTTTTTATAAGACTAACTTGTTTAAGGTCATTATTATACTAACAGCAACTGTATTGGCATAAACAAATACTTTGAAATCCTAAGATGGACTCTCTCTTAGGGATTCATATTTGGTTTTGATTTCTTTAAGAAAAAATAATAAAATGACCTTGCACAAAAGGGTATAAACTAATGATACTCAGATAAACTTGGGCACTTGAATCTCTGGATAATATATTTTCATGAGCTGTAGGTGAGTTCAGGTTTGCTTGTATCCGAGGGAGGGAGTTAATGGGAAGGGACTCATCTGTGGTAACCATACTACCTGCTGCCTTGCCAAATCACCTCTCTTCTATCATTAAGCATATGTGGCTCCATCACAAATCCCTAGGAGATGTGTTCAGATGACAGCCACCAATTATGTTTGGGCTTGAAACACCTCTGACTATTTCTTTCTTTACCCCAATTATGCACCAACTCAAATTAAACATAGTGTATATCTTCAATAGCAATAACACTTTGTCACCTTGATGTATGCTGATTCGAATACCCTATTTTATCACAGATGTGCCTTTTATTTATTGGCTTGTCACTGCTCCCTGACTTTATGTTCTGAATATTGTTGGGTTACTTGTAAATCTACAGCATTGATCATTTTGTACAATATCACATCAAAAGAGGTCATCACACTAGCTTTTGAATGATGAGACCTATGCAGTCCCATATTACAGAGAACTTGGCACTGGCTGGGGACAGGGCACGAGCTTATCTCTTCCCAATACCTTCCCACCGAGAAAGAGAGAATGGAAGGTAGGTTCTGGAGGATGGTACTGAATATGCCAATGTGAGGAAACTGGAGAAAATAAGATTTTACCATAAGAGACAGCCTGGGGTTCCTTACTCTGTCTCATGGGTGGTGGTCATGGTGGTGATGATTGGTTATGATTATATTTGCTTCACTCAAAGTACCAGCAGTGTAAACAAAACAAAGCACCTTTCTCTGTCTCTCTTGCATAAGCAAAGTAAGCAGTAGGAACTTGTATAATGTCATCATGAAAATTAGATACCCAGGTCTCCCTATTTTGTTGTTATTCTATATCCATTATCTGGCTTCCACCCTGAGGTTCAAAATTTCTTCTTGAATTACAACTACCATACGCACAGTTTAGCCATCAGGAAAGAGAAACAAAAAGCAAATATATTTTTCTCTTTAAGAATACTTATTGGACACTCAGGGCGTCTGGGCGGCTCAGTTGGTTAAGCAGTGGACCCTTGATCATGATCTCAGTGTTGTGAGATTGAGCCCCGTGTCATGCACCATGCTGAGGTATGGGACCTGTTTAAGATTCTCTCTCTCTCTCCCTCTGCCCCTACCACCCTCTCCATCTCTCTAAAGAAAAAAAAAAAAAAGAAAAAAGAAAAAAAACCTCACTGGACACTCACTGCACAGGATACATTTGCCTATATGCTACTGGCCAGAACCTAGTCACATGACTTTACCTAACTACAAGGAATTTTGAGAAATTCCCATAAAAACATACTGGTTAAAGAAATCATCGTACATCCATATAATGAAAGATTACAGTGCTATCCAAAACTCCTTATTTTAAGAAATACATGATGCTATAATAAAACACTGATTACAACTTTGAATGAAAACATTTAACTATGTATATACGTAGAAAAAAGACTGCAAAGAAATGCGTGTAAATATCGATATTTAAAAGATAATTAGATTTTCTTTGTATTTTTCCATTCTAGCTTTTTTTAAAATACTGAGCATGGATTAATTTTTGTAATCAGAAAAAATATTTTATTTGCAAAGCACTTTGGCATTTTCATGGATCATAGCGTATTTGCTATTTCGGTCTTCTCATCCCCACACCATGCCCCTGGCTGCCATACACACAGTCCTGACAATACTCCTAACTCGTCACCTTCAGTTGCCTGGATTCGCAGGCTAGGATCTTGCTGCACCCTCTGGCCTCAGTTCAGGCTCAACTTGGGTAACACTGAGATTTCCTGTTACCATCCCCTGCCTCCTGTACCTCTGGCAGATGGTATTAACTGATGCAGGTGCTCTTTCCTCTGACCCTATACCCTCCTCCAGGATATTTCAGTCAGCTATGGCTGATGAGTTAGAACTGCAATTAATGATAAAATCAGCAAAACCTAACCTAATCTGGGGATTGAGAAAGTCTGGTCATGCTTCGAGGGCTCATGAGGCCAGACAGCTGTGTTTCTATTTACATGGAGGAACAAAGAGCTTACTGGAAAGGAGTTCTTCCAAATGTAAGAGGGGTCAAGACACAAGAGCTTGATTGTAGGATAAGGGTTGTGGTTAAAGAGGAAGAGTGATTTTGAAAGCCAGCTGGCATTTGCTAGTCTGATTTCTCTTTGCCACAGCCCGATGGCTGAGTCCTCAGGAGCACGAGAAAACATCCTTTTGAGAATAAGTAGCACGAATGGAGATGGCTAGTGGCATTCCCACTTGAGCATGATAACATTCTCCTAAGACATCACATTCAGGAACTGTAGAGGAGGAAAGGGTACAGTGGATGCCAATCCTTTCCCTGGAACTTCCAAAATTAATTAAGAGTAATTTGAATGTGGCTGGAGTTTCTGAAATTCTATAGATGGGATCATAGAGAGAATACAGTTCTGCTATCAGTTTAGGTTTCCTCTTAGAGCCTCAAATTTGTGTGGCCCATGAATACATGAATCGTTCTCATGAGTTGTGTGATAACAGGAAGGGGAGTTAGTATGATCTTCATTTTACATATTAGCCAAAGCATGGAGTGGTTAAACCTGTTCCCATAGTTACTTATGTCAGAGAAGGACTAGATTCCAGCCTGTGACTTCATTCTTTTCCCTGTGGAACGCATCATGGCTAGGCCATAGACCTACTAACTAAACTCTCTGGATAGAGCCCTCTGTCAGATGGTGGGATATAATTAGAAGTACAAATCCAGTTCAGCCCACTAAAATCAACAGGTGGGATTTGATTTGTAAACTTGAACTGAGTCCATTTAGAATTCTAAGAACCTTCATGTCATGGATTGTACTTTTCAAGGATGGAAGATCCCAGTTTTTTCTCCCACTGTGATGTTAACATCCCTTTATTGAGAAGTTGGGCAGTTCCTCTTTCCATCTTGACCTTGAATGTGGACAAAAGTTCACTGTGTGTCTTCTGGAGTTTGCTTATAGAACATAGGTCAGCTCAGGGCACACACTTTTGCATCCCTAAATGCCATGTAAGAATCCTAGGCCAACCGGATGCCTGAATGGCTCGTGGTTGAGCATCTGCCTTTGGCTTAGGTCATGATCCTGGGGTCCTGAGATTGAGTCCTGTGTCAGGCTCCCTGCCTGGAGCCTGCTTCACCCTCTATGTTTCTGCCTTTCTCTATGTCTCTCATGAATAAATAAAGAAAATCTTAAAAAAATATCCTAGGCCACCTTGAAGCCACCACCCTGAGGCAATCATGAGGAGGGGCCACAAAGAGTTGCCTAAGAAAGCCTGTGTCTTGTTTACCCTGTTTGGCTCTTCTTAGTCCAGGCCATGATGTAAGAAGTCTTCAAGCACCCTGGTCTTGGCCACCACCTAATAGCCTCAGGAGAATCCTCCAGCCAGAACCACTCATTCAAGCTGCCCCCAAACTCCTGACTGTCAGAAATGATGAAAGACATGAATGCTATTGTTGAACATGCCAAAGTTTCCGAGTGATTTCCTAGTAAGTTTACTAATGGACATTGGGAAAGACGATTGCTCTCCATGTTTTATAGAGCTGAGAAATCTGTGGTGCTTTAGTATAATTCTTTAGAAAACACAAAACTAATGAATCCAGCTCTGTGTACTTTATTACACACACGTTTCTCTTTGGTTCCAGCGCTGATCTCACTTCTGTGATGCTTCTTGACTGTTCTTTTAATGAGAACCCATCTTTTACAGTTCTGTAAAGGCCGCTGTACAGAGCTCAATTTATTGAATGATGACATGCTGAGATTCCTTCTTTAGGGCGACAGGAGAAAGAAAGAGCTGAAGCCCCTTGGCATTGACTCTTCGCTTGCTCCGGTTTCTGACCACCTGGAAACTGGAGCTCCGGTTCAATGGGGGGTGAGCTGTGGAGGTCTGAGAGAAACAGCGAAAGCTGAACCTGAGAAGTCTTTTCTCAGTTTAAGGCATAACTCATGCAAAGATAATGCCAATGAATTTACTGGAAGTCCCCATAAAGAAAGGCATCTTAGGTGTTTCAGAGTCTTTGTCACACTTCGGCATGGTAATCTGTGGAATGAGTTTGGAGAATATTATTTGACATCAACGAGCCCTTGCTCTGTTGTCCTACCACCGCCTTCTCCTCAGTCCCCTCTTCCTCCTTAATTGAAACTTCTCTGGTCTGTATTTAACTCCTAAATCAACCACTTGGACACATAATGTAATCTCTCTAAATCTTTACTCAACCATAAAATGGGGTAGGAAGAGCAGCCAATTTTATTTGCTAGTTTGTTTTCGGGTCAATACACAATTACCTATCTCTGCTTCCTTCATTCTCTGATCCTGAGACATCCTGAGTTGTGATAGCTCTTTGGATTTAAATAGGGGACCATAGGTTGATGGGGGATGGCTTCCCTACTAGACAGGTTTGAAAAGGCCTGGGCTCCAGAGTTTTAATGCCGGGAGGAGAGCTCCTGAGTCTCCTGAGTGCTGACTGCAGAAAGTACTCGAACATCATGAAAGCCAGCAGAGTGGCCTCTGTTCTCAGGTAGCTGCTTAACCTTAGCACTCTCCTCAGCATTTGGAAGGACATTCGTTTTTGTTCTGTTTGGTGCATAGCAGAGAATCAGGCTCATTATTTTCAGGAACTCCAGGGAGATCTTGCCTTCTAGTGAAAGGCAGAGTGGTGTGGGGTCACTTAAGGCCAACATTTGTTTTCTTTTTTGAGGAAATTTGAGAATGCAGTCCTTGGGGAAAACCATAGAGCAAGCTTTTTCATAGAAAAAGAACTAGCAAGCCAGAGAAGGTGGGGACAGGCACTTTTTATCAAATATATTTTATGTCGTTCAGGAAACTAAAGCTCCTTTGCAGAATCCTCCTCTGACAGTGGATTTAAACTGTGTTTCTCTCTATTATGCTGAGAATAATATAAATGATTAAAAAAAAAAAAAAAGGTGGTGAGGCAGTCAACTGTATTTCATGGGGCCAAGACACAGTGGGAAGAAACAACTTTATATGAGATTTGATCAATAAACATGGTTCATGGCACTTTGGAGAGGGGTGTTTCAGCCTCCCCCTGCCCCCCCACCCCCCCCGGCCATGGCAGCTATCTTCCATTAATTTCCACAATCATTGACTTTGGTTTCCCACTAGCTCCAAGACTCTTTGGAATTCTTAACTTCAGTTCTCTAACATCCTTGAGATGCACTGTGCAGGATCAGAACTGCCCGGCAGTGCTGGGCAAAGGGCATGTGCTTTGGAATCTTAAGGCCCGGGTGGCATGTTGGCTCCACTCATGACTAGCTAAGTGGCATGAGGAAGCCAATTGTTCCAGAGCCTTGAGTTCCAAATGGCACAGAAAGCCAGGAATAAGACTTACCTTAGATCAATGTCTGGGTGGCTCAGCGATTGAGCATCTGCCTTTGGCTCAGGGCGTGATACTGGGATCTGGGATCGAGTCCCACATTGGGGTCCCTGCGAGGAGCTGCTTCTCCCTCTGCCTATGTCTCTGCCTCTCTCATAAATAAGTACATAAGTAAATAAATAAATAAATAAATAAATAAATAAATAAATAAAATCTTTAAAAAAAGACCTACCTTAGAGGTATCCACTGATGATCACAGGAGGTAAAATATGAGAATGCTTTATATACTTTAATATTCATACAAATGTTAGTCATGATGCCTTCTTTGTCTCAGAATCATGTTTCCTTTGTCTCAGAATGGAAGGTTCCTTGAGGTAAAAATTTCGAGTTCCCCCTACTTTCTATCATAATCCTTGATATAAACTAGATGTTGAAAAGTTTTTGAAGAAGGAATACATAAAAGAATGAACGAATGAAAGAAAATGATAAACCCATTTTTTTTTGTTTTTTGTTTTGTTGTTGATTGATGAACCCATTTCGGAAGCTGTCTCTCTATTACATAACTCTTCTGCCTGAATGACAGGAGAATTCAGAGGATTACAAATTAAATTGTGTGCCTCTTTTGGGATAATCAGTGCTTAGAAGATTCTCTTCAAATCAGCACACATGATGCCTTGTAGTCAACTCTGTGGTCCAGGCCCCCAGGGATAGATTTATGACCGAGCACCATTTCTGCTGATAAATTATCCTGGGCTTTGCTGACGAGCACGTGCAGATTTTTATACGTTTACAGAGTAATTGCGTAAGAACTGGGATGCGATGCAAATGTTGGGCACACTTGGGAATATGTTCATCTCCTTTTACAGTGCTTCACTGTGAAGTGTGGCCGGGGAAATTCAGTCTTAACATTTCACAGCAGTGATTCTTGAATTATGGTCCCTCGATCCACGACACCAGCTTCTCCTGGAAACTTGTTAGAAATACAGGTTCTCAGGCTCCACCCTCAGATCTACTATATCAGAAACGCTGGGCTGGGGCCTGGAAATCTGCACTTTAACATTCTGATGCACTTTAAAGTTGGAGAACCAAACTTTGAATATTGAGATTAAGAAGAAAAATAGCCATTGTTCTTTAGCTTTAATTGTGTCAGGTTTTAAAGTGTTCTTATTAAAAAAAATAATAATAATAAAAATAAAGTGTTCTTATTTTTTTAAGACAGTGAGAGAGCATGGGGGTGGGGGGAGTGAGGAGGGATAGAGGGAGAAGGAAGGAGAGAATCTTAAGCAGACTCCACCCTCAGTGTGGAGCCCGATGTGGGACTTGATCTCATGACCCTGAGATCAAGACCTGAGCCGAAATCAAGAGTTGGACACTTAACCGACTGAGTCACCCGGGTGCCCTAGGTTTTAAAGCATTTTAAATCATTGCCAAATGATCCTGAAAAAAGCCCTACTTTCCCAAATTAAGATTCTGAGTCACAGGGACTCCTGGGTGGCTCAGTCAGTTAGGCATCTGCCTTTGGCTCAGATCCTAATTCCAGGGGCCCAGGATCTGCCCCACATCAGGCTCACTGCTCAGCAGAGAGTCTGTTTCTCCTCTCCCTCTCCCCCTCCTTCCTGCTAGCGTTTTCTCTCTCTCTCAAATAAATAAATAAATCTTAAAAAAAAAAAAAAAGCTGAATCACAGATTTGGTAAATAACTGACTATAAAGTAGGTCAGGCTGCGAGAGCTGTGTCCCCTGGGTCAGGGTTCTGCTGGGCCTGGCTGTCCTATTTTGTAAACTCCTTAGTGCTACCCTGCGAGGTGTAATGTATAGCATGCTGAAGGTGCCCAGAAACTAAAGGAAATGGGTCACCCTAGTGGTTGGGGATTTGAGGTCCTTCGGGGAGGGTTCTTCACATCACACTGCAGACAGAGACATCACATTCTAAAGGGGGACATGATGTCCTCACGGAGGTCAGGCCATTTTGGACCATTATTAAATTTGTGTTGTTTCCCTGGCAGGGGAATTGAGCTGGCCCCAGGAGTATGACACTTAGAAAAACCTCAACTGGAAACTCGAGATAGTTCTACGAATTCATTGTACCCTGGGCAAAAAGCTGTGGGGAGCACATACTTTTCGAAACGAGGGCTGTAATGACCATTTCTGCTCCAAATGTGACACACAGAACTGTTACTTGATAAGAAACTGTGTGCATTGGTGCCAAATAAAGCATCATGCCATAACTGGGAAAAAAAAAAAAAAGGAGCATTTTACTTTGTTCTTTTTCCACACTTGAGTTCATGCTGCCCCAGTCAAAAAATAACAGCTTCGCGACGTTGTTTGGCTGCTTTAAACGATAATTGCTCTAGTCTGTTTTCCCTGTAGTTGTTTCACTGCCTGCCTCTTCTCTCCTTACTTGTAATATGCCATTGTTTGGGTTTGGAAAGGATATCAAATAGCAAAAGCCTAAAGTACTATGTTTGATTTTTCTGTGGAAGCTGACAGTATTAACGAGGCCCAGGAGCCTGGTCCCACCTGCAGTCTGACTGCATTATTTATTATACTTGGAGGCAACAACTTCAGTCCTCCTTCTGCCTTCTGCTGACCTCCCTCCAAAAGCTGCAAATTACCAATATTTTTACATTTGTCCTTACACCTCTACTTTCTCCTTGAAAAGAGGACCTGAAATTTGCTCGCCCGAAAAGCTCTTCCTAACTTGGGAGAAGGCCGAGGATGTTTTTACACTCGGCTGTTTAGCTAATAGAAATAACCTTGTTAGCATTAGGTGTTTGTGCATCTCCAGATCTCCCATACCCTATATTTCTTGAATTAAGTTCCTCATTATCGTAGTCACCCGGAAAGGGAAGTGGAAGTAGCTAGAACAAGCAAACCCAAGTAAAGTCATGTCATCTTTCTTCTCTTGACCTGGTTGACTCTGTTAACGAAAACACGCATACATGCCCGCTACATGTAACACCGTAAACAGCTGCAAGGTCAGGGCATGATACGTGTATTTGGTATAGAGCTCGTACTGCATTTAGATCCTCCGTGTGTGTGTGTGTGTGTGTACACACAAGCAGGGCCCACTTTCACCTTCCACATGGACAGCACAAAAAACTCACTACCCAGGTATTCCTGGGTGGCGCAGCGGTTTGGCACCTGCCTTTGGCCCAGGACGCGATCCTGGAGACCCGGGATCGAATCCCACATCGGGCTCCCGGTGCATGGAGCCTGCTTCTCCCTCTGCCTGTGTCTCTGCCTCTCTCTCTCTCTCTCTCTCTGACTATCATAAAGAAAAAAAAACTCACTACCCAGGAGTGCATCTGGCTCTACCAGAGACCTTTAGGTCAATGCACTTTGGGAGAGTCCTAGGGCTACATCACAACATTCCCATGCCTCTGGGAGACCTGTTCAAGGACTTGATGAGAAGATAGAGACAGATGTGGGCAATCATAGGAACGTGGTCTCTGTTGAAGATTAAGAGACGTCAGGTTGATAGAGCAGATCCAGAGAAAGGGAAGAGAGGATTGGGAAAATGCACCAGTGAACAACAAGACGATGGGACAGATTCCAGATCCAAGACTGACAGTCTGTGAGTGTCTCTGTTCTGGAGGCCTGGTAGCCTGATCCCTGACCCCCAAAATGGTATGAATGAGCTGCAGGGTCACCTTCATGTCATCTGAGTGGTCTTGAAATCATTGCCCGTTGAAGGCTAGGGGGAGAAAGCTTGACAATCGAAAGGAAACAAAGACAATAAAGAAACTGTAAGGCCCTGGGGAATGAGTGGACTCAGAAGTCCCTCTGGAAAGACAAGATTGCAGGTTCCAAAATCCTCCATTTCTCATCCTTGTTCCCTCTCCCAATCTCACTGAGAGGTAAACAACAGTTTGGTAAGGAGGGAAGGATGGGGGAGTATTTTAGACGCTGAGGTTTACATAGAACGTAGAGCCATGAACTACAGTCCAGGTTCATCTTTCCGATGGACAGCTGCTTTCCATTCTGTATTAGCACGTAGGTGGCAGGTTTCTGCATAAGCAAGGAATACACCTGTCTCTGGGAAGTTTCTAGGAGAGCCCGTTAGTCCTCTCTGCCCAAGTGTATTACCCCCATGAATCTGTCACAGTGTCTGAAATTTCACCATTAATACCACCTTCCTTAGGGTTAAAACACTATACCTCCAAGTACTGCTTTCCTTCTTTGTTTTGTTTTAACTTTCAGTCGTGATGGAGCAAAAAAAAAAAAAAAAAAAAATTCAAACACATAAAACTAACATATTCACAGGACCAGCTTGAAGGAAAGTACAAGAATTTGAATCCGCCCCTTGTGTGTGCATATGACCCAAGTTCACAGTCACAGTTGATCTCTTAAGGTGGGGAGGGGGAGTATTAAAGGACAGTCTCTAGGCCATGGGTGACGATGACTGGGGCCTGATGCCTGGCAGGAACAGAAAGAGGGAGAGAGCCTCAGGTGGGAATATATAGGATGTCACTGTCACATTCTCACAAACTAAATGTGAGAATTTAGTCTTTTACAAAAACTGGACAGAACGGGCCACTTCCCCATCAGCAACCCAGCCAACACTGAGTAAAGGGCACCGCAGCATCATGGTGGCCAGGCCATTAATCTCTGGCAGTTCAGACTTCTATTTCAAGATTTATGACTTGTGTTGAAAGTTTACTTCTCCTTACACTCATGTTTTCAGCATACTGGTACTCTTGAATCCAATTTTATTTTTTTGTCTCTGGACTTTTCCTTTCCGAAATTTCCCTCTTTATGTTCTTTTTTCTTTTAATTTAATGACTTCAAATTTACCTCATGCACTACAAATTTGGTAACCTTAATTTTTGTTCTTGCTTATGGTTCATTAGAATGAAGTTGTTAAATAAGATTGCAGTCGTAACACATTAAAATCCTCTTTGTAACTCAATGTATTTCCATTTCAGAATCCACCCCCCCCCCCCCCAGTGCTTCAGGCTATCTTTGGTATTCAGGATCCTGCTCACATCTGAGCTAATTTGAATTAATTTGATCATTCTGTTACCATGAGCTTTGTGATATGTAACAGCCTAATTCCTCCATCCCATAAAGTAAGAGCCACTGAGGCCTGGAGGAAGTGTTATCCACATAGTTGAAAACTGCCTAGGGAGTTTAAGTGCCACAAAACTCCCACCTAAAATGGAACAATCAAGTCAGATTGCTCCATTAACTTGACCTGTTGGTTTAGTCGGTATCACAGCACGTTTGTGGATCTGGCCTCAGAGTTGGTAGGCATTGAGGATTTCAGCCCTGCCTGTGACTTGCTAGGATTTCTTTATACCCTCCCTGCTCGTGCCTTCTGTTATATCAGGGGTAACATTACCTGCTTTTCTTGGAATATAAAGTTTTGAGGAGTCCTAAAATTTTAAAAGAACTTGATTCTCAGGTTAAATATGAACAGTACATATTATGTGTGACTGGTAAACATAATTCTTGATGTTATCTTTTTAAAATATTCAAATTCAGGGGAGGAGGGACAAGATGGAGGAAAAGTAGGGTCCCCAAATCCCCTGTCCCCACCAAGTTACCTAGATAACCTTCAAATCGTCTTGAAAAGCTACGAATTCGGCCTCAGATTTAAAGAGAACAGCTGGAATGCTGCAGTGAGAAGAGTTCGCGCATCTATCAAGGTAGGAAGACGGGAAAAAGAAATAAAGAAACAAAGGCCTCCAAGGGGGAGGGGCCCCGCGAGGAGCCGGGCTGAGGCCGGGGCGAGTGTCCCCAGGACAGGAGAGCCCCTTCCCGGAGGAGCAGGAGCTGCACCGACCTTCCCGGGCGGAAAGGGGCTCGCGGGGAGTTGGAGCAGGACCCAGGCGGGCGGGGATGCCCTCGGGCTCCCTGGGACACTGACAGAGCAACTGCACGCCCAGGAGAGTGCGCCGAGCTCCCTAAGGGCTGCAGCGCGCACGGCGGACCCGGAGCAGCTCGGAGGGGCTCGGGCGGCGGCTCCGCGGAGGGGGCTGCGGGGTGGGAGCCTGAATCCAACAGCGCAGGCCGGGAGCACAGGGCGCCGGGACACAGCCCAGGATCCCGCCTCCCCCGGGACAGGCAGAGGCCGGGAGGGCCCAGGACAGCAAGGACGCTCCTGCCCCGAGCAGAGCAGATCAGCGGCCCCGCCCCGGAGCCTCCAGGCCCTGCAGACGGAGTTGTTCCTGTGGAAGCTGAATCTAAGTTTCCAGAGCTGCAGCAACCACTAGGGCTGTTCCTCCTGTGGCCTCACAGGGTAAACAACCCCCACTGAGCCCTGCACCAGGCAAGGGGCACAGCAGCTCCCCCAAGTGCTAACACCTGAAAATCAGCACAACAGGCCCCTCCCCCAGAAGACCAGCTAGACTGACAAGGTCCAGGGGAAGTCAAGGGACTTAAAGTACACAGAATCAGAAGATACTCCCCCGTGGTTTTTTCTTTTCTTTTCTTTCTTTTTGATTTCTGATTGCTTCCCCCATCCTTTTTTCACCTTTCTTTCTTTTTCTTTCTCTTTTTCTTCTTTTTTCATTTTTTTTCTTCCTTTTTTCTTTTTTCTTTTTCTCTTTTCTTTCCTTCTCTCTCTCTCTTTTTCTCCTTTTCCCAATACAACTTGTTTTTGGCCACTCTGCACTGAGCAAAATGACTAGAAGGAAAACCTCACCTCAAAAGAAAGAATCAGAAACAGTCCTCTCTCCCACAGAGTTACAAAATCTGGATTACAATTCAATGTCAGAAAGCCAATTCAGAAGCACTATTATACAGCTACTGGTGGCTCTAGAAAAAAGCATAAAGGACTCAAGAGACTTCATGACTGCAGAATTTAGATCCAATCAGGCAGAAATTAAAAATCAATTGAATGAGATGCAATCCAAACTAGAAGTCCTAACGGCGAGGGTTAACGAGGTGGAAGAACGGGTGAGTGACATAGAAGACAAGTTGATGGCAAAGAGGGAAACTGAGGAAAAAAGAGACAATTAAAAGACCATGAAGACAGATTAAGGGAAATAAACGACGGCCTAAGGAAGAAAAACCTACATTTAATTGGGGTTCCCGAGGGTGCCGAAAGAGACAGAGGGCCAGAATATGTATTTGAACAAATCCTAGCTTAAAAATTTCCTAATCTGGGAAGGGAAACAGGCATTCAGAACCAGGAAATAGAGAGATCCCCCCCTAAAATCAATAAAAACCGTTCAACACCTCGACATTTAATAGTGAAGCTTGCAAATTCCAAAGATAAAGAGAAGATCCTTAAAGCAGCAAGAGACAAGAAATCCCTGACTTTTATGGGGAGGAGTATTAGGGTAACAGCAGACCTCTCCACAGAGACCTGGCAGGCCAGAAAGGGCTGGCAAGATATATTCAGGGTCCTAAATGAGAAGAACATGCAACCAAGAATACTTTATCCAGCAAGGCTCTCATTCAAAATGGAAGGAGAGATAAAGAGCTTCCAAGACAGGCAGGAACTGATAGAATATGTGACCTCCAAACCAGCTCTGCAAGAAATTTTAAGGGGGACTCTTAAAATTCCCCTTTAAGAAGAAGTTCAGTGGAACAATCCACTAAAACAAGGACTGAATAGATATCATGATGACCCTAAACTCATATCTGTCAATAGTAACTCTGAACGTGAACGGGCTTAATGACCACTCAAAAGGCGCAGGGTTTCAGACTGGATAAAAAAGCAGGACACATATTTGCTGTCTCCAAGAGACTCATTTTAGACAGAAGGACACCTACAACCTGAAAATAAAAGGTTGGAGAACCATTTACCATTAGAACGGTCCTCAAAAGAAAACAGGGGTAGCCATCCTTATATCAGATAAACTAAAATTTACCCCGAAGACTGTAGTGAGAGATGAAGAGGGACACTATATCATACTTAGAGGATTTATCCAACAAGAGGACTTAACAATCCTCAATATATATGTCCCGAATGTGGGAGCTGCCAAATATTTAAACCAATTAATAACCAAAGTGAAAAAATACTTAGATAATAATACACTTAGACTTGGTGACTTCAATCAAGCTCTTTCTACCCTTGATAGGTCTTCTAAGCACAACATCTCCAAAGAAACAAGAGCTTTAAATGATACACTGGACCAGATGGATTTCACAGATATCTACAGAACTTTACATCCAAACTCAACTGAATACACATTCTTCTCAAGTACACATGGAACTTTCTCCAGAATAGACCACATACTGGGTCACAAATTGGGTCTGAACTGATACCAAAAGATTGGGATCGTCCCCTGCATATTCTCAGACCATAATGCCTTGAAATTAGAACTAAATCACAACAAGAAGTTTGGAAGGACTTCAAACACGTGGAGGTTAAGGACCATCCTGCTAAAAGATGAAAGGGTCAATCAGGAAATTAAGGAGGAATTAAAAAGATTCATGGAAACTAATGAGAATGAAGATACAACCATACAAAATCTTTGGGATGCAGCAAAAGCAGTCCTAAGGGGGAAATACATCGCAATACAAGCATCCATTCAAAAATGGGAAAGAACTCAAATACAAAAGCTAACCTTACACATAAAGGAGCTAGAGAAAAAACAGCAGATTGACCCCACGCCCAGCAGAAGAAGAGAATTAATTAAAATTTGAGCAGAACTCAACGAAATCGAGACCAGAAGAACTGTGGAACAGATCAACAGAACCAGGTGTTGGTTCTTTGAAAGAATTAATAAGATAGATAAACCATTAGCCAACCTTCTTAAAAAGAAGAGAGAGAAGACTCAAATTAATAAAATCATGAATGAGAAAGGAGAGATCACTACCAACACCAAGGAAATACAAACGATTTTAAAAACATATTATGAACAGCTATACGCCGATAAATTAGGCAATCTAGAAGAAATGGACGCATTCCTGGAAAGCCACCAACTACCAAAACTGGAACAGGAAGAAATAGAAAACCTGAACAGGCCAATAACCAGGGAGGAAATTGAAGCAGTCATCAAAAACCTCCCAAGACACAAGAGTCCAGGGCCAGATGGCTTCCCAGGGGAACTCTATCAAACGTTTAAAGAAGAAATCATACCTATTCACTAAAGCTGTTTGGAAAGATAGAAAGAGATGGAGTACTTCCAAATTCGTTCTATGAGGCCAGCATCGCTCTAATTCCAAAACCAGACAAAGACCCCACCAAAAAGGAGAATTACAGACCAATATCCCTGATGAACATGGATGCAAAAATTCTCAACAAGATACTAGCCAATAGGATCCAACAGCACATTAAGAAAATTATTCACCATGACCAAGTAGGATTTATCCCCGGGACACAAGGCTGGTTCAACACTCGTAAAACAATCAATGTGATTCATCATATTAGGAAGAGAAAAACCAAGAACCATATGATCCTCTCATTAGATGCAGAGAAAGCATTTGACAAAATACAGCATCCATTCCTGATCAAAACTCTTCAGAGTGTAGGGATAGAGGGAACTTTCCTCGACATCTCAAAAGCCATCTACGAAAAGCCCACAGCAAATATCATTCTCAATGGGGAAGCACTGGGAGCCTTTCCCCTAAGATCAGGAACAAGACAGGGATGTCCACTCTCACCACTGCTATTCAACATAATACTGGAAGTCCTAGCCTCAGCAATCAGACAACAAAAAGACATTAAAGGCATTCAAATTGGCAAAGAAGAAGTCAAACTCTCCCTCTTTGCCGATGACATGATACTCTACATAGAAAACCCAAAAGCCTCCACCCCAAGATTGATAGAACTCATACGGCAATTTGGTAGTGTGGCAGGATACAAAATCAATGCCCAGAAATCAATGGCATTTCTATACACTAACAATGAGGCTGAAGAAAGAGAAATTAAGGAGTCAATCCCATTTACAATTGCACCCAAAAGCATAAGATACCTAGGAATAAACCTCACCAAAGAGGTAAAGGATCTATAACCTAAAAACTATAGAACACTTCTGAAAGAAATTGAGGATGACACAAAGAGATGGAAAAATATTCCATGCTCATGGATTGGCAGAATTAATATTGTGAAAATGTCAATGTTACCCAGGGCAATATACACGTTTAATGCAATCCCTATCAAAATACCATGGACTTTCTTCAGAGAGTTAGAACAAATTATTTTAAGATTTGTGTGGAATCAGAAAAGACCCCGAATAGCCAGGGGAATTTTAAAAAAGAAAACCGTATCTGGGGGCATCACAATGCCAGATTTCAGGTTGTACTACAAAGCTGTGGTCATCAAGACAGTGTGGTACTGGCACAAAAACAGACACATAGATCAATGGAACAGAATAGAGAACCCAGAAGTGGACCCTGAACTTTATGGCCAACTTATATTCGATAAAGGAGGAAAGACTATCCATTGGAAGAAAGACAGTCTCTTCAATAAATGGTGCTGGGAAAATTGGACATCCACATGCAGAAGAATGAAACTAGACCACTCTCTTGCACCATACACAAAGATAAACTCAAAATGGATGAAAGATCTAAATGTGAGACAAGATTCCATCAAAATCCTAGAGAAGAACACAGGCAACACCCTTTTTGAACTCGGCCATACTAACTTCTTGCAAGATACATCCACGAAGGCAAAAGAAACAAAAGCAAAAATGAACTATTGGGACTTCCTCAAGATAAGAAGCTTTTGCACAGCAAAGGATACAGTCAACAAAACTCAAAGACAACCTACAGAATGGGAGAAGATATTTGCAAATGACATATCAGATAAAGGGCTAGTTTCCAAGATCTATAAAGAACTTCTTAAACTCAACACCAAAGAAACAAACAATCCAATCATGAAATGGGCAAAAGACATGAACAGAAATCTCACAGAGGAAGACATAGACATGGCCAACACGCATATGAGAAAATGCTCTGCATCACTTGCCATCAGGGAAATACAAATCAAAACCACAATGAGATACCACCTCACACCAGTGAGAATGGGGAAAATTAACAAGGCAGGAAACAACAAATGTTGGAGAGGATGCGGAGAAAAGGGAACCCTCTTACACTGTTGGTGGGAATGTGAACTGGTGCAGCCACTCTGGAAAACTGTGTGGAGGTTCCTCAAACAGTTAAAAATATACCTGCCCTACGACCCAGCAATTGCACTGTTGGGGATTTACCCCAAAGATACAAATGCAATGAAAAGCCGGGACACCTGCACCCCGATGTTTCTAGCAGCAATGGCCACGATAGCCAAACTGTGGAAGGAGCCTCGGTGTCCAACGAAAGATGAATGGATAAAGAAGATGTGGTTTATGTATACAATGGAATATTACTCAGCTATTAGAAATGACAAATACCCACCATTTGCTTCAACGTGGATGGAACTGGAGGGTATTATGCTGAGTGAAGTAAGTCAGTCGGAGAAGGACAAACATTATATGTTCTCATTCATTTGGGGAATATAAATAATAGTGAAAGGGAAAATAAGGGAAGGGAGAAGAAATGTGTGGGAAATATCAGAAAGGGAGACAGAACGTAAAGACTGCTAACTCTGGGAAACGAACTAGGGGTGGTAGAAGGGGAGGAGGGCGGGGGGTGGGAGTGAATGGGTGACGGGCACTGGGTGTTATTCTGTATGTTAGTAAATTGAACACCAATAAAAAAATAAATTAAAAAAAAAAAATCCTAGAGGAGAACACAGGCAACACCCTTTTTGAACTTGGCCACAGTAACTTCTTACAAGATTCATCCACGAAGGCAAAAGAAAAAAAAGCAAAAATGAACTATTGGGACTTCATCAAGATAAGAAGCTTTTGCACAGCAAAGGATACAGTCAACAAAACTCAAAGACAACCTACAGAATGGGAGAAGATATTTGCAAATGACATATCAGATAAAGGGCTAGTTTCCAAGATCTATAAAGAACTTCTTAAACTCAACACCAAAGAAACAAACAATCCAATCATGAAATGGGCAAAAGACATGAAGAGAAATCTCACAGAGGAAGACATAGACATGGCCAACACGCACATGAGAAAATGCTCCACATCACTTGCCATCAGGGAAATACAAATCAAAACCACAATGAGATACCACCTCACACCAGTGAGAATGGGGAAAATTAACAAGGCAGGAAACCATAAATGTTGGAGAGGATGCGGAGAAAAGGGAACCCTCTTACACTGTTGGTGGGAATGTGAACTGGTGCAGCCACTCTGGAAAACTGTGTGGAGGTTCCTCAAAGAGTTAAAAATAGACCTGCCCTACGACCCAGCAATTGCACTGTTGGGGATTTACCCCAAAGATTCAGTTGCAATGAAACGCTGGGACACCTGCACCCCGATGTTTCTAGCAGCAATGGCCACAATAGCCAAACTGTGGAAGGAGCCTCGGTGTCCATCGAAAGATGAATGGATAAAGATGTGGTTTATGTATACAATGGAATATCACTCAGCCATTAGAAACGACAAATACCCACCATTTGCTTCAAAGTGGATGGAACTGGAGGGTATTATGCTGAGTGAAGTAAGTCAATTGGAAAAGGACAAACAGTGTATGTTCTCATTCATTTGGGGAATATAAATAATAGTGAAAGGGAATATAGGGGAAGGGAGAAGAAATGTGTGGGAAATATCAGAAAAGGAGACAGAACATAAAGACTCCTAACTCTGGGAAATGAACTGGGGGTGGTGGAAGGAGATGAGGGCGGGGGGTGGGGGTGAGTGGGTGATGGGCACTGAGGGGGACACTTGACGGGATGAGCTCTGGGTGTTATTCTGTATGTTGGTAAATTGAACACCAATAAAAATTATTTTATTAAAAAATAAAATATAATATTCAAATTCAGGAAGTTTGTTGACTGCAAAATCGACTCTGTTTCTTCCATTTGGTCTCTTGCCAGGGCACCTTGTTGCACAAATCTAGAGGGTGCCCTCCTGTGGACGATGATAAAACCCCTGCTCTTGTGCAGCACACAGCTCCCCTCTCTCTCTGGAGTTGCTTAGAATTTGTTCTCTTTGATCGTTCCCCGCCATTATTGCTAGAGATGATATGATCGCCTTCAAAAGTAGTTCTACAGTCAGCATTCTTTATTTTAGAAAAAAAAGAAATCATGGAACAAAGTTGCTTTTTCCTGAGTTGGTTGTCCTTGTCCATTTTTACCTCTTCCTTCATAATTTTACTTACATATTGTAATTTAGCCATATATTCTATATTACTATTAGAACTTTTTAATTCTAGTTTTATTTTTATTAGAAGCAATAAGAAGCACAGAATGTTCTCTTTCCCTCACTTCTTTCCTATTGACCAATAAAGATAGGTTACTGGTGTTAATGGTATTATTTTCCTTCCAACCAGAAAGCCAGGCTGGTTATAATTAATCTTTTGGCCATCATCTCATGGACAATGTGCACGACTCCCTGCTCCCTATCCATTTGACCTTTCTGCTTCTTCATTAGATTACATGGGGGTTGCAGCCTCATTCTATGGGGAATTTTGATGGTATGCACAGTGTTAATTCATTGGATGGAGCTATTGGAGGCCTCTTTAGTCATGGTCTACTCTGTAGATCTGTCTTTGGATGAGAGCTAGAATGAAGAAAACACAGACAAATTTAAATAAAGAGGACACTATCCATTGCTTTTCCACCTCCACCATGCTTTCTTAGCCTGATATAGTGGGAGCTCACTTACATGGGTTGAAGAAAGAGGCAAAAGGAGGGACAAAACAGATCCCAGTTAGTTATGGTAAACATCAGTTAGCTCCCCATACCTAAATTCATGACAGGAAAACAGCCTGGTTCAAGATGAGTTAGTTCCCTCTTAAAATATATAGTTATAAATGGAAGGGTCTCAAGTTCAGGAGCTTCAGTCCCTGTGACTTGGGGGGAGCTTATGTGCCACTCTCCTGGCGTGTGGATGTGTTCACCAATCTGGGAACTGTTTGTACCCTGTACTACGGGGATTGTGATGGAGGCTTCACAATCACAAAGGTATGATCCATTATTAACTCGATTTCCAGCCCCTCTTCTATCTCCAGAGAATGGGGAGTGGAGCTGGAAGTCCCAAGCTTATAATCACAGTTTGATGTTTCTGTTGATCAGTCCTCACCCAGGAGCCCTCTAAAACATGTTCCTATTACTGAAGGTCTCCCAAAAGATGTAGGAGCTTTGTGTCAGATGCTCCTATCACTCAGGAA
This sequence comes from Canis lupus dingo, assembly GCF_003254725.2. Taxonomy (NCBI): domain Eukaryota; kingdom Metazoa; phylum Chordata; class Mammalia; order Carnivora; family Canidae; genus Canis; species Canis lupus. The sequence continues at coordinate 48,660,340 of NC_064244.1, read as the reverse complement.
ATCTCAAAGGTCTTAGGAGCTCTGCACCAGGAACCATAGTTAAAGGATGTTAGGACAAAAGATTCTCCCAGCATGCCTATTTACAAGCATTTTAGAAGCTCTGTGTCAGGAATGAGAGGCAGAGATATGTCATGTGGACATATCTTAAGCTCTGGACACACCTCTACTGAAAAAAAGTGAATCATTGCAATTAGGATGCATATAATAGCCCCATGGTCAGCTCCATGGGTATCTGGGCTCTGGAAATAAGCTCAGGCATTTTGGCTGGGAATTCTGGTGTCCTTGGTATCTGGAAAATGTGTCTAGAGGGCAAAGGCTCATGCCTTCTCCCCAACTGGTACAGAGAAACATGACCAGAGGATGGGATCTTTCTAAAGTACAGGGACCTTGGGTGTACAGTTGGTACCATTCGGTTTCTGAGACCCCATGCACCACAGGCTCAAGAGATAAAGATTAAGCCTCCCTCACTGTGCTTTTGCAATTTCTGATTGCTTTGGTCATGAGGCCACATGTTATTTGAAGCACATTAGACCAAGCAAAATCACGTGCAAATAAGGTTAATAGTAATCAGTGGCAGAATGATTCATGGCCAACCAATGGCATTCTGGGAAATGACTTGGAGAGTCATTTAAAGGGTTTTGAACCATACATAAATGGTGACATTATCAGGAGTTGAGCTCTCCAGGACTTCTGGGTGCTACAGACAATGTGTTTCCCCATGGCTTTGACACAGGTATGTAAGTCAGCTAGGTGGTGATGTATCCATAGTGTATCACTTGTATTGCCTGATTCTGTGAGTCTTTACATTATGCTCCCAAGATGTTTTTCTTATTCATTTCATCTTTCACATTCTCACAACTACCACCCTATTTCAAGTTCTTATTAACCATTTTTCAAGGCCAAGCCTAGAACGATTAGTTTTATATACCTTTCTCAAGTAAACTGAACTTCTGATCTCTTCTTATACCACGAATAATGAGGACAATCCACTTGGCCTTTAGCAATTATTGTTTTATAATATTTTTGGCTATTTCCCTTGTGTATTCACCATGTTTTTCTCCTAAAATGTGGGCTGGGGGGTGGAGAAGATACTTGTCCTCATTTCCTTGGGGGCTGTAAAATAGTTTGGTTAGTGATTGAGGGAGGAGAAGAAACCTGAAGAAGAGAGATCATAACATTAACAATCTTGCTCTGTATCGAACATGGTTTGGGAAGTCTACATGGAATCCTCCAGTCTCAAAAAGAGAAGAAACCAAAAATGTCAAATACTAAGCAAGGGAACACAGAGTGGGCAGCTTAGATTCTATGGAGGTGAGCAGTTGTCAACTTTTACCAATAGTGCATTTCTTTCAACATATTAAGGAGCTTTACCTCTGCAAAGCTAGACAGCATTGTCACTATTCAGTCACTCCTCAAAAAAAATGCCCTGTTCAGAACCAGTTCTTATTCAATGGTGCATAGTATACCAACATACACTGTGGAGAAACACAGGAGAGATAATTCCCTTCTAGATGTTTCTAAAGTAGTGATGTTGTTAAGTGTGTGTGTGTGTGTGTGTGTGTGTGTGTGTGTGTGTGTATCACTGATGGCGGGGGGGAGAGGGTGGAGGGCAGGACAGGGAGGAAGTCCTATTTACACTTTTTTCACCAGAAACCCAAGGAGACCTCCCCTTTGTGGGATGACACCACAGTCTGAAAGGCTGAATACAGTGCAGTCTGTGACATCAGTGAGGATTCTGAGCCACAGACCAGAGGCATCATTTCATGGAGGAGCTTGATGTTAATTAAAGATGACAAAGTACTAAAAGCCTGAGGGACTAACCCCTTTCCCAGATAGGAGAGGAGTAGGACAATTTGCAGAGGTGTGAAAGTGCCATAAATAACTGCCTGTCTGCTTTCCAGCTGAATTAATTTGCATTTAAGACTCCGAGAGGTGGTCAAAACTGCCTCTGGGAAAACTGAATGTCAGTACTGAAACTTGTAGTGTCTTCTGTACTCAGGAAAGTAGGGTATCCTTCGGCATAAAGATCATTGAAGAAAACAGGTCTTGTTACTACTTACAGAGAGAGTACAGCGAACTTGTGGTGCTTCCTGCTTCCTGGCCCATAATATACCCATGAGGAAAGGTTTCCAGTTCCTACTATTTCTCCCCAGACTATGGCCTCTATCCCTTGCCTTCTAGTCTGGGGTGGAATGGGAGGTGACCTGGTAGGAGATGGAGGTAGGGAGCCAGTTGTTGGGAAGCGTAAGAGGCATGTGTTCCTTCAGAGAGAACCAGCTTGGTCCACATCAACACTGAGGTCCACCAGGCCCTTTCTTTCCCCTTCCCTTGTACAGTTCATGTTTGTGAATCTGGTAGAGTTGTCCCCTCAACACCGGCTCTGATGGATTATGCTGCCTCTGACCTTGAGGACGAGTTTCACTATGCACTTGTCCACGCTGCTGCCTGGTGCGGTACAATCCTGCCTTGATGCAACTACGAATCTCTCATCACGCTAGTATTTGCCACAGACACATAGATGGCCGGAAGCTTGCCACTCGACGTCAGACTCCTGACCACAGCCACTGCTAATTTTCTAGCTGTACCTCATCTGCCCAAATGACTCTCCAGGAAAGAAATATTCACTTCTAAAATAAGGACTGAGATTTCATTTTTGTCTTGAGTTATACTTTCCTGGCTCCAATTCTATCGTCAGTGACCAAATACCTATTATGTCTGGATCCTGAGTCATCCAAGGTACGACATTTACAGGAAAGTCATACTATTTCCTCAATTTTTAGGATCTTCCTGGCTTGCCAGTCTCATCCCACCTAATTGACTGAAGCATGGACACTCACCCCCTACTGTGGCCTCTGTCCTTATTTTATCATTCGAGCTGTGCTCTCTTCCAGGCCTTGGTACATACTAGCTTTTTTCTAAGATTGTTCTGACTGTTATTTTGGTTTCCTGGGCCATCTACTTCCATTATAGCTTTTGTTAGTTAGCCTTTTTGTGCTGTGTTCTCTGTCTGCTGTATAGTTAGAAATTCTTCATGTTTTTGTGCTTCCTGAACTTCCAGCTTGGGGCCTGGCCTTTCTTAATCACTGTTTCATGGCATGGCTCACATGCTTGCACCTACTTTATACACTTACTCCTTTAAATTCATGCTGATTCTTTGAACTCTAGTTTTGACTTCATTTTCTTTTCTTAAATTTAAAACACTTCTTCCATATAGTGGTTTATCTCCTGGCTGTGATCACATCTAGATTCTTGAAACTACTTTGCTTTATCCTTGCTACCCGGGCCTATTATACTGTCCCTGGCATAGATGATAGTAATTTTGATTATCTGGAAATAAAGAATGAGGCATAACTACAGAAAGGACCAAAGACATTCATGAAGTATCCCTCTACTAGAAGCCAAGCCAAGCCTCAGTGACCCAGGAAGTGATTAGGATTTTCTTATTGGGGCTACATTGTCTATCTTTCCATCTCTCTCTCTAGGTCTGCAACATTCTTGTTTTTTTGGATTAACTTCTTCTAAAGTCTGTTCTTTTCGCCTTTTGGTGTGTAATATAGATTGGCCTGTGGATTGGTTCTGACCTGATGAAGTATCCACCACCAATCTAATCAGAGATGGCCGAGGAGGGGATCTTAGAGAATACACAACCACAGCAGAGGTCATGAGTAGGGATAACTCTCAGAGAAAAAAAGTCAGGGATTGAGCATGCTCCTAAGCATGTCTAATGCAATTAACTCTAAGAATTTGATTAAAAATTGGTCAATTCCATGGCCATGCATGGATGAGTCAATAATACTAAAAAGAGCAAACTAAAGTACTGCAAGTGGCAGAAGTGATGCTAAATACTCAGAGACAAGTGATTGAACCTAATCAGGGGTGAGAGGTTGGCAAAGAAATATATGCTAAAGGTAAGAAATTAATGAAATTTAGAGAGTGGAAAATGTGGATAGACATGATTCGATGACTCAATTAATACTAAAAATATCCTGCAGGAATGTGTAAGGGCAAGTAAGGCATACAAGTTTATCTAGAAAAATATTTCCAACTACTGAAAACTATGCCCAGGGTTTGCTTGCTCTCTTCTATTAAAATATCATTAAGAAACTAATTAGAGAATTATAATTATCATTGATTAAGTCTCCTTTATTGAAAGGGCAGAAAATCATATCAGATATGATTACGAAGAGAAGATTAATAGAGCCAGCTATGGGCAGGCAGATCTGGAGAAGGGCCGTGTGTACTAGGGCATTGCCTCTCCTGGCCTCCTGTTTCCTCCAAGGACGGGATCTCAACTATATATGTGGGATGAGTCATTGCACTTCCTGAATCCTTATCTCTGAGAAGCTGGGAGCTTGTCCTAGGTGCTGTTGGTGGCAGACTGAGGCAGCCAGGGTGCAGGGCAAGGGAGGGATGCCATACAAGATATGTGTCTGTTAGCTCTCAGGCCAGCTAGGGGAGGCAGGAACACATGGGAGTCTAAGTAGTCATACAGGAAGCAGCAAGTTTAGTGGATCAAAGTCATAGACAGCAGACTGGGGTTCGAGTCCTGGTCCCAGAACTTCCTAAGGTGGATATAGGCACACTGCTTCATCTCCCAAATCTTCTATTTCCTCAACTACAAAATGTGGGCTAGCTAGCCCTACTTCATGGGATGGTGGTAGAGGTGTTGGTAAGCCACATAGAAAATACCTAGCACTGTGACTGACACAACGGGTTTACAATGAATGATTGGTCGTTATGATTCCTCAAGGTGAATAAAAGACACAGGAAGAAAAATGAAATCTAAGGTGGAACATGGCATACTGTTATACATATGAAAGCGATTTGCTCTCTTGCTGGTACAAGTTGATAAATTTGGTAGGTATGCACTTCTTTATATAAAATGAGCCAAAGTACTGCAAGTATTTGGAGCTAGTTCACTGCAACAAAAGGGGAAGTAGGTCATTTGGGGAGACCTCAATATTTTTGCTGTTGGCCAAAAAAAAAAAAAATGCTGCAGTTTTTTCTCTACATCTATCAAGTGAGCTTACTCATTGTCTAATGGGTCTCAGAGACCCTTTTGAACTCCCTTTGCCTTTCAATGTGCAGGATCACCAATTTCACTTCTCCCTCAATCTTTCTAAGAGTCATTTAGATTCTTTAGAATCACAGCTCAAGGGTAAATTTTAAGCATCTCATAAATAGATTCCATAGCAATTTTCCCTGGACTGGTCTCTCTCCTCTGGTCTGTTTCCCTCTACCATGAATTGAAATGTTAGTGCAGAGATTTTCTTCTTTAAATTATATCTTACCTATTTCACTCAAATCTCTTACTGGTAGTACATTGCTCTGGGAATCAGATTTCAGTTTGTTTGTTTGTTTGTTTGTTTGTTTGTTTTGAAAGAATCAAACATGCCCAAGCTTTTGGAACTATTTGTGTTTCAATGAAACTATAAGCAATCACTGGGATGTAGGTATAGACATCATGCAGTTTACCCCCCTGCCAAAATAATTAAGCATGCATCACCTAAACATGATATTGTCCTATATTATCATAATATTGTTATCATAATCAAGGAATTTAATGTTGATAAATCATAGTTTCTAATATAAAGACCATATTCAAATTTTCTTAATTGTCCCTAAAATATTCCTTATGGTTGTTTGTTTTGTTTTTTTGCTTGATATATCGATGCCATCAAAGAGCTCTCATTGCCTTTGGTTGTCATAGCATGGAGACTTGAAAACTCACTGGGTAATTCTATATAACCCCTTCTCTTCCCTTTCTGTTGAAAGCCAGGGATGTAGAAACTTATCCTTCCCACCCACAAGTACCACCCTTAGAATTTCATTGTATCAATTCTATAACTATATAATCAGATATATCATACACTATATGATGTCATTAGTTTTGCTTGAAAGGTTTTCTTAAAAGTAGGAATGCTTTCAAAGAGATTAGGTTATTATGGGAACTTCAGGGCCCAGGTAGTTTGGGGAGAAGATTTCCAAATTAGTAGATACCAAAAAGGCATTCCAACTGGGTTGGGTTGTAAAAGGGTAAGTAGAGTCCTGACATCAGAGGGACTGATCCTCTCTTGAAAGTTATTTGTTTTCCTTGGGAGTCAGGATTATTTAGGATTTTGGCATCTGCAGATGCCAAATAAATCTCGAAGGATAAATTGATATTCTCAGTCAAAGATGATAAATAGCCCAACCAATGAAGAGAACCACAGCTCAATGGGATTATCAGCAAAGTTGTAATTCTAAAAAGATAAATGCTAACATATAATATTAAAAAATTCATTATTCATAATTGCTAGAGGACCGCTATTTCTCTTATTTAATCTTTCAAAGAATGTTACTCTTGCTTCTAATCTTCTCATCACTATGGTGGTAACGGGAAATCTTTTCTCATGCCTGTTTTCAGGGCTATGAAAGGAACTCTGAAAAGCCCAATATTGCTTTAGGGCTTACCAAATATTCAAAATCATTACAAGAGAAATCAACACTGGGCAACAAAAAAGTAACATGGCGGTATTATTCAAATATTGTATCACTTGAGAACTAGTTGACTGACAAATTGTTTCTAAAGTGATACACTTTTTCAGAACAGCTCCTGGAGCTGTCACTTTCTCTACAGGATTCTCTGATATAAGGCACTAAAGTGATGTAGAAAGCAGAAGCATCACTGTCTTCTGCTTTTTTATCTTCACATGAACCTTCCTCTAGGACAGTTTTTTTTTTTTTTTTAATTATAGGTTGTATCTCAGCTGCTTTAACTTCCAGGGCAGACTGTCTAGAATGAATAGAAGACGAGGGTACTGATAATTGATTTGGTTTGATACTGACAGTGAGCTTTGAGCTTTTTGATGGTTAGAGTGAGATTTTCCTGAAGTTGATAAGACTGAACCCTGTTCCCGTCCTTCCACCTACGGCTCACAGAGACTAGGAAGAAACCAAAACGAGGATATACCCTCTCCCTTCTGCTCTGAGATTAGGCTGTGTCACCTTAACCCTAGGACATATCAGAAAACGATGACTGTGTGGCTCAATCTTACAAAATGAAATTGTAATTTCTTGGTGTGGTAGTGTTCACTGTCTTCCTTCCATTTTCTATATTTTCTTTGTCCCTCCTCTTTCAGTAGTGCCAAGAAATTTCAGATAACTTTTCTGGGCGGTACACAATGGTGCAAAGGTATGCAAAGTCCATAGGACAAGTTTTTCTGGGAACAGGGGTGCCATAGTTTTGCTTGAAGATTTGGGGGAAAAGTTAAGAAGTTCAATTGTGATATTATTAAAAATATTATGTAATATGACAGCAAATAAATCTACATTAATACAATGCAAATCAATGAAACATTACATGATTTTTAAAGATAAGAAAAAGACTGTATAGACTTTTTTTTTTTCCTTATAGAAAAACTATCCTTCGCTATTGGAGTTCTTTGTTAGCAAAAACTTGCAAGACAAAGTCATAGGAGTTCTAAGGCCCAAATCTAGACAAAAGTTGCCAAGGAATTATTTTGGTGAACATAGCTAAGGTTTAGGCATATCTGATAAGGCTTCTTCCAATTTCCCATGTCATAGTCCCTCGGTAAGTAGACTCTGAGATGAACTGGCTTTATCTTGCCACATATCTAACTCCAGCCAGATTTTTGCATTTCACGTCCCCAGAGCCAAGGAGCAGAGCGAAACCACACAGCACATAGGGGCTACACATCCCCAGGCTGTAGCTGACATAGATTTCTCAGGGAAGAGCTGTGAAATGGGAAGACATGATTGGCACCTTCGGTCCAGTGGGCCTTCTAAAACCAGCACAGAGCTGTCCAAAGTAACTGCTTTGGACAAAGAAACAGTTATTTAGATATTGAAATTCTCACATGTTTGGTAAAATTGTTTTACAACTTACATTTCCTCACATCTCTCTGAAATGGGGGTGAATGAAGTCAGAGTGAGAGCCAAAAGAATCTCGCTTCCAGTTTGAACCCCCAAATAGCTTTGCAGTAGCTCAACACTGGGAAGTTATGCTATAATAATTTTCCTTTTTAGTGTATTTGGAAGATGGAGAGTTGTGCCTCATAATACATTGTGGGTTGGAAATGTTTTTTTTTCCAACATGAATAGCCAAATAGCACCTAAAGAGACTCATAAGTCAACATAAACTATTCAGCCTAATGTTCTAGATTCTAGAACAGCATTACAGAGTAAAATGTTTCCTTCTCCTCACCATCAGTGAACAATCAAAATGAGAAGGTATGAGGTGCCCCTGAATGCAGAAATGAGTCCTGTTTAGCTGCGTGTGCATGTGCCCTAGGCCTGGCCCCCGTCTTAGCTGTTCATGTTGGGCATTTAGCGAGCTGTGAGTTACGCCATCTATTTTCTGGGATCAGGAACAGGGTACCTTTGTGTATCATGTTACTTCTGATCCTGGACTGAGACTGCAAGTCTCTTTGTTTTTACAACTCTCTGGGCAACACTCCCATGTGTCCTTCAATAATAAAGGACAGAGTGACAGTATATTGTTGGCTCTGATTTTTCAGCTCCCCACTTATTCTCTCCACCAGAATGAGGCCTGCTTGCCAGTTTCAATACTCCCAGTCTTGTATCCCAGTGATTGGGCTCAGTTTCTGTTCTTTCCTACCTTATTTTTAGACAAATTCCCCTAGACAGCCTGACTCTGCTATGAGATACCCCATTATTCTCATTGCCCACTGAAGAGGGCTCCATGACCCGCTCCTCCACTCTGGATGGCTTCATCTTATTTTCTAGTCTCCTGGAATGGAACTTGAATTCTCTCATTCTTTTGTGTATTGTTCCCTATTTCTCAAGTGCTGTTGAGGTCACGATTCTGTTTACTCCTGCTCCCCACCCTGCATGTTTTGGCTGGTCTCTCTTTCACTTTTAGGTTGCTATTAAGTACCAGCCATGGCATTTTATGTTGGCTTTGCTATGTAAGCTAATGCTACCATTAAATGAAAAGCTAACTTATTCATTAAGATACTCAACAGTAATTAGCATTTGGAGCATGATTGCTTTGGAGCATGATCACAGTGTAAAACTACATTGTGTCTCTTTGTTTCAGGTCTTGATTTACATGAAGACCCTGGTGAAGAGACCAAACTACTCTCCCAGTCTATCATTCTAGTGGCACCGGAAATTGGATTTGGCTCGGGAAACTTCCAGTCTTAAATGGTTAAGCATCCAGATACAAGGTAAGATAACTAGACAACTATTCTCCGAGAATCCTGTAAATGCTGGATTTTAAGTATCTTCCTTCTCCTTCCCTTTGCACTGAGGAAGAGACAGGGAAAAAACAAACAAACCCAGTATCAGAACAGTCTATATATCTATATATGAACTAATAAGTTCACTGAAAAAAAAAAGTGACAATGACATCCTCATAATAACAGAAATAAAACAACTTCTAATATTAACACATCCATTAGTATCATTCCTACTACCACTTCTGGTCCTATTTAATAAAGCTCTATAGGTGCTTTAAACTCATTTCCTAATCAATCCTGGCAAGGGAAGGATTATTATCCTCATTATACATGAAAAATAGTCAAGTCTCAGAGAGATCAGATAACTTGTCTAAGATCACACAGCTAGAAGGTGACTAAACCAAAAATTTAATCTAGATCTGTTTGATTTTTTAAAAAAATCTATATTTCAGCCCCTACACCAAGATGACTCTCATTAGCTATCAGCTTGTTCAAAGATCTCATTTGCCAAACTTTATGTACACAAGTAAAATTAGATGGAACAAGTTTGCTGGTTCATTGGAAAACCTACGTCCTGATTTCTCTTATTTGTTTTCTTTTTTCTTTTCTGCCTGTGCAGATGTTGACAATGTTGCTCCATAAAACAAGCCAAATTGGACAGTGAGCGCCTTTGGTGGATGGCATGTGTCACTGAGGTCAGCTGTGACTGTTGAGGTTAGGTTGTTCTTGGGGGCCAAGCAGCTCTGAGAATTATGAGCTACCATGGCGAACATGGAAAGCCAGTCCAGTCTCACTGAAATCTGTTCCCTTTTTGCTTTTAGACCTGCTCCTTGTCTTCACATGACTTTTTAGTGTCCAATTCTAAAGAAATGTTATACTTAGCATATACTTTGCAGATTGTAATGGCAATTGCTGACTCACTCTATTGACTCATTGATCCACCCCCAGGATGAAGGCAAAGGTGCAGAAAATGACCCAGGTGGCAGGCTTAGGTTGTTCCAAGTCTCCTCACAAGGAGAATGACATTCATCTTCTCTTATCTCAGCTTCCTGATTTCTGAGGCTTATTTTCAAGAACCAAGTAGATGAGTAGGCCGGTTCAGACTGTGTAGATAGTAAATATGTTGTTTATTACCTAAAACCAATGTGATCAGTAGAAGCAATAGAAGGTCCCTATCTTTCTCTGTTTGAATATACAGGCTCAAATGAATATTTTACATATTATATTCTTCTCCTTCATTGCATCCTTCATTTTCTACATTGTAAATTCCTGCCCAAATCCTTCCCCAGAGCTTCCTCCAGGAGACTTCATTAGGAATTAACTCTTTGCTTCATTTTATGTAATTTTCCTCTTTTCAATCTGTGGCTATAAGTCAAGGGTTCAATTTCTGGGGCAAATGTGAGCAAAACAAGTGTGGTGCTTTTTCATCTGAGTTCTTAAATTATTTGGTCTGATTTCTACTATCTAGTTAGCTCTTTTCGCTCTTTGGTTAAAATAATGCAGACCATTCTACATGCTGCCTTTTCCTATTCTTGTTTGCCTCTATTCCTTCTTAAGAGCTAGTGTGCATGCCCTCTGCTGAATTTACAAATTTAAATCATTTTCTTTCCACTAGCTCACTTTGATTTCTTTCTCTTCATTCTATGTCAGAGTCTCCCTTGGATCAATATGTTCCACTCAAGAGGAACCAGTTTCAAAGCAGAGTTTCTCAGTTCAGGAAAAAAGAAAACAACTTTAATTATCTTTAACAAACCCTTTCCTCTATGTGACACCTGCTACATAACTAGAGAAGATTCAGCCCATACATTTAGATTGATCAAAATGAATGTCTTCTGTAGGTCACCTCTTCTTGTTTCCAGAAATAAACAAAACAAAACAGAGCCCAAAATGTTTTTGGGTGGCTAGGTGGAGATAATATCCCACAGAATAAAATCTCTGCTTAATGAAGGGGACAGTGTTTTAGTGTTGTGTGAGTTATAGTAATTTGGACACTGACCGTTGAAAACTGAGGTGTGGTTGGGTGAACTAAATCTGAATGAATTCTAAATATGTATTTAGAATGGACACCCTTGATAATTTAACTTCCAAGAAACAAAATTAGGGAAAAAAATTATATGTGACATGTGATGGATTTCAAAGACCTATTTAGAACCATAGAACCGAGGAGCACTATAGCTGAAGAACTGCTTAGGAAGCATCTATTTCTGCAGCTCATTTTACTGATTAGAAAACTGAAGTTTAGAGACAAGAAATGAGTTTTCCAAAATTACCCAACTATTTAGTGTCACAGTTCAGACTGGTGTTTCCTGGGTAAAATATTCATGGTGGGCATATCTTACCAAGAACTAGATCATAACTATGATTCCATTTGAAGCTGTCCTGAGATGTTTACTTCAATTCAGTTTAATCAAGCCCACTTAAATTCCACCCTTACAGCTTTCAAGTATTTTGGAAACTCCATACTTTTGTCGAGATGGGAGTAAAAGCAAGGAGAAAGAGCTCTTTGGAAATCTCATAGTGAAAGGTAAAAGAAGCAAAAGAAGGAAAATTTTAGAATCTTATAAAATAGACACAAAGATAAAATATCATAAGACACACCATTCACCACTTTGCCCCAACACTAAAAAGCTGTTTGCATTGTTACACTGACAGTAATGGGTGATATAGAACTAGGAATCTTGTAAACCTCCCAAATCATCATCCCTGGTCACTAACTGCAGAAATGCCAGCAGTCTTCACCTACACTAAGAGGAAAATATAGAATCAGAACAAAAACATTTCACTTGATAAAAATCATCTCTGAAAGGCAACCACAAACCAGAAGAATACTGTCATAAAACTCTATTGACCAAGTTAATTCTCAAATATATGACATTATGAAAAAAAAAAAAAGAGCCTTGAGTTACTTTTCTGAGAGCAGAAATGGAAAAGAAAAAAAAAAAAAGAAGAAATGAAATGAGTCTTTCAGGGAAGAAATACAAAAAAAAAAAAAAAAAAAGATTAATTTACAACTTGTCCAGTGAATAATAAATTAAAACAAGTGAAAAGGAGCAGGACAATGACTGAAAGAATGAAAACACATCATAAAAAAAAGACTAAAGAAAAAATCATTTCAAACTTGCAAGAACTCAAGGAATTCTGAGCAACTGCTGAGAAAATACACAGAAAATACTATCTGCATAGTATTTATAACATAAAGTAAAATGGCAGAGGTGAGACCAACTGTGTGAGACCAACTATGTCAGTTATATCAATAAATATGATGAACTTAATTCATTTATTAAAAGAAAAACTATTTACAATTTGTCTCAAAAAGCAAGATCCAACTACTTACTTTATACAAGGGGGCACATCTGAACCAAATCATTCAGAAATGCTAAATACAAAGGGATAAGCCGAAGTACGAGAAAGGAAGCAATGACAAAACTGATATTTCTGCCCAAAATGCATGACCTCAATATATTCACAAGGAAACATCAGATAAACTCAAATCAAGAAAGATTTTTTACCAAGTAATTGGCCTGTACTCTTCAAAATTAAAAAAAAAAAATAGACAAAGTATTGGAAAACAAAACCACCAGGAATTGTCCAGATTAAAAGAGACTAAACAGACTAGTAATTAAATTGAATGTGTGGTACTGGACTGGGCTCTGTACCAGACTTTTTTTTTTTTTTCTACAGAAAACATTATTGTTGTAATTGGCAAAATGTTAACAGAGCTTATAGATTAAAAATAACACTATATCAATGCCAGTTTCCTAATATTGATATTTTTACTGTGATTATGTAAGTACATGTCCTTGTTCTTAGGGAGTGCACACTGAGATATACATATAGGGTTAAAATGATATCATATCTGTAAGACTTACTGCCAAAAGTCTCTGAAAGATTATGATAATTTGTATCTCGGTGTGCGCATGTATGTGTGTATGTATGTGTCCAGGTAAAGTGTTCAAGGGTTCTTTGTACTAGGCTTGCAACATTCTATAGTCCTGAAATTATTCCAAAATTTAAAAACTACAAAAAAAAATGATTTTCAGAGGATGGACACACATTAATTAAGGCATTTGCAGCCATTGGAAGGATTTAAGAATATCTTCTGCAGGCTTTGCTGGGTTATAAATTTGATTGTTTTTAGGGGAATTCTGTTCAAGGACTTGTTCTGCCCTGATTATTGGGTTGTGACTGGCTACAAATGCCATCAAGTTCAAAGTAGTGTGATTTTTAGTGAAAGAATACACCCACAAATTTTATCTAAGTAATTTTTGCCTTTCTTGGAAAGAATCTTAGGTAAAGTAAAATTGAGAGTAAAAGCACAGAGCACAAGGGCCTCTTTGGACATAGACGCTTTGGAGGGTTTTCTGAGCTGCTGATGTTTTGATTTCCATGTGCGAAATGCAAGCTTTTTTTAAAAAAAAAAACTGAGATATCGTGGGGTTTTCAAAATTAACAAGTACATTTCTGTTGCATCATAGAACTCAATCTTAATGGTAAATTAAACAAAAGCAAAGATAATGGCCCTTGGAAGTAATAGTTTGTAAAACAATGGTTCTTAGGCAGCTTGCTCACTTTGTTAGCTAAGGATACTTTCTCCTTCATTGATATTGGAAAAACTGGAGGCATTATATGATAAATGTAATTATGTCTACAAGCCTCCAAATCCAACATGAGATAAGTTCAAGCTACATTAATAGTTACTTCCCACGCTTAGATTATGAGGGGAAAAAAGGAATGGGAAAAAAAGTAGATTGCATTTTATGGTTTTTTTGTTTTATTTGTCTTGAGCCAATAATCATCACATTTAAAATATTTAGCACTTTTAAAACATGTTGAGAATGATTTAACGATACAGAAAAGTACAGAGATGGTTTAATGCATATCCATGATTCAATCACCGAAACTACTAAGTATTAATCTCTAATTTTTGCTTCAGGTATTATTTGGATCCCAGAAGCCCCACGTCTCTCCTTTCTCCTAAAAATGACTATTGTTCTGAAGTTACTATGTTTTCTTCAAGTCCATGTTTATTACATAGGTTTACCCATAATAGTATTATATTTGGGGTATGTGGGTATTCAGATTTTTCTAAATTATACCATGTTTGTCATAGATTTTCACTAAATATTTGTTTGAGATCTCTTCAGTGACTATATTTAAATCTCATTTCATTTTAACTGCTATACAGTATTGTAATGTACCCCATTTCAGGTATTTATTTATTTAAATTACAATCAACATTGCAGTTAGCAGTTTGGTACATGCCCCTGGAAGTACATGTGTAAGAGTTTCTCTGCAATATAACTAAAAGCAGACTTGATGTGTTTACTAGATATTACCAGGGGTTCCTAATCTGTGCCTTATGTGTTCATATCCTTTGCCTACTTTCCAGGGGCTAAAGAGGTGGTTTAATTTATTTTTGTTATACTGACTGACTTAGAGGATTTTTATTCGTGTTCAGGATATTAAACCTCGGTTATAAATATATGTACAATTATATTTGTATATATAAATATTATTTCTATAGAGTTAAAAGTTTAAAGATTTATATAAAATAAGTCTTTTGCTTTATATAAATTTTGCATAAATTTCAGCCTCAGTTAAGTTTACATCTAGGTGTGTTGAGATTTTTAATTGCTATGGCATTGAATTTATAACTTAACTAGCCTAATATGAACATCTTGGACATTATGATTTTTCATCTAATATCACATATATATCTCTATCTTCATTCATTTGGGTCATTTTTCATATTTTTCCATAAGGAGCTGATTTTTTTTCATATCCTTTGTTAAAGTTATTCCTAATTACATTATATATTTACTGCTACTATGAATATTTTGCATTATATTTTTTATTACTGATGTATATGAATACTCTCACTTTTTTATCTGTAGGTGGAAATCCATAACTTATTCAAAATTCTCTTATTAGTACTAATCATTTATAGATGCTCTTTCACTTTCTGTGTAGATGATATTTTCTAAAAGTAATGTTTTGTTTGCTTTTAACTTTCCAATTACTATGACTCCTATTCCTTTTTCTTCTCTCATTACACCACTTAGGGCTTTTAGTACAATACTGACTTTACTGAGAATGTTCTTGGAGTTTTGTCAGTAGAATGGTTACTTTTTACTGCTATTAATTATGGATAAACTCATTTTATCAGTCAAAGGATTTGCTTCCTATGAATAAAGTCTGAATAGATCATTTTATAACAAATGAGTGGTGGATTTTATCAGGAGTTTTTTTTTTTTTTTTTTTTTTTTTTTTTATGCAACCTGTCAGCTATACTGGAGTGAACATTGTATTTTGCTTCATTTTTATTTCTTTTGCTGCTAGATTTTTTTTAAAGAAGTATTTGCCCCAGTTTCTATAGGAAGCACTTCAGAGGGATAAGCTAATAGAGAATCCAAAAGTGAACAAGAAGTTAACAAAAAGAATCCTAACCCTTTAGGTCCTATACATGGAGCCCAACCTACCTATATTCTTCTTCTTAGGAGAACTGATAAGAATTATTAACCTTAAATCTAGTTTTAGTACTAGTTATCTATCATTACATCCCAAAGCTAAAGGGTAGTAGACTTCAATACCCACGGCTGGTAACATTCAGCAAACAGGAAGTCCACTGACAAGGAACAAGAATATCAATGCAATGCCATTGTGAAATTCCAGACTTAAGACCACGTTTTAAAAACTTGGGTTATCGGGGATCCCTGGGTGGCGCAGCGGTTTGGCGCCTGCCTTTGGCCCAGGGCGCGATCCTGGAGACCCGGGATCGAACCCCACGTCGGGCTCCCGGTGCATGGAGCCTGCTTCTCCCTCTGCCTATGTCTCTGCCTCTCTCTCTCTCTCTCTGTGACTATCATAAATAAATAAAAATTTAAAAAAAAAATTAAAAAAAAAAAACTTGGGTTATCTTTTCTTTTTCAAGATATTTTCTCATATTCATTACATACTGAAGTAGAATAATTAATGGCCTAAGTAATGGAGAAAGAAGATCAGTATCCTTCCCTGAGTCTGATTAAGGCATAGACTCCAGGACAACTATAGTTCTGATAGCAGACACAGTATTTGACATTTCTGAGAACTCAGTATCCTCATCTTCCTCATCTTTAAAAAATAAAGTAATGCATGAAAGGCCCTTGGCAGTGCCTGGCATATAATAAGCAACAGTGATTGTTCATGATGATTGCTATTACAGAGAGGAAAAGAATCCCTTTTCCCCCCTTAGCCCTACAAACGCAGAGGTTTGAAATACAATGTAATTTTTTTTTTTTTTGGTCATAGCTATTGACTGACTTTTCTTCAAACAGAATTAAATTCCAGTTGGCCCTGAAATTTCCAGATGTTGGAAAATCTTTAATAACTCTCTTATGTAAGTACAAAATGAAAATGTCAGCTGGAGGCAAAGAGAGCAAGGAGGTAAAGGTAAAGCAGAAAAATTTAAGAGCAATCTGATACTGTCCCTAGCTGTGACAAGTTAGCTGTAACAATAAAATGATAGTGAAAGAGAAATGGAATGATCCCTGATGCCTGGCCATTTCATTTCGGTTCAAGACCATAACTCAGTGATTATGCTGTATTTAAAACACTGCTGAGGTCTGGAAGGTTGCTGTCTTGGGAGAAAAGCATCATTGGAGGTTGGTAAAATACAGACCACAACTGAAAATTATCAAGTTGTTTGGCTCAAGGGGTAGTGATTGGGTGAAGAGATGTAGAAAATTGCTACATAGACCGCTGAAAGTATAATTATGACTGGGTTCTTGAAAATAAATTAACCAGATGGATGGAAATTTCTTCCTGTGGGATAACATCAAGGGAAGTGGGGTAAGCTCTAGGAAGAGAAAGAAAATGAAGGGGTGTTTTGAATGCAGAAGTTTCAAGCACAGTTAAACTTGCCATCATGGAGGACTAGAACCCTTCCGGATACTTGCTTCATCCTCATGTCCTTTGGGAGACAACACCTGCAAAGAGTCTGATGCTTCTCAGAGACCTTTAGCAGAATGGCCTTCCCACTGCCCACAGTGATATCCTCCACAAGTGCCCTTGCATCCATTGGCTTTTCTGCTTTTCTTTTCCCTCTCATTACACATCCTCACTTCCTTGACCTGGCCTCCGAAGACACTCCATATAACCGATTCTTTGTCTCAGATTCTATTTACAAGGCAACTAAGCTGAGGCACATTCTAGGGTTTAAAGATATTTTTTAGAATGAAAGAATAAATGATGAATAAACAAATGAGGTAGCCAATGAAATGGAGAGTTTTGTACTTGGCACTGCTAGGGTTTATGACGCTTCATATTCTGTTATGTTTTGCTGATTCCAGTGAAGAGAATGGATGCTGGCAACCTACAATCTATTTAATGGCTCTACTACAGAAATTAGGCTTCTGGTTGCTCCCCCCACCCCTTTCTTTTCCTGCCTCATGGAGAGGCCCAGTGTGTCTAAGTAAACTTCCTGAGGCTCCTATTTCCTAAACTCAAAGCAGTTTGTTTCCCATAGGGATTGAGAATTGAAGCCCCAGGATATGACCGAATTAGCCTTGAGCTGACAATAGCAGACCAAAGTTACATTTTTCACAGCTTGATGAGAGGAGTTTGCAGCTAAGAAGGGCAGCATTATTACATCCGACTTCCAGGAGAGCAGCTGGGATATTATTCTCAAGCCTGCCCACCACCGAGAATCTGCTCTAGTTGACAGCAAATTTCTCTAGTCCAACCCAGATTGGCCTCACCTGAATGCTTTTCTCATGCCAGGGCCCTCAGCTCCCCAGCTGTCTCCTGTTGCTACCTGAGGTTCTCTCTCTCTCCTGCCCTTTCACTCTGCTGTGGTCCTTGAAATCTGCCTCCAAACTTAGGTTTTCTTAATTTCCTATTTCCTCTCAAAAGTGGTCAAAGGGCCCTTGGGTTTGTTGAGAATCAGGAAGATGCATTTATATGTTATCAAAAAGGGCAGCTTTTTGTAAACTCCTATTTTCCCTTGGCCTGTAAACCACAGTATCAGAAATGCAGAGGGCTTGCTTGATGAATATGCAGATGCCAAGGACCTACCCTAGAACTACTCAAACGGAGTGGGGACCCTGCATCAGCATTTTTAACAAGCTCTTCATGTGCTTTTATAAGCACATTCAGGTTTGAGAAACACTTTAATCTGTTCCCTTCTACAATCTTTCTAAAATGTTCTCCTCTTTTGTCAATGAGAAGGTGAAAAGGACTCACTGAAAGGTCTATTTCTCCCAGCTTTTGAGCAAAGCCAGAACCAAAGCAGATTTGCTATGCCATTTTCCTCATTAAATGCAAGGTCAAGGAGATAATCACTCATTTACTTTCCCTGGTAGGTGACCGAAAAGACGTTCTTGTGGCACATTCTGTTGCAGTTGGTTTGTCATTTACTTTTTCCTCTCTCAGGAGGGAAACCCATCTGAAGAAGGCGGCAAAGGCAAAAAATCTGCATTCTATTCAGAGCCTACTCTAAGTAGAAGGGAGCTCTACGCTAGCTCAGCAATTCTTAACACAACTTCTGCACTAGAATTACCTGGAGAGCTTCAAAAATACCAATGCCCAGGCCCTCCTCTCTAGAAATTCTGATTCAACTGGTTTGGGGTAGTACCTGTCTATTTTAAAATCTACCTTGTGAGCTTCTACGTAAACTAGATAACTACTGTGCAGTTACTATCTGCTTGGGCTTGGGCATTATTGTGTTTGGGGGGCACAGATGTTTTTAGTGGAGAAAATGGGGATGAATATGCCAAGTTGAAGGAACTGTAAGCAATGATGTGGAGCCATGGACATATGGGGAGGCCTAGAGGGCAAGTATATTCAAATTGACTCACGATCATCACCAGAAGCCAATGTACATGGATATATGGATACAGGTATATATATCCATTTCTGATGAAAGGCCTTCACTAAGATAAAACTTTAACTTTCATAAGTGACCTTCGAAAATTATTTCTGAACTTATGCAAAATGGCAAGGAGTATGTAACCTACTAAATTATATAGTCACGAGCATTATGACAAATTTCCGTTTTGAGTATCGAGTATGAATATTTATCTCCTAATACAATTTAATTTTTCCTTTAGACAAAAGGTCTATATGGTCCATGATATTGTATTTTAGATTTTGGCTACTAGGAAACTCAGTGTTAATTTTAGTGCTGAGTTACAGAAGTTCACACCAGACTCCAGATAAAATTTTCTTCTCCACGCTTTGTATTATTTTCAATATTTCTTTTTAATCTGTATTTGGATTAACTGAATTAATATATACTTTAGCACTGCAATGTGTCTATTCCTTTTTGGAAGTAAACAAATATAAGCTTTATCCCCATCCACCTTTCACCCACATATACCCAAACTACAAGATATTACAGGCTCTGGCTCCTGCCGGCTCTGACCTCATTCTTTGTCACTTTGCCTTTTGTGCCCTCTACTTTTTCAGTTCCCAACGTGCCAAATCCTATTTCATTTGCTTTCCTTCTGCTTGGATTTTTCCCTTCAGCTAGGATAGTGTCACACAATGCTTTTCCTATTATGGGACACACAGAAAATGGTAACATTTACCCAACATGCTGGAGTAGAGAGAAAGGTATGGAATGCTAGAGGCTACTGCTCAAGGGCTTTGCTGCCCCAGGCTCTGTCCAAAGGCTGAGATAATCAACATGCTATTGTGACACATCACCAGTGAGATCTTGGAGTGGCTGTCTCCTTTACATTATTTGGGTGCCATTTTAAATGTCACCTCCTGAAGGAAGTCTTACCTCATCAGTGGCACAAGAGTAGGACCCTCCACCCACTCTATCATATTACTCAGTTTTATCTTCCTCATAGCACTATCAGCACCTGAAATTATCTCATCTATCTGTCTGTCTTATCTATTTACCTGTTGTACTTTGTCTCTACGAAGTCCTTGAGTGCAGGTATACTTGCATGCCTTGTTCATCACCATGTACCAAGAGCCTAGGGAAAAATGTAAGTACCTAACAGATTGATGGAAAACTAAATGACTGGGCCAGGATATTCTCCACTCCTGATGAGGCTTCCCCTAGAGTAGCTCGGGAGCATGCTTCCCTGAATGAGTTAAGGCAGGGATTCTCTCTTTCCCATGGTCTTAGTGGATGGCATATTGCCTGGCTCAGAGTAGACGGACAGTAAGTGCTTGTTGTATAAATGAATGACGAGAAGAAGGAAGGAAGGGGGAAGGAAGAAAAGAGGAAAGGAAAGAAAAGATTATTGAACATAAGCTTTGGTCTGTTTCAAGTCCTTTGGATATTTTCAACTGGAGTGGGCTGTAGGTTAGTCTGAAAGCTGTATACTAATGTTGCATGTCTTCTGACTGATGCAGTCAGGCCAATATATGGCATCCATTATATGACATAGGGCAAATCACTTATTAAGTCATGAAGACCTTCAGTTTCCTTTTCTGCAAATTGATTAAGTTTGGGTTAGAAGAGTTTGCAGTCTCTTATCATTTTATATCCACTGACAAAAAGTCAAATAGGAGATGCTGAGGAAGTTATCAAGCCGATAATTCAGGTACGAGTCAGGGTCCTCCAAGGGGCATCAGAGGCCACTTTTTAAAAACATCATCCCTAAGAATAAGCCAGGCAGCCCTGAGGGCATGTTTTCTGGAGGACTGAACTTTTTACCTAAGATCTGTATTGTCCTCTCTCTCTGCCTGCTGAATGCTGAGCAGCACCTTCTCATTAGGTGGTGACCCTTCACGAATGATCAACAATAGTTACTAAACAGGTCCCGGTGTGTAGGAAGTAGTTTTCCAGGGTAGCAAATTCTATTTCCTCATTGTACTAGAGTGTTAAGAAACAAAGAGGCAAAAGGCCTTTCCAGGCTTCCATTTATCTATCTGAATAATTGAACAGACGTATACCCTTGTCAAGATCAAATGAAACAGTGCACAGAAAGGGCCTAGCATAGTATCACACATGTAAGAGAAGATTGTGCTGGCTACCGCTTTTAGTACATTATGCCAGTTATGAACTAGAAGCCAAAATATTTAATCCCAAATACTGGCATTTGATTTCATTTCTTTCTACTGAAGACAGAGCAGTTGGCTATGAAGTCCAGAGAAAGAGATCCAGAACTGCACATGATGACAGTCATCTTCAAATTGAGTGCCTCAGTATATTAATAAGCCCAGCTGTGTTTCCCAAACAATTTGGAAAAGCTGCAAAATCCAAAAATAAACCAAAACATGAGATACTCAGTCTGGAAGCAAATTTCAATTTTAGATTTCTTATAGAAAAAGATTGATATTATTTTGTTTGACATTAAACCTACATCAACACTGCATTTAGTGACAATCAGATACTATGGTGCACTTATCTCCTCTTCTATGTAACAGGAGCAGATATTTTGAACATTTGCATCTTTAATGAATCATTGTCTTGTCTGTTTTTGTTTTGTTTCCCATTAAGATATGCACCTAACATAAATGGCTTCCATTCACATTAAAAATCATGGAAAGGCATAGTTCATACTTAAAAATTCTATTTACTTATTTTTAGTTTTCAAGATGCAATTGGACATTAAGAATAAAATAATCTTAGAAGACAGATAATTCATTATAAAAATGGCTAAACTGCCAACAATGAGCTTTAGACAAATTTTTGAAATATTAGTTCTTAGATAATTTCAAGTAAGAAAATGCCTTTAATAAAACATTAATAGGAGATGCCTGGCTGGCTTGGGTGGTAGAGGATGTAACACTTGATCTCAGGGTTGTGAGTTCAAGCCCCATATTGGGAGTGGGGTCTATTTAAATAAATAAATAAATAAATAAATAAATAAATAAATAACATTAACAGCGATTTTTTTACTAATTTTAGTTCAAAGAATGTATTCCTGTTGAATTTTTAAGTCATTGATTATAGCTTAAATAATGATTTAGTATGCATTCTCTATATTTATTTCAAATTAAATAAGTTAATGTGTATGTAACTTTTAAAGTATAAGACAAAACTTTTATTTAATATTTATGCTGATGAATGAACATTTCTTTTTGGAGAATAAATAGACTTTGCACAAATGGAAAAGATGAAGAAAGCCCAATACAGAAATTTTTTTGAAAGACTAAGTTTTTTTTTTTTTTAACTAACATTTATCAAACACTTCTGATATAAAGGAATCTGCTAAATTCTTCTGTTATGTTTTCTCATTTAATCCTGATGTAACCTAATATGGTGGACATTTTCTTTTCTTCTGCTTCTGGGAAATCTTGAAGATTCTGTATTCTAAACTTTCTCCCACTGCAACATACCAAGGAATCATGGACAAGTTGCAACTAACAGGCAGAGCTGAGCTGTTGATAAATTAAGGAATTTCGTGAGTGTCCTCAAAATGTTGGGAACAAATACTAGTGTAATAAGCCAGAAAGGAACTTACAGATACCTTGGAGACATCTGCTGATCACGGGTACATAAATCGTGAAGTTTTAATGTCTTTTCGGTGAATCAGAACAAATCCTAAGGCATATAGAAGATGGCAGTGTTGGCAGGTGGGGTTGGGTTGGAATGGAGGCATTGACATAAAGCTAGAACCCTCAAAGAACTTCAGGAAAAACAACATGCATCTTTGGCTTGAATCCTATATAGGGATAAAGACACCTCTGATAAATATCTAGTCATAGATGATGCCCTCACATAGGTTAGTAGTACACTGTGGTAAGTAACAAAAGGAAAAACAAATCATCCTGGAAGAAAGTCCATTGAACCAAGATTTTCAGGATTCCCATACACAGAGACTGACCAATTATAAATTCAGAATATAAAATCACCAAACACAACAGCAATGAAGCTATGATAAGTGAAAACTAGCAGGAAAAATAATTAGGGACTCAGACATGGTAATAATCCAAGACAGAATGTAAATGAACATGCTTGAAGTGTTAACAGAAATGGCATAATCATAAAGTTGAGCAAGAAACAAGTATTGATTAAATAACTGGTTATATTTGAAAAATAAAACCAACCTTCTCAAAGCAAATTATATAGTTGCAATTGGAAGCTTAAAGGATTGGTTAAATGGCAGATGAAACACACTGACGAAAGAATTAATAGACTAGAAGATAGACATGAAATAATTAACCAGAATGCAGTACAGGAAGAAAAATTAAATATAAGACCAAACAATTAAGAGACAGGGGAGATAAAGAGAAGGTTCTCCTCTTCATATATTTAGAATCTCGGAAAAAGAATGAATAAAGGAAAGGCAAAATTTGTTGAATTAATGGTGAATGAAGGAAGCATAATTTTCCAGAGTTAATGGAAGTTATGAATGCTCAGTTTTATTTTTTTTTATTTTTATTTTTTTAAAGATTTTATTTATTCATGATAGTCACACAGAGAGAGACAGAGAGGCAGAGACACAGGCAGAGGGAGAAGCAGGCTCCATGCACCGGGAGCCCGACATGGGATTCGATCCTGGGTCTCCAGGATTGCACCCTGGGCCAAAGGCAGGCGCCAAACCGCTGTGCCACCCAGGGATCCCAATGCTCAGTTTTAAAAATCAAAATAAATCCCAGGAAAACTGGAAAAAAATTCACAGCTACACATATTGAGGTCAACTTGCAGAATACAATAAAAACTAAAAACCAGAGGTCTTAAATGCAGCCAGAGAGAAAAGGAAGTTTGCTTGTACACAAATGACAACTGACAATAGATTTCTCATCAATTGCAACAACACAAGGCAAAGAATATGCCAATAATATCTCCCAGTTCTGAGAAGCACAAAGCTGTCAACCTATAATTGTGTATTTAGTTAAATGAGGGTGAAATAAAATCATTTCAGTCGATTAAAAGCTAGGAGAGCTTGCTGCTAACAGGTCTTTATATAAAAAAAAATTATAAAGTATATTTTTAAGGCTGAAGAAAGATAATCCCAAAAAAAATATGTGAGATACCGGAAGGAATGACGATCAGGTAAATTGGTAACATACGGACAAACATAAGGAAATGCTGTATAGCACAATAGTCATGCCTAATTAAGGGAGAAACAATCAAAATCATTATGTAGGTAATTACCTTAAAACAATACCTCAGATGGGGACAATCTGTATTAAAGTATTTAAATGTACTTGTATGGTTTGAGAAGTACAGTTTAAGTTGTTTATCCACGTTAAAATGTGAAGGTAATGACTAGAATTTAGAACTAATACAATGAGGAAAAAAGCTAAATTTGAAACTCAGACAGTAGAATGGAAGCAGAGAAGAGACAGGATGAATAAAAAAAACATAACATGACATGGCTGAAATAATTTTTGATATAGGAATAGTCGCAGTAAAATTAAGACTAAAGTTTTATGCTAAAACACTATATTTTCAGATTTGGAAAGAAAATAACTGTAGTATTTTTACAAGGGCCTGCCTCACCTAAAACTTGAAGACACAAAAGTTGAAAGTTAATATATGGAGTGAGATATACCAGGCAAATAGTTGCAAAAAGGAACTGGTATAGGCAAGCTAGAACTTAAAGCAACAAACGGTATTAAGAATAAAGAAGATAAACTATTTACGTCAGTAGGAAGATATACTAATTATAACAAGTATGTACCTATTATTATGTCCTGATACTCTATAAAGCAAATATTAGGAGAACTACAAGGAGAAGTTGAGAAATCTGTCATTGTGAGAGGTTAATCCGATCCTGTTCTGTATTCCTACTAAGTTTGGTTTGCTCTACCAACTTCAACATTTATCAGAAGTTGACAGATCCATGCAAAACTTTATAAGGATACAAAATCTTCGAAAAATATAATTAACAAGCTTCATTGAAAAGATGTGAATAGAGCCACACATCACAATTAGACTGATATGTTTTCTCAATTATACATGTAATACTTAGGATAATTAATTGTATACTAGGCAATAAAAGCAATTTCAAATTTCAAAAGAACTAGTGTATTTTACTTCAGGTTCTCTGGCAACAATAAAATGAAGTTACAAACCAATAATAAAAGATAGCTAAGAATTACTTCATTTCAGTGACATTTATTTTTTAGTTTTTCTTAGGCAACTAGGATTCATGCTCAGCGTGGGGCCCAATGTGGGGACTGAACTCACGACCTGAGACCAAGACCCGAGCTGCTCTCAAGAGTCAGATGCTTTGACTGAGCCACTCAGGCACCCCATTTACTACTTTTAATTAAATTTTTATTTTAATTCCAGCATAGCTAACACACAGTGTGGCAGATTTCAGGTGTACAATATAGTGGTCCAACACAGGCTTGGTGCCCATCACGACACATGCCCTTCCTAATACCCATCACCTCTTTCACCCCCCTTCTCCCTCTCCCCTCTGGTAACCATTGTTTGTTCTCTATAGTTTCTTGATTTGTGTGTCTATGTGTGTGTGTGTTTCTCTCTGTCTTTTTTCCCCTTTGCTTTTTGTTTTGTTTCTTAAATTCCACATGAGTGAACTCGTATGGTATTTGTCTTTCTCTGATTGACTGATTTCCCCTAGCATTAGCATTATAGCTCTGTCCATATCAGTGCAAATGGCCAGATTTCATTGTTTGTTATGGCTGTTACGGCTGAGTAATAGTCCATTGTATACATACACCACATCTTCTTTATCAGTTCATCAATTGATGGACACTTGGGCTGCTTCCATATCTTGGCTGTTGTAAATAACGGTACTATCAACATTGGGCTGTATGTATCCTTTTGAATCAGCATTCTTGTATTCTTTGGGTAAATACCCAGTAGTGCAACTGCTGAATCATAGGTGAGTTCTATTCTTAACTTTTTGAGGAACCTCCATAATGTTTTCCACGGTGGCTGCACCAATTTGCATTCCCATCAACAGTATCCAAGGATTCCTTTTTCTCCACATCCTTAACAACATCTGCTGTTTCTTGGGTTGTTGAGTTTAGCCATTCTGACAGGTGTAAAGTGATACCTCATTGTGGTTTTAATTTGCAATTCCCCGATGGCAAGTGATGATGAGTATCTCTGCATGTGTCTGTTGACCATATGGACGTCTTCTTTGGAGAAGTATCTGTTCATGTCTTCTGTACAGTTTTAATCACATCGTTTGTTTTTTGGGTGTTGTGTTTTATAAGTTCTTTATAAATTTTCAATACTAACCCTTTATCAAATACATCATTTGCAAATATCTTCTCCCATTCTGTAGACTGCCTTTTAATTTTGTTGATTGCTTCCTTTGCCCTGTTGAGGCTTTTTATTTTGATGTAGTCCCAGTAGTTTATTTTTGCTTTTATTTCCCTTGTCTCAGGAGACATATCTAGAAAGAAGTTGGTATGGCTAATGTCAAAGAAGTTAATAGTTTCAGGCCCACGTTTAGGTCTTTAATCCATTTTGCATTTATTTTTGTGTATAATACAAGAAAGTCATCCAGTTTGATTCTTGTATATGTAGATGTTCACTTTTCCCAACACTATTTGTTGAAGAGACTTTTTCCCTTTGGATATTCTCTGTGCTTTGTTGAAGACTAATTGGCCATATAATTGTGGGTTTATTTATGTATTTTCTACTCTGTTCCATTGATCTACATGTCTATTTTTATGCCAATACCACACTGTTTTGATCACTACAGCTTTGTAATTAACTTGAAGCCCAGAACTGTGATGCCTCCAATTTTGCTTTGCTTTTTCAAGGTTGCTTTGGCTACTCAGGGTCTTTTGTGGTTCCGTACACATTTTAGGACTGTTTTTTCTAGTTCTGTGAACAATGTTGTTGCTTTTTGATAGGGATTATATTAAATCTGTAGACTGTTTTGGATAGTATAGACATTTTAACATTATTTTTTTTTCCCAATCCATGAGCATGGAATGTCTTTCCATTTCTTTATGTGGCCTTCAGTTTCTTTCATTACTTTTCAGAGTACAGATCTTCCATCTGTTTGATTAGATTTGCTCCTAAATATCTCATTAGTTTTGGTACAGTTGCAAATGAGATTTATGCCTTAATTTCTCTTTCTGCTGCTTCATTATTGGTGTATCAAGATGCAAACGATTTCTATACATTGATTGTGTATCCTGTACCTTATTGATTTCATTTATCAATTCTAGCAGGTTTTTTGTTGTTGTTGTTGTTGTTGTTGTTGTTTTGGTGGACTCTGGGTTTTCTATGTATAGCATCATGTCATCTGCAAATAGTGACAGTCTTACTTACTGTTACTGATTTGGATGGCTTTTATTTCCTTTTGTTGTCTGATGTCTGTGGCCAGGATTTCCAGTAGCATGTTGAATAAAAGTGGGGAGAGTGGACATCCTTGTCTTGTTCCTGTCCTTAGGGGAAAAGCTGTCAGTTTTTTTCCATTAAGGATGATGTCAGCTCTGGGTTTTTCATAGATGGCCTTTATGATGTTGAGGTATGTTCCCCCTAAAACTACTTTGTTGAGGGTAGACACTAGACTGTGGTGAATGATTTTTTTTAGACATGTGGTTGAATTTGGTTTGCTAGTACTTTTTGAAAATTTTTACATGTATGTTCATCGGGAGTATTGGTTTGTAGTTCTCTTTTTCATTGGTGTGTTTATTCGGTTTTGGTATCAGGGTAATGCTGGCCTCTTAGAATGAATTTGGAAGTTTGCTTTTCTTTTCTTTTCTTTGGAACAGTTTGAGAAGAATAGATATTAACTCTTCTTTAAATGTTAGTAAATGTCTTCTTAAATGTTTAGTAAAACTCATCTGTGAAGCTACGTGGTCCTGGACTTTTGTTTGTTGGGAGTTTTTTGATTATTAATTCAATGTTTTTGCTAGTTAGCAGACTGTTCAAAAATTTTTTTCTGTCTGTTTCAGTTTTGGAAGTTTATTTGTCCTGGACATTAATCCATTTCTTCTCGATTGTCCAATTCATTAGCATATTGCTTTTCATAATCTCTTATGATTGTTTGTATTTCTGTGGTGTTGGTTATTATTTCTCCTCTGTCATTTGTGATTTTATTTATTTGAGTCCTTTCTCTTTCTTGATAAGTCTAGTTAGAAGTTTATTAATTTTATTGAATTTTTTCAAAGAACCAGCTCCTGGCTTCATTGATTTATGCTATTGATTTTTAGTTTCTATATCATTCATATCTGCTCTAATCTTGATTATTCCCTTCCTTCTGCTGGTTTTATGTTTTGTTTGTTGTTCTTTATCTAGCTCCTTTAGATGTAAGGTTAGGTAGTTTATTTGAGATTTTTCTTGCTTCTTGGGGTAGGTCTGTATTGCTTTAAACTTCCCCCTTAGAACAACTTTTGCTGTGTCCCAGAGGTTTGGGACCATTGTGTTTTTATTGCCATTTGTTTCATGTATTTTTTTATTTCTTCTTTATTTCCTGGTTGAGCCATTCAATGTTTGGTAGCATGTTATTTAACCTCCACGAATTTGTGTTCTTTCTAGATTTTTTTCTTATGGCTGACTTCTAATTTTATAGCATTGTGGTCAGAAAACATGTATGGTATGATTTTGATCTTCTTCAACTTGTTGAGATTTGTTTTGTGGGCTAATAGGTGATCTATTCTGGAGAATGTTCCGTGTACACTTGAAAAGAAAGTATATTCTGCTGCTTTAGGATGGAATGTTATGAATATATCTCTTAGATCCATCTGGTCCAGTGTGTCATTCAAAGTCATTGTTTACTTGTTGATTTTCTGTTTAGATGATCGATCCATTGCTAAAAGTGGGGTGTTAAAGTGCCCTACTAATATTGTATTATTATAGATCAGTTCCTCTATGTTTGCTGTTAACTATTTTATGTATCTGGGTGCTCCAATGTTGGGTGCATAAGTATTTACAATTGTTATATCTTCATGTTGGATTGTCCCCTTTATTATTATATAGAGTCCTTCTCTGTCTCTTGTTACAGTCTTTGTTTTAAATTCTGTCTTATCCGATATAAGAATTGCTCCTCCGGCTTTCTTTTGACATCCATTTGCATGGTAGATGTTTCTCCATCCCCTCACTTTTCAATCTGCAGGTATCTTTAGGTCTAAAATGAGTCTCCCGTAGGCAGCATATAGACAGGTCTTATTTTTCCTATCCATTCTATCACCCAATGTATTTTGATTAGAGCAGTTAGTCTATTTACATTCAAAGTAATTACTTGTTTTGTGGTTATTTTTGAAGATTTTCTCTAATCCTTTCTTGTCTTTCTCTCATGTTTTGCTGATTTTCTTTAGTGATGTATTTAGATTTTTCTGTCTTTATTCTTTGCATGTTTATTAGTGGTTTTTGATACATGGTTACCATTACGTTTGTATATAATATCTTCTGCACATAGCAGTCTATGTTAAGCTGATGGTTGTTTAAGTTTGAAAGCATTCTTTTTGCCTCTACTCCCCATGTTTTAAATATATGCTATTATATTTTATATCCTTTCTCTGCGTGTGAGTTTCTTGATTTGATTTTTTTACAGAAATATTCATTTTTAGTGCTTCTGTGTTTCCTACCTTAATATTGCCACTTTTGGTCTCTCCACTCAAAGAGTCTGCCTTAATATTAATTGTAGGGCTGGGGTTGTGGTCATTAACTCCTTTTGTTTCTGTTTGTCTGGGAAACTATCTCTCCTTCTAGTCTGAATGATAGCCTTGCTGTAAAGAGTATTTATAGCTGTAGATTTTTCCCATTCAGCACTTTGAATATATCATGCCACTACCTTCTGGTTTGCGAAATTTGTGTTGAAAAATCTCCTGCTAGCCTTATGGGTTTTCTTTCATAAGTTAATGACTCCTTTTGTCGAGTTGCTTTTAAGATTTTTTTCTTTATCACTATATTTTGCTAATTTAATTGTAATATGTCTTGATGTTGACCTGTTTTTATTGATTTTGATGGGAGTTCTCTGTGCTTCTTATATTTGGATATCTGTTTCCTTCCCTAGATTAGGAAAATTTTCAGCTATTATTTCTTCAAATAAATTTTCTACCCCATTTACTCTCTCTTCTTCTTCTGGGACTTGTATAACATGAATGTTATATGTTTGATGGAGTCACTGAGTTTCCTAAGCCTATTTTCATTTTGTGTAATTCTTTTTTCTCTCTTTTGTTCAACTGGCTACTTTCCATTACTGTCTTCTCGGTCACTAGTTTGTTCCTCTGCTTCTTCCATCCTGCTATTTATTCTATCAAGCACGTTTCTCATTTCATTTATTGAGCCTTTTATCTCTCCTCTGTTATTCCTTATCTCTGTGTTCAGGGTCTCATTCAGGTTTTTCATTCTTTTTTCAAGTCCACTGAGTATTCTTATGATCATTGCTTTAAATTCTCTATCAGGCATGTTACCTATATCTGTTTCGCTTAGATCTCTAGCCTTGTCTTTGTCCTATTCTTTCACACGGATGAATTTCTCTGGCTTCTCACTTTGTTGGCCTGTTTCCATGTATTAGGAAAGTCAACTATTTCTTTCTTCTGATCTTGAAAATAGTGACTTTATGAAGAGAGGTCCTGAGGTGCCCTGCAAACCTGGCCCTTCAGGAGTTTCCTATGTGTACTGCTCATGCCCCGCAATTGTGTCTGAAGTCACTTTTTCTCTCAGTGTAGTCCTCTGCACTGTCTCTCTGCCTCTTGTGGGTTGTTGTTACTCTCTGTGGTGTTAATGGGACCCAGGCAGTCCAGGTCTGAGAATGGTGTGCCTGTTGGGAAATTTGAGAATGAGGAGGCATGGCAGTGGTTGCAAAATTTGTGTTGGGCCACTAGTCCTATGCTGAGTCCCCTGAAATGCTATGGAAACTAGGGGCTGTGTGCTGGGATGCCCAAGAGCGCAAGGCTGGACATGCCATGCCATGATGGCTGGCCTGGCTGGACACGGTGTGCATTGGTGACTGGGGGCCCGTGGCTAGGAGCTGCAGCTGGGTGGGGCACATGACCGCAGCTGTGCTCCTGGTAGCTGACTGGAGTATGGGAGCCGCTTTAACAAAATTTGCCCTGAGCCCTAGATATATTGTCTGTGCAGCTCTGCCTCCTGCAGGTGGCTCTGTGTTCATGCTAGTGGTCGAGGAAGAAAATGGTGCCTCTCAGCTCCCTCATTTTCAACGTCCTCTAACATGCTCCAAAATCATATCTGTTCTCTGTTTGCCTTGGGCTTTGTGTAAAATGCCTTTTTTTTTTTTTTTTTTTTGGTTTGTTTTTTAATGTTGCCTCTCTGTGCAGGCTGCTGTCTTTTTAAGGGCAGCTTCCCAGCTATCACTCAGTCTCCTGGCTCGGGAAGTGCTGAATCAGTTGAATTGTAAAGCTCCAGGCTCTAAGTACCACAAGTTTAAAAAAAACTCATGAAATTCAGCCCCTCGAGGTTTAAAAGCCAAACAGATACAGGGATTAGCCTTCCCTGTGTGAGCTCCCTGGTGCAAGGGCTTTTTTCTCCACCCTCCCCATCAGACACCTCTCTGTCTCCTGTGGGCAGCCTCCCTCTGCCTTTCTGACCTTCCTAACCCTTCAGATGCAGCTTCTCCTCTGTATTTAGTTGTGGAGTTTGTTATGCCAGTCTTTAGATTACAGTCTGGTTTATTGACTTGGATGGAGATGGCATCTAGTTTTAAATGTGAGAAATAGGGCGAGCTCAGGGTCCTTCTACTCTGTCATCTTCCCAAGCTCCTCCCATTTAATTGGCATTTAAAAGAATGCTTCCAAATTGCCCAATTTTGAAATAATAATGGAAAACAGAAAATAACTAGAATTGAATAATGATAATAGCCTATGTCAAAATTTGTTAGATGTAGCTAATATGCAGTTTCAAAGAAAATATACATTTATAAATTCTGATGTTAAAAAACATTTCATATTTAATGAGCAAACTGCAAAACTTACCAGTTTGAAAAAACAAACAAACAAGCAACAGTATTCCCTAAGAAGACAAAGCATAAAAAAGATAAAAGCAGAAATAAAGCAAATAAAAAACAGTCAATAGAGAGGATCAACAAAGATAAAGATTGCATCTTTTTCAAAACCAGTAAAATAGAATAAATAACATTTGTTGATATTGATCAAGAATAAATTGGAAAAGTCTCACACAAATAACATTAAGGATGAAAGCAGGATATTCACTGCAGATAGGGAAAAGTTCATTGTTTTAAACAACTTGGTAAAAATAAAAACTTTTTTGTGATGAGAATTTAGGATTACTCTCTTAACTTTCCTACATATCATCTAACAATGTTAATAGTCATAGTGTGGTACATTACTTTCCTACTACTTATTTATTTTATAACTGGAAGTTTGTACATTTTATTTTATTTTGTTTTATTTTATTTTATTTTAGATTTTATCTAAATTCAAGTTAGTTAACATATAGTATATTATTAGTTTCAGAGGTAGAATTTAGTGATTTATCAGTTGCCTATAACACCCAGTGTTCATTTCATTAAGGGCACTACTTAATGCTCAGTACCTAGTTATCCCTACCCCCTACCCACCTTCCCTCTAGCGTCTTCAGTTTGTTCCCTAGGGTTAAGAGTCTTTTATGATTTGCCTCCCTCTCTGTTTTTATTTTATTTTTTCTCCTTCCCTTCCCCTATGTTCAACTGTCTTGTTTCTTAAATTCCAAATATGAGTTAAGTCATATGGTATTTGCCTTTCTCTGACTGACTTATTTTGCTTAGCATAATACCCTCTAGTTCCATCCACATTGTTGTAAATTGCAAGATCTCATTATTGTTGATGGCTGAGTAATATTCCATTGTATAAACATTTCTTTCAAGAAAACTATAACTTAACATTGATTCTAGAAGTATTAGAAAGACTGAATTGTCTTGTAGCCACTAAGGTGATTGCAACAGGAGTTAATCACATACTCATGAAGAAAAATCAGGCCTAAATGTTTTTACAGACAAGTTTTACCAAATAGTTTTACCAAACAGATAATGGAATTCTTATAAAAACTATTCTAAAAAGCACCAACTGAGGGAATACTGCATTTTTATGAGGTTGGTATAACTTTTGATATCGATGTCAGAATAGGATAGTATAAGAAGGGAAATTTGTAGACAAATCTCACTTGTGGACTTAGATGAAAAACCCAAAACAAAATATTAGTGACATAAGTCTAGAAATAAAACTGAAAATAGAACTCTTCAAGCTGCTTAGGTATACCTTTCAGAAATAAACATATGGTGTAGCATTAGAAAAATTGTCTCTAGTATCATGAATAAGTATGCTTTCTATTACCGCATTTCTGAAATATTAAACTGCAGTTCTAGACAGTTCATTAGGAAACCAAAAGCTAAGTGAAAAAAGCTTAGACAGAATGATACGTTGTAATGTTTCTAGATTCTTTAGTTGTAAACATAGGAAAGCAAAGAAAATCTATAGATAGTTTAAAATTAAGTCCGCCCAAAGTAAACTAATTTACAAAGTTAACCATATGCCTATAACAATCGAAAATATGATTTTAAAAATATACGATTCACAAAGCTACCACTTACACAAACATAACCACAATACCAACAAAATAAGGTACGTAGGGGGTAAAAATATGATATGCTGTTCATGCCATTAATGGAGAAAAATAAAAACTTTATTGAAAGGCAAGAAAGAGCTAAATAAATGGATAAGAAAATTCACATATAAGATTCAACATCATAAAGATGTCTGTTCTTTCCAAATTATCAGAATTCTAAGAAAATTCCA
This sequence comes from Canis lupus dingo, assembly GCF_003254725.2. Lineage (NCBI taxonomy): Eukaryota > Metazoa > Chordata > Mammalia > Carnivora > Canidae > Canis > Canis lupus. Next base: position 48,626,558 of record NC_064244.1, on the reverse strand, counting down.
CAATGACTTTGGGTAGACATATGGGGGTGGGATAGATGAGTTGATTCAAAGTTAATATGTAGCAATAAAGAGCCAAGTATAGCTAAGAAACTTTTAAGGAAGAATAATGAACAGATATTATATATTAAATTCATTTTAAAAACTAAGACACTGTAATTTTGAGACTAGAGATTGACAAATAGACCAACTAAAGAGAATAGTCTAGCAAACTTACCTGTATGTGAAAACATGATGTATGGTGGAGGAGACTCTGTAAAGCAGAGAAAGAAAGAATTGACCATTACACAAATGGTATTGAATAATTTTGAACTCTTACAGTAAAAATTGAAGCAGATTCCTACCTCACACAATATACTCAAAACCAAATTTCGGTGTGTTAATGAACTAAATATGAAACTGGAAAAAATTGTTGACTCATCTTTATGGCCTCAAGTAGGAAAAGATCTTTTTAAGCAAAACACAAAATGCACAGAACAACAACAAAAATACTCATTTATGTTAAATTAAAAAATATAAATTCATCAACAGGCACTTTTATATAAAAGTGAAAATCTGGGCCAAAGTTTGGGAGAAAATATCTTCAATAATATAAATGACATAAAATTAATATTCATAATAGATAATGGACTTATAAATCAGTAAGTTAAAAAAAAGACACCAAAGAACCCAGTTTAAAGGTAAGCAAAAATGATGATCCAATAAATCACAGCACAGACACCCGAAACAAGACTCAACCTCGATGAAGCAATGAAAACGTACACATTTTTAGGGGTTGTATTAGTTTCCTCAGGCTGCCATAATAAAGTGCCACCAACTGGGTGGCTTAAATCGACAGAAATGTATCGTCTCACAATTCCAGATGCTAGCTATCTGAAATGAAAGTGTCGGCATAAACTCCCTGTCTGCAGCAGAAACTCTCCAATGAGGAGATTTGTTTGTTTCTGATGATTGTCAATGGTCCTTGGTGTTACTTGGCTTATGGCAGCACAACTCCAATTTCTGTCTCTGTCTTCATATGGTGTTCTTCCCTGTGTGTCTATCTGTCTTTGTGGGTTCTCCTCTATTTGTGTCTTTGTCCAAATTTCCCTTATTTTATGAGTATCAGTGTTTTGATTAGGGCCCACCCTGATTGTGGATGACCTCACCTTAACTTGATTACCTCTGCAAAGATCCTATTTCTAAAAAAGGTCACAGTAACAGACACCAAGTCTTCTGTCCTTTTGGGTGACACAATTCAACCCACAATTTTATGCAATTTTATACAGCCAGATTGGAGAAGAATTAGGCTAAATGTACTAAAGTTGAATCCGGGTGTATCATAAAACCCAGTAATTCCATTTCTGGATACTCAGATCCTTGGTTCCCTAGGTACGGTCTGTGAATCAGCAAGATTAGTGTCACCCAGGAGCTTGGTAGAAATGCAGAGTCTTGGGCCGCATCCCAGACCTAAAATGTCATAATCTGCATTTCAGCAAGATCCCCATGTGATTTTTGCTTGAAAAGTGTTAATCTAGTTTACTTTAAGATAAAAAAAAAAGATATGCACATGAATGCTCATTGAAGTACTGTTTATAAAAGCAAATATTTACAGGAGGTTTAAAGATTCACTAGACAGAGAATGAATAAATAATTTGTGGCATTATTCATACAATTTAAACCTACACAATGAAAATAAATGAACTAGAGGTGCTTCTATCAATACAGATGAATTTCACAAAGATAATGTTGAGGAAAAAACAAAGTTGCAAAAGAATGTACAGAAAATAATACCATTTCTGTACTGCTTAGTGATGCGCGCAGATAATGAAGAAGCACGAAGTCATTCATGAGAGTGAGAAACACTCAATTCTAGAGCAGACAGGGACTTCAGTGGACTCGTACTATTCTGGTTCTTCAGATTTTCTTAATCGTATAAGTATTTACTGTAGTAATTTTTATACTATATTATTCTCTGTATTTTTGGTATATCTTATTTAATGCATAATAAAATGAAAAAAACTAAGGAAAAATTTAAGCCTGACAAATGGCAGAGTAGTCATTTGAATCCAAAACTGTGTCCCTGAGCCACTATTATCAACTAACATATTACTGTTTCAATAGATAAAATGGCCCAATTATAGATCAGTACTTTGTAATCACAATTGTTGCTTTTATATAAGGAGTATGTCTTAAAACAAGATTAAAATAATGCAACGAGGGGGATCCCTGGGTGGCTCAGCAGTTGAGCGCCTGCCTTCAGCCCAGGGCGTGATCCTGGACTCTCGGGATAGAGTCCCACATCGGGCTCCCTGTATGGAGCCTGCTTCTCCCTCTGCCTGTGTCTCTGCCTCTTTCTCTCTCTCTCTCTGTGTCTGTCATGAATAAATAAATAAAAATCTTTAAAAAATAATGCAATGAATATTGGCTTTAGTTTTATAACAAAAATGTTACTTGCCAAAGCCAATAAAAATGTTAGCATTTCCCACCTACTATTGTTAGATTAATACCGAAATTGAATTTTGTTTCAGATAATCATTAGACAGAATTTAATTTCCAACTATCCTTAGAAGAACAGAGAAATATTGAGCTAACACTCCAAACATTTTTCTCATCTCTACTATGTTCATATTCTTTCAGAAATGAGCCCTGAAAATATTCTCAGAAAGAAAGTAGCATTGAAGGATTGAGCTCAGGAAGTACATTTACTAACACCTGATGCTATAATTTCTTAATTACGTATAGCAAAAGTACTGACTTTGTTTTTTTATTTACCGTACATTTATACCTTATATTAGGGCTATAAATTTCAATCATTTATTTTATGCTTTTGAAAAAATGGTTAAGCTCCCAGATAAAGGGCAGACTCCCAATTCAACAGTGATTATTGAGCTTCTGTTGACATTTTTTCCCCTTTTAATAACTTCTTATTTAAGTCAGCAAGTTCTGGAATGCAAAAATCTCATCTTTATTCATTTATCTTATACTCAGAATCTCCTAAAGAACTGTAAGCTTACCAGATACTTTAAGGAGTAGGAAGAAATGTCACCTCCATGTCAAATTGTTTTCACGGTAAATTCTTACCTGAGAGGGCCTTCATTTGTTTTCAGGCTCTTGCTCTTTCACTAAGCCTACCTAATTCTCTTTCTCCATATTGCTCAGCAATTGTCAGAAGAGAGAGAATTAATATTTTTACTTTGCATCACTATTACTACCCAGGAAACAAGAGGGTTAATCAACTAGCCCAAGGTCACCCACCTAGTGAATACATGTTACATTTTTTTCACTCTCCATATGCTGTGGTTTTAGCCTGTGTTTTAAATGAACCAAGTCAATCTTGAGTGGTTCTCAGGAGTAGAGACTGAGATCCACTGTTTGTGTTTTAGTACTGAAAACCAAATGCAGTTCTGGGCCTCTAAGAGGTGTCTGACATGTACAAATAGCAGTGAAGGAATGATACCATTGGAGGAAGGAGGATGGTGAGGATTGACACATAAAAAAAGTATTCTCAGTTTTACAAAATGTTTTCTCTTGCATTTTGGTTGTATTTTTTATAGGTGACAAGTTAATTTTCAATGATAATCAGAAGACCATGTTTCCTAAGTTATTTAAGCAAACACCTCTCTTTGAAGTCTTTTGTTTGTTTGTTTTGTTTTGTTTTTCCCTCTAGTGAATTCCAGTAAAAATCCACAGTTCTGGAAGAACTATAATTGCTCTATCGCTTTACTACTTGATGACTGGGGAACATTAAATTCAGAATGGTGGCATTTTTATTTAAAAAAAAAATCAATCCTAGTTTCCACTTGAAAAAAAAATATAAGCTTTTTTAAATAAGAGCTTTTAGAAATCACGTTTGTAATCTAAGTGCATTTTCAACTCTTGACTATATAAGTTATTCCCTCAGTAATAGAAAAATCAGCCATGATTTAGGGATTATGGATAAACATATCAATTACTGAGAAGCCCCAACCATTACTAAGCCCTCAGTAATGACAGCACACTCAGACTTCACAGCAAATATCTTTTTTTAGTATATTATCAGCTTAATATCTTTTTATCTTATGTCCCTGGTCCAAGAACCACATTGAAATGCAGGGCTTGTATCAAATTTCCTGTGAAAATGTTAAAAATCTTTATCTCTCATAAACTATTTTAGAGAAATTTCACATGATGGATGGTGGATCATACTCCAGATCCATAACTGACAAGTTGCATCTAGTAAATTCAAACAAGAAATAAAAGCAGAATGACTGCAAATTTTGTTTTTAAATGATGTCATCAGTAACATCCGCTTTAAGGCTAGCTTTTCTTCAGGCTAATTTCTTGAAGAACAAAAGCCTAACTACCCAGACCTTTGGTTTGCACCATTTTCTTCTGGAATATCTGGGACTCTGTGTCTTTAAAGGTTAAATATAGAAGAAATGGCAAAGTGTGAACATGAAGAAATGCAATATCATTGTGCTGTTAGTATCTATCACGGTAGTAGTAGTTCAACGAAAGGTTATATAACTACTGGTCACTTGAAGGTTATGATAACATAATCAGTGCTGTATCTTTTTCATATTTCTATTTTCTTCCCAATGTTCATTAGAGTGCCTAAAAGTCTTGTTATGGATTTTAAGAAACGTAATGTTTGAAATATTATGTACATTATTCCTATGGAAGACCTGAGGTACTTAAGTTTATTTCAACCTATGAAAATGCTGCATTGTAGAATATTATAGCACAAAAGCAAATACCAGACCTCATCAATATAATTAATTCCAGATTTAAGTCATTTTAGCTTTCCTGAAAAGGAAAAAAATAAATTTGTCAGTTATTAAACTATTGGGGTCCAAGAGATGAATACATATTGCAGACTGACATGTTTACTGACATACATTTATATGCACGAAATTTAACATGATTCCTGTTCAAGGATGTCTTTGATATGTATATATTTTTAAAATTTAAATTCCTTTTATTTTTACTCTTCATTTATGTTATCAACTCTATTTCCAAAATTTCATCTTCGGAGAATCCAGATTTTAATTATTTTCCCATTATAATTTCTGGACCCACAACTATACTTCAATAAAGCTAGTTAGTTCTGTTTTTGTGAGGATATTTTATTTTATTTTATTTTGTTAGGATATTTTAAAAGGGGAATCAGTACCTTCACAAATCTTAAAAAAAGGCATCTTCAGAGTCTGTTGCCACTATTGCTGTGTATACTTATCTCTTTCTTTTCAATGCCATGAATCATTATAAATGTCAGGTTCATTATTGTGGCATGCTGAAATGATTGAGTGGGAACTGTGCCCAGCACTTCATTGTAAAACAATCCATCCCTAAACACATTGCCCTCTACTGTATGCATCAGCCCAATTAGATTTTCTTTGACACTTTGGTGATTGCTCTTTTGTTTGGTCTTGGAGAACTCAAAACCATAAAATTCAGCTCAGATTTGAACACAATATCATGACTATTGCTTTGCTACCTGAGGAGAATCTGTGTATGTCAAGTAGAGTCATGCCTACTCGTATTTGCTTGTAGGATTGCATTCTGCACTTTGCCTTCACTTTAGTCATCTAATCAGTACATATCAGTGAACTTTGCTGTGTTAAATGTTTTTTACTCTAGTAGATTAGGAGCCCCATTCTTTATCTATTCACATGGGATCAAATTTGCCTTTCCTGGTAAAAAGAAACAGCTTAGAACCAAATAGTAGTCTATTTTCTAGGTGGTCATCCCAATTTGCAAAATCCAAAACCATCCCTCCCCTCAATTGGTGAATGTGTGCAAACGTATGAGTTCCAAAGTGCAGCCTTTGTCAGCACAAAACCAACAACAGCCGACGATGTTTGCCTGGGTCTATTACTATCTCATTCCTAGACCTAACTTCCCAACAGCTGGTTCTGCGGACTTTCAAAGAGAGCTAGAGAATGGACAAGGCTTGATATACAATATTAAGAGCAAAAGAGGGCAATAAAAGAGATTTTTGAAGAAGAAATATGAAAGTCCATATTGCTTTTCTTTTAATAACCACATTTTTTTTTTTCTTTCACCAGGTTATGGGATTGCCTCAGTCAGGAGGACCTGCTTAACTCTGCAATTCCGAGGGTTTCTAGAGGCGCTCCAAAGCCTTTGCCGGAAGGTGGCGACATCCGCCCTTCTTGCCTAGAGCTGTCCCAGGTGCTGAAGCCGACATCCGCGCTTGAGGGAAACCGCGGGCCGCCGATCCGAGATTCCAAGTTCCCCTAGAGGTTTGCAGGCTCTGGCCAGACAAGCCAAAGGCCAGATCAAGTGCTCGACCTTGTTTACAGAACCCAGGCAAAAGACTCCCTTCCCTAAGTATACTCCGCCATGAAGCTACGAACCGTGGTAATGTTCATTGACATTAAAAACAGGTGATGGTAACGGAAAGGCGTGTGTTTATCTATGTGTGCAGAATGCATACGGAATTGAGTTTTTTCTTCACTCTGAGATGTATTTACCTGTCCGTTGATATGCCCTTTCCCTCCTAATTTCCCAAAGCAAATAAATAAATAAAGCCACAGGCAACATCCTCCCCCAAGAGAATCAGGCTGGACTGTCAGAGAATGAACGGGCTGGCAGGCTTCCTTAAAAAAAAGCTAAAAAAAACCACTTTGTCTTCTTTCCATCAGTTAACAATAATTTACAGACGACCCCGGGCCTGGCTACCTCCCCGTTCAGGCTCCGTGTGGCTCCTTTGCTCATCTCCCACTGCCACTCCGGTGCTGCTTACCCTGCTTCATAATTGGACAGAAATACGAAGCAACGGATAGTTAGGATTTTTTTTTTTTTCCCACCCTCTCGAGTTTGGCTGGATGAGAGGCGGAGTTACGTGTTGTGATATTGGTCTGACCGGCGGCAGATGCGGTGGAAGCGAGTTCTGAACCTCTGCCGACCGAAAGGGGCCAGAACCAGCGCGGAGCCAGAGGGAGGGGAGGGGAGGGGAGGGGGGGCGGGGAGGGCGGGGACCCAGAGGAACGAGGCACTCGGGGCTGGGGAAATGCTAGCAGGGGAGGGTTAGCGTGGGAGGGAGGGACACTGTCGGAGGAGCTGTCGGAGCCACACACGGAGGGATAAGGAAAGCGGAGTGAGAAGAAAGGAGGAAACTGAAAGATTCAGGAGCGAGAGGGCGGAAAGGGAGGAGAGAAGGCTCCGGAGAAAGAGAAGAGGCCGGAGGAGAGTGGGAAAGAGGAAGGGAGGGGAGCAGACACAGGGGAGTCGCCGACGGACCCTGCACGATGAGGCTTCTCCATTCCAGATACTTCTAAGATTGAGGACTGCTTGCTAGTGGGGAGACTCCGGCTCGGGCAGCCAGCCGGCCCAGTGGCAAAGTAAAATGAACAGTGAGACCCAGACGTGGCGGCCACCTCTCCGACATCCGGAGGTCCCGGAGCCATTCTCGGGCCAACTCCTTTCCCAGCTGGCGTCTCGGAGCCCGCCGGACCAAGGGAGCCCAGGGAGCGCCTGGAAGCTTCTCCCCGGAGATGCCCTCGCCTAAGCAGTAAGAACTTCTTGCTTGAGTCCCTGCATTGCCTCCACCTGCAACTCCCCCGGAGAGAGGGCTGGGAGACCCTCAAGGGGGAGGGGCGAGGGGGACCCGGACGCCGCTCTTTCTCCCCTCCCCCTCCCCCGCTCCCCCCGTCCCCCCCCGCCCCCCCGCCGGGCGCGCAGGCATGGAGGGGCTCAGCCCCCGACAGGGCAACAACACCACCTCGTCCGAGGGGCCCTTCGGGACGCTCGGCAACGCTACTGGCATCTCCGACGTGACCTTCAGCTACCAAGTGATCACCTCCCTGCTGCTGGGCACGCTCATTTTCTGCGCGGTGCTGGGCAATGCGTGCGTGGTGGCCGCCATCGCCCTGGAGCGCTCCCTGCAGAATGTGGCCAACTATCTCATCGGCTCGCTGGCCGTCACCGACCTCATGGTGTCGGTGCTGGTGCTGCCCATGGCCGCGCTGTACCAGGTGCTCAACAAATGGACGCTGGGACAGGTCACCTGTGACCTATTCATTGCCCTCGACGTGCTGTGCTGCACCTCGTCCATCCTGCACCTGTGCGCCATTGCGCTGGACAGGTACTGGGCCATCACGGACCCCATCGACTACGTGAACAAGAGGACGCCCCGGCGCGCCGCTGCGCTCATCTCGCTCACTTGGCTCATCGGCTTCCTCATCTCCATTCCGCCCATGCTGGGTTGGCGCACCCCCGAAGACCGCTCGGACCCCGACGCGTGCACCATCAGCAAGGACCACGGCTACACTATCTACTCCACCTTTGGCGCTTTCTACATCCCGCTGCTGCTCATGCTGGTCCTCTACGGGCGCATCTTCCGCGCCGCGCGCTTCCGCATCCGCAAAACAGTCAAGAAGGCGGAGAGGAAGGGAGCGGACGCCCGCTCCGGGGTGTCGCCAGCCCCGCAGCCCAGGAAGAGCGTGAACGGCGAGCCGGGGGGCAGAGAATGGAGGCAGGGTCCGGGGAGCCAGGCTGGGGGGCCTCTGTGCACCAACGGCGCGGTGAGGCGGGGCGACGACGGCGCCGCCCTGGAGGTGATTGAAGTGCACCGCGTGGGCAGCTCCAAAGAGCACCTGCCGCTGCCCTGCGAGGCTGGCGCCATCCCTTGCGCCCCCGCCTCCTTCGAGAAGAAGAATGAGCGCAACGCCGAGGCCAAGCGCAAGATGGCCCTGGCCCGGGAGAGGAAAACGGTGAAGACGCTGGGCATCATCATGGGCACGTTCATCCTCTGCTGGCTGCCCTTCTTCATCGTGGCCCTGGTCCTGCCCTTCTGCGAGAGCAGCTGCCACATGCCCACCCTGCTGGGCGCCATAATCAACTGGCTGGGCTACTCCAACTCCCTGCTCAACCCCGTCATCTACGCCTACTTCAACAAGGACTTCCAGAACGCCTTTAAGAAGATCGTCAGGTGCAAGTTCTGCCGCCGACGGTGACGGCGGCGCGGTCGACGAGAAGGCCCGCCCGGTCCTCTCGGGCCCCGCAGCCTCCGGCGCGCACCCCTGGGACAGCTCGCGACTTCCCCGCGGCCTCCGGCCCTCCTCCCGCCTCCCCGCTCCCTCCTCCTCCTCCTCCTCCTCCTCCTCCTCCTCCTCCTCCTCCTCCACCCAATCCCCTGCTCCGAGGGAGCGCGCGGCGCGCAGGGGGCCCCCGAGCGGAGCGGCTGCAGGACCCGGGGAGCTCCACCTCGGCTCGGACCGCGGCCCCGGGACCCGTTCCGATCCCCCGCACTGGCCTCCTCCCACGCCTCTGCACCCCACATCTTTTCGGCGGGACTTGAAGCCTCAGCCGTTCAAGGCAAAAAAAAAAAAAAAAAAAAAAAAAAAAATCAACCTACATAGAAACATTAAACCGTACACGCAGCCGCCGCGCCCACTGAGGCCCCCACCTGCCCGCCGCGCTGCTAGAACTTGGGTTTAAGGTTCAGGAGTTTGCTTCACTCCCGACCCCCAGCCCTGCCCCGCCCTCCTCCCCGAGAAACTCACTTTCGTTGATTGATTGATTGATTGATTGATTGATTGATTGATTGATTTCGGTTGCATCCCTTCTTTCCTCGTCCCTTTCTGCCCTCCCTCGTCCCGGGCTTTGGTTTGCCAGCCGGGAAAGCCTGGAGGGTCCCTTTCCCCGGAGCGCGCGGCGTCCCCGGGACTCGCCGCCTGCGTAGACTTGCTCAGTAACTCTCCCGCGCCCCGCCCCGCCCCGCGCTCCGCTCCCTCGGGCTGCAAACGAGGGGCCCGGGGCGGTGCCTCGGGGTGGACTCGTCGGGCCCAGCGAGGCGGGGGGTGCGGGGCGAGGGCGCTCACCCAAGAGCCTGACGGCAGGTGGCAAGGCTGCAGCGGCCCTGGGCCCCGACGGGCTCCGCTTGCTCCCGCGGGCTGTGGCTCCCGGGGGGCCGAGGGGGCCGAGGGGGCCGGGTCAGCAGGGCTCGCTGCAGCCGCGGGAGTTGGATCCCGAGGGATGGGGCAGTGGGGGGGGGGGGACCCGGGAAGCCCAGGGAGTGGCGGGGGGCGGGCCGTGGCCCAGGGAGGCGACGCCGGGGCGCGCGGCCCGGGCTGCAGGTGGCGCTCGTCGTGGACCCCGGAAGGGCGCTTTCAGCCAAGGATGCAGACCCTTTCCTCCCGACTCCCCCCGCGTCCCGTCGATTGCAACAGTTGCGGGAAGCGCCTCTTCCCCCTGCGCGGGGTTCGCTCCCCGGGGTCGCTCCCCACGTCCAGCGCGCGTAGGTGCCAGGACTTTGCTTTCCAAACAGGAATCCCAGGCCTCCAACCCAACGCGTCCCCATAGGTGTAGCACTGCCTGGGACCTCATGGGGCAGTCACTTTAAATAACGGGGCCCCAAAGACTAGCGAGGGGTGCTCTCGCTGGGGAGGCCCTGAGAAGCCTGTACAGGGTTGGGTTTGCTCCTTGGCCTGGGGTGAGCCACAGGTCCTGGACACACCGCTTTCTTGCCACTTGAAGATGTAGAGCACTCCAGGCTTCCTCCCCCCCCCCCCCAGCTCCTCTTTCAACCTTGCCACTTCTGCTGAGAAACCAGTTCTAATCCCTACTGCCCCCAGAAGGGAAGCTATTTTTGGTGCTCCGTTTGAATGTAAATCTCCAACCACAGGACTGGGATCAAGAGGTTTGTGAGTTAGATGTAGCCTCTAATTTTCTGACGACTAACGGTTGTGTTTTCCAGTAATTGCACAAAGGTATTGATTTTTACTCCCTTCTCCCTTCAACCGGACCTTCTGAACGATTGCGTCTGCTGGTTTGAGGACGGTGTTGCAGAAGTAGCCGATGGAAAGTTCACTGGCGTTTAGGATTAAGCAAGTGACAAGACAGCTTCATCACTGAAGCCATTTTTACTGTTTGTCAACAGAGCAAAGCCTCCATCTGGTATCCCTTTCTCGAACTGAAACTGAGAGTAAGCATCATATCCCGTTAAGACCGAGAAAGTCTAAGAACTCTGGACGCTCAGCGGATGGCTTGTTTTTGCATATGTAAGGCTGATAAGGGGCTAGGGTGAAAAGGTAGACGTCTTCAGCCCAAAAATTATTCATCTGCAAAGTCAATTTCTTTTTTTTTTCCTCACAAGAATTTCAGTACAGCTGTATGAAGAGAAAATGCACTTTTCTCTATGTCTTCCTTAATTTTAGAACACATTATATATATATAATAATTCAAGCTCAAAACTTGCTTATTCAAATTATGCCTTGGCCAGCAAGCTTTACATTTTGAAGTCTTGAGTCTTCCATTGATTTGTGTCTTTTACAGAACTGTATGGCAATGGTTTCTGGACATTTGTTTTTCCTGCTCTGGAGGACTTACATGGAAACGAGGAAGGAGCATCCAATTGGAGTATAATTGCCAAGGCAATAGAGAAATTTGGGCAATAAGTGCATAGCAGTCAACAGCCCCTAATGCTTTTTCTTTCTTTTAGTATTCGTATTAAGATAAAGTATATATGCATCAAAACCGGCCTTCACTTTTCTCTGTGACAATAAAGGACTTTATTAATGGTAATGCTACAATAAACTGATATCAGTAACACCTGCATCTCTATTTTAATCAGAATGACTATTTATTTATTTGTATTATTTCAAAATTGGAGTTCAAAAATACAACGATCAGGAGAAGATTCTACTATACAGATCAGGGATGTGACACTTGGGGAAATAAATTTAGTTTTTAGTGCTAAAGCTCATTCTAAATGAGTGATGTCTTTAAAAAAAAAAATCCTATCTCTGGAAAGAGAAGGTCACATCTCATCGTTTAACCATGAAACCATGAATTTTCCCTGACTGACACCTACAGTTAAGACTTAGACATCTGTCTAATTAATATGGACAGGGTGGAGGACATGCAGAAGAGAAATGCAGTCTCTGGTGAAGGCAACAAGGCCCCATCCAGTGCTCTTACAGCAGTGAACAATCTGACATCCCTCCTCTGTCTTGCCCACAACTTCCAGCTAGAAGAAAATAGCCTCCCCTGGTTTCAAATAAAGCAACTCACTGTTTTGGTGTTTGTCACTGAATTAAAAGTGGAGGAGCATTTTCCTTTCTGTCTGGATCTCATTTGATAGTGGGCTTCTAGATGGAAGATCTATTACTATATGGGTTTTTTTTTTTAAGATTTTATTTATTTATTCATGAGAGACACAGAGAGAGAGGCAGAGACACAGGCAGAGGGAGAAGCAGGCTCCTTGAGGGGAGCCTGATGCGGGGCTCGATCCCAGGACCCCAGGATCATGATGTAGGCTAAAGCCAGATGGTCAACAGCTGAGCAGTCCAGGTGTCCTGATCTATTGCTATGTTAAAATTAATTTTGATGCTCTCTTTTCCCCTACTGGAATCATCAGTGATGCTCTTGTTTCCCAGACTTTTTTTTTCTTTTAATTCAATTTGCCAGCATATAGTATATGTTTGTTAATTCCGCTGCTTTCTGGTATGAGAATGATGGCTGCAGCACATGGTGAGGCCAGGTACATGCCACAGGAAAACAGGGGTCAGGGGATACAAGGGCCAGAGAAGAGAGCACTGTGAAGCTGCATGAAGCCTTGTGCAGGTAATATATGTAAATACATGTTCTCCCCATGATGAAAAGTAAAAATAGGGCAATGGAGGAAGAAAAGCTGTCTAGAATTTCTCATCTGAAAACTGTTACATTAATGAGTCTCTGACCCTGAGTAAAATGATGTGTTTAGAATATTCGTCTTTTATTTTTTTTATTTATTTATTTTATTTTTTTGGAATATTCATCTTTTAGATTCTGGGTATCTCCCTTGGCTCTTGTTCTCTGCTCTGGCATCTATTCCTCCAAGGGGACAATGGCTTTCTGTTTTCTCTAGGCCTCCCTTGAGTCTCTAGGAACACTCCAATTGAGAAAGAAAACTGTTCTCATTCACTTCCAGTGTGACTAACAAGCCTGGATAACAAATTAACAGCCACCACACATCAGGCTCCATTAAATAATGTTGAAATATGGGCCTAAGAATATATTAAAAATTAATATAAGATACCTTGGTCGCCTTGAAGGCGTTTCCAAACTACCAGGCTATATAAGAACGAGCTCTGAAGGCTAAGCAAATGCTAATGGTAGACCATTAGTGTCATATGAACAGGACAAGTCACAAGAATTTGGCTCTGAAAGAATTCAGGGGACCGAGGTCGCTGTGAGTTAGGGGTGAGTAGGAAAGATTAGGGAGGGAAAGTTGCATAAAGCATCCAGGACTGAGCTGTGGGCACGTGGATGGGGTGGTGTGAAAACACAGACATTCTTTATGAGATGTCAAAGACAACCTGAACCCTTGTCAAGTGGGGGCCTGGGATGAAATCTGTGACTGGATTGCTGGATGCTGGGAGGCCTGGGTTGGTTGAGGAGGTAGAGATCCTGGAGAAAGATGCAGGTTCACGGCTTCCCGTGTGTTGTAGCAGCAGAGGCTGGGAAGTGAGAGCAAAGATGAATCTATCAAGTCAGAGAAATGGCAGTTGGGGTAACTAGATAAGAGGAAGAATGTTTCGACAGAGTAAGGGCACTGCATACACAGAACGAGAGAATCATGAAACTATTAAGTGTCGACAGAAGATTGATCAGGGGTAGGTACAAGACAATAATTCATATTTATGTGATGTTGAAGTTTTTGCCAAATGATTTTCACACAATATACCATTGAACTTTGGGGTAGCAGATCCCTTCAGAAATGCCAAATAGACCACTTTAGCCAAAGAAGATGATTCCCATAGTAGTGGGCAAATATGGAACAAAGCACTCGAGATCGTATGCAGAATCATTATAATTCCAGGTTAAAAGGCTAGAGCTACAGTTTTAGTCAGCGTGGAGCACTGAGGATGAAGGCAGGAGCCTTCTGTTTGGAGCTAATCTCAATGACGTGGGTGGACCAACGAAGACCTGACTGAGGTCGCAGCGGAAGGAATGGAAAATGAGTTAGGCTCCAAAAAGTACATCAGAGCAAGAACTGGCAGGACCTGATCCTGGATGTGAGGAGGGAGGGAGTTGAAGATGCTGAGGAGGCTTTGTGCCCAAGAGATGAGGCCAATGATAGAAGAGGGGAAGTCAGGAGTTACTTCTTCCCTAGGTGTTAGCTTTTTTTTTTTTAGCTTTATCTGGACATATCAAACAGCTTTGTTCTCTGCTAAGAGAATTTCCAGCCCAGATGACAGGGGCCTGCTGGGAAAGGTATTGATACATGTCACAGCGTTTGGACAGTTGGTCATTTGGGAGAGTACGTGAGGAATGATCCTCAGAGAACAATGCTTGGATCAATACCATGATTATTGATGCATTTTTCTGGTCTTTTAGTGGAATATGTTGTTTTCTTGGAGAGGCCACAATTCTGAGGTGCTCTACAGCAGCCTTTCCAGAAGGGTAACCCAGGGCGCTTGGGTGGCTCAGTGGTTGAGCATCTGCCTTCAGCTCAGGTCGTGATCCCAGGGTCCTGGGATCAAGTCCCGCATTGGGCTCCCTGCAGGGAGCCTACTTCTCCCTCTGCCTCTCTCTCTCTCTCTGTCATGAATAAATAAAATTTTAAAGATATTAAAAAAAGGGTAACCCAAACAGACCATGAGGGGCAGTGTGTTAAGGATACATGGAGCCCAGAAGATTGAGTCTATCCAGTTGACCAAGTGAAGAGCAGAGCCATCCACTTTACTCTCCAAATCAAAAACCATAGCAGACCTGTTTGATTCTTAAACCAGAAAAAAAAAAAAACACACACACACACACACAACTTTTTTTTTTAGATCAAAACATTTATTCTTTTTGTTACAAAAACAAAAATCAATCCAAACAGGTAATGAAATAAACATTTTTTAAAGCATTCCATCCTGGGTTCTCTGTCCTAGAATTTAATAAACAGTTCAAGTTTAGATTGCTTCTGGATGCTATGAGGTCTCCATCTTATAAGCATGTTTCTCTAGTTCAGCTCGTAACTGATTGGAGAAGTCATCCTCTACATTGTCATCATCCCAATTATCCTCCCAGACACGTGCATCTTCATCTTCATCTAAACCAGATATTCTTAGAAAATCTAGACCCAGGAGGCTAGAATATGCAGTGACTTATTTCTATTTTCCATCTCACTGTGCTTTGTGGCAATGACAGGGATGGGGAGATGAGTGGGGTCCCCAGATACTTCAGTAACATATCCAGTCATTTCTACCATGCCGATCTCTAACATTGCTCAATTGTCCAGCTTCTAGGAAGTTCCTCAGGGCAGGATTTCCAGGAGATGTCTTGCATTGACAAGTGGTTGTTCTGTTGTGTCTCAGCTGGATTCAAGTTTGAAGAAAGCAAAGGAAACAGGCTGGCTGGGGGGAGGGACGGGGAAAGGAAGGAGTAGACCACAGGACTCACCTAACTTTCACAGGTTGTATAGCTGTGGAGATAGAGGAGGAAGTGTTTCGAGACTTGTCTATGGTCTTTGGATGAGAAGCATTTTATGAAATAGGGTATACTTCATAGTCTCTGGGAACAATTAGGCTGACACTGTGAGAACTAAGAGAGAAAGCAAATGGTGAATGTTGGTTGTAGCTTTAACAGTAGAGACGGAACTCCAATTGCAAATATTCATAAACAATGTGGTTTCTTGCAATCAGATGCTGCATTATAAGGATTTGCAATGGAAAAGGGGCAATTTATGGGACAGCCTCTGGCTCAGAAATAGTGGGCAGATGATTCGTTTGTTGGTTCAACTAATATTTCTGGACAACGTGTGGGCCAGGCACTGCTCTAGGTGTTTGGGATACAACAGTGAACAAAGCAGATGAAGTCCCTGTGGTAGATTATTTGTAGAAATGCCACAGTGACTGCCCTCCCTGTGTCCACTTTTTTGCAATGTGACTTTTTGTTTCTCCTACAAAAACATCCAGAGGTTTTCTCACCACTTGAATGTGGGTTGGCCTTGTGACTCGCTTTGACTAATTAAACAGGCCAGATCGATGTGACCATGCAACTCATGAGGCCTTGCAGTCTTCCACATGGTCCCTCAGAATCCGGCCCTGCCACCAGGTGAACAAGCCTGAACTCACTTGCTGGAGACCAAGAGATCACCTGGAGCAGAGAAGAGTCATCCTAGCTAAGGCCCTTATGGACAAGCCAGATCTCAAGTGACTCAGAAGCTGACTGCGCATGCAACAGTGAGCACGGCTAACACCAGAGGAACCTCCCACCTTCATTTATTACCAAATTGTCAAAGCACAGACTTGTGAACAAAATAGATGGTTGTTATTTTAAGGCACTAAATTTGGAAGGTAATTTGTCATGCTGAAAAAGCTAACTGATACAGTCTCATGCCTTAAGGAGTTTGCATTCCAGAGAAGGAGCGAGATTAACAACAAAACCACACACACACACACACACACACACACACACACACACACAATCAGATGGTGATCAGTATTATGAAAAAAATAATAAACTACAGTATAATCTCAGCAAGTGCTGAGATAGAGGGGAAGAGTGTTGCTATTTTTTTAGAATGTTCAAGCAAGGGCTCACTGATACGGTAATATTTGAATGGACACCTGAGAGAGTTAACAGAGGCCTGAGGTAGAGGTTGTGAAAATGAGCACTTGAACAAACACATCTTAAATCTGATACAATTTACTGTGGAAACTACAAGGGGTATATTTCCAACAAGAAATACCAGGAAATTGAAGATTTAGGGATTTGTGTGCTCAGATTTTAGAGTTTTCTCAGTTCTTGACAGCCAACTCATTTAAGTTGAAAGTATTCATATTTAGCTTCTTAGGGGCAAGGTCATGAGAAGCCCTGAATGGGGGTCTTACTAAGTCTCATATGGTGTTACAATCCCCAAACTGTCATAGTCTCTATGTAGTAAAAAAAAAAAAAAAAAAAAAAAAAAAAAAACAAAAAAAAAAAAACTGCCTTGGCAAGCCAAGCCCGTTTAACTTCCTACTACACTACCACTGACACCTTGCTGTGTTGTGTATTAGTTTTATTTTGAAAACAGATCTATTGTGATATAGTTCACATTCTTTTCATCCCATTAAAGTATACAGTTTGAAGGGTTTTAGTGCATTCATGGAGTTAGGCAGCCATCACTTCATCCATTTTAGAGTATTTTTATTACCCCCCATAATAAGTGCTGTATCCATTAACAGGTACTCCTTATTTCCCACTAAACCCAGAGCCCCAGACAACCACGAATCTACTTTTTGTCTCTGTATTTTTGCCCATTAAGAACATTTCATATGACATATAGTCTTTTGAAAAGGGCTTATTTTACTTAGCATGATGTTTTAAAGGTTATTCATGTTGTGGGGCACCTCGGTGGCTCAGCGGTTAAGTGTCTGCCTTCCGCTCAGGGTGTGATCCTGGAGTCCTGGGATCGAGTCCCACGTCGGGCTCCCTGTGTGGAGCCTGCTTCTCCCTCTGCCTGTGTCTCTGCCTCTCTCCCTGTGTTTCTCATGAATAAATAAATAAAACCTCAAAAAAAAAAAAAACAATCTTAAAAAAAGGTTATCCGTGTTGTATTAGGTATCAATACTTTATTTCTTTTTTTTTTTTTTGCCGAATAACATTTAATTTCATAGATCTACTATGTTTTATGTATTCATCCATTAACGAACATTTGGGTCGTTTGCACTTTTTGGCTATTGTGGAGAATGCTGCTATGAACATTTGTGTACAAATTTCTGCGTGGGCAATTGTTTTCATAATCTTGGATATAAGGCTAGGAATAGATTTGCTGAGTCACGTGCCAACCGTATATTTAACATTTTAAGGAATTTAAAGGAAGACGTTTTCCAACATGTCTGCACCTTTCTGCCTTTCTGTTTCCCACCAACTATGGGAAATGTCTCCTTGTCAGGACTTGTTATTATCTGTGTTTTCGATGATAGCCATCCTAGTGAGCTGCAGTGGGAGCTCATTGTGGTTTTATTTGCTTTTCTCTAATAAGCAATGATCATTGAGCATCTTTTCAAGTGCTTATGGGCCATTTGTATATTTTATCTAGAGAAGTAGCTATACAAATTCTTTTTTCACTTTTAAACTCAGGTGATCTTTTTTGTTATTGAGTTTTCAGTTTTTTTCTGTGTTCTGGATACTCGGCTCTTAGCAGAAGATGATTTGCATACTATTTTCTTCAGTTCTATTGCCTTTTCACTTTCTTTAGGTTATCATTTGCAACAAAAAAGTTTTTAAGTTTCGTGAAGTCCAGTTTATCTGTTTTTTTCTTTTGTTCCTTATGCTTTTTGTGTTGTGTCTATGAAGGTCACAAAGGTTTACTCAAGTATTTTTTAAGGCTTGCATACTGTTAGCTTTGACATTTAGATAGTTGATCCTTTTGAGTTGATTTTTGTGTGTGGTGTAAACAAGGTACTCAATTTCAGAGTTTGCACTTCACATATCATTTGTTGAAGAAACAACTATTTTTCCTCTTGGAATTATTTTTAGCACTCTTGATGAAGATCAATAATTGTCCATGAATGTAAGGGATTATTCCTGGACTCTGAATTCTCTTACACTGATCTATATGTGGATCCTTATGCCAGTATCATACAGTCTTGATTACTATAGATTCGTAGTAAGTTTTGAACTCAGAATATAAGGTTTTTTCAAGAATGTTTCAGTTATTGTGTCCCTTATATTTCCATATGAACTCTAAGATCCTCTTGTCAGTTTCAGAGGAAAAAGAAAAGGAAGCTGAGATTTTAATAGGGATTGCATTGGATATGTATGCAGATCAATAAGAGGAGTATCATAATCTGAACAATATTAAATCTTTGGATTCATGAACATGGAATATCTTTCCACTTATTTAAGTCTGTTTTAAGTTATTTTAAATTGTTAAAATTTAACTTTTTTGTTTAACTGATTGTTTAATTAATTTAATTGTTTAATTAATTTAATTAATTAATTACGATTTTCAGGTGCAAGCCTGCGTTCATTTCGTTGAATTCATTTCTAGGTATTTTCTTCTTTTTGATGCTATTGTAAATAAAATATTGCTTTCTTTTTAAACAATTTTTTTAAATCTTTAAAAAATTGAAGCATAGTAGATACACAATTTTGCATTAGTGTCCGGTGTGTAACGTAGTGATTCACCACAAGTGTAGCTACTATCTGTCACCGTACAATGCTATTACAATACCATTTACCATATTGGCTCTGCTGTACCTTTCATTCCTATGACTGATTTGTTCCATAACTGGAAGCTTATTTATTTCTCATTTAATTTCTTATTTATTTCTTCTCAAATTATTCATTATATAGAACATAGTAGATATTTGTATATTGATCTTTTATTCTGCAGTCTTGCTAACTTGTTTATTCTAAAATATTATTAGTGAAATGTGTTAGGATTTCCTGTATACAGCATTGTATCATCTGTAAATAGAAATAGTTTTACTTCTTTTCTCTCCCCAGTCTGTATGCCTTATTTCATTTTTTTTTTGGCCCAATTCCCTGGCTAGAACCTGCAGAACAAGATATCATGAAAATGGTGAGACCAGATAGCCTATCTTCTTTCTGGTCATGTGGGGAAAGCACCCGGACTTTCACTATTTCGTATGTTGTTCACTATGGGTTTTTCAGAGCTGCACTTTATCAGGTTGAGGAAATTCCTTATTTTCCTACTTTGGTGAGTGTTTTTATCATGAAACTGTGTGTTGGATTTTATCAAATGCTTTCTCTGGATCAACTGAGAGAATCATGTGTGTTTGTTTTTTTTTTTTTTTAATTCTATCAATATGGTGTATTACGTTAATTTATTTTCAGATGTAAAGCCAACCTTACATTCTTGGGATAAATCTCACTTAGTCACAGTGTATAATTCCTTTTATATGTTGTTAGATTGGGTTTGCTAGTATTTTTGAGGGTTTTATATCTATATTCATATGTAATATCACTCTATAGTTTTCTGTTTCTGTTATAGCTCTGTCCAGTTTTGATATTGGGAAAATACTGGACCTATCCATCATTTTTAAGTGATAATTAGACATACTGTGCACATATCACATTGCAAATGTGTAATGATAACCCGTTTATGAGCATGCACAGGCAGTTCAAGGTTTAGGAGGGATTAACTGTGTGTGGAGGTGTTTGAAACACCCTAATGCATTTCAGTTCCTGCAAAGGATCTGAGTGGGTCACCACAATTCTAGAAACAGCCCTAATAAGCATGTTAACATTGGTGTTCATACTCTCTACTTGGTTATAACAACATCTTATTATGGTTTAAAAAGGTATCAGAGTATGTTTGTGGTTGTATTTAAGGCCTTTTCTTCCTGAGTAGACAGCGAGACTACATTTTCCAAACTTTCTTCTTGTAGGGTGTGGCTATGAGGCTGGTGTCAGGCTAACATAAAACGTTCAGATTGATATCATCACTTTGGGGGTTGAACTGTAAAGACCTCCAGAATGACCTTCTTTTCTCACATGGTAGGTAAATGAAGAGGACTCCCTAGTTAGGGAAGAGGATGAGGCCACAGGTGTAAGGAGCCTGGATCTTTAGATAAGTCAGGTAACTGCCAGCTCCTCTTCATTTTGGGAGAGGTCACAAACTTGCTGAGGAGAGATGAACGTAGGCCAAGATGACACACCTTTAGTGTATATTTTGAACAGTACCTGGTAACCATCAGGAAGCCTTGTGCCCTCATTGGTGCCTCAGTTCAGAGATTTAGTTTCACTCTGGCTTTAGTTTTATGGAGTGTGTTTACAATAATGTCCCCTAGCCACATCTTTGGGTCTTTGGGAAAATTATTAAATAGACACAGTTGATTTTCAATGGCTTTTCCTTTCTTTGAGGCATCCCTTTTCTTTCATTATGCTTTCCCCATTAGGCTCTCAAAATTTGCACTACATGTCTCCCGAAGGAAATTTCCAACTTGCAAATTTTATTCCCCATTCTTTCAATTTTGGATCATGCCAAAGGTGGTGGAGGAAGAAGCCAGGCCAAGAGCGGCCAGAAAGTTGACTAAGTTGACTGTAATCATGAAATACAATGACAACTTTCCTTTTATCATCTGGACAAATGAAAGGGGGGATTTCTATACTCTGTCATATAGATATTACTACTTACTATGACATTATACAAAAAACAAAGGGACTATAGAGTGAACACCTTGTGATTTGGTGTATTACCTTGGGTATAGCATGTGCAAATTATCCCTAGGGGAATGAAAAAGCATCTGTACCATGCTTTTCCAGTAACAGTTTTCCAAGCTCGTGTGTTTATACATATGTCGATAACAATAAGATGACAAATGGTCAAGAAACTTTCCTATATTACCACATGAGATTATCTAAGAATTCTGTAGCACACTTAGATGGCTAATTGCAGTAGAATAGTTTAGATGAGTATGATGGAGGAAGGATGGAAACGCGAATAATTAATAGCAGAGAATTGTAAGGCAAGAGCTGAGAGGCCTGGGAGATGGACTGGGTGTGAAAACTGGTGTTGGAGAGGAACCTGCATTTGAAGATGGGAGAAGACTGGAAGAGACTAGAAATAGGGAAATAAGTAACAGAAGGTTCTATGTTGGGAGAGAAGAAATAGACCTTTGATAAATGTCCAGAATTCAATTTTTGTCTTTTTCTCTAAAGATTTAAACATTTTATTTACTTGGGGGGGGGGGGGGGAGGGAGGCAGACTCCACACTGAGCAGGGAGCCCAACAAGGGGCTTCATCCCAGGATCCTGAGATCATGACCTGAGTTAAAGGCAGATGCTTAACCAACTGAGCCACCCAGGTGCCCCTAATTTTAGTCTTAAAAAGAGAAAGATAGCAGCTCTGTGAAGAGAGGTTCGGGGACATAGAGAAGCCAGGCAGACATTGCATGAGGAACACTAGCTACCATGAAAGGGTGTGCTGTGGTGAGAACTAAAAGAGAGGTTGGATGACATACACATTTATTTTTCTTTTGGATAAAAGGAGGCCAAAGTATGTCTCTAGAGACTGGGAAATTGGAAGCAACAAAGAAGAAAGATAGAAAGCAGGAAAAACTGAAGATTCTGGTGAATGAGGGGGTCAGTGAAGGAGTAAAGTCTTAAAGAAGGCAAGAGGTTGGAGGGTTGAGCTCTGAGGTGGAGATATTCTGAGAGACAGGAGATGAAGGGACACTGTGTGAAGAGGTAAAGATATAATCCAGCTTTGAGGAGAAAGGAAGATATTATATGAGGGTCAACTTGTCAGTGGTTTCATTCAGAGTTACATGTCTAGCTGGTTGCCCCAGGTCAACAGTCAAAGTGAAAGTACACCTGTACTGGAGAATCTGCTACCCTGGAGCCAGCTGGAATTGCATGGAGTTGGAGGCCGCAAGTGGTACTTATTGAGAATGGCCCCAGAGTATGAGCTGATCTTTACTCTAGCATATATTTGACATCTTTCTTGGTCCGTCCTGGCCTGGCTGCTCCTTCATCACCTTTGACCTGATTTGAATTTAAGGGAATGGGAAATCAAAGCATACAGATATACTCTAGGGAGGGCAGTGGCTCTGATTTCCTCTACTTGACCATTGCCTCTTATGTAGAATCTTTCATTACTGAAACTTTGACAAACAGGAGAGAATTTGTGCCTGATGATTGATTGATTGATTGACTTTAATTCAAGAAGGAAGGTAACAAGTAATAAGAGTGAGGACAATGATTTCGGCAGGGTAAATAAAGGCTAGACTAGTTAACCCAACTAAAATTGCACTAGTGATTTATAACAGGGATTCTTAAACTGTCAGGCTGCTCTGAGTTATCGAGTTACCCACTGAGAGTAGACAGTCTGGCTTTGTACTAAACTAGATCCACAGAATGGCTGACTCCAAGATTATTTCATGGTTCTTCCCTAACTTTTCTGACTGCCACACCCTATTGCTCTAGCTTTATGTCTCTCATATATGCCCTTCCTATTTTTTTTTTAATTTCCCACATTCCAGTTTTAGATTTTAGTTCATACCTTTAGTTCATGGTGACCTGATTGTTCCAGCTTCCTAAACTGCCTTACATTCATTCCTTCTCACTCACTTCTTTTACTTAGTCCTGGGTATGGCTATTAAATTAATATCCCATGGCAAAAGATTCCCCATATTCAAGTGTACTTCTCACAATATAACCAATTCCTCCTAACCTCATGCTAAGGTTACACTAGATAATATCTGGAGGTACTTAGCAAAAGTTCCGTTATATAGTACCTACTTAACAAATGTTACTGGATTTCTACTCAAGGCAGGACATGTGATTGGTCGTTCGTTATTTTTGCACATAGAGAACAGGGAGAAAAATTGTAGCTAATATCAGATTTCATGCTCTTATTTTTTTAATTTCATGAAACAGAAGACAGTTAAGTAGAAGTCAGGCTTATCCAGCCATCTCTAATGACTTTTTCAAATGTGTGAAGGAGAAGTAAGAGGACACGTACACACTATCACTGTCCATAAAATAGAGCTTTTATTTAAAGGAATAAGATAATTAATAAAACTTAAGAATGAACCTGGTAACTGGTAAAATACTAGAAAATGTGGCATCGATCTGCTTTGCTTTTTGTCTTTGCTTTGCCTTTGCCTGACCTTGAAGTTCTCTTTCTCTCTCTCACCCTCTGCCTCCTTTGCTCCCTAATTTCGGCTCTTGCGGGGTTGGGAGCTTTTCTTTGCTTTCAATTCAGGATGGTGTTCACAGTGGACCCCACAGTTTCCACTCTTAAGCCTCTCCAGCAGAACCAGATGGCTGCTATACTTGACCTGCCAAAACAACAGTAATAAAAACCATAAAATGTGAGGAAATGATATTTTTTTTTCTTCCGTTACATTTCAGCTCTGACAGAGTGTCATCAAATAATGGGCACTTTAAGGGCCAACTGTGAAATTCAGAAAATGTTGAGTCTGGACTATTGTTCTCATTCTTCATTGTTAAATAATTAAGCCTTGATCACCTCAAACACACACACTTGATTGGTGTCGTCTGATGACATTACAATTTTTGCTTTAGCAATTTAGGAAAAAGATTAACTTCAAATTGACCTAATTATCTGTTTCTTATTTTGCATTTAAGCTTTATGATATGGTATCTGATCATATTCAACTATTTAATTGGTATGAATTTCTAATATTATGCTTTCACCTTGATACTTTTTGTTGTGTGGCTTTTCATGAAGCTTGTTTTAACATGTGTCTAACCTTCCTAACCATATTTTAAAAACATCTAATGTGCTAATAATGGGTGTGGCAGCAGCATCCTGATTTTCTTCATGAGCATTTACATATAATTTATTATTTGGCATACTTAAGTATGTCTTATAAAGTATGAAGTACTTTTAACAAAATAACTTTTATGCCCATATGTTTAAAATAGAATATAAGTCAGTGGTTCTCAGCTCGGGGTGATTTGCTTTGCCCCTCCTCTGTGACATTTAGCAATGTCTGGAGACACTCTTCATTATTGCTGCTGGAGGGATGCAACTGGCTTCTAGTAGGGAAAGACCAGAGAGGCTGCTAAACATCCAACAAAGCACAGAACAGCTCCCCACAAATATGGGGAAAATATGGCTTCAGATATCCATAGTGCCTAGATTGAGAAACCCTGATCTAGATGAATGGGTATGTGATCGTCTTTTCATGTTTCGGAAAGAAAACATTTTAAGGAACTTTTATGGCCAACAAAGAGGTAGGAAGAGTCCCAGATCAAAACTGCTATAAATTCTACCTTGTTTTTGTAAGTGCTCGTTAACTTTTCTAGGAGCTTTAACACTTAGAATATCATATAAATCTTATTCCATCCCTGGGATGTAGAAATGAAAGAGTTTCCAAATAAATATGCCTTTTTATAGTTGCAAACAGACACGGGGAATTTAAGTGATTATCTTAAGTTTACATGACTGCTTAGTGATTCCAGTTCCCTGTCCACAGAATGTGGAAGCCTCTGACACAGAAATCTATCTACCAGTCTGATGGTAGGAGTGGAATTAAGAGGCAGATTTTTGAGAATCTGAGATTTTTGAGACTTTTTTCCCAGGAGGAAAACAGGCTAGCACTGCTAATGTGCAAAAAAAGCCTGTTCTGTTTTCACTCTGCTTCTCCTGTCTCCTCAGCAATATGAAAAATCTCCTCAGTAATATGAAAAGTCCAAGAGGAATAAGATCGCCACTTGTTCTCTTATTAAACACTGACTAATCTCAGATCATCATTTTTAATTAAAAATATCTCTGTTGACATAGAATTCAATTGTATTAACTCTAATTTTATTTTAGCAATAGTCATAGTTTCAAGGGAAGTAAATCGAAAGGGATCCTATAAATTCTAATGGAGCTGTGCTAAAACTGAGACATCTCAAGCAATATGGCCTTTCTGTGTTCTTTCTCTGGAAGCTCCAACTCCTCTTTTAGTTATTGAATAATAAAGGCATTTATCACAGAATGCCATCAGTCAGGGTACAGGATTAAATGAGAAATGGAACTAGCATTGCTGCCTAATAACTGTGGTGTTAACCTTGGATACTGGTGTCTGTGATTTTCAGAATATTTAACCTGGAGGAGAAATCCACTGTCACTTCCATCACAGGTTTGCTCTTACTGTGTTATTTTGGTCGGGAAATAATACCTTTAAGCTTTCCCTTGGAATCTGCTAATATTATAAAATAATATCTTGTTTTAATACTTGAGTTAATTGATTTTAAATGAAGAAGAGCTGTCATCCAAACTCTATAAATACTGATCATTTAGGATAGATTTTATTTAAATGTTTTCCACCAACTCATACAGATCTTTGAAAGTGGATGCAAGGAGAGAAGTTACAAAGCCACCCATCCTGCATTATCAATTCACTCATTTTTCGATTAAAGTTTTCCTGAAACTTAGGGTCTACAGACTGGAGGAGGGATTTGTTCTCAGTATATTTACTAAGTTTCTGCGAGGTGTAATATAGCACTGTGGATACACCAGAGAGACACAGGGTCTTCACACAGTTTTTCTTTGCAGTGAAACATTGGTTAGTTTGGCTGTAGATTGGAGTGAATTCCAGAGTGAGTACCCATAGATAAACGAAGGTGATCTAGCAGCAAAGAGCAACGGTTTCAGTGATGAGGGCTGACGATGTCTAAATGTACAGGAGAAAATTTACAGCTTAGTGAGGGGTGGGCAAAGTCTAAGAGAAAGGTCAGGAGATGAGGAAGGAAAATCAGAGGGTGAAATGACCCCACAACAGCATTTCCAAGTTATTTATTTAATTGAATAGCTAGGAAGCGAGTGTGATCAAAACTGGTGATGTTATCCCCTGAAGTGGTGTGTTGAAGATGGAGGGGGTTGTTTGTAAGTGCTTACTTTCTAATGGTTATTTTTAATCCTGGCTAATTGGAATTACCAGGGAAGCTTTTAAATGCAGGTTTTAACCTGCTATCTGAAAGTACAGTGTTCCTATGAAAACTTTCCTAGGCAAAAATGACATAAAGCACAGAAGCAATTATCATTAATTTATATGGAAAAAAATTTGAGCATTATCAGACCCCCCCAAAAAAACCTCTCAGGCTTTTCTGAGAACTTAGGACACACCTTGCTGACAGATGCACAAAGCAAATTGAAACGGAGGGCAGAAGCTCACAGACACAGGTCAAAGCTATGGCAGCTGGATCCTGAGACGCTGAGTGTAGTTCCAGGGAAGGAGATTGGAGGCACCACTGGTGCCCTGCAAAACAAACGCTGAATGTGATTTTTGTTCTTTACTTTTTTTTTTTTTTAAGTGAAAATCCTCTTCTGATTTCTATTGGTTGGTGACAACAGGTACTAACGTGGGTCTTTCATAAGAGTGAAGGGATTTGATGCCAAAGCGGGGGGATTCCTGTATATGAATGGTTGCACCCCTACTTGGAGAGTCGGATTAGTTGGGTCTCTGGTGAAGCCTGAGAAATTGTCATAAACAAAGCAAACTAAGAAAACCCAATGAGAGATTCTAAAATACAGATAACCACGAATACAAAGAGGTTAGAGAATAAATGATGGCACCCAGAAACTCATCAGATGTTAAGATGTGGTGTGTGGTTCATGATGATGACTTTATGGGTCAGGGACTTTACAGCAGAGTGTATGTATGACATGTGGCATACCTTGTACCCTTTGGGCAAGAGTGAGAAAAGGCCAATACACCGTTACGCTTAGTCTTTGTCTTTGCTTATCCTGGAGAGCCTTCTGGAAGCCAGCATAGCAGTAGTTGAGTAAGTCACACAGAACTCTAAAGAATGATTGGCACTGTCCCTAATTCACAGAGTGGCTTTTTCAGAGGATGCCCTTGACTAAGATATGTTTTGAGGGAACAAGTTAGAATTCAGAATGAATAGAAACTAACTCTAAATGGACTTAAAAGCAAAGTGATCAGTATTTCAGATATCTACATCATACAAATGCATCAATTCAGATCTTGTGAGAGTTAAAAATGACTGCCAGGGATGAAAAGGTTAACATCATCTTCTGAAAACCAGATCAAGGCCCTGTCATTGGCAGAAAATGCACTGCTTGTGTCGGGGGTGGGGGGGTATATATCCATAGTGCACAAATCAAATTTATAGAAGAACAAAGATGTTTTCAAATCCAAGTTCATGAAGGATAAACCAATTCTTGAAGGTGTGGAATGAAGACAATGATTGATCCATGGAATAACCCAAGAACAAACAGGAAATATCAACAAAGAGCAGGAAGATAGGTTGGTATGTTTTTTTGGACAAATACAATTTTGATTTCCTGCTGTCCTACATGTTTGGTAACTATGTTTTTAAAAGCTGTTTAGAGATCTGGGCTCATTTAAGTGAAACATTTAATCTGTCATCATTTTTATAGGACTGTATTTTAAAATGCTTATTATTTGACCAAATGATATTCCCTGAGAGAAATACAGGAGTAGTTTTAAAGGTGTTCTGTGTTAGCCCATGTTCTGTGTCATGATGGATGTTAATTTTGTTGAAGTGTACCTGTCCTTGCTGTCCTAATAAATTTGATGTTATAAGTTGTTGTTGGTTGTTCCCATTATGCCTCCAATCTAATTTGTTTAAATTAAAAATGGAAAAATTTAAAGTTGTATGAAAATTTTCTAGTTTCTGATAATTAGCTGAGTTCCCAATTTAATTCTTAATTAAATTTCCCTTTCCTAAATTCCTAATGCAATAAATAAAAAAGAGAAAAAAAATACCCCCATCGATTATATCAGTGGGGGTAAAGAGCTAAACCTACCATTAGCAGGCTAGATGTTTTGAGGGATTTGTTTTTTTTTTTTTTTAAGATTTTATTTATTTATTAATGAGAGACACAGAGAGAGAGAGAGAGAGGCAGAGACACAGGCAGAGGGAGAAGCAGGCTCCATGCAGGGAGGCCGACATGGGACTCGATCCCAGGACTCCAGGATCATGCTCAGCTAAACCGCTGAGCCACCCAGGGATCCCCCTTTGAGGGATTTCTGAAAGAAGTAGGAGAAATAGTACCAAATCTGAAGGCGACATCTATATACCTAGAATATAATTAATTCAGCCAGTCAGCCAGTTATTCATCCATCATCCATCCATCCATCCACCCATCCATCCATCCTTTTACCCACTTTGTTTAGAAATATTTATTGAGTGCATATAATGTGTCTCACATTTTTAGGCACTGGAGATCACAGTATTGACATGACCTTTATTCTAATGGGATCTGGCGTGGGAAGACACAGTTCACAAGTTAATGAATAAATAAACAAGATATTTTGAAATACTGATAAAGGGCTATAAAAAGCAAAATAGGATATTGTGGTAAGAGGATTCCTGTGAGGGGGGCCCCGCAGTGGTGACATGGAAATGTATTTTATTTTATTGTGTCGGGAAAAACCTCTCTGAAGAGATGACAGTGGAGCTGAGATCCAGATAATAGGAACGAGTCAGTCACAGGAAGATCTGCAGAAAAGCACTTTGGGCAGATGCAATGACAAGTGCAAAGGCTAAAAAGAATCAAAGAAGTCCATGTGGCTAAAGAAGAGCAAAGAAAGGAGAGAGTCTCTAGCTGTGAGATCAAAGTACAGGCCATTTTACCACAAAGGTAGCAAAGTGTTAGCTTCAGGGTCCGTTATCTGCATCAATACCAACAAGACCCTAAACCTAATTTCGCATGATTTTTTTGAAATATATATAATAAATATATTTATTTAGTATAAATAATATATGAATTTTAGGTTCCTCAAAATTAGGATTCACCCTGAGTCAGAGGCTCAAGTTCAGCAAGTAAGACCTTGAAAATATTCAAGGGCATTTGAATTATTGTTGACAGGGTAAGGTTGGGACAGTGTACTGCTGTGACCTGGTGTGTGCTGGATGTTGTAGAAGGGTTCCTGCGGCAGCTGTCCAGTAGATGGACTACATAGGTGAGTAGGGATATAACAAGAGGCCCCTTAGGAGGTTTTGTTGGGAGTTGCCCAGATGCCTTGGGAAATGGTGATTTGGAACAGTGACGTATGGAGATGAAAAGAGGCAGACTAGTGAAAAAATTACCTGAATGGCATCTCTAAAATATATTTGTCCAAGTCCAAGCTCAAGGCTTGGGTGGGAGATGGGCAGTGAGTGCAAGTCAAACCTTAATTCCCCTAATGACTTTGAGAAATGCACCAGTGGATGAGACCATGACATAGAAGGCTAATGAGATTTAAAACTAACAAATATTCATTATTAGTGAAAGTATGAGGACAACGAACACTCACACATAGTTAATAATATGTAAATTGGTACAATTTTCCCAAAGACAGGTGGTGTTATATATCATGAACGTTTCCATGTTTGTTATTTTTAAGTCAGCAATTCGACTTTTAGAAAATTCTTCTGTGGAAATAACCAGACCACTGATCAAGTATGCCTTTATTGAGATGTTCATTACAGCACTGTTAATAATACAGAAAAACTGGACAAAGGTTAAATGTTCAGTAACCGGGGTTTGGGTGAATTCTTTATGGTAATCAATATAATAGGATACTATATAAATAACTCAAAATGATGTATAAGCACGCATGCACTGTTTTGAGAAAAGCAAGTTACAAAATGTCTGTATATGAAAAAATATTTGGGCATATGATAAGAAAAAGGCTTGAATATATACGTGCATGTTAATAATGTTTATCTCTCTGTGGTAGGATTAAAGATGATTTTTTTTTTAAATATGTTTATGGTGAGTTCAGGAAGATCCCTTTCTATTTTTATTAATTTATGATAGTCACACACAGAGAGACAGAGAGAGAGGCAGAGACACAGGCAGAGGGAGAAGCAGGCTCCATGCACCGGGAGCCCGACGTGGGATTCGATCCCGGGTCTCCAGGATCGCGCCCTGGGCCAAAGGCAGGCGCCAAACTGCTGCGCCACCCAGGGATCCCCTAAAGATGATTTAAAAAATATTTTCTGTCATGAATTTTCACAACTTGCATGATATAAAAATGAAAAACTTAATCAACGATAGGAAATACTTTATTTCCACAGACAATTTGTATTGTGTGTGTGATAACTTTTGAGATTCTGAAGCAAATATGTTCTGTCATGTGAGATGCATTTTATTTGTAGATAATCCATTAAAAATTTATTTCCATAATATGTTAGCTGTGGAGACAAGAGTATACACGGGAAACAATTAGATGGAATGAAATAAAAATAAATAACCCAATGTAAGTGGTGTAGGTGATACAATTTGCATCAGAAGCTTAGTAGAGAAGCTAGGGAGTTGGCTTGTCGTGCCTTATGCATGAAATGAGATGAGGTTGACCTTTAAGGCTGGAGGTTTGGCTTCACCAGATAAGAGAAGGAGCTGCTTGGATGCCGAGATTAATGACTTATGGGGAAAGAAGTAAAGAAGTTGATGTAATTAGACTTTGTTGGCATATTAAAAAGCATAAAGTTATAAGATTAGATCTAGGATAAGCTCAGAAGAATTCATAAATTCCATTATGAATCCATAATTCACAGTGGAATAGATGTCAGGAAATTATTGTGGCTTTTTGAACAGTGGAGAAATGAGATATAAGTGACATTTTAGTAAGTTTATTTCAAGGAAGAGGAATCAGGGGAAGAGACTAGTGACAGGAAGCAGTGACAAAGCTACTGGCCTGTGCTAGCCACACGGTTTGCCATGATGGTGGCTGTGAAACCATTCTGGGGGTGGGGAGTGGGGGTGGTCAGCAGTACTTAGTACACCAAAGGCGGGAGACCAGAAAGACTCCAGAACAAGAGGTCATGGGAAACCAGCCTGGAGAAAATGGGAGATGAAGCTTAAAGACAAAGGATGGTCCTTCCTAGAAGATGAGAAGGAAGAAAATCCACAGTGGAGTTTTCCTGAGTGGCTACATCATTCAGGTTCTGAGTTGGTAATGTGACCTATTACATTAGTCCATTATGGCTGCCTGTGAAGACCTGGCTGGACACCACATGAAAGGACACTTGGGTGTATGTTTTGTGTTCCTGAACTACACAGTGACACACATCCCTTGAATTGTCCCGCATTCCATATGCCACACTTTGATTATCTGGGCCACAAAATTGACTATTGATTCTTTGATATCTGTCCTTAACTTGACCCCCAGTTTTTAATGGTCAAGGTTATATATGATCCTATAAGCCTGGCTGCTGTGACTGAAGATGCTTTGTCTCCATTCTGGCTACGTGGCCTAGCCCACTAGGGGTCATTTCCTTCCTAGTGGTTTAAAATAACATTTTAGATTTATGTTGCAAAAAGAGTCCTGAATTCCACATACGTTTCAGCCATCTTCCTCTAACGCTAAAATTCCACGTAACCATAATACCAAAATGAAGAAAATAACATAGGTACAATGCTATTCATTAAACTCTAGACTTGGTTCTGATTTCATCAGTATTTCTACTACTTGTCCTTTTATGCGGTTGGATCCAATCTGGAATTCGTGTTACATTTAGCCGTTATTGTTCCTTGGTCAGCTTCATTCTGTGGTCGTTCCCTGACCACATACTTTTGAAGAATAGTCTGTTATTTTGTCAAACTTCCCTCAATTTAAATTTGCCTAATGTTTCCTAGTGCTTACACTGAGCTTATCCATTTTTGGTAAGAACATCACAGAAATGACGTGCCCTTCTCAGCGCCACACGTCAGGGCAAAGGTGATGTTGACATATCTTATTACGCACCTTTATCATTTATTTCTGTTAGCTCTTTGTATACATGAGTTGATACTGACACCCCTGCTTCCAGTCCAGTCCCATGGGGTCCTCTGAGACTTCCTCTTTTACTCATTTGAAACTTATTTCTCTAACAGTGAGAAATGGGGCTTTCATGATCTATGGTTACCTGTTTTTTGAATTATAGGATGTACATCAAGTATTTTAGAAATTGCTGACGTATATTCATGGGAAACAAATTTACCAGCAGGAGTACTGTTTTCATGTATAAATCTTTGGTGTTTAATTTTATAGTATCCAGTTAAAATACTATTTTTTTCAAAGTTAAATTAGGTAACTTCTGTTTTTCCCAACCCCTTTACTGTAATTATATTTACTTGTAATTCAGTTAAGTTCACTTAGTACAATTTATATTCTATTTTGTGTTCCCTTCATTCCCAGTTCTTTTTTAAGTTTGCATAAAGAAGACTTTCCTCTCTGGAGTGTACATTTTCATGGGTTTGAACATATCTGGAGGACCATGTATCTACCACCACAATCATGTTATGGAGGATTTCTATTACCTCAAAAATTCTCTCCTGTTTTTTCATGGTCACTTTCACCCGCTACCGCTAATCCTTGCTGATCTGTTGTCTAATCTTATCATTTTGACTTTTCCAAAAAGTCACACAAATGGAATCGCATAACTGCTTGTTGCTTCTTTCACTTAGCAAAAGTTATTTAAGATTCCTCCACACTGTTGCATGAATTAATAATTTGATTTTTTTTATTTTTAGTAGTATTCTATTGCATGTATGAATCACATTTTGTGTTCTGGATTGCTTTCTGGTTTTGGTAAGTATGAACACAGCTGACATACACATTTCTTTACAGGTTTTTGTGTGCGCACAGGTTTTCATTTCCCTTGAGTAAATACCTAGGATTGGGATTGCTGGCTCATTTGGTAAGTATATGCTGAATTTTATAGAAAACTACTAAACTGGTTTTTCAAAGTAGTTATATATTTCACATTCTCCCCAGCAGTGTACAGGAGTTCCCGTTGCTACATATCCTCTCAGAATTTGATGCAGTCAGAGTTTTTGTTTGTTCGGCATTCTAAGAAATATTCATTTAAAATTGTGGTTTTGATTTCTATATCATTAATAATTAGTTATGCTGAGTCTCTTTCAACATGCTTATTTTTCAGCTGGACATTTTCTTTGGTTAATTGTTTGTTCAGACTTTCTGTTCATTTAAAACAAATTAGGGGGTTTGTTTTGTTATTAGCGAGTTTTGAGAGTTCTTTATTTTTTTTTTTTTGAGAGTTCTTTATATATTGTGTATACAAGTCCTTTGTTGGAAATATGATTTGCAAATATTCTTTTACCAGTTTGTGGGTTGTCTTTTCATTATCTTACCAGTGTCTTTCATGAAGTAGAAGTTTATAATTTTGAT
Source organism: Canis lupus dingo (assembly GCF_003254725.2). Taxonomy (NCBI): domain Eukaryota; kingdom Metazoa; phylum Chordata; class Mammalia; order Carnivora; family Canidae; genus Canis; species Canis lupus. The sequence continues at coordinate 48,593,043 of NC_064244.1, read as the reverse complement.
AAATCTCAATTTATCTTTTTCTTCCATGCATTGAACATTTAGTGTCATATTTTTTAAAAAAATCCTTGCCTACCTCAAAATCTAAAAGATTTTCTCCTATTTTTTTTCTAGAGTTTTGAGAGTTTTACTTTTTACATTTAGGTCTATATAATTAAAAAAAAACATTTTTTTTCTGAGTATAGTTGACACACAATGTTACATTAGTTTCATGTGTACAACCTAGGGATTGGACAAGTTTATACTTTATGCTATGTTAACTACGAGTGTAACTACCATCTGTCACATTTTTTTTTAAGATTTTATTTATTGACAACAGGGAGAGAGAGAGCGCAAAAGCTCAAGCAGAGGGAGGAAATCTCAAGCAGACTCCATGATCAGGGCAGAGCCCAACACAGGGTTCTAACTCATGACTCTTCCAGATTGAAAACATAACTCACAGTAGAACCTCTGAAGCATGCAATGATAGACTCTGATAAGACAGTCTGTGTATTTTAAACATTCCTTTAAAAGCAAAATTAAAGTGCTTAAAAGTTACTTAATATGCTGAATTGTTAGGCATTTTCTTACTTTTTAATCATAAATTAGTGTAATTTGGGAGTTTGCTCTTTTTTTTTTTTTTTTTTTTTTTTTTTTCATTTTTGAAGATTCTTCACCATTCTCAAGTTCTGGCTTAAATGCCCATTCCTCCTGAAATGATGTCTCAGGTCAGGAAATCTGGCAATTGTTACAACACTCCTAGAACTATGTATGGAATCTCTCATTTGTCCTTTTGTTTTTAGCACAGATAAGTCTAGGTATGTGTCCTCTCTTAGCTATGTTGAAACACCCTTCCAACACAGGGCCGATGTCTTGTACTTGTTCTGTTTCTGCAGAGGTGAGTCCATTGGTTTGCATTTTGGTAACTTTGAGACTCTAAACCCAAACAGTAGGACAATACTTTTTTTCTCACTATTCCAGCTCCAGTGCCTTTCACACTGCCTGAAACATAGTTGGAACTCAAGAAATAGTTTTTGAATAATGAGTGAACAAATAGATTGATTATGAAGTTAGTAGAGAGGAGTGAGCTTCTGAAAAATTATGTGCTTCATTTCCCTTGCAGCGTCATCAGGACAAAAGTGGATACAGATTTTTTTTTTCTTTCTCTGCCAGATGTCTGTAGATTCCTAATGCCTGACTTTTTCTTACTCAGGGTCTACCACTTTGGTGATACTGGCAGATTAGTGTGGAACCTTCTGAAAAAAAGCTACCGAGATTTGTGTAGCATGTGTGTGTGTTTAAGGCAATTAAAACAATCAGGTATAATTTTCCTAAAAAGGGAGAGGGACAAACCATCATGGTTTACAGCCTTAAAAGGAGAAACAAAAGTCCACCTGGGTTTGTCACAGAACTCCAACTGGTCTCAAGGATTTTTTTTTTTTTTTTTAGTAAATATGCTTTATTGATTAATTGTACTATGGAAAAACATGCTTTTTTGAAATTATGAAATGTATTCATGAATTGCAGATCTAAAGAACTCTGGTGTTACAGACAGTTCACAATTACTTACTACTTATTTTCACTGAAACTAAGGTTTCTTTTTTTTTTTAATTTATTTTTTTATTGGTGTTCAATTTACCAACATACAGAATAACCCCCAGTGCCCGTCACCCATTCACCCCCACCCCCCGCCCTCCTCCCCTTCCACCACCCCTAGTTCATTTCCCAGAGTTAGCAGTCTTTATGTTCTGTCTCCCTTTCTGATATTTCCCACACATTTCTTCTCCCTTCCCTTATATTCCCTTTCACTAGTATTTATATTCCCCAAATGAATGAGAACATATAACGTTTGTCCTTCTCCGATTGACTTATTTCACTCAGCATAATACCCTCCAGTTCCATCCACGTTGAAGCAAATGGCGGGTATTTGTCATTTCTAATGGCTGAGTAATATTCCATTGTATACATAGACCACATCTTCTTTATCCATTCATCTTTCGATGGACACCGAGGCTCCTTCCACAGTTTGGCTATTGTGGCCATTGCTGCTATAAACATCGGGGTGCAGGTGTCCCTGCGTTTCATTGCATCTGTATCTTTGGGGTAAATCCCCAACAGTGCAATTGCTGGGTCGTAGGGCAGGTCTATTTTTAACTCTTTGAGGAACCTCCACACAGTTTTCTAGAGTGGCTTCACCAGTTCACATTCCCACCAACAGTGTAAGAGGGTTCCCTTTTCTCCGCATCCTCTCCAACATTTGTGGTTTCCTACCTTGTTAATTTTCCCCATTCTCACTGGTGTGAGGTGGTATCTCATTGTGGTTTTGATTTGTATTTCCCTGATGGCAAGTGATGCAGAGCATTTTCTCATGTGCATGTTGGCCATGTCTATGTCTTCCTCTGTGAGATTTCTCTTCATGTCTTTTGCCCATTTCATGATTGGATTGTTTGTTTCTTTGGTGTTGAGTTTAAGAAGTTCTTTATAGATCTTGGAAACTAGCCCTTTATCTGATATGTCATTTGCAAATATCTTCTCCCATTCTGTAGGTTCTCTTTTAGTTTTGTTGACTGTATCCTTTGCTGTGCAAAAGCTTCTTATCTTGATGAAGTCCCAATAGTTCATTTTTGCTTTTGTTTCTTTTGCCTTCGTGGATGTATCTTGCAAGAAGTTACTGTGGCCGAGTTCAAAAAGGGTGTTGCCTGTGTTCTCCTCTAGGATTTTGATGGAATCTTGTCTCACATTTAGATCTGTCATCCATTTTGAGTTTATCTTTGTGTATTGTGCAAGAGAGTGGTCTAGTTTCATTCTTCTGCATGTGGATGTCCAATTTTCCCAGCACCATTTATTGAAGAGGCTGTCTTTCTTCCAGTGGATAGTCTTTCCTCCTTTATCGAATATTAGTTGACCATAAAGTTCAGGATCCACTTCTGGGTTCTCTATTCTGTTCCATTGATCTATGTGTCTGTTTTTGTACAAGGACCACACTGTCTTGATGACCACAGCTTTGTAGTACAACCTGAAATCTGGCATTGTGATGCCCCCAGATATGGTTTTCTTTTTTAAAATTCCCCTGGCTATTCGGGGTCTTTTCTGATTCCACACAAATCTTAAAATAATTTGTTCTAACTCTCTGAAGAAAGTCCATGGTATTTTGATAGGGATTGCATTAAACGTGTAAATTGCCCTGGGTAACATTGACATTTTCACAATATTAATTCTGCCAATCCATGAGCATGGAATATTTTTCCATCTCTTTGTGTCTTCCTCAATTTCTTTCAGAAGTGTTCTATAGTTTTGAGGGTATAGATCCTTTACATCTTTGGTTAGGTTTATTCCTAGGTATCTTATGCTTTTGGGTGCAATTGTAAATGGGATTGACTCCTTAATTTCTCTTTCTTCAGTCTCATTGTTAGTGTATAGAAATGCCACTGATTTCTGGGCGTTGATTTTGTATCCTGCTACACTACCAAATTGCTGTATGAGTTCTAGCAATCTTGGGGGGGGAGACTTTTGGGTTTTCTATGTAGAATATCATGTCATCGGCGAAGAGGGAGAGTTTGACTTCTTCTTTTCCAATTTGAATGCCTTTAATGTCTTTTTGTTGTCTGATTGCTGAGGCTAGGACTTCCAGTACTATGTTGAATAGTAGTGGTGAGAGTGGATGGTCTCAAGGATTAACTTGCTTCATGCTTATGCTCTTTCTCCTTGCTTGCCCACCTAAGGCCCTTAGTCTACAGCAGAATTAACCTACTTTCTTTGAGATTTGCAGACCCCCAGCCTTAAGGAGTGAAGGACTGAACTTTCCCAGGAGGTAAGTCCTGAGTACATTCAAAAACAGCGGCTGCTGATGCCAATGAGTCCGTTCGTGGTCATGTCAATATAGGACAAAGCACCTGGGCCCCAGCTTCTCCTACAGGTAGTGCTCCCTGCCCCCCCTCCCCATGTCTTGTTCTTTCCCCCTTTAAAACCCTCAGTCTCCTTTGGATTGTTCATCCGCCATCTTCCCAGGTTGCTGGATTCCTGAATAAAGCCACTTTCCTTTCCTACCATCATTTGTCTCTTGAGTAATGATTTTGAACAGCTGAGCCTGAGATGAAAACCAGTTAGTTCTCTCTCCAACAACAGGTTTATCTCTCAGAAGTGAGAGGAAGAAAGGGTCGTAGGCCTTTCCGGAGATAGAAAGTGTGAACTCAGTTGCTGTGACTCTGAGGGTCAGAATTCTGAGGGGATGTCTATGAAGACACAGTTGTGGCCTTAAGGGCAGGCAAAGCCTCCCTGTGGCCCAGCTTGGCCTGAAAGTGAGTGAAGCTGCCAGGTTGCTGCCCATCAATAAATAGAGCTCGTTGGCTTGGTCCACAGATGGCTCAGCAGCTTGGACAGATGGTGAGAGACTACTGCTTCACAGTGGCATCTTGTGGCCCCAAGACCAAATGGCAACTGTGGCAACCACAGACTGAGGCTCTTCTCTGCCCAGAAACTGAAAGGCTGGAAGGTCAGTTTTATTTCTCTATTGATCTATCAATCTATAGATTTATTTTGGCAGTCCGAGGAAGGGTGCAGAGAGCTCAAAATTACTCCTATGCCTTCCTGCCAATTTGAAGGGGTAGGGATTTGAGCTCCTAATTAATCTGAAAAAAATTAAGGATTGTGTTGTAACACATACTTTACATGTCCCAGAGCAATTCATAGATTGCATATTTTTTTTTTCTTGGTTGCAAGCTGCTAAGGATAGGAGGTTCTTTTACAGATGTGTAGAGCATTCTTACCTGGTAACTTTCCTGCTGGTAAGAAAAAACACTCAGGCTTCCAGTTCAACTTCCAGTCTGGGAATGTGTAGGTTTCTGGAATAATTCTGAAGCTTTAATGTCTTTAAATTATTGTTGATCTTAGTTTACCTTTTCTCCATGAGGAGCAATATTGGGTGAATATATGCTGGACTGTGTCACTGGACCTGTTTCAGCATGTAATTTCCACAAACAATATATGTCCTGGGGGGCGTTTCAGGAAGTATTCTTCCGAACTTTACATTTCACATGGAAAAAAAAAAAAAAAAAAAACCTTGAAAGCTAGCTTTTGTTTCAGACCAGCTGTTAACTTTAGTTTTTGAAACATGTTTCCTTACTGAATATGTGCAAATTACATTTCCGATTTGAAAATGGTGGTATATAGGTGCAAAGTCTTTGCTAGCATGCTTCCATAAAGCTTCTCTTTTTGTCTTTATTCCTTTTTCCTCCCAATTAAATAAATGAGGTTCTCAGTGCATCCTTGATGATAAAGGAGTTAAAGCTGGAGTCTACACTGCCTGCTTTTGGTTACAATGGTTTTCTCCACTAGCCTCTCTTGGGACCTGAAGATGAAAACAGTTTCTCACCTCCACAGCTTTGGAGGGCTGCAGCTTCCCTTGTGTGTTCTCTTAACACTTGCCTCACCCCTGCAAAGAAATAGTCCCTTTATTAATTTGTCTTAATAATCCCAGATGAGCCTGTCTCTGACTCCTTCCAAGACATGGAGTGCTAAAGCATTAGGCTTTTTCCACAAACACTGGGCTGATGAATTGGGAATATTGACTTTTGGAACAACTCTTAAGTATATAGCTTTTTCCAGATTTCTTCCTGGACAGCGAGTAGTAATTTTATAATGACTTTTTAGTATCAACTGGGGTCCTTTTCCAAGAGTAAGTTTTAAATTGTTTAGCCTGGTTGTCTTGGGCTTAAAGAGAGGAACACTTCAGTGAAATGGATGTGGATTATAAAAACTGAATCAACCAAATTGACACTCTACCTCTGGCTCATTATGAAAGTACTACTTGTCCAGTGACTTAGCCCTAATTATTCATTCTGCATCAAATGGGGATCTAGCCTTGGACCTGAGGAGAGAGCCAACAAGTAATATTGGTCCATTTTAAGAAGCTGTTGATGAGTAGGGTTTGTATCTATGTTGGTCTGGAGGTAGAACAAATGTTGGGCAGCCCATTGAGTAGCAAGCTGATTCCAATTGCTTTCTAGTGCTTTGCAAAGCAACCTGTGCCCTTACCATCTGGTGCCCGAGCTTTGTTAACTGTTACCCGTGACTGGTTTGGCACCAAGTAGTCCCGAGGCATAATAACAGTGGAGTTTGGTGCTCTAGTCTATGATATTGCTTTTCTCTTAATTTCAGAATGCCAAATTTAAAAAATGAGGATGAATAGGGTGATAGAGATTTGTTTATTAGTGTCTCCAATGGTCTTGTCTTTCATCTTCTTATGGAAGATGGGGAAAGGCAGGCGTTGAGAATTAGGGGCCATGTCGTGTCCCACAGTTGGGAGAGCAGATGTGGAGCAGTGGCACGGGTGAGGCCTGAGTTCTGGTAATCAGCTCTTTCTACACAAGCTTTAGATGAATAGCAACTTTCAATGAAATCCAGATAAGGATCTGCTGAGAAACTCAATCATTTATTTGTATTTTTTACTTGGTAGGAAATAATATCTTGAATTAGCTACTGCTCACTATTTATCAAAAGTTGCTAGAGTGTGGCTTGAAAGATATACAGTCCGGCTATTCTTCTAGATCTATACAAGGAATTCAAGAGTTGTCAGACCAGAGCTGCGTGTTTGTAGAGCATCCTTGTAGCCTCCGTCCCCCTGCACCCCTCCCTGCTTTTACGTAGCTGGGTTTACTTGTTTTTGCCTGTGTGTCTCTTGACCTGCCTTGAGGGACATTGTGGGAAACAGCCCTAAGCATCTTATTTTTGTATTTGCTACAGGGTTATTGTTGAGAGACCTCTTATTTACATTTTACACAGTCTCCTATCTAAGGACTCAGGGGGAAGAAGTCTCTCATGCATTAAGAATACTTACTAGGTGTTTTATTTTGTTTTGTTTTCTGAGCAACCCATCTTTGACATACAATGATCTACTTAAGGTGCACAACACATTGATTTGAAACATTTATATTACAATTTGATTGCCATGGAGGCCTTAGCTAACACCTCTTTCACTTAATTATGTGACACAGCAGTTTGTTTTTGTCTTATCGACACTGCAGATCACATAACTGATAATTTTTCTCTTTGTTATTCTGGCTGCTAGAAAGCTCAGAACCTAGTTCATTGTCTCTAAGCAATGGAGTTTCTATTGTAACTTAATTTCTTGGTTTTTTTTTCTCTTTTCTTGATTTTATTTTTCTTTTCTCTGGATTATTGGACTCAGTATTTCTTTCTTTTTTTATTCTATTTTTATGTTTCTTTAAGGCTACCTCAGATTATTTACAAACAAATAATTTGTAACATACAAGCAAGTTAAACAAGACAGCAAGGAGTATTTTTTAAATTATTTTATTTTTCTGTGAGACCTTTTTGTGTCCAGAAAATCTCAAAAAAAAAAAAAAACCACCCCAAAATAAAATCTATGACTAGCCAAAATGTAATTATTAAAATCATGGATGATTTTACAAAGCAAAAATAATGGTTGGTTGACACAATAAAATTGTTCCTCCTCTGCTTAGTTGACTCAAAATGATTTATGTGATTTGATCCAGACCATATAAGGCAGAAATCTTCTAAATGTCTGGTGTTCTATCATTCTATATTGAGAAGCATCATTAATGGGTATGGGGTTAGCTGCAAGGGGAAGAGTGAGTTTAGAAAGAAGATTCTTGGGGGTAATGCAAAATGTGAGTTGACCACAATTTTTGCTTTAATCTTCATTGTTAATATAGTAACATAGATAGTAAAATACTAACCAATTCACATATACAATTCAACTTTTTCACATTTAAAATAGTCATTCTACTGAGAAATGTGTTCTATTACTCAAACAGAACACTGTGAATCACCAGAAAGTAAGATACTAGGAATCCTTACACTTACCTGATTGGAATTCAAATTTCCAACAGGTAGATTTTAAAGGTTTTGAGTATTTGATTTTCAAAAGTATAAGATGGGGGCACATTTGTTCTACCTCAGTCAGTCAAATGTCTGAATCTTGATTTCAGCTTAGATCATGATCTCAGGCTCACTGGATGTGGCACCTGCTTAAGATTCTCTCTCTCCTTTTCTCTCTTCTTCATCCCCCTTTGCTCTCTCTCTCTCTCTTCCTCTCACTCTCAAAAAATCTAAGATGGTGGGGGTGACAGGCACTGAGGGGGGCACTTGATGGGATGAGCCCTGGGTGTTATTCTATATGTTGGCAAATTGAACACCAATAAAAAATAAATTTATATAAAAAAAGTCTAAGATGAAGCAAATCAGGGGTAAATTAGCTGACACATGGCTAACTGGTTTTATTACCAAGTTTTGTAGAATTTATGAGTTAAATATCCAACTGGAGGTTCCACTTAGTAGGGCAATGAGAGCTGAAGAGTTCTGGTTGATTCATTTAATTGTGTGATTCATTTGTTTCACACCTTTGTGTGAAATATGCAAGTTTTCAGATTTCAAATTCTAATGGAGTGCCACAAGAGCTACACCTACAAGGCTAAAGCGAGTCAGTTAAGCCTTCATGACAGAAAAAAATGGACTTCAACTCCCTGAGTTTAATAAAGCACCACTTCACACTTATGGTGTCTTCACATTTAACATGCATGAGAGAAAGGTTAGCAACATTTCTTTCACTTCCTTTTCCCTCCATGGACCAGTCTCATTATTTGTTCTCACAAACATCTGCTCTACTTAGGGCTATAAAACATGACTTGAATACCAGACATAATGATGCTTTCATCCCATCTAGATCCAAAATGTTTGGGTGGACCAAAAAAATAGACAACAATATCAAACCCCAAAGACATGAAATTTATATGACATGGTCATACGAAGAGTATGTTGTAGCCTGCATCATAATAAAATGTTGTGCATGTTACTTATTTGATTATTGCTTGGGATTGTAAAAAGCTTTTATCATGACTTACCGTTTTTGTTTATAGTTCTAAACTACAGAGAACATTTTGATTTCCTGCAAATACATCTTGTAAAAAGTTAATACAAGAGTCTAGCATTAGGGAATAGGAGTCTTTAAAGAAACCTGCTAAAAAAAAAAAAAAAAAAAAAAAAAGAAACCTGCTAAAAATAAATAAATAAATAAAAAATAAAGAAACCTGCTATTTGAATTGTTGCTATGGCTGTATCTACTTTCTATTCTGCCCCAGTGATGGATATAGGGTGGGGTCAGGGTGTGCAGAGTGAGTAACAGCTTTGCAGAGAGATCCTGCCCCTGGTTTTTGGTCTCCCCAACACCAAACACTCAAGATCTGGAAATGTCTGGAAGATAATACTAATGAAGTGGGGAGGGAGAGAGGTGTGCGTATACTTAGAAATTTTGGCCACACCAGTGGGTCTTCACCATGGCTGCACTTGAGAATTATATGTGGAGCTGTCTTTACCTTATCAGCATTATTTTTTTAAAAATGGCCTAATGGCATTACCCTTGAATATTCTTGAAGGTTCAAGTTTAGTAGGTTTGGAGAGGCGTCTGGGTGTTTGTGTTTTTATGAAGCTCCTTAAAAGATTATCCCGTGTATTTGAGGCTGAGAACTACTTGGCTTACTAGTATCTGACATGAAAATTGATCCCATCATTTGACATTTGTGACTCAGTTCTTACATACATGTTTTGAATCCTTAGCTCAGGACTTGAACACATCAGCTCTTATTTCATTACTTGATATTGTAATATTTACCACCGAACAAGAATAAGCCACCGATTCCTAGTTCCTCAGCCTTAGTAATTTAAATATTCTTTGAATAGAATCTGTAACTTGCCTTGTCTATGATAGCATAAGTGGTGGTGGTGGATACTGCTGATTGAACTGAAGATAAGAAGTGAGGGGTGTTTCTCTGTTTTAAAATTAGTAAGCCTCGTACCCGTTGGCCGCAAGCCCCATGAGTTCCTTCTGTGCTGCCCTGTTCCCATCACTACCCCAGTACCCTGTCAGCCCTTCTCAGTCCCACCAGGGAAATGTTAAATTTGCCATCACTGGGGCCTCTAGAACAACTGGTCATTCTTGTAGTTGATGTCTGTGTTTGATTGGTTTTTTTTTGTGGTGTGTGTGTGTGTGTGTTTGATTGTTTAACGTTATTTCTGATTCAGCCTCTGGGTGTGGGCAGCTCTCAGAAGAGTAGAAGTTTAGCAGAGCAAAGATGGAAACTAAATAGCCCATCAAGATTTGGGGCTTTCTTGAATGGAAGCTTTCTTTCATTTAAAATTCAGTGAAATGAGGGGGGCACTTGACGGGATGAGCACTGGGTGTTATTCTGTATATTGGCAAATTGAACACCAATAAAAAATAAATTTATTTAAAAAAATTAAATAAAATTCAGTGAAACATAATATAGAAGTGAACCTTTGAGGGCAGGTCTTATGAGGGTTGTACAAGTCATTTGGCAAAAGACAATGAAAGAAATAAAAAGAAGGGCTGGGATGCCTGGGTGGCTCAGTGGTTGGGTGTCTGCCTTTGGCTCAGGGTGTGATCCTGGAGTCCTGGCATCTAGACCCACATCGGGCTCCCTGTGAGGAGCCTGCTTCTCCCTCTGTCTGTATCTCTGCTTCTCTCTGTGTCTCTCAGGAATAAATGAATAAAATCTTAGAACACAAAAAACAGAAGGGCTTAGGAATGTATGTCTATGATTTTCTTACTAAAATCCTAACTGCTTTTTCCAGAGGATGCTAATGAGAAACATGTCCATTTTTCAGTGAAAGGACTCAGTGTTTCAAGTGGTAATATTCTGTTCGGGCATTTACAATTAGGTTCTGAATGGTGTCTCGTACATTATTTTGACGTGAGATTAGATAATTGGATTTGGGGACACTTGGGTAGTTCAGTGGTTGAGCGTCTGCCCTTGGACAGGGCATGATCCCAGGGTCCTGGGATGGAGTCCTGCATCAGGCTCCCTGTGTGGAGCCTGCTTCTCCCTCTGCCTATGTCTCTGCCTCTCTCTCTGTGTGTCTCTCATGAATAAATAAATAAAAATCTTTTTTAAAAAGATAACTGGATTGGATTGCCAAATTTGAACATCTTAATGAGCAGCAGTCACTTCTCATGAGTTCCTGAGGAAGGTAATCAGCCTAAAGAATGCAGTGATGAAAATGTTTGGTCTTTGCTGCTAGCTTTTGGTCTCAAGTTCTGGGAAAATGCGCTAGCATCTTTGGAAACCCTAGGACTCTCCTTTTCCTCTTCTCCTGAGACGTATGGTAGAGCAAAATCAGAGTAGACTCTTTTTCCTGAATATTATCTCTGTTGCTCTTAATCTCATAGGCAAAGGGCAGGGAGGGGAGGGATGGCACTCCCTCTCAATAGGGGGAACCTGGGTTGGTCTCACTGAATCAGTGACATGGCAGGGGAAAGATTTCAAGGCAGATGAATTAAAAAAGGTGGGAACTCAAAGTTACAGAAACAAAAAGAGGAACTGTGTTTCTCAGAGCCTCAGAAATGTAATTGTTCTCTACTGAACCCTCAAAGACTTTGAGACAGTAACTTTCTTGACCTTGGTTCTGGCCCATTCTGGAGTAGAAGTAGAGGAAGGCAGACTGGAACTGGCATCTAGGGCCAGTATCAAGTCTCAGCCTGTTTGTATCTAGAGAGGAACACACCATTGCCATCTTCTTTACCAGTCTACCTTCCTCCCCTGAGCCCCTAAAAATGGTAATGTAATCTTATTTTTGGAAATTTTTTGTCTATGATGCCAATGTATATTTAAAAAAATCAGCCTTGAGAGATTAAAAAATATTAGAAGGTTCATTTTAGGAAATAGATCTTGAGAACCCTCCTAAATGTTAAGTACCAACTGCTTTACATATACTTGTTTTATTTATTTACACAACCCCATGAAATAGGTAATAGGAGTGTCACTGAGATGCAACATGGCATGGTGCTTGGAAGTTTTAATTTTGGAGCTGACTTCCCTGAGTTTGAATTCTGGCTCTGTTATTTATTACACTAGCTATGTGAGGTCAGGCATATTTCCTAAACCTTCTGTGCCTACTTTTCTCATCTATAAAGAGGTAATAATGAGAATGGTGTTTGTTGTAAGGATTCACTGAGTTAATATCTAAATACCCAAAACTCTCAAACCGGTGCGTGGAATATAATTGATATATGGTAAAAATTAACGATTATTTTCTTAATTTTCAGATGAAGAAATAGGCTTGGGTAGATGGTATAATCTGTCTAGGGCCATACAGATGGCCAGTTTCACACTGGTTCTAAGATCCCAGGTGTGCAGTCCTGACCATTGTGCTCACAGTGAAAAGGGCCAGAGACTTTGGTCAAAGTCAATGTACCAGATATCCTCTGTCTCCAACTGTGATCTCCATCCTTTGCCACTCCATCCTCTGCCCCCAAGAGGTTGACAGGTATGAACTGCATCATTGGGGTCACTTGTCATGGTTAGAGCCCTAGCAGAAAATCAGAAGGTAGGGAGAGCAGTGTAGTAGAGGTTATGTTTTCTCTCTTGATTTTCTGCCCGTATGGGGGCTTTACACTGGCTGCATCCCCTTGTATATTAACAGTGGTGGATCAATAGGCTTGTTTAAAAACTAGGCATGTGGCATGTCAGCCTTTGGAAAGGATAGTCTTTTGTTCTTTTATAGCTATAAGAATGTCGAAGGAATGGTGACACTTCAGCGAAGGTGTCAACAAGACAAAGAACAGACTCCCAGAGGAGGTACAGCCTTCAAGTCTTATTCCAAGGCCTCTCTTGGATGTTTGCGTTTCCCTCCCAACTGGGAAGAAATGTAACTGCTGGGTTCCAGCCTCTGTAGTCACCAACTCTGACCCTTCTCTATACGGAGTAGGGTAGGGAGTCCTACTATTTTCCTTTAGGATTAAAGACTTTTTTGACCTGGGTTCCCACAGCTCCTGTCTGTGGATTTCAGATAAACTTTTGCTCCATCATGAGTTTGGAGAACTACGTAGGGCATGTCACATGTCTGGAGGCTCTTGAACTGCTTCATAGAGTCCCTTTCAAAGACATAACTAATCTAGAATCCCTGTGAGGAAAGGGATTTTCTCATTAGTATTGTCACCACTGATATTTTATTATTCTTGGTCAATTTAGATGGATTGGTGCAAGCTTTATTAGAGCTGGTGGATTAATTTGCTTTAGTATGAAGAAGATGCGTTTTCAACTGGGCCTCCTCTGAGCTAGTGCCTATGAATGGTTAATGCTGCCGGCAATTGGTCAATCATCTTTCATTTGGGAGCGTCTACTTTGAGGGGAAAATGAATATGATCAAATGACCAAATTAGGATCAAAGCCTTGAAAAACGAAACAGAGGCAATTTAAAACTTACCCTGCTGTGACATGCACAGACTGCAGATCAAGTCAGGTTCTTTATTAAAAAAGTAGCCTTAGGTCAGATACTTAATGTTTGCGCTCGGTTGCCCATTTGTGAAAGGGGACAACAATATCCAGAATGTTTTTATTCTTTTTCTGCAATGTTGAGAACTTAATAACAATTAAAACCAACATGTACCAAAATGTCTACTGTGTAGACCTTCTCTGGAATGGTAGGGGAGATATGAGATATTATATTTATACCTTTCTGGCTTTGGCATCTGTAAAATGGGAACCTTGGATTTAGCAAAAAATTCTGTCAAGCTCTAAATCTCGTGAAAATTATAGCTACTTCCTAAGCATGTATTAGACGTAGGCAGTGTGATAAGCACTTGATGTACATCATCTCATTTCTTTGTCATAACTATGCTGGAAAGGCTGATTTTTTTTTTTACCTGCATATTAAAGCTGAGGAAGTTAAGGTTTAGAAACTTTGAGTAACTTGCCCACAGACAAATGAGAGCCAGGAGAACATGAACATAAGCTCTATGACTTCAGTTACTGCTTCCTCTTGAGAGTCTATCCTTTACTAGGTTGTTGCATTTGCCTTCAGGAATGCCTCTGACCTGTTCCCAGAGAGCTGGCTACCCCTCCTCATTTTTAGAATACTTTTTTGGCTGACACTGTTACCTCTAGCCCGTGATGGAAGACTTTTGAGTTACTGCTTGTATAGTGAATTTAGACCAGGGTTTCTCCACCTCAGCCCTACTGGCATTTTAGTCTGGATATTTCTCCTGGGAAGGGGCTGCTGTGTACATTGTCAGATGTTTGGAACCACCCTTGGCGTCACCCCCTAGTTGCCAATAGCAACACTCAAGTTGTGACAACTAAATATGTCTCTGGTTATGTCCTCTGGGGGCAAAGTTGCTCCCAGTTGAGAACCTTTAATCTAGACCATGACTGTGCATTGACAATATTTTTGTTTGTTTTTTTGGTATTAAGTGACTTTAGACACTTAATAATGATGACAGGGCCCAGCTGGCAATGAATTGATGGTGGTGGGAACTACTGTCTTCATAGTATTAAATGATGATGATTGCTTTTCTTGGAACACATACAGTGTGGAACGAGATGGATATACTATTGGCTTTTTATGTTCTGTTGTGGATTCTGTAGGATCAGCCTATGAGCTATTTTATAGAGAAGTTGTGTGGTTAGCAGTCAGGGTACAGGTGTGGAGTTAGGTGCACTGGCTCCTAAGCACAGCGCTACCACTACTCAGCAAAGCCCCTTTGGGGGCTCAATTTCATTATTTGCTAACTGAAGAAATCAGGCCAGATGATCTCCAAGGACCCTTATTGCTTTAATAACTAATGATTTTATGCCCAAATGCTGAATAACTCATGGCAAATTGATTCTTTCTGAGAATATTGTAGTTTGTGACAGGGTGGCTGCTTACTTGCTTATAATGCATCAATAAATGCCACCTACTCACAGTACATTCTTGGATTTTTTGATATCCTTTCCACATACAAATCTTAAATATTACAGTGAGAGTCTGAGTGTCAGTCTTGGGGAGGTCTGACCTAAAGAAACCAGGCGATTTTCCTATTGGGCTATAGCTGACCGCGATAGAATGAAAGAATCCTGCCCCAAAGCAGGTTTGTGTTTGTGCTACACAAATCGTACCCAGCCAGACCCCAATTCTGCGAATAAACAAACCCAATATATTGGCTTCCAGTGTCCAGTTAGGAATGTTCTCATTTGTCTTACTTGCTCCACCACAAAGATGCAAAGAATAAAACAGCAATGGTTAGAAACACACTACAGTGGTTCTGTCATAAGGCCGCAGCATTCCACGGGTTGGAGATTCCATAGAAAAATTTGTTCTTGAGACAGAAGGGTAGGCCGTGACCACAAGACTCTCCTGTGAACCATACCTTGTAGGTATGGAGTGCGGAGATCTGGTTAGCAGCCAATGTTTCCATATGGCACAGGTTTCTGGTAGCTGCTGGGAGGGGAGGGAGGTACTTTAGGTTGTGGGGATCACAACTGTGCTTGTGTGCACTTCAGGAAGAGAGATCATGACAGAGAACACCATTGGTGAGACCAGTGCACACCTTGCCCAAGATCTTGTAGTGGTTCTTAAAGAGAGTCTCAAAATCTCAAGTTCCAGATTCCCCAAACTCAACTCACTGTGTACTTCCACCTACACTATCCCCTTCTTCTATGACCCTTAACTTAGTAAACAGCACCATCACCCTCCCAGCTGCCTAAGCCAGCTCAAAGCCAAGGTGAATTCCTTGACTTTTCTTCTCTTTTCCTTTCCTTACACAAAATCTAGTAACAAAGTCCTATCAGCTTGTCCCACTGATTTCTCTCCAGGTGTCTCACTTCTACTCATCTTCTCTAAGAATACTTACTCCAGTCCATCAGTGCACTTTGCCTGGGCTCCCTCCTTCAACTCAGAACAGCTCTCCTGACCAACAGTTCCTCCCCTCTCCAATCCAGTTTCTGTACACACATCACAGTGATTGCCCCTAAACTCCAAGATGGTCACGATATTGTCGGGCTTAAAATCCTATAGTGGCTTCCCATTGTGTGCAGGTCTCCTGTAATGGTCTTTAAGGTCCATCACAACCGGGCCCTGCCTATTACTCCTGATGTCGTCTCTTAGCACTCCCTGCCTGTGCTCTGTGCTCCAGTCATACTGAAATAATTTCAGTTCCCGCATGACATTGCATTCCTTCTTATTTCCAGGCCTTTGTCCATATTGTTCTCTCTGGCTCAGACACTAAAAATGAATGCCAGCAGTTTGTGATCAAGAAGGTAGGAATATTCAGTCATGGGGAAAAAATGCTATTTGCAAAGCATTTTCTAATAGATCATTTATCTTTTGGAAATTTTGGGTTGAGAGCATAAAAATCCTGTGGTTTAATTTCCAAAATTTGCACCTCAAGGCCTTTTACTGCTTTTCTCTTTTCCTCTCTCTAATCCAGCCATATTCAAAACAAAGGAAGGGATGCCCTTGTAAAGGTGGGCTTTTAGTTTTTCTGGTGATAATCAAGTTAAAGAAAGATTCTGAAATAGAAAGACCTTCTCTAAACGTTCACAGTTTATATCATCTGTGTGTAAGGTAACCTTTTATGCTTATACTAATGGAAAATGTGCAGTGTGTAAAAATTAAAGACTAGAATCAAGTTAGAAAAAAGAGCAAAGCTTAGTGATATGGCAGGTAAAAGAAGTAAGGATTAAAGTGTGGGTACAAAAATCCCTCGAAGGCAAGTTTTTTACAAGAGGGATTAAATCACACACTACTAGAATTGAAAGAAATCCTCATTTTATTGACGAAGAAATTGAAGCCCAGAGAGGTTCTATCTACTGGTCATCACCATACAACAAGTTAGTGGTGAAATTAATAGAAAGCCATTGTGGCCAGCAGAACGGGGATTTCTCAAAACATCTTAGACCCTCCCTATCAAGTTTTTCTTTGGCAGTGGAGAGATGATATATTTGTAGCCTATGCATTAATATGGGATGGCAGAGTGCTTGGGATACATTATTATAAGCAGTGACTTCTCATCCTAGGGATCAATAGCACAGAAACATCAGGATTGAGTTTCAGTAAACTTCTGTTGCCGAAGGACGTCAGCTGTGCTTTATTGGAGAGAGGATCTGCCCCCCTGTCAGGCTGATTTGGTGCTTAATGTCAATAGGAAGTGTGGAAGGAAATTAAAGTGTAGCTCTGAGCTGGACAGTTAAGGCCACCAGGGCAAAAAGGAGAGGAAGTAATTGCGACATGACCATCAATTTCTTTAGTTGTGAGATAATTATGGTGTCAGAGATGGCTTTGGCATGAAGGACTCAGGCTTTTTCACTGGCAGGGGAAAGGAAATTAGGCTTCCATAACCCTGAAGCCCTGTCTGGAAACCAGGCAGTAGAGTGGGAAATAACCATGGTTGTGTTGAACTCACAACTAACAAGCAGATTTAGAACCGTATAGTAGAAAATGACATCTTGACAAGTAAACACATCTGTCCTCACTGTTTGGTTGAGATATCCTGCAAGAAACCCACAGTATCCAATCCACCTCTATTCCATCTCCCATCTTGGTATTCCCAAGAGAGCAATACCAACGTCACTCACAGCCCTGGTGGCTGAATCTTTCTAGGCCAAACATATCAGGTCTGTCTCTGTCTTTTTTTTTTTTTTAAGGTTTTATTTATTCATGAGCACCACACAGAGAGAGGCAGACACATGGGCAGAGAGAAAAGCAGGCTCCTCACAGGGAGCCCGATGTGGGACTTGATCCCTAGACCCTGGGATCATGCCCTGAGTCAAAGGCAGATACTCAACCGCTGAGCCACCCAGGTGTCCTAATATCAGGTCTTGTACCAAGCCTGCAGAGTGTACCAGATAAGTCCCTTTTGGCTCATGGCCCTGCTCACTAACCTTTTTTTTTTTCACTGAGTATGGTTCTATCATGTGCCACTTCTTAGTTATCCAAACACTAGCAGTGGTCTGAGCTTGTTTGTCTTGATGCACCTGCCTCTGTGTCCTCCATCTGTTTTTCTAGTGGTTGCAGTGCTCTCTTTGAGTCAGGGAGGCTGTCTGGTCCTCTTCAATCTTCTGCTCACCAAGTATGACTGCCATGCTAACTTACATTTCCATGGCTACATAGATGAGGTCATGACCCTGATGATGAAGCACCAGGCCATAGATCCCCACCTAGGACAGTCCCTGCCTGCTGGAGAGGGCATTGCCAATCCTGCCCTACCTCCTGTCCTCAAGCTCAAGCCCAAGGAGGCCCTCAACCCAGCTAAATGGGCCCACCACCTACCAACCTCAAGCAGGAGCCCATAGCTGAGCTCAGTGCCCAGCACAATGGCTCCAGGCCTGCCAGCCTCCAAAGTGAGGCTTGACAACTTTGTGTGTGCTGCAAAGTTAAAAGGTATTCATATGCATAACCAGTAGTGGCCTTGATGACTCACTAGTTGCCAAGTATGCTGATTGGTGAGGAGGTATAAGAAGCCAAACTCTTTTTCAAATGGCTGGGTTGAGATGTCCATTTAAATGTCAAACTTAGGAAATTTGTCTTTTTGTTTTCTATTGGTAGAACACTTGGGGGCCATTTTGCAGTTGGCTTTAGGATCTTGGTTTACAGTGAGAAATGCCCTCTTGTGGTGTTTCTGTCCAACACCAAGTCAAGGTGGGAAGAATAGCATCGGGAAGAGGTTTCAATAAATCCAGTATGGCACTAACAAATGAGCTATATTCTCCTTACTGTCACAAGAACGATGGGAGAAGAGAAATACGGAGTGGAACAGTGATTTTGTATTTTTTTTAATGTTTGATAGTACTCAAATAAGGGAATTTTTTGTTGTTTTTTTACTTTGCAAGTGTTATTCTCATAAGTCATATATTATCTTAGAAAATTAAACTAAAAATTTCTGCTTTTAAATAGTGATTTAATCATAAAAATAAGAACCAAATAGTTAGGAAATAGGCGTTTTCATGAAAGCATTCATTTTCCACATGGAACAACTTTCTAACTATATAATGAAATATATTGTGTCAAATCTAAAATCATTCTTCCTTAGTTAATGATAGGAGATGTTTCTGTAGTTTATTTTTGCGTTCTTTGGTGTACCTAGCAATTATATTGATTTGAGCTATACTCTAATCTCTTTCTGTTTAAAAAAAGGAAGGAAAGTATGGGTCAAATAAACCACAAAATTTGCGCTTATAAGAATTAACTGCTAATTTTGGATCATGTCAATTAATGACTTCTGTCCTGCATTTTTTTCTCTGTTCTTCAAAATCTCAATATTTTGCTCTTTTCTCATCTGCTTCTAGAGATGAATAGGAGTGTTCAGGGAGGAAGAGTGTCCCATCACAGGAGCATTAAATCATGGAGATTTTGTAGGGGGGATTTCAAGCAAGAGATGGGTGGTTGGATTAAATGAAACCAGAGCCTTTCATCTCTAATTATCAGTCATTTTATAAAACCTACTATTGGTCATCAGGATATGTCTCATTTCTTACTCCTCTGAGCTAACTGTACTCCCGTCTTTCTAAACCTTTCTTAGAATTAAGCCAAGCAAACATTTGTTAAATACCTATTTTGTGCAAGACTACATGCTGGCCAGTCTGGAAGAGTCAAAATAACTGTAGTGCATATGTAATATAAAACTCTGTATCTTTTTAAATTTTCCAAACCTTTTACAATGAAAAGTAGAAAACATACCATAAGCACTATTTGCAAAAAGAAAGTAAAGTGTATAGAATACAGCTCCTGCCCTCAAAGAGCTTCCATTTAAAGAGAGATGGGTATTTAAGAATGCTTCCTTAGAGTTTGGGAGGCTTGGGGTCATATCAATCACCTCAAAAGCTCTCTAGCAATTCTATGTATTACAAAAACTTATAAGGCATGTATATTTCATGCATCAATCAGAATAACTAATACTTAAAATAATATGCTAAATAACCAAACAAATCAATTTAAATGACTTTCATCCTTTTTACAGGAAAAGAGTTTATATTAAATACTGTAAGAGGGACTCCTGGGTGGCTCAGCGGTTGAGCATCTGCCTTCAGCTCAGGGTATGATCCCAGGATCTGGGATCGAGTCCCACATTGGGCTCCTTGCGAGAAGCCTGCTTCTCCCTCTGCCTGTGTCTCTGCCTCTCTTTCTCTCTCAGTCTCTCATGAATAAATAAATAAATAAAATCTTTTAAAAAAATACTGTAAGAATGAGGAATTTTTTTAAAGACACAAATTTCAGATCATAGGAAATGAATATACATTCATCCTAGTCTCCTACATTTTCTATATGGTGCAACAAACATTTCCAGTTAGAATGAGGAGTGCGAATCCCTGAAAGTTACACAGAAAGATTAAGGAATATGCATTATGAAAGGCAAGAAGTTCCAACAAAACAAAATGAAAAATTCTTCTAAAAGAATAGGTAAAGTGAATGAGTTTTGTGCTTAAAACTTAGTTTACTGAAAGTTCAATTTATTAGAGCACATTTCCCCTTACCATTTGGAAAAATGTGATCGCAATAAATATTTTTTGTTTTGTTTACATCTGCCCTCCATCTGTGCATCTACATGTAGTGTTAGAAATTTCAAGTCAGAGTCCAACTGGTATACAGTGATTAGTATGAAGCTTTGTAAATATAGTCCACTAACATTTTTACCCCATAATTGTTGTCTATATTATCTATTGAATCCTATTTCACTAATTTATTCACCATTTGTTGAGCACAAGCTGCACGCTGCCATTCAATAATGATGCTAGTTTGTCTGTAATAAGGGAAGTTGGAAGAGTGCTCATTAGTGATGTTTACAGATATTTGGGGTTGTCAACATTTTTGCAACACAATGGGATCTCCCTTATTTACCCCCTTTAACAGGAGGTGTAGCTATGTAGTTTGTTTTAACCAAGGAAGTGTGAGCAGAAATGTCATGAGTCACTTTCAGGTGGAAGCTTTAAGAGCCTTAATATGATTTGTGACACTATCTTTCTGGGACGGCAGCGATCATGGAGGTAAGCATTGGGACGTACAGACAGTCCATCAGTTCTGAGTCCCTGAATGTTTACGTGAATAGAGCTATCCTGCCGACCCGCGTTAGATTTAAACTATGATTCTCCAGTAAACTTGGTGGTCATAAGGCTCTTAGATTCTTTTAGTTATTGATTGTTACAGCATAACCTAGCCTACTTCATACTGAAATTGGTATTTATTAGTCATGAGGTGTCAAAAGAAGAGGTCTAACTATGTGATGTTGATTTAAGCACTGGGTAGTGGAGAAAACTTTACTGGAGGTTGGAAGGATAAGTTATGAGTGCAAAACATGTGAAACTCTTGCCTGTGATCATTCAGAAGGCAGATCATACATCCAATGAGTTTAGAGTTCCAGGAAAAGAGGCTGGAAATAGAACATCCAAAGTTTGGTTATTGCTGGCTGCATTTAACAGGATGCTGCAAGAAACCTATGAGCTTAAAAAAAATGTCTTTCTTTCTTTCTTTCTTTCTTTCTTTCTTTCTTTCTTTCTTTCTTTCTTTCTTTCTTTCTTTCTTTCTTTTTCTTTCTTCTTTCACAAGACAGAACATAGAAGTAAAATTCAGCGACTTTGGGTGGGTGCAGACCCAGAGATTTCTTCATAACCCCAACCAATAAAAATACAAATGAAAAGGGCTTTGAACAACAAAGACTGACTGAAATGGCCTTAGGCCAGAATTAAATCAAAGGTTTAGCTGTCACAAACCTTATTTAAACCTCTGAGTGGATTAAGGTGTTTTAGAACAAAGGTTCAGATAAGGTTGTAGGACCTAAAACTTCCTTTCAAAAAGACAAAACTGCTCAAGGACAGGACATGAAAGGTATGACTCTCTCTAAAGCTGAACTGACCCATGTTTCCAGCAATTAATTTGAGAGAGAGAAAGAAGGAACAAGGCAAGGGGAAGAGAAAATAAACTAGCACGTTTAAGGAGTATGTGTAGGTGTGGTTAGTGGCACATGGATCTGACTTGAATCAAATTGATAAGAAAGGCTTAAATATTTAATGTCGAAAAAGTTGCTAATCTGACTAAAAGCCATCAAACATCTATAGGCAGGAACAATCTAGTAAAGTTGTTGTCTCCTAAGAGACACAATAGCCAATGTTTATTTCAGCTACAACCAAGGAGGACACGGGAGGAGAACTCCCCCAAGAGTGGAGTGGCGGGCCTCAGTGAGTATTAAACCCTGTCAGGATTGGGGCCCATCTAGAAGTACTCCTCAACTCTAGGATAAGGAGCTCTCAAAAATATCTGCCTAGTGAGAGTTTGGGTTTTTCAAGGACAAGTATTTCCATGTGTCTCCCATTCTCTTGGTTTCTGAATGGAAAAGCCTGTTGAGGCTTCCTGTCCCCTTTCTACCCCTGCATATTGCAGTGGGATCGAGAAATTTTCAGTAACTCCCCACAGTGACTGTATTGGAAGTAGGGCAAGGATTAAGGTTAAATGAGGTCATAAGAGAGGGCTGTGATGTGATAGGATTAGTGTCTTCATGAGAGACCCAGAGCGCTCTCACTCCACCACGTGAAGGCATAGTGAGAAGGTGGCCACCTGCAAACCAGAAAGAGAGCTCTCAGCAGAACCTGACTGGGCTGGCATTGTGAACTCAGACTTGCAGCCTTTAGAAGCATGAGAAAGTAAATTTCTGTTGTTTAAGCCACCTGGTCTATGGTATTTTGTTGCAGCAGCCTGAGCTGACTAATAACCTGAGTGAATACAATTAACAACACTCCTGCTACCTTGTATTAGATCTCTATTATAAGAGTAAATAAACCTGTTGTAATAGGCCGCTAAGATCCATATATCCAACTAAATTTTTGACATCCCCATTTGGGTGCCTCACAAGCAACTCAGACCTAAAATATCCAAAGCTGAAAACTTTACCCCTTATCTTCTTATTCTCATTTTTTCCTATATTTGCTTAAAATTGGACAATCCACCTTGTGGCTTATAGTAGAAGCCTCAGAGCATTTTTAATTTCTCATTCTCCCTCACCAAGCATATTAAATTCATTAGCAAGTTCTGTTGAATCCGTCTCCTAAAAATATCTTGAATTTATACAGTTTTCTTAATCTCCACTGCTCTTATCCTAGAACATCACCAGTATTTCTTATATGGACTACTATAGGGTTATGTTAATTGGTTTTCCGACTTCTACTTTTATCTTCTTCTAGTGTATTCTCCACAAGCAACCAGAAGCTCTTTGTACAACATAAGCAACAATCACTCCGATGACTAAAAACCTTCAGTGACTTCCCATTATGCTTAAAAATATATAATTGACTATGAACCACATCTACTTCTTCCACCCCTTCTCCTGTTTCTCTCCTACTTGTCCACTTCAATCCATCATGATTTTTTTATAGATCCTTAAACATGCCTAGATCTTCTTAGTCAAAAAATGTTTTTGATGATGATTTATGATAGTGGCAAGATCAACATTATTAACAATAGCTAATATTTCTTTAAAGGTTTATTTATTTATTTTTGAGAGAGAGAAATTGCAGGGGCTGGGGAGTGGGCAGGTAGAGGGAGATGGAGAGACAGTCTCATACAGACTCCTTGCTGAGTGTGGAGCCTGACTGTGGGGCTTGATCTCACAACTCTGAGATCATGATCCGAGCGGAAACCAAGAGTCAGACACTTAACCAATTATACCACCGAGGTGCCCATATTTTTGAATGTTTACTATATACTGGTCACTCTCCTCAACATTGTACATATATTAATACATTTAGTACTTAAAATGAAATACAGACTGTTACTAGGCCCATTGTATAAATGAGACCAAGGCACAAAGAGAAGCCTAAGGTCATTCTACTAGTAATTGTTGGATACAGGATATTAACCCAATGATCTGTTTCTGGGCACAATGTTACTTTCCTTCTTAAATATTGTTCTCCCTGCTTGGTCTTCTCATTTCTTTTGTTTCATCCGGTTGACTCCTCTCACCATTTAATCCCCCAGTTTAAGTGTCACCATCTGAGGAATATCACTGTATCTAAGCAGCCCTATTCCCCAACCCCATTTTTTTCCATCACAACATTGTTTCCTTCCTAATCATATCATATCACCATTTATAATTATATATTTATTATTTATTATATAGCTCAAAGTTTGGCAAACTTCTTCACTTAAGGGCCAGAGAATAGATATTTTTGGCATTTTGAGTCATATGTTCTTCTCTGGAAGTGCTCAGTTCAGTTATTCTAGTAAATAGGATGGCTGTGTTCCAACAAAACTTTATTACAAAGAGAGATGATGGGCCAGGTTTAACCCATGGCCCATAGTTTTCCAACCTCTGACTTCGTTCCTCCATTACACTGTAGATGTTATTAATTTTGGAAACTTTGACTACTTTCTTCATCAAGCATACTCAGTGGCCAACATTGAACCTGTAATGAATGACAATACAGTATTTCACTATCCTTTTTAAAGGAGCAGCTTTGTTTCACATCCATACTCGCAAAATTGACATTAACATTTCATCTGATTTTATTTTAGAAACAATGTAACATATCAATATGACGAGGGGGACATGGAACAAGTTATAGAAAAAGGAAGGAAGGAAAGAGCCCTAGAAAATTCATCAAGATGTGATACCAACATCTCATTTCTACATTAAAAGAGAAATTGCATTAGTCATTAACAGCTGAATCTTAAGAGAATTGAAGTGGATTCCCTTAAGACTGCATATTTTGTGGGTTTTTTTTTTTTTTATTAGAACTCTTTTAGCCTAGAGATTTCCCTTTTTTCTGGCATATATTCAGTTCTGGACAAGTGAAAATCAATGACTCATTTTGCACCTGGGTGGGGACAGGGTAGTAGACACATCTGGGCAGGGTAGTAGGATTTAGATGGAGTATGGATGAGTTCTCTGAAGAACGGGTATGATAGAATGTGTTTAATAACATCATGTTCTGATCATTCCTCATTATCTTTCAGCTGCTATGTCGCTAATGGATTTGCTGAATAATCTTCTACTTCCTATGGTAAAGATGTTCTAAGGATGCATGGCTCCTATTGGCAGTTGTTTATGTCTTATGTTTATGTGAATCTACTTAAATACCCAAACAGCATGGAAGAGCTACTAGAGAGCTGGAAGCAATTTCAAATTCATTAAATCTTATACACTTAAAGCATTGTTTTTGTTGTTGTTTTGGTTTTGTTTTGCTTTATTTTTAGAGAATCGCTTAACTTGAAAAACTTGGGAAACCTGAAAGTTTAATCAAGATATACCAAGAAACTATCAAGTGCAAGACTTTAGGGGTAAAAGGGAAGTATCTATCACAATAATCCCCCAACATTTTGTAACTGAAACACATTTCTGATTGTCTAAGTTGGAAATATCTTCCCCCATTTTCTTAAAAATGATTTAACTTCTATATTCTTAACTTACAAGTGAGTAAAAGCTTCATCTACAGAGGTAACTTTGTAAACTCCCTCTGTCTCAGATGAAATTAAGCTGAATCAAGAGTGACAAATTAGGTGCTGATACCGTATTTAGGATAATTTCTTAGTTTAATATTTGAGAGGGATAAGTAACAGACAAATCCCCTAAGCAATAAGTGCATGAATGTCATAAGCATTATCCAACTATAAGCTTTGTAAGCATTATCCTCATATGCTTTAAGCCTACCTCCTCTTCTTGTATCCTCCCATCATCTATGTTGGGTAGCTACATTCACCACATAACCTAACAATTGTTCTTTTATGCACATTACAGAAGTGTTATAGCTGTATTTTTGTTCTTTAGATCCCTATACATATTCAAAAACTACTGATATAATCTGGAAAACAGAATGTCAATATAAGAGGCTTTCATTTGTAAGAAAACTGTACAAATTGTAAAAATATATTTGACACAGTTCTTCACTCTCTGTAGTGGATTTCAGATGGAGTGATGTTTTTAAGTTTCTGATATCATGATTTTTTTTTCTGAGTGAAAATACTTGGTTCATAGAATCCAGACTACATATTGGATATTGCTGTAAATATTGATAAAAAAAAATACCTGCAATGTGTGCTGAGGAACTGTGATATTGATCACAGCTTGCATTCAAATGGTTTTAGAAATATTGTGAGTGGATCTCTCATGATTTCTTATCAGAACCCTCTCTCACTTTCTTCATTTTCCTCTTAGAGGACTTCTTTTTATATTATAGTAAAAGGTCAATTATTCAAAAAACAATAAACAATGTTGCCAGTTAGACTCAAATTCGACAACAAACAATGGCCGTGCAACCAAGAGCCATTACCTTTGGCTTAATGGATATCAGCAATAATTGTCTAGGTCAGAAAGGAACTTAGTGTGCAGACACAAGAGTTCAGTCCTGGTGAATCTTGTGGTTTTCAGGCACTAGCATCATTACATTAGAGTGGAATCAGCATTAGATCCTGTCAATAAAATCACTGAAAAATTGAAGAGCTTTAATACTTGCAGCAGGAAATAAAATCCTTGCCAACTTTCATCTCTGTATGAGACAGACTAGAGGAAAGTGACACTAGCCATTGAGCTTAGTGCCAGTTTCTTTCAAGTTGCAAATTAAAAAGCCATTTTTTCTAGCATATTCAGTATTGGTCAGACACTCGTAAGAAATAGTCTGCCTAAATTGTGGCTGACTTAAAAAAGGCTACAGAGAGGTTGTTCTCATTGGAGAAATGAAGATGTCTCAAATGCTTTTCTGATACTGACATTATGTGGATCTCAGAGATGATGAGATTGTTTATGTGTTAGGCAAAAGATCTTTGATTTAGATATATTTTCCAAATGAAAAACTATGACTCAATAGCTCAAAGGACTTCATTGTCTTTTACAGGCGATGCAAGATCTAAGATTTATTTTACATGGCAAAAGCTTAAAATTGGTAATATAGAGGGACTGTGGAAAAGAGTTTCTGAAATTAGAATTAACCTGGATAATTCAGGGCATATGACAAATACACCTGTCTGACGTACTATATTCCATTTGTGCTGTACTGATCTTAGCTAGAAGATTATGCTAGGAGGTGCAAATATGCCTCACCAGTAAAATGCTATTATCACTACCTTTTCTACCAAAAGAACCTGAAATTTCTACTTGTTGGGTCATGGACAGAGTAGCAGAGACCCTTCTCTCATAAGGTCTTACTCAAAGTTAGAGAACTTACTTAAATATTAGAGAAAACTTTCCTGTGGCTTTTCTCTTTGGCCCAGTTAAGAATATCAGATTAGCTGATACAACCTTAGTTCCTAAAGAAGAGGGAACAGGTACAGAATAGAACTGCCAGGAGGAAGGAATCTGTGGGACCATAAGTCCATCAGCAGGTATAAGTTATTCCTGTAGCTAGCTAGGCCAGGGAGAGTAGCCACAGTCCTTGGCACCTAAAAGGCTTTGGGAGACTCCAGGAATAACAAGGATGTTGGTGGTGCTTGAAGAACAGGGTAGTCCACAAGGTGAGGGTGAGAAACTTAGGCTTGAGGTAGTTAAAAAGAGCCTTGAGTGCCAGGAAATTTTGGTTGTCCTGTGGCCAAGAGCATAGGGCAAGAAAAGTCAATGGAAGGGCAGAAACAGGGCAATGATCAAATTTATGTTTTAAATACATCATTTGGATTAGCAGAGTTGGGGATAAGGGTGGACCAACAATGGAGGAGCTCAGATCAATGGTAAAAATTGATGGGTAAAAATTCATGGGAGAGGGCCTGAACAAAAAAATTGATGGGAGTAAAAATTCGTGGGAGAGGGCCTGAACAAAATCAGTGTCAGTGAGGATGGAAAAGACAGATTTTCTTCAATGTTTGAGGGAGAAATAACAAGGATCAGATGGGCAATATGGTTTTAACAACTGCAGTTTTCTCTAGGGAGAAGGACACGGTGTTCAAGCGCAGGCATTTACAAAATACAGCCTCTACTTAATCTGTAGAAACTGTAGACAAAGAACTAAAAACTAAATCCACCAAGAACAGCAAAATGGTTTGGTTCTTTGTAGACTATCGGTTCTCAATGTTAGAGAGCATCAGACTTACCTGGAGGGTTTATTGAAACACGGATTATTAGGCCCCATCCCCAGAATTTCTGATTCAGTGAGTGAAGGGTGGGGTCTGAGAATTTGCATTTTAAACAATTGCCAAGGTGGTGGTGATGCTGCTCATCCAGGGACCACACCTTGAGAACCACTGTCCTAGGTCACTCTCTTAAACAATCATTTTCAATACATCCCTTCTGGCAGAGGTGATATATCATGATCTGTAGTGACTGAAGAAGTCAGAAAAAGAAATGGCTGGAACTTAATCCCATTTGCCCAATACATTTTTCCCTAGTACCTTTTAAACTTTTTTTTTTAATTAATTAATTTATTTATGATAGTCACACAGAGAGAGAGAGAGAGAGAGAGAGAGGCATAGACATAGGCAGAGGGAGAAGCAGGCTCCATGCACCGGGAGCCCGATGTGGGACTCGATCCCGGGTCTCCAGGATCGCACCCTGGGCCAAAGGCAGGCGCTAAACCGCTGCGCCACCCAGGGTTCCCTCCCTAGTACCTTTTAAATTAGCCTAGGTCATGAGTTATTTGAAATTGTATAGCCTGGTCCTGTTTTTGTAAGATCACCATCGAGTTATTTCTATCTAAATCCCAAGGCACTGCCTCTGTGATTCTCAAGGAGTAAAGTCATTTACTCTTTGCCTTGTAATTTATCAGGCAACATTGTAAAGCCATAGATCCCAGTAATAATTCCTTAAATCTATGTCTGTAACACTAATAATTGTGACCATTTAAGAACTATGTTTATCTAATATCAGCTGCTTTTATTACATTGGTCTTTATAGGTCACAAGCCCAGAAATCTACCATTCTCATTTAAATGTGGTTCCTTTGCTGACTCTTAATATTCACTGTAGGACACTTCCATAAAATTTTTAAAATGTGGTGTCTTCCAAAAAGTTGAGAAAAGACCCCCCCCCTCCCAAAATGTGGGAGTCATGATTGTCTTAACACTGGAGCAGATTTCATGACTGAAAAGCATTAATTGCCTTAATACTTGTTATAAGGGAAGTAAGATAGAAGAAACATGCATATGGTGAGATAATTATTGTATTTACTTAAATAGAGAAGTTTGAAGATGAGAGAGAAGAAACTTACAAGGAAATGGAATAATAGTATTGATGCAGAGAGGTTTGTTATGGAGGCTGCTGGGAGTAGAACCATAAATTCAAGCTTCGCCTTGGGCTTGGGATGTTTCTTATGTGGAAGGACTCTGTGTTGCTTGGGGATGAGAAATATTTTGTAAATATCTCCGCTTGTGAGCTGTGTGGATAAAAGGCATGGCATTTCTGAAAATACTGCATTTTCATGTTTTCCTTCAGACCTGGATGAACTTTATTTTAGATTAATTTTTCCATCTCTCTTCCCAAGCTCTCAAGGTTTTGTTTTCTCACTAGCTGACCATCTCCATGACCTCTTCCAACACTCACACTCTTTCTATAGATACTTGCCTCTTACTCCACTGAGCTTCATGGAACCAAAGCATTCTACTTTAAAACCTGGTTCTACGGGCCTCATTGAGATGTATTTTCCATTTACTTGATAGAGGAATTAGCTTTGTGGGAAGAATGAAAAAAGCTTTTAAAACACTTGTTCCCTTAAAATTGCTTAGAAAGTTTCCAATTTCGTGACTCTTGGGTTTCCATCCAAGTACTCCAGCAGAGAACTGCACATAGGAGATGCTCAGTAAGAATAGCTGATGATTTGTCATCATCCCTCAAATATGCCTTTCCGTTGAGACAGAAAGATTCGCTGCTACATTAAATGGGATCCTCACAACTAGGTAATAAGAACTCTTCAGTGGGTTTGGTTACCATAGCAGTCAATTTGCCACAAAAGCATTCCTATAAACTTAGACCCTAACCTTCATACTCTAGGGAAATGATTTCTCAATTGAAGAATATAGTCTGTTGAATAAAAATATGCTTAAATATGCTTGTCTTGAGGTAATTGTTCTTTACACTTCAGGTTAGCAATCTCTTTGTGGATAAAATCTCTGGTCTCTCTCTTTTCCAAAATTTACATACACATGCAATGTAAAATTGTTTACAATTTTCTGAAGCTCAAAGATCACAGGTAAAAAGCCTCTGGTAACCTTCTTGGATGTCTGAATAACATTCATTATCCTTTGAAATTCCAAGGTTTTTAGATAGAAACATACTCTTGTTTGTGTTTGTCTCCTGTGTCTCATAAAAGCAAGCAAAATGAACATGTCTACTTTTTGCCTTAATTTTTTTATTTTATTTATTTATTCATTTATTTATTTATTTAGCCTTAATATTTTTAATTGCAAAAATAAAAGTTATGGCAACTTGCCTTATGGTGTAAAGAAACTGGTTTCATCTTAAACTACCATTTTCCTTTCTTGTAAGAGTTCCTTGGGAAAACTTAAAATAGAAACAAAGTGTATATATGTGTATGTTTTCCCACTCGGCAAATTTGTTATAGAACCTAAGTCATTCATCACTCTGTCACCGAGTCAATAGAATCCTCCTGGTAGAATCTTGCCTGAAGGTTTTCTGTGTAATTCTTAGAATAAAGGATGAGCTGAACCCAGAGTAGCTAATGTTGGCCACATGGCGAGTCACAGCATTTTTGACATGTGTCTCTTCTTTCTCAGGTCAACGTTAACGTCTTCCAAGTCAGATTGTGTGAATTATTCTTGACTGCCCATGGATGATATTTTCTAGTAGATTATACAGAGCTGATTACATCTCTCCTTTTATTACATTCTCTTTTATTATTTCCTGGGGCCTTTCCATATCGCAATGCTGATCTCAACATCAGCTGCACACTGGAACCACCTGGGGAGCTTTAAAAACTATTCGATCTTGGATGGTTCTTCTCCACCCCCCTCCCCACAACCGAGGGTTCCTGATTAATTAGTGTGAAGTGTAATGTTAATATTGGGATATTTTGTTCAGAATTTTTTAATAGTTTTATCAAGGCCTAACTGACATACAATGGATATTATGTACTTAAGTGCGCAATTTGTAAACTTGACATATGCATCTGCACATGAAGTTGTCACTGTAGACAAGAGAGTCAAGGTTCACATCATCATCAAAAGTTTACTCGTGGCCCTTTGTCCCTTCTCTCATCTTCCCACTCCACTCCTCTCTACTCTCTCCCCAGGCAACCTTTCTGTCTATAGATTACTTGCATTTCATAGGTTTTTGTGTGAATGGGATAAAACAATTTGTCAT
Organism: Canis lupus dingo; assembly: GCF_003254725.2. Taxonomy (NCBI): domain Eukaryota; kingdom Metazoa; phylum Chordata; class Mammalia; order Carnivora; family Canidae; genus Canis; species Canis lupus. Next base: position 48,562,035 of record NC_064244.1, on the reverse strand, counting down.
GTTTATTATCTGGCTGTGTTCACTCAGCATGATTAGATTCAGATTTATGCATATTGTTTATTACATGTATCAATTATTCATTTCTTTATATTGCAAATTAGTATCCTATTGCCTGACCATAGCACAAAGTGTTTATCCATTCATCTGTTGATATATCTTTGAGATGTTTCCAGTTTGGGGGCTATTACTTATTATCAAGTAAACTTAATATTAACTAATGGTTATATTTAAAAAATGCTATGAAAATTCATATACAAGACTTTGTATGGACATACACTTTCTCTAGGAGTGGGATGGCTAGATCGTATATTAAGTGTATGTTTATCTATTAAAAAAAAAAAAAAGTCAACCTGCTTTCCAAAGTGATTGGGATGTTTTGTATTCCTACCAGCAGGATAGGAGACTTCTAGTTCCCACACATCCTTGCTGATACTTTATAGGATTAGTCTTTTTCTTTTTCTTTTTTTTTTTTCTCCTTAACTTTAGCTGTTCTAATGATGGTGTAGTGGGATCTCACAGTGCCTTAAATTTGCAATTCTCTGATGGTTAGCAGTTTTGAGGGAGGTTTCAGGTGCTTATCTGCTGTTTGTATATCTTTTGTAGAGAAATACTTGTTAAAATCAGGAGCACATTTTTTTTTAGATTGTTTGCTTTCTTTTTATTTAGTATGAGAGTTCTTTATATATTCTAGATATAACTTTGTATCATCTGTATCATTTTCAAATATTTTCTCCAATCTGAATTGACTCCTAATAGATTCTTTTTGGAGAGCACAAGTGTTCAATTTTGAGAGGTTAATGTTTTCATTTACGAATCATGCTTTGCCATCATATCTAAGGAATAACTGCTTAACCCAAGAACACAAAGATGTCTCCACTGAGCTGCTCCCGAACTTTTGTCAAAAACCATTTGTCTCTATATATTTTTGTATTCTCTGTTATGCTCCATTGATATATTTGTTCTACCTTTATCTCAATGTAACACTGTATAGATTCCCAAAACTTGATTATAAGTCTTAAAATCAGGTACTCCATTATTATACCAACTTTCCTATTTTGGGTCTTTTTTAAAAAAAAAGTGTTTTCCAATTCTATGTCCTTTTATTTCTATGTGAATTCTAGACTGAGGTGTTAAGTTCTAAAGAAACCCCACTGGGATTCTGATTTTGATCACCTCATTATCACTGGTGATTGGTTAAAATTCTTTATCTCCACTGCTCTGACACCATCCCATTCCTGATAGGTCTGGGATGTAAGTCCAGGCCCCCTAAATGATCTGCAGTGATCCCGCCTGGGGAAGTGAGTCTCATTACTGCCTCAGAGGGATCAAGTCTGCTTTACAGAGCTGGAATAGAACAGTTATTTTCTAAAAGTTTTAGGTCTCGTTAGGCTGCCTCTTTCCTGGTCCTTTGGCTGGACAGAACCGACTTTATTTATTTATTTATTTATTTATTTATTTATTTATTTAGATGAGGGGCCTACTGTTTTTTTTCTGTGCCCTTTGGCATTTGCTATTTGCTGGTTTCTTAAATTATACATCTGGGATATTTAAGACAAAAAGAAAACTCAGAGGACCATAGGGTGTTCTCCAGGTCTTGAGGTCCCAAGCCAGTGTAGTGTGCTTTCTCTCTACCTTCCATAGTCTTCTTACATTTATTTTATAAACATATATATGTACACCTATATATTAAATACCCAGGGATTTTATTTGTGCCTCGTGGAAGGAGTATGGAAAAGTTTATCTATTCCAACTTTCCAGAAGTAGAACTAATACATTCATAAGTTTTTTACTGTGATAGAAGATCAAAAAAATAATCTCAGTCATCATTTTTTGAACCAGCTGGAAAGGGGTGGACTGGAAGCACCTGTGACCCCAAGCATATGGAATATAGGCTTTGGCAGCAAGCCCTCATGCCCCAACACACTGAATAACTGCCCATTATATACGGTACCTGAACTTACCCTACCTACACTGCTACATCTTCACCTTACCACTTTGACCATGAGATAGGTATTGGAATTATTTTAAAAATATGAATCTTTTTATGACCTCTCTGTATGTCTCCTACCCTCCAGGCCCTGGCAACTGCTTTTTTACTTTCTTCAATTATTTTCTATTTTCTGCAATTATTTTCATATTCTAATACAGTAATTGAACTTCAGAGGCATTAAATAATTGCTAAAAATCACACAGCCAGTCACAGAATCCGATATGGGACCTGGTCTACCTGCATGAGGTTGGCAAAAATAAGGAAAAATTTTTGAGATGTCAGAGAAGATGCATTAATTTTACTGGAGGCTGTGTAAGGTCAGAAGTATTTAGTGGCCTCAATGTAGAGTGTCTACAGTTTTGGTCGTGATTTCCTCAATCAGCCACTTGATTATCACTTTTATATTTATGCCATGTCTATTTATGCTCTATTGTTCATATTTTTCTTTAAATTAACTCAGTTATTTTACATAATTGAATATCATAAACAAAAATATGCACATGGCCATGTACTAATTATATTTATTTTTAATATATGAGCTTTTTTAGTACATATTAAAATAAACATAATTAATAAAACAATAGCTGGTATGTATATCAGCCCAAATTTTTTATGGAATCATGGGGCTGTGTTGTCCATACTTTGGTGTGTGAAAGGGCTCTGATGGACTGTTATTGCAGACATAGATCTAGTCTTGGGGCAAAGGCATGAGAAGGCTCCCTCTTGCGATTGCAAGGTTATAAAAAGGTTTGGTTAGAAGGCTACATTCCTCTTCTCCCGGGTAACAGCTTCCCAAGCTAGCCTTTCAGGGTGGCTTGTTATTAATCAAGGGTTAGGCTCTACAAAAAATTGTCTCATTAAATAGAAACTTACTTCTTGTTATCAGCGTGGCTTGGCTGGATTCAAGACATAGAGAAGACAAACTTATCTCGTAGTACAATAAATCAAGACTTTTTTTTAAAGGTAGCTAACTCTACGTTATTTGCCATATATATACTTGCAAAGATGGTTGCTAAGTCCTGGTTCATACATTCAGCAATCTCAAGATGAATTTAGATTTCTCCCTGTGATGAGTTCATCAGATACTGGGGGGAAAAAATAGTCCCATCTAAGGAAATGAGCTTTATGCATGCTGAAATGATGGCAATAGAATAGAAACCCAACTTTGATCCACAACACAGAGAAAGAAATTTGGCTCATCTGGAAAAAAATAAAAACCTTTAAAAAAGAATCCTCTAATGATCCTATCACTGAACAGCTGAACTGTTGCAGGGGAATGGCATAGCAGGGGTTTTATTTATTCATTTAGAGGAGTGCAGTCTCCCCTGACTTAGACACAGTGAATGCCAATCAAAAGAAACTCATTTCACATCTGTTCTCCTGCTGGTAAACTGTAATTGGTGACTGATTGCATCTGAGCAGTTTTCTTTCTTCCGTGACCTCTGTGTCCTGGTCACCTGGTCATTTCCTGCCAGAGGTTGCAACGGGGCACATTTAGGCAGAGTGCTTTTCCTTTTACAGAGACGAAGTACTTTGCTGGCATCTCAAAATATCTCTCATTTGCAATACGAAGTGAATTCCTTTATGATGGAAGTATTTGGGAAAGGGAAGGAAGCACTTTTAGACCAACTTTTAGTAACAGAAAATCACATTCTTGGCTAAGGGTGTCACCATCCATACATGGATTGCTGTGGCCAGAGTATCTGAGTGCCTTCATTTTTCTCTCCTACGGTACTAGGATATTCCATATGGAACACACCTCTGCCAAGACAGAAGGTGAAGGCAAATAGGACCTGTCTGGTCTTTGAGGAGGAGTGTTAGAAGATGGAGGAGGGTTAATATAGTATCCTCCAGACAGGGAAGACACTTTGAGACCTAAAAATGATGCAAGGCCTTCGTACTGTTTACATAGAGTTTTATTCAGGGTAATTTGCTGGTGGGAGGATGGGACAAACAAACCACGTAGGTACTCCACAGCTATTCTCCACCTTACTCTCCACCAAGCCTGAACACAGCTTTTACAGAGCGAGGGGCATTGTGGTACAGTCAATGGGTAGTTATCTAAAGTGGAGCCTTCTGTGCCCCACTTTGGGCAAGCTCAAAACAAGTGTTCTCATGCTCCAGTCAGGGCATACCTGAACCTCCACGGGGCCTGAGACATGTAGCCCCAGCAAGGTCACTGCATGGACATGGCCAACATGGAGGGAAGGCCAAAGATGGAGTCAGTGTTGTCAGCACTCCTACGAGGAGAAAGTGCTATTTTCTAGAACTAATTCACCTGAGACCTGCATCTTTGGGATTTTACTTTCAGTTGAAAGGTAAAGTAGCTGTTTCTATTTCTAAAGCTGGATAATAAGATTGCAGAGAGCAGTGGCTTTCTTCCTCTTATACCAACATTAGATCTATTTGAAATGCTTATGTTAGGCTTAAGTGCCAAAAGTACTGTTTTCTGTTGCTGCTTAACGCTTTTACCAAAAAGGGGAGCTCCAGAAGGTAAATAGGGAGATTGAGCATGCAATTGGAAATCAAGAAGAAGGAAAGTCTTGAGACATATTTGGAAGTCATGGTTTGTGATAGTTTAGATTTTTAATTTCAGTTGGTAGCAGGCTGATTCTACATTTGTTGAAGGTTGTCAGTATGCTGGCCGTGTTTCCGTTTTTTATTTAAAACATGTGCTTCGATTATATAGAGAGCATAGAACACGCATGCCAATATACTTATTTTTCTCTTGCACAGTTCTGACGGGACATTTGAAGTTCATCTGTAATTGTAACTTTTATTGCTGATTTAAGACATCTAATAATTTTCTTTATTATTTAAAATCATAAATTATCACATGCATATTGTAAAAACAGGAAAACACAAATATGTGTTTTAGAAAAAGTAAGTAGCCTCTCCAGCCGTGCCCCTATTTCTCATCCTTTTGAGGTAACTAATATTTACAGCCTGGTAAGTGCCCTTCCACATTGTTCTCTAGACTTTTCTAAAAATATACATATATGTACATATGTGTATAACTGCACATTCCATGTCTCTTTCTCTCTTAAATTGGCATGATACTCTGGACAGGGAACAAATGTAGTTACTTGCCCACTCAGTGCCTGTTGTCATGTGTCATCTTTAATAGGCTTAAATAGCTGTACCTCTGTGAAGTCCCTCATTCCCTTGATAAAAGGGAAAGTAGCTCCAAGTGTCATCCATTTTCTTCATTGGACGTGAAGTCTAGGGTCTTCAGGTGATGGGAAACCCTCTCCATCAAGTCTTCATAAAACTATTCATAGTCCAGGGGACTACAGAAAAATGCATTATTTACCCAAGACACTCAGTGTACCATAGTGATAAATGAACAGAATAACTACAATAAAAAACTTCTATTTGTAAAAGGGAAGATGGGGAAACAACACGCACATCCCATCCTCCTGGATAAAAAAGTGAGACTGCTCTCCCCAAGCACTGTAGTATTTTTTTTTTTTTTTTGCTTTTGGTCAGCAATCTGCAAGCATTTGGTTTTGTCTTGAGGAATACTTCCCTGCTTACATACGCTTGGCTTTAGGAATGCCCCTTCGAGGGGATGCATAACTTTACCAACCTCTTCAGCTAGGTGCAGATTCAGGGACCTGGGGATTGCTTTGGGCTTGAAGAGTTGCAGATGGTAACAGTCCAAATTTGAACTGCTCTGGCAATGAAGACCCTGTGAAATTTAATATATTTCCTATTAAATGCTTCCCCTGGCTCATGATCAGAAAAGAGCCCTTGGGTTCTGGAAACTTGGGATGTCTGGCCACAGGTCCCTTAGTTTAATAGTTTTACTGTTAAAGAAATTTAAACACATACCCTTTTACCATCTGATTTTTTTTTTTTTTTGCCACCAGAATTGACCCCTCTTTGAATAAGAGAACCTACCACAAGTCTCTAAGAAGTCCTTGGGAGCTTTGGCTCTTTCCTTGTCCTGGGTTTATATTTTGCTAAATCTGCATCCCCCTCCTCAGCTATAAAATGAGGTTGCCTTCAGCCCAAGCTTGTGTCTATCTTCAGTACAGGCGTCACTATAGGCAGAAGCCTCTCCCTTCGTGCAGAACTCTCAGGGTCATCCTGGGTTTTTTTATTTGTTTGTTTTTGTTTTTGTTTGTTTTCACAATGCTTATAAGCACTTTGTAGCTGCATAGCAAAAGTTTACCAACTTCTAATTTTATAGTAATAGAATCTTCCCTGCCATAAGCCCTATCTTCATCCCTTAGGCAAAGTCAAATATTAGCACCTTTTTCCTGATATGACATTCAGAATCAGTCAGTGTTCTTAGCTGCAAGCAATAGAAGATGACTTTTGCTGATTCAAGAACTGAAAAAAAAAATTTAGGATGGTGGTTCACGGATCTCTGGGAACCAATCTCTGGGGAAATGTACTTGGAGGTTAGGACTTTTTCAGGAAGAATGCCCTGTCACTTTGCTGGATGGTCCAGCTACTAGTCAAGGTAGATTGTCCTGGATGACACTGGATGCTTCTGAGGACATTGCTGCTACCACTCCCTGTACAGACTTACTGCAACCACCACAGATACTTGAGTAGACTGACCTTTGTCAAGCTTCATTGTGTGTGTGTGTGTGTGTGTGTGTGTGTGTATGAGAATGATTGTGTGTGATGGAAGATTTTAACAATACAGATCTCATGTAATTTCTTAAAAGTTCAATAATTTTCTTTTTAAAAATAATTTTCTTAAATATATTCTATCCTGTAGCTTTAATGCCCTTTGATGCCTAACGTGTATGTGCCCCCTTGGCTGGGGTATGGTGCCCCCTTGTTTGGTCAAACACTGGTTGCTGTGCAGGTTTTTTTTTTTTTTTAATATCTGATTAACATACAAATTGGTAAACTTGGAATAAAGCAGATACTTTCCATCATGGGGGTGTGCCTTGTTCGGTAGTTGAAAGACTTAAGAGCAAACATTGAGATTTCCTGAAGAAAAGATTCGGCTTTCAGACTGCAACATAGACATCTTGCCTGAATTCCTAGCCTACAGATTTCAGACCAAATTGGCAGCATCAACTCTTCCTTGGGTTTCTTTTCCAGCCTGCCAGCCTGCTTAAGGAATTTCAGACTTGCCAGCCCCCACAATTGCATGAGCCAATTCCTTAAAATCTATCTCTTTCATTATATATAGATATCTATTGGTCCTGTTACTTGGGGGAACTTATATCCTCCAAGCATGATGCAAAGTGTTATAGGTTGCCTACTTTTTTTCCTCACTTTTGTTTTGTTGACATTTTGAAACACAAAAATATGCAAAGTGTGCATGATGAATTATATAGCTTTAACCTTACACATAACTTCCGGTGTAGGTAAATGTGTGTATATACTTATATAGTTTTTTCTCAACTATTCGAGATAAGGGGCAGACTACTTCAGCATATACCTCTTTCACCCCTAAATATTTCCTCTTGCCTCTCCTGAGAATGCACACTTTTTAGCCACCATGTATGCAGGTCAAATTCAAGAAATTAAACATTAATATCAAAAAGTATCTAAGATATAGCTCTTATGCAAATTTCACCACTGTCTCAATATTATGTACAGCAGTTTTTCAAAAATCCAAGATCCAATCCAGGATCATGAAGTACATTCAATTGTCATACTCTCTTCGTTTCTTTGTCATATTCTTTTAGTTTCCTTTAATCTGAAATAATGTTTAAACATTTATTCATCTGTCATGACACCGGCACTTGGAAGAGTAAAAATCTATTGTTTTGGAGAATGCCACCCAAGTTGGATTTATCTGATTTTTTTGCCCATGATTCAGGTTATGCATGTATGACTAGAGTGCGACACACGTAATGTGAGGTCCTACTCAGTGTGTTACCTTAGGAGGCGTGTGAGGTTCTTGGCTCCCATTACTGGTGACGTTAACTTTGATCTCTGTTAAGATTAGGGAGAGAAAAAAATGTAAACAATGTGGGTCATTCCACTTACCTCAGTATCCAAGGATCATATGTAGGAAACAAGAGCAAAGGCACATCTATAGACAGATCTGTTACCATTAGGTGGATTCAGATTCTATATACCATTTATTATGAACATCTTGTTTTATATACCTAGTTCTGTTAACTATTTTTATAAGAAATTAATGGTATTATGTGAGAACATTTTTGTATAGGCAAATTGAACCTCATTTACTAACAACCTAACCCCAGAGTTAAAACAAGTCTACCGACTGAACGTTCTTGTATGTCTACGTCTAGGATAAGTAGAGCCCGCAAAGCCAATTTGTTGAATATTATATCTTTTTAAATTTCAGTAGATATTGTCAGGTTATTTCTAAAAAACAATGCAACATTTTAGTCCTATCAGCTGGGCATGAGTGCCATTTTCTTCTTTTATTGTCTGCCAGTGAATATTATAATTTTTTGTTTTTGCTCATCTGATGAATTACAATGGTTTCTCTTTTACTTTTTTTTATTTTAAAGATTTAGTTTATTTATGCATGAGAGACATACACAAAGAGAGAGGCAGAGACACAGGCAGAGGGAGAAGCAGGCTCTACACAGGGAGCCAGATGTGGGACTTGATCCCAGGACTCCAGGATCACTCCCTGGGCCAAAGGCAGATGCTAAACTGCTGAGCCATCCAGGATCCCCTACAATGGTTTTTAATTGTGATTTTTATCTCCCTATTACTTATACTAAGCAAGTTTTCACACGTTCACTGGCATTTGAATTTTCATTTTTTTTTTTCAAAATTAGCTACTTGTAATCTTTTTATTTTACTATTCTTAATTTATGGAAACTCTTTGTATATTAGGAGTGGCATCTTTGATTGCCATATGGGTTGCATTTTCCCCACCAGTCTATTATTTGTCTTTTATCTATGGGCAAAATTTAAATTAAAAAACTTTGTGTAATCTGTGGCATATTGTTTCAAAATTTCCTTTCTCAAGAAATTTGTTTTCAACAACAAAGATGTATGAATAGTTTCTGTAATTTTCTTGATATGAATGTTTTGTATTTCTTTTTAACCTCAAAATATTTAATCATCCTAATATTTTTGTGTGTGTATAGTATGAAGTGGGATTCTACTCCACTATTAATTAAACAGATTACAATTGTGCCCCTGAAATAAAATACCACATCTGTAATATACTAAGTTCTCTTATATTTTTGGAAATTTTTATGCTACCATGTGTTTATTGATCTGTTTGTCTAAAAAAGTGTAGTATCTTTTGCAAATGATTTACAATATTCTAACGTTTATTCTAAAATTGAGGAAGACAAGGGTCCCTACACTATTTTTTTCCAAAAAAAAAAAAAAAAAAAACCCTTTCAATTATCTACAGACTTTTCCTTTATCTATGGCCTTTAAAATTGCTTTTCATCAGATTAAAATAAAAAAAAATTGGGACTCTGAAATCATATTAGATTTATTAATTAATCTCAGAAAAATGGATATTAGTAGATTCCTCAAGTTTTGTTTTTCAGTACCATTTTATGCTTTCATTAGGTTATAAAGGGTCAAAAAATCATGTGCCTTTTCATTAAAGTTATACATATATGTTTTATAATTGTCACTATTATGGATGATATTTTTGTGTTTCCATTTTTTGTTGGTTAGTGCTAGCAGAGAGAAATAATGGATTTTTCTATATTTTGTAGTTAGGTTTTCCATATTCTCTTATTAATTTTAATGCCATTTTCACTGGAATTTTTTATTTGCTTGATTCACAGTCATATCTAAAGGACATTTGTCTCTATTTTCCAACATTTAAATATTCATATCCATCTGTATCCCCTTCCCCACCTCAGGCAACCATTCACTGTTGTCCTTGTTTATAGATTCACCTTTTTCTGGATATTTCATATAAATATCAGAATATTAAAGTATAAAGTCTTTTGTGTTTGGCTTCTTTTTTTTTAAGATAGATTTGTTTGTTTGTTTGTTTGTTTATGAGACACAGAGAGACAGAGACACAGGCAGAGGGAAAAGCATGCTCCCTCCAGGGAGCCTAATGAGCAGCTCAATCCCAGGATCCCCAGGATGAGCCAAAGGCAGACGCTCCACCACTGAGCCACCCAGGCGTCCCAATGTTTGGCTTCTTCCACTTGCCTTAAAGTTTTTGAGATTCGTCTATATTGTAACATTGTTACCAATAGTTTACTTCTTTTCATTGCTGAATGGTATTGCATTCATTGTATGGTGTTGAAAGATAAACAGATATATTAAAATTTTTTGAAGTTTATTTGAGCAAATACTGATTCGATTCAAGGCAGCATCCAATCTAGCAGATAGAAAAGAGCTCTGAGGAGCTACAGAAAATGAGGTGTCCCAGCAAGGTCTCATCTTGGTCACCAGAAACTGGAGAGGAAAAATAATTTTCCCTCTACCCTTTATGGTGAGAACTTCGGTGAGACCTCTTTTTCAGTAGAGCATCTCATAAATGGATGAGCTTATCTAGGTTAACAGTTCTGCACTGTGGCCAGTGTAATTCAGGATTACCTTTGGTAAGGTTAATCTTTTTCAGCTTTAAAACAAAATTTTATTTACTTGAGGCCTCACAGTGGACTCAATCCAGCTTAAGCTGCTGTGCCTAGTAAGACTCAGACCCAGTCCAACCAAGATCTAGTCCAGCTTCTAAGTTGGGCCCAGTCCAGAAAAAGAAATGCTCATAAGGCAAAAGCTGTGGAACCAGGATTCTAGAGGGACTCACCCATCATTTCTCAAGGTAGCAAGAAAGCAGTGAGCTCAAAGGACTCAATAGGTACAGATACTGAGTTCCTGGAGTCCCAGGGGAGGGGTTCTTTTTTGATTTGCTCTTCTGACTCCAGAACTGTTAAAAGATAAACTGAGGAATATTAAAATTTTGAGAGTTTATTTGTGGAAAAGTCAATTTGAATGGGGCAGCATTCGATCTAGAAGATGGGGACTGCAGGGGCTATAACACTGACTCCTACAGGCAGAAGGGAGCAGGAACAAGGAGGTTATACTAGGCCAACCAAAATGTGGGGTGATTATTGCAAAGTTACTTACCTTTAGGGTTTGGCAGGGGTCTTCCAGGCAGATGACCTAACTAATGCTGATCCTTGATTAACTGGTTTAAGATTCCATTTCTGGGAATGCTGAAAATATAAATTAATTTTCAGTTGGGTGACATGAGACTCAGTGTAAACAACTGCATTTTGGGTCTGTTTTGTTTTTCACAATGGATTGGTTACATGTTGTTTATCTACCAGTTGACAGGATGTTTGAATTGTTCCTGCTCTTTGACTTTTTTTTTCTTTTTCTTTTTCTTTTCTCTTTGACTTTTATAATACATGCTGCTATGAATATTCTCTACAATCCTGCTAGACGTATGTTCTCATATTTCTTGGTAGAATGGCTAATCCTATGGTAGGTATACACATACCATTTAAGGAAATTGCTGTGCTGTTTTCCAAAGTGCCTACACTATTTTTCATCCCCATCAGCAGCATGTGAGAGTTGAGAGTCCCAATTTGTCAACATCATTGCCAACACTAGTTATCGTCTGTGTGCTTCATTATTATAGCCATTTTATGGGCATGATGTGATGTCTCATGGTTTTAATTTGCATTTTTCTAATGACGACATTTAGCCTCTTTTCATGTGCTGACTGACCATTTGTATGTTTTCTTTGGTTACATTTCTATCTAAATGTTTTGCACATTTTTTTAATGAGTGCTTTGACTTCCTACTATTGAGTTGTAAGAGTTCCTCCTATATTCTGGTTGCAGATCCTTTATCAGATATATAATTTATGAACATTTTTTACCCATTCTGTACTAATTTTAATCTTCTTAGTATCTTTTGAGGCACAACCATTTTTAAATTCTGATGAAATTTAAGTTATTAATTTTCTTTTTACTTTGCATTGTACTTTTTGGTGTATCTCATAATTATTTGCCTAATCTGTGATCAAGAAGGTTTCTCCTTTTATTTTTTTTTTTAAGTTTTTATAGTTTTAGTTCTTACATTTAGGGTCTATAACTCGTTTTTAATTATTCTTTCATGGTATAGTGGAAGAACCTAAATTCATGTTTTTGTATGTGATAATCACTTGTCCCAGTGCCAGTTTTTGAAAAGCCTTTTTTTACCATTGAATTTCTTTGACTTTTTGGTCAGAATTCAGTGGATCATAAATGCTTGCTCCTCGATCTATATGTTGGTTCTTATGACCTACTGCACTACCTTGATTGGAGGTATTTTTAACCACACTAGAGAAACAGTATGGACCCATACTCAAGATTTGGTTCACATGTTAAGATGGGTGATGCCATATGTGTGCACACACATGCGCGCGCGCATACACACACACACACACACACCCCAGAAAGGACATGGAAAAAGTTCATTTCTCACATTAATAGGCTTTCTGTGCATAGCAGGACAGGTATGCTAAGCTGATTTAAAAATGACTTGAGAGCAAGGAAAGAAAATTGGCTTGGGGATTTTATTGAAGTTAGGGTATGGGGTTAGCAGAGACTCACTGGTTTGAATCTCCTGCTGGTTCCTGCCAAAGAGGTTGCTCAGGTTTTTTTGTTTTGTTTTGTTTTTTGTTTTTTGTTTTTTACCAACTTGCTTGGATGTGAGACAAAAGAAAAGGAGGGAAGGGTGAAGCTTAAAAGATATCAGCAAGCATCAGAAACTGGAGTCAGACTGTTTATTCAAGTGACTTTAGAGGAACTTTTGAAACTGAGAAGTCTAAGTTCTCAAACTTTGTGGGTTTTGTTTTTTTTTTATTTTTCATCATTGTTTTCAAAACTCTTCTAATTTTCGGGGCACGTGGATGACAGTCAGTTGGTTAAACATCTGATCCTTGATCTCAGTTCAGGTCTTGATCTCAGGGTTGTGAGTACAAGCCTTGTGTTGGGTTCCACACCAGGTATGGAGCGGAGTTCACAACAAAAAACAAAACAAACAAAACCACTGTTCTACTTTTCTTTCTTTTTTAGTGCTAGATTAATGGGTTTTGATACTGGAGTTACTTGCTTTACAAAATGAAGAAACTTTTCATCTTCCATCACTTAAACAATAATTATCCTTTCTTTGAAAATCAGATTAATGCAGGGGCCCCGGAGTGGCATAGTGGGTTGAGTGTCCCAATCTTGGTTTCCACTGGGGTCATGATCGCAGGGTCATGAGATGGAGGTCCTCCCTCCCTTGCTCTGCACTCAGCGCTGATCCTGCTATAGGGTTTCTCTCTCTCTCCCTCTGCCCTACCCCACACTCACTCACTCTGTCTCAAATAAGTCTTAAAAAGAAGTCAGATTAATGTTTTTCAGAGACTCTCAGTGCCTGGTACTTTTTAAAATCATGAGTACTTAATTTCCTTCCCAATGTGTTCTGTGATTATTGGTCTGTTGATGTTTTTACCTCTTATCAGCCAATATTGGAAAATTATACTTAATAAGAAATTATCCTAAGATGTTTGAATTTGTTATATAAATACGTTGTGTGACTGTATTTCAGTTTATTATTTTTTTAATGTTAGGCAGTGTTTAATTTATTTGGGTGCATACCAGGGAGGAGTTGATATTGCTTTTGAGGTATGGGTAGGAAGTTGGTTCATGAAACCTTGTTGCTGGTTGACAGAAAATACTTCAAAGGAGAAATTGAGGAATGGATAGAACCTAGCACATGGGGCACTGGAAGGCAACAGGCCTCCTCTATTCAGTTCCTTACCTCTTCTGCCTTGGGGTTCTTGATCCCCTGTCCAGTTATTCTGCTGCTTAGGTGGAGAAGTTCTGGAGGTCAAAACAGAGCATACACTCTTGGGCCATCTGGACTCACCAACTAAGACCTCAATTCCACCCACCCTTAGCTTCGTGAGGAGGGAGGGAGCTTGAGCACTCACCCACCACCCTAAAGGAAGATCCCTCCTAGTAGGGATCCGAACCCCTGCAGACTTCCCTGCCCTGGGGCTAGTATAGGCCACAGGGCTCTGTGCCAAGCACCCACCTAAAGGTGACCAACTGGCAGTCCCAGCCCCCCTGTATGTATACATGTATAAATGTGAAGGATATATATCACACATGATATCTCTATATTCTTGCTTTATATAAATATATATTTATAATATATGTAAATGAGAGGGATATATATCAGATATATGATATTCTCTATACCCTTTTTTATTGTTGTCTTATATCTATTTTGAAGTAGTCAGGGACTTTATAGTTCCTCATCTATTCTTGTGTTTACGATAGTTTATAGTACTAAACTAGTTGGTTTACAATAAGGAAATAGGAATTAGTGTGGAAACTCTTTTTCTGCATCCTATGAAATGGGGCAGATGCATTTCAAATCCATAAAATGTTTGAAATGGAAGAGTCTAGAGAAAGAATCAAGTAACCCATCTATTGTAAATAGGAAGAATAGGAGATTACAAAGTGAGGTGACTCCATAGGTGTTATAAGAATTTTTTTTTTCTTTTTTGGTGGTTGTTTCTAATGTTTATTTTTCTGATTATAAAAGTAAGAGCACTGGATTGGGAGAAGTTTTGAGTCCTGTAGCATCTAGACAGTTCTCAGAACTTCCATTCCCTTATCTGGGAAGCAGGATAAGGAGCCCGGCCTTGCCCACTCTTTCCAAGGGCAGTGCAGATCAAATGAGATAACACAGGAGAAGCACTTGGTAAACTGGCAAGTGATTAATGGCAGTATGAGCCCTTAGCTCAGCTCCAGTCTGCCCTTTTTAGTCTTCAAAGAACTCAATGAACCTTCTATGAGAAATAGTTAAGAGGAACTCCATTGACTTGTATCCTCCAAAGAAAGGCTTGGGAAGGGAGTCTACTTTATTTATTTATTTATTTATTTATTTTTGGGGGGAGTCTACTTTAAAGACATTTGTTGTCCATTGTTTCTGCGGAGACCCAAGTTTGAAACCAATAGCTACAAAGTTATTGAGACAGCAGCTTACTCAATCGTGGTGTTTCAAATTTAGGCAGTAAAACTGCTGATGTCTAGATAAATTTGAATTTCAGATAAAGAATGATTTTTTTTTTCAGTATGAATGTGCCTCAGGCAATATTTGGGGCATGCTCATACTACAAGAAAATTCATTGGTTCATCTGAAATTCAACTGTAACTGGGCATCCTGTAGGACTCTGAAGGATGAATGAGAGAGGTGAGCTAAAGAAAATGATAATCTATTATAATATTTAAGCAAAATGTGGAGATACCTTCCAAGTATATGATTATCAAAGTCAGTAATCTATATAACACATAGTGAGTAGTGAAGCTTAGGTATCTTGAGCATATGACATCTGTGAAACCTTGTTATAGGTATACTTCCCTTAAAATTCCTATTAGGAAAGTTAAGTCTCATGTAATAGGCAAAGATGCAAGTGAAATCTTGTCCATTGGAAATGGAAGAAATATCATTGAGGACAATCTTCTTTGGAAGCTTTATGTAGCTCTTCTGACCATTCATGAGTTTAGTCCATTTATAATTCAGCTGGCTGACGAAGATATCAAAAGATAGTTTTCTTAAAGTGGATATTGCCCGGGATGCCTGGGTGGCTCAGCAGTTGAGCATCTGCCGTTGGCTCAGGGCATGGTCCTGGTGTCCCAGGATTGAGTTCTCTGCATGGAGCCACCTTCTCCCTCTGCCTGTACCTCTGTCTCTCTCTCTGTGTCTCTCGTGAATAAATAAATAAAATCTTAAAAAAAAATTAAAAAGTGGAGATTGCCCTTGAGAAAGTCCTTGTTGTAGTTAAGAGTTTCTAAAGGACATAGAACAATTATTGCTTTGTGACTATTAAAAATTACAAAAGTAATTGATGTGTTTAAATTTGTTAGAGGCATTGTTTTGGAGCATAAGATAATACTATATATACAGATCAATTTGTATGGAGAACGGTCCCGCTCTGCTTGAAAAAAATATTGAATTTGTTGCTCAGGTAAAGATAAGAGAGCAATAATATTGCACAGTAATGTCTCATGAAAATGAAATTTGGCTCTAATATGATTGACATTTTGGCTTCTGTCCTCTGCTCATCTTACTAGGGTTAGAAGGTGGTGAAAGGGTGAGATATGGGGAGTGAGTTGCAGTTTTTCTCTTCTGCAGGAAACCGACAGAGGCTTGGGATTATTTGCTGAATTCCGGGGACAGATAATCTTGTATCTTGTGCATAAACTTCAGTATGTTTTGTACATTTTTATCTTTTCATGAACTTTGCAATGACAAGAGCAGGTGTTGTATGCCACTTGTATTTGGTCCCCACGTTGAGCTTTAGGGAGGAGGTTAACTGTGTACCATCATGCATGTGCTGCCCAAACTAGGCTATGGATTTTGAAGCATGCTGCAGGTCTATGGTGAACCAAGTAAACTTCAGCAGATGGTTATTACAATGGCCTCCACGTTGGTCTGTCTGCCTCTCATCTTACGTCTCCTGTATTCTTCATTCTCCACACAGCAGGCAGGGGAATCCTGTTAAAATATAAATTAGATTTAATGCTTTCAAAATTCTCCAAAGTCTTCCCATCTCACTCAAGTATAATAAGCACTCATAAGGATCGCAGTGACTACTCCCCCATTCCTCACCTCTGGGACTTTATTTCTTACTATTCTCCCCTTTGTCATGATGCCAAAGCCACTCTAGAATTCTTTAACCATGCCAGCTTCTTTCTGGCCTCGGGATTTTGGGGTACACTTCCCTCAGGTATGTGATAGACAAATATTTCACTTCCCTTAGTTTTTTTTTCTTTTTAATAAACTTTATTTTTTAGAGAAGTTTTAGGTTTACAGCAAAATGGAACAGAAGGTAGAGTGATTTCTCATGTTATCCCTGCCCCCAGTCAGGCTCAGCCTCACCTATTACCAGCCTCGTCCCCTAGCGTGATCCATTTGTTACAGTGGATACAACTACACTGATTCATCATAATCACGTAAAGCCTGTAGTTACAGTAGAGCTCACTTGTAGTGGCGTATGGTCTCTGGGTCTGGACCAATGTGGACATACATCCACCGTTACAGCGTCATGCAGGGTGGTTTCAATGCCCTGAAATATTTCTGTGCTCCACCTTCATCCATCCTCCTGTTCAGATGGGCTTCTTCCATTTAGTAACATGCATTTAAGGTCCCTCCTTGTTTTTTCATGGCTCGATCACTCATCTCTTTTTTAGTGCTCAATAAATAGTATTCCATTGTCTGGACGTACCACAGTGTATTTATCCACTACCTCTTAAAGGACGTATTGGTTGCTTGAAAGTCTTGGAAATTATAAATAAAGCTGCCGTAAGCATCTTTGTGCAGGTTTTCGTGTGGACGTAGGTTTTTGACTCTTTTTGGCTAAATACTAAGGACTGCAATTGCTGGACCTCATGGTACAAATATGTTTACATTTCTAAGAAACCATCAGATTGTCTTCCAAAGTGGTTGTATCATTTTGCATCCTACCAGCAGTATATGAGAGCTGCTGTGGCTGCATGTTCTTGCCAGCCTTTGGTGTTGTCAGTGCCCTGGATTTTAGATTTTGTCCATACAAAATTGGTAGGTAGTGGTGTCTCATTGTTTTGATTTAAATCTTCCTGAGAGTGTATAATGTGGAGCATCTTTTCCTGTGCTTATTTGCCATCTGTATGTTTTCCTCGGTAAAGTATCTGATAAGTTCTTTGCACTTTTTAATCAGGTTGTTTGTTTTCTTATTGTTGAATTTTAAAAGTTCTTTGTATGTTCTGGATAAATGTCCTTTATCAGATCTGTGTTTTGCAAATATTTCCCCCAGTCTATGGATTGTCTTTTTATTCTCTTGACGTGATCTTTTACAGAGCAGAAGTTTTTAATTTCACTGAAGTCTAGTTTATTGATTCTTTTATGCATCGTGCCTTTGGCATTGTATCTACAAAGTTATCAGCAAGCCAAGGTCGTCTACATTTTCTCCTGTTTTTAAGGTGTTGTATGGTTTCGCTTTTACGTTTAGGTTTGTGATCCATTTTGGGTTAATTTTTGTGAAGCCAGTAAGGTCTTTGTCTCAATACGTGTATTTGCATGTAGATGTGTGGTGGTTTCAGAAACATTTGTTGAAAGCCTTTTAGGTTTTAATCAAAAGTTTTCATCAGGGAGACTCACTCTGCTGGACCTATTACAACTGTAACATTATATGTACTGCAACACATATATCTCCATTCCTATATTTATTTTTTCCTTCTTAGCACTTATCACCAACATCCTATATAGTTTTCTCAATTATCTTGTTTACTGTTTGTCTTTCTCAGCTTACATTTTTGAAAGTACAAATATGTTTATTTTGTTCAATACTCTCTTCCCAGCACCTAGAACAGTGCCTGTGTACTAGTGCTTCCCAGCACCTGGTACACAGTAGGTACTTAATAAATATTTTTAACGAATGAATAAAAGAAGAAATGCTCTGATCAGTGGTGTAGTAGTCAAAACACCAACATTAGCAACACTGGGAACTTGTTAGAATTGCAAAGTGTTAGCCAACCCCTCCCCCACACCTGCAAACTTACTGGCTGGGAAGCTCTGAGGGTGAGTTCCAGTAATCTGTGTTTTAATAAGCCCTCCAGGTGATTTGGATGGACATGAACATTTTCTCTAAAAATTCTTCCTTTTCTATCCTTTGGTACTGAAGACAAACTACCTCTTTTCAGTATGAAATGAGATTGATGGGTTTTCTGTAGCCACATATTTACCTACATTTATTTTATTTTGTTATGAGATTTATTTATTTGAGAGAGAGAGAGAATGATTGAGGGGGAAGGTCAGAGGGAGAGGGAGAGGGGAGGCAGACTACTTGCTGAGTGTGGAGTCCGTTGCAGGGCTTGATCTCACAACCCTGAAATCATGACCTGAGCGGATACC
Organism: Canis lupus dingo; assembly: GCF_003254725.2. Taxonomy (NCBI): domain Eukaryota; kingdom Metazoa; phylum Chordata; class Mammalia; order Carnivora; family Canidae; genus Canis; species Canis lupus. The sequence goes on along the minus strand of NC_064244.1, from coordinate 48,543,221 downwards.
AATAATTTAATGCTTAACCACGCAGGCACCCTGGATATTTACCTACATTTTAAAAAGTGTTTAAAAAATCACTTTCTTGGAAAGTAAATCAGTTATTTTATTTGGATTTATAAGATCGAATTTACTCATCACTTAGTGTTCAACCAGCTCAAATAAATTCAATGCATCTATGAAGGAAATGGAACAAAGTCAATAATGGCTGCAAGGAAGAGAACTACAAGTAAGAATCTTTCAGCCTGGATAAAACATATGTAGAAAAGACATTTGACTAATTTATCTTTTCTTGCAAACTATTGTTTCAAGAAGCAAAAAAGTGATCATAATATTCAAAGTGAAAGTAAACTTGCAGAAGTTGTATGACAATTACACTTCTATTTTATTTTGAAAATAAAAGCAAACTGGGTCCCTTTCTTTTGATTTAGATTCAATCAGTAGTAGTTTTTGTACTAAATGCTCCAGTGAAAAGACTTAGAGCAGCAGAAAGATAAGAAAAGCAAGATCCATCCATAGACTGCCTATAAGAGATTTACTTTAGACCTAAAGACACCTGCAGATTGAAAGTGAGGGGATGGAGAACTATTTATCAAGCAGATGGACTTCAAAAGAAAGCCATAGTAGCAATACTTGTATTGGACAAACTAGACTTTAAAACAAAGATTGTAACAATAGATGAAGCTGGACACTATATCATAATAAAGAGGGCAATCCAATAGGAAGATCCAACAATGGTTTTCGTTTGTGTGTTTGCTTCTTTTTTAGGCGGAGCATGACTTTTCAAAGGAAGAAGTTGTCAAACAAATCCAAATTTAGAAGATACTTTACTCAAAAGGATATTGGGGGGGGGGCGGTTTGAGGGAGGCTGTTGGGGGGGAGGCACTATTCCAATAGAGGAAGGGACTTTAGCAATAGAAAGAACATCTGATGATAAAATCCACAATGCTTTTAAGGGTTAGGCAAAAAGATTTTCTTTAGTGAGTGTTGTGCCCAAGATTATGTATCCAAGAAACCACCAAGGAGCCGACACCAATGCAAACACACGAGGGTTTAATTACAAGCTCGAGCTTGGGTCCAAGTCCCTGCTCCGCTGTGTCAGGTACACTTGGACCCAAGCTCGAGCTTGTAAATAAACCCTCGTGTGTTTGCATCGGTGTCGGCTCCTTGGTGGTTTCTTGGATTCGCAATCTTGGGCACAACAGTGAGGAGGAATGGGAAGAGCTAGAAACATCCTGTTGGTGGAAGTGGGGATGAGGGCCCTGAAAAGGTGCAGGTTGCTTGATGGGACAGTGGATCAGAGAATGATTTACTCTGAGATGAGCCTGCTCTCATTAAGGGGTTATTAGGAGGTGGTGTGTGCTGGCTCAGGCTGAAGGTTAATCAAAGGTCAGGAACCTGGGGGGAAGGAGAGAACCCCACTCAAAATTTGGTTGAGAAGTATTTTGTTGCAATGGATCAGTAGAAACAAGACCGGTCATCTAATCATTTCTGAGACAAGGAATGGGAATTTGGAGGGTTTATGTCTGGCCTTGTTTTAAGTAAATAAAAGAGGTGTCCTTAAGTCTGATCTAAGTCATATGGGGAAGGTAGTTCTTCGCAGTAAGCCATTTCCTAGAACACAAAAAAGAAAGGGGGATTTCTTAGTCCTCGTTGTTTGTTGTTCGTTTTTGTTTCTTTAAAAAAAAAAATTTTTTTTTTTACGTATTTATTCATGAGAGACACAGAGAGAGGCAGAGACCTGGGCAGAGGGAGAAGCAGGCTCCCTGTGGGAGTCTGATGGGGGACTGGATCACAGAACCTCAAGATCACAACCTGAGCCAATGGCAGATGCTCAACCACTGAGCCACCCAGGCACCCCTGTTTTTGTTTCTTACAGTAACACAAGGCTCAAGGAAAATACAACTTTGTCAAAGTCAATGGCCAAATATGAATGTAGTTGAGACAATAAAGTTTGAGAAGCCAAAGTGTTCTTTGTTAGCAGTCAAAGATACTTCGTGAGTCAGATGGTTATCAGAAAATTTTTTCCCATCTGGGACCATCTATTAATTGACTTACATGTGTTGGAGAAATATAATTTAAAAAAAAAAATGTCTTGCAAGTCAGAAAACCTCTTTACAAAGGTACAAGAAAAATAAAGCAGACTTACTGTTGAATAAAAATTAAACCAGAATGTGATGTGCATCAGAGGCAGCCCACCAGGAGAATACAAACAGAAAGGACTCTCACCCTTTTTTTTTTATATACCTAAGTGGATAAAGCCAGTGTCCATGTTCTCAGGATGAACAATAACTAGTCCTCAACACAGACGACTTGATAGCACCATTTGTCACACATACTTATCCTAACTGATGCCATCTGTGTTTGCTAATTAGCTTGATCCAAAGGAAAATAAACTTCACATATCTTTCTGACCTGAGGTAGGTTTTGTACACACTAAAGTCAGGCTCTTCGCCTCCCAAAGAAAGAGGAGATAGGGGCTCTCTTTCAAAGAGAAGGTCCCCAGGTCCTCAAAAAAGACATTCATGGGTCCTAAAACTGGCAAGACGTGTATTTCACTTTCAAAAGATTTACATATATTTCAGAGACAGAGGAAGAATAAACAATGACAAGTTTTCGGAAGTAAATGTTTTAGGCGAAGGGACTAGGGTCTTTTCCCTCAATTCTGGCAAAGAGAATTAAACTTCTGGGATCCCTGGGTGGCGCAGCGGTTTAGGCGCCTGCCTTTGGCCCAGGGCGCGATCCTGGAGACCCGGGATCAAGTTCCACGTCGGGCTCCCGGTGCATGGAGCCTGCTTCTCCCTCTGCCTGTGTCTCTGCCTCTCTCTCTCTCTCTCTCTGTGTGACTATCATAAATAGATAAAAATTAAAAAAGAAAAAAAGAATATGAGAATTAAACTTCTCATTTTTAGTTTGTAATCACCCTTACACATGCAAGTATAGCTGTGGTCCTTTGAAAAATCTCGTATTCTAAATATTGTTAAATACATTATAAGAGGTTTTGCTAAGCCTCTAAACTCAAAGGATGTTCTTTTTACTTATTTATTTTTTGAAATATTTGATTGATTTATTTGAGAGAGAGAGAAAGAGAGAGAGCATAAGAGAGGGGAGGATCAGAGGAAGCAGCAGGCTCTCCACTGAGCAGGGAGCCCAATGCAGAGATTTGGGGCTCTATCCTGGGACTTGAGGATCATGACTTGAGCTGAAGGCAGATGCTTAACTGAGTCACCCTGGCGCCCCAAAGTATGTTCTTTTAAAATACATTTTGTGTATTCCTGATGCATTTAAATACTCTATAATTTTATCTAATCTTTGTAGTCATCAGTGACAGTAATGATGATGATCAGGATAATCATTGCCATTGCCAGTGATCAGTTTGCTGAGTGCTAGTCACTGTTCAAGGTGCTCTACATGCATTCTTTCTACTGACAGACCCACCCAACAGATAGATATGCAATAGGAGGAAATGACCACAGAAAGACCCAAGTCACTTGCTGATCAGCAGCTGGTAAGTGTAATACTGAGATTGAGATGAAGGCAGTTTGAACACTAGAGTCCCTGCTTTTAACCATAAGCTGTCATACATGATATGTGTCTTACGGTGAAAACAGATCATGGAGGTCATAGATTTTTGATAAGGCCTCATGAGAACCTATAGATGACAATAGGGTCAAAAGCTAACACACCGGCTTAGCCCATGCCCCTAATCTTCAGTCAAGAAACACCACCCATGGTAGCAGCCAAGTAAAGGGGAAGTCTGGAAAGCCTAAAGAACTTTTATATTCCTCTTTTTAGGACTGTGAATTTGCATTTTCTGAGTGGAATCTAAGCAGCTTAATTTTTACTACTAACTTATCCTTAGTGATGTGGCATTTTTTTTTGTGAAACTCTCAGAAAATGGAGTAGGGGGGTCAAAATCCTGGGATTTACCAGGAAGACGATTGTGTTGCCTCAGGGTCAATGGGTGGAAGGTGTACTGTTGACTTCTGTGCAGAATGAAATAAAGGAAGCAGAAGTAAAGCGCCTTATTGCCAGTGACCAAATGCCTGCTGACAATGACAAACTACCAGGGAGGGTATCCTGTGACTCTTTCCTCTGGTGATATGATCAGCTCCTGGATAAATGTTAAAGGCTTCTCAAGGAGAGCAGCTTCTATCTCTGATTCTGTTTCTTTGTGCCTTTGGTGCCGTCAGGTCGACAGGGCTAGACGCTGAAGAGATTCAGTAGGGTTCCCCCGGAATACTGACAAAAGAAATAACACTTAGGAGCCTCACATTCTTCTAGCCTCTTCTCTGAAACAACATGAATGTCAAGGGCTTGGAGATATGGGAAGGGTCTCTGCTGTTTCTCAAATCATCTCACTGTCATTCATAATTTTAAGGTAACAGTGAATTAGGAAGCAGCCCCTCAGAGTCTCCAGTGAATTCTCATACTCATTCCAAACAGCAATCAGTCATTTTCTCCACTTGGATTCTCCTGTTAGCCTCTTGGCTCTCAAGAATCTCAAGGATTTCACTTCTGATGTGAGTTGACTTGGAGAAAGCGTCACACATTTGTTCTTGCCTAGAACATCCCTGGCTGTGCCTCACCCTGTGGAGAGTGAAGAGTGGTGTCCTGGATTTCTAGGCCTCAGGGTCCTAACATATCCTTCTTCTGGGGGGAGCATCTGTTTCTTCTTACTTTGGGTTCAGGGAAACTCGTGAGCTCCTGATTTGGGCCCATGATACCATGCTCACTGGAAAATAGCAAACATGCAGCATATTCACTGATTAACAGTAATTCAGGAACTTCAGGGGGATCATTACTGATCTCTCATTAGTAGATTAGAAAATTAAGGTTTGTCAGATTGAGGTGACTCTTGTGACTTGGGCAAGGTTAGTCAGTAAATGGCGGAGTTGGTGCAGGAACGCAAATCCATGGACTTCTCTCCCTGTTCTCTTTCGGCTTTGCTGCCCTCCGTGCCTCCTACCGGGGACCCTGAAGATGTTGATGGTTCTATTGGCCATGCCCAGAGACTTCATCAGACTTCTTCTAGGGCAGGGGACATGGCGTGCTTTTATAACCGCTCAATCAGGGAATCAATATGCCCAGATTCAGTAGCTGAAGGGCCAGAACTGTGTTTTGGACTCCACTGCACACTGTCTTTCACAGTCTTTTCTACCACCCTCCCCCCTAGCCTTCTCTGTCCTATTCCTGAATTTCCAGACCTGCTTTGAAATTCCTCCTTTCTTCTAGTGCTCAAATCCCGTGTCCTCAAATTCTTTTTTTTTTTTTTTTTTTTTTTTTTTTAGTTTCCATATGGTGCCTGTCATTTATTTTTCCTGTTTTCTGGCTCTCTTGCCCTGAGTTCTATCGTGGAGGTCTCTGAGGTCAGCTGAGCCACCCCTGCCGGCAGTCTGTGCAGGCTGCTAATGCTCAGATGGGGGCTGACATCAAGCCCAAAGGTGAGTTCTCTTAGGCTGGTGAAGCCACTCGTGATGTCAACTTTCTGTAGAAGCCACCTTCTCATGGGCTTTCAGTTAAACTTATGGCCCCAAACCATGTGGAGAATGACATGCACTAGGAAGACCAAAGGAGACCAGTCCATCTCTAAGTAGGTACACAGGCTCCTTACTATGTTAACATATTTGGCAATATATTTGGGGGGAATCACACTTTTCCTATCTCTGACTTTCATATCGAGAAGAGTAGTGACTTTTATAAATGTGCTAGCACAATGGCATGTGCTGACATATTTCAAAAATCTATTTAATGTGACTTAGTGCCAGCAAATATTTTGTTACCAAAAAGGAAATCTCTTCATTTTTTTTTCTAATTATAAAAGTGTCACTGGCATGAATGATCTTACAAATTTAGCAATACAAGCATTGGCACCTTTTATTGAACTCAAACATCACTTTGAAACTCAATCTTGACAATCTGGTTGGGAAACTTAATCTCAATCTTTTAAAGGACATAGGGTCATCGAGAACTTTATGAAGTGGTCAGGTGAAGTATCTCTAATCTTAAGCGCTTCAAGTTTACTGCTGTTGTTTTTGTGCAATCCCATGTAGTTAATGATAAGTAGATGCCTTTTGGGTTCTGGTGCTAAAACGGAGGATGGACAGTTTTCCTGGATGAGGCATCCTACAACTCTTCCATCTGAGGTCCTGGAACTCCCCTAGGGATTGATAAGGCAAGCAGATATAAGTCTCCAGTACTTTTAGGAGCCTCAGAAATCAATATTCTTCAAAATTTTGGGGGATATCACCTGTATCTCTTTCTGTTTCCATTTCTTTGCCCCATCCAAGCTACTCTTTCCCTGCCCTGTTTCTTGCTTAATCCAATCAATGAGCTCAGGCTCACCCAAAGGAGTGCCAGGAAAGGAGGTAGACTTCACATTAGCAAATAAGAAAAAGACCTCCCTACCTTCTTGAAACATGGAGAAAGAAAATGTAGAATAAAACAGAAGTATCTCTCATTCACTGTATTCTTCCTCAGTGATGAAAAGAAACCACAAAGTATCTTTATAAATGCTTGTACCACTAGTCTTATATGTGTAACAGGGTATGGAATAGGATTTTCCCTCTTGGGTTGAATTTTTAATCAAAGTTCCAGTTGAGGAAAGGAGTTAGAGTTAGTTAGTCCATATAGGCACTGCTGAGGTGAATCAAATTGTCCCAGGGGACATTGTCTCCAGGAGCCTATGTGGAGGAGGATTGGAGATTCATTCTGAGAGGAATTTCTGAGAGTAGAGAGTATGGTGGCATTCAACTATTTATACCTTCTGACTCCCACTTGTAACTAAGCAAACCCAATGGAGACACAGGACTTGGAAAAAGTAAGACTGGCCTTGGATTTTCAGGCCTATAGTAACTTCTAGGCCTCTCCTGTGCTGCTAGCTGAGTACTTGAAAGGGTTTGACAAGTGCCCCATGGAGATTAGGGGCAGTGGGGATAGTCAGATGGCTTTTGACTGGCAAGGCTGACAAGCAGCTTATTGGCAGAGTGAGATGAGGGCCACTTTGGGCATAGAGTGCACACCTGTACGCATTTCCTCTGGGTCACATGGGTACTGTAGAGGAGTCAGGCACGAGTAGGGCAATCATAAAGTGTTTTTGATGCTTTTTATTTGGAAAAATTTAAAACTCACCAAAAAAAGTTGCAGTCTAGCATAAAGAACAGTGTGTTCCCTTCCCTTAAATGACCAAATTGTTAACATTTTGCCACATTTGCTTGCTTTTTTTTTTTTTTTTTTTTTTGTAAACCATACTTTCCTGCTCCTCTTTCTTTCTCCATGTGCCCTGTGTATGATGCCAAACCAATAGAGAGTGCCCCTTACCCATTATTGCTTCTTCGGGGCTTATTGTAATGAATAAGTACCCTCACTTCCATAACCACAGCATAATTATCCAAGTCAGAGAATTTAGCGTTGATAAAGGACCACTATCAGTGGCAGCCTGTGTTCAGATTTTACCAGTTGTTGATCATACGATTTCTTTTTCTTTTTTTTTTTTTTTTTAAGATTTTATTTATTTATTCATGAGAGACACAGAGAGAGAGGCAGAGACCCAGGCAGAGGGAGAAGCAGGCCCCATGCAGGGAGCCCGACATGGGACTTGATCCCGGGTCTCCAGGATCACGCCCTGAGCTGGCGCTAAACTGCTGAGCCACCAGGGCTGCCCCCCCCCCTTTTTTTTTTTAAGATTTTACTTATTATGATTTTTTTTCAAACCAGGTCACTTTTGAAAATGAAAGGGGTGCTCTTGATAATTATGCTGGGACGACAGGTCCAACTGGGGTAAATTCTCGGATTGAATCCTCTTTAAAAAACTCATTCAATAGTCTTAAAAAACACCCCTGCCACCTGCGGGGGTGAGGGGAAGATAGCAGAAATGGATTGCAGGTGACTCATGAGGGTCAGCCAAAGAGTTCTCTGCATAGGCGCCATCTGGTTGTCCTTGCCTTGTCAGGAGTCTGAAAAATACACGGTCACCTTCAGTGAGAGACAGCAGCAGTCAGAGGCCAGTTGAGGGAGAGGGTGGGGCAGTCAAGAGATCCATATGCAGTACCAGCTAGGATAAGCTGCTCTGTCCCTTTTTGTCGCTTTCCCCCTCATATTCACTCTGGAGGATAAAGAGGCTTCTTTTTCCCCCCTGAGCTGGATCAGAACTGTGCCAGGGGACGGAGATGCTTTATTAGGATGGCACAGTACAGTTCGGAATTATAATGGAGGAAATGTTTTAAAACTCGAAAACAAAAATCATTACATACCCGAGTGACAAGAAAGACAGATTGAGGGTCCATCCTAAATATCACCGGAAGATGGAGAGGAAAATCCCCACAGGTCATATCTGAAGGAAGTGATAGGAGAAAAGTGGTACTACTGTTTTATTATAGTATCATCAATTTTAGCACATTTGATAAACTGGTTATGTTTGCTTTACAAAATTTAAATGTCCCTAAGTAAAGGAGAATGAAAATTCTCCACTTCTTGTTTTTCCCTCCTAAAAATGTGTACACACACACACACACACTCACGGTTCTGCAAGCTACTATGTTCATTTTATAGTATATTATGGGCATCTTACAACGTATCGTAGGCTCTTCACACTATAAAATTTTAGGACCTACCTCGTTGCAGGGACGTACCATCGTGGTGGATGGATGTACCATGATTTACTTTACTGATGCATTATCGATGAGAATTGGCTTTCTATTATTAGCTATAATAAATAATTAATTCAATCATTTATGCAGGAGAAATTTCTAGACATGGACTTGTGTTAAAAGACTAGATATAAAAGTTTTGTGATCTGTACTGTCACCTTATCTTTCCTGAACTTTCCATCAGCATAGAGTTACCTTAATAGTAAGAAAAGAGTGACTCCTTGCCCACACTACTGCCAAAACTAGCGCATATTGCGTGTCTACCAAGTCCTTAGTCATTCCTGGAGGGACACACTTCACTTTTGTTTCCAGGGATCATAGTCAGAAATCAGACAGTATCATAGGCTACAATGAGATGATTATTATTATTTGCAAAGAGCTCTTGAAATGCAAACCCTGAGTTTTAATGGGAGGAGCAAACAGAATAATTGTCAAGCACCAGCCGTGATGAATATATTCACAGCTTTCCAGAACGTGATAGCTGGATCTGAAATTGTTTTCTGCATTAATACAGTCTTGTTTCTAAGTGGTCATATGGATCTCTGCAGAAGCCAGTTCCACTATGACTGGTTCCTTTCAGTGACATCTGTGTGAGTGGGATGTTCACACATTATGCGAAAACTGCCTTAGAATTGTGCTTCGTTCGATGTTACGCCAATTTTCTGCTTTTCTTTTTCCCTTACGTTGCCTCTCTAAAGACTCAAAATTTAATAATCACAGTAAGGTTGGCGCAGCAAAACCGTGGCCCTTGATGCAGCTGAGCACTTACGAGCATCTCAGTTCTGGATTTGCACCCATCTGCTTTGCTTATAATGGTGAAAATTCAAGTAACGCTGTTCCTCTGAGGCTGTATTGTCCATAAATGGTTCGTTTCTTCCTTCTTCTTGAGTTAGAGTCGTGCCTAAGTTTCCAAAGAGGCTGGCCTTCATGGAGAAACAACGTGAATCAGATGGCTGCATGGTACTGAGAAGGACCTGACTTGCTGCTTCCGTCAATAGCTCCCAGGGGGCCTCATCTGCAGCTTTAAAAGAAGTGAATTGCTCAGCTTTTGGAGTTACTTTCAATCTTGGTGCCATGTGAAACAATAGAGATATATTTTTAATGAACTAGTACTCAGTTTGGGAGTAAAAGCCTTCTGAAAAAGAATCCTACTCTCTTCCCTTTGGGCCATGTATTTGGAAAAGCCACGTTGCTGGAGCATCTTGGCTTGTCTGTAGGAAGACCGCCTAAATGAGTAACTTGTTTTAATATAATAGCTCAGGATTGTTGTGACAGAAACAGTCTACAAAACACACTGGAGGGAGTCCTTACCCTTATGTCACTTCAGGGTGCTATAATTCAGATGGGAAAAACCAGAGGCTGCAAACCAGTGACCAGTGGGCTGATCAGGCCTATGGGTATTTCCTTCACCCAATACAAGGCTTTAAGAAATATTGATCAGTTACCAGCATGTAAAAATTTGGATTTCAGGTTTATTCCAGAAAACTGGGAGGTGTGGTATTGCTGGGCTGTCATTCCTGCAAGGTCACAGTTCACAGAGTATCAATGTTCCTTCAGGTAGGAACAGAGGCTTACTCTTTTAAATTATTTGCTTACCTCCTGTAGGCCACATATATGCACATATGTATGTATGTATATACATATTTTTGAGAGGCTAAGAAGCAAGAGGGAATTCTTCAAGACAGCTCAATTTGTTGTCTCAGGTTCTCAGAGAGGAAATGATTCTGTGCTCCTACAACACTCCGTGCCTACCTACTTTTCACAATATATCCTTACTGTTCTTCCCCAAGTCTGCCTCCCCCTACAGACCTAGAGGGCAGGGACTCTATCCCAATTACCACTGTGATGTCCCAGTGCCTGTTCCTGGATGTAAGGCCTTAGGGAATTGCTTTTTGAGTGAATGAATGCTTGGGTGGATAAATAAACGAGTGGTCCATTGGGCTATTTATCATGACAGGAGTTTCCTCACCAAGGGGCATAGAAAGGTGATTTAGGATAGATTTTTCTCAACACTTGGTACTTCTGGGGCAGTTGGCATCAATGCCATTTGAAGTCCCCACCTGAGCTATATATTCGAGCAGTACTATGGCCATGGAGCAGCTTTATTTTTCCTTGAGTATTGGGAATAACAATTCTTATTTGATCATCCTATTAAAATTAACACAAAACCTAACAAAAGCTCATTATTCCTGTCAAGTTTTTAGTCATTACCTGACAAAAGAAGAAGCCGAAGTCATCCAAAAATATAATTTCTGTTCCCCCTTTGGGAGAATAATATGTTCAGGTTTTCTTTTATTGTAATTTCCTTTGACTATGCGGTTCTGTTTTTAGTTAGCACATTATAAAACACTGTAAAATTTTCTTTCCCACATCCCCTTTGTCAGGAATGTAAATACAAAATGTTCAATGTTTTGGAACAGTTTTGATATATTTCCCCTTTAAATTAGGATTGTAACAGCTAGAAGATGCCATAGCTATTTAATCAAAGGGTAAATATTTTATGACTACAATCAAGGGGAAGCTATTGGACGAATGGAATCTGAGGGTGGTTATTCTAATTGGAATTAGTGCATAAGAAAAGCACAAGCAATTCCCTGTATAGAGAAGGCGAAGCTAATTTCATTCAATCACATTAAGGACAGGTCTATTGTGAATGAGCTTTTAATCATTTTGTGACAAATTAGAAGTTACCTTTTGGTTTGTTGCTCGCGTGGAGACTTTAATATTTCTGTCACTCTCATCTTGTGTAGTTATCAATCATGTTGACATTGACGTATTTTAGAAGCAGTTAAATTTAAATAATGCGGAGTCATGTATATTGAATTCTGGTTTGTATGCACTTATATTGTAAAATTAGAAATAAGTTAATTTTTTAAGTTAATTTCATCGGGAGAATCATCAGAGATGATGAAAAAAACATTTTTTTTTTATTAAAAAGGGGATAATATAAGGTCTGGCTCGGAGAATTTCTGAGTAGATTCTATCTTCTGGGAGTAGTACTCACTACAAAAATACAAAGTCTTGCTAAAACAAGTTGTGCCTGGAGAAGTTGCAATGAATGTTAATTACTCCATTTTTAATTACATATCTCTGAAAGCATATTTTCATAGAGTATATTTAATACTACAAAGACTACACATTCGGTATGCTTACTATTTTAAAAATGATTTTAACTAGATTTTATATTAGAATATCAGTAAAAAAAAAACAACAACAAAGCACTTGCTCAGATTTTAACGCAGATTTTACTGTTTCTTGACTGGAAAAACCACATTTTTTCTCTGCAAGGGTAATCCTTAGGAAAGATTTGTCTCCTTTCTGGACATCTCAAACTCCTTCCTTGTTTTAGAATGAGACCTATAGCAACTTAAGTCTCAAATGTTGCTTTAATGTTTTTTTATTTGACAATTTAGCGAAGAAGCAGTGCAAAGGAAATTCATCTAGCTCTCCACTGGAAATGAATTCCCCATGATTCTGGTGGTGAGTTCCTATGGTATTAAAATGTTGTAAGTATATAGCGGTTACTGAACCTGTGGAGTAGCAATTTTCCCTACCTAAATATAATTTTGTTATTTCTATAAAGAAGATTTTAAAAATATCTAACAAAGAGAAATCCGCCAAGGTAATCTTCTTAGGCAAATCCTTGTTTGATGTGGAACAGTGGATGGGAAAATAGGAGCAGCAGGCCACTTGTGGCCTGCTGGGATATTCTATCAAGCACTGGACTTCTAAAAGAACCTTTGTCAAGGGCTTGTTCCTAGACTCTCAGGACAGCACTGTAGAGTTACATCATGGCTCTCAGGAGACCCCTGGCTGTGGGGAAAAAACATCTTAAGCTCACCTAAAACCATAGGGTTGTGACCTCCTCTGGCCCATGTCTAGGAGGCAAAGCACAGGAGAGGGCTGCCAGAAGGTCTTCCTAAGATTTTCTGCTGCTCTCGTAGGGCTCAGGGAAGCCCTCATTTCCAAAACTGAAAGTCAAAAGGACTCTCATTTATCTCAAATTTTAGACGCATCGCTTGACTCTAGCAGTGGGAGGGGTGAAACAGCTCAGTGCTCAATGGAAGTCTTCTAAAGGCGGATTGTGATGAAAAGTCCTTTTGCAGGCTCTGAGGCACTTGACACTTGCTCCAGGGCTCCCTTCGAGAAGCTGTCCTTCCTATAAGGCAGTTTCACCAAGTGTCCTTGCTCCTGAATTAGGGACTCCAGCTTCTCTGGCAGATGTGCTGAATCCACAGGAATCTAAAGCACACCCACAACTCAATATAGGTAAACCGCCCACCCAAGCAATATCAGTGTGTTCATTTTAAAATAAAAATGGAGATACCACATTCTTGGTCTCTCAGTGACAAATTGACGTAGTTACAGAAAATATGTATATTTAATTTAAATAAATTCCCTTGATCTTTCTCAGGCTTCAGGATCATATTTTAGCACATTGATTCAGCCACTGTGACAAACAGTTGTATAAGCTTCTGAAGAAAAGTTAATGATCTGTCTCCTGAATCTTCTTCCCTTATTCTTAAAAAAAAAAAAGTTATCATTGTCATTACTCAATTTCTGTCACTTAATCACCTCACTCCCAGACCATCAAGATAGTTTTTCAGTTGTTTCTCTTGTGACTAGATTCTTCTCCATATGCAACTCCAGACCATCATAACATTGTCAGATTAATTTTCTTAGAAATATGTTATGCTGGAAACCCTTCAGTAGTTCCTTATGTTTAGCATAAACACGCATGTACTTATTAAAAGATGAAATTTGATTATGCCTTTTTTTTTCTGCTTAACTTTCTGTGTTGGCTCTCCATTGCCCTTAAAATACAATACAGATGTCTTAAAAATGGTTCATCTAGCTCTTTATGACTTGTCCCTCACCACCACAATAATAACTTCGCTTATCTCCATTTTCCTCATGAAGACTGGGCTGCCTTGGATTTTGTTTTAGTGTCATGACCTTCTCCACAATTAGCCAGGGTTTACTTAGTATCTTAAGGAAATGCCGAGAAGGCAGAGACAG